>NC_040080.1:92221606-93471606 GCF_003369695.1 Bos indicus x Bos taurus | reverse complement strand
ACCCTATGCGCTCCTTCGCAGAGACAGCACTAACCCTCCCCCCACCTCCAGATGCTGCGGATCTGCACAAGGTACACCCCAGAGCAGGACACTATGACGTTCTCCGATGGGCTGACTCTAAACCGGACTCAGATGCACAACGCCGGCTTCGGGCCCCTCACAGACCTCGTCTTTGCCTTCGCTGGGCAGCTCCTGCCGCTGGAGATGGACGACACAGAGACAGGCCTGCTCAGCGCCATCTGCCTCATCTGCGGAGGTGCGGGGGCGCCCCCTGGCGCTGACTCAGATTATTTTCCCACTGCACCCCACAACCTGGCTGGAGACCTTGGTCCCACCCCAGACTCCTCAGCTCCAGTTACAGACTGCCCAGCAGCCTGGAACAAGCAACGAGAAGAGGGGGAGAGCCGGGACGGGGGGCAGGGAGCTGAGGAGACCCCCGGTACTAGTGCTGACATAGAGATCTGTGCTTAGTCACTCAGTCGTGTCCGACTCTTTGTGACCCTATGGACTGTAGCCCGCCAGGCTCCTCTGTCCATGGGGATTCTCCAGGCAAGAATACTGGAGTGGGTTGCCATGCCCTCCTCCAAGGGGTCTTCCCAACCCAGGGATTAAACCCAAGTCTCCCGCCAGGTCTCCCGCATTGCGGGCAGATTCTTTTATTGACTGAGCCACCAGGGAAGTCCTGGGCAGGCTTTACCAGAGAAAACCACTTGCCAGAGAGGGGATGGTATAGGGATTGGAGCAGGGGAGATGGTCTGAGTGGGGCTCATGGTCAGGGTTTGGGGCCTGGAGGGCCATAGGGCAGGGCACCTTGGGATCAGCCCCTCATCACTGTCTTCCATGTCTCTCTCACTCACCTGTGCTTATCCCCAAAGACCGCATGGACCTGGAGGAGCCTGAGAAAGTGGACAAGCTGCAGGAACCGCTGCTTGAAGCCCTGAGGCTCTATGCCCGGCGCCGGCGGCCCAGTCAGCCCTATATGTTCCCCAGGATGCTCATGAAGATCACTGACCTCCGGGGCATCAGCACTAAGGGTTAGTCGGGAGCAAGCCTCCCCTCTGTCTTCTCGGAGCTGCCGGTCTCCCAGGTCAGGCAGAGACAAGAGCAGAGTGGGGTAGAATCAGGCAGCCTGCACTCGCATCCTCGCTCCGCTGCATGCTAGTGGGAACACTTGGTGCAAAATACCTTTCCTTTTTGTACCTTGTTTTTCTGTTTGTGAGGATGAAACAAGTTAACACACAACAGGCTTACAGCTGTGCTGAGTTATAAAGTTCAGTGCCTCCTGCCCTGGATGGAGCAGATGTTTCCAGCATCACAGGAAGGTTGATTGGACGCCTGGCACGCGGTGTTTGATGAATGTTAGTCCTAGTGATAAATGTTATTAAGAACAGCCATGGGCTTACGGAGGGGGTCCAGGGTGTGTGGCTGGAAGGTGGGCGCTGTGTGATCTTGGAGGAGACAGCCTGAAAGGAAAGGTGGGCAGTGGACTTGGCAGAGAAGACAGGCAGAGTCTCCAGGCAGAGGAGTGGGCCCCAGGAGCTCTACAGTAGAAAGAGGGAGAGAAAGAAGCAGACAGAGGTAACAGGCCTGTGCTGGGAGCCCCAGAGGGCAGTCAAGCAGAGTTAGGGAGGCCGCCGTAGGTGCTGTACCTCAGCCCCCCTGAACCTCCTTGTTCCTCCACTGCAGGAGCAGAAAGGGCCATTACCCTGAAGATGGAGATTCCAGGCCCGATGCCTCCCCTGATCCGAGAAATGCTGGAGAACCCCGAAATGTTTGAGGACGACTCCTCGCAGCCTGGCCCTCACCCCAAGGCCTCCAGCGAGGATGAGGTTCCCGGGGGCCAGGGCAGAGGGGGCCGCAGCCCCCATCCTGACCAGGGTCTCTGACTTCCCCTGCCTTGGGGGTTGGGGCTCCAGGCAGCAGACTGACCATCTCCCAGACACCGCCAGTGACTGGGGGAGGACCTGCTCTGCCCTCTCCCCACCCCTTCCAATGAGCTCCTTGTTTTTGCCAAAGTTTCCAGGGGTGCCTCTGTGTTCATCCCCATCTTGTTCTAACCGGCTCCCTCTCCAGTCCTGGGGGCCTGCCCTGTTCCCTCCAGGAGAGAGGGCAGAGGGGTGAGCCTGGGTTTGGACTCTGAAATCTTAGCACTGCCCCTCAGACACCAGGGTCCAGGCTCCCCAGGGCAGGAGGAAGACCCTTCATTCCACAGCCCCTTCCTCTGCTGGGTGCTTAGGCCTCTGGGAGCAAACAGGAACACTAGAGACCAAAAAGGGGGCCATAGGGGGAGGGCTGAGCCCATCCTCTTGCCCCTGTCCTTGGTGCCTAATGCTGCGTGAGGCACCTGCCGGGTGCATCCTGCCCGCTGTGCCCCATCCTCATGCCAGGTCAGAGTGGGGCAGCCCGGGCCCTGTTGGGGGGCGGGCAGAGGGTGAAAGGGACAGATGTGGATCACTCCGCACCTCTTCACTGGGGCCTCCGTTACAAGCCCCTCCCCCAGCCCTGTCACGTGCCTTGGGCCCCCCTGCCCCTCATCTCAGCCATGGGGCAGGGACCCTCCTACACTACAGAGGGGCCAGGGGGATCCCTCTCCCCCTAGTGCCTTCCCCCTTGACCCCCCAGAGCAGCTTGGCCCAGGGAGAGGTGGGGTGGGCACTGCTTAGCTGATCCTGCCCTGACCCAGAGGAAGCCTCTATTTATTTATTAGCTTTTGTTTACACCCTGGAATTGACCCCTTCCTCCAGGGGACTTGGGAGGGGGAGCCCAGGGCCCCTGTGACCCCTCCCTTCCTCCAATCCCGTTTGTATTTAGCTGCCAAATAAGATTCCCTCTGGCTCCCCTTTTTCTCTGGGGGGTCCGGGTGCTGTCCCCTCCCCTCTGTTTACATTTCTCCTCCACCCCCCGCCCCCCGCCCCGCTGTATCGCATATTGCTGAGTTTTCTATTTTTGCAAAATAAAGTGATGGAAACTCATGTAATGTGGCTCCCTGGGGTGGGGGGGAAGCAACTAGGGGACCTGGACAGGGACTGGATGAGGAGGGTGGGTTGTGCAGGCTCCTCAGGGCAACTGGGAAATAGGATGAGACACGCTGGGTGGGCGTGGTGGGAGAGGGACCCAAAGGGGGTCCACAAGGGCCCATCCTGAGCATCTGGGCCACCCATGTTCACCAGGCGTGGGTGCTTAGATTGGACTTTGTGAACCTCCAGGAAGGTGCTGGGCCTCAGAGGTCTTTAAGCTGTCCCCACCCGCAGTTCTGTAGACGTGCACATCTGCCCTTCTCTGTGGAGGGGGTCGTTGCCGTTTCATTTGGTTCTCAGGAGGGTCCCTGGCCCCAGAAGAAAAGAAGCAGGGTGTACATCTCAGTTACGGTGTGTCTGTTTTACGCCAGCCCCTCACCCCATGAGCCGCGCCACCCCCCGACCCCCATGATCCCAGGATCACCTTCTGAGTCAATCCATCTACCCTTTCTGAGCCCACCCTTCTCTCCATGACCCTGCTTGCCCTCCACGACCCCACTCTTAGCTTCTGTCCGAATTCCTCTCCTTGCCCCTGCATGCCATAGCCCCTGCAGCACCCCAATCTTAGCCCCACTGCCTTTGACCTCTGCCACTGCGCCCCTGGACTCTCCCTGGATCCCTGTGTCTCCCCATCAACACCCACCCCTCCCTTCTTCCCTGGGATAGCGCCTTGCCTACCTGCGCTTGGCTATCTCCCGAGGACCTGTGCACATAGGGAGAGAGGTTGAGGATGTGGGAGCAGGGGAGAAGAGGGGGGAAAAGCAGAAGAAGAAAGTGAAAGAAGCTCTAGAGGAAACCACAGGGCCTGTAGGGAAGGAGGGGTCATTGCTGTGGCAACCCTAGTTGTGGGGGAAGGGCAAGAGGTCTGAGAGCCAGAGGCTGGCTGAAGCCTACCCAGAGGAGGACCCCCTTCTCCCCAGTTGCTCCTCTGGCAGCTACACCCCTCCCCTGACTTGGTGTTCATTGAACACCCTGCCAGGAGATGGGCTCTGTGGTCCCTGCACAGTAGAGGAGACAGACCTGTGAACAGACATCACGTCCAGTTCCTTGTAAAACTCCGTGGTCAACTGCGGGCCTCAACCTCTTCCCGGCAGCCTCATCCTTGCCCGACTCCAGCTGCCATGTGGGTACTCATTTTTGCCCAGTTCACCTCTGCCACCCCCATCCCAGGCTCCACCACTGTTTGACTCCTTGGACTTCCAACCTCATCCTTTGAGCCTGGCCCTGTGCCAATGTCTCCCAGGCTTTCCAGCGTCTGGATCTTGAATTTTTCATTCTCCCATTTCTATTACTTCTCACCCATCAATTCTCACTCTTATCCAGCCAGTGATAAGTGCCACCTTCTCCACTAAACAATTGATACAAATAATCTCATTTCATTCTCAGAACAATCATATGAGTTTCACTTGACAGATGAAGCAGCCACAGGAACGGTAAGTAAATAACTTGGGGCCCCATTACTGGTAAGTGACAGAGCCAGGGATTTGAACTTGGGCAGTTTGGCTCCAGAGTCAATGTAGTTAAGCACCCACTCTAAGACAGTGGGCGCCAGGTTTTCAGAAAGAACAATAGTCATTAACATTCCCCTCCTACAGTACTTACTGCCTCCATATTTCTTCCTTCCCGTCATGTTCCTGTATGAGGAAGTAGAGAAATCATCAATTTGGGAGGCAGGCAGATCTGGATTTAAATCCAGATCAGCTAGTTTGCTAACTATGTGATCTCGGGCAAAATTCTTTACCTTGTACTTCTAAGCCTCTACGTCTGTAAAATTAGGGGGCTGGGGGAAGTTTCACACCTATGTCATGAGGTTCTTGTGAGAATGAATTATAACATTATGATGGTACATCCAGCGCACAATAGGTACTCAGTAGATGAGCTTCCTTCTTCCAGACCCCTGTGTCACCAACTCCCTTGACCTGTTTTCACCCTTATCTGCTCCGTGGTCTCCTAGATCAGTCACCCCCAGCACCCCCAAGTCTCCCCCACCCCGGGGTGTGTCACTTCCTCCTCTGCAGCGTCCCAGATCAGTACACAAAGGCTGCTGCTACTGCCGGAGGAAGGGCTGCTCCGCACGCAAGCACGCACCTGTGAGTACCAGGGCACCAGCCCTTCTGCCTCCTCTCGCTACCCACCCAGGCCCCACCTGGTCCCAGCCTCCTGGGAAGAGGGCTGTGGCCCGAAGACACCCAGGGTTCAGCTGAGTCTTGAGAAGGGCTCTGAAATCTTCTCTGCATTCCCAACATCTCCTGTTCCTTTCCCCTCACCGAGTTTCACAAACCCTCCCTCCCCCCACCCATCTCTCCTGGGTTGGTTTCCCCAGAGTGGGACTGGAGACAGGAAAAGGAGGGCGGGGATGTATGAGCCCATCATTTGCTTTACGGCTATGTGTCAAGGACTAATACAAGGTAAGGTTCTCCCTATATTACTCCCCAGCCGCTACGCCTGCTAATGCCTTGTGCTCCCCTCAGGCCTCCTCCCCTTGGGCAGATCCCACACTCCTTGGAGACAGTGGCTCAGTGGCTCAGTTCTGTCTCCTCCTCGTGACGCTAAGTGGGCAGCAGAGGTTCCTCCTGACTTGGGAATTCTGGATGGGTGAGGAGGATGCTCTCTTTCTCAGCTGCTGGGGGGGCAATAGGGTATTGGAGTCAGAATTAAGTCTGGGAAAATGGACAACCCAGAGGGAGCGAAGGGGGAAGATCAAAGAAGACCCCAAGGAAAGAGAAAGGGGATTAGGTAGAGCCCATGGGGACTGATGCAGAGAAGGTGAAACTTCCCATGAAGATGGGGCCTGGGTTGGAGGGGAGGAAAGCAGCACAAAGTGAGAGACCTGGTCGGTGTCAGCCCCTGCCTCTGCTCAAGTTCGCTGGGGACCCTGGGCAAGTCCCTCACCACTTCTGGGATTCAGGTTTCCATCTGAGAAAAAACGGGGTTGAAATAGATTTCTCCATTCTATGTTTAGGATCAGAGGGGGAACGGAAGTAAAATGAAGAACTGTAAAGAAATGGAGAAGAGAAAAGCAGACTAGAGGTGTAATCAGATTTCTGAATAGGAAGGGGAGAGAAAGGGAAAGACAGATTAAGATACAATTGGTGGCAAGTCCTGCATCCCAAGGAGGGGAGAAGGGGGTTGGGGGGACATGTCTGGGGCCCCATTTAGGGGAGATGAGCAACTCCTGGGGAACCAGTGTGGCCCAGAGCCCCACCTGTGAGAGATGAGTCAAAACTCGGTTCGTGCTGTAGCATCCCCAGCCTGGGCAACCACAGGCGAGCCGAGCCAGCAAGCCTGAGGTTAAGCAGAGGATTAGCCCTGAGCTCGTCTCTCTCGCAGAGGGTGGAGGCTCTGTTAAATATATATCTACTACGCCTGAGGTCACAGGTGGTGGGGAGCAGGACGGGAGCGGTCAGCGGCTTGACACCCCACCCCTTCCCAAACCCCTCGTCGAGTGTCTGGTACTGAGTCTCAGCCCAGGCTGAGAAGGATGTTGATGCTTCCTGAAAGAGTGAGCTGGCATTTCAAATGCACTGCTGATGGTTGTGGGAACTGTTGCAGCCCTTCAGGAGGTCATGTCGGTTATGCCCGCACTGCTCACCAGTATTACAAATGATTCCTATTTATTAACCCTACAAATCCTCTTCCAGGGTGTATCCTATTAATACAACATGCACACCTGTGAAATGATAAATCCAGGTATTTTTACTGCAGTATTGTTTATAATAGTGAACAATTAGAAACAACATAAATTCTCATCACAAAGACTGAATACAACATGACATATCCGTGCAATGGAAATCTATACAGAACAAGGGATTTCTTTATTTCTTGGGCAGTAGGAACTCCAAGAAAAGTAGTGAAACTGAGGAAGATGCAAAACTGGGTGCCAAGTATTCTAGCATCTGTGGAATTCCATCACTGGATTCTAGCACTTGAAGACTATACGTATGTTCATGTTAGTTTGTATATACACTAAAAATCTCTTGAAAGATGACAAGCAACAAAAAATACTAATAAATGATGGTTATTTGCTTGGTGTAAGTGTGGAAACGGGTGGATTGGGAATGGGAGAAGGCATTTCTCACGATCTTAACTTTTTGATTTTTAACATTGTGCTAAAATACACATCAAATTGATCATTTAAACCATTTTAAGTGTATAATTCAGTGGCATTAGGTACATTCACAATGCTATGTAACCATCACTGTTATCTAGTTCCAGAACTTTCTCTTCACTTCACAAGGAAACTGCCCATTAAGCAGTCACTTCTCATCCTCCCCTTCTCCCCAACTGTTAGCAATCACTAAGCTACTTTCTGTCTCCATGGAGTTGTCTAGTTGGGCTGCTGCTGCTGCTAAGTCGCTTCAGTTGTGTCCGACCCTGTGCGACCCCATAGATGGCAGCCCACCAGGCTCCCCTGTCCCTGGGATTCTCCAGGCAAGAGCACTGGAGTGGGTTGCCATTTCCTTCTCCAATGCATGAAAGTGAAAAGTGAAAGGGAAGTCGCTCAGTCGTGTTTGACTCTTAGCAACCCCGTTGCTAAGTTGCCATGGGATTTTCCAGGCAAGAGTACTGGAGTGGGGTGCCATTGCTTTCTCCCTAGTTGGGCTAGTTCATATAAATGGAGGTGTATAATATGTGCTTGTCCGTGACTAATTTTTTTCATTGAACATCGTGTTTTCAAGGTTCATCCATGTTGTAGCATGTATCAATACTTCATTCTTCTTTATGGCCAAATAATATTTCGTTGTATGGCTATGCCATATTTTATCCATTCATCAGGTAGGCATTTCTGGTGGGCACTCATCAGGTGGGTTGTTTCTGCCTTTCAGCTATTGTACATGGTACTGCGATGAAGAGTCCTGCACAAGTCTGTGTTTGCTTAAACATCCGTTTTCAGTTCTTTTAGGGATATCCTTAGGGGTAGAATTGTCAAGTACCAGGGTGATTCTGTGCTTTAACTTCATAAAGAATCACCAAACTGTTTTCCACAGTTGCTGTACCATTTTACATTCCCACCAGCAATGTATGAAGGTTCCATCTTCTCTGCATCCTCATCTACACTTATTTTCTGTGTGTTTTTTTTTTTTTAAGTCTAGCCATCTTAGTGGGTGTGAAGTGGTATCTCACTGTGGTTTTGATTTGCATTTCCCTGAAGGCTAATCATGTTTAGCATTTTTTACTCAGTTGTTCCTCACTTATCAATCCTCTTTAAAGAAACATCTAAGTCCCTTGCTTATTTTAAAAGTAGGTTGTTTTTCTCTTTCTTGTTGAGGTGTAAGAGTTCTTTATATATTCTGGATACTTGACAGATATGTGATTTGCAAATATTTTCTCCCATCCTGTGGTCTGTCTCTTCACTTTCTTGATAATGGCCTTTAAAGCACAAAAGTTTAAAACGTTGAAGTTCAGTTTATCTAGCTCCTTTTGTTGCTTGTGCTTTTGATGTCATAGCTAAGAATCCATTGTCAAGTCCAAAATTATGAAGATTTACCCCTATATTTTTTTCTAGGAGTTTATAGTTTATGAACTTATACTTAGGTCTTTGGTCCATTTTCAGTTAATTTTTGTGTATGTTGTGAGGTAGAAGTCCAACTTTATTCTTTTAAATGTGGATATCCAGTCATTCTAGCACCTTTTGCTGAAGACTTCTTTCTGTATTGAATGGTTTGGCAGCTTTGTTGAAAATCAATTGGCCATACAGGGATGGACTTGTATATTTCTTTCTTTTATTTATTTAATGCTTTTGGCTGGGCTGGGTCTTCCTTGCTTTGCAAGGGCTCTCTCTAGTTGCTTCGAGCAGGGGCTACTGTTGCAGTGCGTGGCCTTCTTATTGGGGTGGCTTCTCTTGTTGCAGGCACAGGCTTTAGGTACATGGGCTTCAGGAGTTGCAGCACACTGGCTTGGTGGTTGCAGCTTGCGGGCTCTAGAGCTCAAGCACAATAGTTGTGGCACACAGGCTTAGTTGTCCCGTGGCATGTGGAATCTTCCTGGATCAGGGATCGAACTTGTGTCCCCAGCCAGATTCTTAACCAGTGCATCACCAGGCAAGTCTAGATTTGTATATTTCTGAACTCTCAATTCTATTCCATTGATCTCTTTGCTTGTCCCTGGTGTTGGAGAAGACTCTTGAGAGTCCCTTGGACTGCAAGGAGATCCAACCAGTCCATTCTAAAGGAGATCAGCCCTGGGTGTTCTTTGGAAGGATTGATGCTAAAGCTGAAACTGCAGTACTTTGGCCACCTCATGCGAAGAGTTGACTCATTAGAAAAAACTCTGATGCTGGGAGGGATTGGGGGCAGGAGGAGAAGGGGACGACAGAGGATGAGATGGCTGGATGGCATCACCGACTCGATGGACGTGAGTCTGCGTGAACTCGGTAGATGGTGATGGACAGGGAGGCCTGGTGTGCTGCGATTCATGGGGTCGCAAAGAGTTGGACACAACTGAGCGACTGAACTGAACTGAACTGATGCTGATACTATCGGCTTCTCAGGTGGTTCAGTGAGTAAAGAATATGCCTGCAGTGCAGGAGATACAGGAGATGTGGGTTTGATCCTGTGTTGGAAGATCCCCTGGAGAAGGGCATGACAACATACTCCAGTATTCTTGCCTAGAGAATCCCATGGACAGAGGAGCCTGGCGGGCTATAGTCCATAGGGTCACAAAGAGTTGGACATGATGAAGCTACTGAGCATGCATGCCAATACCACACTATCTTGAATACAGCAGCTTTGTAGTAAGTTTTGAAAGTAAGAAGTGTGAGTCTTCCAATTTTGTTCTTCTTTTTCAAGATTGTTTTGGCTATTCGTGCAATGCTATATGAATGTTAGGATCACCTTTTGCATTTCTATAAAAATGGCCATTGGGATTAACTTTTTGATTTTTGAAATGTGATATTGAATTGCCTATTCAAATTTTAATTAGTAAGTTTCCATTTTGTTTCGTGGCGGTGCTAGGTTGCGGTGTGCAGGCTCTTCTTTGTTGCGGCAAGTAGGTGTTTCTCTACTTGAGATGCACAGAGGCCTCTCTAGTTGCAGCATGTGGGTTTAGTGACCTTGTGGCGTGTGGGATCTTAGTTTTCCAATCAGGGATCAAACTTGCATCCCCTGCATTGGAAGGCGGATTCTTAACCACTGGACTACCTGGGAAGTCCCAATTAATAAGTTTTTAAAATTCTCAAATTTGCCTGGTCTTCCATACAGGTCATTCCAGGAATTACCCTGACTTCAAGCTCTATCTCCAAAACTCTAGATCCCCTTTGTGCAATGTACAGTAAAGAGAAAAATTTACCAACTCTGGCCTTCCTTTCTTCATTATCTCAGACTTTTAGACAGCTCTTCTTAAGGTCTAATTGTTATTCCTCTTGCTGTCATTTTGGTCAATTACAGCTGATTTCCCTGCCTTTTTCACATACTCCCTCATCTGCTCCAGCATTCTTTCCTCTCATTCCTAATCCCTGACTTCCCACCCCCCCCCCCTTATTTAGAGCCCCTGGCCCTCTTCCTTTAGAATCCATGGTTATGAAAGCTAAAAGGACTGTCAGATTATTTTTTTCAGCTCACTTACTTTAAGTTATGGAAACTAAGGCTCAGAGAGAAAGTCTGACTTGACACCAGCCAGTGAGTGACTGAGACTGGACCAGACCTGGTCCATTTCCTCTCTGTTTTGTTCTCTTTCCACTATAGCTTGGAATTGGTGAAGAGCCCTGTGTGCAGACCTTCCTGCATCCATGTCCCCTCTCCAGATTCTTGCTTAGGCCATTTTGCCCACTCTGGCCTCATAAAGTCTGCACACGGGAGGGACAGGTCTTTTCCAAGGCTCCTACCCCAGCCTGAGACGTGCCTTTTCCTGCCATTTTGAAGAAGCTGCTGAATCCACAGGGGGAAGTGAAACTATGGGGGGAGATAAAGAGTTGGGGTAGAGTTTTCAGAGGGACAACCACAGGCTAAGTTTAGAGGACCAAGAGTTTGGGGGCCCTTCCTGAGGACCCACGTGACCCCCTTTATATCCTATTACAGACCATGGTGGCTTTGTCAATGGTCCTTGTTTTCCTGCTGGCCCTGAGCAGAGGTGAAAGTGAGTTGGACGCCAAGAGCTCATCCCCACAGGAGGCCACAGAGTGGAGGGATCCCAATCTGTCCCTGCCAGGGTCCTGCCAGCCAGCTCCCTCCTGCCAAAAGTGCATCCTCTCACACCCGAGCTGTGCATGGTGCAAGCAACTGGTAAAGATGGGCCTGTGACCTCTGAACCGTGTGTGTGTGTGAATGTGTGCAACCTGGATATACAAGTATGATTGTGTGGGTACATGTGTGACGTTCTGGGTACGCTCTGTAGTCCTGTATATGACTGAGTTTGTGCACATATGACTTCTGTCTGTGATTGCATGTGTGTGGGCACACACATGCATGCAAGAGTCCTCTGCATACATGTTTGTCTGCATCTGTGTATCTGTGTATATATGGAGAAGACTTGTGACCTTAAACTTGGAGGAAGCATGTTCTTACTGAACTCTTGTTTGTGTATAGCGAGAGGGATCTTTTGTGGGTATATCCATGAGAAAGTGTATTTGTCAGCTTGGGGCTGTCAAAATACCATAGACTGGGGTGGGGGGGGGCTTAAGTGACAGGAATTTATTTTACAAACAAATTGTTTGAGGATGTGAAATCCCAGATCAAGGTGGTAGCTGATTCAGTTCCTAGTGAGAGCTCTCTTCCTGGCTTGCTAATGGGCTGCAGACAAGCTCTCTGGTGTTTCTTCTTACAGGGATCTAATCAACAGATCATGAGGGCTCTACTCACATGACCTCATCTAACCTTAATTTATTCTCTAAGGCCCCAACTCCACATACTATCATGTTGGGGGTCAGTCCACTGCAAAAGTGTGTGATTGGGTTTCTGGATCTGGGTTGGGGGTGGAGGTGTGTTCCTGGGTATGCAGCAGCCTATGACTGGGAGGGTAGGCTGGAAGGAGCTGGAAGCCTATGGGCTTTGGGGCAAAGGCTTGAACTACCTAAGTGGCAAGAAGGATGTGGGGGGTGGGGGAGAGGGTGTCTTCCTGGCTGGTCAAACAAAGCTGTTCTTTGTTCATGCCTTAAAGAGACAGGGCTCTGGTGTAGCAGAGCAAAAGGGGTGCCTGAGCTGGGGGGATGGGGCAGAACCGTCTCACAGGAAATGGGGAGTTAGATGAGATAAGAAAGGCGGGCACACTCATGGGGGGAAGACAGAGCTCCAGAGCTGAGTGGATCCAGGAGAAAGGCACGTAGTGAATCTGGGAGGCCTGGAAGGGGAAGACACAGTCAGTGGGAGGCAGAGAGCAGAGGTGCCAGGCCAGAGGAGCCAGGCAGGGACTCTTGGGCCAGCTGGATGCGAGTCAGTCTCCTCCAGTCCCCAGACCAGAGCCTGGCTGGCACCTGGGCCAGCTGAGAAGCTGCTCTAACCATTTCCTTCCCCTGTGGCTCCCCAGCCAGTCCCAGGGTACCAGACACACTGAGGAGAAGGGGGTATTCTCTTCTGTCCCTATCGTTTCCCTTCCCAGAAACTGTCTTAATCTGACCCCCTTCCTTTTTTGGCCTGAGTTTGCAGCAGGGAAGGGCGGGGCGGGGCGAGGGTGGACTAGGAGGACAGGTTCTTCCTTTTTTAATGGTAGTGAGGTCCCTAAGATCTCAGCAGGAACTCTGTCCTGCTGTGGGAGGTGAGAGGTAGGTATCTGGCGGAAAGGGGGTGTCGAGATGAGGGTAGGAGAAGGGAGATGCTGTAGGAAGTGGGCTCTGGACAAGGAAGTAAGTACGAGGTTCGAGGGTAGCTGTGGAAGGAAGGGAGGGGAGGGAATTGGGGGTGGGTGCGGGGCTCAGGGAGTTGCCTAACAGGGGAGGGCTTGGAAGTGGCCAGGACGGCAGGGTGGTTCTGGGAGCCGGGCTGAGGGTTTCGGGGGATCAGGGTTCCCCACGCGCCTCCCCTTGCCGCGCAGAACTTCACAGCGTCCGGGGAGGCGGAGGCGCGGCGCTGTGCTCGGCGAGAAGAGCTGCTGGCCCGGGGCTGCCTCCCGGGGGAGCTGGAGGAGCCCCGCGGCCGGCAGGAGGTGCTGCAGGATGACCCGCTCAGCCAGGGCACCCGCGGCGAGGGGGCCACCCAGCTGGCGCCGCAGCGGGTCCGGGTCACGCTGCGGCCGGGTGAGTTAAGGGGTGATGGGCAGTGAGGCCGGGGGTTGGGATTCCACCGCGCCCCGCTGACCTCCCCATCACCTCTACCCGCAGGGGAGCCCCAGCAGCTCCGGGTCCGCTTCCTTCGAGCTGAGGGATACCCCGTGGACCTGTACTACCTTATGGACCTGAGCTACTCCATGAAGGACGACCTGGAGCGCGTGCGACAGCTCGGGCACGCGCTGCTGGTGCGGTTGCAGGAGGTCACTGACTCCGTGCGCATTGGTAAGCCCCGCGGAGCCCTGCCCGCTCCTGCCTGCCCTCTGCCTCTAACCAGCCGCACCCCACCCTCTGCCAATGCCTAGGACACACAAGGGCCTCACCTGCCCTCTCCTGCCCACCCCCCACACTCCAAGAAAATAATCGAAAAGATTCCCTGGAGAAGGGATAGGCTACCTACTCCAGTAGTCCTGGGCTTCCATGGGGGCTCAGACAAAAAGAATCCACCTGCAATGAGGAAGACCTGGGTTCCTGGAGGTGGGCATGGCGACCCACTTATTATTCTTGCCTGGAGAATCCCATGGACGGAGGAGCCTGGCGGGCTCCAATCTATAGGGTCCCAAAGAGTCGGACACCACTGAGTGACTAAACACAGGATAAGAAAGTAAAGCGAGGGTTTATTTAAGTGAAACTGTGCTCTCAAGGGGAGAGAGAGCAGGCAGACTCAGGTGAGAGGCTGCCCTGAGGTTTTTTTCCTGCAAGCCGGTTACCTGGGGCGTAGAAATGAAGGGGCGAAACACTTGTGCCCTCTCCTGGTTTCTAACAGACCTGGCCAGGCCACGGGTTCCTGATATCTATCCCCAGAGACATCTTCTAGGTCAGAGCTAGGGGTCCTGTAGTACCCCTAATTTTACTGGAAGGGTAACTGAGGCCCCGAATCTGGAGAGCCTGTTCAGACAGCTCCCAGCATCGGAGATGCCCTAGACGTGCCACCTGGACACTCCCCTGATGCCTCGTCTCCTGGCCAAGGTCTAAGTGCACCATCCCTGCCGCACCTGCTTGCATCCCTCTGTCCACCATCCCTGCTTCATCTTCTGCTGCTGCTGCCATTACTACACTGCACACTCGAGGCTTCTTTAGCTTCCACCAAACCCCTGCCTGCCACCATCATGTCCTCCTCCTCATATCCATTCCCCACTTCCCTGAGCCTGTGCACTCGCTCCTTTGCCCCTGCTGGGTCCTGGGTCCCTGGCCCTTTAGGACCACCCTCTCCCATTAGCTCCTCTGTGACTGTCCCCCACCCCAGTTTTTGGGGACTCTCTTCCTGAGTCCTTAGCAGTGGCCCCCCACCCAGTGACATCTGGCACTACCTTCATGACTCCTCCCAGGCTTTGGCTCCTTCGTGGACAAAACGGTGCTGCCCTTCGTGAGCACAGTGCCCTCCAAGCTTCGTCACCCCTGCCCCTCCCGGCTGGAGAGCTGCCAGCCACCCTTCAGTTTTCACCATGTGCTGTCCCTCACTGGGGATGCAGAGGCCTTCGAGCGGGAGGTGGGACGCCAGAACGTGTCCGGCAACCTGGACTTGCCCGAAGGTGGCTTTGATGCCATTCTGCAGGCTGCCCTCTGCCAGGTGAGGGGGCGGGGAGGGTCTTTGAGTTGGATGAGCTGGTTGGAGCCAAGATGGGCAGCTGTGGTTAGTCAGTGCACAGTTCTAGGGGTGCCCTTTGTGTTATAGTCCCTGTAGTTTGCACATTTATTTTGACAGTTTCCTGGTGGTTTGGAGTGAAATGTCTAGAGGAAGAGGCATACTTTTCTAATTTACAAGGCCTCTACTAGCAGCAACCCTATTTGGGGAGAAGCAAGCAGCTGGAGACAGGGGGATGGACAAACTGAGTCAGAATGAGGCCGGCCACATCTTTGGCTAGTAGAGCTGGTGGGGGTAGCTCAAGGGCCCTCTGTGCTCAGGTGCACAGCCTCCCATCCACCCCACTCCAGAAGCAGATTGGCTGGAGAAATGTGTCCCGCCTGCTGGTGTTCACGTCAGATGACACATTCCACACAGCTGGGGACGGCAAGCTGGGCGGCATCTTCATGCCCAGCGACGGGCACTGCCACTTGGACAGCAATGGCCTCTACAGTCGCAGCCCAGAGTTTGTGAGTCGCCACCCTTCCCCACCCTCCCCGTGGGAGCCACACCTCTTCTCCCAGGACCTCTCCCTGTAGCCTCACTGTCCTTATGGTGGCCACCCTGCCATCCTCCTCAGCAGCTCCTCCTCTCCATGTCCCTCCACTTCCCAGCCCCTCCCCTCCTTCTAGCTGGTGGAACCCTGGATTTTCAGGGCACCTTGCATTCTGTGAGGGGGGCCTGGGGTACTCACCTTGTCCCCACTCCTTGCTCCAGGACTACCCTTCTGTGGGTCAAGTAGCCCAGGCCCTGTCTGCGGCAAACATTCAGCCCATCTTTGCTGTCACCAGTGCCACACTACCTGTCTACCGGGTAAGAGCTGTGTGAATGCCAAACCCTCCCATGCCCAGCCTTTCTCAGCTCCCTCAAAGGCCCATTTTCCTCTCCCGATATGCCCTCCTTCCAGAGTCCCACCCCGCCCCCCGCCCACGGCAAGCTTATTTCCTGAGAGTTGTGACCCACCATTTCCCTCAACTCCCCCCATCGCAGGAGCTGAGTAACCTGATTCCCAAGTCTGCAGTGGGGGAGCTGAGTGAGGACTCCAGCAATGTGGTGCAGCTCATCATGGATGCTTATAACGTGAGGGGCTGGGGGGGAGGGGCACTGGGGAAAGTGGAAAGGGACCCCCAGGTAGGATGGCAGAACCAAGAGGAAAATCGCCTGTTGGTATCACACCCCACAGCTCCTGCCCACAGTCTGTGTGTGTGGTTGTCATTAACAGCTCACTCAGTCTTGCACTCATTCATAAATCTTAAGTGCCTGATTTCTACAGAGCATGAAGCACTGCTCTGGGCAAGAAAGGGAATTAACATTGATTGAGTTTTTATTTCATGCCAAGCACCATCCCAAGTACACACTGTTTGCTGTCTCATTTACTCCACTAAACCCCCTCCCTGCTTGGAAACTATTATTCTAATTTTATCCATGGGGAGGAGGCTAAGTGACTTGCCTAAGATCACACAGATAACAGATGCAAGGGCTGGCACTTGTCTATACACAAAGAATGTCATATCTGGAGATTGCCTTCACTATAAGCTTATCAATAATTCAGAGATATTCTTCACAGGAACCATGGAATTTTACAGGTAGACAGAACCATAAAAATTCATGTTTCTTGGAGTTAGGTCTTATCTCTGCAACTTGACTGTAGGCTTCTTGATAACAGAGACTGTGTTCTAAACCCATGGTGAGAAAATGTGAGACAATATCAAATTTCCCAGGACAAACTCAATGGAAAGAATCTGTTCTTTAGACCTTGTATGCTCACAGATGACATGTCCAGACATGAGGTTTGAAAAACCTAGCTACTGCATGTGTACAGCGCTGGCTAGCCCCTGAGCCCCACCAGGTCTTTGCCGCAGCGGCACTGAGATGCCGTGTTGGAAACCTCTGGACCCTGTGTTCTCGCTCAAGGCCATCCCAGGTCCTTCCTGCAGAAACTCCTCCTGACTGGGCAGAGCAGAAGGAGCCCCCAGGTGGGCTGAGGGTGGGGTTCCGGCAGAATGTGGAACAGCTGGAGAGGGTGTGAGTTGTAACTGGCCTTCACATGGTCACTCTCTCTCGCTCTTTCCCCAGAGACTGTCATCCACTGTGACCCTCGAACACGAACACTCTCTTCTCCCTCCGGGGGTCCGCATCTCTTATGAATCTCAATGTGGGGATTCTGAGAAGAGACTGAGTGAAGCTGGCGACTGGGTACAGTGCAACCAAGTTGGAATCAACCAGACGGTGAGAAGGAAGGGTGTGGGGATGGGAGCGGGAAATTGAGCAGGCAGGAGGGGATGGGGGGTACAGGCCTGGGAAACAATGTAAAAAGCCTGGGGTGTCCTCCACCTGTCCTTTCTCAGACACTTTAATGAGCAGCTTCCTCAAATGTTTCTAGGAGATGGGTGTTAGCATGACCCTGCCCCTTCATTTGCTAAGTAGTGTTCTGGATGACCAATGGCTTTGCGATGTGTGTATGTGCACAGGAGTGTGTGTGCTCATGGGCTCTTAGTATGATTCCCCCCTGCCCTGTCCTCAGGTGAATTTTTGGGTTACTTTCCAAGCTACCCACTGCCTCCCAGAGCCTCATCTGCTGAGGTTCCGAGCCCGTGGCTTCTCTGAGGAGCTGACTGTGGAGTTGCACACAGTGTGTGACTGTAACTGCAGCGACGCCCAGCTCCAGGCTCCTCACTGCAGTGATGGCCAGGGGCACCTCCAGTGTGGGGTGTGCAGGTGAGGGCCTACTTCCCTTCACCCATATGGCTCCCCCGTACTCCCACCTCGTCCTCCATCCCTCCACCTGCGACTCTGTCTCTAGGTATCTTTTTCGTAGACCTTCCAAGACTCGACCCTGACTTTCACCTCCTGAAGCTTCTTCCCTCTGCTGCAACTCTCCCTGCTCTTCTACTCCTCGGAACTCCATTATAGTCCATGCTCCTCTCAGCTTCGCTCTCTCTCCAGCTATCTTGAGATCTTAGGTTTAGAGGGTTTGGGGAAAGGCAGGTCAAGACATGGTCAAATTCTCTGATCCCCCCTTTCCCTCTCTTCCCTTCCCCTCCCAGCTGTGTCCCCGGCCGCCTGGGTCGACTCTGTGAGTGTTCGGAGGCTGAGCTATCCTCCCCAGATCTGGAGTCTGGGTGCCGGGTCCCCAACGGCACAGGGCCCCTGTGCAGCGGGAGGGGACAATGCCAGTGTGGACGCTGCACCTGCAGTGGACAGAGCTCTGGACGCCTGTGCGAGTGTGACGATGCCAGCTGTGAGCGACATGAAGGCATCCTCTGTGGAGGTACCTGGAGACTTGAGGAGAAGGGTGGGGTCAGAGTGGCCCCCCAAGGGCGTTGAGGCTCTGGGAACTTCTTGATACCAAGGGCAGGAATCAGGCTGTGATATAGGGGTTGGAAGTTGTCTGACACACTCGAGAGGGAAATGGATGCACAGGAGCAGATCAGCTCTAGGCAGCCCGTGATGGCATGTGGTGCCCAGTGGCTGTGGAGGATGGTTGTCACCCTCTGTGTGGCCCTACCTCAGGCTTTGGCCGTTGCCAATGTGGAGTGTGTCACTGTCACGCCAACCGCACGGGCAGAGCATGTGAATGCAGTGGCGACACGGACAACTGTGTCAGTCCTGACGGAGGGTTCTGCAATGGGCACGGACACTGCAATTGCGACCGCTGCCAGTGCGACGACGGCTACTATGGTGCCCTTTGTGATCAATGCTCAGGCTGCAAGACACCATGCGAGACACACAGGTGAGCCCTCAGGCCTTGCACCTCGGGAACAGGGCTCACTGAGCCCCTCCTGCCCACCTGCTCTTTCTGTGGGTCATCTGGGTGACAACTGCCCAGCTGGTAACTTACTGGTACCCACTGGACAGGGACTGTGCAGAGTGCAAAGCCTTTGGGACTGGTCCCCTGGCCAGGAACTGCAGCACAGCGTGTGCCCACGCCAACATGACTCTGGTTTTGACCCCTACCCTGGATGACAGCTGGTGTAAAGAGAGAACCCAGGACAACCAGCTCTTCTTCTTTCTGGCAGAGGATGAAGCTGGAGGCAGAGTTGTGCTCACAGTGAGACCTCCAGAGGGTAAGTGGGCAGGGATACTGTGGACATGCCACATGAAGTCCTGCAAGTTTAATGGGTAGGGGGCCAGAACTCTGGAGGTGAAAACGCCAGGCAATCAGGCTGGGGACTGAAGCAGAGCTGTGAAGCAAGCAGAGTGCAGATGCTGGATCAAGTGGACCTGGCTGAGGCCCTGAGTGCTGGGATAACCCTGATCCTGTGGAAGTTCCTTTTGTTTTCAATGACAGGCAAGACTAGGGAGGCTGATGGGGCTGGACACGTTGTGGGTGACGGGTGATCAATTCCTAGGCCCTGGCCCCCAGAAGTCCATTGTTTCTTCCCCATAGAGGGAGCAGACCACACCCGAATCATTGTGCTGGGCTGTGTGGGGGGCATCGTGGCGGTGGGACTGGGATTGGTCCTCGCTTATCGGCTCTCGGTGGAGATCTATGACCGCCGAGAATTCCATCGTTTTGAAAAGGAGCGGCAGCATCTCAACTGGAAGCAGGTGAGGAGCCTGCCTCCTCCCCCACTGGGTGGGGTTTTCCATGCTTCCCCTGGCTACAGGGGTTTTGCTTTCTGCTTCACCATCCCCAACTCCACCCCATTCCTTCTACACACCCCACACCCCAGGCCTGTGCCTCCTCTGCAGGCTTACCCTGGTTCCTCTGCTCATTTCATCAGTTCCTGGGGTTCCTGCTCAAGTTCTAGGCTGGCCTCTTAGAACTAGATAAAAGAGGAGTCCTGGGACTTTTCCTCATCACTGGCAACTTCTTTCCGCAGGACCACAATCCTCTCTACCAAAGCGCCATCACGACCACTGTCAACCCCCGCTTTCAAGAGGCAGACAGCCCCGTTCTCTGAAGTGGGGAGAGAAAATCACTGCAGGGCTCTTCTCTGGGACCAAAGGAGTTGAGGCGTGGGGTGGATCGGGCTACAGCCGGGCAGGGGGCACTGAAAGGGCTGCCTGCTGCTGCGACCTTGCTTCCCTACCTCACGAGGAGTGGGGGCTCTCCCAGCCAGGTCTACAATAAAGTCTTACCTGAGAGCACACCGGTCAGTTTGTTTTGCCCCAGGCCAGGACATGTGGAGCCTGGGCCTCAGGAGGCTCACATGCAGTCCTCCCCCTACCACCTGAGGGCGAGTTTCTCAAGGTAACAGTGTGCAAGGATGACCTGGGCTGCGTGGGGAGCAGCGGCAGCACCGGGCTGGGTGGGCGAGTGAATCCTCAGCTGAGCTGACGAAGGAGCGCAAAAGACCACACTTGGAGAAACGCTGCCTTGGCTGGTATCTAGCCTTGTTCTATCCTGCTACATTTCTTTTCTTTCCTTATTCAGAACTGATAGCCTGTTTTTACTTTTGCTTGTTGTGCCTCTGTGAAGGGGAGCTCATAGGTGCTGGAAGTTGTGGGGTGGTTGGTTACATTTGGTGGGAAAAAATAAAACTACTTTGGCCCCAGTGAAAAAACTTCTCCCAAGGATGTTCTTCCCAAAGAGGAGATAGTATGTACAAAAGCCCTGTTTTTTATTTAAATATCCTAAATATGTCACGAAGGAACATACACTGCACTTTAATGGTAAAAAGATACAAGTTTATAACATCTTATAAAAACTACCATTTAAAAGTGATCTTGTTCATTTGATATTCCCCTCCCCTAATAGCAAAATAAGTATATTAAAAAAAAAAAAAAGGTGGAGAGGAAGGGTGGGGTGGGAGGGATTAAGATAAAAGCCCCAGGGCCACACAGAGGCCGAGAACATCTGGGGAGAGGGTTAAAAGTTGTGGCGGGACCCCACACCTCATTTAACCCTCTGATATCAAGCCATGGGGCACAATCAGTAGCTAAGTGATGACAAGAGGTTGTTGGAGGCGGGGTGGACGGAAAAGACTTGAGGTGCTGGGAAGGGCAGGGCTGGTGGGGCCTGGTCCAGCAGCCCACCCAGGAACTGGCGCTACTCTTTCCCAGGTCCCTGAATCCCATGTCCTGGTCTCAAGAGCTGGCCCCACCGCCGTTCCCTTCACTCCAGACACACCTGAGGCATCTTTCCAGTGCTAGACCCCACCCAGCAGAGGGGTGGAATGTTGGGCCCAGGAGCCTTTGCAGCGGTTGGTGATCTCCCTGGGGTGTAAGTGGGACTCTTGGGCGCTGTCACTCCTCCTGCCTCTCAGTTCCCCTCTCCTCACAAATCCATGGCCTCATGAACATCAGCACCTGGGCAACTGAGCTAACCACCTGCTCCTGAGTTTCCACTCACCCAGTCCTCGGCAGGGGTGGTTCTGGTATGGCTCTCTGCACATATGCTTAGAAGTTCCCTCTCCCCCACACACCCAAGCAGGAAGCCGAGGCCTGCAGGGGGCCAGGACACATTCGGACCTAAACACACATTCGCACATGCAGGGGCACACCTCACTAATGTGATTCTCTCCACACACAACCCCAATCCTAAGCTGACTAGCTACAGGTGGCAGGGAGCGACATCTTCCACTTGCAAAAGCACCGTCTGGAAGGACAGTTTTCTCAATGTGTCTGAGACAAACCCCAGCCCCCAGCGGGGCTCTCTGAGAGGGGCTGGCTCACATGCAGAAAGAGGCCCTACTTGCAGGGACCAAGAAGGGCTGGTTTCAGGACTCGCCGTCTAGTTTCTGGACCATGTCAAACGTGCCAACACAAAACTAGGCGAGAACAGGCTGCAGGCACGTTCCCCAGCGTTTCCCCATAGGATCTCAGATGCTGTCAGGGAAGAGCTCAAGGGTGCCACGCTTCCTTTCTTTTCCCCAAATCCTCACACCTCAGAGGTATGGAGACCCGCCCCCGCCTCGTCCCCACTCCCATCTCCTTCAGAACAGGTAACAGGAGTGTGCTGCTGCCTACCTTTTCTGAGAAAGGAAATCACTTTCTGCAGACTGCCATCTCAGACCCCCCACTGACAGCCTGGTCAGGTTCAGCAAATCTCCATGATTCTTCTGTAATTACTCAGCACACCCCCGTAGGTCAGGAGAGCCCACAACCTGGGAGTCAACCAAACCCCCAGAACCTCCCATAAGGATCCTTTCCTTAGCAGGAAGAAAGAGGGTTTTTATTTCACTTTAGAAAATTCATATTCACAAGCCCTGGCTTGGGTTAGCAACATCCTAACCAGCAGTCTGTTGAATCAATCTTAAAAAAACCCTCCAAAACGAAGCCCTCCAGTCCCCTCAAGCTGAGTTCCTCAGCTCCTCTTGAACCTAAAGGTTCAGGCCTTCAGGTTTTGGGGGAGGGGCAGTCAGGAGAAGCTGTTTCATGCTCATCCTCCCAAGCTGGGGCTAGAGAAGGGTTTGGCTCAATAATATGCCATCTCCAAGCATACAAACACGAACACTCACATACCACACACACACTCACTCACACACCCCTGATCACTTCTGGGGAGGGTGTAGATAAGGTGGTGGTGTCGGAGCAGAGAAGAGCAAAAAATATAGTTAAGAGTAAAACCTACATCAGGTTTCTCCTTCGGTGTTTTCTCCGCAGCCCCCTCCCCACCCCCCCACAGTTCTTTTTGTGTAGGGACGGCCATCAAGAAGGAAGCCAAGATCTTTTCCTTTGGGACCAAAAGCTAGACCCCTATCTCCTCTACCTGAACACAGTGATAGGACGTGAGCGCGGAGAACAGCACAACACTGCTCAACAGTCACGTCAGGGGACACCAAATTTCTGTGTCTTCAACAGCTGTCACCGAACTTGGGGCTAGTCTTGGGTGGTTCCTAAGAGGGCACAAGGAGAAAGAACCCACTGTATCATCTGCGACTCCTTGCTCGACACCTCTGTCTGGCTTAGGAGTCAGTCAGTATCAGCGAGGTAGCCAAAAACTATCTCCAAGATCAACTACCCAAGGAGAGAAAGGGAAGGGGCTTCAAGGGCCACTCTCACCCAAGTTTCCTCCAAAAGGCACTTGAGCTGACCCCATTAGGTACCAGTGTGGCACCGGCCACTGCAATAGCCCAGGCCACAGCTCCTGCTCTTCCCTGAAGGAAATGAGAGGTACCTGCCCACTCTTCCTGGATCCAGCCCTTGTCTGCTCCCCCCACTGCTCTTCCTTTTGTCCCTACAGTGTATAAGGAGGCCAAAGCAAGCACAGCCGCCACCCTGATCCTATTCTCCTTCAAACAGGAGGTGAGGTACAGGGCTGTGGAACATCAAGGATCAACTGCAACTAAAAACTCAATTTGGGGGAGGGCTGGACCAGCCATAGTCCCTGCTTTAACCAGGACTCTATACCTCCATATTACCTATTTCCACAGTGTGCCTGTTGAAACTGCTTTTGGATAAACAAAAACAAGAACAGAACAAACAAACCCCTCTCCCCAGTCTCCTCCATTTCAGCTGCCAGCGGGAGTCCAGGGTTGTGGGAGCCACGCTTCAGTCTTGGTCCTGCACCTTGAGTCCCCACCTGTGACCTCAGCCGAGGGTCTGGGGACTAGCTTCCCTACCCAGGAATGCTGAAGGAACTTCCCCGAGATACTCAGAGTCTCAGATTATTTACAGAGCTGAAGCTCTGGGGCCTGCCGTCCCCTGATGCACTCTTCCGGTCTCCTGGGTCCACTCCTCCAGGAGGGAGACAGGTACAGACGGGGCGGCGGTGGGACCATCAGACCAGAGGGGGTGCATCTTCGGTGGATTCTTCTGATTACTCCCACCACCCGGGGCCCCTGCGCCTAGAGAGAAAACTGCCCGTCGGAAGTCTTGGACTGGCACCCTTGGCACATCCGTTTGTGTCTGAGTAATCGATCTGTCCGAGAAAAACACTGAGAAGAAACGGAGGGTTAAGTGCCTGAGAGAAGAAACTTGGTTACCTATTGGCTCGAGCTGTCCTTCCCAAATGGGAGAGGCGCACGTCCCATTCTACATTCCCTTGGCATGTACACAGACAGTATGAGTGCACAGTGGTTAGGAACACAACGCTGAAGTCTCAATCCTGGCCTAGCACGCAGTAGCCACGCAACCCTGGGCAAGCTATCTCAGCCCTGAATGTGTCCACTCATCTGTAAAATGGGGCTAAAGGTACCTACTCACAGAGCGGCTGCTTCATTTATCATGTATTTATTCAGTATCTCAAGGCAGGTACAGTTCCTGGGGCTGAGGACAGAGTGGAGAACCAGCGGGACAAAGTCTCTGCCCCACAGAGCTTTCATACTAGTGTTCTGCAGATACAGCCTGAGAGCGTGGAGCAAAGCTTGAGACCCAGCAAGGCATCCAGAAAGTGCTCACTGTTATCATTTCTCATCTCTTGTTTGTGTCTCGTTTTGGTCCTGGATTTTATACTCACAACACATCAGATATTGACCGCTCCCTCAGGGCAGGAATTTTTCTCTCTTCCTCCTAAGTGCACCTGTCCTGAAGTTCCATTCAATGTGTCTCTAATCCCTGATCTGCTGTGTCCTTGGGAAACTCAACCTCTCTAAACCTCAATTTCCCCATGGGCAAAATGAAGGCCACACAGCTACCTCATGGAGTTAATGTGAAGGTAACGTCACACATGGTCTCACTGTGCCTGGTACAGGCAGAGAAAGATATACCTATATAAGGCCAGAAAGATATACCTCGCCCCGATGTACTAACACCATCATGGCCAGGACTGCGAGATGGCCCCTTGTTAAGCAGGGAGTAGGGGCGAGCCCTGGCTATTGGGGAAGAAAGTTTGTGTGTGGGTGTGAATGCATGACACGTGAGCTTACCTGGTGACACCGTTCACACTGGTAGGGCTTTTCCCCACTGTGTACACGCTTGTGACGCTCCAGGTGGTACTTCTGGATGAAACGCATATCACATATGTCACACTCAAATGGCTTCTCACCTGGCCCAATCAGAGAGAAGGGAGCATCAGGAGGTATACATGGCAGGGACCTCACTCCAGGTATTTTCCAAGAAATCTTTATCTTTTACTAACGTGTCAACAGCTAATGGGGAAAGGTCCCCAAAGCTGCTGGTCTCAGCAACACCAGATACATACAATCTCTTCTGCCTCATTCACTTACCTTCTTCCCCTACTTCTAATACTCCTTAAAATAAACCCAACAGGAGCTACATACAAATGTAACACAAACTATGGACTATGCTCCCCCTCTGAATGTGAGCAAGAGACTTACCGGTATGAATAAGGATGTGCCTCTTGAGGTGATAACTGCTCCTAAAGGCTCCAAAGCAGTGTTCACAAACAAAATTTTTGGGAATCTTTACTTGAAAAGAACCATTTTGTTCCACTACCACCACCTGGGGGCAAGAGTCAGGCGCATCATGAGGCTACCCTATCCCTCTGCCCCTTCTTGCCTCCATTCTGCCCTGGCCCTATTTTCAACTGCTGGACAAAGTAACTTCTCTGATGCTGTCATCTCCCACATCCCTCAGAGTTGAGAGACCCTTGGAGGAAGGAGGCAGGGTGAGCAAGCTGTCTGCTTGGTCAAACCTCACACTCTGAACTGACCTTAGAGGGAGACTGCCTGCCCCTCTGCCACAGGACCTCATGCTCCCCCGACCCCCCCCCTTACCAAGGATGTTTCACAGAGAGCAGAGATCAACTGCCAAAGTGGTCTCTGGATGGAGCCAGGGTGACTCACTCACCAGCTGTGAGGAGAGCTCAGGGCTGAGCCAGAGAGGGAAGAAAGAAGAGGGCTGCCTTATTCCCAAACTGAATCAGTTTGGGCGTTTCCCCATTACCTGCCTTTTTCTTCTTTTTTTGGCCACTCTGCGTGGCTTGTGGGATCTCAGTTCCCTGACCAGGGGATGAACCCAAGCACTCAACAATGAAAGCGTGGAGTCCTAATCATTGGACTGCCAAGGAATTCCCCATTACCTGCCTTTTTAACAGTCTTTTTTGAATGAGAGGCCTCAGCCAAGCTGTCATCGTCTTTGCGGCTCCGGGATTTATCACTGTCTTTTCGGTGGCCCTTTAAATACAAATCAAATCTAAATGCACAGTCAATCTGAGAACACAAGACAGGAAGCCAAAAAGGTGCTTTGAGACAACTTGTGAATCACCTGCCCCAGAGGTTTAGAGAAAGTACGCATCCATCTCCTCTCCAAGCACCTTGGTTTTAACGAGCTGTTGTACAGGAAAGACCTTCCTTTCCTGTACCCTCTAAAATACCCATACTCATGGCCCAGCTGTATCCCCTTTCCCACTTCCCTAAACAAAAGCACTGAGGACTCAGAGCTGGGCACCTCCTGGCAGAGAGCTTGGGCCACCCGACCCCCAGGTGCCGCAATGGGCTCAAGTGCTGTACCTGACTCGAGCACCTCAGCACATCAGGGCTACCTGCCCGCTCTCCATTCTCGGCCTGCTTGCTGGCAATCTGGCTCAGCATCATCTTCTTGCTGGCTGCAGTGGGAACCAAACTCACACCTGCTAGGCCTTCACAAGCCAGGAGACTTGCCTAAGTTGAAAGGAGATGAGGTGTCAGGTCACCTGGCAGGGCAGGGCAAAAACAGACTGCCAATTTCCAAAGAACTACCTTAAACACCCAGCTACTAACATGCGGCTTCTCTCCAAGGAGCGTTCCTCCTCACCACAAAACCCTGCTTCCTTCGAGAGTCCTCCCTAACTCATCTCACCAGGACTAGTTATTCATTTTGTCAGCTGTCAGCATTCAGACACAGACTAAGTGAATAATCAGATGCTACTGACGCTTTTGTCATTAGCACTGTGCTGGGTAAAGTGTCTATCTATACATTACTTTGAAGCTACACGAGGCTTAGAAATACCAAGAGTCCGTCCTGTTGACCCACTGACATGGGAGATTTCTGAGGGAACTTCCTTCTTTCTCTCTTGATGACACTTAGCTACACAGAACCCGCTTCTGACTGGCAGATCTCACTGGTGCCAAATGTACAGTCTATCAAGCTCTACAAACGTGTACCAGTAAAATTAGGTCATTTCTCCCTTTAGATTTAAAATTCTCTAAGTGCTGTCAAATATAAAAATTTTATATTTTATAACAAAGATGACAATTAAACCACTTGGGAAGATTTTGGAGTTGAATATACAATTTCTCTTCCTCCTCCCCGTCCTCACCATTCATGTGTGCATATTCACATTTCTCACAGTCCTTGCTCTACATAGTTTAAAAATTACTTAAGTAAGGGATATTTAGGAAAATTGCTACATTCTTCAAACTGACTTTATTTAGCCAACACTAGACAATATCCTTTTCTTACTGAAGAAACACTTTTAAGAAACAGTTGGTCAGCAAACTTCCATGAGTAATTTAAAAAGAAATTCCTTTCAGGTGATCAGTACATCCCAGGAACTCCCCCTCTCATCTTCAAGGACTTCGGAGGGAAAGGTCTGGAGGCAAGACTTAACTCTGCTGTTTGCGTTGTACAATCTCAGGCAGATTACTCCACCTCTTTAAGCCTCAGTTTCCTTAAATGCAAAATGTTCACCATGGTATCTACCCTCACAGGGTTGATGAGTTAACATACAAAAGCAGCACCCCAGTACAAAGTTAGCAGTTAGGGAAAAGCAGTCTTCTCAGAGCTAGAGTGAACAGGATGCTGTGAAGTGGGTTGCCAACAAAGGAAGAAGAAACTGCACGGCTCCTCCTCTGCATGGAAAAGAAGGAAGCTATGCATGCAGCTGGAAGAAAGCCAGTGATTTCTTCCTGGTGAGGCTGGTAGGGGAGGGTCCCTGGAAGGAAGCTGGCAAAAGCTCCAGGGATGCTACAGACAGCTTTTCTCCCCAGATAACTACAATAACCTGTTGAGCCATCCTGTCTCTCCAATCCATCTTGTATCCCCACAAGGGGGATTTGGAAGGACAAGTACCTTCCAAATACACTGATCTGACGTCACTCTCCTGCTTAACACTCTTCAGAGAGTCCCCATTCCTTATGGAATACAGTTTAATTCCCCAGTAAGGGATAAAAACCCTTCAGTCACACTCAGCTTACTTCTCCAGGAAACAACTCCCTCACCCTAACGTGGCCGTCTATCACTATCTCCTGTCTTTAGCCATCCACCCCGCACCCCAATCCTTTCCTCCGTAACTAGCAAACTGCCCGCAGTACTCCCCAGCTCACCACATCCTCCCAGGGCTCTAAGTCTCTGCCCAGGCAGTTGTCCTTGTCTGAACGCCCTGTTCTACTTGTTTATTTAGCAAAATCCTATGCATCCTTCCAGCTTCAACTTCTTTTTTCATCCAGGCAAAAGGCTCATTCCCTCCTCTACGGTGTACATACCTCTATTATTGCATATTCCTTCAATCAACAGACTCATTGAGTCTGTACTATTAGCCAGCCACCACGCAGTGTTGTGTATATAAAGATAAATAACAGATTGTCTCTTCATCTCCCCCAACCCCAACCCAACTAGCCTGGAAGCCTGCTGGGGTCAGGGTCAATTTTATTCATCTTTGTATCCCCAGCACAATGCCTTGCATGTAACAGGAGCTCAATAAATTCCTGTTGGAAAAAAAACAAATGAAGCATTCACCAGACTGTTTACTCCCTCATGCCCCTCAAAAGTTACTGTACCAAGTGTAAACTGAGTACATGTTGCTTTGTAAATGTCCCATCAAGGCCTGTGATGCAGTATAGCCTACCTCCTTCATTTGACTGGAAGCTCCCTGAAGGCAGGGGCTGTGGCCTGTCTCCTTTCCTTCCTCTAGATCTCCCCCTGGTGTTTAATACAGAGCTTGGCTCACTGGGTTGGTCAATATGTTGACTAAGGCAGCATTCAAGAGTGAAACTGCAAACACGCTTCCCAGTGATCTTGAAGGAGGAGGACTCTAGAGCTTTTTACCTGAGCCATGCTGATTTCTCACTTAATGCAACTCAAAAGTTCGAGTTTCTTGCTCCACCTTTCCTTAAGACACTGTTGTTTGAAGAACTGTCACCAAATCACTGTAACAACTCTTTCGTGTCCCTTCAGTCCTGCTGCCATACTGAAATGCCTTTGTCTTCAAACAGAATTTAGTGTCCTCCAAAGTAAAGATAGATGTTCCAAGAATCCCTGGTCTCTGCTCGGCTCCTGCCTATTGTCTGAAGAAAAAGGCTGCCAGTCTCAGTTTTCCAGCTGAATTCTCTGAATGAAATTCACGATTTGTTTCAGAAACCTGAAACCAGAAAGGGAAATGGAGCTGTTAGGTGCAACATTCTCAGGCCATACAACCTTCAGTGGGCTGAACTATTTTGCCAGGTGCTCTCTGTGCAACTCTAAACGAAGACATCAGAGTTCTCTTTCTAGGTCATGAGAAGAAACTGGTCTCCAGGCCCTCGACAGGAGTAAAAGTAACTTCGGCCTCTAGTGGAGGCACTGCAGCAGGCCAACTGCTAGGATTTGCCAACTTAGGACTGGAAGGAGGCGGAGGCTCTCTAGGGCTTTTGTGTCCAGTGGGCTGGCCCACGAAGCTCGCACTCTATCAAGGCGACCCGAAGTGGGGTAGAGAAAAGCTCAGGGGTTAACGCTGGGCGCTTCAGCAGCAGGCAGAAACCGGACCAGCAGTACAAGCCCAGGCCGGCCCACACGTGTGCATTCTCCGAGACCGCCCCAAGGTACGTAAACTCGCTGCGGAGGTGGAAGACCAGGAGGCGAAGCCCGACGCTGCGCGTTCCCTCCCATCTTCCCTCCCTCCCTCCCTCCAACCAGCCAGCCAGCCAGCCGCTGCGCCCGCCGCACGCACCCGGAGAGCCCAGGAGCGCGCAAGGTGCGTGCTCGCGCCCGCGTCCCTTCCGAGCAAGCCCCCTCAGTCCGGCCGGTGACGCGACCGCACGGTGGTGTGCACGCAGCCCCTACCTCTCCTCGGGAGCGCCCCCCTTCGCCCCGGGCCCCTCCTTCCCGCCCCTCCCCCTTCCCGCGCGGTGCCCCACGGCCTGCGAGCTGCTGGAGCGCTGCCGCCTGCCTCCACAACGCTGCGCTCCCTGGGGCGTGCTCTTACCTGCCAGGCGCGGCCTCCCGCTGTCTCCCCCGCTGCGCGGCGCCTCCTCCAGGCCGCAGCACTCCGTGCCAGCCCCGTGGCCGCCGCTGCCCCCACCGGGACCGAGGCAAGTTTACAAACACCAACCAGGGGCCCCTTTCCCCGGAAGCACTTCCCCTCCCCCTCCGTCCTCTCCTCTGTGCAGCACTATCCACTTCCGGGCGGGGGCAGACAGAAAGGGGGTGAGGCTGAGGGCGCACCGAGGGAGTGCAGCTGGTGAGTGGGCAGTGCCGACGGCGCGCAGAAGGACGGGAAAAGGGCCGACCGGCGGTACGGCGCGTGCGCCGTGTTGCGGACGCGCCCCTGCGGCCATCTTTATTCAGGGCAGGAAAGAAGGCCCTGAAATGTTGGTATGCCGAGTGTTTGTTGAGGGTTTTGCTAGGTGAGTTTGTTAGGATTCCTTGAAGAAGCGTCATCACTTTCCCTTTCTCGCAGATGTTCTCCCTGTCGCTTATGAGTCTGGAGCCCCAAATAGTGCCAGAATAGTTAGTACCAGGCCTTTCACGTAGCTCTGTCGAGATCATCTTTACCCGAGCCTTTCCATCAGGCGCAGATCTGCAGATTCCGAGGGCCCCCCGTCAGCTGGGAGGGAAGTTTTTTGCACTATCTTGCTGAGTACACTCAACTCCAGTCTGAGAAAGGATTCCCTGGCATATTAATCGCACTCCGAAGTCTTTGATTTCCTCATACCACTTCCGCCTTTATTTCTAGACCGTCCAGTATGTAATATTGGCTTCCTCACTTCCGAAAACGCATAGGACTCTCCGGTTGTTGTTCAGTAGCTCAGTCGTGTCCGACTCTTTGGGACCCCATGGACTTAAACCACGCCAGGCTTCCTGTCCTTCACTGTCTCGCAGAGCTTGCTCAGACTCATGTCTGTTGAGTCCGTGATACCGTCCAACCATCTCATCTTCTGTCGTCCCTTTCTGCCTTCAGTCTTTCCCAGCATCAGTGTCTTTTCTAGAGTCGGCTCTTCGCCTCAGATATACTGGAGCTTCAGCATCAGTCCCTGCAATGAATATTCAGGCTTGATATCCTTTAGAGTTGACTGGTTGGATCCCCTTGCAGTCCAAGGGACTCTCAAGAGTCTTCTCCAACATTACAGTTCAAAAGCATCAATTCTAAAGCGCTCAGCCTTCTTTATGGTTCAGCTCTTACAGCTGTACATGACTACTGGAAAAACCATAGCTTTGACTAGACGGATCTTTGTTGGCAAAGTAATGTCTCTGCTTTTTAATACCAGATTGGTTATAGCTTTTCTTCCAGGAAGCAAACGTCTTTTAATTTCATGGCTCTAGTCACCATCTGCAGTGATTTTGGAGCCCAAGAAAATAAAGTCTGTCACTATTTCCATTGTTTCCCCATCTGTTGGCCATGAAGTAATGGGACCGGATGCCATGATCTTAGTTTTTTGAATGTTGAGTTTTTTATTTCTTCATAGTGCTTCCGCCTTTATTTCTAGACCATCCAGCATCTAACTTTGGCTTTCTCCCCGAAAAGGCATAGGGCTCTCCTCAGTAGGAAACTGTGGTCTCATTGGAGATTTGGCAATGCAGGGTGGCCTGTTGGCCCAGCTACATTAGGAAAACTCCAGCCTTTCTTTAAATTCTGTTCCCAACTTGCCTGCTAAAGATGGGCTTCCCCAGTGACTCAGAGGGTAAAAAAATTCTGCCTGCAATGCAGAAGACCTGGGTTCGGTCCCTGGGTTGGGAAGATCGCCTGAAGAAGGAAATGGGAACCCACTCCATTATTCTTACCTGGATAGTTCCACGGATGGAGGAGCCTGGCTGGCCACAGACCATGGGATTGCAGAGAGTTGGATGCGACTGCGGGACTAACACTTTCACTTTCTGCTAGAGATGGACTATGCATTAATGCACTTGATGGAAGGAAATGTCCATTTTATTTAGGTGCTGTCAGGTTGTGAGTGTAGGGGAATTAACGGAGATGCCTAAATAAATAAAAAAAATCTTTGTTTATGAATGAAGACAATTTCCAGCCACTTTATGTACATAGATTTCGTTTCTGTGAGCACTTCATTTTTTTTACCAATTGACAGCAAATCTTTGTGGTCTTAAGATCATCATAGAACAGATAAAATTGAGTGAGATTATCAGAAATAAATCTTTAATTAAGAAAAAAAATAGCTCAGGGACTTCTTTGGTGGTCCACTGATTAAGAATCCCCGTTATAATGGGGAGGGGGTAGGATGGGCGTTCCATGCTTGGTGGAGGAACTAAGATTCCACATGCCATTGGGCAGTTAAGCCCGTGTGCTGCAACTCCCTAGAGGGCTGCTGCAACTAACACCTGATTCAGCCAATAAATACTTTAAAAAAATAGCTCATGCTTATTTTAATAAGTCCACACAGCACAAAAAAATTAAAAGGCAAAAAAAATGTTGCCATCTGAAGGTAGTCACTTTTATCAGTTTGTTGTATATACAACCAGGCTTCTTCCTATGTTCATAAAAACTTTTTTTTTTTCATCCAGAATTTGTTTTTGAGCACCACAGTGGACCAGACAAAAGTGTTTTACACATCTTCTAAGTAGTTTCACATTTTAAAAATTGTTTCAGTATTCCAGAAATTTGTATTTTAGTTTGTCTAGGCCCATCCTCAATGAACATTCAGGTTAGTTTCAGTTTTTTTGTTTTATAAACCATGCTGTATGAACATCCTTATAGTGATCCTTTTGTTTTTATAGATTTATAGGTAGGAAATGGGCATTTAAAATTTTAATAGGTCCTGTGAAATTGAATTTCAGGGGTTTGTAACAGTTTACACATTCAGAGCCATGTGTAAAAGTCCCCAGTTCCTGCAATCTTGGCAATACTGGATGCTATGATTTTTTTATACAGTTGCCAACTTGACAGGTAAAAAATAGTAATTTTATTATTTTAATTTGCATATCATTAATAGTGAAGTTGAGCATCTCTTGTTGCTTTTTAACCATTTAATTGTTTTTGTAAACTGCCTATTCACATCTCTTGCCTGTTAAGGAAAAAGTAGATCGTTTGTCTACTTTGTATTGATTGGTAGAAATCTCCATGTTACACTAACTTTTCATTTGTCATATGCTTTTAAAATTTTTTTCTCTTATTTTTCATTTATCTTTGAACTTTTTTTTAGAGTGGAAGTTGTGTTTTGTGGGAAAATATTTGAAACATTTCTATGAAAATAGTTACAAGAAAAGAGTGTTTACAATCAACACTAATATTCTATTAGAGATCCTGGCCATCCAAAAGTCATTATTAGTATTTATTTATTTTTGGCTTCGCTGGGTCTTCGTTTCTGCAAGTGGGCTTTCTTTAGTTGCAGTGCCTGGGTTTCTCATTGCGACAGCTTCTCATTTCAGAGTGTGGACTCTAGGGCGTGTGGGCTTCAGTAGTTGCAGTGTACGGGCTTCGTTGCCCCACAGCATGTGGAGTCTTCCTGGAGCAGGGATAGGACTCCTGCCCCCTGCATTGGCAGGCGATTCTTAACCACTGGACCACCAGGAAACTCCAATTTTCATATTTTTATATTCAGTATTTTCACATGATCTATCCATTCACAAAGAGAATCAAATTGACAAAATACTAAAGCCAGTGAGTTCAGCTGCATCGCCACATGTATGATTAACAAACAACTTATATAAATAAAATATGAGAACAATAATCAACCATAAAAATATCGTAGAAAGATATCATTCACAATAAAAAAGTTTACATTTGTAGACATAAATTTAACAGGAAATTGGCAAGTTATGTGTTAAAATCAGATTATTTTAGTGGAAGACAAAAAGGGCTTGATTATTATGATTTTTGACTGTGCCTCATGGCTTGTGGGATCTTAGTTACCTGACCCGGGCTTGAACCTGGACCAGGGCAAAGCACTCACTAGTCCACCAGGAACTTCCCCAAATGCTTGATTAGGTGGAGTTTTATCATGTCTGTGAATAGGAAGACTTAATATTATAGAGACAAAGTTTTTGCTTTAGATTAAGTTAAATTATTATTAAAACAGGACTTTGCATGGAACTTAAAGTGACTTTTAAATTTGTAAGGAAAGGAATAATTGGAAGAGAGCAAAGACCATTTTGGAAAACAGTGAGTAGGTAAAACGATGATGGGGCAGGGGAAGTAAAGGCATGAATCATCTTTAACCACTTTAATGTGTCTTTCTTTAAACCGAATTTTTAAAGTTTTATGTAGTTAAATCTGCCTGTGGTTTTGGGGTTTTTGTGAAATGCTACCTCAATATTATAAAAATATTTCCCTGTATTTCCTTCTGGTATTCTTAGAGTTGTATATTTTCTGTTTTACGCCTTTACCTCAGCTGCAGTTTATTTTTGTGTGTGGTGAGAAGTCGTGAGAAATGCCAGATTTAAAAGGGACTGGTGATGTAGCAGGAAAGGTCCTCGCCTAGATGTCACCTTTGTCATCTTGGACAAATTAATTTCACTCTGTCTGGTGCAAGAGTCCTTGACTTGAAGATGAGAGTCAGGCTAATTCTAGCGCTCCTGTGAAGCCCATAGGTGAAAAGTCTTTAAGAAGAAAGAAAAAACCCTTTGCATATCTTCTGAAGTATCATTAATACTGATTTTTGGTTTATACACATCATATGTAAGTGAAGTGAAACATTTTTCAGAACCTGGAAACAGTTTATTCAAGTTTGTGCAAGAGACATCTGTTCTGCTGTCTACCTGTTACCTTGCCGACTCAACACCCACATTAGTGATGGCTCCAGGTCTTGTGTGTAGTGTTTTCTCCCCTTCTAGATTGTAAATTCCTGGGTGAGGGGAGAGAGGTCTAAGTCTTATCCTTAAGTAAAGCACCAAATAGAAAATAGGCATTCAGGAAAAGTATTAATTTTCATCTTTCCCACTACTACTACTTGGCAGAAGGAAGAGAAGAGTGGGAAAGATGAAGACAGATATTTTCCTGAATGCTTATTTTGTATTTGGTGCTTTATTTAAAGGGCTTCCCAGGTGGCGCAGTGGTAAAGAATTTGCCTGCCAATGCAAGAGATGCAAGAGATACAGGTTTGATCCCTGAGTTGGGAAGATCCCCTGGAGAAGGAAATGGCAACCCCCTCCAATATTCTTGCCTGGAGAACTACCATGGACAGAGGAGCCTGGTGGGCTACAGTCCTTGGGGTTGCAGAGTTGGACACGACTAAGCATACATGCACGCATGGTTTACGTAAGGAAGCATAAGACTTAGACCTCTCCCCGCCCAGGAATTTACAGTCTTTCAGAAGGGCAGAAGACACTGTACACACAAGAACTGGAACCACTATTAACGTGGGGGTGGAGTCAGTGGAGTAATAGGTAGACAGAGGTCAGTGTTTTCACCTTCTAACAATAAATAAACCTGACTGAAAGTGCTTTAAGAAGCACGTGCCCTAATCCCTTTGCCCTCATGCAGGCTTCCTCCTGGGCAGCCTTCCTCAGCTTCCTTGGTACACCCTACCTTCAGGCCCACCCCATCACTTTTTCAAGTTGTGTTTTAATGATTACCGATTAGATTGGTCTTTTCAGATTAGTCTTTTCCTGCTCCAGCTCTCTATCACCTTAAGGAGGGTCGGAGTGTTTTCTCTTTGAAGGCTGCCCTGGGCCAATTGAGTGGAGTTAACCAGCCTTCCCTTTCTCTAGGGAGCGAGCGTGCCTTAATTTTACGCACTGGCCTCCCTCGTGACTTGTTAGCTGAAGTGAGCAAAGCAGACACACAGCATCTGGGGCAGTGCCAGGCAGCAGATACTCAGTCGCTGTTGAACTAGCTGAACCCGTTCCTCTCTCAGAGCCAGTTGGGCTGCATAGTAGAAATGAGCGGTATTGGCTACGCTGGTCACCTGGTAGACCTTTTAGATGGGAGTGAATTTTAGGAGTTAGGAAACCACACGATGTAATGGGGTCATTGCTTGAGCCTGGTATACAGTTTGGAATTTTTGTTGCCCCTTCATTCCTTTTTTTATGTTGCTTAAAAATAATCTTTAATTATGTAAGTCAATGGAATTATCACAGAAAATTATAAAAATATAGAAGTACATAAATAAGAAAATGAAAAATTGTCTATAATCCCAATACCTAGAAATAACCACAGTTAATATTTTAAAGACTTCTCCAGTTTTTTAAAAAAATGCATGGGGAGTGACTGCTAATAGATAGGGGGTTTCTTTTGGGGATGATGACAATGTTCTTGATAGTGTGATCCATGCACAACTTTGTGACTATACTAAAAAGTACTGAATTGTACATTTGAAAAGGGTGAACTTTGTGGTATGTGAATCATATCTCAATAAAGCTCTTATATTTAAAAAAACACTTGTAGGTGTGTACACATAGTATTGTTTTATAAACTGAGAGAAAGTGCATATACTATGCTCCTTTGCTGCTAAATGTTTCAGCATATGTTTCCAAAGAATAAGAACATTCTCTTCCATAACTGCAATGCAGAGATCAAGCCATTCACAGATTCCACCAGTTCTTCCAGTGACTTTCTTTACAGCAGTTTCTTTTTCTTCCTTGTCCAGGAACCCATTTAAGATCATGTGTTCCTTTTGGTTGTAATGTCTCTGCTGCTGCTGCTGCTAAGTCGCTTCAGTCATGTCCAACTCTGTGGGACCCCATAGACGGCAGCCCACCAGGCTGTGCTGTCCCTGGGATTCTCCAGGCAAGAACACTGGAGTGGGGTGCCATTTCCTTCTCCAGTGCATGAAAGTGAAAAGTGAAAGTGAAGTCGCTCAGTCACATCCGACTTGTAGCGACCCCATGGACTGCAGCCCACCAGGCTCCTCCATCCATGGGATTTTTCTAGGCAAGAGTACTGGAGTGGCTTGCCATTGCCTTCTCCGTGTAATGTCTCTAGTTTCCTTCAATCTGGAACAGCTCCTTAGTTTTTCTTTGATTTTCATGATACTGACATTTTTGAAGATTACAGGCTACGTTGTTTTGTAGAATGATCCTCAATTTAGATATGTTTCCTCATAGTTAAATTCAGATGGTGCATTTTTGGCAGCAGTGATGCTGAGAGCTTTTCCATCCCTCATGTCAGGAGACCCACGATGACTGTCTGCCCCACAATTGGTGATGTTATCCTCAATTACTTGGGTAAGGTGGTATTCATCAGGTTTCTCTGCTGTAAAGTTACCACTTCTTTTTAAAGTGCTTTTAAGGAAAAGAATTTTACAACATTACCCAGAAGAAAAAGCTTTATCCAGGTTTTAGTGTTGTGCTGATGTTTTGAATGAGAGAGAAAGACAAAGTAACCTTTGAAGATTTTTAAATATAAAGGAAAAAAATCAAGGAGGAGGAGGAGGGAGGCGCTCAGTTGGAGTTTAGGTTTCAGAAGATGATACCATTCGTGTAACCAGGGAACTCGAGGACAAGAGAAGATTTGAGAAGGCCGATATCGAGTCCACTTTTGGACCATTTGAGTGTGAAGTCCTGTGAGACTTCCACATTAGGCAGGTGGCATCGTGGGTCTGGGCTGGTGAGAGAGCTCGTGGATGGAGGAGTCACCAGCCTGTAGCCCTGGGAGTGGATGAGTGTCCAGGGAGAGGTGCAGAACACAAATGAAAGAGGTCCTGGAGTAGAACCCTGAGCGGCTCTCAAGGGAGGGCCAGAGGAAGGTGAAGGGGCAAAGAGAACTAAGGGAATGCTCAGGAGTAGTCACATGCAAGCCAGTGAAAGAAAATATTTCAAGATGGAATGCAAACGGTATCTAATGGCCCCAGAGGGGTCATGTAGGATAAAGATGATATGTATCTATTAGATTTGGATGCAGGGACATTCTCGGTGGCCTTGAAGGTGGAAGCTGCATGGTAGTGGGCTCAGGAAAGTGTGAGAGGAAAGAAATGGAGTGGAGCTAACTGTTTTAAGAAGGTTGGTTGAGAAGAGGAGGTAGCTGGAGTTGGGAACACGTGAGAGGTTTAGACAATTTAAAATGCTGTGATAAAGAGGTAGTGGGAAGGAGAGTTGAAGAAATGGGAGGGGGTAATCAAGAGGGTATCCATGAAGGAAGAGGAGAGAAAGTCTTTAGATCAGTGGTTCCAACTCAGACGTCTACAGGGCCAGGTTGGTAAAGCAGATGAGTGAGGTGGGCTATCTGGGCTAAGGGGAAACAATGCAAAATCCTAAGGGCCTGGGGCTAGTTGTGAGGATTGTCAACCATCGCCCCGCGCTTTGCAGTGCCTACTTCTGGGAGGATTACACATCCTTACCCCACTCACCCCGGGGCTTGTTTTGGTCAACTGGATTTGACCAGATGTGCCACGTGCCAGGTCTGAGCTGAAGTTTTGGGAGTTGATGCATGGTGTTCTCTGCCTTTTGCTTTTTTCCTTTCTGCAGTGAGAATGTTGTGTCCCCAGTAGGGGCTGTTCCTTCAGCCTGGGTGTTGGAATAAAGGTACATGAATCAGAGCTATAGCTAATCCAGTGTAAGCCATGAAAGAGAAATAAATCTCTGTGGTAAAGCAGTGTTTGTTTGTTCTTTTTGCTGTGCCATGAGGCCTGGGGGATTTTAGTTCCCCAACCAGGGCACGCCTGCAGTGGGAGCACCAAGTCTTAACCCCTGGACTGCCAAGGAGGTCTCAAGGCAGTGGAGTTCTGAATCCATTATTGACCACAGCGAAACTAATACAGGAGTTCCACTAAAACTATATTAAGGTAATTTTTACTTCTACAGTTTAAAAAATTCAGAAGTTTGACAGCACACTCTTAACTGAGGCTGAGAACACAGGCTGTTTCATACATTTGGTATCACTTCATGGATGTTGGCAATGCTTACTGAGGTTACAAATGCAGGTGGCTGTAGTCAAAAAGCGGAGAAGGCAATGGCACCCCACTCCAGTACTCTTGCCTGGAAAATCCCATGGACGGAGGAGCCTGGTAGGCTGCAGTCCATGGGGTCGCTAAGAGTCGGACATGACTGAGCGACTTCACTTTTACTTTTCACTTTCATGCATTGAAGAAGGAAATGGCACCCCACTCCAGTGTTCTTGCCTGGAGAATCCCAGGGACGGGGGAGCCTGGTGGGCTGCCGTCTATGGGGTCGCACAGAGTCGGACACGACTGAAGTGACTTAGCAGTAGTCAAAAAGACAGACAATAACAAGTCTGGCAAGTTTGCGGAGAAATGCAAACCCTCGTGGCAATATAAAATAGTGTAGCTACTTTAGAAAACATGTCAGCAGTTCCTCAAAAAGTTAAATGTAAAGTGTGTGTGTGTGCGTGTGTGCGTGTTCAGTCGCTCAGTCACGTCTGACTCTGTGTGACCCTATGGACCTCAGCCTGCCAGGTTCCGCTGTCCATGGGATTTTCCCAGGCAAGCATACTGCAGTGAGTTGCCGTTTCCTTCTCCAGGGGATCTTTCCGACCCAGGGATCAAACCCATATCTCCTGCGGCTCCTGCATTAGCAGGGGGATTCTTTACTGCTGAGCCACCAGGGAAGCCTGGAATGTATATACCAGACACTGAATAAATACTAGAGAAAGGAAGGGCTCCAGAGTGCAGGTGACAGAAAGAGTGAGTTTGAATGGCTTTTTATTTGCTATGAGAAATTTGAAGTGAGAGGGAAACGGAGAAGATTGATGGGTCAGTCATTTGAGAGGTGTGGAAAATTTTGAAATAATAGCTCCAGAGACTGGAGGTAGAGCTGTCAATAGCAGAATAGTAATGTTCCAGGCAGTGCTGTGTGTTCAGTCAAGTAGAGTCACTGCTGCTTTTTGCCTCTGAAGATGGTCACTACCCTCGTTACAGTCCTGGGAATTCCCTTCACCTCTCTCCTGTGTTGGGCAAAATTTGACGTGGTCTGATTCTCTGTCCTTTGTCCATGACCTGCTTTGGTGTGTTTGTTTAGTCTTGTCTCTGGAAGTCTTTGGATCCTCCGTTGTTCTGAAACAGTATTATAATCTGTCTTTCTGTTGGTCATTCAGTGGATCTTTTTGGTCTATCCTTCGGTTCTATAAAGTTTTTCTTTTTTAAAATTTTTATTGTTTTCCTCCTTTTTCCCCCCGCCCCTTCTCTTTCTGTAACTTCTGTTAGTTGACTCTTGAGACTTTTGGAGTGATCTTTTCTAAAGTTCTTTTCTCTTTTACTGCCCATCTTTTTATATTTTATCTGCTGTGTGATTTTCTTGACCTTGTCATTTCAGTTGTCATAGTTTTAAAACTCTAGAGCTTCTGCTTCTGTGTGTAGCAATCTATTTTTCTTAGTGGATTCAGTATCTTCTGTTTCCTTCTGCTTCCTGTGTTTCTCCTCTTCTACCAAATGCCAGTTTCTCTGTTTTTGCTTCTGTGGTTCACATTAGGGGCTTTCCTCAAATGTCCTGTGGTCCCGGACTGTCTGCTTTCATTTAAGAGTGAGGCACTAAGGCATACTGAAGGCCCAAGTGCATGTAGGACGTATTTATTGGGTTGTGAGCATCATGGACTAGGTGATTGGTCAAGGACTGAAGAGTCTCATTGAGGTCAGTGTCTCCAGAGAGGGAACGCTGTGTAGTCTCCTGGAAGCTTTACCTCTGGCCGCTGACTCTGATCATTGGTTGGGAGAAAGGAGTTGACTCCATAGGTTATTTCCTCCTAATCTTTTCCTTACAGTGCTTCGTCCTCACCTCCTGCTGTGCTTGACATCCTTAAGTCCCAGACTTTCAGTTTCTCTACTTCCAGCTTCTTTGGAATCTGGTGGAGGAGAGAGGAGTCACTTGGCTGAATGGGCAGGGGAGGAGAGTGAGGGTCTAAATGTTCCTTTTAGAAATTTTCATCTAATTTTCATGTTTTTAGTTGTGCTTCTCCGTCCTGTCTTCCAGGATACCTAGCGTTGTAAATTCCTAAGCCTTTCTGGGCCTTTGCCCTAATAATCAGTTTATATCCCTCTGGCATAGCCCCCTACAGATAGACTGACTTTGACTTTCTGTTATTCGCTGAACCAGTTACCACTTCTCATCTGCTTTCTCTCCTCTACAGTTATTGACATGTCTCACCTCCTGTCTCTGTTTTATTCTTCAGGATTTAAAATTCCACTGATGTAATTTTAGTGGGGTTTCAGGAAGGAGTAGTGGTAAACATATGTGTTTAATCTGCCATGTTTAATTGGAATGAGCACAGAGACCATGAATTTATAGCAAAACCAATTTGAATGTTTAGGTGGTTTTTCACTAGCAGAATCCACAGTCCGGGTGGATTTGGTAAGAGAAGGACTGGCCAGCTGGAGTGGGATCCTGCCAGGTGAGTTCGGTGGAAGGACATTAGGGCTAGGGAGTTGAGGATTTTGGACAAAGGGTGGTTGAAGCAGCGGACTGTGCACCCCGGGCTGTGTAAATAAAGGAAAGAAAGATACAAACGAGTCGATGGTTGGAGGAATTTATGAACTGGAGATCCTGTGAAGTCAGAAAAACTTGTCAGTTTCCAAATGAACCCTACTTGGCCCTTGCAGCATCTTCTCAGCCAGGGGTGAAAGCGCCCTCCCTAAGTGTATTCTTGTTTCTTGGCTTTGTTATTCTATTTTAGGGGTTAATGTCCCTCTTGCTTCACCACTTCTTCCCACCATTGCTTTTTAAAAAGAAGACTGTGTGTGGGCAAGGGCTGTTCCCTTCCTCACGTCCCCAGGACAGGATTCTGTACGGAGTGTGAGGGCACGGATGCCTCATCTCCCCATTACCCCTGGAGGAAACTGGGCGTTCAGAGCCCTCACCTTTTGTTTCTTTCTTACAAGCTATTTTTTAAATTTATTTTTTATTTTTGACCGTGCTGGGTCTTCATTGTGGTGCAGGCTTTTGTCTAGTTGCAGCAAGCGAGGGCTGCTCTCTTGTTGCAGCGCTTGGGCTTCTCATTGCAGTGGCTTCGCTTGTTGCAGAGCACAGGCTCTAGCGCACGCGGCTTCCTCAGTTGCAGTTCCTGGGCTCTGAAGCCCAGGCTCAGTGGTTGTGGCACATGGGCTTCGTTGCTCTGAGGCATGTGGAATCTTCCTGGATCAGGGATCAAACCAGTGTCTCCTGCATTGGCAGGCAGATTCTTTACCACTGAATCACCAGGGAAGCCCCCACCTTTCATTTCTGAGCAGTAACTTTGGTCAGATGGATACAGAAGGGCCCGGGTGGACAGCCACGTCTTCCATGCAGACCTCTCTTCAGAGCTTTGGAAAGAGCCCCCGTCCAGGCTGGGGTCTCCCTTTCTTCACCAGTCGTTCCCTCCTTGCAGCCTGTTTTTTGCCCTACTGGCCTGCTTGCCATATCCAATGGCTTGAGCTGATCAACACCAGCAGATGTCTTGGTGGTTCTCTCTTTGAAGCCCTTATTTCATAGCAACAGGCCCTGAGGTGTCCTCACTCCTGGCCCAGAGGTGTTTGCACCACAGCAAGCTCTGGCTGAGGGAGCCCTGTGTGAGGCTGTGGAGCATGGCAAATTAGGATGGGGGCTTCAAAGTCCAGAGCCAACTCAAGACACATGCTGGCTGTGTGACCTGGACAGGTTATATCCATACTGTCTCTGAAATCTGTTACCTCATTTTTTAATAAAATTTTTTTATTGGAGTGTAGTTTGTTTATAATGTTGTGTTAGTTTCGGATGTTCGGTTCATTCAGTCATGTCCGACTCTTTGCGACCCCATGGACTGCAGCACACCAGGTTTCCATGTCTGTCACCAGCTCCCGGAGCTTGCTCAAGCTCATGTCCATCGATGATGCCATCCAATCATCTCATCCTCTGTCGTCCCCTTCTCCTCCTGCCTTCAGTCTTTCCCAGAATCAGGGTCTTTTCCAGTAAGTCAATTCTTCCCATCAGATGGCCAGAGTACTGGAGCTTCAGCTTCAGCATCAGTCCTTCCAATGAATATTCAGGACTGATCTCCTTTAGGATGGACTGGTTGGATCTCCTTGCAGTCCAAGGGACTCTGAAGAGTCTTCTCCAACACCACAGTTAAAAAGCATCAATTTTTCAGCACTCAGCTTTCTTTATGGTCCAGTTCTCACATCCATACTTGACTCCTGGAAAAATCATAGCTTTAACTAGATGGAACTTTGCTGATAAAGTAATATCTTTGCTTTTTAATATGCTCTCTAGGTTTGTCATAGCTTTTCTTCCAGTTCTCCAGGCAAGAATACTGGAGTGGGTTGCCATTCCCTTCTCCAAGGGATATTCCCCACCCAGGAATCGAACCCAGGTCTCCTGCATCGCAGGCAGATTCTTTACCATCTGAGCCACCAGGGAAGCCCTAGTTTCAGGTGTGAATCTTATATATGTGTATAAGATTCAGAAGTGAATCTTATACACATAAATATATATTCACTCTTTTTTTAAAAAATAGGATTCTTTTTCCCATGTAGGCCGTTAGAGAGTATGAATAGAGTTCTCTGTGCTATGCAGAAGGTTATTGTTGGTTATCTATTTTGTATATAGTAGTATGTATATGTCAGTCCCAACCTCACAATTTATCCCTCCCCTGCCGCATTTCCTCATCTTTAAATGTGGGTCATAAGCTTACCCTCGATGACTGTGAAGGTTAGACTGATGCATGTTAAGTTCAGAGTGAGGCATGTGGTGAATACTTCTATGGGGCCTATTTTTACCAGCCTCTGCACCTGAAATGCCCCATCAGGGGAGCCAGAGTGAGCGCTGATGAGGGATCGAGTCTCGTTCTCAAGGCTGGCCTGCTCCTCTGGTTTCCCCAAACCCAATCTACTGGGGAGAAGTCTAAGCTGGTTCCTTGGGGTCCAGTGGCTTCTGACAATGGATTGTGTCAGATCAGTCCACTTTGAGGTTGATTCCTCCTTTCCATGTTTTCTGGATCTTCTTGCCTCCTCATTTGGGGGTTCCCTAGGCCTTGGTTTTGCCCCTCTCTCCCTGGCCATGTCTCTGAGCATTCTCTCCCCTGGGGGAATGGAGCCTATCACCAGGCTTCGGTTATACCCCAGCTCCCAAGGGTGCTTTTCTCTCACATGCCATCAGAGCACTGGACCTGACTTCCTCCCAAATGAGTGTTTGTAGCCCCAGTCTCCTCCACTTGGTTGGGTATTTCCAAGAAATAACAATTTTGCTTTCCATCTAGCTTCCGCTTTGCGCATCCCTGTTTTTCTTAGGGGCACTGTTCTTTTTCCTGGGGCTTAAAGCCCCAGGGTCATCTTTGACCCTTCCCTCCCCTCCAATGTAGATTCCGTAAGTGTTGAACTGAGCGTAAACCGGCAAGTGGTTAAGCCTGCATGCTCCTCTGCCTGTCCTTTCCTACCCACATCTCCCTTGTTCACACATGGGTCACCTCTTTCCTGGCTCACACCAATGGCCTGTTCATTCTTCCTCGTCCGGCTGCCATATGCTGGTCTTCTGAGCGCATCATTTTCATCATGTTAACTCACCACGAAATCTTTCAACGGCTTTCCATTTTCTGCAGATAAAATCTAGATTCCTGGCCTGGCTGGTACTCAAGGCTGTCCATAACTCTTGCAGCCCTGCCCCCCTCGCCTTTCTCTCCATCATGTCCTTGCAGATCTTTCCAGTGGCCAGGTGCCTTCACGGACCCGAGAATCAACCACACTCACCCCCAGTGTCAGCTCGTGGCCTTCCTCCCCTGGCCCTGCATGCCTCCTATTCCTTCAAGACACAGCCCCAGTTCCCCTGCAGATCTTCCCCTGTCTTCAGCCTTCATCCCTCTCCTCTTCTCCTGAGTGGCGCTGGGGGTCAGCATCTAGATGGTGCCGCCTCCACCCGCACCCTGGTGTGAGCACAGTTGGTGCTTACTTTAGACAGCCACTCCCTGTTTCTTGAGCGGCTCAGCCTGCAAGGCACAGGACTCTACTTGTTTATCGCACTGCTACCCTCAGTGTGACCGTCTTTCTTCCTCCTCTTCAAAGGAGAGGGCTTTAGAAATCAGGACAGTTCTGAGAAGACTCCAGGGGTTGGGATGCAAAGAGATTGGTCTCTGAAAGTGAAAGTTGCTCAGTTGTGTCCAACTCTTTGCGACCCCATGGACTGTAGAGTCCATGGAATTCTTCAGGCCAAAATATTGGAGTGGTTAGGCATTCCCTTCTCCAAGGGGTCTTCCCAACCCAGGGATTGAACCCAGGTCTTCAGCACTGCAGGCGGATTCTTTACCCGTTGAGCCACCTCTGAGGCCTGCCTAAACCATTTTACCTCCCTAGTCTTGTTCAGGTCGCTCCCCACCTCAGCCTCTAGGGTCAGCTGCTGCAGTTTCCTGCCTCTGCCCCACTCCCCGCTCTTATCTCTTAGCCGAGCAGCCCTCTCTCATCCCCTGTCCAGGCCCTTGGGTTCCGGTGGGAAGTCCGATGTCCTGCTGGGTCTCCTCTCTGCTCCCCTCCAGCCTGAAGTGGAGGTGGCACTTGTTTCTGCCTTATATCTTCTCTCCTCACTTCATCGTGTCAGCTAACGATTATTCAGGAAACTTATCTCAACCTGCTGGCCCTGTCCCAAATCTTTAGGGCAAGGGTCATGAGAGTGATGTCACGGTCATGTGATTGCTGCCTATACCTTGCCCCCTCTGCTTCCCTGGTCCTAACACTCTAAAAAGCCAACTGTGTCCCCTGCCTCCAGTTTATCTGGACAGAGACCAGAGCAGAAAGGTAAGCTTCTCACCTTTGCCTTCGGTGAACAGGGGCCACTGGATTCTACCTGCTTAGCACTAATCTCCTTTTTCTTTCCCGCCCATCTCTGCCGACTCTCTCCCTGGACGCTCTCACTTGCCCTTACCTGTACAGTGAAGGCTGGGCCTTAGGCCCATTCTGGAGTTGAGGAATGCATTAGATTAGGTCTGGGTGGGGTCCACAGGCTGAGTAGGGAATAACTCCTGCTCTGCTCACAGATTTTCTCCTGATGGCTGACTCTCAAGCTCTCCTCTCCCTTGATGGGGACCCTGTGGCTGCAGAAGCCTTGCTCCAGGACGTGTTTGGGATTGTGGTGGATGAGGTCATTCGAAAAGGGACCAGTGCCTCCGAGAAGGTGGGTCTTTGCTCCCTCTTCCTCCTCCTGTCCGTCAAACCTGACTCAGACATTTCCCCCTCTGTCCAGGCTTCTCCCCAGAACCCATCACCGCCTCACTGTGTGCCTCAGGGATTGCATGCTGGATCAGACTGTGTTTATTTATCCTTGTTCATGTGCTGCGTGGAAAACATTCCAAACTGGTGTTGAGTGCCAGTTTGTGGTGTCTATTGTCTGTTGAGATGTGGTTTGAGCAGCCAGTTGGTTGCGTGCCTCGGTGCCCCCGGAGTCTCCTGCTGCTCTCCTAGGTCTGTGAGTGGAAGGAGCCCGAGGAGCTGAAGCAACTGCTGGACTTGGAGCTGCGGCACGAGGGCGAGTCACAGGAGCAGATCCTGGAGCACTGCCGGGCCGTGATCCGCTACAGCGTGAAGACCTGTGCGTGTGGGGCTTGGGGGAGGCATGTCTGGAATTTGTGCCCAGATCCACTCTGAGCCTGCGTCCCCCTTCTCCAGGTCACCCTCGTTTCTTCAACCAGCTCTTCTCAGGGTTGGATCCCCATGCCCTGGCCGGGCGCATTGTCACAGAGAGCCTCAACACCAGCCAGTGAGCCATCCCAGGACCCCCGCCCTCCACCCCACAAAGGATTTGGGTTTGCGGGAGACAGACCCCAGGAGCAGGATAGGAGAATGGTGTCTGCCCCCGTCTCTTTTCGGGGAATCTCTGCTGGCAGAGTCTTTCCCCTCCTACCCATTCGGGTTTCCTTTCCCAAACTTTCTCTTGTATCCCGGCTCCAGTGTTTTCTCATTCTTTCTTTCCTGGTTCTTTGTCACCAGCCCAGCTGTCTCTTCAGCCCTTCCTTTCACTCACACTCTCCACCTCCTCTGAGAGTCCCTCCCAGTCTCTTTCCCACTCTCATCATTCCCTCTCCTGGCAGGTACACGTACGAAATCGCCCCTGTGTTTGTCCTCATGGAGGAGGAGGTGCTGAAGAAACTCCGGGCCCTGGTGGGCTGGAGCTCTGGGGATGGGGTCTTCTGCCCTGGTATGTGAAGAGGAGGGGGCCTTTTCGAGAGTTCCTCCTCCCCCGCCATCCTCTTTCTCTGGGTTGGCTGGGAGGGGTGATTCTCCTTTGTTTCTTCTCCAACTGGGTTTGGGCCAAAGCAGAGAGAAGCTGCCCAGTCCCCTGTATCCTCGTGTTTGCCAAACAGTCCATGGGATTGGTGCCTGCCGTCCTGGTGGGGGGTGGGAGTGGCTCCTGGATCGGCCCAGGGTGAGGAGCAGGGGTGATCAGGAGATCTGCAGATCCTGCCATTCTGGGTCACCAGCATGCCATTTGTCAAGTCCTCGGAACCCGTGGCCCGGTAGCCAGTCACTTGTGCTTCTGGGTGGAGAGATCAGGAGAGCCAAGCTCCAGTTTGCCAAGCTCCCACTGCCACTCCCTCTCGCCACCACCCCTTCCTTCCCTGTGACAGGTGGCTCCATCTCCAACATGTATGCAGTGAACCTGGCCCGCTATCAGCGATACCCAGACTGCAAACAGAGGGGCCTCCGGGCACTGCCGCCCCTGGCCCTCTTCACATCGAAAGAGGTGGGAAGAGGCACAGGCCTACCCTGGGCTCCCGATTCTAATGTCCAGCCAGCTGGGTCCGGGACCCGTGACTCAGCCTGCCCAGACCCTTCTCTGAGGCTGGCCTGCCCCATAGGTGGATGTGCTTCCTTCCACCAGAGGGGCTGTGTAAGGGCCCTTGTCACCTTGCCTGCTGTCTGGGGTAGCGGAGGGGCATCCAGCGCAGTGTGCACGGTCCACACCCTTTCTCCTGAGAGTGTGGTCCATGGGCCAGTGGCATCACTATCACTTCTTGTTTCTTGTTGTTTAGTCACTAAGTTGTGTCCGACTCTTTGCAATCCTGTGGACTGTAGCCCGCCAGGCTCCTCTGGCCGTGGGATTTTTTAGGCAAGAATACTGGAATGGGTTGCCATTTCCTTCTCCAGGGGATCTTTCCCACGCAGGGATCAAACCCGTGTCTCCTGCAATGCAGGCATATTCTTTACCACGGAGCCACCAGGGAAGATCAGTATCACTTGGGAGCTTGTTAGAAATGCAGAATCTTTGGCCCCCGTGCAGACCTACTGAATAGGAATCTGCATCTTTACCAGACACACTGGTGATTTGTAGGCATGTGAATGTTTGAGAAGCCCTGGTCTACAGGGTCTCAACCATTTAACCAGTCTCTTTCCTCCCCACCCTCCCTGCCCTCTTCCTTCCCCCGCAGTGTCATTACTCCATCAAGAAAGGAGCCGCTTTTCTGGGACTTGGCACTGACAGTGTCCGAGTGGTCAAGGCAGATGAGAGGTGAAGGTCCTTCTGTCTGCGTGGCTCAGACCCAGCCTGGCACAACATGTCTTCCCCTTGCCAGAAGCTCTGGCCTTGGGCCCACACCCTGGCGGACTTCTCTCCCCGCTCTCTTCCCTCCGAGCTGCCTCTTCTGTCTGCCAGTGCCTGCTGGAGTCTCCGCCCTGTCCCCTGAGATCTGTTTACCCCTCTTAGGGAAAATCAACATTGTGGCCTCCGCATTGCTAACCACATGTTACCCTGCTCTTGAAAGTTCTGCCGCCTAGCCTAGAGAATCTATTACTTCTCTACCCACTCAGTTTTCTCTTCTAGAGGGAAAATGATCCCTGAGGATCTGGAGAGGCAGATCAGCTTGGCTAAGGCCGAGGTGAGTGAGTGAAAGGCGCTGGGGCAGTGGAGCGGGGCCCCTCTGCTCCTTTCTTGGAGGGTCTTTGACTGGCCCTGCTCAAGGCTCCCCTCCTCCCTCCCCCTGCACTCTGTGCCTGTCTTCCCTGGCGGGCTGAAGTGATCCCTCCCTCCCGAGTGATCCCAGTCCTGCTGAGACCCACAAGCAGGATCAGACCCTGGGACAAGGGCAGAACTGAGTCTCTGAGTAGAGTCCCAAGGAGCACTGCAGGGAGGATGTTGGGGACCTGGAGGGTAGCACAGAAGGTTTCTGTGAGTTGGGAGGGTCTGTGCAGGGCGAGCAGCGTGGACTTGGAGTGATGGGAGGTGTGGAGGCCCCTTCACCTGGGGGACACAGAGATACTGCAGCCATCTTAGAGGGCATTTCAGCACTGTCTGTACCATTTTTAAATGTATCTGTCATGGGAAATAGATGGGGAAACAGTGGAAACAGTGTCAGACTTTATTTTTCTGGGCTCCAGAATCACTACAGATGGTGACTGCAGCCATGAAATTAAAAAACGCTTACTCCTTGGAAGGAAAGTTATGACCAACCTAGATAACATATTCAAAAGCAGAGACATTACTTTGCCAACAAAGGTTCGTCTAGTCAAGGCTATGGTTTTTCCTGTGGTCATGTATGGATGTGAGAGTTGGACTGTGAAGAAGGCTGAGTGCCGAAGAATTGAGGCTTTTGAACTGTGGTGTTGGAGAAGACTCTTGAGAGTCCCTTGGACTGCAAGGAGATCCAATCAGTCCATTCTGAAGGAGATCAGCCCTGGGATTTCTTTGGAAGGAATGATGCTGAAGCTGAAACTCCAGTACTTTGGCCACCTCCTGCAAAGAGTTGACTTATTGGAAAAGACTCTGATGCTGGGAGGGATTGAGGGCAGGAGGAGAAGGGGACGACAGAAGATGAGATGGCTGGATGGCATCACTGACTCGATGGACGTGAGTCTGAGTGAACTCCGGGAGTTGGTGATGGACAGGGAGGCCTGGTGTGCTGCGATTCATGGGGTCGCAAAGAGTCGGACCCGACTGAGCGACTGATCTGATCTGATCTGATCCACTGACTCAGAGTCCTACTACTAGGATTAGCCTATAAATGTTCATTACAAAGTGCTTAGAATTGTGTGCACTGGGGCAAAGTATAAAATTTTAAAAAACATTTTAGTATTCATCAGTAGATAAATTACAGTGTATCTGTGTCAGTTTCTTCCTTTGCAACATGAGCATGATATAGAACTAATCAGAGTTGTTACAAGGCTGAAATTAATGGTATGTAAAGCACATGAAAATGCCTCAACTATGTACTTTAAGTATAAATTTTAAAAATATGTTTATATCGCCACATGCAAATAGTTGCAGCACCATTTTTTTTAAACTTTATTTTGTATTGGCATATAGCCAGTTAACAATGCTGTGATCAGATCAGATGAGATCAGTCGCTCAGTCGGGTCCGACTCTTTGCGACCCCATGAATCGCAGCACGCCAGGCCTCCCTGTCCATCACCAACTCCCAGAGTTCACTCAGACTCACATCCATCGAGTCAGTGATACCATCCAGCCATCTCATCCTCTGTCATCCCCTTCTCCTCTTGCCCCCAATCCCTCCTAGCATCAGAGTCTTTTCCAATGAGTCAACTCTTTGCAGGAGGTGGCCAAAGTACTGGAGTTTCAGCTTCAGCATCATTCCTTCCAAAGAAATCCCAGGGCTGATCTCCTTCAGAATGGACTGATTGGATCTCCTTGCAGTCCAAGGGACTCTCAAGAGTCTTCTCCAACACCACAGTTCAAAAGCATCAATTCTTCGGCACTCAGCCTTCTTCACAGTCCAACTCTCACATCCATACATGACCACAGGAAAAGCCATAGCCTTGACTAGACGAACCTTTGGAATGCTGTGATAGTTTCACGTAAATAGCAAAGGGATTTAGCCATACAGATACATGTATCCATTCTCCCCCAAACTCCTTTCCTGTCCATGCTGTCACTTAGCATTGAGCAGAGTTCAGTCAGTCCTTGTTGGTTATCCATTGTAAATATAGCTGTGTGCACATGTCCATCCCAAACTCTGTCATCCTCCTTCCCCCATCCCCAGCAACCATAAGTTTGTTCTCTAAGTCTATGCGTCTCTTTCTGTTTTGTAAGTTTATTTGCATCATCTCTTTTTAGATTCCTCGTATAAGGGATGTCATGGGGTATTTCTTTTTCTCTGTCTGACTTACTTCATTCAGTATGACGATCTCTGGGTCCATCCATGTTGTTGCAAGTGGCATCATTTCATCCTTTTAATGGCTGAGTAATATTCCATTGTATACATGTACCACATCTTCTTTATCCATTCCTCTGTCGATGGACATTTAGGTTGCTTCCATGTCTTGGCTATTGTAAACAATGTGCAGCACCAGTTTTTGAAAATGTCTGTTTTTCCCCAGCGAATTGTCTTGGCATCCTTGTTAAAACCCAAAGAGTGTTTAAGTGTGAGGATTTATTTCTAGACTCTCAGTCTATTCCATTGATCTGCATGGCTATCCTATTGACCACACTGTCTTAGTGTAGCTTTGTAGTAAATTTTAAAATCAGTGTTTGTGAGTCCTCCAACTTTGTTCTTTGTCAGGATGGTTTTGGCTTTCTAGGTCCCTTAAATTTCCACTTGAATTTTAGGCTCAGCTTGTCAATTTCTGCTAAGAAACCAGTTGGGATTTTGATAGGGATGTGTTCAATTTGTGGATCCATGAACATGGAATGCCTCTGTTTATTTAGGTCTTCTTTTATTTCTTTTCAACAATGCCTTGTAGTTTTCACAGTATCTGTTTTGCATTTCTTTTGTTGAATTAATTCCTAAGTATTTTGTTATTTTCAGTGTTCTTATAAATGAAATTTTCTTGTTCCCATTTTTGATTGTTTGTTTCTAATGTGTAAAAATACAACTGATTTTTGAATATTGATCTTGTACTCTGCAAATTTGTTAAACTCATTTATTAATTCTCAGTCTTTTTAATGGGTTCCTTAGGATTTTCTAGATATAATATGTTATCTGTAAATACAGATAATTTGCTTTTTTCCTTTTTAATATGGATGCCTCTTATTAAAAAAAAAACTTAATTTTCTCTTTAATCACAAACTAGACAAGATTGGCATTAACGCTGTTTCATTTATTTGGCTGTGTCAGATCTCTGTTGTGGTTCGAGGTTCCTCTCTAGCTGTGGCACAGGAGCTGTAGAGCATGTGGGCTCAGCGGGCTCAGTAGTCACAGTGCGCTGACTTCATTGCCTGTGGCATCTGGGATCTTCGTTCCTGGGCCAGGGATTGAACCCATGTCCCCTGTATTGGCAGGCGGATTCTTAACCACTGGAATACCAGGAAAGTCCCTGGATGCCTTTTATTTTTTATTTTAATTTTTTTTAACCTAATTGCCCTGCTAGAACCTCAGCACCGAGTTGAATAGATATGAGGAGAGGAGAGTGAACATCCTTATCTTGTTCCTGGTCTTAGGGGGAAGGCTTTCAGTCTTTCACCATTGAGTGTGATGTTAGCTGTGAGTTTTTTGGTAGTTGCCCTTTATCAGGTTAAGAACATTCCCTTCAAATCCTCTTTTTTTTTTTTTCCTGAATGTTTTTATTGTGAGGATTTTGTCAAATGTTTTTGTATGTCCACTGAGATGATCACTATACCACATTGAGATGTGGGGTTTTTTTCCCTTTATTTTATTGATAGGATATATTATATTAATTGATTTTTGGATGTTAAACCAAACTTGCAGTCTTGGGAAAAATCCCACTTTGTCATGGTATATGATTCTTTTCCTGTGTTGCTGATTTGGGCTTGCTAGTGTTTTGTACTCTTTCCTGGAAAATCCCATGGATGGAGGAGCCTGGTAGGCTGCAGTCCATGGGGTCGCTAAGAGTCGGAGACAACTGAGCAACTTCACTTTCACTTTTCACTTTCATGCATTGGAGAAGGAAATGGCAACCCACTCCAGTGTCCTTGCCTGGAGAATCCCAGGGACGGGGGAGCCTGGTGGGCTGCCGTCTCTGGGGTCACACAGAGTCGGACACGACTGAAGCGACTTAGCAGCAGCAGCAGCAGCAGCAGCAGTGTTTTGTAGATTTTTATGTCTTTATTTAGAAGAGATATATTCTATATTTTTCTTGTGATATTTTGTCAGTTTTGGTATCTGGGTAAAACTCATTTCATAGGATGAATTCAGAAGTGTTCCTTCCTCTTCTGTTTGTTTTGTAAGTTAATGAAGAGCTGGTATCAGTTCTTAAATGTTTTGTAGAACTCATCAGTGAAGCCATCTGGGCCTGCACTTTTCTTTGTAGTAGTTTTTTTAATACTAATTCAATTTCTGCGTAAATTTTATACTATTAGAATATTTAAAATAGTATTTTGATCTTCAGTAAGACATTCAACTTTTTTGAAAGAGTATAAGCTTTGGAGATAGACTATTAGACAGACCTAGGTTTAAATTCTATCTCTGGAGTTGCAGCTCGGGGCCAAGTTTCTTAACACCTCTGAACCGTAGTGTCCTCACTTGCAAATTGAAAGGGGCAGTAACACATAGTAAGGTTGCCAGGGCCCAGGTCAGGCCTGTGAAGAGTTTCTAGAGCTCAGCGCCAGGCTCTGGATAGCTCTCCAGATGAGTTCTCAGCCTTGGGCTCCCTCTTCATTCTTGCCACAGGGTGCCGTGCCATTCCTGGTCAGTGCCACCTCTGGTACTACAGTGCTGGGGGCCTTTGACCCCCTGGAGGCAATCGCAGATGTGTGCCAGCATCACGGGCTGTGGCTGCATGTGGACGTGAGTTGGGACGGGCCTAAGAATGGGGTGGGCTGGGCCAAGGCCAAGGCCCATATTGCTCCTTCCGCTCCACAGGCTGCCTGGGGTGGAAGCGTCCTGCTGTCACAGACACATAGACATCTCCTGGCTGGGATCCAGAGGTGCGTATGGCCCCCACACCCTGACCTGCACCCTTCAAATCCTTGATCCAGAGAACACTCTTGGGCCAGGGAGCTCAGATGGGAATAGGGGAAGGAGGCTGGTGGGAGGGAAGTGGGAGAGATGATTGATTGGGGCTGGGATATTAGACATCAGATTTGGGAATTCTCCTCTGGGCTGAGGTGAGACCAAAGCCCCTTTTACTGGAGATCTGGAAAGGGTGGGGAGGCTCTAATTGGGCAGCTTGACTGGGAGCTGGCTGACCCTACTTTGCTCTGCCCACCCCAGGGCTGACTCCGTGGCCTGGAATCCCCACAAGCTCCTCTCCACAGGCCTGCAGTGCTCAGCTCTTCTTCTCCGGGACACCTCGGTAGGTCTGCTCCTGCCCTGAACCTCTGTTTTCTCTTCTGTCTCACCTGGGGGGAGCTTCAGGCCTTAACCATAGTTTCCTTACCATCCCATCTGAAGCTGATTATCTGTGACCACCCTAATCCCCGGTAGTGGGCTCTCTCACTCCCCCTGTCTTCAGGCAAAGGAAAAACTTCCCAACAAAAGTATAATCAGAGGGATCCTGGGTCATTTGGGAACTCTTGAGTGTTGGAAGAAAACCCAGAGAAAGGGTTTCAGTAAGCCGGCAGCCATCCCATCAGTGCTGCCTGATTCCAGGGAAAGAAACATGTGGACTGAGCTAAGAAGTCACCCAGCGCAGCCCTGGGGGGAAGCTCGTGGGGTAGGGGGGGAGTCTGACTGTCCCCCCACCCTCCGCAGAACCTGCTCAAGCGCTGTCACGGGTCCCAGGCCAGCTACCTCTTCCAGCAGGACAAGTTCTACGATGTGGCTCTGGACACGGGAGACAAGGTGGTGCAGTGTGGCCGGCGTGTGGACTGTCTGAAGCTGTGGCTCATGTGGAAGGCACAGGGCGAGCAGGGGCTGCAGCGCCGTGTGGACCAGGCCTTTGCCCTTGCCCGGTAGGAGTGGGCACTACAGCCCTGCGCCCCTTGCCTGCTCTCAGTGTCCTCTTGGTTCACCCTCTCTGTCGCTTCTGTTTCTGTATTTCTGCCTTTTCTCCTCCACCCATGATTTCTCACTCTCTGATCACAGGTACCTGGTGGAGGAGCTGAAGAAGCGGGAGGGATTTGAGTTGGTCATGGAGGTATGACCCACCCTGTGCTCTTCTGCATCCTCCGGCCCCCTGCCCCCAGCCTGTGTCTCACGCCAAACCCTGATGGGAGAAGAGGGGCGGTGAGAGGGGAACGGCCCCTCTTCCTCTGCTTACACCTTCCCCCTGTTTATTCCTCCCAGCCTGAATTTGTCAACGTGTGTTTCTGGTTCGTGCCCCCCAGTCTGCGCGGGAAGAAGGGGAGTCCAGATTACAGTGAAAGGCTGTCTAAGGTAGGCTTTCTCCCTGCTCTGGTTAACCAGTGCAGCTGGTGCGTTTCCGCCCCCTGCTGGCTGTAAGCGGCATGGCAGCCACCTTTGCTAGTCTCTTACTCTGATGTGGGGACAGTGAACCAGAAGATGACACCCGCTTGTCCCCACTTCTGTGAGCCTGGGGGATGGAGGATAAGGTATGCTTCTATAAAGGAAGAAGAAGACAGAGAGGGACATTACAGAAGTCACCAGTGTGCAGTACATAGACTGGCTGTGTGGGGCGTTCTGGGAGCTGAGTGAGGCAGAAAAGTCTCAGTTTTACTCACTGATACCGGGTACAGAACAACCCTGTCAGGCCAGGAGATATGTCCTGGCCCCTAAGGTTAGATCGGTACTAGGGGCAGCAGATGATCCAAAAGGACAAGAATATTCTCACCCTTAAAGTAAAGTAGCTCAGTCGTGTCTGACTCTCTACGACCCTATGGACTGTAGCCTTGCAGGCTCCTCCGTCCATGGGATTTTCCAGGCAAGAATACTGGAGTGGGTTGCTGTTTTCCTCTCCAGGGGATCTTCCTGACCCAGGGATTGAACTCAGGCCTCCCGCATTGTGGGCAGACTTTTTACCATCTGAGCCACCAGGGAATCTCACTCTTAAGGAGTCACTCATTTAGAAAACAAGCATTACCTATTTGAAACCAGTGTGGTTCAAGGCAATCTTGGAAATTATATATTGGATCACAGGGTGCAGATAAAAAATGTTATAGGAATTCAGAGAGGGGAGAAGAAGGTGTCAAGGATGATGAAGGCTTGAAGTTAGACTGAAAAAGCAGTGGTTGAGATTCAGCGAAAAGTCAGGATTTAGCAGAAAATGGCCCATGTGACAACTTGGAGAATGATGAGATGGAGAAGAATGCAGGAGGTAGAGAAGGTCCAGTGGGCCAGGTGTGGTGGCAAAGGTAAATAAACTGGGGCCACGGTCAGAATCCAGGCAGTGAGTTGCTGTCTCTGGAAGGCAGCTAGGTGGAGAGAGATGCAAGTGGGGGAACCCATCCCTTCCCCTGACCCCAGGCTGCAGCTAAAGGGTCCCTCCTCTCCTCCCGCAGGTAGCCCCAATCCTCAAGGAGCGCATGGTGAGGAAGGGTTCCATGATGATTGGCTACCAGCCCCATGGTACCCGGAGCAACTTCTTTCGCATGGTTGTGGCCAACCCTGCACTGACACGGGCTGATATGGACTTCCTGCTGAACGAGCTGGAACGGCTGGGCCAGGATCTCTGAGTCGCTCCACCTTGCTGCTGGCCTGGGCCCCTCCCCCCAGCCTCGCCATCTCCCTGAATCTCCTCCCTACCTTCTCAAGAAGAAACTCACTAGGAAACAAAGCTGCCTTCATTTTTATGTGCTTTGACCCGCTAGCTCTCCTGTAAATTTTGGGCTGGCCAAAAAGTTGGTTCTGGTTTTTCCTCATAACATCTTATGGAAACACCCAAATGAACTTTTTGGCCAACCCAATATTTTATATTAAGAGGATGTTTAAATAAATGGTATGATATCTATATGGTAGAATATTACTCTGCCATTTAAATTGTATTTACAAAGAGGACTTTTATAGATAGGAGAAAAATAATTTTAATACAATGTTATGTTGAGAAAGCTGGATATGACTGTATATATGGTAATATCTGACCTGTATTCAAAAATACATAGGAAAAGACTGATGAGATGGAATATGCCAAAATATTAATAGTTTTACCTGGGGTGGGATTATAAGCAGTTTGAAAATGAACTTCTTTATGCTTTTTGTGCTCCCTGCTTTTATGATATAATGAATATCTATTATGTTTATAATAGGAAAATAATTAAAAAATTTTCAGCCATATTATTTAGATATATTGTAAAGTTTGTTACCTTTCAACAAAATAGTGGGGAATGCAAATTCATTAAAAAGGTATACTAGAGGCTAAAAATAGGGGAAAAGTTTCCCAGAAATCTTGAGTGGGAGGAGAAAGCCCAAAAGTGGAGTTGCTCTGAAGTTAATTGTACTTTAATGACACTAAAAATAAAATGGGCACCGATTGTCTCTTGAGACCAGAACCTTGTCCACTAATCACTCTTAAAAAAATCTTCACATACACCAAAAAGGTAAGAATCTTCCCTTTCTAATTTAAACAACAGAAACCAAGCTGGGAAAAAAAAAAAAAAAAAAACAACCCAGTGACGAAACCAGCCACTGTTATGTCTTCTATTATTGCTATTTTCTTACATAAAAACATCCATTTAACACTTAAAATCCTAGGCTGGTGTTGCTTCTCAGCCACTTTTTTGGAAAGCGGCATTTAGCTACACAAGTTATTCAGGACAAGTGGCAAGTCTTCCAGAACTTTCTGTTATTTCCAATTCCTAAAAATACCATTTATGAAAACAATAACGTGGTCATGTAAAAGTCATCCAAAATTATTTGAAGAGGCAAATACAGACTGTACAAACCATAGTAAAAGAACATCCAAATCTCCAACCCAATTCTTTTGACCATTTGGGGGAAAAAAGACTTTCTATTCATAAATTACTAATAATTTCCCTATAAACTTGTTATTTTTGTTATAAATGATATCTAATTTCTTCCAAATAATAAATTTGTTTTAAGAGTACTAGTAATCTGAGCTCCAAGCCCTAATCTTAAAGAGTTATTTATCTGAAAAATGTCTTAAACACTGTAAAAGCAAACTAAAAATCCCTGTTTTTCAACTCAAAACCAGAAAGCAAAAAAAAAAAATCTTCAAATTTCTTGACTCACCTCCATCAGCAAAGTATCTTTTAAGGCTAGAAAGATAGGACATAAAATCAATCACGTATTTTTCTCCAGCTTTATGAAACTGATTCTTATTTCCTCCATTCCCAAAATTCAGCCTCAAAATCTGGATACAATATGGTGACCTCTTTCTTTCTTCTTCTCCCATCCACAGTTACTGAGCTCCCGCTGTGTGGTAATTCCTTTCCCTGCCTTCCAAGAGCTACCTACTAAGATTGAAGCAGTCATTCCTCAACTGAGGCCTGTCCCTGCTCCAGGGCCTTGGCACTGCTGTCCCCTTTGGCCTCAGTGTTCACCCGTCGACGTGGTTCTCGCTCCCTCATTGCTTTTAGATTTTTGTTCAGATGTTATATCCTTAGTGAAGCCTTCCTTGAATTCTTTATTTGAAATTACATTTTCACCCTCTATTCTTTTATCTCCCCTGTTTTTCTCTATAGCATGTATAAGCATCTGGCATACACTAACTAATTAATTAACTTATTTACTTACTTCCCCTGACCCAGCAACACCTCCGTCCCTGTGGGTCTCACCCAACTGGAATGTCAGCTCTGGGAGCAGAGATTTTGTATCACTGCCTCCCAAACTGGAGTCTAGTACTTCCCAGGTGGGTAATGTTGAGTGAGTGTTTAATGAACTCCAGGTACTCGTTGACTTGCTCTCAGTTACATAACTGTTTTAAAAAATTTATTTGACTGTGTGGGGTATTAGTTGTGGCACGTGGGATCTAGTTCCCTGACCAGGGATTGAACCCAGGCCCCCTACATTGGGAGCTCGGACCTTACCTACTGGACCACCAGAGAAGTCCCCAGTCACGTAACTTTTAAGTGCTGGGTCAAAGCTAAATTCAGACCATCTTCCTCCGGGTCTGAACCGTGGGTCTAGTCTGCTTCCGATGACAGGTTGATGTAATTCATAGGTGTGTGCATGTCGGGGCTGTTTTTTGAACCCTGTGCCATGGATCTGCTTGTGGGGAAGGATGAAGGCATGCGCGGGTTTGGTCCCTCACCTTGCCCTTGGCCTCAAGAAGTATTTCTGTCAAACAGGAAATAAACTTTTTGGGAACACCTGGGTGAATTACAATATTGGAATGGGTATTGTTTTGTTTTTGTTTAAAGGGGTCAAGTATTAAAGAGGCTAGCCTCCCCATGGCTCGAGAAGGAAGATGGTGACTTTACGGGGTGGCAGGCCAAGATCTGGGGAACTAAAAGCTGGGTGGGCACATTGGATGTGGCACTCTTGAGAGTGGGGTGAGAGGCTTTTTAGGAGAGTGGATGAAAGGGAGCAGACTATAGTAAATTAGTATTTGGATACTTGGAACTGTTCTAATGCATCCTAGGTCCTCAGTTGGCTATTTCTCTTCTGTTTATATACTTTAAAAAAATCTTTGTATTTTGAAATAATTTCAAACTGCAAGTACTTCAGTGTACTCTTTACCTGAATGTATAATATTCACAAATTTTCTGTGTCACTATATATGTACTATAACCTATTTTTTTCAGAACCATTGGAGAGTCATAAACAATACAACTCTTTATCTCTTAATATTATAGTGTATATTTCCCAAGAACGTTGTTTTAACCATGATACAATGACCAAATTCAGGAAATTTAACATGACCCTATACTTTCGTCTGAAGGCTCTATTCTGAAGTTGTGGATTGTCCCAACAATGCGTTTCCCCTTCCAGTGTGAGAGTCTAGTCCCAGATCATGTATTACGTTTTGTTGTCGTGTCTTTTTGTCTCCTTTGTTCTAAGCTAACTCCAAGACTTCCCTGCTGGTCCAGTAGTTAAGACTCTGAGCTTCTAACGCGGAAGTTTGATTCCTGGCTGGAGAACTAAGATCCCACATGCCGTGTGGCATGGCCAAAGACTAAATTAATTAATTAATTAAAATAGTTCCTCAGCCTTTCTTTATCATTAGCTTTGACATTAAAAAAAAGTACAGGCCAGTTGTATTATAGAACGTTCATCAGCTTGTTTTTTCCTGCTGCTTCCTCAGCTGGATTCAGGTTATGCATTCTAAGCTGTAATATGATTTGCCATGTGTGTCCTTTCAGAGAAGCACATCCCAAGGTCTATAATGTCCATCTGCTCCTTACTGGTGATGTAACTTGCATCAAGGTCAAAAGTGGTCAAGGTGGTATCTGGTTTCTCCATGGCATAGTTACAATTATTCCCTTTGCATCTAATAATCTGAGGAGACATTCTGAGATTTTGCAAATATCCTGTTCCTCTTCATATTTTCCCCACCTAGACTTAGCATCCTCTCATATATCTTGCCAAGCCACCTTTTAGTATAATGGTTGCCAAATGGTAGTTTTGTAACTCCAACACTCCCTCCACTTTTACAATTTGGGATTTGTATGGGACTATAACGAAGAGCCCTCCCTTCTCCTTACTAATTTAGTCGTCTATATTTTTTCAACATGGACACTTGTTTTATTCAGTAATTTTTAATCCATTTATATCTTTACTTATTTTTTAATGCTCAAATTGTCCCAGTTTGACCACAGAGAGCTCCTTTTATCTGGCTCCCATGTCCTTTGCTGCTACTGCTGCTGCTAAGTCGCTTCAGTCGTGTCCGACTCTGTGCAACCCCATAGACGGCAGCTCACCAGGCTCTCCCGTGCCTGGGATTCTCCAGGCAAGAACACTGGAGTGCGTTTCCATTTCCTTCTCCAATGCATGCACACATGCTCACTCACTTCAGTCGTGTCCAACTCTGTACGACCCTATGGATTGCAACTCACCAGGCTCTTCTGTCCATGGGATTTTCCAGGCAAGAGTACTGGAGTGGGGTGCCATTGCCTTCTCTGCCCATGTCCTTTAGACATGTCTTAAAACAAAAACACACAGCTTTTGTTTCTGGCACAGCAAAAACCTTGTCCCTTCTCTGCCCAGTCTTGCAATCTGCAAGGAACCCTGATTCCTTTTAGTGAAGAGCGGCATTTAGAAACCACAACCTAGGCACAGGTGTGTTCATTGACGCTGGATGTATTCATGTACTCTTAAAATGTATACTAACATCCTTGGGAGCTCCTAACCCATCTTAACTGTGCTGAGGGAAACCAAGGACCAGAGCTTTAAAGGGGGAAATGATGTACCCCTGGGAGCTGGCACGGGAATAGCAGATAGAATGGACTGATAACAGAGGATGGTAGTGGAGGAGGTGAGGTACAGAGTTGGGGTGCTTAGTTTATTCATCTCTTTTTTTCTTTTTGCATTTTAAAAAATACATTTATCTATTTATTTGGCTACACCAGGTCTTATTTGCAGCATTCAGGATCTTTAGTTGTGGCATATGGGATCTAGTTCCCCAACCAAGGATTGAACCTAGGCCCCCTGCATTGGGAGCATGGCGTCTTAGCCACCAGACCACCAGGGAAGACCCTTGCATTTTTTAAATCTTTAAAAAAATTTTTCAAAAATTAGAGTATAATTGCTTTACAATGTTGTGTTGTGTTAGTTTTGCTGTACAACGATGTGAATCAGCTATATGTATACATATATCCCCTCTCTCTTGAGCCTCCCTCCCATTCCCCGCATCTCACCATGATTCATCTCTTTTTTTAGAGAGGTTTTTTTGTTTTTTTTTTTTTAATGTTAAGTGAAGAACCTTGCCGATTGGGTTTTTTATAAAGTGGCATTTCTCTTATAGACCCTGGTTTAGCATTAGCATTCCAAGTGTCATATAATTTTCCATCTTAGACTTGAGAGGCCAGCACAGGAACTTGTCTGGTATAACTTCGGTCTGTAGGTAGATTTTTAAAACCTTTATTTTACAAATAAGGCAGCCGTGGCTGGGCAAAGTTCAGATTCTTAACAAGGTCATGAAAGTGTCTCTTAAGCAGAGGATGTATTTAGTTTTAAAGAGGAATATCATTTGTTTGTATAAGCCACCATCTCTTTAATTTTATCCCCCCAATGCAATAGTTCTGTGCTTTCTTTTCTATGCTGATACTCTTAGTTCTTGAGATCCAGTTTCCGCCTGTTAGAAAAATCCGGTAGTCTGATGGCCTAGTTTTGAAAATTTCCTGAAGTACATTTTTAGCAAGTTCTCTGGTGCCAACATAATGAGCTTGCACATTTCCTTAGTTTGTAGCATGTTATTTTTAGCTCTTTCTTATTACCATATACATTTTAAAGTTGGCTCAGAGGTTTAAGTGTTTTTACTGTCAACTGGAGGTGTGTGGTGCTGTTCCCTTCTGCTACATACTGTCACACATTAGTGCTGAGACAGGGCCATGTCCTGAACGGAACTTCAATTACAATGGAAGCTTTGATTACTACAAAGCTCCAGTAATCAAGACAGTGCGGGCTACAGGATAGACATGCAGGTCAATGGAATAGACTGAGACTCTAGAAATAAACCCTCACATTTGCACTTAATTGATTTTCAACGACGATGCCAAGACAATTCATTAGGGGAAAGAATAGTCTTTTTCAATAAATGATGCTGGGACAACTGGATATCCACGTGCAGAGTTTAACCCCTTTGTCACATTATACACAAAAGTTAACTCAGATTATAGGACTAAATGTAAGAGCTGTGCCGTGCTTAGTTGTGTTTGACTTTTTGTGACCCCATAGACTGTAGCCCGCCAGGCTCCTCCGTCCCTGGGGATTCTCCAGGCAAGAATACTGGAGCCGTGCCCTCCTCCAGGACATCTTCCCAGTCCTGGGATCGAACCCACGTCTCCCGCATTGCAGGCAGATTCTTTTACTGTCTGAGCCACCACAGAAGCCAAAGAATACTGGAGTGGGTAGCCTATCCCTTCTCCAGGGGATCTTCCCCACCTAGAAATCAAACCTAGGTTTCCTGCATTTAGGGCGGATTCTTTACCACCTGAGCTACGAAATGTAAGAGCTAAAACTATGAAACTCTGGGAAGAAAATAGAGGAGTAAATCTTTGTGAGCTTGGGGTAGGAAAAGACTTCTTACGTATGACACCAAAGCACAAGCAACCAAAGAAAAAATAGATAATTTTTCTTTTTCTTAGCAAAATTTAAAAATTTTGTACTTCAAAGTTTGTGCATCAAGGAGGTGAAAAGATAGCCTAAAGAATGAAAGAAGACATTTGCAGTCATATATCTGAGAGGGACTTATGTCTAGAGTAGACGAAAAAATCTTACAACTCAGTAATAAAAGACAAATAACTCACTTTAAAAATGGGCAAGAATTGGGACTTCCCTAGTGGTCCAGTGGCTAAGATTTTGCGTTCCCAATGCAAAGAGCCTGGGTTAGATCCCTGGTCAGAGAACTAGATCCCACATGCTGCAACTGAAGATCCTTCGTGCCACAACCAAGACTGAAGATTCTGCTTGCTGCAACTAAGCCATGGTGCAGCCAAAAAAGAAAAAAGGGGTCTGAACAGACATTTCTCCAGAGAAGATACACAAATGGCTAATAAGCTCATGACGAAATGCTCAACATCATCAGTTATCAGGGAGCAAGATAACACTTCATACCCACTAAGATGGCTGTAATTAAAAAGAGAAATAGCAAGTGTTGGTGAGGATGTGGAGAAACTGGAGCCTCCTACACTTCTGGTGGGATTATAACCTGAATCCACTTTGTTAGAATCCAGTTGTTAGAAAACAACTGCCCAAAAAGGGAATGGGTACAAGATTTTTTGAGACAGTGATGAAAATGTACTAAAATGAATGAATTCTGGTGATGGTGCACAAATCTGTGAATGTACTAAAATTATTCATTTCTACCCTTTTAAAGTAGATAAACTAAATGGTATGTAAATTATATTTGAATAAAGATGATGAAAACTTCATCTACACATATCCTTTCTCTAAATCAGGGGCAAGGCAAAGATGTCCACATTCACTCATTCTATTTAAAGTTGTGCTAAAGGTTCTACCCAGGCGATTAGGCGAGAAAAATAGAGGACATAGCAATTGGAAAGGAAAAAGAAAAATTGTCTTTATTTTCAGGTGATAGAATCATCTATGTAGAACATTCTGATGAAGCTGCAAAATGCTAGTATTAGCAGACCTAGTTTAGAAAGATTACAAGGCACAAGATACAAAATTCAGAAATTAATTTTCTATATACTAGCAACAGACTATTAGAAGTTGAAATGAAAAGATTATCATTTACAATATCACCAAAAATGAAATACTTAGGGACAACTCTGACAAAAGATGTGGAAATTCTGTACACCGAAAACTAGAAACATTGCTAAGAGAAATGAAGCAAGATTAAATGGAGAGGCATACCATGTTTATGGATTGAAAGACAGTATTGCTGAGGTATCAGTTCTCCTCAGACTGATCTAGAAAGTCAGTGTAACCTCAATCAAAATCCTAGCATAATTTTTGTGGAAATTAACAGTTGATTCAAAAATTCATGTGGAGGGACTTGCCTGGTGGCCCCGTGGTTAAGAATCTGCCGGCCAATGCAGAGGACATGGGTTTGATCCAGGAAGATCCCACATGCTTCGGAGCAGCTAAGCCTGTGCACCGCAACTAGTGAGCCCATGTGCCACACCTACTGAAGCCTGCATGCCTAGAGCTCGTGTTCTGCAACAAGAGGAGCCGCTGCAACTAGAGAGTAACCCCTGCTGGCTGCAACTAGAGAAAGCCAGAAAGACAGTGTGGTATTAGCATAATAATAGATCAATGGGACAGAAATCAGAGTCCAGAAATAGATCCATACATATAGGATGAGTTGGTTTTTGACAAAGTTACAAAGGCAATACAGCGGAGAAATTAGTCTTCTTCAACAAATGGAACAACTGGCTATTTATATACAAAGTTAAGTTAAATATCTCCTGCTCTTAATATGTGAGAAAATCTCATGCATTGATGGTAAACATGTAAATGACTCCAAGTCTAGCTATCCTGGAGAGCTTCTGGCTGCTCTTAGTAAATTTAGTAAAATTAAATATGTCTTAAGAACCAGTTCCTAGGAAATCCGAAAGAGAACCCCAGTCTCCTCAGGCCCATACTAAATGTCACTGCAGGGACTTCCCTGGTGGTCCAGTGGTTGACTTTGCCTTCCACTGCAAGGGTTGTAGGTTTGATCCCTGCTCGGGGAGCTAAGATCCCATGTGCCTTGCAGCTGGAAAACCAAATCATAGAGCAGAAGCAATATTGTAACAAACTTAATAAAGACTTTAAAATGATCCACATTCCAAAGTAAATGTCCGCTACTAAGTGTCCAAGGAGGGCTTCCCTGGTGGCTCAGACAGTAAAGCATCTGTCTGCAGTGCGGGAGACCCGGGTTTGATCCCTGGATTGGGAAGATCCCCTGGAGAAGGAAATGGCAGCCCACTCCAGTACTCTTGCCTGGAAAATCCTATGGATGGAGGAGCCTGGTAGGCTACAGTCCATGGGGTCACAAAGAGTAGGACACGACTGAGCGACTTCATTTCACTTCAAATGTCCAAGAGACATATAAAATACGGTACATAAGTATGATGGAAGGAACTGTTAGCAGAAATTAACTAAATTTACTTGTAACCTTGGTGGAGGAGGTGGCCTGGATAGAGCCCAGCTGTGTACAAGTGTCGGTATTAAGAACAAATGGGAGAACCCAATGTAAGATGAGGCGATGATACCTCCCTGGAACTGGATTACTTTCCGTGCCCCCCAAAACAGTATCATTTTGAAGAAGATGAAGGAGGAGGACTTGGACTGTTATATTCTAACACAGTGGTTTTCACATTGTGGTTCCTGGATCAGCAGCAATAGCGTTCTCTGGGAACTGGTTAGTAATGCAAATTCTTAAGCACCACCCCAGACCACATGAATCAGAAGTTCCTGGGATAAGATTCAACCATCCATATTTACAAGCCCTGGAGATGATTCTAATGCATGCTCGAATTTGAGAACCACTGTTCTAAGGGAATTTTTTACTCCCATCTCTGAACACTTTTCTCTCTTTAGCCAAATTGCTGCTGGGCCAGTGGGCAGAGTATGCAAGTGTAGGCTTGGACTTGGCATTAGTCTGGGGAAGGCCTGGTGTGGAGACAGGTGAGGAGTTTCCTCATTTTCACCACACAGGAGCCTGGAGAGCAGCTCTGGAGAGCCCTGGGGCAGAGGTCAGGACGGTGGGCATATTGTAAGAGCATGACTCAGAAGGCCTTGGCCCTACAGGAATGAGATCATTACAGCTGGTCTTGCCCGCCAGACAGCGCAGGAACCACTGAAGAGGTATGTGACAACTCAAGGAAACTTTAGGAGCAGCTAAAAAGATTCAAGGAGTGTACTAAAAATTTACTTTCTGAAACTAAAACTATTATTTTCAACAACAACAACAAGAATCAGCATATTTATTGAAAGAAAGAAGTCTGTTCACCGCCGGGACTCCGATTAGTGGCTTGGCAGAACAAGTGGAAAAATATTTCAAAGCACAGAGCAGTAATACAAAGAAATGGAAATAATGAGGAAAATATGAGACTTGGAGAATAGACTCAGTAATCCTAACATTCAAATATATTAGTTCCAAAAAAAAAAAAAACAGGCATAAAAGAAGGAGAGGCAATAATTTAAAAATAGGATATTTTGCTGACCCGAAGAAAGTTCTGCCTTGCGACTGAAAGGGCACACAGGAAGATACAAAAAGAGAAGGGAGACATCTATGCTTGGAACTCCTGAATTCCAAGATTAAAGAAAGACATTTTCAAGTATCTAGACAGAAAGAACAAGTTATCTACAAAGCAAAAAGAATCAGATTGACACAGAACTCTTCATCTGCAGCGCTGAAATCTAACAGTTGCACATATATTGAGAGAAAAGGATGGCTACCCCGGAATCTCATACCCAGCTGAGGAAGCGTTCAACTGTTAGTGCAAAAGAAAGATACATGGAGATATAAAGGATTCAGAGGGTATATCAATTCCATTTCTCACCTGGGGAAAATACTCAAGAAAATTTTGGTTAGAGAACAGAGAAGTAAAGACAAGGGAAGATGAAAAGGAGAAAGAACAAATCTGGTAAAATATTATACTATTAAATGTTTATAGAGATTGATAGGCATCTAATTATATCTAGAACCATAAATATACTATTTCAGCAAAACCTAGGAATCAGAAGCAGAGTGAAAGAGGTAAGTAAAAGAATTCTAAAAGTCTCTTTTATTGAAGTGAAAGTGACAGGAAATAAAACACATTAATGAAAGAAATAATTAGTATATTTTCAAATAATGGTAAAGAAATACATATTTGATTATCAATGCTGGAAAGGAAGATTACTATCAAAGGAATGGAGAAGTATAGTATTAATAGAACTTTCAAAATAGCAAGGAAGGAGAGGAAATACAATGAATAACGACTTGCTCAAAACAGCAAAAGCATAGAAAGATTGAAGAACAATAAAATAGAATAAAATCTGGGACTTCCCTGGTGGTCCAGTGGCCAGAACTTCATGCTTGCAATGCAGGGGGTGCAGGTTCGATTACTGGTAGAAGAATGAAGACCCTGAATGAGGCCAGTGTAGCCAAAAAAAGAAAAAAGAGATGAAATCAAATGTGCCATTCATTCCACTTGTGGAATCATAATTAATTCAGAAGAACACAGAGAAGAGGCAAAAGGGAACAAAGAACAGATGGGACAGATAGAAAACAATAGTAAGATGGTAGATTTAAACCACATCAATAATCATATTAAGTGTAAATTGTTTAAGGACTTCCCTGAGGGTACAGTAGGTAGGAATTAGCCTGCCAATGCAGGGACCATAGGTTCAGGGCCTAGTCTGGGAAGATTCCACATGCCATGAAGCAAGTAAAGCCTGTATGCCACAACGACTAAGCTCATGCTCGCCAGAGCCTGTGCTCTGCAGCAAGAGAAACCACGGCAGTGAGAGGCCTGTGCACCGCAACTGCAGAAAGCCCACAGGCAGCAGCGAAGACCCAGTGCAACCATAAATAAGTAGATAATAATAAAATGAGTGTAAATGGTTTAAGCATTGCAATTTAAAGGCAAATATTATTACATGTGATTAAAAAAGCAAGCCCAACTATATTCTACTTACAAGAAACCCGTTTTAAAGAAACAAATACATTAAAAATAGAATGATGGAAAAAATAGAATGATGGAAGAAGATATAGCATGCTAACACTAATTGGAAGAAAGGCATGTGATTATAATAATATTAGATGAGATAGATTTCAAAGCCAAGTATTTCACAAGGGACAAAAACGGCTGTTTTATAATGATAAAGAGGTCAGTTCATTAAAAGGGCGTAACCTAATGTTTATGCAGTTTCAAAAAGAGCTTCTCAGACTCACAGATACAACAGTTAATAGCGGTTACCAGTGAAGGTGGAAGGTCAGGCTAGGGGTGGGGGAGCGGGAGGCACAGACTCTCGGGTGTAAGGTATGCTCAAGGATGGATTGTACAACGTGAGGAATACAGCCAATGTTTTGTAATAACTGTAAATGGAAACTAACCTTTAAAAATTGTGTAACAATTTAAAAATTACTTTTAAAAGAGCTTCAAAAATATGTGAAACTAAAACCAAATATAAAAATCCACAATTATTATCTCTCTTTCAGTAATTGATAGAACATTTGAAAAGTCAGTAAGGACATAAAAAATTGAACAATACCAATAAATAATTTGACCTAATTGATATTTATAGATACTCCACCCAACAACATATTGTTTCCAAGTGCCCACTAGACATTTACAAGATAGACCACATTCTGGACAGTAAAACAAGTCTCAGTTCAGTTCAGTTCAGTCGCTCAGTCGTGTCCAACTCTTTGAGACCCCATGAATTGCAGCACGCCAGGCCTCCCTGTCCATCACCAACTCCCGGAGTTCACTCAGACTCACGTCCATTGAGTCAGTGATGCCATCCAGCCATCTCATCCTCTGTCGTCCCCTTCTCCTCCTGCCCCTAATCCCTCCCAGCATCAGAGTCTTTTCCAATGAGTCAACTCTTTGCGTGAGGTGGCCAAAGTACTGCAGTTTCAGCTTTAGCATCATTCCTTCCAAAGAAATCCCAGGGCTGATCTCCTTCAGAATGGACTGGTTGGATCTTCTTGCAGTCCAAGGGACTCTCAAGAATCTTCTCCAACACCACAGTTCAAAAGCATCAATTCTTCAGCACTCAGCCTTCTTCACAGTCCAACTCTCACATCCATACATGACCACTGGAAAAACCATAGCCTTGACTAGACGGACCTTTGTTGGCAAAGTAATGTCTCTGCTTTTGAATATGCTATCTAGGTTGGTCATAACTTTCCTTCCAAGGAGTAAGCGTCTTTTAATTTCATGGCTGCAGTCACCATCTGCAGTGATTTTGGAGCCCAGAAAAATAAAGTCAGCCATTGCTTCCACTGTTTCCCCATCTATTTCCCATGAAGTGATGGGACCAGATGCCATGATCTTCGTTTTCTGAATGTTGAGCTTTAAGCCAACTTTTTCACTCTCCACTTTCACTTTCATCAAGAGGCTTTTTAGTTCTTCTTCACTTTCTGCCATAAGGGTGGTGTCATCTGCATATCTGAGGTTATTGGCATTTCTCCCGGCAATCTTGATTCCAGCTTGTGTTTCTTCCAGTCCAGCGTTTCTCATGATATACTCTGCATATAAGTTAAATAAGCAGGGTGACAATATACAGCCTTGACGTACTCCTTTTCCTATTTGGAACCAGTCTGTTGTTCCATGTCCAGTTCTAACTGTTGCTTCCTGACCTGCATACAGATTTCTCAAGAGGCAGATCAGGTGGTCTGGTATTCCCATCTCTTTCAGAATTTTCCACAGTTTATTGTGATCCACACAGTCAAAAGCTTTGGCATATTCAATAAAGCAGAAATAGATGTTTTTCTGGAACTCTCTTGCTTTTTCCCTGATCCAGCGGATGTTGGCAATTTGATCTCTGGTTCCTCTGCCTTTTCGAAAACCAGCTTGAACATCGGGAAGTTCACGGTTCACGTATTGCTGAAGCCTGGCTTGGAGAATTTTGAGCATTAGTTTGCTAGCATCAGTAAGTTTAAAACAATGCCGATCAAACAAAGCATGTTCTCTGATAAAAATGATTTAAATTCGAAATATAAAACAGAGGGACTCCCCTGGTGGTACAGTGGTTAAGAATCTGCCTTGCAATGTGGGGGAAATGGGTTTGATCCCTGGTCCGGGAAGATCCCACATGCCACGGAATGACTAAGCCCGTACACCAGAGCTCCTGAGCCCATGTGGCACGACTGCCGAAGCCTGCACACCCTGGAGCCTGTGCCCCGCAGCAAGAGAAGCCGGTGCAAAGAGAAGCCCTTGCGCCACAGCTAGACAGCCTGCATGCAGCAACAAAGACCAGCACAGCCAAAATAAATAAACATTAAGATATATTTTTAAAAAATAAAGCAGATATCTGGAAAGTCCCCTAAATATTAGGAAATGAAGGCACATACTTCAAAACCACCCACAGACCAAAGATGAAAAGTGAAAATATGAAGCATTAATATTTTGAACTGAATGAAACATATCCAGATTTTTGGGAGGCACGTAAAGCACTGCTTGGAGACAAATTTACACACCAAACACCTATATTATAAAGAAGAAAAGATTTTGAAGACCTCAGCTTTTGCCTTAAGATATTGGAAAGGAGAGAAAATTAAGCCCAAAGTAAGAAACAAGGGAGTTAAAAAGATCATAGCAGAAATCAGTGAAGTTGGAAACAGAAAAACAATAGAGAAACTCAATGCACCCAAAAAATGTTTTTTTGTGTGAAGATGAATAAAATTGATAAACCGAAGTCATACATTATCAAGGAAAAAAAAAAGAGAGAACACCCCATTACCAATATCAGAAATGAAAGAACTTCCCTGGTGGTCCAGTGGTTAAGGCTCCATGCTCCCAATGCAGGGGGCATCGGTTTGATCCCTGGTGGAGAGATCCCACATGCCTGCATGCCCCTTGGCATGGCCAAAAAAAAAAAAACCACAATAAATGCGAGAATGGACGTAACCACAAATGTTACAGACATGGAAAAGAATGAAGGGATATTATAAATAAAATTTTGCTCATAAATTAAAAAAAGATCCTTATGTATTTGGCTGCATCAGGTCTCAGTCGCAGCACTGGGGGCCACCCTTGTGGCCCACAGGCTCTCTAGCTGTGGTGGGCGGGCTTGCAGCACCCAGGCCCAGCAGTTTCTGCGTACTGGCTTAGTTGCCCTACAGCACCTGGGATCCTTGTTTCCTGACCGAGGATCAAACCGGTGTCCTCTAAATTGCATGGCAGATTCTTAACCACTGCACCACCAGGAAAGTCCTGAATCTTGCCCATAAATTTGACAATACAGATGAAATGGACAATTTCCTTGGAAGTCACAAACTACTAGAGCTCAGGTAAGAGGAAATAGGTAGCCTGAAAAACCCTAAGTATATTTAAGAACTTGAACTTTGAAAACCTTTTTCCAAAGAAAACTCTGGTCTCAGGTGACTTTACTGCTGAACTCTACCATACATTTAATTTTTTTAAATGGCACTTCTACACAAACTCAGAAAATCAGTGAAGGGAGTATTTCCCAACTAATTCTGAGGCCAGAATTGCACTAAAATCAAAATAAAGGAGTTACAAGAAAATTACAGATCAATAGCTATGAATAAAGCTAGTGGAGGTGATGGAATTCCAGCTGAGCTATTTCAAATCCTGAAAGATGATGCTGTGAAAGTGGTACACTCAATATGCCAGCAGATTTGGAGGACTCAGCAGTGGCCACAGGACTGGAAAAAGTCAGTTTTCATTCCAATCCCAAAGAAAGGCAATGCCAAAGAGTGCTCAAAATACCGCACAATTGCACTCATCTCACACGCTAGTAAAGTAATGCTCCAAATTCTCCAAGCCAGGCTTCAGCAATACATGAACCATGAACTTCCAGATGTTCAAGCTGGTTTTCGAAAAGGCAGAGGAACCAGAGATCAAATTGCCAACATCCGCTGGATCATGGAAAAAGCAAGAGAGTTCCAGAAAAACATCTATTTCTGCTTTATTGAATATGCCAAAGCCTTTGACTGTGTGGATCACAATAAACTGTGGAAAATTCTGAAAGAGATGGGAATACCAGACCACCTGACCTGCCTCTTGAGAAATCTGTATGCAGGTCAGGAAGCAACAGTTAGAACTGGACATGGAACAACAGACTGGTTCCAAATAGGAAAAGGAGTATGTCAAGGCTGTATATTGTCACCCTGCTTATTTAACTTATATGCAGAGTATATCATGAGAAACGCTGGACTGGAAGAAACACAAGCTGGAATCAAGATTGCCGGGAGAAATGTCAATAACCTCAGATATGCAGATGACACTACCTTTATGGCAGAAAGTGAAGAGGAACTCAAAAGCCTCTTGATGAAAGTGAAAGTGGAGAGTGAAAAAGTTGGCTTAAAGCTCAACATTCAGAAAACAAAGATCATGGCATCCGGTCCCATCACTTCATGGGAAATAGATGGGGAAACAGTGGAAACAGTGTCAGACTTTATTTTTCTGGGCTCCAAAATAACTGCAGATGGTGATTCAGTTCAGTTCAGTTCATTTCAATTGCTCAGTCATGTCTGACTCTTTGCGACCCCATGAATCGCAGCATGCCAGGCCTCCCTGTCCATCACCAACTCCCGGAGTTCATTCAGACTCACGTCCATTGAGTCAGTGATGCCATCCAGCCATCTCATCCTCTGTCGTCCCCTTCTCCTCCTGCCCCCAATCCCTTCCAGCACCAGAGTCTTTTCCAATGAGTCAACTCTTCGCAGAAGGTGGCCAAAGTACTGGAGTTTCAGCTTTAGCATCAGTCCTTCCAATGAACACCCAGGACTGATCTCCTTTAGGATGGACTGGTTGGATCTCCTTGCAGTCCAAGGGACTCTCAAGAGTCTTCTCCAACACCACAGTTCAAAAGCATCAATTCTTGCAGCCATGAAATTAAAAGACACTTACTCCTTGGAAGGAAAGTTATGACCAACCTAGACAGCATATTCGAAAGCAGAGACATTACTTTGCCAACAAAGGTCCATCTAGTCAAGGCTATGGTTTTTCCAGTGGTCATGTATGGATGTGAGAGTTGGACTATGAAGAAAGCTGAGTGCTGAAGAATTGATGCTTTTGAACTGTGGTGTTGGAGAAGATTCTTGAGAGTCCCTTGGACTGCAAGGAGATCCAACCAGTCCATCCTAAAGGAGATCAGTCCTGGGTGTTCTTTGGAAGGAATGATGCTAAAGCTGAAACTCCAGTACTTTGGCCACCTCCTGCGAAGAGTTGACTCATTGGAAAAGACTCTGATGCTGGGAGGGATTGGGGGCAGGAGGAGAAGGGGACAACAGAGGATGAGATGGCTGGATGGCATCACTGACTCAATGGACGTGAGTCTGAGTGAACTCCGGGAGTTGGTGATGGACAGGGAGGCCTGGCGTGCTTCGATTCATGGGGTTGCAAAGAGTTGGACACGACTGAGCGACTGAACTGAACTGAGCGACTGAACTGAACTGAATTGAGCCTCTGAGAACAGAGATGCAGAATTATTTTTAAAATTTAGTAAATAGAAACAAATGATACATTTTAAAATGTGACATCACTATGTAGGATTTATTCCAGAATGTTAACTCAATGTAATTTACATACTGAAAGTTTAAAAAAGGAAAAAATATATAATCATCTCAGTAGATGCAGAAAAAGCATTTGACAAAATTAAGCATCCATTTATTTTTATTTTATATTTTGGCCATGATACATGGCTTGCAGAATCCTGGTTCCCTGACCAGGAGGGATTGAACCCGAGGCCACAGCAGTGAAAGCACTGAGTCCTAACTACTGGACTTCCAGGGAATTTCCTAAACATCCATTTCTGGTAAGAAAAAAAGAAAGAAAAATTTTTAGCAAACTAGAAACAGAAAGAAACTTTCTAAACTTCATAAAGGGCATCCATGAAAAACCTACAGCTAACATTAATGTGAAAATCTGAATGCTTGTCCCTGAGATCAAGGCAAAGATGTCTACTATGATTACTTCTCTCCAACGCTGGAGGGTCTAGGTAGTGCAATAAGGCGAGAAAAAGAAATACAAGGCATTAACATTGGAAAGGAAGGAATACAATTATCTTTATTTGCTGGTGACATGACCATCTCTGTAGAAAATCCTCTGGAGTCTTCAAAAGTAAGCAACTCCTAAAAATAATTAGTACATTCAACAAGGTTTAAAGATACAAGGATAATACACAAAAATCAGTTGATTGGGACTTCCCTGGTGGTCCACCGGTTAAGAATCCACCTGCCAAGGCAGGGGACACAGATTTGATCTCTAGTCGGGGAGTTTAGATTCCCACAGCTGGGTGGGGGGGCAACTGAGGCCCTGTGCCATGACTACTGAGCCTGTGTGCCGCAGAGCCTCTGCTCCACAGCAAGGGAAGCCCGTGCACCATGAGAGAGCACCCCTGCTCACTGCGACTAGAGAAAGCCCATCCTCTGCAATGAAGACCCAGGGCAGCCGGAAAAAGAGCTGACTTCACTGTACTAGCAATTAACAATCAGAAACTGTAATTAAAAATATCATTAAAACATGAAATACTTAGGGGAGATTCTTACAAAATGTGCAAATCCTGTGCACTAAAAACTACAAAATGTTACTGCCATAAACTAGAGAAGACCTCAATAAATGGAGAGATATAGTATATCAACAGATGGGAAAACTTAGTTTTGTTAAATGTCAATTTTATCCAAATTGGTCTACAGCTATAATGTGTAATTCTAATCAAAATCCCAGCAGACTTTTCTTTCTTTTTTTGAAAGAAACTTATAAGCTGATTCTAAAGTTTATAACGAAAATTCAAAGGACTTCAAATAGGCAAAATGACTGAAAAAGAAGAAGGTTGAATGACTTACACCACCTGTTTTCAAGACATTATGAAGCTACAGTAATCATGAAAGTGTGGTGCTGGTATAAAGAAAGACCAAATAAATAAATGGAACACAATAGAAAGTTCAGAAATTGAACTACAATTGCAAAGTCAAATGCAATGAAAATCACAGCAGTGAAAGCATCAAACCCTAACCATTAGACTACCAAGGAACTCCCTAAATGTCCATTTTATAGTTGTGGAAGCTGAAGCTCGTGAAGTTAAAAGATTTGGCTAAGGTCTGTATAGGAGGTTCTTCTCCTGGGTCCTCTGAAGGAAAGGAGGCCAGCTATGTGCTCTCTGAAAACGTGCTGGAGGTTGCCGGGATTAGAAGGATTAAAGGGTTGTGGAAATGTGATCTGAAGGAGTAGAGGTAGAAGAAGGAGTGACTTGAGTTTGGGGCGGATTGGGGTGGCAGAGAAAAGATAAGGGAGGATGTCACTCAGCCCCTCAGCCCCTCCCATCACAAAGTCCTGCCTTGCAGGCACGCTCTTCAATCATGCCTGTCAAAAGTGGGTCGTCAACATGTTGTTCAGTTGCTAAGTCATGTGTGACTCTTTCTGACCCCACGGACTGCAGCGCTCCAGGCTTCCCTGTCCTTCACTATCTCCTGGAGTTTGCTCAAACTCATGTCCATTGAGTTGGTGATGCCATCCAATCATCTCATCCTCTGTTACCTCCGTCTTCTGCCCTCAATTTTTCCCAGCATCAGGGTCTTTTCCAGTGAGTTGGCTCTTCACATCAGGTGACCAAAGTATTGGAGCTTCAGCTTTAGCATCAGTCCATCCAATGAATATTCAGGGTTGATTTCCTTTAGAATTGACTGGTTTGGGCACCATGTACACAATGCTATATTTAAGATGGATAATCAACAAGGACCTATTACAGAGAACTCTGCTCAATGCCATACAGCAACCTTAGATGGGAGGGGAGTTGGATACATGCACATGTATAGCTGAGCTGCTCTGTTGTCCACCTGAAACTATCACAATAGGCTATACTCCAGTATAAAATAAAAGTTTTTTTAAAAAATGGGTCATCACATAGAGAACAGCCTTGTGATTGCCCAGGAGGTGGATGGATTGGGGAGGGATGGACTGGGAGTTGGAGATATGAACTATTATATATAGAATGAATAAACAACAGGTACTGCTATATTATATATAGAATGAATAAACAACAGGGAACTATACTCAATGTCCTGGGATAAACCCCAATGGAAAAGAATATAATTTGAGTTTTGGGCGTGCACACACACACACACACACACATATAAAAAGAAATCACTTTGTTGTACAGCAAAAATTAACACAACATTGTAAATCAACTTATACTTCAATTGTAAAAAGTTTTTAAAAGTGGATCTTCAAGGGACTTCCTCGGTGGTCCAGTGGTTAAGACTCTGTGCTTCCAATGCAAGGAGTGTGGGTTGGATCCCTGGTCAGGGAACTAAGAACCCACATGCTGTGTGGCGTGGCCAAAAAAAATGGGTCTTCAACAAGTGAATGAATGAATAAAAAGTGATACATACAGTTTATTATTGTATTGGAAAGAGTACAAAGAAACAAATCCTTCTCAGACCTTGATACCTCAGCTTGCTTTAAGTCAAGCCACATTCACCAAATCTGTAAGATCCTTCATGTCTCTGCCAGTCTGAACAGCCATGGAGTGAGAGGGGGCCCTCTGCCCAGTCCACAGGGATGGGGGCTCAAGAGTCATCACCATTCTGAGTCTATGCTCACAGGTCCACAGATCTCAGTCCCTGGAGTTCCCTGGTGGGGTCAGGCATGGCAGGCCCCCTTGACTCAGAGCTCGGTCTGAGAATACAGAGAGGAGCCTTGGTCTCAGACTTTGCAGGCAGAGAAGAACTTGGTGGTGTTATCTGCGCAGTGACAGTACCCTGGCATTTAGGTATGGCAGGACCAAGATCGAGGTGTCACCAGCCCCCAGAAGGTTGTCTGTGCCAGAGAAAAGTGAGTTATGAATAAGATCCCTTCCAGGGCTTACCCTATGCATCTAAGACACGGGCCCCTGACCATGGCTGTTGAACTGGGCAGCAATAGGGGGCTGGCTGTTGGGGAGAGGAGGCGTGTCCTCCTGGGTGAGGAGCTGAGTGGGCAGGGTGGGGGGTCATGGCCGCTTACCTGGGGCAGGGGGCAGTGGCGCCGTGCATACCACTCCTGGCAGTACAGGCTGACTTGGATGCCCTGGCCCAGGAAGAGCAAGGTCCACATGAGCACGTTCCACGCTGGGCCCGTGCGCCGGTCGTGCATTGTGAAGTTCAGTGGCCCTGATGCAGGAGGAAGGGTGGTCAGCTCAGCTCCAGATACCTGTAATTTATCTTCCTGGCTGCCTTCTTATCTCAGGGCACAGGGAAGAGTTGGAACAGGAAGACTCAGGAAGATCTTGAGCCCAACTCCAGGCACACAAGGAGGTCTCAGGCATTCCTCAGGATTCCTCAGTTACATACACTTCACTATCCTGGCTCCCTTACTGAACCTCCCAACCCACACCAGTTTTCTCCCCTTTGTCTCCCTCTATGTGTGCCCTGCGCAGATGCTCCTCTCCAGCCAGAAGTGTTTTCTTACTGTACTCCCCTCCAGGATACCCCTGTGCTGCCTCCCAATGCTACCTCCTTCCAGCTTCCAAGTCCCCTGCCCCCCTGCAACTCTCACAGACAGCACTATGCCTTCCCCCAAGAGGCATGCACACCCCCTTCGGTCTTGGGTACGTGGCCTCTCCCATCAGTCTGGAATCTCCAAGACTCTTCCCTCGGGATGTCTCTACAAGGGCATACAGAGGCCAAGCTCACCTCCAAAGACAAGGAAGAGCAGCAGCATGACGGGGTAGAAGAATCCCAGGACGAAGCAGAAGATGTACTCATGGACCACTGCTGAGACCAGAAACACGCCCAGCATGGCCGCGCCTCGGGCCCGGCCACCAAGGAGCTGGCAGGGGTCGGGGGAGGAGGGTACAGTGAGTCTCCCTAAGCCCTCTCTGCAAAGAACCCCTCCTTAAGGAAGCCAGAGGGTATGCAGTATGGTGGAAAGAATATGGGCTTTGGGATCAGAAAGGCTGACATATCTTTCTTAAAAGCATTATATTTAGTCTACTGGGCCTTAGAGGCCACTTTCAAAAGGGGGATATAATAATACTTACTTCTCAGGCTTACATTTCAGATTATACAGTATGGGAAAATTCTTGGTAACTGAAAATTGCTATATGCATGTTCCTTAGAAGGCTAAGGAGGGGAGACATGCCCTGTGGAGGAAGTGTAGTTGAGGACAAGGAAGGAAGGAAGTCAGATCATAAGAAGGACTTTCTTTCTGCCTACTGGGTTGGGTAGAATGAGGGAGGTGAAAGTCAAAGGGGCCCTTAGGTCTAGAAAAAATGGAATGTGCATAGAAAGGGAAAGAGCGGCTGTCCCAGAGAGGTTCTGTTAACTGTGGGAGCTGAGCCCGTACCCAAAGCCCATCTTGATACACGTAGCTGTACAGCCAGTCATGGACCACCACGTTCCATGTGCGGTAGTAGTTGGAGAAGGATGTTGAGTTCCACCAGTCCTGGGGGTGGGGTGGGATGGGGTCAGGGCAGGGGAGGAGGTGATCATCAGGGCCCCGTCTCTGCCCAGCTCCCAGCTGCCCCTCCTTGCTCCCCACTCCCTGGCTGTGTTCTCTGCAAGGGCTGGCTCCCCGCAGGAGAGAGACAGCAAGCATCCGCCTAACTCCCTCCTCAGGCCCTGGGGCCCTTACGCTCCCTGTCTACTCTCAGGAGAAGATTCCAAAGTACCATCCCCACAAAAGCAGTGAGCCCTGGCTGGTCAGGAGGTGGACGGGTGACATTATAAGCATACCCAGAGGAGCACATTTCTCACTGTGGGAGACGGACAGCACAGCTGAGGTTGAAATCGTGCCCCTTGGGGTTAACAGAAACTGGTGACTAACAGAAATTCTTGAGCTTGTCTTACAGAATAGCAGGTAAGGGAACAGTTTGTTAAAAATTCTTCTGCTGTAACCTGCCTTCACTGACAAAGCCTTATTTTATTCTTTTTTTTGACTCCTTACCCATCCCCATACAGATAACACCACTGATGTATGGGTCACTATAGCAACAGGAGGCATACATTTTCCAGGAACTTGAAGTTGGCTCCTGTCTAGTTCAAGTGGGCTAAGACTGGCTAGGACCACTGACCCTAAAACTGGGCCTGTAAAGCTGTTGGATGAATGACTTTTTGATATCAGAGAGCCAAACACTCCACCCTCAGATCATGCCAAGTGTCTCCATTCTTAACATGCATCCCATGAAGAAGCATGTAACTCAGATACACCTGTGCAGAACACCGATTACCTCACCCTTTCTCTACCTCCAATCACTTTTCCCGAGCCTAAGGTCTCCTTGCTTCTTTATCCTATAAATATCTCAAGCCCTTGGCCTTTGGGGAAGCAAATCTGAGATTGTTCTCACTTCTCCTTACTTGTTGAAGAAACCGTTTCTCTGCTGTAAATCTCAGTGTCTCAGTGTTTGACTTAGAATTGGGCCAATGCACCTGGTTTGGTATCAAGGTGAGAACCAACATAGCCACCATCCTCCCCTACGTCCTTCCCTAGCTCTCCCTGCATCCAGCTCCCAGGTGGCCCCGGTCCAGGCCCCACCCGATAGAACATTCTGTCTCCAAATCGTAGCATCTCCGCGAAGGCGTTGAGCCAACAGTGAAGGAAGGCAAAGAAGATGAGCAGCAGCATAAAAATGCCTGGGGAGTGAAGACAAGGGGCTGCACGTCAGACTGGTCTCCCTGGTCCCCCATGAACCTCCAGGGTCCTCCCAGGAAGCCCTCACCCAGCAACCTACCAATCACTTATTAATCATTCACTAATTTATGCATTCATTCATTCAGTCCATTTGCTTATGAAGCCTATGCCTGATGTTGGAACACAGAGATGAATGTTAAAACCTCTGCCTGTTGGGAGAGGCTGGGGAGAGGACAGCAATCTGAAGTGCTGCCACTGTTTAGTCGCTAAGTTGTGTTCAACTCTTTGCGACCACATGGACTGTAGTCCGCCAGGCTCCTCTGTCCATGGAATTCTCCAGGCAAGAATACCGGAGTAAGTTGCTATGTCCTTCTCCAGGGGATCTTTTCGACCCAGGGATCGAACCTGTGTCTGCTGCACTGGCAGGCAGATTCTTTACCGCTGAGCCACCAGGGAAGCCCCAGTCTGAAGTGAGACTCTGACAGTGAGCACCCACAGGAGCGGGCAGATGTCAGAGGGAGAAGGTGTTGAAACTAAGAGTGAGAGGAGAGAGGAGCCCCCTGCTAAGCCTTCTCCAGGGTGCAGCCTTCCGCAGCTCTGCCTCCAGTGGGGATACCTGGCAAGGTGGCATGCATGATGGACAGTACCAGGGCACGGGTGCTGAAGGGCTCCTGGCTCATGTTGGCAAAGACAGGAACACAGAGGCGGCCCAGGATGAAACAGGCGTAGAGCACGCAGCCCAGGGCCTGGAGAGGGGCAGAGGACACATAACTTTGAGAGAAGACACTGGCAACTGCCCCCTTCCTCTGGAACTGGACTCTGGCCCAGCATCTGCCTTCCCTTCTCTTTGCACAACCCTTTGACCTCTTCCCAGGCCTCCCCTACTTTGCTCCCAGAAATGCCCCCTCAGCCACCATGAGTCACAGGTACTCCACGCTTCGACTCTGTCTGCTGACCTGGGCAAAGTTCTTGGCCACATAATTCCACCTGACGTTGGGTGTCCTGTTGCAGCAATGGAATGGAGACAGTATGTTTCTCATCATTTTGTCTTGTTCCTGCCCTGCAGGCATAGCATCCGGGGCCCTCTATCCACAGCTCCCTCAATTGCTGAGGCCTGGGAGGATTACCTGTGGAGGTGGGGATCTAGAACACTTTGGATCTTCCTTAACAAAGATGACAAGTGGAATTTTAGCTTAAGCGCCCACTAAGTTTGCTCCAGACTGGGGGGTTTCCCAGGACATAGGAATTTCAGTGCTAAAACTGGAGCAATGCTGGGCAAACTGGGGCAGTCCTGGGCAAACCAGGACAGTCAGTCACCCTTGCATCACCATGGGCTGGGGCAAGAAGAAGGGGTAACATATCTGTCCCTTATTCCCATCTTTACTGTGAGGTGCTTCCTGAGAAAGTGGCCAGTGTCTGGGTTGAGACTAAACACCTCAGGGAGAGGAGAATAGAAGGGCTGGGTCCCTGGTGGGCCTGGGCACGTGGGGAAGGGGGTGCAGGCTCTTACCTGGGGTAAGTTTCCCTATAGATGAGTGTGGGGCAGAAGAGGAAATAGAGGTAGCTGGAGAAACTGGGGGCCCGGATCCCCTCACCTGAGGAGGAGTAAGAGGGGGCTGTCAGTGAAGAGGGAAGGGAGAGAGGACACAGGTGGGCGGGGTGCCAGGGAAGGGCAGTGCGACTGGTGAATAGAGCTGGAGAGGATAGAGGTGTAGGGTGGGTCAGCACCTGGATAGGGGATCTGAAGGTGGGGGGAGGAGGTGAAGCTGGGCAGGAGTTGAACCTGCCTTTCAACAGCCTCCTTTTGCTTCTGTTCCAGGTATCCCCCTCCTTTTCTGGCACAAGACCTACTGTGGCCAGAGCTTCATTTGGCACCCACAAGTCCCACCACCCGATTCTTTCTCCTTCTGGTTTGACTTTCTCATATAAGGCTCTCATACCCTGGGTCTAAATAAGGATGAGCCAGAAGTCCTGGGCAGTAGAGCAGCCTCTCAGAAGTGGGACCTAAGAGAACGCCGATTGACTAAGGCCCAGAGAGCCCAGTTGGCGGCTGGAGGTGTGCCCTGTGGGCAAGATGGGCTTAGAAAGTTGGAGCTTTTATGAGGCTCTTGCACCTGCTGGCTTCACTCAACCAACCAAGAGGACTGAGTTCACAGCAGCGCCCGCTGAAGGCCTCACCTCCTCTGGCCCAAAGTGTCCCAGGTCCCGTCTCTCTCAGGAAGGAGTAGCTTTTCATCAGGAGCCTGACCTGAGGCGGAATAGAAAAGAGGTTAAGGTGCTGTGGGACTTTGCACAGATCACTTAACCTCTCTGTGTTCACGTTTACACAGGCAGAGGGGCAGACTGTAAACTTTGTATGGTCAAAGCCCATACTTTGATCTTTTTGTTGGACAGTCTTATAGCCTAACACAGATGGCTGATGGGATGAATCTAGGGTAAAGGAGTACCAGAAAGGGCAGAGCCTGTAGTCGGCCAACTCCCTTCGATTATATGATTATATTTGCATAGCAGTGTCCATTTGTTTACATTTGTTTGGAGACTGCTGGTTGGCTCAAATCTCTCGCAAAGGACTCTGCCCCTGATAATTAGCTCCGCCCCCACCAATACAGTATCCACTGCCCTCTCTCCCAGGGGCCCCACCCCACCATTGGTCCTGCCCACCACCTACCTGCTCAAAGACTAGGACACAGCGGGAGGCTGGCGGGAGCTGATACTCCACTGCCACGTGGACTGGGAGGATGCCAAGCACCACGGTGTGGGCAGCCAGCAGCAAGCAGCCCAGGCCCACCCGCAGGGTCCAGGCCCCTCCAGACTGGGGCCTCTCCCACAGCCGCAGGGCCTGGTAGGGCACCAGCAGAGTGGACAGGAACATGGGGACCCACGTCACCAGAGCCAAGGGCAGCTGTCCGAAGCTGAAGGTCAGTAGATCGAACTCCATCATCAGCCTGCGAGTGGGGAAGGCAACAAAGTAGACAAGCGTGAGGCCCATCCTTGTCCCCTTCCTCTGCAGTCAGAGCTCTTGGAAGACAAACTACTGAGCCCACCTGCTGCAAGTACTGAAGCTCTCGGGCCTTGAGCCCGTGCTCTGCAGCGGGAGAAGCCGCCGCAATGAGAAGCCCTTGCACCAAGCTAGAGTAGCCCCTGCTCCCCACAACTGGATGCAGCAAAGAAGACCCAGCACGGCCAAAACCAAATAAAATTGTCAACATTATATATCGGTGTAAAATTATATATATATTATATTATATATATATATATATATATATAATATATAATATAATATATATATTGTATATAGTTTGGGAAATCCCTGGAGATCCAGTGGTTAGAACTCCGCGCTTTCACTGCGGTGGCTCGGCTTCAATCCCTGGTTGGGGAACTAAGATCCAGTAAGCCATACAGTGTGGCCGAAAAAGGATGCATGGCTTGTAATGGTAAATTAGAAGCGATTTATAAATCCATTAGTAAAGAACTAAATGATCAAAAGCTGGCACTTTCAGACTTTGCAGCCATTAAAATCAATGGAGCAACATGGAAAGATCTCTAAGGTGGGTCTTTAGGGAGTGAAAAGGAAGCAAAAGGTACAGTAAGTATCTTAGTAATGTAAGCCCCTCCCTTCCCCCCTCCAATACATCCCCTTGGTTCTTACATCTGGAAGTGGAGGCATGGAAAATGCCCTGGAGAGAAACTCTTAACAACTGTTAAATATGTTACCTCTGGGGAGTGATCTGGGATAGAGGGGATGGTGGAGGAGTCACTCTGCATATATTTGAAAATTTACTGAGAGTTGATCCTTAATTATAAGGATTGACAACAATTTTATCAAAAGGAAGTGCTGTTGCTGAACCTGCAAATCTTTGGTCCTTTTCCTTTTACTGCTTCCTAAGCTATCTAGCGAAGAGTCGGACACGACTGAGCGACTTCACTTTCACTTTTCACTTTCATGCATTGGACAAGGAAATGGCAAACCACTTCAGTGTTCTTGCCTGGAGAATCCCAGGGATGGGGAAGCCTGGTGGGCTGCCGTCTATGGGGTCGCACAGAGTCGGACACGACTGAAGCAACTTAGCAGCAGCAAGCTATCTGGAGGGTGAGGCGGGATTATGCAAATCCAAACCCCCAAGGGTCCACAGTCCCCTAAGGCTCATCCCAGAGAGGGAAGGGGTTTTGTAGGGAAACCTGGGCTCTTGTGTGCATACATCTGTCTTCCCCACAAGATTGGGAATGCCTCACAGACAGAGGCATGGCCCATCCTCTGGCCCCCAGGGCTGGTACTTCGGGGACTCACTGGAGGTTGCTTGAACTGAAAGCACTGTCTTGGAATGGAGTGTGTGAGAGCAGTGAGGTGGGAACCACACTTACGAGTGCGTGTACACGCATGTCTGCCTCAGGACAAGGGTTCCAGAGGATGTGAGTGGGGGCCTAGTGTCCCCAGGGGACTGATCCTGGGTAAACAGACCAAAGGCCATCCAAGGCTGTGCAGGGAAATCTAAGAGGGCTTTGGGGGTAGGAAGGTGGTTGGAAGCAATGTTGATGTGTGTCTAATAATCAAATGCACTTGCTCTGTGGGGCCCCAGTGGTGGGTGGAGTTCTAGGAGCCCGGGTGCTCTGATCTGGTCTGCGGGCCTATGAGAGGGAGGGGTGCCTACCTGCCCTCATCAATGAGGTCGATGGCCAGGGTGCTGATGATGAAGACACACAGGCCGGCGACAAACATATGGTAGATGGTGCGGAAGTGCGGCACCTCCATCAGCTCGCTGGAAGGACAGGGCCCTGAATGTCAGTGGGAGAGTCCTTGAGGTGGTGCAGACCAGCGCAGGCACTGCACACAGTGGGGATGGGGCCTAGCGACTGGGAACTTGAAGGGACAGGCTGTGGTACGGCTGGGACTTCTGTCCAAAGCCCTTCCAGCCCAGACAACTCTCATCCTGGTGGCCTTTCTTCCACGATTACGCCCAGGGCAAAAGGAGAAACAGAACCTTAGAAACCATCTCCACATCCTCTCCCAAACCACCTAGAGCCTGAGGATGACAAATGAGGTGTCCTGGATCCCCAGACAAAGCTCTTTCTTTTTTCCCCATCCTCTGTCTTCACCCCTGACTTACTCAAGCAGGGACTTGCGGATGATGAAAACTTTTCGTTTCCCCAGGGACGGCTCCCGGGTCCTGAATTGAGACAGTTGTTCTGGGTTAGGAACCAAAGGCAGAAGGCTATAAGCAGAGCGTAGGGCTTTGCAGGAGGTCACTACTTGGGAGCCAAGGGCAGTAGTAGGGGAAGGTCAGGGTTAGGGCCAGCAGGCAGGACGAGGTGAAAAGCTCATGGCCAATGGAGAGCAAAGCCCAGTGGTCAATGTCAGGAAGACAGAGGCGATGAGGGAAGACTGAAGTCCAAGTTACATCCATGCTGGAAAAGGGCCCGGGAGATACCATCTGTGGCTCATAGTCCTTATGATGGAGGAGGCTACACAGCCGCTCCCCAGCCCCCGGCTCCTGAGACTCTTACTTGCGCAAGGAGTCTGGAGGGACGGAGGGCACTGGTCTGTCTTGCAGTGGGTAAGCTTGAACTGCCTCCCACATGGCCTGATCCAGCAGCTCCATCAGCTGGCCCTGCGCTTGCTCCAGCAACTGTGTCTTTACAGCCTGCAGGACAAAGCAGGGCAGGGTGCACAGTCCCTTCATCCAGTCAGCCTTCCTCCCATTCACCAAACACTTCCCGAGCCTTCCTCCATGCCAGGCACACTGCTAAGGGCCCAAGATGGACAGAAGAACAAGCATGGCTCCTGCCCAGAGGTCCCCCTTTCCTGCAATTTAACTCTCTCTGGTTTCCCAGGGCAGCCGTGAGGATGCAGGAAAGAGGATTTCAGTCTCTGGATCTGACCCCCAACCACCTTGTCATCTCTGCTCCTACTCTTTCCTCCCTGACCCCAGCCTTTCCTCTCCTGACCTCCAGTCCTGCTAACAGAAGACTGTTTACCAGCAGACTTTGGGTCCCTCCCCTGATGACCTGTGCTTCAAACTCCTCCGTCTTAACCCTTAGCTCTACCCTAATCTCAGAGAAGGCAATGGCACCCAACTCCAATACTCTTGCTTGGAAAATCCCATGGGCGGAGGAGCCTGTTAGGCTGCAATCCATGGGGTCGCCAAGAGACGGACACGACTGAACGACTTCACTTTCACTTTTCACTTTCATGCATTGGAGAAGGAAATGGCAACCCACTCCAGTGTTCTTGCCTGGAGAATCCCAGGGACGGGGGAGCCTGGTGGGCTGCCGTCTATGGGGTCGCACAGAGTCTGACACGACTGAAGTGACTTAGCAGCAGCAGCAGCAGCTACCCTGATCTGAGAGGTTTGAACCCAAGAACAAATTCTCTTTATCACCAAACCAGTCCTCACCCCTTGCTCCCTCCACTCCCGGACCGTCCGTTTGACCTCCGACATCCCTCACCTGCATATGCTGGGTCCATTGCACCAAATCTGGGCCTCTGTGCACCTCCGCGTTTCCTGGGAAAAGGAGTTAGGGTTTTGCTGTCTAGTGCAGACCCAGAGGCTTTCTCTGTCCAGCAAGTTCGCTTTCTGTGTGCTCAACAGCCTCCCCTCCCCACAACCAGTCAATGTCTAGTACCATGGCCGGGGTAGGGAGGGGGAGAGGGCTGGGGGTAATCAGAAGGAGGGTATTTTTGCAGGGGGTGAGTAGATCATTGGCAACCGGGGAGCCTGATGACATTACTGGAAACAGGGTACCCAGGGAACAAGAAGCTACTTTAATCACCGACTGGAGTGAAAAAGAGTCAGAAAGACAAGGGAAGGCACTGAATAGCCCGTTTCTCCTTATTTCCCCAGCTGGGGAGTTAGGAGGCAGAGGCTGGGGTCTGCAGGAAGGATTGAAGGTAGATAGCAGGAGCCCCCTCTCGCCAGCGTAACCCCACCTCCAACGCCACCTGGACATTCTGCACCCCCAGAGTGGGGTTCCCCTTCTCTGGAGGGCCGGTCCTCCTGCTGTCTTCCTAGCCTTTCTCTTCTCTGCACTTGGGCCGCCCTTGGCTCCATGATGTGAGTCTTGACCCGGCAGTGGCAGCTGATCAGTGTTTTCTCCTTTCCTGCAAGCTTGCCTGGCTGAGCGCTTATCTCGGTACCTCTGACAGCACCAAAGACTAAAGTCCTTTCAGGAGGAGGGGTTATAGGTTATTTGATCCCCTATCCCCATCCAGAAGGCAGAACCATCTCAGCTATAGGCTCTGCTTTGTTGGCTGTCACAAGAGATTCCCCTACCCCACCCCACCCCCACCAACAAACACCCTCGGCCACCATCCAGATGCCCAGCTCTCTCCCACAAAAATGGGGGTTCTGCACCCATACACGTCATGGGGAGGGGGACTTTGCTCCTCTGAGGCTTATCACCTGGTATGGCTGCTTCACCTGCTCAGTAGGCTGAAGGTTGGGGAGGAGTCAGCAACATCTTCAGGTATCAGGGCACTCAGCTCCCTGAGACCATAAGGTGTGTGAAAGAACCTTGTCAACACAGCTTTGTGTGCACGTGATGACTATTCTATGAGGTGGGTACCTGTGACAACTGCGGGGCTGTGGCCCCTCCGGGGAGCTGGGGGCTGGGGGCTCTGGACACCAGCTCTTCCCTACACCTGCTTGGGTTAGCAGGTAAGCAGAAAGGAGACAAAACAAAAACTTATTCAGCACCTGGGGATGCCCAGCACTATCATGTATGGAAGAACCAGATTTCAATCCTTCCACGATCATTTGCTGGCTGTGGAATTTCAGGCAAAGGACCCAAATAGTTTAAGCTGAAGTTTCCTCCTCTGAAAAACAGGTTCAAAAGTCCCTATCTCACAAGGTAAGCACAAAATGAAGTAGTCCAGGTAAAAGCACATGGTCCAGGGCATGGCCCATGGCAAGAACACAATAAATACTAATTCCCTTCCCTTTTTAATATGAAGTAACAGAAGGGTAAGAGTTTTTCTTTGTTGAGCTCCTGGTGGGGATTAACTATTAACGCTTCCTCTCCTTTTATGTCCAAAGATCAATGGTAGAAACAAGGTCAAAACTTCAGACCAAGGCCTGCCAAGGCCTCAACGTCTCCCCACCCCCATCTTCTGCTTCCCACTCCCTGGTGGGCAGTTGGGTGAGGCTTGAGGCTGTGAAACCTCTACCAGTGGCTGTCTCTGTCATTCCGAGTGTGGCAGGAAGGACTGAGGGCAGTCCACAAGAGAGCTTCTATGGGGGTGCTGGGCGGAGGTAGAAAGAAGGGCCAGTGACTCCATAAATGTGAGAGGTGAACACAGAGACATAAACCAGAGATCCCCCAACACAGCTTTATTAACACCCCAAGCCGACACCAACAATCTTTCCACATGTGAGGCCCCAGGGGTGAGGGGGACAGCGGGGCAGGGCCTGAACGTGTAGTTACCCATCACTCAACAAATAACCAAGAGGACGGCCCCATGCTCCTGCCAGTGGCCCTGCAGCCCCCAGCCCAGGCTTAGCCGCTGCTGCCGGTGGGGCAGAGGGAGCTTCCATCGCCGCCTTCTGAAGACCCGGGCAGGGGCTGGCCCATGCGATCCACACACCAGCAAGGACCTCGGCGCTGCCCCTGGGAGGAGCGGCACTGGGGAGAGAGGCACAGGGATCAGAGGTGCCTCGAGGCTCCAGCAGGAGAGATGGGAGGGGCCCCGGGGTTGGGAACGGGCTGTGGATTCTTGAGTCTGAGTCTGTGGAGACATCTGAGTGTTCTCAGGATAGTGAGCCCCACTGGCTTCCTTTCCGTGGCTTCTCTTCTCCACCCACCAGAGCATGCCCGTTCTTCTAGGCTAGAGCCATGGTTCTCAAAGTGTGGTTTCTGAACCAACAGGATCACTAGGGGCCACATTAGAATGCAAATTCTCAGGCTCTGCGGGCGGGGGTCTGCCACTGATGTTCATGGCAGGGTGATTTTGATGCTTATGTGAACCTCTCTCAGAGTTAGATGTTCCTTAGATAATCTAAGAGCTTCCCTGGTGGCTCAGATGGTAAAGAACCCGCCTGCAGCGCAGAAGACCTGGGTTCGATCCCTGGGTTGGGAAGATCCCTAGGAGAAGGGAACGGCTACCCACTCCAGTATTCTGGCATGGAGAATCCCATGGACAGAGGAGCCTAGCAGGCTATACAGTCCATGGGGGTCACAAAGGGTCAGACAGGACTGAGCGACTTTCAGTTTCACTTAGATAATCTAACCCCTCCCACAGCTGCGGTCGGCTATTCTCTATGTGTGGCCCTAAAGCTAGGAGAGCCCTAAAGGAAGGGCAGCGTCTCATTTATACAACTCTGTAAATCCCCAACTCTGTAAAACCCAATCATCTTGTACTATGGGCCAAGGGAGGGGAGGAATGGCCTCACCTGCCGCTTCCGGTAGAAGCCCCTATGGTCACAATTAGGCACGTAGAGGGTGTGAGCCCCGCGGAAGACCTCGGTCTGGAGTTGCTGCAGCACGGAGTCCAGATGTTTGCGGCAGGGACCCTTGGGGGGAGGGACAGCTCCGCTGCAGAGCCTGCTGGGCCCACCAGCCAGGCTCCCAGGACTGGGATGGGAGACTTTGGCAAGCCCAAGGGAGTGGTCTCAGAGGAGAATCTCCAGGGCTCCCCACCCCTTCTGCACCCTGCCAGCCCCAAACTCACCATCTCAGTGTCTTGTACGCCCCCAGAATTGGACCGGGAAGGAGTGGTAGAGGTCCCCGAGTTCCTCTGTTGGTCTCTGCGGTTCACGTCCTGCGAGCGAGCGGTCCCTGCTTGGGGCTTACTCTCCTTGGGATTCTCTCCTACAGCCGCAAGAGGAATGGTGGAAGAAGAGCCCGGAAATCAACCAGATGTCAAACAGAGTCAAGTGGAAAGGAGCGGGGTTTTCAGAGCAGTGATGGGGCTTAGAGTCTGGCTCCACTGTTACCTTCTCAAGGCCTAGGTTTCCTTCTCTGAACAATGGTGATATTACCTTTCATGATAATATCCCCAGGCTAGTTTTAAGGCTTATAAAAGACAAGTGCTTTGGAAAGCGAAAATCAATACCGTACAAGCATTGACAGAGAGCCTTGGGGCTTTGGGTAAAAAGGCCTGGTTGTTCCACAGGAGGCCAGCAGGGGGCGCACCAAGCCAGGGAGATGGGGCAGAAGAGAAACGACGATGCGAGCGGGTCAGCAGGGACCCAAGTGGAATGTGTGTCCTCCCTGTGACCCTAATGTGACTCAGCCTAGCCCTCCCAGGCCGGAGACACAGTTAATTTAGGGGCACTGCAATGGGGGCCTTTTGGTCCCCTGAGGCTCAGCCAAGCTCAACTCCCGCGGTCCCAGGAACCTGTGCAATTCAGCCCTTAACCAGGAGGTGGAAGGAGAGCAGACTGTAAAGGTGCAGAAATGAAAGGTTCCAACCTGCGGGCTGCTCCCTTCTCTGAAAAAAGTTTCACGCACGGTACTGGGGGGCTTGGGGAGAGCTCAGGATGAGAAGGGAAAGTCAGAGTGTCGGGGTGAAAAAAAGACACGGAGGAGAGTTGGCGCTGCTTGGAATTTGCCCCAGCTAGAAATGAAATATTATGAGCCCTGAAGTGACGTCTCTCCCTCTCCACGCACAAAGACAAGCTCTGCTCAGCCCCCAGACCTCAAGCCTAGACAGTTGCTCCCATCTCAAAACCCAAGAACCATTTCTTCTGCAACCCCAAATCTGATCTTTCTTCCTCCACACTTCTTAGATCTTGCCTCTCATTCTCTCTATTCAGTATCCTACCATGACCATGCTGCCAGCTGCCTCCTCTGACCCACCCAGACCACCACTTTCCAGGAGAACCCCAAGCAGCTTGGACCCAGGCATTTGGGACTGAAAGAAACTGAAAGTTGATTTCCCATCCCTTCCCATGGAAGCGCTCAGATGCCCTTGGGGTGGGGGCCGTTTTACATTTCCTGCTCTCCGCATCTCCCTGCTGCCCCCCATCTTTCAGGTTCTGACTCACTTCTGTCCCACCCACTCAATGACTCAGCCTTCTATTCTCCTCTCTGGCTTAGGGTGCGGTGAGGTGGGTGGAGGGTTCTGAAAAGCTTTAAATCATAACCCTGATTTGGCAGATTCCTTCTTTTCCCACCTCTAACCCTCCCCCTGGGGGCGGGGGAGAGGGCCAGCGCCAACCCTCTGACCCTAGTCTAGTCTAAAACAGCTCTGGATTTGAGCCATCTTCTATTTTTCACTCTACGTTCAGGTGCTTTGGTCACCCTGATATTAAAAGGAGATATTTCTCAGTGTGTTCAGGGTTTGAGAGTCTGGAGTTCTCTTCCCTCTTTTTCTAAGTGGAAGCTGGGAACAATGTCTGGGTGCTTTCTCCAGCTTGGGCGTCTAGGGCTGAAGGAGCTGGGCTTCTGTGGCATACAGCAAGTCCCTAAACCCTTCCAACTCTCCCTTTCCCCTCAAGAGAAAATAGGCTGAGGGGGCAAAAAAGGTTGCCGGGTCAGACATCTCCCTGCTTCGCCCCTAGGGCCGGCAGCCTCACTCCAGCCTTGTAGGAGCTCCCCGCACTTGCCCTTTCACCCCCCAACATATACCCCCCTCCCACCCCCCTCCCGGAGCTCAGGATGGGAAAGGAAAGTCAGGGTGTCAGGGCGAAGAAAAGACAAGGAGGGGAGCAGGCACTGCTTGGAATCTGCCAGAGATAGGGAGAAGGAAGCGTCCATCTGGCCGAGCTCATCCCTCGGGACCCAGTCTGCAGAATTGCGGGGCTCCCGTGGGCGGGGCAGGGGCGGGGCGCGGCGGACTCACCCGAGGGCGTGCGCGCCCGGCCGCAGCGGCCCCGGCCCTGCAGCAGAGCCCGCAAAGGCAAATCCTCTTTCTCCGGCGGCTGGCACTGCAGTCCTGGGGCGCAGTTGGGAGTGTAGACCCCGCACTGCTGCCCCTCCCTCCTGAGACAGCCCCCAGCTTCCGCACAGCCTTCTGCCGCCGGCCCCCCATCCTCCTCCTCCGCGCAGCCCCCTGGACAACCCGCCGACACCCCCTGCCCGCAACCTGGGCACCTTGCCAAGGCGCCTCCTGGGCGGGCAGCGAGCAGCAAAGTTAGCAGCAGTGGCGGCAGCAGCCTGTGGGGGGTCATGGTCAGGATTTTCGCCCCGTCCAGTCCTCCCAGAGCAGTCGTAGCGAAGCTGCTGCCCGCCGCCGCCCCTCTGCCTTAAGTAGCCGCCGGCAGGGGCCGGGCCCTTTAAGAGCCAGGTGAAGGGGGGGCGTGTGGAGAAGGCAGGGGCATTCCCTAAACTGGGTGGGACTGGAGAGGCCCCCCCTCCACCTGGGTCCTCCCCACTCTTCTCTACCTCCTCCCTTCCCAGTTTCTGTTTTCTTCCCAAATTACTCTGATTTTTCTTGCTTTGTTCCCGGGAATCTCGCCCGGAATTTGGGAGCTGGACAGCTGGCTGGAGGCCCTGGAGGGTGGGAAGTGGTGGAAGCAGGAGAGGACCGGAGTTGGGATGAGGGGGAAATCTGAAAGCCAGTTCGGGGGTGTGTGTGGCGGGTGAAGGAGACCCAGGGATTCCGGTGGGGAGGGAGAAGATGGCGGACTTAAGTGGACGAAGAAGGGGTGGTGTGGAGGTCGGGAGGGGGATGCGGGCGAAGAAAAGAGAGAAAAGGCGGAGACGACGGAGAAGTCGGGTTTTGGGAGAACCGACTGCTGATGGGGGAGAGTAAACCGAGGGCGAGGAGAGGAAGAGCAAAGCTGAGGGAGGAACAAGAGAAAGTTTCCCTGAAACGGGACTGAGGGGAAGGCAGGAGATGGGGCCAGCCTTGAGTAGGATGTTGGAAAAGCGGGGGAGCACGCCTTGGATGAACTGTCAGAAATCCGAGGACTATACTGGGGCCATAAGAGCCTGGAAGGATTGTGGGGCGTGGTGGGGGAGGCAGCGAGGCGGCAGTGTGGCAATAGGAGAGCTGGCTGAACACCTGGGAGGTAGGGATGGGTGACTGACCAGCTGAAATTATGGGGGGTTGGGGTGGGGAGGTAGAGGAACCCACACTCTGGCTGCTCTAAGGGACGGTGGCCAAAGAGCAGACCTCAACCAACCTCTGTCCTTCATCCAAGTCAGCCCACCCCTCCATTCCTCTCCTTTCCCAGAATCTGGCCCCCACTCCATCCCCACCCAGTATCATCCATTGGGTTTTCTGGATTATTCAAGCTGTTCTATGCCAAGGAGGGTTGGACAGTGATGGGGCTGAGTGTTTCGGGTCAGCCTGCTCTCTGGGGCTTTCACTCCATTGGTCTGTCCACTCCACCTCCCCCACCCGTGGCCTCCCTTCCCCAGGCAGTGCCCTGCCCATCCCCAGAACTCCTAGCTGAGCCTTCCTTCCTAGAGGGAGGAAGAAGGACCGTTTCCTTCTGCAACCCCCACCCACACAGCTCTGGGTTATGCAACACTGGCCATCTCATTCTTTCCTAAAACAAGGGCTCTGGGCAGTGACTAAGTTTAAATTCTGGGCCCCCAAGCAAGAATGTCAGCAAGAGCTTCCTGAACTTTTCGGTAAATGAAAAAAAAAAAAGTTACTCCCAGCCCCCTCCCTGCAGGGCTACCCCAGGACCCTAGGACATTTAGGAAGCAGTGTCTTCCAGTAGCCCAGAGACAGTGACGCAGATTGGGCAGGCAGGGAGGAGGGTGCTGGGGCAGTGGGGAGGGGCAGCTCTCCTCTACTCTAGGAGGCTCTAGGGCCTCCTGCTTCCAGCTCTGACCCCGGGGTAGTGTGCTCCATCCTGTCCCTCTGTCCTTATCACTATTTATTTTGCCCAGCACACGTCTCTGGCTAGGGCTTTTCTCCTGACTCTACTTGTTGCTCTTGAATAAGACGGAAAGTTCTATGGAAAGTTGGGATGGGAAAGAGATGGCCGCGCTCCCTGCAGGATCTCAGTGTGGCTTTTAAATAAAGTTTGGGTAAAGTGATTTTGCAGGTTATATTGCACAGAAGCCCAATACTCTGCCAGCCTCTCACATCCACTGCTCCCTTCCCAAATTCCCCCATGCACCCTCCTACATCACCTCTACAGATTTCCCCTGGTTATACTCCACTGCCAGCTTGGTGCTGCCACGTAGTCTCAGCACAGCCCTGAACAGCCCAGTCCCACCTGCCTCCCCAGCACTGCTCTTCCCTCTTCCCCATGCCTTCAGCCTAGGTGTGCAGAGCTGTGTGCTTCCAAGGCTGAGATCTAACTAGGCTCTTTCTTGCAGACTGAGACTCTCAAACTCCGCTTTCCTCCCTTTGGGATGCCTTTCACCTCAGCACCCAGAGCAGAGGTCTGAAGGTCACAGTAAGTGCTCAGGATGGAGTGTGGGTCAAAACAGACCCCTGGGACCCTGTCTGGCCTCTGTGGAGAGAAAGCTTCGGTTGGGGCTGTGAAAAGGCTAGACAGCTTGGGCTATTACTTAGGCTTTTTAAAATAAACCTTGACAGGACGTCCTCCTCTTGCAGGTTACACTCTGTCCTCTTACTCCTCTCACCCAAACCGGTCCCTCCAAACCCACAGCACCACTGGGTGCTGACTTCCTTTTGAGAACCAGAGGTAAAGGAGGGGGCCTGCCTGGATCCTTTTGAGCATTGAGTCTGCAGAAAGACAAGTGGTAGCACAGTCTACAGATGGAAAGTCCCAAAGAGATGGCTGAATGATCACATCATGACGTGGCCTGAGTCTGGTATGGGTCTGATGGGAACTGTTGTGGTAACCTCAGCTCGTCTCCAGCTCCGATTTCTGCCATCTGTCCCACATGCAGCCTCCCAGTTGGTCTTGCTCCTGTGGCTCTCTCCTCCTCAAGAGTCTTTGGTGGTACTCTGTGCCCCTCTTTCCTGCCCAAGGACCTGTGCTCCCATATGGCAGTCATGGCCCGGTGGACAGTTGGCTCTGGAAGCACACTCTGGTTCAACCAGTTGGTGGGATCACCCTCCCCAGAACCCCTTGGCAGTTTCTCATCTCTGAGTCTGAACTGAGACTAGGGGAAGTGAAGGTGTGATGCTCAGAGGTAATCTGGGTTACAAATCTTCAGCTCATAAGGATGAAACTCCCCCCTGCCATCCCTCTTACCACAGACCAGATTCTGCCACCTCTTCCCCACCTGCTTGGCCAGCGGTCTGCCTTTCTCTGAATTCATCCATATTATTGTGTTGCTGTCTTAAATGTCTGCTCATCTTTTCTCGTGTCTTATTTTTCCAATTAGATTATGAGTGTTTTGAGAACAAGAGCCCCATACCTTCTTCATCTCTGGACCCCCAGCTCCTAGCTCATGTTTGGAACTGATACAAGTAAAGGTTGTTGTTTTGGGTGCGAACAAAGGCAGTCCTGGGGGAGGGCTTCTCAAGGCCCTCTCAAGGTGAGGGGGGTACACTGTAACTCCCTGGAGGCTCCACTGGTGCTTCTATACTTCTGAGCTAGCCCAGGCCACCCAGGGCAGCTCTTGGCTTTCTCAGTCCTCCAGTCCCCCTTCTCACTTTCCCTGTCCCTCCTGTTGTTCTCAGAGTAAAGACCAAAGAGACTGAGAGGCCCAGTGTGGTCAGGGTTCAATAAGAGAGGGAAACCTGGCCCCAGGATAAATCAAAGGGGGTTTCCTGGAGAATAGGTCTTTAAAATAGAATTTAGGAGAAAAGATAGGTTAAGATAGGTTGAAGAGAGGGAAGGATGGAGGCCATCTCAGAAAAGCACATCTTTGTGTAAGAGGTATGAGAGTATAGGGTCATGTAGCAGGTGTGTGCATGACTTGTTCTGCCTAGATTCCCAGTGTCCCAGTTATGCCAGAGAGAGGTAAACCAGAAAGGGAGCAGAGAAGTTTCTGGATGGGGCTGAAGTTAGCCAGATGGTTGGGAACTGGGAATCATTAGTGAAGAAGGAGTAATAACTGCAGATCTGAAGTTTGCTCTTTTTGATAATTACATGAATAAAAATCAACAGATTGATAGAGCATTTATTTATTTGGATGTAACTCTATGACATGGACATACTTAAGGAGGAACTGTATTCACAGGGAGCTTAGAATTAATGTCTGTCCATCCAACACATGCTTAACACCTAAAAAAATCAAACAGGATGGTCGGGTATTCCAGGATAGGATGCAGACTGTAACAGGTAAATCTAACTATATTGGACATGTATGACATAAGGTGACAACTAAGGTGGTGAGGGGAAAAAAGGTGCTACCTAAGTAACTTTGGAAAACAGTGTTTTGACTGGAAACTGTAAGGCTAATGATAAACGGAATGGCATGCTCTATATGCTACATAAAAACTGTACTCTAGTTGATAAATTTGTGTCTCATGGGCTTATGGATTAAAAATTTTGAAACTGCTTAATGTACACTGGGGTTGAGCAAATAAGTAATGGATATTGGGTTTCTCTTTGTCTGAGAGAGAAGTTACAGAGAAGTAGGGAGGAAGGCTAAAATGAGCTCTGTGATACCGGATTAGAGTGGAAGACGTCAGTACAATCCTCGTGGATTGGACTCCATATTGTTAAAATGTCAGTTCTCCCCAAATTGATCAATAGATTCAGTGTAATGCCAATTAAATTCCCAGAGTGCTTTTTTGGTAGAAATTGGCAAACTGATAGTCTCATGTGGAAATGCAAAGGACTTGGAGTAACTCAAACCAACTTTTAAAAAGAACAAAATTTAAAGACTTATCCTACCTGATTTCAAGACTTATTATAAAATTATAATAAAACATAAATCAGATCAGTGGAACAGAGAGTCTAGAAATAGACCCACAAGAATATGGCTAATTGATTTCTTTTTTAAAAACACTTTAAAATTTTTATTTATTTTTGGCCACACCCTGTAGCATATAGGATCTTAATTCCCCAACCAGGGATTGAGTCCACACCCCCTGCATCGGAAGCGTGGAGTCCCAAACACTAGACCACCAAGCAAGTCCCCTGAAGACTTTTTAATAACGGTTGTTCAGTACATGTTTTACAAAGGTGCAAAGGAATTCATAGAGAAAGGACAATATTTCCAACAAATTCTGCTGGAACAATTGGATCTCCATGTGTAAAAAAAGAAAAAAAGAACTTTCATCTATACCTTGTAACATATACAAAAATTACTCATAGATCTGAATACAGTTGTTAACATACAACCTCAATCTAATAATGAGTAAAATGATAGTCGGATAAATGAAACAGAGGGACATTATACAAAATCACTGGCATCTACTTTTCAGGAAAGACTGAATGACTGTCCCAGATTAAGGAGCCTAAGGAAACATGACAAGTAAAGGTTAGTCAGAGATCTGGGGTTCTAATTCAGATTTCCTAATTTCCAGTCTACATCTATTTCTGACACCTCTTTCCATTATGCCAAGTGGCCACTGTTTATAAGAGAGCATGGCTTCCATTTCATTCAACATCTGTAGAGCACCTCTTTATGATAAGAATCGGATGGCTCCCACGGGTCAGAAGGACCTCACACTCCAGCAGAGAGAGATCTACACACAGAGATCACTTTAATAGTAAAAGTAAGACTGTAATAAAGTGCTCTAAATGAGGTGCAAAGAAAATGATATAAGAATACAGAGGAGGGGGGATGTCCCCTGGTGGTCCAGTAGTCAAGACCACATCCAGTGCAGAACCTGCGGGTTCATCCTGGGAAGAGGAGCTAAGATCCCACATGCCTCATGGCCAAAACACCGAAACATAGAAGCCATATTGTAACAGATTCAATAAAGACTTTAAAAAAAAAAAAAAAAGAAGAAGAAGAAATACAGAGGAGGGGAGAAAATCTTCCTACCCGGAGAAGAGAAATTTGGTAATGGAGGAAATGGGGAACGTCCTCCCCAGAAGGGCAATAACCACCCTCCAGTAGGTGTGCGATAAAGGTCAGTACCATATCCATCTTCCCTCCTCATTATGGCCCCAGCGTAACTTTCCTTAAGTCACACCAATCCCTCTGCTTTTTACATTCGAAGTTTTCTCCTGGTAGGAATGCCTTGCCCAGAATGAAGGCAAGGTGACATGAAATGGAGCTCGGGGGAATATAAAGCACACGGTAATGGTATAACTCTGGAGAATACAAAACATACAGTAACAGGTACACGCGTTATGGAGACCAGTCTCAGGCTCTGCACACGCAAACAGGATTTAATAATAAGACTCATTTCATAAGGTTGTTGAGTGGATTAAAAGGACATTCCTACAGAGCTCTTAGCATCACGTCTGACACGGAACTGGCGCTGAGGGAATAGTCACAGTATTTGTGGGTACGCAGCGACCTTACCCGCCCGCCCCACACGGGGCGGGAGCCGCCCCTTGACCGGCCACTCAGCGCCCGGGGCGCCCAGTGCGGCGTCTGGGCCGCCACGTCGCCGCCTACCACCCTCTCGACACCCGGGTTTACCAGCCCCTACCCGGCGCTAGGTACCCGGTTCACCGGGCCGCGCCCGGTCCGGCCTGCGTCCTTCGATTGGCTCCTGAAGGTGCCTGTCGTCCTCGGCCGCTGCAGATTGGCCAGAGTGGGTCCAAAGGGGCGGGTCTCGGGGAGCGTAGGAAGGGCGGGGACCCGGATGTGTGTGGTGGCGGCGGCCGAAGAGCTAGTGTGCGGAGCTGAGAGGCCTATGGATGAGGAGGACGCGGCGGCCCCGGTAGGCGGGGATCGGGGGCGGGGTCCCGGAGGCCTCGGGTCGGTCTCCACCGAGCCTGAGGCGGGAGGCGGGAGGCGGGGGTCCTGGGCGGAGGCTTCGGAGTCAGGGGCGGGGCCTTGCGCTCTGGTCTCTGGGCTTCCTCTCTGGGGACCCTTCTCGGCCAGAGCAGGGCCTGGGGAGTCTGGGCGTAGTCACACTGACGGGCCAGTGCTCCTTTCCCCCGGGTCTCCTCTGAGTGATCCGGGTGGAGGCGGGGCCCGGTGCGGCCTCCTCTCGCTGGTGCCAAGGCTATGGGATTCTAGGCAAGCAGATGCCCCTAGGTCTGGGGCGCCAGCATCAACCTGGGGTCGAGCCCTGGCCGAGTGCCGAGGAGGCCAGTCCTAGGAGGCCAGTCCTAGGGCTACCCCGCAGGTGCCTACCCTTCTGAGCCACGCAGTGGCTTGTAGCTACTGCAGAAGCTTGTAATATGCACATGGGGAGTGAATTTAGCCTAGCCAGCTTCCTAAGCCCCTACTGTGTGCAGGACACTGTCAGGCCTTGATGGAACCTTTGTCCCAGGGTTTGGGATATGGGAAGAGAAAGTAACCCCTCTTTTTGTCACTTTGGGGAAGATTCATTCATCTATGCGTTAGCACTGTTGGTGGTTTAAATACCTGGGTCATCCTACTCCTCTCCATCTTCTCTACTACCGTCTTTGTGGATGCCATCTCTCATTAGAACAGCAGCTGCAGCCTCTTGATTAATTGTTTGCCACTCTGTTTTGCTCATCTTGTGATGAGTTTAGTCTCCAGCCAACCGCCTGAATGATCTTTACAAAGCCTTAGAAACATACCATTTCCGAGCTTAAAACCCTCCAGAGCTTTCCCATCATACTTGGAATAAAATTCAGACTCCTTAACATGGTCTGTAGAGCATTGATCTGGCCCCTACCTTCCTTCCATCCTTTTCTGGTACATTTTTTCTGCCTCACATTCCCTGCACACCAGCCACCTGACCTATTTTCCTATCATGCCAGCTGCCTTGCACCTCAGGACCTGTGTTCTGGCTGTCCCCTCTGCCTGGGAAGCTCTTTCTTGGGTTTGTCACATGCCAGTCACCTTTTCATCTCATAGAGTTCAACTTGTTATTCTTTCATCATGTCACTCTGCTTATTCCTGCGCTGTCTAGGTAGAATGGAAGCGCTCTGAGAATAGGCAGCCCATCCTTGTTCACAGCTGTATCCATAGCACCTTGGACAGCAGGAGCACGTATAGGGAGCTCACTAAATGTTTGAATAAAAGGACGAGGGTGGGGATTGTTAAGGTCAATCTAGGCAACTGGCTTCAAGTCTAGAGTCTTTTCTGCATTCTAGGTAGAACTGGCCAAGGTGCTCAGGGCCCTGCTTCCCCTTCCTCAAGTCCCTTCTCCCCTTGGCAGGTTTGTTCTCATGAACAAGATGGATGACCTCAACCTGCACTACCGGTTTCTGAATTGGCGCCGGCGGATCCGGGAGATTCGAGAGGTCCGGGCTTTCCGATATCAGGAGAGGTTCAAGCATATTCTTGTAGATGGAGACACTTTGAGGTGAGTTTCAGGGAGGGCTTTCACATTTTCCTTTCTATGTCAGGTCTCAGAGATGAAAAGGGGCTTTTGCAGAAGCAGAGACCTGTCTATACTGCATGGGGATGCAGTGGACTCTGGAGGCCTTTCTGATGGAGCAGTGTGCTTCTTCACCTTGCACCCCTCTGGGCCTGTGTCTCTGGGTCCCTCTGTCCTGGTCTGCATCGGAAGTAGTCATGTCAGAGATGGAGGCTGCTGGGGTCTCAGGAGTTGCCCAACTGTCTTGTCGAGAGGACTCCAGTGAGTCTGTGCGATGCCTGGGTCTCCTGCCTGCATCTCTTGAGTTGGGTTTGGTGAAAGAATGACCATTTCAAAGGCAGTGGACTTCCTGTTTTGGGAAGAATGGCCCGGTAGTGCATCCTGCTCACTGCCTTCCAACCCTTTGGTTTGTGTGTTTGTTTTCTGTTTCTGGCTTGAAACTCTCCCTTGACTCCGTTGGAACCGAATTCTCTCACAGAATTGTCACTGGAAGAGGGACAGAAGTAGTGCTATCTAGCCTGGAAACAAGAAAGTTGAGGAGTGGGGAGTGAATAACTCTTTCAATCTATGAAAGGCTTTGGTCCAGAGGATAGAGACTAGCCATTCTCAAACTCCACTGAGGACAGAGCCAGAGGAAAAGGGCTGAAGCTGCAGCATGAAGGATTGAGGTTAGACAGGGTGTGAGACCACCTAATAGGCAACTCTGGGAGGCTCTCTTTCTCTTCCCCACTGGCAGTGCGTAAGCCAGGCGTGCAGTGGTCTGGTATAGGTTGACCCTTGCTGGAGGCAGCGGGTGACCTCAAGTATCTTGTTATGGTGTTTGTGCAGATGACCCCAGTGTGACCAGATGGATTCTCCTCTCAGCTGGCCCTCACAGGGTGGGGGTTGGGGACACTAAGGCACTCCCCCAAACTCCTGGGCTAGGATGCTAATGGACCTCCCTCTTCATTTCTCCTTCAGTTACCATGGAAACTCTGGTGAAGTTGGCTGCTATGTGGCTTCTCGACCCCTGACAAAGGACAGCAATTATTTTGAGGTGATCAAGGCTATGGGTGGGCAGAGCAGGGGGTGAAATGGTTTAGCTCCAGGGAGCTCTTTTACTGGATTCTTGACCTAGTTCTTTAAACTTTCCATCAGGATTATCCTGTTGGCTGGGAAAAGGGCCCAGAATATCACGATGCCTAATCTGAGAGGCACCGTAGAGTCCTGTCACCCTGTCCCTTTGGCTCTCCTGCCCTTCACCTAGGTAGAATTTGACCCATGTCTTTTCTCACATCCTAACCCAAGCCCGGCATCTACTCTGTCTCCTGTCTTTTCCCATAGCTTGGAAATTATTTTGTAAGTAATTGTGGTAAAGTGGGCCCTCATTTTCCCCCGTTCTTCCTCTGGGCATCCTTTCTCTTTGATCCCCTGTCTCCTGGCTCTTTGGGCCTCAGCCCCTTTGATGTCTGCTCCCCTCTGTGCTAACTGTGCCCTGCTCTCCTCCCTCCAGGTGTCGATTGTGGACAGTGGGGTCAGGGGCACCATTGCTGTGGGACTGGTCCCTCAGTACTATAGCTTGGATCACCAGCCTGGCTGGTTGCCTGACTCTGTGGCCTACCATGCTGATGATGGCAAGTGAGTTGCCTCTTGTGGCACCCAACCCCTTTTCTGCAGATTTGGGAATCTTAGATACAAGGGACTACCTCAGGGTGGCTTTGGCCATTCCTTCACTGGTCTTGGGGTATTTTCCTAGATTTTTCTGATCAGGTCAGGAACGTGGCCTGTTGACTCTCCTTGGAGGCTTGCAGACTTAAAGGGGAGGGTGGAGCTCATACGAGGACGCAGGTAGATGGTGTTGCAGAGTGATGGCGAGCAGGAGTACTGGGGAGAAGTTGGGAGGCCAGGCTCAGATAGTGTGTCTTTCCGCCCTCTCTACAGGCTTTACAATGGCCGAGCCAAGGGTCGGCAGTTTGGGTCAAAGTGCAACTCTGGGGACCGGATTGGTTGTGGCATTGAGCCAGTGTCCTTTGATGTGCAGACTGCCCAGATCTTCTTCACTAAAAATGGGAAGCGGGTAAGTGGGACATCCTGAGTGGGATTTCAATGCTTGAAGCTGTCCAGGGACTTGTGTGAGTGCTATGAAAGAGTCTGCTGGCTGGGGCCAGCCCAGGGCCCCCTGGGCTCATTTCCCATCTTCTTCAGTTCAGTCTTAAATTCTCCTGGGCTCTCCTGCATGTAGAAGACCCTCCCCTCACCCAGGGGAAGCTGGGACTGTCCCCAGGTGATAGACACAGAGGGGCAAGTTTATGCAGTGGAGGAGGGGCAGAGTTTGAGGGGGTACAGAATGGGGTGATGTGGAGGAAGGTTTTGAGTAGGAAAAAAGAGGAAGAGTTTATGGCCTGGCTCCGTAAGCTGGAGGTCGTCTTGGGACGTTTGACTTGAATGCTTTTGAGGATATGTCTTTTCTGTGTTTTGTGTTCCTTGTTTCACTTCTCCTTTCCTTCCCTCTTCAAAGGCGAGTGATGGTGGAGGGCTGGGATAAGAACACATAGGAGAGACCCAGGCTGTCTTCCTTCTCCTCCCCAGCCCCACCTCCTGCCCAGGGAAATCGCTTTCTCAGTTCTCTGCTGAGGGGTTTTCCTCCCTTAGCATCTATCCTGAGCTCTCTTCCTGCTGCAGTCCACACTCAACATGTATCAAAAGTATTTGGCACGTCGAGAGACTTGCTGTTTGCCTTCTAGCTCTGTGGATTGCTTGCTCAGCCAGGAGTGCTCAGCAGCTTTTTTCCAAACTTCTCTGTACCTCTGTTTTGCTCTCCTGTCAATGTGTGTGGTGATGACTGGTTGCATCATTCTCAAAAGTCCCCTTGTGAGAATTAGATGAGCCGTGGGGAAAGTGAGCCAGGCGGCAGCTCCCTCCTTCCTTCTCTCCTGACAACTCAGGTGGGCTCCACCATCATGCCCATGTCCCCGGACGGGCTGTTTCCGGCAGTGGGCATGCACTCGCTGGGGGAGGAGGTACGGCTGCACCTCAACGCCGAGCTGGGCCGCGAGGATGACAGCGTCATGATGGTGGACAGTTACGAGGATGAGTGGGGCCGGCTGCACGACGTCCGAGTCTGTGGAACCGTAAGTAAGGGGCAGTGGGTGGAGGGCGCCGGGCGGAACTCCTGGGGCCCCAGCGGCTCTTAGGATTGCTTGGAATAGGCAGTGAAGACAGTGTCTTCTGTAGGGTTTTGGAAAGTGAGAGTTTGAGCAGCGGTGCCTGGCACCATGACACGGTCCTTGCGTCCAGGTCTGTGTTCCCTTAGCCTTGGTCTTCCTTTCCCACCTTCCCTTTTGTTTGAGAGCTCAGGCTCATCACTCAACCTTGGGGAAAGCAGTAGCTCTCCTTTGCCTCTTTGGTTCCTTCAGTCCCCAGGGTGGCGCACACTGCTGCCCTGAACGTCTGTCTACCTTTGAGAGGCGGGGCTGATTTTGGAGAGGCTGGATGCCTGGACCTCCCTTTTGGCTTGAACCCAGCCCAGCTGGCCCAGCTTTTCATTCGCTGTGATGTGGGGTAGGTGTCATCATAAATCCTACTCGTGTTGGGAGAGGTTCTTCGAGATGCTTTTTTGAGTAAGCATCCATGTCAGTCTCTTTGGCCTTCCCACATTTTATAGGATGAGAATAGAGGCGGATGATGATTCAGTGAGAGTCCTTGACCCTCCAAAGCTGGCCTTTTCATACATCTCATCATACCTGCGTTAGTCCCCTGTCTAGATTTTAAACTTGGTTGGAAGTGTATAGACCTCAAGGGAGGGAAATTCTTCATACTTAGCCTCTGTGCCTCATGCTAGCTTGGAAGTGGATGGCTGCTGAGTCAGGGGTCTGGCCCTGACCTCTGGTGGGCTGCTCAGGCCTCCCACGTGGAATTGTCCCTCTGCTGCCCTCCCGCTCCCGGCTCAACCTTTTCCTCCACCCTCTGGCCTTCTCACCCCAAGCCAGACTGTTTTTAACTCAGCCTTTGATAGCAAAACAGAAGCAGTGGGGGGTGGGAGTAGGTTATGAGCAAGGCTCTCCACTTCTGGAGTGCAAGGTACGTCCAACCCAGGGAAAATGGTAGGAAGCGTGCATTCCTGCAGCTTCTCACACTCTGCACCCCCTTCTGGCACTGGGATCCAGGGACTGCAATGGCCACCAGCCCGGAGACCTCAGATGCCCACTCCCTGATCTTCATCTCTCCTTTCTTTCCCCCTTCCACCATCATTCTGACAACATCTACAGAGTTGAAGTTGGGGCTGAGCCAGGGCGATGTTCCAGCTCTCATCCTTGACCTCTCCTCAAGAGTTCCTGGCACCCTTTCTCTGCCTGGACCTGTCCCCACTCTGCTCCTTGCTCCTCCCAGGCAGTCTTTTCTAATTGATGCAGAATCCTGTAGGTGTTTATAAATAGCCTTCCTTCCTCTCTGCCCTTCCCCCAGTGCCCTCAGGCCACATATTTAAGAATTTTTTTTTCTCTCTTAGATGTAAGCTATTGAGTTTAACTCTTCTCTTAAGCCCCAGCCCCAGCTGGGGACAGCTGGCAGGGTAGGCATGCCGTTCCCTGCGTACTTGGTCCTCTGGGGCTGCCTTGGACATGAGCCTCTTGAGGCACGCCTCTTTTCTAGTCTTGCCAACCACCTCATCTTTCAAGTGAGGGTAACTTACCCAGTTTCTTCCAGCCCTTTGACCCACCGTCTCCACTGTTGCCTCCTGGCCTCCTCCTTCGTGTCCCTTCTGACCATCCACTGTATTTCCAATCTGGTGATCTGAGTGGTGTCAGCCTGCAAGAGCCTGGGAGAGGTCACTGGGCTGCGCCTGTGCCTCCTGTTTCTAAAGATGTCTAGTGCAGCTGCTTCTCCCCTCTGCCCTTCCTGTTTTTACGTCCCCCTCTGTACGGAGCCCTTCCCAGGGACCTTGACCTCTGCTGTGGTTGCAGCCTATTTCTCCTGCCCTGATCATGTTCCCAGGAGAGCACCCTGTGGAACCGTAAAAGTCTGGGGCAATCTGGGGCAGGCTTTGATGCCATCCCGCCCAGGTTTCTCAGTGTGGAGACTGTGGGCATCTTAAGTGAGACAGTTTCTTAATGGGCAGGACATTTAGCATCCCTGGCTCCAAGACCCAAGATGCTGGTAGCTCCTCAAACCATGCCCCCCCGCCCCAGCTGTGTGACTGCCCACACATTCCCACGTATCCTCTTGTACTGCTGAGAAAACAGCCCCAGAGAAAATAAAGAGACTTGATCAAATGTCACAGTGAATTAGTAGCAGAACTAAGCCTAGATACTCCTTGTGCCCCCTCCCCCCACCTTTCCCACTGTCTGATACATGCTGCCTTCTACCCAGGCCCACTCTACTGCAGCCAGTCTCTCCTGCCCCGTCGCACAGGATGAGTCCAGAGTTCCTGGGCTTAAGCCCACTTTCCCAGAGATTTTCTTGTCTAGTGTCATTAGCCAGGTGAGTCTTCTTGGCCACCTTGGAAGTCTTTTACTCCTGTTTCTTTCAGTTTTGTAGTGTCAGTTATCCTCTCTTCTCCTTTCTCACTGGTTCTCCCCAGACAGAAGAGAGACTTAAACTCCAGACTTTTTTTTTTAACCCTAACAATTCATTCTGAGAAGTTTCCAACATACAGAAAAGCTGAAAAAGTAGCACAGTAAATGCCCCCTGGGTCTCCACTGCCTAGATTAACAATTGTTAATATTTAGTTGTGTTTGTTTGATCTGAGGATCTATATATGGACAGACCTGGCTCTTTCCAGACGGCAGTCTTTCCCTGCTTCCTGCTGCCTTACTTTCCCCTCCTAGAGAGCGCCCCCTTCGCAGAGCTCTGGGATGCTGAAGAGTTGCTGTTGCAATGTTCGCTCCGAGATGGGGAAGGCTGCCCCTCATCCCCATCCCCGGGCCTTGTGCAGTGTGCTGAGGGCGAGGGGCAGTAGGTAGGGCTGGGGGGTTAGACTCATTCTTTGTTCCTCATTTCCGTTCATAGCTCCTCTGACAATTCCTTAGTGACAGGGCAACAGCTATCATACACAAAGTGGGGTGAATGAGGCCCCACCCTCTCAGGGGTCCTCCCCAGACCCAACCCAGGAGGAGACCTTGTTGGGGCCTGAGCTGGCCGGTGGGAAGCACGTTCCTGGTTCGTGTTTCAGCTGCTTCTAGGCCCTCGGGGCACTGAGCCCTCCCTTGCTCCTGTCAAGAGGGATTAGGGTCTCTGCTGGCAAGACGAGGGCGGGTCGCAGCAGGAGAGGAGGCAAAGAGTAGGTGCTGCCGCTATGAGGGAGGGGTGGGGTGCAGGAGGCTCTCTGCACTCTGGTCTGCAGCCTCTGCTCTGTGGGGGTGAACTGTTTGGCCTCTCGAGGCTTCTGTTGTGTGTAGAGGGAGGTGTAGGGGGTCTTGAGAGCCTTAAGGAAAGAGTTCCCCTACCCCCACCAAAGATGTTGATAGAGGCATTGTTTGAGGAGAAAGCCTTGGGAGGGAGGCAGTTGGTCATCTGGGTGGAGTCATCTGGGGAGTATCCTAGGGAAACGGTGATGATCAGCGGCCATTCCGATGTGGGGGAGGGGGGTAAGGGCTGAGATGAAAGATCCTTTCCTTCTTTGTGATTGGCAGTTCCAGTCTGTTGTAGCTTTGGGGCGATTGTTAATGTTTAGGGAGCACTGGAACACTGGGGTATTCTAGTATAACCCCCATTTCCTGAGTTTAGGAAAGGCCGATGTGTGCATTTATCACCGGCCAGGGCTCAGACTAGGCCCTTGGCACTCACTTCACTTTGCCACCGTTTTTGGAGATGCAGGTGGTTCCTCTCCTGACTGTGCAAGGAACCTAGGCTCCTGGGCCGTGAGCCGCTGTGCCTTCTGAGCTGCTCTGCAGGGTGGGGAGTAGGTTTTAGAGCCCGAATAAGTGTGTTGCGTTAGTGTTTTATCCTCCTGGCCTTGTAGCTTAAGGAAGCCTCCCTACTCTATCCATAACAAAAAGGCAGCCTGCCCTCCTCAGGGCCGAGGCAGGGGGAATGGTTGGGCGGGTTTTTCCCAAGGATCAGGATCTGGATCCGCTGTCTTTTGGCTCTGAGAATGGAGAACACTGTGTTTCCTACACTGAGGCCAGTTGGATGCCGTGGGTCAAGGGCAGCTGTGGGATCCCCCACCCAGTTCGGCAATGCAGAGGAGAGGGTGGGCTGGGGGCTGCTCAGACTGGGTGGAGTCCATGCTAGTTAATGTGCATCAGACCCCATAACCCCGCAAGCCCACCCCCAGCCTTGTGGGGAGAGAGACAATGGAGGAATTCAGGCCCAGCCTAGCCCACCCAGAGGACCAGAAGTAGAATTTAGACAGGGTGGGCCTTCACAATACCCGGTAAATCAGAAGACCACCTTCAGGGGGCCTCTTTCTAATAGAAGAATGCAGTGTGAGACAATGGAGACTTGGCCTAAGAGTGTGACATCGCGGAGCCAGGGTGCCGTGAAGTGTGTACAGTCCTGGCTGGAGGAAGGAGGGGAGAAAGATCCAGTGATCTGCCATAAACCTCCAGCTTTTCTCCTGGTGCCCCCGACCCCCGCCTGCCTGCGGTTCTCTGGGGCGGAGGGGAGGATGGACTTGCTGTGCCAGGGTTTTGGGGCTCCAGGGTGAGGGTGGGCCAGTGCCTCCCTGAAGGGGTGGTGAGGATGTGGCCTCTCCCTCTGCTGAAGACACACGGAGGCTCGGGTGCTGGTGCTGGCGAGCGTGATGCCTTTCCTGTTCAGGCAGGAGTTCTTTGTGGGGTGAGAGGCCAGTGTCCCACACAAGGTTTGCCAGGGAGAAGTGGAGGAGGTCCCCAGGGAGTGAGCTTTCTTCAGGGCCAGAGGGTGGGAGGGTAGAAGAAAGTCTTGAGGGGCAGTTTGGCTAATTAAAAAGGGATTAAGGAATCCCAGGTGATGCTGAGGGTGGGGGACAGACGGGACAGGGTTGAGTCATGGCGCCACTATTACCATGACAACTGATAAATAAATCCTCCCAGATTGGGGGTTGCCGCCCCGTCTTGCCCAGGCAGGATCACTGGGGCTGAGGAGCCCCAGGAGCCCATCAGTCAGCTCCCCTCCACACCCCTGCTCCAGCTTAAAAGAGCCGCGAGGGGCTGGGAGCAGGAATGCCTGCCTTTCTAGTCCTGCTCTGCCTGGCCCCCTCCCTCACACTGAATGCAGGAGCAGAGCTGGTCTGTCCCTGGCTCCCCGGCACCTCCCCGACAAGGCTACAAACAGCTCTTTTCAGAGCCAAGTACAACAAAGACCTTGAGAAACTGTATCAGTCCCATCCCAGGCAGAAGTGGCTTCTGAGCTGTCTCCCCTCCCTCAGACGTCTGGACTTGGCCCCTAACCTCTGCATTCTCCTCGGCCTCCCGAGGTACCCTGAGAAAGCCGTTAGGCTTCCTCTTAGCCTAGCCTTCGCTTCTCCTCTTCTCTGTGTTCAGGGCCCCTGGGTGGCCCTTTCCAGGCAGGCACGGTGACCGAGGGAGGTGATGGCCGAGAGAGCCCTGTGTGGTCCTGGCGCCCAGCCACTGGGATCTTGGGGCTGCTCTCCTGTCTCCCCACAGCAAGGAGAGAGTCCTTGTCTCAGTAGGCAGGTGGGTGCAGTCTTCAGTAGGGGCTCAGCCTGCATGCTCCTCCTGCCGCCTCCACTCCCCCGCCCCATGCCTGTTCTCCCCTGCCTGCTGGGAGCACCGAGTCCCTCCTTATGCCTCCAGCACCACTTCCCTTTCAGCTGGGCTTTCTGTGAGAGACCAGGAAACTGGTCCCCAGACAGCCTTGGAACCAGGTTTCCAGGGTGGGTGTCAGCCTGGTCCCCACCCCTGGTTCTCTCCCCACAGCTGCTGGAGTACTTGGGCAAGGGCAAGAGCATCGTGGACGTGGGGCTGGCCCAGGCCCGGCGCCCACTCAGCACCCGTAGCCACTACTTTGAGGTGGAGATCGTGGACCCTGGAGAGAAATGCTACATCGCCTTGGGGCTGGCCCGGAAGGTGGGCACTAATGCTGGCTTTCTGCCCGGGGGATGCTCAGCTCTGGGGCTTCTGGTCTAGAGCTGGGAGCTCCAAGGGAGGTGAAGGGGCCCGGCTGCAGAGAGGCATCTTAACCTGAGACAGAAAGGTCATGTGTGTCTGCTATGTAAGGGTACAGACCCTTAGTCACCTCGGGGCTGACAGAGGGTTGTGAGCCTACCACACACACACACACCAGGGCCTCGATGGGGGGTGAGGGCACCCCACAACTCTGGCACCCCAGCACCTTCTCACTCTGCCCCCACCCCCTGCAACCTCCAGTGCCTGAAGGTGTGAGCCTGCCGGGGTGGGAGCAGCCATCTGGGTTGTAGCTTGTTCCAGAAGGTGAGGGTTCAGATGCCACTCTCCCATCTTCTTTTCTGCGTGGTATCACAGCTTTCCTTTTTTCACATTGGCATAGGATTATCCCAAGAACAGGCACCCTGGCTGGAGCAGAGGGTCTGTGGCTTATCATGCAGGTGCGTGAGGGGCTGCCCTGGGGGAGCAGGGGCTGTGGGGGTGGGGGGTGCAGGGACACCCATTTTCCTGACCCCGCACCAGGGGCCTCTCCTCTAGCGTCTGACCTGAGAGACTCTCCCCTGCTGCCCCCTGCTGTCCCCTTCCCAAGCTGCTAGCTTTCTCCTGTTTTCCCTCCCAGCCCGACAAGCCAGGGGAGCAGAACAGGGGCGGGGAAGCTGGGCCCAAACTGGACATTCCAGGCCTCTTAGTTGGCTCCCTCTGCTCCCTTCCTGCAGATTCTGCATTTTCTTCCTTTGACTGGTTCGATTTCCTTGCGGGCTTTCTTTAGAAAGGACAAGCCTTGAGTTCCTGGTCCCACCTCTCCCTCCCCCCAGGCCCTTCTCCGCTCTCTGATCAGCTCCTGAGGGAGCTCCCCCTCAGCCCTTTGAGGGGACAGACGTGTCTCTCTTCTGGGGCCCTCATTTTCTCTCCTCCCTTCCTTGGGGCCAGAGAGGGAAGGAGGGGCACTTGGGCTTCTGGCGGGGCGGGCTCTGGGGGTGTAGGGTATCAGCCCCTCCTGCAGGTGCGTGTGGTCTCCCCTCCTCCCAACAGATGACGGGAAGATCTTTCATGGCAGTGGCGTGGGGGACCCTTTCGGGCCACGCTGTTACAAAGGGGACATAATGGGCTGTGGAATCATGTTCCCCCGGGACTATATTCTGGACAGTGAGGGTGAGTGGGGGTGTCCGTGGCCAACCTGGCTGGCCGGGCAGAGGGTGGGTTCTGCGGGCAGAACCGCAGGAGCTCAGGTGTCCTGGCCTCTTAGGTGACAGCGACGACAGCTGTGACACAGTGATCCTGTCCCCGACTGCCCGAGCTGTGCGGAATGTCCGGAATGTCATGTATCTGCACCAGGAAGGGGAGGAAGAAGAGGAAGAGGAGGAAGAGGAAGATGACGGGGAGGAGATAGAGCAAGAGCACGAGGGCAAGAAGGTGGTGGTGAGCGCGGGGGTCCGGGGCTGGGCCAGGCTGGCGCCCCTGCGGAGGAGAGGGCGGAGCCTGGGGAGGGGCGCGGGCTTGCCGAGTGGGGAGACTGGTTGAGAGGCTGGTTTCCGGCCTCTGGACGCCCTCTCGTGGTCACCTCCTGCATCGCCGTCCATCTCTCTCCTGCGGTGGCGGGAGTTGGGAAGGATGGGGTTCAGGCCTGTGTAGCCCCAGCATCAGGCAGAGCCTGCTGCCCATCCCGCTCTCCTCCTCCACCCCTAGGTTTTCTTCACTCGGAATGGCAAGATCATTGGCAAGAAGGATGCTGTTGTACCTTCTGGAGGCTTCTTCCCCACCATTGGGATGCTGAGCTGTGGGGAAAAAGTCAAAGTGGATCTGCACCCCCTGAGTGGCTAGGCCTTCTCCCCGGACCTGCCCCTCCCCTTTGTCCCCTCCCTTTGCAGAACCAGGTACCGAGTTCCTGACTCCCTGAGGATCTGCCTACCCAGCAGGCCCCAGAGGGTGTGTTGGCACTCTGCCCCTACCAGATCAGGCCCCTGCCAAGCTCCTCCATGCCCACGTTTCTGCCCCAGGGCTGCCCCAGTCATCAGTCCCTGGGCGAGAGACCCTGGTTGGACAGAAACAGGCCTGAAGGGTGGTGCTCTATGGCCAGGTCCCCTTGGTTTGGGGCATGGGCGTGCCCCCTTCCGCACTGGTGCGTGTGAGGGGAAAGGAGTGAGTGCTTCTGTCTCAGCTGCTGCTGGGCCTGAGACTTGAGAGAGTGGAGCGGGACAGCCCTCCCTGTTGACCGGTGTTCCGGGGCAGCTGTCTTCTGTTCCCTGTCCTCGTCATTGTGTGAACCAGTTGCTGCTGTCACCCCCCTGGCTGGGCTGGGGGGCTCTCTAGGGCCCTCGCTCTCCTTCACTGAATGCTGTCCCTAGAAGACTACTCGAGGGCCTCTCTTCTCTCCCCCCAGAGCCAGCTTCCTCCCTCACGACCTGCTGGGGCACCACGGTCCCCCGAGAACCCCGTCTGGCTCCCCCAGCTGTACACACGTAGATGGTGCCCGTGACATGTAGAGAGAGGGGCTGAAGGTCCCGGAATGGAGCCTTTGCTGCTGTCTCCTTCTGGGCCTCCTCAGCTCACCTGTGGCACCTTTGTCTCTAGTTCTGAGGATGCAGGTTGAGACCACAGAGCCTCTCTCTCCCACACGGTGAGGGCAGGGCCCCAGAGCCCAGTGAGAGCCCGTGCTCCCCTGCCCCACCCGCACCCTGCTTGTTGCCTGCGCCGTTGCCTGTTTTGCTTCAGTGTTTGATCTAGCACTTACACATGTCCTCCCCCACCAAGCCCTCCTGTCTCCTAGCCTCTTGACCCCGACCCCTCCCCACACAGTAGCTTCCGGGAGGGAGAGGGAGCAGGAGTTTGGGGAGAGTGGGCAGGGCTTTAGGGGAAGCAGTGAGCTGTTGTACTGCGGGGGCCTCCACTTTGGCCCTCCCTTCAGGCCCTGCACTATGATGTATGAAATGTATGTACAGACCAGAGATGTTTATACAGCCAATAAAGATGGAGTTTCCATATTTATCAGTACAGCCGGGACAGGGGAATCCTTTCCAGTACACGGGGCTGGGGACAGGGCTGGAGGAGGGAGTGGCGAAGGACACTTGCTCACGAGGCATGTGTGGACTGCTGTGGGGCCAGGGAGAGGGATTGTGTGTGTCCCACAGACATGGCTTGGGCCTGGGATGCCCCAAGAAACACAGGTGTGGTCCTGGGAGACCCGAGGCTTTGACCTTCCTGGAAACAGGCATGAGTCCAACTCTGACTAAACATTATAGAAACTCTTTATTATTAGACAAAAATAGACTCTTTTTTTTTCCTTTCCCCCCCTTTTCATGTGATCCTACTCTGATCTCTCTGCTCAGAGGGGAGGCAGAGGAGGGAGTGCCTTGCTCCCCACACCTCTCCCCTCTCCCTGCCGTGCCTGTCTCCCTCGCCAGCCAGCGCGGATGCTCTCCTGCAGGTGGGGCTGTCCGGATCACCCCTTCCAGGCTCCACCGCCTCACCCTCACACACCCGTCTCTGCCCTCTGCTCACATGCAAGGTCATCTCATGGGCCCATCCACTTCGCTTAGCAGGCTGGGGGCGGGGGAGGAGAGCAGTGTCCCAGGCCAGTGTGTCCGCTCCCCACTCCTAGGGGAGAGGCCGGCTCCTGGGTCTCCTGGGTCCAGGCCAGGGGAAGTGAGGGCTGTGGTGCTGAGAGGGGCACAGTGCTGACGTGGGCTTGGAGCTTGTGGCCTCCCTTCATTTCCTCTGGCCCAGTAAAACTTTGGTGATGAAGGTGACAATGGCGCCTGCGGGCTGATCTGGGTCAAGCTCTGCAAAGAGGTGACACACGTTCTCCCAAGGGCTTCCCGGCTTCTTGGCCACAAAACCAAAGATCCTGGGGGCACAAAGGCAGGGTGGGGAAGGCTGAGCATCCCTTCCTCAGGGACCACCATGCCAGGGATGGGGAGCAAGCAGGCGCCTGGACACCATGCTGATGCCATGCTGGGAGGGGAGACGGCACTCTGGGGGAGGCTTACTTGGAGGTGGTCCCGTCGGAGTTGGTCCATCTGTGGAAGGAGAAGAACTGTGAAGGGATGCACCCAGGGAAGAGCTACCAATGGAGAAGCTGGGCTGGGGACTGTGGGATGAAAGGGCTGGGAGGGAGGGTCACCTCCGGTCCTGAGGGTCAGTGCTGGAAAAGGTGATGCTGTTGACTGGATAATGGCGGCGAAAGAAGAGCCTGTAGGGACGAGGGTGGGGAAGGTCATCCAGAAATTGGGGCCCCCGGGGTCTGTGCCTGGGGTCCCCCAGGGGCTTATCTGGCACACATACTTCCTTTGGTTGTCTGTGAGTGTGATGCCCTGGGCTGAGACCTTGAAGTGGACAACGGCTGGTGTGGGGCGGGGGCTGCAGCTCAGAGCTGCGGAGCTGGCCCGTGCCACTGCTTGGGGGCCCGTCAGTGACTCCGTCTCCACTGAGGTCAGGTAGAGCACGCTGCAGGCTGCAGGGTGAGGAGTGGGGTTGAAGGGAGTAGGGAGCGGTGGCTCTGCCAACCCCCAGCTCTATCTCCCATCCGTGTTCCTCCCACCCACCGAGCTCTCGCACTTTCCCCAGCTAGTGCTGCTCAAAATGCATCCATCACACAGGTAACCTGTTAAAAAGGCAGGTGACTGCGCGAGATGCTGGAAGGAGGCCGGAGAATCTGCATTCTAGCAAGACCCCACCCCTGCAGCCTAGACAGGACTCCCCATCCTATCGTGCTTATGGGTACAGGCCTCCCCTGACTTCCTGGGTGAGGTGCATCTGCCAGGGCCGGCCCACACACAAGGCCTTTCTGTTCCCTATGTGTCAGGGGTGTCCCGTTTGGTGCCTGCGGGAGGGAAGGAGGGAGAGGCCCGTACCGGCGCCTTGACGCAGGAGGTCTGCCGCTGTACTCATGTTGCTGGGCACTGGGGCCTCTGGGACCTCCTCCAGAGGATCTGAGGGAAATGGGGGTCAGCAGGGAGTGGCAGGCCCAGGAGCTGAGGGCGCCCTCTGCCGTCCCAAGGGAAGGCAGGCAGGCAGGGAGCCAGGACTGGAGATTGTGCCTTTGGCCGCAGTGGGAGGGGAGAAGGGGGAGAACAGATGCCCAGACACCCACCTTTGCTGGGAATGCGCAGGCAGCAGGGCAGGGACAGTGGGGAGATGGAGTGCTGGGAGACCAGGGCTGACAGGCTGCCTGCAGGGGAGAGGCGAGCGGGCTCCCGAGGTGCCCAAGTCCTCCACCTCCCTCCTGACACCTCTTGCCCTCCCCGGAATGCCAAGTGCAGCCTTCCCCACCCCTGCTTCTCACCAAAGTAGGGCTCGCTGGGACAGCCCTTGATCTTCACCCCTTTCGGCCCAGTCTCAATGAGAAAATGACGGACCAGCTGTTCTGAGGGGTCCCCTGACAGGAGTGGAGAAGAGGGGAGATGATTCCAGGTTGCGCTTCTCTCTGCTGGAATTCTCTACCAAGCAGGAAAGCTCATCTCCTCCTCCTCCACCCTGCCTAGTCTTGCCTCTGTGCCTCCTCTCACCACACCCCCCTCCCCCTCAGGCTGGGCCACTCTGTACCTTTCCAGGACTGGGCGCTGGGAGGGGGCGTGGCCACCTTGAGAGCCAGCCCATAGGCTCCTTGGAATGAATGACTGTCCCTGATCAGGAAGGCCCCAGGGTCTTTGTCCTTCAGCAGGGTGATGGCTGGGGGAGGCAGGAGAAGTTTTCACAGCAGCCGACCAAGCCCCAGGTAGCACCTCCGCTCTGCTGCCTGAGCCCCCCAGACCTCTGGCCCTGACAGCTGTGGTGTCAGCACCCAGGATGCCACTGGGGAGTCAGTGCACTGGGCACTGACCTTGTGAGACCTCCTCAGGCCTAAAACCCAGAATCACCAGCTAGAAAGAGGCTTGGCCCAGAGGAGACCCGCTGACTAAGTGGCACAAACCAGAAGCTGAGCCAAAGGCCCGGAGCGGGTGGGGGCAGGCTGGCTTCTCACCTTGGTCACGGGACAGGTGCGGCTTGTACCAGAACTTGGATGTGTCCTGGACAAACTTGACATTGCTCTGGCTCTCTTGCATCGGGGGCTCTAGAACAGGGAGGGACTAAGCTTGACCCCAGGGCTCCCCAGTCCCCATGCCATGCCCCTCCCTGGAAACCAGGTTCTCCCCAGGTGGCCCCAGCCTCCTGAAGGCCTGTATACCTGGGGGCTGGGGGGTGTTATCCGGGAGCAGAGGTGCAAAAGTGACATGGTGACTAGCGCCTCTGGCTGGTGGGGACACCTGCTCTGGGCCCCAGGGTCCCGGCTGCTGCCCAGGTCCCAGCAGGTGGCGTTTCTCAGGAAGAGGGGGCTGGGGGGCGCCGTTGATGTCGTACGATGCAGCCAGAGGAAAGGCAGGTGTGGGCGAGCTCTGAGGGGGTTCTGGGCTGGCCACAAGCCAGGGCATCTGAGTAGGCACAGGGGTGAGGGGGGACCCATCTGGGCTGTCCGGGGGGTCTCGCAGGCCCTGCCAGGGGGCGTGACGGAGGCCGGGCAGGGTGTTGGGTACAGGCCCCCTTGGACTGGCGCTGTCTGAGCGGCCCCCCGGGCTCCTCTCCTGAGGCCAGTCGTTGGGAGAGCTGGGTGGGGAGGCTAGGGAGAAGGCGCCAGGGGCTGGAGGCTCAGGCCCACTTCTTGCAGGCAGCTCTGGAGCCTTATCAGCGCCTCCCTGGGAAACAGGTGGCAAGGCCTCCGCAGGACTCAGTCTCTGAGTGGGCGCCAAGGTGGGGGAGCGGGTGTCCTGCCGTCGGGCGCTGCAGGGAGGGAAGGCGGGCGGGAGTTTAGTTGGGTTGCAGAGCCCTGCGTGAGCTGCCTCCCAACCCAAGCTTCAGTGTCTACCCAGATAAGGAGGCCCCTGAGCTGCCCAGCCCCATGAAGCACCTCTCCTTGCCCTGGACGGGGCTGCTGGTGTGCAGCGGCGTGGAAGGACCAGACAGCTCGGAAGCAGCGCTGCACTGGGCATCTCGCGGGGACCGGGGCAGGGTGCTGTGCCCGCTGGGACCCTCCCTCCAGGACACAGGCTCTGGCGACTCTGCAGGGAGAGGAGCTGTAGGCCAGGAAGAGCCCCTTTTGCCTGGCTTAGCTCTTCCTCAGTCTGTGCTTTCCCCACCATTCCCCAGAACCCTCTTCTGCCCTGGGCATCCCCCTTCCCAGGGCCTCACCTGCAGATGCCAAGGGTCCTGCTGGGGCCAGGTGCCCAGGCAGCGGATACCGGTCCCCTCCCTCCTCTGCAGGGATCTCGTAGCTCAGCTTCCTGGACTGGGGGTAGGGCGGGCTGCCCGGGGAAATGGAGCCAGCCCGGGGGGAGTGGGCACGAGGGCTGGGATACCCTCTGCCCTCACCTGGAGACCCACAGCTGTGTGGCACCCGGCCATATGCTGGGCAGTAACTGGGAACTGCTCCTCCATAGCCGTACGTCACCAGGGCAGGGTACCCTGGGTGCCCATACCTTCCCTCGGGGCACAAGGCGTAGGAGCAGCCCTCATGCCCTTCCTCGCCTGCCTTGGGTGGCTTCAAGCAGCTGTAGTCAGGCAGCGGGGTGTGGTGGTGCCCACAGGCAGGCACCAGCAGGGGCAGCGGGTGCCCGGGTCGCACTGGGTGCAGGAGGGGCTTGCCAGCCTCACTTGCCCACCCCTCTCCAGCCTCCCTCTCCAGCCGCAGCCCATAGAGGGCTGCCGTGGGCAGTGCTAGCTTCTCCTCACAGGCGGGGCACGAGCACAGCGGAGGCAGCCCCGGGTCTTCCAGGATCACCACCTCCCGGTAGCCTGGGGGGCGGTAGCCAAAGTCTCCATTGGCGGGTTTCCCCAGCTCAGACGGGTAGGGGTACGGCCCCTCGGACAGCGAGCGGCAGAGGCGTCTCTTCTCCACGGAGGGCTCAGCATAACCCTGGGGGGGCCCCTCATAGGCTCCGAAAGCCAGCCGCCGCCTCTCCAGGGTCCCCTCTGGCCGGTAGTAGCCTCCATTGGGGACCCCGCAGGGTTCCCGGTAGCCCTGGCGGCAGGAGCAGTGGCGGCTGAGGCCAGGCCTGTGTCCCGAATATATTCCGAGGTGGGGGCCTCCGCCTGCACCAGGCTGGTCTTCGTCATCAAGGATGGCCGTCTCGCGCCCAGCTCCCCGGCCCCCACTAGCCACTCCACAGCCTCCCAGCAGGCGCTCGAGCTCCTGCCGCTCGGCAGCCGTCGGGGGTGGCCGGCCAGGGGACTCGGCAGCTGGCTCTGTGGTCAGTGTGGAGGAGTGGCCAGAGTCGCTGCTGACAGAAAGCAGCGGGGGTGGGGGTGGCTCCGGAGACGGGGCCGGCGGGGTCTGGCGGGGGGCTCGCTGCACCTGGGCATAAGGACTGCCATCCAGGGGCCCCCGGGTGTGGGTGACAGAGTCTGAGTGGGGAGAGGATCAGGGCAGGAGAGCAAGCAGGCAAAAGTGAGAGAGAGAGAGGGAGAGACAGATAAAGCACGTGTGTTAATAGGGGATGGTGCCGGAGACTCCAGCTCAGGGGGTGTCTCTTGGAAGGGTGTCTGTCTAGGGAGGGAAGCATGTACCGCCCCCGCCAGAAACTCCACCTCCCGCCACCTCTGGGGACACCCCACACACCATCCGCACTGTCCTCATGGTGCAAGTTGAAGTTCTCGTAGGAGTCCCAGCGCACTGCGGGCTCTGCAGTGTTGTAGTCGACAGAGACGGAGGGCTCATTCCGTGGGGTGTTACCTATAGAGGGGCGTCCCGGGGGTGAGGAGCAGGGAGACAACCCCCTGACTCCTGCCCCCTCCCAGGCTTGGCTCTTACCTTTGATCTTCTCTGGGCTGGAGGAGAAGACGAACTCCACCGAGGCTTGGAAGGGGAACCTCTCCTCTGTGGGGAGTGGACGGTGAGGAGCCAGGTGCCCCCCTCCCTGCCCTTACCCACCTGCCTGCCTCACCCGGGCTCCAGCCCCCAGGCCACTTGTCTCCAACTCACCGGTCCAGGCCTCATCCAACTGGTCCTTGGAGAAGGTGAGCCGTGGTCCATGGATGGTGCATGTGTGGAACTGGACTCGGAATACGAGGGTCCGGTCAGTTCCCCGGCTACCCTTGTGATAGCATGTTACCTGGGTGAGGGGAGGAAGACCAGCGTTCAGGCTCTGTGTCCACACACATCTCCTCTGTGCTTCCACCTTGGCTCCAAGTTGACCTCCCCATCAGGAAGACAACCTCCTTGCCCTCCAGCCTGCCTTAAATCAATGGCTCTCCAGAGACGGTGCAGCTGGCAGCGTTCACCACCACCCCGACCCCACCCCCAGGACTCTCCCTGTGGCTAAGGCCCCCTCACCATGACATCGCCTTTGAGGAGGAGGGCTGGCTCCAGGCTGATACAAAGCTGCTGGGGACCAGGGCCTGCAACGTGACTGGGGAAGAGAGAGGGCAGAGCTGAATCAGGGGCACTTGGGTGCACCGGTGGCTGTGAAGAGTCAACAGGGAGTTGGGAGATCAGAGACTGAGCCCTCCCTGAGCGCGAGCTCTTTAAGCATCAGCTTCCCCATCTGTAAAATGGATTCTAGGATGCTATTAGTTTTGGGGTGCAGTGGCTAGAGCTGGAGGCCCAGCTGTCTGGGAAAGGCTGGAAAAACAGGGATTCAGGGAGGAGGGGTCTGTCTGGCAACAGAGCACTCACTAGATTCCTGATGTGTAAACAAGCTGCATGGACTGGTAGATCTTGAGGAAGGGCTGGAATCCTAGAGGAGCAAAAAAGAGAAGGTACATGAAGGGCGTTGAGTGGAGGGGTGGGGCACAGCCCCCCGATGGGGCACATTCCAGGCAGACTCACCTGCACCAGGTTCAAAGGCTGGCAGCACGGGCACCAGCACGTGGTGCAGGAAGAGAGGGCTGCTGTTCATGCGGATGGACCCGGACAGCAGACCGCTGAAGTAGGTGATATACCTGGTGGCCGGATGTCAAGGGGGATGTAAGCCCCTTCCAGGTCTCGGTCTCACGTGGTATAGCCATGGGCCCTGACTATCCCTTGAGTCCCTCTTTATCACAAGACTCAGCTTTATTTTCTGTATAGCTGTTGCTAACATCCCAAACGATCTTGTCTATTTATTTATAGGTTTATTGCCTTCTACCCCACCAGCATGTCAATAAGCCCCATGAGAGCAGGGACCTTGGATTTGTTCTGCATTCTCAGCACCTGACACAAGCCCCTAGCACACAGGAGGTGCTCCAGGAAGGTGTGCTGCATGAATGAGATAAGCTTGGCCTTGGCAGCCACGGAGGGACCTGCTCGCCTGGCCCATCCCCACCCAGGCTGCTCACCGGCGCTGGGAGGGCTGCAATTCTGCGGCAACCTTGTCTTCACAGAACTTCCGCATGGTAAGGGTCGCCAGTGCCTGGTCTGCCCTGGGGAGACAGGGGCCAGTGTGGGGGCTAAGGGGGTGGTTACATCCTGGTCTCCCTTTCCTAAGCTCCAGGGGAGAGAAGAGAGGTGTGATTCCCCGGAAGTCTAGAGGAAGTTCAGAGTGGTGGTGCAGAGAACTAGAAACCCCACAAGCAGCCACTTTACTAGTTGTTGGACTGCAGGCAACTGTTCCCTGAGTTTTAGTTTCTTCCTCTGTGAAATGGGACAATAAGACCATGCTATGCGTTGAACTGGGGCTTCCCCCGTGGCTCAGTGGTAAAGAACCCACCTGCCAATGCAGGAGACATGGGTTTGATCCCTGGGTCGGGAAGATCCCCTGGAGAAGGAAATGGTCACCCACTCCAGTATTCTTGCCTGGGAAATCCCATGGCAGAGGAGCCTGGCGGGCTATAGTCCATGGGGTTGCAGAAGAGTCGGATATGACTTAGCGACTAAACAACAGAAATGGGTTGAATTGTGTCCCCCCAGAAGATATGTACCTCAGAATGTGACCTTATTTGGACATAGGGTCGTTGCAGATGTAATTAATTAAGATGTTATACTGGAGTAGGGTGAGCCCTTAATCCAATGTGATTGGTGGCCTTAGAAGAAAAGAAGAAGAGACACAGACACACAGACACACAGGAAGAAGGCCATGTGACGACGAAGGCAGAGACTGGAGCGATACATCTGTAAGCCAAGGGACACCAAGGACTGCTGGCCCCCACCGGCAGCTGGGAAGAGGCCACTCCAAGAGTCTCAGTGCGAGTGTGGCCCTGCTGACACCTTGATTTCAGACTTGGAGCTTCCAGAACTGAGACAACAAAGTTCTGTTGTCTTAAGCTACTTAGTCTGTGGCACTTTGTTATAGCAGCCCTAGGAAAGTGGTGAAGTACAAGTGAGAAAAAGGAGGTGGAAAGCTCAAGTTTATAGTAAATGGCTCTGAACCCTGAGGTGGGCTTTAGAGGAGTGGGGCTCATCAAGGGCCAGCTGGAGGGAGGGTCCCTGGGGAAGGGGGGACTTGGGGCTGGGGCACCTTACCCTGCAGAGATCTTGCTGTAGTGCATGTAGGCAGAGACGATGACCCCGAGCTTGCCCTTGCTCCCCTGAGGACAAAGAGGGATAGAGGGCTTGCTGGGGCCCTTTGCTGAGGGCCCCCAGTCCTGTGAACCTGAAGTTCCAGCTCACCTTGCAGTACAATACGACCACGTGCTGCGGGTCAGCACTGAGCCAGGTCTCCATGGCTTTGCAAATGGAGCACAGCTTGTCTAGGGGGGGTGCGTGCAGCTCAGGCCAGCCAAAGTCCTGGACCTGAGGGGTACAGGGATGGAATTGGGGCTGGTGGCCACCAAAGAAGAGGTGGGTGGGGTGGAAGAGGGATAGGGTTTAGGTGCCTGGAGACAAGGTCAGGGGCCTGTTGCTTGTGTCGATGACAGCCTCAATTCTTTCCTCACTGAGATGATGGGTCGATACCTGCTGCACCACGCTTTGGGCTGTCCCAAGTGACAAGTCATATGGGCAAGTGTCTCAGAGTAAAGTAGATGCCAAGTGCTACTGTTAATACTGAGAAGGCTAGGGGTGATGGTTTTAATTCCCTCCTACCTTCGGGTTTAGGCGGGTCAGGTCATGTCTTTTCTCTGAAAGGTTGAAGAGCTGCAAGTAAAGTGGGGGCGTTAGGCGAAGTGACCCTAGGCAGCGAGGCGTGGTGATTCTTGGAGGTGTCACCTGCTGTGACCCTTAGTAAGGGTCTTTCTCCAAATGGAGGAAGTGACTAAGGCCCGGCCTAACTTTGACAGCCGCATCAGTTGCCTGCCTTCTAGGTCGGCTCCGAGGAGCGTCCGGGGCCCCGCCTCCACAGGTTTGACGTCAGGGAGCTGCCGGGCCCTTCTGGCCCTCCCAGCCCTCTCATTGGCTGACTAAAGCAGGTCCCGCCTCTCACCAGGTACTTGTCACGGTGCTTGGATTGCAGCACGTGAGCCAGCTCGCGCAGGTGGCCCCGGTGTCGCTGCTCGTCAGGCCGCGCGGGGAAAGAGGCGGCCAGGATCCGCTCCGTCACGTAGGTGAGGTCCAAGTCCCAGCGGCGCTCCATGAGCGGGTCCAGGCTGAAGCTCCTGGGGAGGAGGGGGCGAAGCTGTGTTAGGAGCCGGGTGGGGAGAGGGTGTGGGGCGGGCACCGGGAGGCTGGTGTGATGGAAAGGTGTCTGGCCGACTACAGGTGAGGCCTCCTGGGTCCTGACCTTTTGGGGGTGGGGCTGTCCTAGAGAGCTTTGTTGGGGGGAACTGCCCTGGGCTGAGGGTAGGGTATCAGGAAAGGGCTCATATGGGACCACACCCGGCACCCTACTTACCTGGGCAGAGTGCTGCGCTGCTTTGAGTGGTTCAGAGACTTGGTGGATCCCTGGTGGATGAGATGAGATTTTGCACACATCTTTTCTGCCCCTCATTCTCGGCCTCCCCACTCCAGAGCTCTATGAATTTTGCTCCAGGAGAGACCTAGGTCCTTAGTCCCAGAGCTATCTGCTTCCTTCCCCGCCCCAACCCCCGCTGCAGCATCACCTTACCAGGTGCTCTATGCGCCTCACAGGGGCGGTGTTTCTCCGCTAGAGGGAGAAGGGAGAGGAAAAGGGAGTGGTTAGGGAAGGGGCAAGGACCAGTCTGGGCCTGGGGGCAGTGGGGAGGGGCTGTGTGTGTCCCTGTGAGGGCTGTATTAGGTGGGGCAGGGAGAGAGGGAGGAGTCCTAACCCTGAGCAGGCCCAAGACACAAGAGCAGAGGGCTCAAAAAGTTTTCCACTGTCTGAGGATGGCCACTAAGGACAGCAGTCCATTCAAGGTAACTTCTTGGGGCCCCGTCTGTGGCCACCAGACCTCTGGACTCTTTGGATCCCCCACCCCATCCCAGAGCACACTCACCAGCTCCACGGGAGGCAAAGCCTGACAGGACGAAGTCACCTGGAAGGAGACTGGAGTGAGGAGCTGAGCTGCTGGTGAAATGGGCTCTCCTGGGCTTAAGGATGGGGCCACCCCTCAGCTTCAGCAAGAAAGTGGAGGGGCTGTCAGCAGATGGGCACAGGCTGCAACTGAGGTTCCTCTATTTAAGGGAGCCTCCCCTCTGGCCTCTCGGCCTCCCACCCCTGGGCCCCCAACATGTTACTCTTGGCTCCCAGCCCCCTGCCCACACAGACCCCCATTCATCCAGCTGCAGGGTAGGAGTTATATATAGAGCCATGCAGGCAGGCCACAGCCAGGGACAGACACTGGCCTCTTTCACTGGGAGACCCCGCCCCTGGGCACACAGCTCCCCAAAGCAAGCTCCAAGGCCCTAGGACCCCTCACACTGCAGGAGGAGGACTAGGGCACCCCAGAGATGGGGCTGGCTCAGGTACCCAATGGATAATGGGCGCTGCCTACATCTTGCATCTTCTGCCCAGCCTTTCCAGGACCCAGGACAAGACCCACTCAGGCATCCTGAGGACCCTTCCCCAGAGGGAAGGCACAGCCCATCCGGCCACCAGTCTCTGCTTTGACCCCCACCCACCCCACCCTTCCTCCTCCTCGTTCTCCTCCTCTTCCCTACCCCCCCCCCCCGCCCCGCCCCGTCCTCGCGCCAGCTGCAGCCTGGGCACAGCACCAAGACAAACGTGCTGTCTTGCTGTCCACCCGCCTGGGCCAGTCCTCCAGGGGGTGGAGTAGGGTGGTTCTTAAAGGGCCCAGTACAGTACCCTCTGTTACCCAGCAGGGGTTCCCCAATGATGAGAGGGGTGGAAGGGAGGAGAAGCCCATTTCAGAGGAGGAAGGGACCCCAGGCCCTCCTCCCCACATCAGATTACCCACCTTTGCTTCACATTTTCTGTGTGTTGCCACCTTGCAGACTAGAGGGGATGGAGGGGAGGAGAGGTGTTAGCAGGGGCCTACTGGGGCAGTGGAAGGGGTGGCTCTCTTGTCTCCCCAGGTTCTGGAACTTTCTGGACTCCAGCTGTACTGAGCTGGCTGGAGTCCGGGAGCAGGGGCAGAGTTCAAGGGAAGCACATGGCAGTGGTGCGCTACTGCCCAGGCCGGGGAGTGGGGGACCCAGGGGCAATGATCGAGGGTGGGTGCGGGTGTGGAGGAAGGCACAGAGGGAAGCCTCCAGTTCCAGGTCAGGTGGAAGGGTAATTTAGAGTACTAGGCTTCCTGGGGTACTGGGGGTGCAAGGGCTGTTTGGAGGGGAGGCAGTTCCTCTTGGCCCCCACGTTGCCCAGCCCATACTCTGTTCTGGGGTCTGCCTGCTGGGGCTGTGCAGCCCAGTCGTGCTGGGTGATGCTCTCAGAGCCACAGCCTAGGGTGGGGCACCTCACCTCTGCGTGAGATGCCCTTCCCATTGATGGCTGCCTTACACACGGCACAGCACCTCACCTCTGCATGAGACGCCCGTCCCATCAATGGCTGCCTTACACACGGCACACACGGGTGGTTTCTTCCGGAAGACCTTCTCTCGGAAGCTATGCGGCTCAGCTTTCCTAGGCTGACGGGTGGAGGGACAGACAGACAGAGGTGTCAGTTCCCACGGGTCCATCTCCAGGACGGGGCCGGGCCTGAGTGCTGCACTTTTCCTGTTTTCCATCCTGATATGGCCCCCAAACTTGTCAAACGCAGTTGGCCACAGCTGTTTCCAAGCAGTTAGAGTGCTTGTCCTCGACAGTGCATAGAACCTGGCCCCTTGCGTCACCCTAGCTGGGTCAGCTCCTCCCCAGGGGATCACTTAGGCCCCTCACGTGGCCCTGGTGTGTGATACCCCTGTGGTCACTGTTACCCAAACCCTAGAGCTTCCGTTCTGGTGGGGGGGGGTGGCGTTCCCCGACTCCTCTATGAAGGCAACCTGTTTCTCCTCCCATCTTGCCCTTCCTGTAGGAAGTAAGCAGGGAGGGGGTCAGACATGAATATAGGGTGTCAGTCACGAGCACCCAGATGACCCAGCGGAGAGTCCTCAGCCAGGCCTGCTTCCCTGGCTCCCACTGTCCCCGTCCTCCCAGCAGCTGACACGCCCTCCTCCCCCCACTGTCAGAACAACATGTTTACTCATTGTGCACCAAGGCGGCAGGCAGCAATTGTGTAAGGAGGGGGCGGTCATGCTGGAGGGAGAGGCAGATGGAGGCACGACATGGAAATATTTAGCTGCTTTACTGCTCCAGGATGTAGTAAGCACCCAGTCACTTGAGAAGGTTCAAGAGGGATTCCAGCACTGAAGGGGGAGAGGGTGGGCCCGCTGCTCTCCGGGGCCTCTCCCCTCCCAGAGTGCTGTGAGCGAGGCGGCTGGGATATCCCCCAAGGCCCAGGACTACCGTTCCCATCCGTCCATCCTCTGGGGACCGATGGACCGATGGACCGTTTACCTCCTTGTCTCCTCTCCTATTTTTCTTTTCCTCTGGGATTCAAGTTCCTGCCTCCCTCCCCCATAGTACTGTCTCATGTTGCCCTGAGATGCCTTTTTGAGGGGTAAGGCTGAAAAAAATGTGGAGAAAGGCAGTGATGGGGCCTCTAGGCCCCGCAGCCTGGGAATGCAGGCAGCACCTCTGGTGTCTTGGCTGTCCTCGAAGCTGCTGGATTAAACCCAACTTGAACTCTTCTGGGCTGGACCAACTCTGCCAGACCCACTAGGAAACTTGGGTGCATTTTGGTATTAATGGGACAGGCAGATGATGTCATGGAAAGCAAGTCAAGCCCCCTTGTCTAAGGCACTTCTGAGACCTGGCCGCCTCCCTTCCTTCCTTTGCCACCCCTGCCCCATTTCCCCTAAACTTCTTAGCTTAGGGAAGTCTTCTCCTGGGCTCCAAAATAGTACCTGGGAAAGTCCTACCATAATGTATACCTGCCCGTGCAGGGCTGGCCTGGGCTAGGGCAGGGAAGGTGACAGGGGAGCTGACGAGGATTTGCTATCACCCAGACTTCTGCTGCTCATGTCACAGCCCTGGCCGCTCCAAAGAGACAGAGTAACGAGGGGATACGGGACTAGGGAAGAAGGCTGAAACTGGCCCCCTCCCCCACTGCCCACTCCTCCACCCCCACCCCTCTGCCCAGTCAAGGGCACTCCTACCCTGCTGGTGGCCCGGCTGCTGTCCCTCCTCCCCAGGGCTCTCAGCAGCCTCTCCACCGGGCCGCTGGACTTCATCGTGTCTGGCTGCCTGGGGTGCTGGCCTTGGGGCCCGAACAATGCTGGGGCCTGGCCCGGGGCTTCCTGGAAGCGGCCTGGCTGGCGGAGGCAGCCGCTTCCCTTGGGTGGAGAGTAGGCTGTCTGGCTGGTGTGAGGAGAAGCCAAGCCCTGGAAGTGGAGGGGAGTGCAGGCGGGAAGGGGGCAGGTCGCTGCTCCAGGAAGTGTGTGTGGCGGGGGAGAGGATGTGGGGGAGGCCAGGAGATCAGATTCCCAGGATCTACCCTGCTGGGAGTGTCAGCCCAGGATCTTTTGCCCCCACCCCGATCCTGCTCGGGAGCTGCCCCCAGGCCTGGGATCTATCCTATCCGGGGATCTGTGGGATCCTGAGGTCCAGCCCCCAGTGGGGCGGGGCAGGGGCGGGGTGGGAATTTAGGTCTCAGGGCCCCGGACAAGGGCCAGAGGGGAACGCCGCGTCCCTGCCAGGCCAGCCTCCCCGCCTGAACTCTCAGGCTCTCTGGGGACCTTCTAGTGGGAGGGAGAGGGAGCTGGGAATCGCTGTCCCAGCTAGTTCAGGACCTGGACTGCATCCTGAGGGTCAGCGTTCTGCCTCAGTTTCACTAGTCATGAAGCAACAGGAAGAGGAAAACATGCACTGGCCCCTTGCCCCCACCATCTACACTGAAAGCCAAATTCCAGCTGAGACTGCTCTGCCCACAGGAGTCAGTTATTCTGCCCTAGCCCAAGGCATTTGAGGCCCTTCTCCTGAAAGCTCCCCAGCTGCCCTGCTCCGGACACAGTCCTTCACTCACCTACTCCCTGGGTCCCTAGCTCCTCTTTGGAGCCTTGCAACTTGGGCCCTCCTCCTCCCCGTCCAGCCCTCCCCCCACCCCAAGCATTAGTTCTACCTTCATGGCTCCCCCAGCTCCGCTCTCCTTCCTCAGCAGCTGTCCCTGGGCTGGAGGGCTGGACAGGAGGCCCCCCTCCCAACACATACTCCACCCCCCTCCGCAGGCCTCCTGCCTCCCTCCTGGGAACACAGCCAGCTTCCTGTCCCAGGAGTTAAGGGAAGGAGGTGGACTGGGGCATTGGAAAGGGGTGGGGGTAGTAATCTTCCAAAAAATGTTAGGGGTTAACAGCCTGGGGGTTCTCAGCCCCAAGTCTTGGATCACAGCCCCCTAGAGCAGTCCAGTGGAACAGTCCAGCTGCTTGAAAGAATGTGCAAATGTGTGTGTCCTGTCCCCCCCCAACATTTGCACTGGTAGTTACTGAATGTCCCAGGGCTCTGGCAGCTCCCCCAGCTCTGGCTTCTCCCACCAGGCCCTCAGCCTCCCCTCTCCCTCCCCCGTGCCCATCAAGGTTGGTCTAACCCTGCCTCCTCTTCGATGAGCCCACTCAGGACACTTCCTTGGGCTGGGCCTAGCCTGAGACTTCTCCCTTGAAGCTCTAATTCCCCTTTCAGGTCAGGAAGTCTGTCCCCAGGGTACTTTGGCCAGAGGGAGGCCTAACCAGTAACTGGAGAGGGGCAGTGGCTCTGCAACCCACTCCCACCTCCAGCCCTGGCTGCTTCCCAGGACATTCCGGGCCCCTGGCCAGTGTGGGCAATCGGGCCGGGGCTGGTCCAGTCCCCAGCTCTGCTGGGAGCAGGTGAGGTGTTGTGGTGGTGGTGCGGGTGTGGGTGGTCTTTCTCCCCTCCTACTGCAGTTACCCCGACCAGGACTCCTCCAGCAGGCTTGTCTCTACTTCTGCTGCCTCCACAGGGGCTGAAAAGTCCCCTAACTTGGCAACAGGTCCCCAAACCTCCTCGGAGCCTCGTTCTTGACCTCGTGGGTGGCTCACTAGGCCCTGTGTTGAGTGGCCAGGGAAGATGGCTTTGAGTCCCTCCCCACCCCGTGCAGCGCCTCTCAAGTGAGATGGAAGTGGGAGACCGCTGAGCCCGCTGCTAGTGCTGACAGGAAAAGCAGCTCCCTGGGGCAAGCTTGGGAAGCCCAGGCCAGAGCCCTGGGACCCTCACCCTCTTCCAGCCCGAAACCTTCCTGAGCCTGTCAGTCTCTCCCCCAGCCTGGCCCCTTCTCACTCCAAAGCCCTGGGTTTGTTTGGAGAAACCCTCCACCCGCACTCCCCCTTCCTGGAAATAGCTGTGGTTGGATGAGCGGCTGGGAGCCCAGCCGCGGAGGAGGGGTGAGGCCCAGGGAAGGAGACAGGGAGGGAAGAAGGGGTGCGCGAGAGTGCCCAGAGTGATCTAGAAAACTCACGATGGAGGCCGCATGTGCCTCGGTTTCCCCAGATGTGAGGTGGAAAAGGAAAACCCTGACACACACTCTCCCCGGCCAATTCCCGCCCAAGTCCCGGGCCTGCGGGGGCGGTGCGCGTGCGTGGCGGGACTGAGCGGCGGCGAATGCTGTCCCGACGCGCGAAGGCAAGACGGCCGGCCGGGGAGTGGCCGTGGGCTGGCCCCGCCCCGGTCACCTTTCCGGCCCCTGTCGGCCGCGGACCCCGGACCCCGGGCTCCCGACCCCCGACCTGGCGCGCCCGCTCCGCTCCCCACGCCCATTCGCCCCGCGCAGCGGCCCCGCGCCCCCTGGCGACCACCACCGGCACTGCCCGCCGCGCCGTGACGCACAGGCCGCCGCCCTCCCGTCCGGCGCCTCGCGGCCACTCACCTGCGGGGGGCGCCCGGCGGGGCGGGGGCGCGGCGGGGCGGGGCAGCAACAGGGGGAGCCCCCGGGCCAGCCCATCCCGCCCCGGGCCCGCGCCGAGCAGACGCTGAGGAGGCGGAGGAGGCGGGACGGGCGCGCCGCGCTCGCCCCCGCCGCTCCCCGCGCCGCCCTCTGCTCTCTCCCGCGCGCTCTCCTCCCTCCCTCTTTCCCTCCTTCCCGAGCTCCAATCCCCACGTGCCGCCCGCTCCCCGCCCCTCCTCCTCCTTCTCTCTCTTCTCTCCACCTTCTCCGGCGAGTCCACGCGCCCAGGAGCTGGGAAGGAGGCATGAGGGGACTGGCAGAGACCCTCGGAGACAGAAATTCGGGGAGAGAGGTGCACACGGAGAACACAGGGACTGGAAACAGAGCCCCGCAGAGACTGATCCGGAGAGAGACAGGCAAAGAAACTTACGAGCCAGCAGAAGAAAAGGTGGACAGAAGGCACCAGAAGCAAGGGCGTAGAGGACTGCCTCAGCCTCTTTCAGTCTGGCCCCTTCTCAGGAGTGTATTTGAGAGTGGGCTTGAGCACCCAAGGCAGTAGGGTCCACCCGCTGCCTGGCCTAGTGAAGCTAGCGCCACCTTCCCATCGGGGCTTCGGATGAAGGCACCGGGTGTCACTTGTCTCCCAAGTCGCTGGGCACACTTCCCTGGTCCTCTGCCCCACGGGAGACCTCTCTCGGATGCCACTTATGCTCCCCCAAAGGACTCAGAGCTGAGGACCTCCAGGTCAATTTCAACCCCCCATCCCTAACCTTAAGCCACTCCAGTGAGCCTAAACACCCCCCTGCTTTGAACCTGGCCTGTCCTGTTCCCTAGGAGAATTCTGTTTAAAAAGTCTTCACTTTTAACTCAAGTTCCTGGCTTCCCAGTGGACACGGAAATTCATTCTAATCTCATTCACTACTTTTGCAGTGTCTGGATCTGGTACTAGATTGGCACTTCTTGGAACTGAGGCTCTGGGGTTGATTTGAGTCTTGCTGCCCTGGAGGGGAAGGTAGAGGGAACGGATGTCTTTCTAGAAGCTCAATCTATTCCCATTCCCAGATTCCCCACTGTTCTTTAGCAGTGAGTGGTTCCTGAAAGTTTCTCCCTCTGTCCCCCTCCCCTTTGGATTTTCCATGATGAAAACTGGCCGGGGGGAGGCGGAAAGGGGGTCAGGCGGATTCTGAGGAGCCAGTGCCCCGGCCTCAATGCCCAACGCCAAGCACTAAGGCCCTCTGTTCCTCACTGGCTCGTCTCTCATCTGAGTCTTTTCTCTGCTCATCTAGCCTTTGGCAAAGGCTGAGAAGTCTGGTTCTGATTACGAGAGAGTGGAGCACCTGATTCTAATCTGGCAGCAGGGAAGAGGTTGGTAAGTGGTGACAGTGCAGGGCCCCCAGAAACTGGCATTTGGGGTATGTGGGGTATGTGGGGTATGTGGCTGGGACCCTTGAACTTACTGCTCTTGACTGAGTTGGTGTCCAATAGCCAGTCTCAGATTAGAGCAGCAGGAGTCACTGGGCTTTGGAGGAAGGGGTGGAGGATTGGAATGGAGCAGGGGAGGGAAGAGATCTGGAGGCATTAGGAGAAGGGGAGGGGCTGGAATTCGGAGAAGGACAAGAATCGGAACCTGCTGGGAGAGGGGGAGGGCTGAAGATCATTCAGTGTATTTTGGCCAGGTCTGATTATGTAATCGAGATACTGAGATACGAAAATTCACTCACTCCTTTCGTACCTAAGGCTAGCTCTTACAAAATCTTTCCTCTTCCAGAATTTGTTAGGGTCTTTGGCTGGGCCCTGGGATGCACACCAAAGGGGGTAGGTTCTAGAGGTACCAAAGGAGAGACTGGGGCTCAGAGAAAACATCCTTGATTGGATCCCAGAACGGTGGGCAGGGCTAGAGCCTCACACTCATGCTGGTATTGCTGTCCCTAAGAGAAACTTTTTTGGCAGGTGTGTGTGGGGGGGCATCCTGCCCCACTGCTGCTGCTGCTGCTGCTAAGTCGCTTAAGTTGTGTCCGACTCTGTGCGACCCCAGAGACGGCAGCCCACCAGGCTCCCCTGTCCCTGGGATTCTCCAGGCAAGAACACTGGAGTGGGTTGCCATTTCCTTCTCCAATGCATGAAAGTGAAAAGTGAAAATGAAGTCGCTCAGTCGTGTCCGACTCTTAGTGACCCCATGGACTACAGCCCACCAGGCTCCTCCGTCCATGGGATTTTCCAGGCAAGAGTACTGCCCTGCTAGCAGGATCTTAGTTTCCCAACCACAGATCAAACCTGGCCCTTGGCAGTGAAAGTGTCAGGTCCTAACCACTGGACGACCAGGGAATTCCCAATAAAAGGAACTTTTGAGGTGCCAAAGAATTGGGGCAGGGTCATAAGGTGGGTAGCTGAACTTACAGCTCAGGGGAAGGGGGCTGCAGGAGGGACGCTGAGGAAGGTGGAGAGTGAAAAAATAAAGGTGGCAGCTTGGAGAGGGTGAAATTATAATGGGTGGCATGGGGGGCCAGCCTGGCATCCTGACTACCATACCAGCTGAGAGCAGAGGGAACTTTAGAAAGGAAGGGGAAAGGGAGGAAAAAACCAGGATGGTTTCAGTGAATCAAGTTGAAGAACACCTTCTGACCCTTCCTGCAGGTTTTCCTTACCTTAACTACGCAGAGGGCAACCCATCTTGGCACGGAAGGCTGAACCCCCTCTTCCGTGGTCTGGGGTGATCCCATGCTTGTGACCGAGTGTGCTCAGATCCTTGGGGTGGGGGATTACAGGAGGAGGGCATCGAAAGAGTAGGCTGTTCTGGCACAAAGAGGTCAGGGGGCCTTGAGGGAAGGGTTTGGGCTCTGGGAACCAGGAAGGGCAGGGGAGGGGCAGAGCTCTCTCTCCTGGCTGAGGACAGAGGGTATATTGTCCAACTGGGAGGTTGCTGCTGCTGGGCGGGGAGCAGTGCAGCTCGCCTCTTCCAAACTTTTCTTTTTGGTGAGACTGGGGGTGAGAGAAGGCAAAGTCTCTTGTCCACACTTGTGGCCCTGGAGGTTACGATGGTTGCTGAGAAACAAGGTTTTATTTGAGCAACAGCTTCCCAGAAGATGTGTAGGTCTCCCACTTCCTGAGAAACCAGATTCTGGGCACTCACTGGGACCCTGCTTTGGGATCTGGAGTCTAATGCTTAATTCTGTTTAGGAGAAACTAGGCCACGTGGACTGGAATTCATGTGGGACCTGGCCAGACTCAAGTTGATGCCAAACCTGCAGCCTCCAGTTGCTCAAGACAACAGGAGGTTGACAGGGCTGACCCATCTTGAAACCCATTTCAGTGGTTGGGCTTCTCAGAGTCCATACATTCTGACTGAGGATGGTGGGCAGACCAGTGAACTTAACCTGTTGGGACATAGAACGGGCAGTTCCCTTCTCCCTGCTTTTTCTGTGCACAAGCAACGAGAACCTCTTTCCAGTCAGCCCTTTTCCCATCTTCATCCTTCTTTCCATCAGTTTATTCAGACGTCAGTATTACAGTGAAGAGGGTGGCTTGAAATGAAGGCTTTGGAGGATGTGACTGAGGCAGGCTATACAGGCAGCCTGGGCGGGAGCTTTTCCTCCCTGCCCACAGGGATCACAGCACAGCACACGCCCCTTATCCCTCAACTTGGAAGTCAACGCACCAGCCGTAAACTACAGGAGCTGTTGCTGCTGGAATTTGCCCAGGAAAGCCACCTGTTTAACTGTGCTCCCATCTCCCGCCCCACACTTCCTCTTGGCTCCAAGTCCCCAAAATTGTCCACTGTGGTTTCTGTGGCTTTTATGCTCCACCCCCTTGTGACCTTAAGGATTCTCTGCCACTGTTCTAACCTCTTTCCTGCCTTGAAACAATGAACAGTCTGTCCCTAGCTGTTTGGAAAATTCTCACCATTGGTGCTTTAAAAGTGGCCTCAGTTGTAACCTGGACCACCCTGTCAACTCCCCTCCGCCTGCACAGTGCAGCCAGGAGAGCAGACACAGCACCCGTCCAGACTGGAGTGCAGGTTTGCAGAGACAAAACCTCAAGGACCTGCAGATGTAGCCCTAGAGTTCCTGCTTCATCTTACGATTAAAATAAACAGTACAGGAAATGGGATGCAGATACTCTCAGGTATGGCTCAGAGGTTAAAGCGTCTGCCCGCAACGAGGGAGACCTGGGTTCGATCCCTGGGTCGGGAAGATCCCCTGGAGAAGGAAATGGCAACCCACTCCAGTATTCTTGCCTGGAGAATCCCATGGATGGAGGAGCCTGGAAGGCTACAGTTCATGGGGTTGCAGAGTCAGACACAACTGAGCAACTTCATTAAAAAGTTAACACCAGGCAAAAATGGAGGGGGCATTGATACTATCACTTCCAGTTCTGAGGCCTTAGTCAACAGATTCTGCTTGTAGTCCCACACTTCAGCTGCATAAAGTGGTATCGAGTACTGAGAGAACTTCAGCAAGGTGTGTGTGTGGACAGCACACTGTCAGTGGATAGAATGTGGTATGCATATCAAGAAACTTAAGCATTAAAGTGAACTTTAAAGATCAGATTTATTGGAGAAAACAAAAAAACCCCAAAACCCAAAGGATGGGATTTTACATCTCAAGACATCTCCCAGGTATTAAGTCTACAGATTACAAATCATTTTCATAGAAGATATTTTTGTACAAATTTTACATGTAATGAGGAGCGGGTCATAAATCCCTGTTTGTTCTAACAGGGTGGCAAGAGTAGAGGAATGGGGGGAAGAAACCAGCTTTTTTGTATACATCTATTTGGAAGGAGTAGACATGAAGAGGGCAAACCCTACCTTTTCAACATCTATAGCAAATGGTTTAAAAAAATACCCTCTCAACCTTGGGTATCTCTAAAAGCCACTTCCTAGCTACTAGCCACTCCAAGCCAATTATTTAAAGTTACCTCACTTGGTATGTCCTTTATGTCCACTGGGTAAATGATTCATTACGCTCACTGCTGCAGCACTCATAAACTAACACCCTGCAAGGTTGGACAGGGTCTAAGCTAGGACTGATGGGAAAAAAGTTTGCAAATAAGAGACCAAGGTGTCTTTTCTCTGTAGGTACCAATACTGCCCATAAGGACACCATCTATTGAGCTGACAGTACCAAGGTGCACATAAAGCAGGCAAGTAGAGCTACTGTGTTGCAAGAGAAGCAAGAACCTTGTTAAATTGTTCTCCATTATCATTCGTTCTCGCAAGGAATGCTAAAAAATAAAAAGAACACCCCCCCCCCCCAACACTTGGTCTAGGCCACATTATAAACCCAAACATTTGTGTGGGATTTCAGTGCAGAGATGGAAACTTTTTGAAAAAGTACACCCAACACCAATCAAGGTTGTAAGAAAGGTTTCCAATTTAACCACACACACCACCTAAGACTGGTAATTCTAAAGTTTTCTGAGGTGCAAAAGGGGTCAAAGCAGGAGGAGCAGGAATGGCTGAGGGAAGGAGTGAGACTCAATGAAGGAGCCAAGAACTGCTTAAGAAAAGCAGTAGTGATTCCTCACTGGACAGCTCCCGAGGGGCTCTAGAGGATGCCTAGCTCAAGAGTGAGACCGAAGTCCAAGTCGTCCCTGGGAAGGTCAGGAAAGACTAGCACGAGGAACCGAAGATGATGACAAGAGTCTGAATTTTTAAAACTTCAAGATTTCAACAGAATGTGGATTTATCTGAACTTTCAGAAGGGACAGTGTTTAAGAAAGGGTGAAACCAGGACACATAAAAGATCTGGGAATTCCCATGAACCCTAAGTGCTTCCTGCTCCAGGAAGTAAACCATTCATGTGTTTACTGGAGGTCATATACCATTTTCTCTATTACTGGTGCAAAATAATTCACCAAACCCCGAAGCTTCTTTTCACACCACGATTTCCCCATTTATTTTGGTCACCAAACAGTCCTATTCTTCAGTGGCCTGTAGACTCACTTCCACCTACCCCCCTGGGGGGTACAAATGAAGGAACTCCCCGTAGGCTGGCCCCAGTAACTCAGAACTAAATGAGAGGAGGGGCTGGCAGCCTCCTGGAGACTAAAACATCAGAGACTAAACCTACCTTGCCGAGGATGGAGAATTTATTCAGGTCATATTTGAGAATTCATGTATGCCACAACAGGATAATAGGAATTAAAGGTAGGAACCTCACTCTTCCTTATACCTGTCTACTGCCCAACTAGATTCCAGACACTGCATCACGCTAAACGGAGGCCCCTAGGCACTAATCACACAGGCAATTGCATGTGTCATAAAAACACACCACAACTTTTCCATTAAAAGCTGTACGTCTCTTTCTCTGGCTACACTGATGATTCTCCTGTTAGTTCAATACTTTAAAGGCTGCAGCAGCATGCAAAAGAATTTCATTTCATTTTGTGTTTTTTTAAAAAAAAGTTAAGAAAGGTCTCCAGGAGATGGTGAGTTTTATTTTGTCTTGTCTGGATAGAGGTTTGATTTGCTCTTGAATGTTCCAGGGTGGAGAGAGATTAGGAGAAAGCACAGAATGCAGAGGTCTATTCGGTGTAATCTCCCTCATTTTCATCTTCACCGTCAATGGCGAGAGCAGCGTACTTGCTTGCAGAACTGAACTTCTGTAACAGACAAGATAGATAAGGCCTTGAATTCTCACAGCAAAAACCAAGGTCCAGGATACTGGGGCGGACAGGAGGTGGATGTCCAGACCACACCCACGCGTTTGCTTATCAGGCTTCTCGGATGGAGCTGTAGCTGGGGAGAGTTGACTGGAGGCAGGTATATTCTTATGGAAGGCATACACCACCTTTTATCTTGAAGAGGGGATCAGAGTAGTAAAAGGCAGAATGAAGGAAAAGCTAGCCTAAGCTTCTTTCACTATTTCAAACAAGCAGCAATGCCCACTTTCAACCACTCCGTTTGCAGCATGTACAGAATTTCAGTGGTGAAAGTGGGCCACAGGAAGCTGAGGAAGTCTTTGACACTCACCGAGGCTGGATTTTCTTCAGCTTTCTTTGGCTCAGGTGCAGATCTGGAGTCGTGATCCTTTTTGCCATCTTTCCTGCAGAGGCAGAAATACCTTTAGGAGAGGACTCTTCCAACACCAATAAGCAGTTTTCAGATACTGAATAGGCACATCCAGTCAACAATTTTGGCTATCTGGACCTTTTGTAATTTCTAGATTCTCAGAATTGTAACTAACTATATTGGCTGACTTTAACAGGTTAACAGTGGGAACTTAATTACAAAGTGGCAGCTGTCAAGCATCAGGGCAGAGACTAGAAATGAAAGGACATGCATACCTGTCTGCCTCCTTCCAGTGGTCTTTGTTCCCCCCATCTCCCGGACCACGGCTGGAGCTCCCACTTTGGCCTTTTGGGGCACTCACCCCATCTACTTTATTTTCATCTGTTTGAGGGACATAAAAATAAATGGAAGTCAAGTAAAATAAACACTCCCACTCTCTCAGGTTTCCCTTAAGCTGAAGAGAAGTGTGCCCAAAGGTACTGAGGGAAATGAAAACTATCCCCGATCCAGACTTCCTTCCTAGGCTCTTCTTCCACGTCCTCTGTATCAGTCACACACCCTAAATAAGATCCACTAAAAAATTCTGCCTTGGGGTTAACGCCACCATGAAAAGCAAAGTGGAAATAAGGACTATGATGCCGTGTAGTGACCTTGGCCTTGCAGATGGCAACATTTCTAATCTGGACCAAGCATGTCCGTTTCCTCCCCACCCCCTTTTCTTTCCCTTTTCAAAGAAATGTACTACCAGGAAAGGGCAGGGCTCAATGTTTTCTCCAAACAAGCCACTCCTGCCCTCTACTGGCAAGAAAAGGCAATCAACTTTTAACAACAAAAAAGGTGCAAAATACAATGAAGTTCAGTATTTTTCAATGTCTCTACAGAATTTTTTTTTTTTTTTTAATTTAGGTCTCTATCTTGGCAAATGACCTACTTCCCTCTTGGCCTTACCTTTCCTTGCTGATCCTTCCTCAGATAGTTGAGCTGGAACTACTTTCCCTCCACCACTAGAAAGAAAACACGTAATCACATTCATCAGCTTATCTTAGGAAAGGAACAGAAATGTCTATGTCAAGTGCAGTTAGTCTTACAGAAAACCAAAAACACATACTTAATGCTTTTAAACATTAAAATATGGGAAAAGACAACAATCAGAGCAATTATGTGAACTTGACCAAGTGTCACATCCTTTGACGTGACCCCCAAGGCCATACCGCCAAACTGTGGCCCTCGCAGGTTCTGATTTATAGTGTGTGCAGACTGAGTCACCAAAGTGATGTCAAGCAGCTAGCAAAACTCCAGAAAACTGAGCCACCGGCACACCACAGAATTTGCACTATGAAAGCCAAGATGGCAGAACATATCAGATGCCATAAGGCCAGTACCCCAGAGGGCACCTTCCACCATTAGAAAACAGCACTGAAGAGTCTATAGCCAACCAACTGCTATGTTTCCAAGCTGACTCACCTTGTAGGGGACTGCTGCTCTGTGTCTGAGCTCTGAGATCGAGCAGGAGGGTTAGAACTTCGCTTCACCCAAGCATTCTCCTTTGGTGGAGGGGCTGGCATTACCTTTAGAGGCTGTTCAGGTTTGGGAGGCTTAGAAGTTGGAGACTGACAGTCTTCCTCTTTATTGGGGGTTTCATTTTCTAAAGACTTCTCACTCTCTCTTCTTCTTGCATCTGTGAGGTCAAAATGGGAAGGTCAAAGCATCAGAAAAAGGGCTTATTGATAACAACCTATTAGAACCTCAAGAGTGGAAAACGGCCCACATCCAAGTACACTGCTTTCCATCATCATTCTTCAATACAGAGCTGAATCTGGCTCCCAACAGATGTTCTCAGTGTTAAAACACTGGTACTTGATACACATGTAGAAACACTCGTAACAAAAAGTGATACAAGACTTTGGACCTCACTCGTAGTACACTGGATAAGAATGTCTGTTATTGCAGGGGACACGGATTTGATTTCTGGTCTTGGAAGATTCCACATTCCATGGAGAAACTAAGCCTGTGTGCCGCAACTACCAAAGCCCATCGTCTAAAGCCTGGGCTCCACAACGATGAGAGCATCGTACTGGAGAGCAGCCCCCGCTCTCCACAACTAGAGAAAGCCCACCTGCCACAATGGAGACCCAGCCCAACGACAACAGCAAAGTGACACAAGAACCTAAGAGGAGGGGACAAACCCAACAGCCAAGTATACTTTTCAGTGGGAGATTAAACTGATTAACTAAGTCTCTTCTGGTACCCATTACCCAGATTTTCTCAGAGCAAATATGAAAGTCAGACCAATCCATGATAACCCAAATAAAGAGTCCACGACTAAATTTCATATGCATAATTTGGCTATGGATACGTTAGGTTAAGGCAAAGGGCAATAATAAGATACCCACCCTGGTCTGACTTACTTCTGCCAGATGTGGCTGAGGTCCCAGTCTGTGATGACTCACTTCCTGTCCTCGATCGTTCCCGTTCCTGAGTTTCTTCACTTCGCCAGCTTGGGTGTCTGTATAAAAGAGATTTAACAAAATACACCATGCCCAGCTCAGTAATGGCTACCCTGCACCCATGCTGACCCCTCAAGAACTATCACTTTTTAAGTTTTATCATGTTGGCTTTATATGTGGGTGTATAAGCTGTCTTTCTTGCTCAAACCATTTGAAACTGGCAGACATTTAATACACTTGGGTTCTAAATATAAGTATCACTTGCTTCAAAGTTACCTTTATGCCACTTTACTTTTACAAAAAGACCCATATATGCTGCTGCCACCAGAAAGAAATCCTAAGAGGACTCTGCTTTTAAAAAAAGATGAAAAGTGAAAATAGTGTTCAGTGTTGGTTTTACAGCAAGCTTTTTATCTGTTAGCAAAATGTGTCCTAAAATAATTGCTTCTTTGATTTACACCATTCTGGCTTATAAAAAGTTTTGTAGGAATGCTCTACTTTTGGACATTGGGGAAACCTGTACTTCACCAAGTGTTGGCTAGGGTTAAGAACATTCTCCTACAGAATCTGTAACTCTGTGCTCCATTATTGACAACACAATTCTGCCAATCAATCAAAAAACCAGGTCTAGTTTTATCAGATTATTGTAACTGGAAAATAATTTACAGCCTATACTTAGTACTAGTGAAAACATTCTTTCTACTCCATCTCCAATAACTTGAAAAGAGGTAAATCCATTCACCTCACTTTGGTTGGATTTTACTCTATACACTAAGGCAGGGTTTGGCAAATTTTTTTCTTGAAGGTTAGCCAAAATTTGCAGATGCTTGTGAGGGCCCAGGAGGCCTTTTGAAAATCATGAGGGACAGGCTACAACTCTTCCCTGACTAAAGAAACTGTCTCACTCACTGCTACTTGGCAGCTTCAGCCCATGAGCACTAAACGCTAGTAAGTGACAACCAGTAACACTCACACAAATTTCCCGAGTCCTAGAGATACAATGCCCCCGTTAAGAACCATGGGCTTCATGGATGCGAAATCCGTCACTGAAGATCATCTCACCTCTCCCGAGGCCGTCGTTCTAGTTTTGGCTCATCCAGCTGACGCTGCAGTTTCTCCTGTTCCTTCTGTAGCCGCTCTTCTACTTCTCGTTCTCTAGCAGCTGTGTCAACAGGCTTTGCCCCTCCAAAGATAGAGGCTGCACGACTGGACTGGGAGGTGCTAGCGGAGGAATCATCTTCCTTAGGAGTACTCCGAGGCTTTAGGTTCAGTTTGGGTCTTTGAGGGGGACCTAAATTAGGAAAAAAAAAAAAAAAGTAATAGTTTTTGGAAATCACCAAAAGCTGATGTTTAAAAGTCAGATTGCCAGACGTATCTCTTATGAAATGCTATTTAGTATTCAGATTAAAGAGTGGCCTAGCCAGTCCAACAAAGGTAAGGACGCAGATCATTAAACTGATCCTTTACCACGGTTACTATTATCTGGGGGGATTTTTAACTATGATAAGATATTGGATGAAAGTATCTTGTTAAAATATGTGGTCTGGAAGAGGAATCATTATAGTAGGTTAAGAAGAACTTATAACACTATGCTGGGGAAGACTCCCGCAGTGTTTATCCTAAACATTTCAAACAGACAAAAGATATAGAAAATATAAAGAAAGCTTGTGTACATCAACCACCCGACATAAAACACTGCAAAAATTTCCAAAGCTTTCCCTGATAACATGCTTAGCTGCATTGTCTTCTCCTAACTACTATGCTCAATTTGCTATTTATCCTTCTCATGCATGTCTTTATTATTTTAGGTCGTATTTATGTATCTGCAAACAAAGAGGATATTGTTTAGCAAATTTTATATTTTCTATAAAGGTTTTACATTAGTAGTTTATGTAACTTTTAAGGTAACATTTTTCATCTGTATGACTCTGTCAAGGGGCCATAACCAATGTGAATAGGATACAACTGGGGTCAGAAACAAGAACTCACTGAAGTCACACACCTAATATAGGGTGGACCAAAAAATGAAACCCACATTATTGATAATTTCTTTTACCTACTCAACAAATAATCTGAACACTTATATTTCTGATACCATATCAATGCCAGGAATACGAAGAGGCAGAGCAGTGAAGGCCCTTGTCTATGTCAGAGGTACAAAGGGTTATGTTTCAGGCCATGAAGAGACAAAAAAAGGGTTTTAGAAGAAGAATAACCTAATTAGGTATTGTTCCAGAAAGACAACCCAAGCCAACGTGAAAATAGAGGGAAATGTAAGTAACATGGGCACAGCAACGATGTCTGAACAGTGACAGTGACCCTGGAGGAAAGGGGGCAGATCTTACAAGTTGGGGGTGATGGGGGTGGAAATCAAATATTGGGGGAGAAAATGGCATGAAAGGCAAAGGTCAGCAGCCAACGAAGATTGCATCTGAGCCTCTACTTTTCAAAGTGGAGACAATACTTGTACCTCTACCACATTGAATACTTACTAATCATTAACTGTAGGTGTGCTGTCTAAATAGAATTACAGATAAGAATTCTGGACCAGATACCTTACTTAAATTTTAATTTTGGCTGTACCACATTCGGAATCTCAGTTCCCCAACCAGGGACTGAACCCAAGCCAGGACAATGAAAGCCCAGAATCCTAACCACCAGGCCACCAGGAAACTCCCAGATATATTATTTTTAAAATGACATCGCTGAAGTCAGAACAATAAATGGTGGCCATTTATAATACTTTTTGAGGTAGAGTTGTAACACATGTTTTATATAAGTGATCCTAACATTAGGGGCATTAATTTTACAATACATACACTGACATCGTACCATTAATGAATGAATAGCAACCATTTGGTATAATAGCACTGAAATAAGCAACACTTGGTTTTTAACCCATTCAGTTCAGTTCAGTCGCTCAGTTGTGTCCGACTCTTTGTGACCCCATGAATTGCAGCATGCCAGGCCTCCCTGTCCATCACCTCACCAACTCCCAGAGTTTACTCAAACTCATGTCCATCGAGTCGGTGATGCCATCCAGCCATCTCATCCTCTGTTGTCCCCTTCTCTTCCTGCCCCCAATCCCTCCCAGCATCAGAGTCTTTTCCAATGAGTCAACTCTTTGCATGAGGTGGCCAAAGTATTGGAGTTTCAGCTTTAGCATCAGTCCTTCCAAAGAAATTCCAGGGCTGATCTCCTTCAGAATGGACTGGTTGGATCTCCTTGCAGTCCAAGGCACTCTCAAAAGTCTTCTCCAACACCACAGTTCAAAACCATCAATTCTTTGGTGCTCAGCTTTCTTCACAGTCCAACTCTCACATCCATACATGACCACTGGAAAAACCATAGCCATGACTAGATAGACCTTTGTTGGCAAAGAAATGTCTCTGCTTTTGAATATGCTATCTAGGTTGGTCATAACTTTCCTTCCATGGAGTAAGCGTCTTTTAATTTCATGGCTGCAATCACCATCTGCAGTGATTTTGGAGCCCCCAAAAATAAAGTCTGACACTGTTTCCCCATCTAGTTCCCATGAAGTGATGGGACCGAATGCCATGATCTTCGTTTTCTGAATGCTGAGCTTTAAGCCAACTTTTTCACTCTCCTTTTTCATCAAGAGGGTTTAAATGGCAACCCACTCCAGTACTCTTGCCTAGAAAATCCCATGGACGGAGGAGCCTCGTGCAGGCTACTGCCCATGGGGTCGCAAAGAGTTGGACGCAACTGAGCCACTTCACTTCACTTCACTTTCTGCCATAAAGGTGGTGTCATCTGCGTATCTGAGGTTATTGATATTTCTCCCGGCAATCTTGATTCCAGTTTGTGCTTCTTCCAGCCCAGCGTTTCTCATGATGTACTCTGCATATAAGTTAAATAAGCAGGATTGACAGTATACAGCCTTGACGTACTCCTTTTCCTATTTGGAACAAGTCTGTTCCATGTCCAATTCTAACTGTTGCTTCCTGACCTGCATATAGGTTTCTCAAGAGGCAGGTCAGGTGGTCTGGTATTCCCATCTCAGAATTTTCCACAGTTTATTGTGATCCACACGGTCAATGGCTTTGGCATAGTCAATAAGGCTGAAATACATGTTTTTCTGGAACTCTCTTGCTTTTTCCATGATCCAGTGGATGTTGGCAATCTGATCTCTGGTTCCTCTGCTTTTTCTAAATCCAGGTTGAACATCAGGAAGTTCACGGTTCACGTATTGCTAAAGCCTGACTTGGAGAATTTTGAGCATTACTTTACTAGCGTGTGAGATGAGTGCAATTGTGCGGTATTTTGAGCATTCTTTGGCATTGCCTTTCTTTGGGATTGGAATGAAAACTGACCTTTTCCAGTCCTGTGGCCACTGCTGAGTTTTCCAAATTTGCTGGCATATTGAGTGTAGCACTTTCACAGCATCATCTTTCAGGATTTGAAATAGCTCCACTGGAATTCCATCACCTCCACTTTGTTCGTAGTGATGCTTCCTAAGGCCCACTTGACTTCACATTCCAGGATGTCTGGCTCTAGATGAGTGATCACACCATCGTGATTATCTGGGTCATGAAGATCTTTTTGTACAGTTCTTCTGTGTATTCTTGCCACCTCTTCTTAATATCTTCTGCTTCTGTTAGGTCCATACCATTTCTGTCCTTTACAGAGCCTGTCTTTGCATGAAATGTTCCCTTGGCATCTCTAATTTTCTTGAAGAGATCTCTAGTCTTTCCCATTCTGTTGTTTTCCTCTATTTCTTTGCATTGATCGCTGAGGAAGGCTTTCTTATCTCTTCTTGCTATTCTTTGGAACCCTGCATTCAGGTGTTTGTATCTTTCTTTTTCACTTCTCTTCTTTTCACAGCTATTTGTAAGGCAGACAGCCATTTTGCTTTTTTGCATTTCTTTTCCATGGGGATGGTCTTGATCCCAGTCTCCTGTACAATGTCACGAACCTCCGTCCATAGTTCATCAGGCACTCTATTATATCTAGTCCCTTAAATCTATTTCTCACTTCCACTGTATAATCATAAGGGATTCGATTTAGGTCATACCTGAATGGTCTAGTGGTTTTCCTTACTTTCTTCAATTTAAGTCTGAATTTTGCAATAAGGAGTTCATGATCTGAGCCACAGTCAGCTCCCAGTTTGTTTTTACTGACTGTATAGAGCTTCTCCTTCTTTGGCTGCAAAGAATATAATCAATCTGATTTTGGTGTTGACCCATACCACCTACCAATTACTGGCTATGAGACCGTGACTGAATTTCATTTCTTCACTTGAAAAGTCGGGCTAAAACAGACTATTTTAAGTGAGACCTTACTGTAAGAGTCTGGCAAATGGTTTTTTCCATTTTTGTCTATTCAATTAAATTTTAATCTATATCCTAAGACAGATTAGAACTAGGCTTTATGTTCATCATGTTCATTTTAATCTAATGCTCTTTCTATCCTGTTCTGATGCATTTTTCTCTTTAACTATGTGCAGATTCTATTTGTGCCCATAACTGGAAAATTTCAACCAGTTACTACTCTAGTTGTAACGCTCCATCAAGCAAGCAGACAAGATGTTTACCTCTATCATCCCGCCTGTAATCATCCCGAGAGTAATCATCTCTGGAACTCCAGGACCGGTCATCTCGTCTGTCGTATCTGTCTTCATAGCGGTCCCCGCCTCCTCTGTAGTCATCATCCCTCCGGTACCCGCTACCGAATGCTCTTCTGCCACTGCCTATCCTGGAATCGTAGCCTGTAAACAGATCCCAAATTGTAATCATCACACTGGAGGGAAGAAGGAAGCTCTTCAAAGAATTTGTGTTTTATAATGACCTCTGTCATAGTCTCTGCCACCTCGGTCATCATAGCGATCTCGGCCCCCGTATCGATCCATGTCCCGGCGTGGGCCATCACGGTAACTGTCCCGATACCCATCACGATATCTGTCTGAATCGTAACGATCTCGATACTCTAGAGAAGAAGACAGACAGGTAACGTCATTCCTTTTTCTTTGATGCTACTAATAAAAAGAAACATGACAGCCCAATAGGTCAGTTTGGTTTCGAGCTCATATTCACTGAGGTGTCTGTTTTTATGAACAACAAAAATATTATATCCAAGGCAGAATAATTTGTATTGAATTAAGTTTTCTCGGTAGTTATTTTTAAAAAGTTATCTACTGATTCAATAACGTTCCTGGGGTAACAATTTAGGAGGAAGTTAGGGGAGAAATAAATATACAGTCTGTGGTTTAGCTTTTTGAAGTTTCAGTTACCTGTGGTCAACTACAGTCAAAAATTTTTAATGGAAAATTCCAGAAATACACAATTCTTAAGTTTTAAAACGTAACAATAATGTGTGCTGTTCTGAATAGCATGGATGAAATCTTATGCTCTCTCCCTCCAACCTGTCCAGGATACAAATCATCCCTTTTGTCCAGCGTACCCACACAGTATAGAACAGTAAGATATATTTTGAGAGAGACAACACATTCACGTAACTTGTATTACAGTATACTGTTACAATTGTTCTATTTTATTATTAATCATTATTGTGAATCTCTAGTATACTTAATTTATAAATTAAACTTCATTATAGCTATGTACGTATAGGAACAACACAGTGTAACACACAGGATTTGGTAGTATCCAAGGTTTCAGGCATCCATGTGGGGGTGGCGGTGTCTTGAAATGTATCCACAGGTATGGCAGGGGGCAGGAGACATGGACTGCTATATATTCCATAATAAACTTCCAGGATTAATGATATAAATATTAAATAATATAAGCACAAAACACCAGAAGAAAATACAGCTGGAATCTTTCACAGTTGATATCAAAGAATCAAAGTCTACTTAAAAGTTTAGCATGGAGGGAACTCCCAGGTGGTCCAGTGGTTAGGACTCCAAGCTTTCAGAGCAAGAGGCATGGGTTCGATCCCTGGTTAGGGAAAAAACATGCCGAAAGCCATGTGGTGTGGTGGTGGGGAAAACAAAAATTTGGCATGGAAAAATAATTACATATACCACAAATCAAAATGAGAAAAATATATGTACTATATGACAACTGGTTAATTAAAACACCTCAATGTCTCAATATGAACCAATTAATTAAAAAATGAAACAGCCAACTTAAAAGATGTTTTGAGTTTACATGAGTAGGTCAAAGAAAGATATTTTTGTGACAGCTTCATTTTAAACAATGGTTTCATTTTGCAAAGGTCATCATTTTGTCTACATGAACATTCATCCACAGGTAGTTTAGATTTTATAAATGAAGGGGCTTCCCTGGCGGTCCAGTGGCTAAGACTGTGCTTCCAACGCAGAGGGGCACATGTTCAATCCCTGGATGGGAAACTAAGATCCCACATACCTCGTGGCATGGGCAAAATACAAAAATAAACAAACTTTATAAATTATAAACTTTCACTAAGACAGTAGGGATCCACAGTGAAGAAAAGCAGCACAGAGCTATGTTATTATAAGATAGCATATTCTGGAAATATACAAAACATTTAGAGTAATACTTTCCCCACTCCCAAGGTGTCTTTTGTGGGCTACTGGCTTGGGACGGGGTCTCTCCCTTTGCGGCACAGTGTGGGATCTGCCTCTACCATGCTGGCAGGGCTAACTTTGGGGCCCTGGCCTAGTCTTTGTTATTATCCATCCTGCTTGCTTTAAATTATTAAATTTAATATCTGAGGTGAGAAAATTGTCATGTTCCTGGGACCCCTTGGGGTGATTGTCTGCTTTTCAACAGCCATTTCTCCTTGTTAATAATAAAACCTCTTGCATAGATAGTGAAATAAAAGTACCTAAGTAGTTCTCCCAAGGCTCGTTGAGTCATAAAGACTTGATCTAAAAATCAGATACAAACGTGACTTCGTTCTTCTACATCTTAACTATATCAAGGAGGACTCTCTTAAAATAGGAATGTATCTCTGCTTCCTCAATTATATTTGACACAGGGTTCACTAGTGTCTCACAACAATCAAAATGTTTGTGGATTTAAGTTGCTCTTTCCATTTTTTAACTTGATACTGCTCTAAAATTCCTCCACATTTTTGCTTTTCTTGCTCACCATAACAGGTTTTGGAAATTTCCTGGTGGTCTAGTGGTGAGGACTCAGCACTTTCACTGCCAGGACCCTGGGTTCAATTCCTAGTCAGGAGGATTAGGATCCCGTAAGCCATGAAGCTTGGCCACACCAAACAGGTTTTGAATTTTATCCCTGTCATCACATGTACGTTATGCTATCAAGTATTCCATTATATCAACAAACCACTATTTAGTCATCTTTAAATTACACATTGTATTTGCATACTATTTCTCTCCCCTGTTAAAATAATGTCCAGACAGCAATATTTTATGTTTTGTTCACTGCCATATCCTGAGCTCACAAAAGTACCTAGTGTATGGGTAGACATTTAGGATTATTTGAAGGTAATGAATTTTCTGTTATTGTCTAATTACAAAACACACCCAGAACACAGAAGAAACTAACTGGATGAAAATGAACTTACTGTCTCCAAAGCTATCATCACCCCTTCTGGGCGGGTAGTCATCAAAGCTGTCTGCAGCAGGACGGGCCCTCCAGTCTGTATCTGTTTTGTCAGAATCACGATTTCTATCTCGGCCAAAAGAACGATCATCCCTGTCTACAGATATATCAAATAAAAAACCACAGGTTAGCTCACAAAAACTGTTGCCAAATATTTCTCACATGTGTATACAACCCCTGCTGCCTCACACATGGTACCTGCTTACACCACAGCATTGTCATGAAGTCATCCCAGCCCTGTAAGTGCACTCTTCAGCTCAACCAAGTGACTCCCTTCCTCACATTTATTCCTACTGGCTTTAATGCCTACCTATCTCATCTTCTATATAGGCCAGGAGCCTCTAAAATATAGGTGAATCGGGCTCCTTTGGTGTCCAGGGTGCTAGGTATGTAATTTATCTAGTATATATTTAATGTTCATCTAAGGCAATCAGGGTTTCTCAGCAACAAGAATCGGGTTGGACGATTCTGTTGTGGGGGCCATCATACACACTAGAGAACAGCCCCCAGATTCCTTTAGATGGCAGCCCTCCCTACACTTGTGACAACCCAAATGTCTCCCAACACTGACAAATGTCCACTATGAAGCAAAACCACCCTCAGTCAACAATTACTGATTGAGATTAAGGTAGGTCTCCACTAAAAACTTCTGGGGAAGGGCACCTCTGGTTTGTCATCCTAGGACCAGATGAAACAGAATACTCGAACACATTCAGTCAGCTTTCTCACCTTTATCCTGTGCTTGATCAGCAACGTCCACTCGAATTCTCCTGTTACCTAGAGACTGAGAGCATAGGACCATATTAACCAACCTTTTGCCCCATTATGCACAAATCCCATGAGTGACCTTGAACGTCTGGGCATAGCAGAAGCACTGGGGGAAGGAAGATAAAGGAAAAACACTGTAATCTAGCCAACACTACAATCTGTTGGCTAAAGAATCCTCTATAAAGACTTGAATATAAAATAACCTTGTAGAATTAACATTTAAGTTGGGCTTAAATAAATGTCAGTTCAATTATCTTACTATTTTTATAAAGTCAAATCTCACAGAATAGATTTAACTTTTTAACTATCACAGGCAATTTATTAAGTGTAATCCTTTTACATTATAGGCAATTCAGCAAACTTCAGACAATAACAGTTGTATGGTATCCTTTTCTTATCCAGAATGAGAAGTTAAAAATTAGTAATGCTAATGAAACCTAAAAGTGATATGAAAAGAAAAACTTCCAACTTTTGTTTTTCATATATTAATATTTAACTAAATACACAAATTTTATTCCTATTTGACATTTGCTTCAGATTATCATGGTGGTACTCAAGCCTGAGACAGGAAAAATATTTTAGGAGGAGTTGCTTTCAATCATGTCCAATGTCAGATGTGGACCACAGAATTATGCCACAAATGTCATTGGAAATTGCCTTCTCAACAATGAGAGGTTGTTGGAATTTAAATAAGAGCCTTTTTTTCCCTTTTCAGATATAATCAGTTTGATTTCTAAAGTCACTAGAGGTAAAAAAGCAGTTCCTGGATTAGAAACTTTTTATCACTAATATGCAACTAACTGTTTTAATATTCCTGCTTAGGCAAGCCTAACAATCCATACATGGCCTTAAATGACTGATCACAATTAGATTTAATCTCCATTCCCCTTCATGTATTAATAGCTGCATTTTCTCTCCCTACTGAACCTCTGGTGTGTCTAGACAGGAAAACATCTACAGGCAAGAATAGTAAAAATGCAGGACTGAACGTTTACTGTTATTCCTAGGAGCAAGTACTATTGATACAATTGACATTTTAGAAATGTTTCTGAGCCCTCTTAAAATTATTACTAGGCCCTGATGAACTTGCTGAAAGGAAGTGTGACTTGCTAGATGTTGAAAGTTAACTGGAATACTGATAAATAATCCAAGCTTTTCTTTGTAGATATTGTGGGAATCTTTGAAATAGCTACAGACCCAGACTAAAAAATAATCAGTTTGATAAACATAAGAATTGTTAGCTCCCAGCCCTCAACCCCACCCTTTTTATTTACCTCTTCGTTGAGGCTCAAGGCACTGAGCAAGGAATCCAGGTCCTCAAACTCTGCATAACCAAAACCTTTTAACCTTTCAGGATTGCTGGGTTCACGCGGTAAACGCACTGCACTGATCTAAAGAGAAATAAGAAATAGTTCCCAAATTCAATGTTCTTGTTCACTTGCCTTCTTTTCTGACACTGTGTATGCAATGCATTTATCTGAAGAATACACAAGAACCTAGATGTCTCCAGGAGGAAAACTGGTACAGAAGGATACAAGAGAGACTTCACTATATACCTTGTTAAAATCTTTACAACTTGAACAGTATGAATTTAGCCTTTAAAAACCTTGGACAAGTTCAGTGTATTCCTTGCAACCCTGACTTCTGCCTCATTTTGTATTTCTATTTTTTAGTTGTTTTTCAATCAAGAGGAATTGCCTATTCCACAATTAATTGATTTTCAATTTTTCTCTCTCAGAAATTAGACTCAGTTTTTGCCAAAAGGTTTTCTGGGCAGTATATTTTATGACAAGCTGACTTATCTGAGAAACATTATTTAGTGTTTTCACATATTTATAGCTTGGCTGAATCAAACACTGGATTGTAAACTCTGACCATCCTTACCCTCTGCCAAATGATAAAGCACTGATTCATACTTTTAACTACTTTCTTGTCACCTTTTGTGTCTGTTTTCTAACCCCTATTATTTACTTCTTCATTTCTCTAACATTGTGCATATATTCAAGTTATCTTTTGCATCACTGATTTGATCCTTTATTCTGGCCTTCTGAGATATGGATTTTGTTAGTTGCTATTTTAACTCCACTCATGAGTAGAGCAGGAAAAGGAATTTAAAAAAAAAGGGAATAAAGATGTCCTCTCATTGGCAAAGACTCTGGAGAAAAACCCAAAAGAATTGGAAATTATTACTCCTTCTTCCATTTTTGAAATCTTAAGTATTTTTTCATCAAAGTTTGGAAAAAGGACTTCTAAGCACCTCATACTTTCTAGAAACTTTCAGATCAGTGTTTTCAAACATCTTGCCTTAAACTTTTTAAGCAAGCTTGTGAATTCCATTATACGCGAACAGATTCTGTTAACATAAACTACATATCTGCTCAGTTAAATGTATTCATATAAAATATAAAAATGTAGTTTTTAAATGCAGTTTTGCTATAAGCCTGAATGTCATTAACAGAATAGCTGAGTTCAGAGAAACTTTCTTTCCACTTTTCAACATTCAACTGGGTATGTCACCTTTAAATTTCTTAATGAGAATGGTATATGTTTTTGACAGATTCTCCCTGTATTAATAAGGTATTAAATCTGTTGATAAGACTGTCCGACTGCTGTTGGATGAGAACATTCTCAGCCAGAGGGCCTAAATGCCACTTAATTATATAATTTTCTTTTCTAAGTCTATATATAACCTTAGAACTTTTCTCAACACAGGAATTCAAGAGACAGGCACTATGCTACCCTCCCTATGTAGTTAATTACCTAAATCCTTTACACTTACATTTAATCCTCTAAAGAATTCCTTAATGGAGTCTTCTGTCACATCATAGGGCAGGTTCCCTAGAAAAGCAGTGTAGGGTGGAGATTTGGGAAGACGGCTCCGGTCGATATTGGGTTCCCGAGCAGCCCGTGGAGCAGTGGGCAGGATGGAACGGTCAATTGGAGGTGCCCGATACACATCATCATCATTACTATGCCAAGTGGTTGAAACTAGGGTAGAAAAGTAGACATTAAACAATTGAAGAAACTTCCCTTAGTACCACTGTAGAATAAGAGGACCTACACCAAGTGCCAAGTGGTAAGTCATTTTATTCCACCTTACCTTTGTAGTAATCTTGTGAGTTTGTTCCCCATTTTACCGAAAAGGAAACTAAGATTTTGGGAAGGTTTTGTAACTTGCCTACCAAGGTCACACAGATGGTAGCCCAGCAGGATGGTACTCCTAGTGGAGCTAGGAGATACTGTCCCTACGGTACTGCCCATGAGTTTGTACTTCAGGTATCAACACTTATAGAAGGTACGCTCTAGATGAAATTTCTTAATACAAAAATAGGTCACAAAAGTATTTTTCAGTTTGCAATGAAGGTTTTAGAAAAAAATGACGGGTGATCAGATGTGTCAGGCCCAATGACTTTATAGCTCCTGCCTGTTGCCAGCTATTCTGCGAAGGCATGGAACTTCTTCAAATATTTTCCCACCATAATTACTATTCCCATTCCTTTCCCTCAGACCATTTTTGTTTACCCAGGAACACCATGCCTTCATACTAATAGCTCCTAGAACAAATTATTTCCTGACTGTTAAGTATAAACAGCTTATAGATTATAGTGCCATCTTACTTTATGAGGACATCACAGAATTTTAAACCTAAAATGAAATCATCTAGCCCTTACTTTCCAAATGAAAACAAGGCTTAAAAGGACAGTACCCTGACAAAACTCTATTACTGTAATAGCCAGAATTGGCACTAAGCCCTCTCAAATCACCACTTTAGTCCCTATTTCAAACTCACAGCCTTAACCTATTTTGTTATGTACAAATACATAAACATAAGATTTCAGATTCTACAAAATTAGTAAGCTTCTTCCAAACTGCAAGTGTGAAGCATTATTATGGGATAGATTTTGTCCAGAAACTCCAGGCATGATGGAAAACAGAAGAAAACGCACCATCCCCTTCCAGATCGTCTGTTTCATCAGCCCAGCTGACTGGTTTGGGGACATAGGTGCTGCCTCCACCAGTCCCTCCATCCTCAGCCAGAAAGTCTGTTAGGGAGATAGTCTTCCCCTTCTTATTCTTCTTTTTCGCTGTTTCAAAAAGACAAGAGAAAGATTACTCATCAATACTTGGGTCTTTACAGAATTGTACACGGCACTATTGTTAAAAGTACCTATAAGAAAGCAACAAAAAAGTCCCATCAAAGGTTTAGATTGTGGTACATTTATATGAAAGAATCCCGTGCAGATATAAAGGAGAAAGCACAATGTATTGGGACAGAAAGCCCAATGAGAAGTGAAAAATAAAATGAGGTAGGGGCAAACTTTTATTTCCTACTACATTCTCTTGTGTATCATTTGAGATTTTTAATTTAACTATTTGTGTTTAAGAAAGGGTACTATATTCATTGCTCCCGGGACACAAAGAAACAAAACAAAATCCTTACTCTTAATATTCTGACACTCCTTCCCTACCTTAACACCACATATGAAAACGAGATATTATACTAAAGGAAAAACATAAGAAATCCCTGAGAATCAGCAATTTAAATGTTTTCCCTGGTTTGAAATCTTTAGGAATCCTGGCCATGACTCTATTACTCTCCAGTCCTTAGAACTTCTTCTGAGATGGCACCAGTCAGCAGCTAATGCAGAAGAACTGAAAGGACTAACTGAAGTTCTAGAATTGGCCCTTCAGAGCAGCTGTGACGTGGTTAAGGGGGAAAAAAACCCCCCAAAACCATAACAAGCAGTTCTGTTGTAACAAAGATCAGTTTCATGCCTTTTATAATGATGAGTTCCTTCTCCATGTTCCAATTCTCAACAAACTTTCAATTTTCAATGCAAAATGATGAAGAGTCTGTAACTCGATGCACCATTTACTTAACTGAACGAAGGCTGTTCTCTCACCTGGTACTTACCTTTCCTTTAAAACACAATTTTCAAGAACTAAAGACCTGTTTGCTATGAATGTTATGAACCTTCTGCACACAAAATGAACCTCAAGAATTATGGTCTCAATGTGCAAAACAGACAAACTTGGCTACAATTATACAGGGAAAAAATATGGTCTTGAATGTGAAGTTTTCATGCTTCTCTCAAGTGACCTAATAATAACCCTGTTCCAAAACTCATTTATGATCACCAGGTTATATTGTGTATCTATCCTATGCTTCGAAAGAAAGTAGCTATGCAAAGTTTGATAATACTGATACTGCTCCTAGCTCATATGCAAAGGCCTGGGGGAAATTTTAATTTGAATAAGACATAAAACATACCTTTTATGTAGAACGATAATGTATAGGCTTATTTTAGTTGTTCAATTAAAAAATAAGTGGGACTAGTATGATGCTAGCTAGAGAGCTTTACTTTCATGGGGCTTCATGATCTGTCTGGTCATTGAGAAAATAAAAACAGAACTGCTGGTCAGCCCGTACAATGAGGTAAAGCCCAACATGAGAATAACAGTTTGATTGAGGTGTCGCTTTTCCCCTTGTTTTACATACAAATCTAATGCCAAAACAGCACAAGCTGGAAAACCAATCTGCCCTTTGATTTTGGCATAAATCAATTTCCTAAATCAGGTTTTCTCAGTTTTTACCTCTTGACAAACTAATCTCACATTCTCCTTTAACGTAATTTGAAATTTCAAAATAGTGTGTCCAAAAAAGAAAATTAAAACACTGTTTTAGAATGTCTTTTCAAACGATACATATCCCTTTCCCCTTGGATTCTGTGACTGGCCCCTCAGAAACTTCTGGCTGAGAAATCACTGTTGGGTGATGGATAGCCTTCATATACAGACAAACTAAAACTCTTCCTCAAGACCTCCAACTTCTTTAAATCTAGCAGCAGCACTGACTCAATCATAATATAAGCAGCAGATTTAACAGAACAAGCCTTTAAAAAAGTAAAATTAACAAACCTAAATGTTCTCTCCACTCTGTTTTATTCAAATAATTAAGAAACAATGTTACCTAAATCTTTCATGCACCTTTTGCTCCAGCAATATCTATGTCCATCCCATGTTTAGGACTTCAATGATGTTTTCTTTACTAAGTTAAGCATCCTTTAATGCTCCCAGCAGTATCAAACCTTTGACACAATGAGCTGATCCAACTCTTAAATGTCTAAGTTTTCCATGAATTGGTGAAAGTTCAACCACGTAATAAAACACATCCCAATTACTTAAGACCAAATCCACTTGGACAAGAAGAAATTTTATTAAACCTTCTAACTGCCTGCTTGCCTCATTACAATTGTAATTTACTGACTAAATACTAGGTACTTGTGAAGCTCTTTATATACTCATCTAGTTAAGCTTTGTCATGATAGGTATAAAAATAAATACTACAACTGATCAGCTTAACTCTTTCTCAATTTCTGCACTGTTGGCTGACATTTTAGGTTGGGTAATCCTTTGGGGGGGAGGGCAGGGAGACACTGTACCGTGTATTGTAGGCTGTTGCTGCTAAGTCGCTTCAGTCGTGTCCGACTCTGTGCAACCCCATAGACGGCAGCCCACCAGGCTCCCCCGTCCCTGGGATTCTCCAGGCAAGAACACTGGAGTGGGTTGCCATTGCCTTCTCCAATACATGACAGGGAAAAGTGAAAGTGAAGTCGTTCAGTCGTGTCTGACTCTTAGCGACCCCATGGACTGCAGCCTACCAGGCTCCTTCATCCATGGGATTTTCCAGGCAAAAGTACTGGAGTGGGGTGCCATTGCCTTCTCCACCACGTACTGTATACTTAACAGCAATCTCCAAGCCTGGACTTAGTGTCCTGGGTGGGTGAGACAAAACTGCCCATGGTTGAGAACCAGCATTCTAAATGGTATTTTCACATCAATAAATAAGTAGACAAAAGGAAATGTTAGCCCTACACAAAGCACATTAGCAGAAAAGTGACTACAATAAACCAAATCTTCAGGATTATCAGGCTAATCAAAAGTAAAAATGCTTCCTTTAGTTTTCTTTCTATTCTAACTCCACTGTATTAGTAATAAAAGCTCCAACTGACATATACTGGAGTGATAAAATCTATGGACAAGCTGTTAGTTCTTTAAATAAAACAGTAGACACCTTTAAGTACTTTAAGCAATAAAAGCTTATTTGTTGTACAAGGCAGCCCTACTTCTCCCTCTTTCTCAAACTAGTATCTCTTATTCAGGAATGAGAATTCACACAGTTCTTAATAATTAAATGAGGCATTGTTAAAAAAATTAAGTTTCTTGGATTTCCTTGGTGGTACACTGGATAAGAATCTGCCTGCCAATGCAGGGGACATGGGTTCAATCCCTGCTTCAGGAAGATCCCACACTGCCACTGAGCCTGCGCTCTAGAGCCAGTGAGCTGCAACTACTCAAGCCCACACACCTAGAGCCTGTGCTCTGCAACGAGACCCGTGAACCACAACTAGAGAAAGCCCTCTCAGAGCAATGAAGACCCAATGCAGCCAATAACAATAACAAAAAAAATGCAATCTGCCCAAACACCAGACTGCCTCGGAGAAGGCAATGGCACCCCACTCCAGTACTCCTGCCTGGAAAATCCCATGGACGGAGGAGCCTGGTAGGCTGGAGTCCATGGGGTCACTAAGAGTCAGACACGACTGAGCGATTTCACTTTCACTTTCATCCACTGGAGAAGGAAATGGCAACCCACTCCAGTGTTCTTGCCTGGAGAATCCCAGGGACGGGGGAGCCTGGTGGGCTGCCATCTAAGGGGTCACACAGTCGGACACCACTTAAGTGACTTAGCAGCAGCAGCAGAACTAGACTTATTTACTGCTGTTCAGACCACAGCATGAAAAGACGTTTCATATAGTGTGGCACAGTATCATAACATTAAGAGTCCCCGACCTTTACTGTGCTACTGTTTAGCAGACCAGAGAATAAAGACCGAGTCAGGATCAACAAGCTTCCACCATCTTGCTCGTGCTAAGTCATGTCCATCTCTTTGCAACCTCATGGGCTATAGCCTGCCAGACTCCTCTGTCCATGGGATCTCCCAGGCAAGAATACTACAGTGTCATTACTAGGGTTGTCATTTCCCTCTCCAGGGGATCTTCCCGAACCAGGGATTGAACCCGCATCTCCAGCATTGGCAGGTTGATTTTTTTTTTAACCACTGAGCCACCTGGGAAGCATCTTGACCCCTATGTTTAATTGTCACGGGATCTCTTTGTCCCACTTCATCCTGACCCAATCTGAGGAAAATGCCACAATGTTTTCCCTTACCTCTCCACACATACTCAATTTTGATCACATGTGGACCACAGCAATATATGATACAAATCTAAGAAATTGACTTTGGTTGAGTGCACTTATAAATGTACATACATATATTTAACTACAAACAACCAGTTAAAACAAGAACACCCAAAACTCCAAAGTTAATCCCTTTCCCCATGATCAGGAAAACAAATTCTAGGACGTTTTGGGAAACAAGCAGTTAAAACAAAAAACCCCCAAAACTCTAAAGTTAATTCCTTCCCCCATGATCAGGGAAACAAATTCTAGGATGTTCTGCAACGAATACAATGTAGTAAGTTATTCTTATCTCAAGTGATACATACATGGCATGTGACTTACACATTCTTTAAAAGTGACATTACTTAGAAATACAATGTTTTACCTTGATACTTCTCTTTCTATTTGTACTTGAATTTTCATAAGACATTTTAACTTTGACCTTCTGAATCTGGGTATCTTACTCCCAGAATAACAAACACATGGTACAGGAAGGGATATGAAGACAGGTAATACACGAACTGCATACAACAGCAACCAGTGAAACCATTTTTAACTATAGGAGTCAGCACTGTATGAAAACGACCACTGGACACTATCTTACCATAAAAAATAATCAAACAAGATGCCACATATAATGGCATTCTGAAGTTATACAAATGAAAGGCAGGTACACTGTTAACAATCCCAAATCAGTCTAGTCTCACAAACTGTTAACCTGTGTCAAATACATTTGATCCCCTATAGGTAAGGACACAGATGCAACAGTTAGCTTTGGGACACCTCCAGTTCTTGAAGGTCAATAATTAGTCACACTGGATACTGCATTATTGCAAAGAATTTTTTGGTTTCATTTAAAAGTAAAAGGGAGGGGATATATGTACAGTTATAGCTGTTTCACCTGTGTACAGCAGAAACCAACACAACATTGTAAAGCAAATTTACTCTAATTAAAAAAAAAAAAGTAAGAGGCCTGTTAAGTTTTATCATGTATTTTCACAAAGAAAATATAAGATGTTTTTTCAGGGTTCATCAAGAAGTATACTGAAAATACATTAATTTTATAGACCCATTAATACAGTGGGTCTGTATTAATACAATGGGTGTATACCCATTATACACCAAATCAATACGATGGGAAAAGATCCATAGTGGGGAAAGAAATTTGATGATTTCTCAAGGGCTGACTGTCAGATGTACCACTGTACCCGGATACCAGCATAAGTTTCCCTTACAAGTGTTACACAAGCTAAAAGATTCATGTAACTGAACTAAAGGAGATGAGGGCTTCCAATTGGGGAGGGTGGAAAAAGAGACTTCACTAAGCACATCTGTTTTACTAGTCTGGACTTTATTTACACAATGCTATCGGTGTCTTCCACCTCTAAAAAAATTCCACACAAGATATACAGAAAGGGAAAACAGGCTTTTCACTAATTATGACACTAAGACATCAAGACAGCAAATTCAGGCCAAAGTACTTCAGATGAAGCTCCTGGGCAGCATCCCAAACTTATGATGACACAGAAACCAACCTTGTTTGTCCCAAGTTGATAATGGAGAAGAATGAGAAGTTTCAAAGACTTCGACCTTACTCTGCCATCTGCAGACAGTGACCTTGAAAGAGTAATTTTCATCTTCCTCAGACAGGAGATAACCAACATCTGCGTTATCTCACAGAACATCAAATTAGACAACACAAAGAAAAGTGCCAGGTCAACTGTCAAGTGCTACACTAGTAAAAGATATTACGCTCAACTGCACCTCAATTCCCTCAACATTTTTCAAAGACATACATCTCTATGTAATAGACAAGCGAAATTCTTGGTGAGAAATCAGTGTTCAGAGATAAGGTGTTCAATAAATGTTTTGTACAATGTAGGCTCATGCCAGGGAAAAGAGATCATATCCCCTATTCTAAAATCACTGTTAACAAAATGTTGGCACAACTCTCCACTAAGTCCATGAGAAGTGCAAGCAGACTTACATGAAAGTGATATTTCCTCTCAAATTCTAAACAAGAAGTCAACTCCAGCCACTGGTATTCTAAAAGCAACTCCTAGCAGTTGTGCAGTTACCCCAAAGCCCTGCCCTACTACTGGGGCTATCAAAACTCAACCAAAACGGAAGCTGTCAAGGGCTCTGATCTTGGTCACCACTGGATCTCCAATATCCAGAAGCATGCCTGACAAATATACATTCACAAGTAAAACTGTGTTGACTGAGTAAGAAAAAGTCCAGACGAAATCTAGGTCTCCACCCTGCTTCCTCTCCTCCAACACGTGGGCGCACCACACCGGATTCCCTACCCCCGTCTTAACTCTAGTAGCGCCAACCTCCAAACCTAATACATTTACCCTTGGAAGAACATAGGGGCCGGATCACACTCTAGAAGGGGAAGAGCAAAAAGTGGAGGGACCTAAAGAGAAAGCAACACAGGCGCGTAAAACCTTCCCATCTGGGCTCTCGCGCGTGCTTTTCAGGCGCGCCAGTCTCCAGTACCCTAGGCTCTCCGACCGCGCACGCGCACCGCCACCTTCCTCCGCCCCTCCAGCGACTCGCGCTCGGGTTCTAACTGCCCCCCCTTTATTCCCTGCCCCCACTCCCGTCCGCAACGGCCTCGCGCCTTGGAGACCTAGTTCAGAGTGCACCCGTCCGCGCGCCAACCGCCTCCTTCCTTCCTCCACGCTTTCACGCGGGCACAGTGCTTCATGTCTATGAAAAGGCCTACTTCTCCTGCTGATCTTTCTGCGCCTCCTCCTCACTCCAACTCAAGCCAGAGTCTACCACTACTCCCAGTCCAACCTCGCGCAGATGGGGTGAAAAGGGTGTGAGGGGGGAGGGGAAGGTGTCCTTCCCCTCCCCCCAAACATCCCGAGGCAATAACCTATCATGGCCCAGCCGCCAGCCTGCCGCAGCCCCAAAATCCGAAGGGAAGAGGTGCCGCCCACCCCCCGACTCCGAAGAATCAGTGGATCAGGCTCGGAGAGTCGCTTCGGAGCCTGGTCCTTGGCCGCGCTCGGCCGCTCACTCACCTGAGGCCGCCATGTTGGGAGAGGGAGAGAGAACGCAAAGGACCCGGATGAGGCAGTCACGTGATTATAGCGAGCGCGTCGGGCTAGGAGACGCGAAACTGGGAGGGGGCGGGGAATTGAGGAGGGACACAGGAGGCGGGGCGGCGCTCCTCTAGGTTCGTAAAGCAGCGCGAGGAGGTGACGAGGCATCCGACGGGAAGACCTGCGCGACATGTGGCCAAAGGGGTGGGGCCTGCGCTGTCGCGAAACCCCTCACGCTTTACGTAGGGCGACGTGCGGACAAGGGGCAGGTCTGAGCCTGGGGCGGGGTCTCCTGATCCGCAGACTTCCTGCCTGTGCGGTAAACGGAAGGGGTGGCGCGGCGCTGTCAAGTTCCACCTCTCTGGCATCGATTGGAGGCGGGCTGGAATCCAGAATGGGCGTGCCACAATTGGTTTCCTGGGAAGATTCTGAGTTTCTTTGTAAATCGCTTTTTGTTAAAGCAAAATAAACCACCATTCTGCTTCAGGATGGTTTTAATTGGGGATGTTTAGAAGGAAAAGAAAGTAACATTCATCACTTACTTGCCACGATCTTTTACTAAAAGTCTTTTAATCCTTCGTTTTGCAAACTAAATTCAGTCAAACTCAGGCCCTTAGGATTTCACAGTCTAATGCTGTCTGCGCTTCCTCTTGTTGCCAGGTCTTGTCAGACTCCTTGGGACCCGGTGGACTGTAGCCCGCCAGTCTCCTCTGTCCATGGAATTTCCCAGGCAAGAATATTGGAGTAGGTTGACATTTCCTTCTCCAAGGGATCTTCCCCATCCAGGGATGGAATCCACGTCTCCTGCTTGGGAAGAACGATCTTTTACCAATAAGCCACCAGGGAAACCCCATAGGTAGTAGTTCATTCAATGAAAATTTGCTTTGCGCTCCTACCATGTGTCAGGCGCTTTTATTGGCATTTTGGGTACAACCGGAGAACAAAACTGCTCCAAAGCATGTTATATAGTTCAGTGAGGGAAAGACAGACAATAAGCAGTAATTAAATGAAATATTAGAAATGTTAAGCACTCTACAGGTAATTAAGGTAATTTGATAAAACTGATTTTGTGCAACTTAAATTGCATGGTCAGGGAAGGCCTCTGAGGAAGTGACATGTAAACTGAGATCTCAGTCGGAGAAGCCAATGGCAACCCACTCCAGTGCTCTTGCCTGGAAAATCCCATGGACGGAGGAGCCTGTTAGGCTGCAGTCCACAGGGTCACTAAGAGTCGGACACGACTGAGTGACTTCACTTTGACTTTTCACTTTCATGCATTGGAGATCAGATCAGATCAGATCAGTCGCTCAGTCGTGTCCGACTCTTTGCAACCCCATGAATTGCAGCACGCCAGGCCTCCCTGTCCATCACCAACTCCCGGAGTTCACTCAGACTCACGTCCATCGAGTCAGTGACGCCATCCAGCCATCTCATCCTCTGTCTTCCCCTTCTCCTCCTGCTCCCAATCCCTCCCAGCATCAGAGTCTTTTCCAATGAGTCAGCTCTTCGAAGGAGGTGGCCAAAGGACTGGAGTTTCAGCTTCAGCATCATTCTTTCCAAAGAAATCCCAGGGCTGATCTCCTTCAGAATGGACTGGTTGGATCTCCTTGCAGTCCAAGGGACTCTCAAGAGTCTTCTCCAACGCCACAGTTCAAAAGCATCAATTCTTCAGCATTCAGCCTTCTTCACAGTCCAACTCTCACATCCATACATGACCACAGGAAAAACCATAGCCTTGACTAGACGGACCTTTGTTGGCAAAGTAATGTCTCTGCTTTTGAATATGCTATCTGGGTTGGTCATAACTTTCCTTCCAAGGAGTAAACGTCTTTTAATTGGAGAAGGCAATGGCAACCCACTCCAGTGTTCTTGCCCGGAGAATCCCAAGGATGGCAGAGCCTGGTGGGCTGCCGTCTATGGGGTCTCACAGAGTCAGACACGACTGAAGTGACTTAGCAGCAGCAGTTAGAGAGAGCCAACCCCCTGAAGAACTAGATCAAATGCTCCAGGACAGGAACATGTTGGCAAATTTGAGTCTGAGTTTGGTGAGGGAGGGGGGAAAAGTGGTAAAAGATGAGGTTTGAGAAATATGTTGGGGTTGGATCATGTGAGGTTTAGGTGTTTGTGTAGGTCTGTGAATCAGGTTTAGGAGTTTGGATTTTATTCCAAATGGATTGGGAAAGCGTGGAAAGATTTTATGCAGGGGAGTGTGAGGACTTGAAATAGTTTTGTAAAGGGTTACTTAGTATCTTGATGTGGGTGATGGTTACATAAGTGTATATTTATATACATCAGATTGTACACTCAAGAATTGTGCACTTAGTGTATAGACGTCATACTTTAAACAACAGTGATGACAACAACAGGATTACTTAGTTTACTGAATGGAGAGTGGGTTATACACCTGCACTAATGGAAGAGAAAGATCAGTTAAAAGGTTCTTGGTGCCAGGACCTCATAATGTCTTCATGGACCGTAGGCACTTTTGCCTTCATAGGCCCTTTCTCCTTTAAAACAGTGTTAAAATTATTCACTGCACTGGGTCTTCCTTGCGGCGTGTAGGCTTTCTCTAGTTGCAGCACACGGTAGCTTCTCTTGTTGCAGAGCATGGGCTGAATTGCCCCATGGCATGTGGGATTTTAGTTCCCCAACCAGGGATTGAACCTGTGCCCCCTACATTGGAAGGAGGATTCTTAGCCACCGGACCATCAGGGAAGTCCTAATATTAAAATTTGTATTTTATGATTGTCCTGGTATAAAAACCAGCATATTGATAAAATACATCTTCTTTGACCTAAATGTTTATTTTTTCTTATGATTTAAAAATTAGCTAAAATGTTTTTGTGGGGCCCTTAAAGTATGGTGGTATCCAGGCACTGTGTCTGCTATGCCTGCTGAATAAGCAACCCTGGCTGCTGTCATCCTGGTGAGAGAAGCTGGTGCTTTAGACATGAGTGTAGAGATGGAAAGAGATGGATTCAGGTCTTGGAAGTGGACTAGATGTAAAAGGGCACAGGAGAAGGAACTCTCCCAAGTTTTTGGCATGAACACTTAGGTGATGCCATGCATTTATAGTCTGTTTTCTCAGAAAGTTGTTAGAGAATCCTGTAAAGAAGAGAGCCTGAATTCTGCTGTTGACTTTACTCAAACCACTGACTGGTCATTGAAGCATGAAAGCATGAACAGTTCAGCTGAGGAAAGCAAAAAAAGAATTGAACTGAGATCTGAGCTGATATCTCCATCATGTGAGAAAGAGAGTTGGTAGTTTGGGTCCAACCAGTTTAATCGCTTGCTAAAATGAAAACATAAACATTTTTGGAGGATACGTTTGTTCCCTGTTCCTCCTGTAGGAAATTTCCACAAATTTAGTGGCTTAAAAAACAAATTTATTCTTTTATGAGTCTGGGTCAGAAGCCTGAAATAGGTTTCACTGAGCCTGAAATAGGTTTCATTGCCAACAATGAACGTGTTGGCAAGACTGCATTCCTTCTGGAGGTTCTGTGGGAGATTCTGTTTCCTTGCCTTTTCCACCTTCTGTACAACTGGCCATGTTCCTTGGCTCATGGTCCGCTTCCTCTGTTTTCAAAGCCGGAAATGTTGGGTTGAGTCCTTCTTGTATTGATCAGTTTGATTTTCACTTTTCTTTCTGCCACCCTCTTTTACTTTTAAGGACCCCTGTGATACAATTGGGCCCACCTGGGCAATCCAGTATAGTCTTCTTATTTTAAGGTCTTCCAGTGTGCCACCATAATTCCATCTGCAGCCATAATTCCCTTTTGCTAGATAATACAACATATTCACAGGTTCCAGAGGTTTGGATGTGCACATCTATTTGTTTGACTGCACTGGGTTTTAGTTGCAGCTGGAGGAATCTTTGAGTTTTGGGAACTCTTAGCTGTGGCATGCCTCAGAAGGATATAACAGAATCTAGAGTCTTCAAAACATAATATACCTGATGTACATGAATCAGAGTTGTTCAACATGTGAGGAAAATGGAAAATGTGACGACAAGACAACAGAGACCAACCCTGAGATGAGCCAGATGTTGAAATGATCAGACAAGGACTTTAATGCAGCTATTATAACAGTGTTCAATGAGTTAAAGTAAAATATCCTTGTAATGAATGAATAGGGAGGAAATTTCAGCAGAGACTTAGAAAATATGAAAAGAACCAAGAGGACATTTTAGAATAAAAAATACAATGTCTGAAATAAATTTCATGGATGACATTACAAGCAGAATAGAGATAATAGGAAAGAGTCTCTATACTTGAAGGTAGATCAATAGAAATGATCAAATCTGAAGAGAGGGAAAAAAGACTGGAGAAAAAAGTAAACAGACTCTCTGGGACCTGTGGAGAATATTAAAAAATAGAGCATGTTATTGAAGTCTCAAAAGGAGAGGAGAGAGTTGGGGTAGAAAATATTTGAAGAAATAGTACCCCTAAACTTTCCACACTTGGTTAAGATTCAGGAAGCTCAGCAAACCCTAAATAATATAAAGAAAACCGCATTGGCGTATCATAGTCGAAATGCTGAACACACACCAATGATAACAGAAAAATCCTGAAAGCATTCAGGAAAAAGTGACATTTGTGCAGGGGATTTGAATGGCCATGGGCTTTCCATGAACTATAGAGGTCTAAAAACAGAGAAACAAGATTCCTAGCATGCCAGAAGAATAAAGCTGAGAAGAAATGACACCAGAGGAAATTCAGATCTTCAGGAAAGAATGGAGAGTTTCAGAAATAGTAAACTGATGCATAAAGAAGACTTGTTTCCCTTTTAATGTCTTTGAAATTCATCTGATTGTTAAAAGCAAAAGCAAATTTTAGAATATTGTCTTGTGGGATTTGTAATGTATTTAGGTGTAATGTGTGTATTATTTACAACTATAGTGTAAAGGATGATGGTTCTTCTGTCTGAAGAAATACGGTATTAACTTTAAGTAGGCTATGAAAGGTTAAGGATAGTATTCTAAGCCTTAGAACAGGAACTTTAACAATAATTCAAAGAAATATAGTTAAAATTAATTAATATGGGATTTAAAGACATTTAATCAAAAAGAAGGCAAAAAAAGAGGAATAGATGATAATAATTTTAAAAACTAGCTGGGGGAAAAATAAGATATGTAAAGCAAGCACTTTAAAGGGATGGCACATGAATTGTCTTCCTGAATAACAGTTTTTGTACTTTCTAGAGCCTAGGAGTGCAAATTCTTGTTGCAACTCTGTTGCTACTCATCTGTGCAGAACAAAGGTAAGCAAAAAAACACAATGCAAGGGGGAGTCAAATGGATAGAATATACTAGAGTATTCTTGACTATGAGGAATTTGAAATATGCAATGGCTCAGGCACATTTTGAATCATCTCTGGAGAAGAATGAGGCGTCCCTCAGTGGTGTACCTAGAAGAGTGGGAAAGAGATGGCTAGGTGTGGGTGTGGATTCTCTTGGCAGTCAGCTACCTTGGGGAGGAGAGGAAAAGCTGGAAGACACCTGCCATTCTGTTGTGAGCTAGCATTTGAGGAGGCTCTCTCCCAGCCCTTCTTTCTTTTTTTGCCCAAAGGCTAAGGATGCAGATGCCTCCAGGAGCTAGGCAGCTAATGGGAATGATTTAAGCAGCCTTGTAGGCACTGTGGCAAACTTCATGCAGATCACTGCTCCATGTGGCAGAGATGTTTGCTGCTCACCCCAGTCCATAAACTCCCCATTTCTTAGCTCCTTGCTGAGGGGTGGGGAGGGAGACAGACTGGCAGTGGAGGAGCTGTGTCCCATCAAGTAGGAAGCATGTTAAAAGCTATGGAGCAGCTTGATCTGAACAGCCGCTGCTCCTTGCTGATCATGGAGAATATAAGTTGAAGTGGAGAAGGAAATGGCAACCCACTCCAGTGTTCTTGCCTGGAGAATCCCAGGGACGAGGCAGCCTGGTGGGCTGCCGTCTATGGGGTCACACACAGTTGGACATGACTGAGGTGACTTAGCAGCAGCAGCAGAGCAAAGAAAAGGTGTAAGCAACCTGGATTCCTGCGATATTGCCAGGAGGAGAGCTGCTCCAGAGAGTTGACCCTGGACTTGGAGTGAATAAGAAACAAATCTTCATTCTAAGCCCCTTCCTCTATTTTGTAGCCTAGCCTACCCCCACACACTTTCTTTAAAGGCAGCAGTCACAGCTCAGTTCAGCCTCTTACTATCAAGCCTAGTATCTCCAGATCTTCCAGTTTCTGCAAGATAAACCAGAAATATGAGGGTTTTTTTGTGAAAATGTCAACATTTGAAAATAGATGTTAATTAGAAAAGTAAAACCTTGTATACCCCAAGTAAGACTTTCCTGAGGGTCAGCTTAACCCCGGGGCCGCTCAGTTGCAACCTGAGCTCTGCATTTGGTGACTCATCAGTTCTCATCAGTGACTCAAAGCTTCTGTTGTTGCTCCTGTTCAAATGGGGGCAGAGATCAGTTCTTTTGATTCACAGCACCTGATGAGCTCAATGATGCCTCCAACTCTGGGTTTCTCGCCCTGGTCTAAACTGTGGGGGCAGCTACTGATTGCTTAGTCACGAGTCTGACCTGGCTCCCTATAGCCAGCACCGATAAACGCAGCCTGTAAGAGTCCTAACTGGTTCTCTCTCGTGGCCCTGACCTCGGTCACCTTTGCCCGACATATTTCATGCTCAACCTGAATGTTTGCTTATGCTTTCTGACCTAGTGATTTACTTTCCCATATATGGCCTTGCTGTTTATGGTTGTGCCCTCTGTACCTAACTCAGTCCAGCTCCTCCTTTCAACCTTTTTCCTCTCAGTTTTTTTTTTTTTTTTAACTGTTTAGAGATTTGGATTCTGCCTTCTAGTTCCCTGTGGGTTTGCTCTGAATAGTCCTGGATTTTTAATTATTTTCATATGTGCGTGCCTGCTAAGTCACTTCAGTTGTGTCTGACTCTTTGCGACTCTATGAACTGTATAGCCCGCCAGGCTCTTCTGTCCATGGAATCCTCCAGGCAAGAATACTGTAGTGAGTTGCCATGCCCTCCTCCAGGGGATCTTCCCAACCCAGGGATCGAGCCCACATCTCCTGTGGCTCCTGCATTGCAGGCGGATTCTTTACCGCTGAACCACCATGGAAGCCCAGTTAATCTCATAGGTAGCTCATGTTGAATGAACATTTTTCTATCCCAACTCTCCTACCTCCATTAAAGGTACTGCTGACTGCTGTCTTCCATGTCACAATCTCAGACTGTTGGTGTCAAGTTAACCTCCCCATCTAAAACCAACCCAGGTGTTAAGTATTCATACAGTGTGTCCTGATTTAGGCACTGAGGCTATGATGGTGAACTAAAAAAGTCCATGTCCTCGTGGAGCCTGCATCCATTTGGAAGTAGGCAGAAAATAAATATGTATTAGGTCAGAGAGTGATAAGTGCCTTGGAGAAAATTGAAGAAAGTAAGAGATAGGAGTGCCATGATGGGGGAAGGGGGTCAAGGGGACTTGAGTAGAAGTCAAGAAAAGAGGGAATGAGACTTAACGTACTTCAGGGCAAGAGTGTTGCAAAGGCAGAGACCCTGGGTGGAGGCATGCATGGCATGTTTTGAGGTCCATGGAGGGAGTCACCCAACAGGGAGACCATTGTGGCTGGAACTTGGTGGGTACGGGAGAGGGTGATAGGGTGGTTACCCCTCTCTCATCTTTGCCTTCTGCTCCATTCCCACCACCTCTGTTCCATCTGTGACTATCCTTTCCCCTCTGGACTAGTTCAGGAATTGGCCCAGTTTGCCCAGTCTACCCAGTACAGGCTGCCCTGATGAATCTTCTTAAACATGGGTTCTATGATGGTTGAATTTTTTTTTCTTAAATTTTTGGCTGTGGTGGGTCTTTGTCACTGCTTGGTCTTTTTTCAAATTTTCTCTAGCTGTGGAGAGCAGAGGCTACTCTCTAGTTGCAGCGCAAGGGCTTTATGTTGCTGTGGCTTCTCTTGTTGTGGGGTGCAGGCTCTTCTAGAGCACGTGAGCTTCAGTAGTTACAGCACATGGGCTCAGTAGTTGTGGCTCCTGGGCTCTGGAGCACAGGCTCAATAATTGTGGCACATGGGCTTAGTTGCTCCAAGATGTGTGGGATTTTCTTGAACCAAGGATCGAACCTATGTCTCCTGCATTGACAAGTGGACGCCTTAACACTGAGCCACCAGGGAAGCCTCTGTGATGATTAATTTCATATGTCAACATGATTGAACTAAGGGATGCCCAGATAGCTGGTAAAACATCATTTCTTGGTATTTCTGTGAGGGTATCTCTGGAAGACATGAGAGTTTGCATCGCTAGACTGAGTAGAGATAACCTCCACCAATGATTCTGGTGGGTGTCATTCAATCCACTGAGGGCCTGAGTGGAACAAAAAGGCAGAGGAAGGACAAGTTTGCTCTCTCTGCTTGTGCTGAGACATCCATCTTCTGTCCACCTCAGACATCTGTGCTTCTGGTACTCAGGCTTTTGGACTGAGTGATGACACCACCAGCTTTCCTGGCTCTCCAGCTTGCACAGAGCAAATCATGGGACTTCTCAACCTCCATAATAATGTGAGCCAATTCCTATAATAAGCCTCCTCTTATATTTGCCTCTGTGTGTGCTGTTGTTTCCATTTTCTCTGGAGAACTCTGACTAACACACAGTCCATTTCTTTCCAAGGCACTCCTCCCTAACACTGAAAGTACTGCGTAATCTGTCTTCAACTGGTTTCTCCAACGTTATGTTGCCCCCAGCTTCTGTCTTGCTCAGAGCAGATGCTGGGCTTTCCTGCTGTTGCTCACAATTCTCTTCACCTAGAATAGCCTGTACCTTCTCAGTCTCGCAGGAGAAGCCCCACCCACTCCAAGACATTGTCCCAAGACTTCTTGGCCTGGCTCCTATTTAGTTGTGTACTTGTTTGATTTTGTACTTCCTGGTGGCTCAGATGGTAAAAAATCTGCCTGCAGTACAGAAGACCTGGGTTCAATCCCTGGGTTGGGAAGATTCCCCTGGAGAAGAGGATGGCAACCCACTCCAATATTCTTGCTGGAGAATTCCAGGGACAGAGGAGCCTGGCATGCTGTAGTCCATGGAGTTGCAAAGCATCAGACATGACTGAACTACTAACACTTGGTTGATTTTATCCTCCTCATTAGATGATAAACTCCAGGAGCTATTTTACAGTCTCTTTTTCCTCTCCTCCAAGGCCTTTTTTTTTTTTTTTTTAATGAGAATTTCTGCTTGATGAGTGTGGGTGGGCATTTTCTTGCCCAAATCCAACCTCTGACACCAAGGATGCCATAGTTTCACTTCCTGGGTTAGAAGTTGTTAGTCAGCGGTGGAGCAGGTGAGGGCTTTGGCTAGAGATTTCCCATGTAGTGTTTCAAACCTGAAACTCACTGCAGACTTTGGCAAGAAAGCAGTCAGTTTGCTCGTTAGGACAGGCTTGTTTGACAGCAGCAGGCTCAAATTCCCCTTCCTTTCCTTCTCACGTATCAGTTCAAGCTTTTTAATGCTGAAGAATGTTTGAGAAACAGCTAAAGGCCCAACCCTTGCTCCTGAGGAGTTTACAAAGCTATAGTTAATTGTGTGCTCTTGATAGGTATTGGTAAGAATATAATGCGGCTGATTAATGTTTTTATTGTATTTCTGTGGAGAAATGAATAGTGAAATGTTCTCTACTAGACAAATCAAAGGTAAACACAACAGAATAAGGAGCTGAGGATGAACTTGTGATAGATCCTGGCCATATTATACTTTTTCCCACCTTGACCTTGCCTGGCTCGGGACCATTTCCTTCACCTCTCTTTCCTTCTCTAAATCTTGCCCATCCTTCAGGAAGCCTCCTGGATGACTCCAGAATTCATTAAGCTGTTTTGAATACCAGGGTTAATAACCTTTGCCACAGAAGTTTAGAGTTTGAAGATATCCTTAAACGCTTTGCTGCTGTTTTGTGTGAGTTCCCAACTAAATGATTACTCCTTTGAATAATAGTAAGAATAACAACAATAAAGCAGTTAGTATTTATTAAGCATTTATTATGAGCTTGGTACTTTGCTAATATATCTATGTATTTAAGATAATTTCATCTGCCCGACAACCCTATGAGGAAGTTCTATTATTATTGCCATTTTACAATTGAGGAAGCTGTGTTAGAGTATAAATTTTCAAAAAGGTAACATAATGACTCTCACACAAACATGAAGTGAATATACATCAAAGATATTATTTAACTCCCCTAATTAAGGAGACATGCGCTGGATCATCAAAAAAGAGAGTTCCAGAAAAACATCTATTTCTGCTTTATTGACTGTGTGGATCACAATAAACTGGAAAATTCTGAAAGAGATGGGAATACCAGACCACCTGACCTGCCTCTTGAGAAACCTATATGCAGGTCAGGAAGCAACAGTTAGAACTGGACATGGAACAACAGACTTGTTCCAAATAGGAAAAGGAGTACGTCAAGGCTGTATATTGTCAGCCTGCTTATTTAACTTCTATGCAGAGTACATCATGAGAAACGCTGGGCTGGAAGAAGCACAAGGTGGAATCAAGATTGCCGGGAGAAATGTCAATAACCTCAGATATGCAGATGACACCACCCTTATGGTGGTGACACTAAAAAGCCTCTTGATGAAAGTGAAAGAGGCGAGTGAAAAAGTTGGCTTAAAGCTCAACATTCAGAAAACAAAGATCATGGCATCTGGTCCCATCACTTCATGGGAAATAGATGAGGAAACAGTGGAAACAGTGTCAGACTTTATTTTTTGGGGCTCCAAAATCACTGCAGATGGTGATTGCAGTCACGAAATTAAAAGACGCTTACTCCTTGGAAGGAAAGTTATGACCAACCTAGATAACATATTCAAAAGCAGAGACATTACTTTGCCAACAAAGGCCCGTCTAGTCAAGGCTATGGTTTTTCCAGTAGTCATGTATTGATGTGAGAGTTGGACTGTGAAGAAAGCTGAGTGCCGAAGAATTGATGCTTTTGAACTGTGGTGTTGGAGAAGACTCTTGAGAGTGCCTTGGACTGCAAGGAGATCCAACCAGTCCGTTCTAAAGGAGATCAGTTCTGGGTGTTTTTTTGGAAGGAATGATGCTAAAGTTGAAACTCCAGTACTTTGGCCACCTCCTGCAAAGAGTTGACTCATTGGAAAAGACTCTGATGCTGGGAGGGACTGGAGGCAGGAGGAGAAGGGGAAGACAGAGGATGAGATGGCTGGATGGCATCACCGACTCGATGGACATGAGTCTGAGTGAACTCCGGGAGTTGGTGATGGACAGGGAGGCCTGGCGCGCTGCAATACATGGGGTCGCAAAGAGTCGGACACGACTGAGTGACTGAACTGAACTGAATTAAGGACAAACCTGCAATTTGTTAAAAAGCAACTGAAAGGAGACTCCAGAGCAGACAAATTTATGGGCAATCAAGAATACTGAAATGAAGTTGCCATGTCCTATTTATACTAAAATTTGAAATTATCTTTTCTGCTGGACAGAAACCAACTTTATTATTTTTTTAATTTAAAAAAGTTTTGCTGCTGTGCTGGGTCTTTGTTGATGTGAGAACTTGTCTCTAGTTGAGTTGAGCGGGGGCTAATCTATAGTTGTGGTGGGGTCTTCTCATTGTGGTGGCTTCTTTTGTGGAGCATGGGCTCTAGAACACAGGCTCAGTAGTTGTGGTACATGGGCTTAGTTGCTCTGCATCACGTGGGATCTTTACCATTGAGCCACCAGGAAAGCCCAGAAACCAATTTTATTTTAAAATATATTTTATGATTATTATTTTTTGATGACTAGTCTATTTATTTAGCAGAGGGAGGAGATGGCGACACTGGAAAGAACCGGTCTTCTGGAATGCAAGGCAGAGGCAGAGTCTGGCTATTAAAGGACTTGAGTAGCAAAACTGCTGTCATTCAGCCTGGAGCTCCATTGATGCTGAATAGAAGCAGCGATGGTGTTTTCTCTACAGCTGCCCCAGCCGGGACCAGGTAGCACAGTGGTAAAGAATCCGCCTGCCAGTGCAGGAGACATCGGAGACCCAAGTTTGATCCTGGGTTGGAAAGATCCCCAGGCTTCTCTTGTGGCTAAGCTGGTAAAGAATCAGCCTGCAATGCAGGAGACCTGGGTTCAATCCCTGGGTTGGGAAGATGCCCTGGAGAAAGGAAAGGCTACCCACTCCAGTATTCTGGCCTGGAGAATTCCATGGACTGTGTAGACCATGGGGTTGCAAAGAGTGGACACGGCTGAGTGGCTTGAGCTGCACTGCACTGGAAAGATCTCCAGGAGGAGGAAACCCACTCCAGTGTTCTTGCCTGGAAAAGTCCATGGACAGAGGAGCCTAGCAGGCTACAGCCCATGGGGTGGCAAAGAGTCGGGTATAGCTGAGCACGCACCAGCAGCATGTGTGCACGGTGTGTGCTAACTTGCTTCAGTTGTGTCGGACTCTTTGCGACCTTATGGACTATAGCCCACCAGGCTTCTCTGTCCATGGGCTTCTCCAGGCAAGAATACTGGAATGGATTGTTATTTCCTATTCCAGGAGAGCAGCATGTTACCAATCAGCAAATAAGCTAAGTCATGTGTGACACTGGCGACCTTACCCCTGGATAGTTAGCCATAGAGTCTATCTCACTGTCCTTCTTAGAAATCTGTGAGCTACTTAAAAGCCTTTAACAAATGTGTCTTCTTCTTTAATTCAGAAAGCAATTTTATCTCACTGTTTATCTCAATATTCATTTGCATTTCTACGGCCCCACATTATCTGCGTTACTGTCAGTTTTTCCAACTTGCAGAGCTATAAATGAATTTAATAAAAATAATCAAAAGAACTTCCCTGGTGGCACAGTAGATGGGAAGCTGCTTGCCAATGTGGCAGACACGGGTTCAATTCCTGGTCTGGGAAGATTCCACACGCCTCGGAGCAGCTAAGCCTGCGAGCCGCAACTACTGAAACCTGCAGCCCTGCAGCCTGTGCTCTGCAATGAGAGAGTCCACCCAGAAGCCCGTGCACCCCAGCGGAGAGCAGCCCCCACTCGCCACATCTAGAGAAAGCCCGAGCCCAGCAACGGAGACTTAGTACAGACAAAAATACAATAAATTAAAAAAATTATAAACCAAAAGCAATCAAAGATTGTACTGAACACAGTATCTTCTTGGCATATCTGAAAATAAGATATGAAGTCCTATTGACAGTCTTTAAAATAGTTTTGCAAACGTAAAAAATCAAAGGCGTAGACATGAACAGAATCAAGTAACGCTGAAAGGTCCCTAGACAAAGTCCAGCAGTCCTCTGGAAGCACCCAGTAATCTCTTGCTCATTTTGGTCTACGATTTTTCCTGCGTTGACTGGGTCTTAGAGTTCGTTCATACTTAGGTACTGAGCACAATACCTAGTGCATGGTAGATTTTCCACGAATGCAGATCAGTTGATCGATGAGAATTACCTTTAAAATTTTTATTTATTATTTTTGGTTGGGTTGGGTCTTTGTGGCTGCATGTGGCTTGCTCTAGTTATGGAGAGCAGGGGCTGCTCCTCATTGCAATGCATGGGCTTCTCATTGCAGTGGCTACTTTTGTTGCAGAGCACAGGCTCTAGGTGTGTGGGCTTCAGTAGTTGTGGCAGATGGGCTTAGTTGCTCCAGGGCATGTGGGATATTCCTGGACCAGGGATGGAACTTGTGTCCCCTGCATTGGCAGGTGGATTCTTATCCACTGTGCCACCAGGGAAGTCCTGATGAGAATTATTAAATGATTATAAAGCTTGTAGTAGATTGAACTCCATGACCAAAATATTTTGCATCTCTTTCATCAAGATGTAGAGTCTAATGTCCTGCTCCTTGAATCTGGAATTGTCTTGTGATTTGCTTTGGCCAGCAAAAAGTTAGAAGTGACAATGAGTGACTTCTGGAGCCTAAACTTCCAGAGGCCCCACAGCTTCCACTCTTAGTGTCTTGGGACCTGCTGTTACCCAGTAAGAAACCCAGGCTCTTCTGGAGAGCCACATGGAGGAGAACCAAGGAGCCTTGACTGAGAGTCCCAGCCAACCCTCGTGTATGTGAGTGAGGCCAACTTGAACCATCCTGGTCCTGGTGACTGTAGCCACTTGAGCAACTTCAGGTGAGGCCAGCAGAACTGCCAAGCTGAACCCAGCTAAAATTGTGACCTAATAAATGATTGCTGTTTTAAGTCTCTAGTCTTGGCTGTTTTGTTTTGTGTTGTTGTTCAGTCGCTCAGTCATGTCCGACTCTCTGCAACCCCAGGGACTGTAGCATGCGAGGCTTCCCTGTCCTTCACCATCTTTTGCTGTGTAGGGATGGCTACACTGATGGAGAGGTGTATCTGCAGTCATGGAATGTCAGCAGGGGACAGGAGAAGTAGCAGATATAGGCTACTCCCCGTGCTCTCGTTTTCCTGGCTCAACTATCTTGCGCCCCAGCTGACTGGCACCCCTGTGCTGCTCCTTGACAGAAATATCACTACCTGAGTACGCTGTTTGGCCCTAAACCTTCTAGGTGTGCACAGGGCTGTTTGACAGGAGCCCTGTCTGCCCTGGGGGGCTGGTGATTTATTAGAGCAGCAGGAGTCCACCCTCTTCAAAAGAAGAGCAACAGTGAGCAAGCAGCTTTCTTCTAGGAACTTTACATCTAATGAGGACATGTGTGTCCAAATTAAGGTATAAAATTAAACCTGTTGTCAATATTGGCCTCCTCCCTTCCTCAAATGTGTCATGTGACACTTTTACTTTCCAAACATCTTTCTACTTAGCACGTTTCAGTGCCAGCGTAGCCCAGTGAGTGAGAAGAACAGGTGAGGAAATCCAGAGAAACCTCCACAGCAGCTTAATTGCGGACCAGATCGCAGGCCTCCGGCTGCAGTGTGCACTGACCCAGAGCTGGAGACTACCGAGAGCCAGTTCCCGGGGCAGCCCTGTCTCTCTGATGGCCCTCAGTCCAGGCTGTACGTCCAGGACATGCGTGTGAACTCCGGAGATAATGTCGATGGCAGTATGGTGTCCAGGAAGACATCTATTCCATTCTACTGGCCTCTTTAACTGTGTGATCTCAGGCAGTCACTCAACCGTGCTCAGTCTCAGTATCCTTACTTGTGAAATGAGATTTAAATTATACTGTAAAATTACAGAAACTTAAAAAACCTGTAAACCGTGGTTACATCTGGAATAAGGTAAGAGGCTGGGCATCTGGGATAGGATGGAGACTTACTCCTTTTTTGCTGTTTTATTCTCTGGTTTGTTTTATCTTATTTTTGAAATGTGTTTATTTATTTTTTGGCTATGTCTTGTGGCATGCGGGATCTTAATTCTCTGACCAGGGATTGAACCTGTGCCCCCTACAGTGGAAGCTTGGAGTCTTAACCATTGGACTGTCAGGGAAGCTGCTTTATTTTTCAGGTTCCACATGTAAGTGGTGGCTCAGACAGTAAAGAATCTGACTGTAATGCGGGAGACTTGGGTTTGATCCCTGGGTTGGGAAGATCCCCCAGGGGAAGGGAATAGTTACCCACTCCAGTATTCTTGTCTGGAGAATTCCACAGACAAAGGAGCCTGGTGGGCTATATAGTCCATGGGGTTGCAAAGAGTCAGACACAACTGAGCCACTAACACATACGTACATAAATGGTAACATGCAGTATTTGTGCTTCTCTGTCTGACTTGTTTCACTTAGCATAATGCCCTCCAAGTCCATCCATGTTGTGGCAAATGGCAACATTTCATTCCTTCTTTATGACTGAGTAGTATTCCGTGTGTGTGTGTGTGTGTGTGTGTGTGTACACCACATCTTCTTTATCCATTTTTCTGTTTTATTTATTTATTTTTAGCCATACCACATAGCTTGCGGGATCTTAGTTCCCTGACCAGGGATGGAACCTGGGCCCTCAATAGTGAAAGCACTGAGACCTAACCACTGGGCCACCAGGGAGTTCCCTATCTGTTCTTCTGTTGATGGACATCTTGGCTATTAAAAATAACGCTGCTATGAGCATTGGGGTGCATGTATCTTTTGAATTAGTGTTTTTGTTTTCTTTGGATATATACCCAGGGGTGGAATTCCTGCATTGTATATTAAGACGTCCCTGGAGGAGGAAATGGCAACCCACTTCTTGATGGCAACCCCAGTATTCTTGACTGGAGAATCCCATGGACAGAGGAGCCTGGGAGGCTACAGTCCATAGGGTTGCAAAGAGTCAGACACGACTGAAGGGACTTAGCATGTACCCATGTTAAGACATACTTTTCATTGTATATCTTTTTTACCATGCAAATTTGTAGTTGTGATGATTGAGTTTATGTGAACTTGACTAGGCTAAGACATGCCCAGATTGGTGGTAAAATTATTTCTGAGTGTGTCTGTGAGGGTATCTTTGGAAGGTATTAGTATTTGAATCAGTAGACTGAGTGAAGAAGATCCTCCTCACCAGTTTGTGTGAGAATCATCCAGTCTGCTGAGGGCCTGAATAGAACAAAAAGGTGTAGGAAGGGTGAATTTGCTCTCTCTACTTGAGCTGAGACGTCCACCTTCTGCCCTCAGACATTGATGCTTCAATGGGTCCTTGCATCAGACCAGGACTGATGGGCCCCATCAGACCATTGGGCCCCAATTCTCAGGCCTTGGACTCAGACTGAATAAAACCACTGACTTTCCTGGGTCTCCAACTTGCAGGCAGTAGCCTGTGAGACTTCTTGGCCTCCATAACCATGTGAGCCAATTTCCATTATTCTTGTCTTGGGAATTCCCTGGTGGTCCAGTGGTTGAGACTCCATGCTTTCACTGTGTAGGGCCCAGGTTTAATCCCTGGTCAAGGAACTAAGATCCCACAGGCTGTGAGGAATGGCCAGATATAAATAAATAAATCTTGTCTTACATATCTCTCTATATTTCCTATTGGTTCTGTTTCTCTGGAGAACTCTGACTGATACGGTAATTGAAGGGCAAATGGTATTAATTCAATAACAATACTAATTAACCAAGAAATAATTATTAGTTCATAATAATTCTAATTAGCCAATAAATGTGCATGAGTGCTAAGTAACTTCAGTCATGTCCAACTCTTTGCGACTCTATGGACTGTAGCCTGCCACGCTCCTCTGTCTATGGGATTCTCCAGGCAAGAATACTAGAGTGGGTTGTCATGCCCTCCTCCAGGGGATCTTCCTGACCTGGGGATTGAATCCAAGTCCCTTATGTCTCCTGCATTGGCAGGCGGGCTCTTTACCACTAGAGCCACCTGGGAAGCCTCAGGCCAGTAAATAAATATATCTAAAAAATAAGAACACAACTGTGTCTTTCTCCAGTGGCATACTTGAACACTCCTTCTCTACAGGACAAAATTATTTTTAGAAAGAATCTTTTTTTCTTGATTCACTTTTTAGCTTCAGAACAATTAGAAATTTAAAAATATTATTTAAGGGATTTCCCTTGCAGTCTAGTGGTTAAGACTCATGCTTCCACTACAGGGGTCATGGGTTAGATCCTTGGTTGGGGAAGTAAGATCCCACAAGCCGTGAGGTACAGACAATTATATATATATATACACATACACAAGATATTATTCAAACTCAGTATATACCATTTTATGTATGAACTAAAGTTTACAACTTACCAAGCAAAATATTCTACCTTGCAGTTTGTAGTCATTATTTTTAATTTTAAACACAAATAAAATTTTGAAATGTCCACACAGAATGATGAATTGGAGTAAGCCAAAGGTTGTTTCTTAATAATCACTGTATGTGGTCATTGTCTATTTTTCATCTACCATCTAAATAAACCCAGAAGATGTATTATCACAAAGGCTGGCTGGGCAAGTTATTTCAATTGCTCAGTTGTGTCCAACTCTTTGCGACCCCATGCACTGCAGCACGCCAGGTTTCCCTGTCCATCACCAACTCCCCTAGCTTGCTCAAACTCATGTTCTTCGAGTCAGTGATGCCATCCAACCATCTCATCCTCTTCTCCTCCTGCCTTCAATCTTTCCCAGCATCAGGGTCTTTTCCAGTGAGTCAGTTCTTCACATCAGGTGGCCAACGTATTGGAGTTTCAGCTTCAGCATCAGTCCTTCCAATGAATAGTCAGGACTGATCTCCTTTAGGATGGACTGGTTGGATCTCCTTGCAGTCCAAGGGACTCTCAAGAGTCTTCTCCAACACCACAGTTCAAAAGCATCAGTTCTTTGGGGCTCAGCTTTCTTTATAGTCCAACTCTCACATCCATACATAACCACTGGAAAAACCATAGCCTTGACTAGATGGACCTTTGTTGGCAAAGTAATGTCTCTGCTTTTTAATATGCTGTCTAGGTTGGTCATAACTTTCCTTCCAAGGAGTAAACGTCTTTTAATTTCATGGCTGCAATCACCATCTGCAGTGATTTTGGAGCCCCGCAAAATAAAGTCTCTCACTGTTTCCATTGTTTCCCCATCTATTTCCCATGAAACGATGGGACTGGATGCCATGATCTTCGTTTACTGAATGTTGAGTTTAAGCCTATTTTTTCACTCTCCTCTTTCACGTTCATCAAGAGGCTCTTCGCCTTCTGCCAAAAGTTTGGTGTCATTTGCGTAGTTGAGGTTATTGATATTTCTCCCGGCAATCTTGATTCCAGCTTGTGCTTCATCCAAAGGCTTGGAGAATTCTGAACTGTTGCAAACTTTTCTCAAAATGAACAGGGTATTCGCTGGGTAAAGAAAATTATGTTTATTGATAGATAAGTAATGAAAGTGTTCATTTGAAGTTTACACATTTATTATCAAAACTCAACAGTCATCATGGCAATCATTTAGCACTTGGACCAACGAAGGATTTTCTTATGAAATATTTGATCATTGACCTTATTTTTTACTTTTTGGCCAGGCGGCATGACTTGCAGATTCTTGTTAATAGTTCCCCGACCAGGGATGAAACCGGGGGCCCCTGGCAGTAAGGGCAAGGAGTCCTAACCACTGTACCACCTGGGAATTCCCTTACTGACCTTGTTTAGAATTGTCTACACATGAAAATAAGACAAAACAGGCTTTTAGTCAGTTTGTTTTTTTTTTTTAATTTCTCCACTGACAATGAGCCCCCTTGATGTCAGGAGCCACCTTGATTCAGGGTGGAAGATTCCCACAGTTCTGCTCTCCTTACAAGGTCCTTGTTAAAGACCAAATGGGATAATATCCTCTTGGGTCTCAAATTCAACTGCTGCAGAGTTCAGAGAGGCAGTAAAGGGGTGTAAGTCACAGAGCGCTGTGCAGTCCGTGGAAGACCAGCAGGGCGTGCCCTGACTAGAGGTGTTCACTATCAGTCTTCTTTCCTTCTTTCTTTTTTTAAGTCATGTCAATCCTGTGAGCTAGGCAGGAAGCACCTTTTAAAATGATTTATTTATTTATTCTGGCTGTGCTGGGTCTTCGCTGCTGGGTGGGCTTTTCTCTGGTTGCAGTACCCAGGCTTCTCATTGCAGTGGCTTCTCTCGTGGTTCCTGGGCTCCAGAGCACAGGCTCAATAGTTGTAGTGCACAGATTTAGTTGCTCCCCGGCATGTGGGATCTTCGCGGACTAGAGATCGAACCTGTGTCTCCTGCATTGGCAGGCAAATTCTTTACCACTGGACCACCAGAAGCCCTCAGTTTCCCTTTCTGAGACAGGTCCATCTGTCCATGGGGTGGGCTGACAGCCTATGACACCCACAACTAATAAACAATTCAGACTTTGGTCTGGGCTGACTTCAAAGCTCTTTCCACTATACCATAGTGAAAATATCACCTTACTTTTAATTCATAGGTAGATACTGACTTATGTCCCAAGTCAGAAAAAAACAAGGGAGCCCTGGAGAAGCAGAGAGCTGAAGCAGGTGGGATTTAGATGAGAAGTGCCTACTGGCTCCTGTGAAGGAGAAGGAGAGAAGGGGATGGACCACTGGGGCTGCAAATGTGGCTCTGTATGAGGGGAAAAGGTGCAGTGTGGTTCTATCTGGGGTCCTCACAGTTGAACAGAGTAAGCAGCCCACCTATGGGAACATTTACAATGCAAAGTTATTTTTTAAATGATCAGAGAGATGTTTGTTGCAATTCAGTTTATGATGGCGAAAAACTAAAGTCAAAGTAAATATTCCAAACTAGGGGAATGGTTAAATAAATTGCTCTATATCCATTCATTGAGGGAATACTCTTCAATCCCCAAAAATATTATTAGAGGAAGAATGTTTGACAGGGAAAGAAATTTCCATTATATATGTGATATGTGAAGAGGAGATTATAAAACAGTGGGTACAATCCAATCTCACTTTTGTGAAATTAAAACAAGTATGTAAAAGTTGCTCAGTTCTGTCTGACTTTTTGTGACCCAAAGACTATATACATAGTCCACGGAATTCTCCAGGCCAGAGTACTGGATTTGGGTAGCCTTTCCCTTCTCCAGGGGATCTTCCCAACCCAGGGATTGAACCCAGGTCTCCCCCACTGCAGGTGGATTCTTTACCAGCTAAGCCACAAGGCTCAAGCCCTAATAGCCACAAGCCCTATAAAAGACCTTGAAAGCTACATATCAAGGTATTCACAATAGTTATCTCTAGGTGGAGGTATTCTGAAGGTTTAAAATTTTTCTTATTTCTACTCATCTGTGTTTTCTAATTTTCTACAGTGAACACATCTTACTTAGGTACAATAAGGAAAAAACCACATTTATTTTTTAAAGCATGGTGAGAGTCACTGGATAGGAATCAAAGATTGTGTTAATAGGTTAATGAAAGTGAAAGTCACTCAGTCGAGTCTGAGTCTTTGCTACCCCATGGACTATAGCCTCCCAGGCTCCTCTGTCCATGGGAGTTCTCCAGGCAGGAATACTGGAGTGGGTTGCCATTTCTTCCTCCAGGAGATCTTCCCAACCCAGGGATCGAACCCAGGTTTCCCTCCTTGCAGGCGAATTCTTTACTGTCTGAGCCACCAGGGAAGCAACTGAGCTAATCTGGAAGAGAACCCAGTAAAAGGCCAATGACTTTCCACCCACGATGAAGGAGAGTGATAGGTGTTTGTGTGTGAGGAGGGGCCGAGGTGGGCTGGGGAGGAGATGGAGGGCAGGACCAGGAAAGCTGGAACAGCTTGGGTACAAAGAAGCTGTCAGGGATTGGGGCTCTGCACCTGCCGTGCATATTACCTGTCCTTTGACTGCTGGACCATGGTCTTTGCCTCTCTGTCCATACTTCCTGCAAGGTCCTGCAGGAATGAACTTCAAGCATAGATGAACTCTGGATGTGACTTTGTCCACTGAGGTCATTTGCATTCCAAGAGGCTGTGATTCTATGAACTCCGCCCAATGAGAGGTCGAAAAGAAATTGGAGGTGAATGTGGGTGATAGTTGTTGTTCAGTCGCTCAGTTGTGTCGGACTCATTGTGACCCCATGGACTGCAGCACATCTGGCTTCCCTGTCCTTCACTATCTCCTGGAATTTGCTCAAACTCATGTCCATTGAGTTGGTGATGCCATCCAAGCATCTCATTCCCTGTTGCCCCCTTCTCCTCCTATGCTTGATTTTCCCCAGCATCGGGGTCTTTTCCAGTGAGTTGTCTCTTCACATCAGCTGGCCAAAGTACTGGAGCTTCAGCTTTAACATCAGCCCTTCCAATGAATATTCAGGATTGATTTCCTTTAGGATTGACTGGTTTGATCTCCTTGCGGTCCAAGGGACTGTCAAGAGTCTTCTTCAGCACCATAGTTTGAAAGCATCAATTCTTCACTGCTCAGCCTTCTTGGTAACCCACTCCAGTATTCTTGCCTGGAGAATCCCATGGACAGAGGAGCCCGGTGGGCTACCGTCCATAAGATTGCAAAGAGTTGGATAGGACTGAAGCGATAGAGCGTGCACGTGCAGTCTTCTTTATGGTTCAACTCTCAAATCCGTACATGACTACTGGAAACGCCATAGCTTTGACTAGATGGACTTTGTTGACAAAGTGATGTCTCTGCTTTTTAACATGCTGTCTAGGTTTGTCATAGCTTTTCTTCCAAGGAGTAAGCGTCTTTTAATTTCGTTGAAATTAAAATTAAAAGAATGTGGGTGGAGCATCCGACTGTTAATAGCTTTGGCCAGATGGTGGTGCTGTAAGGCTGAGAATCAGAGCACAGCGCAGTAGTCCCGGGTTAGGCTGGAACAGCCATCTGCTTCTGAAAAGCCACCAGGGGGCAGTCGAAGGTTAAGAGGATGCTGCTTCCTGAGGGCCTGCTGGAGCCACCGGTGTACAATACCATTCAATAAAACGGATCATTATAAAAATGAAGTGCCAGGGACAAAACAGAATAATTCAAACAGGTGCAGATCTTGATGCTAAATGCTCAGAGGGAGCTCAGAGGACCTGTCCAGCCACTGCCCTCAGCCCGCCCCTTCTCCCACACACACTCCTGGCTGTGAGCCTCCTCCCTCACCATGCCTCTTCCTTTCCCCTCTCTGTTCTCCCTCCCTACCCCACGTTCACTGAGCACCTTCTGAGCACCAGAGCACTTGACCAGAGCCTGGAGAGGAAGCCAGAGCCTGACAGATCCTTTAAGGATGAGGTAGGAGGGAGCTAAGTGAGGGGCAAGGCATATGAGTAGCATGGGTGTGTGAAGTGTGACTGTCACACTCTCAGGTCCTTGGGCTGGAAAAGTGTGCCTGGTTAGAAGAACTGGGTGAAGCTCAGTGTCCCTGAAGGCTGGAGAAACCGTGTTAGTCGCTGAGTAGTGCCCAACTCTGCAACTCCATGGACTGCAGCCTGCCAGGCTCCTCTGTCCATGGGACTTTCCAGGCAAGGATACCGGAGTGGGTTGTCATTTCCTTCTCCAGGGAATCTTACTGACCTAGGAATCAAACCCAGGTCTCCCGCATTGCAGGTGGATTCTTTACCATCTAAGCCACCAGGGAAGCCCCTGGAGAGACCATGTAGTTTGCACATTTCTGAGACCGCTGAAGGATTCCAGGTAGGTGAGAGACATGATGAGATTTATTTATTTTTCGTTTTTTTGGCTGCGCAGAGCAGCATGTGGGATCTTAGTTCCCACAGAGATAGAACCCTTGCCCTCTGCAGTGGAAGTCTGGAATCTTAACCACTGTACTGCTGGGGAAGTTCCATAAGATTTATTTTCAAAGAAGACAGTGCTGGCTGGCATGTCAAAGAAGGCTAATGGGTCATAGGTGGCTCCAAGAAGGCCTTTACTTAGGGAGACCGTGTAATACAGAGACGAGATGGCTGCAGCCTGGATACCAAGTGTAGAAGAAGAGAAGGGAATAGGTTTGGATTTATTTTGGAAGTAGACTTAGTAATTCATTAGGTGCAGAGGGATGGGGTAAGAGAGAAGAGGTCAAATATGATCCCCAGGTTTTGGGAGTGAGTAGCTGGATGTGTGTCACTTATTAAGCTGAGCAATAATTAACAAGGAGCTGGTGAGGAGTTAAGATCATTAGTTCAGTTTTCGGTTTTGAACAGGTTAAATCCAAGGTGTCTAAGAGAAATTCAAAAGGAGGCATTGAGTAGAAAGTTCCATTGACTAGTCAGGAGCTCAGAAGGAAGATCTGGGTTGGACATCTAAGACTGGAAGCCTTTGGTCTATAGAGGATGGAGTTAAAGTCATGGCAATGAGTAAGATTACTCAAGGGAATAATACACAGGAATAAATGCAGAGGCACGCCAATGTATATAGAGCAGATTAAAGGGATGAGCTGAGAAAAGAGGCTGAGGAGCTACATTTGGAGGAGAACCTGGAGTGAGGTTCAAGGAAACGAGGGAAAGAGAGTGTTCCGAAAAGGAGAGTGTTTATGTTCAGCAGCTGAAAGCTAAGAGGTCAAGGAATAGAAGGAGTGTCAAGCATCCACTGATTTTGACAATGTGGAATTTCTTGGAACCTTGACTGGTGCAGCCCTCATGGGAGCCCTGGGCAGCCTGGAGTGGGCTGAGGAATGGGCAGGGGCAAGGGAGGGGAGAGCCTGTGGAAAGGAGCAGAGAACTCAAAAAGGGGATGTTGGGACAGTGGTCCAGGGGGCCTGTCTTAAGATGGGCGCCACTAGGACATGTTTGAGAGTGAGAAAGAAATCTGATGGAGGAGGGAGAGGAAGGTCAGTTGATGCTGTTTAAGAAGGGATGGAGTCCAGACCTTGGCTCATGCTCTTCCCTAAACATGCAGTGCCCTATCTTACCACTGCCTTGCCATCTTGGACGGATCCTTCAAGGACCAGCTCAGATGTCAGTGCTTCTGGGACATCTGCAAGACAAAGTTTTGTCTCCATGCACTCATAGCATGTATATAGCTGGATTATAGCTTTTGTCATATATTATTGGAAACAGAGGCTGCCACAGAAGCGTCTGTGCCCCAGCGCTGTGTCTGGCAAATATATAACAGGCCTTAATAAATGACTTTGAATGGACAGCCAGGTGGATAATGGGTGGTGTCAGCACCCTATACCACGGTGCTGAAGGAAGGGCGACGTGGGGGTTGGCACTGATTTTTTTTTTTTCCCCCTGCAGGAGTGGAGTCCTGACAGTTCCCAGACCCCCTCATATTATCTCTCAAGGAGCTTAAAGGATCCACCCAATGTGGTTGAAGAAACAGAAATGCAGGCAGTGCCCGGCTCCCACCAGTCTATCCACACAGCAAGCCTGGAGGTCAGAGGTGAGGGGGGCCAGACTGGGGCGGGGGTCGGGAGAGGTGCCTGAATTCCTTTCTCAGAGCACTTAGCGGGGATCCTCAGGTATTTTCTAATTAAGATGAGAAGCAGCAGCAAGGGCCCTCTGGAATGTAAACGTCAGATAAGATCAGTACCCCCTCCCCTCCAGGAAGCTCCCATTTTCTTTCTTCTAAGATGAATAACACATTCTTTCCCAGGAACTAGTTTCTGCCCCCTTTGGTCCCTGCAGTTTATCCTCTTTCCTGGGGACAGTGAATCTTTGTTTCCCAAGTGCTTTCCTTGCCCCCAACTTCAGGCCTTGCCTCCAACTTTGGGTCTCTTTGCATCTCTATGGCTTCTTCATCTTATGTGGGGCCTGTGCTTCTGAAAGCTGGAGGGGAACATCTCACTTTCATCATCATATGAACATCTCCTGGGTTTGGCCTGGGGATTATTGACCCCTGCTATGGGCTTTTCTACCCTCTCTCTTCTTGGGGAGTAGAGCAGATGCCATCATAGAGTCAAAAAACATTCATTCAAAGAATCAATTCCAGCCAACATACGGGACCAGGAACCTCAAAAACTAAAAGAACAATCTCAATGAGAGGTCTTAATGAGAGGGCACCAGTTATCCGGTGCCAGAGCTGTGGGGAAGGCTTCAGGGAGGAGGTGTCCTTAGTGCTGAGCCTTGATGGATGTGTGGACCAGGAAAGAGAAGAGTAGCCAGGACAGAGAAGCGGCAGGAGGCAGCTGAGGAAGCATTGCGAGGGAGCAAAGAATCTGAAGGAGGAGACAGGCGGGCTAAGTAGGGAGACAAACACAGGGTCGTAGGAGAGATGGAATGCAAGGATAAGGAGGTCGGATTGTATACTTTGAACAATGGGATGTCATCGAAGGTATCTGTTAGGGGAGGGAGTGGTGATAGGGGACAGGTGTGGATTTACAGATAATTCTGGAAGTGAAGTGTAGACTGTGTTCCAGAGGAGAGAGGTAAGGGTCCCATGCACTATTATCTCCCCCACTCCTCATCCTCTGCCATTGCTGTTGTCCCAGCAGGCCCGGGAGTGTTTGGAGTAAAGGTCCAGGAGGCGTGGGGCTGAGGAAGCCAGGAGAGACACATGCCTCCATCTCTCAATCCAGGGATCCTCCAGACCTTGGGTCTACACTGTGCGAATGCTTCTGTCCATAGTGGAGCTTCCCTGCCTCCTGGGTGGCACAGGGCAGGGTGAACTATTCTGGACCAGAGGGCCTGGCACCTTACAGGGAAGGGTTTAGTTCCTTGGTACCACCTGACTTCTGCATAGCACACTCTGACCTCAGTCTGCTGGAAGGGAGGCGGGAAAAGGGGGATGGGGAATGGAGAAATAGAGGGCAGAAATTCAAGAGCAAGGTGGGATATGGTTTGGGGCTAGCTCACTGGGTTCAGGGGTACATCCCAGAGGCTCAGTCTAATCACAGAGGCTCCCCAGAATATCTCCTTTCGCTCTTGTGACCCCAGACCCATGCCTTGTTGACTTCTGGGGGTCAACTGTCAGTGAAGAGAACTATTCACTGGAATGCAGATACTGGCCCTGGGAGGCCCTATTCCCGAGATGGGATGGAAGCAGTGGTCTCTCCAGGGTTGTTCTTGTGGGGCCACTGGCTGGCCTCTTGGACCGCTGTCTCTCTGGGAATCTGGGCCTGGGCCGTTTGCAGCTGCTATGGTGCTGGGAGCCCAGACCCTTGAATTTTCATTCCTCTCTCTACTTGTCCCAGGGTGGCTCACTTGCCTTTTTTGGTGTCACGATCCCCTTCTCTGACGCCCTGCCCGGTGCCCAATCCCCAGGCTGCCTCACTCGGGTGAGAAGGAGGTGGACAGCCCTCATATAGGCCAGCACCTCACCCAGTCCCTCATGTGAGCAGAGATCTGCCCCCTGCGTCACACACGCTTTGCTCCTCTGGGAGTTACAAGTGAAGTGAGAGTAGCTCAGTCATGTCCGACTCCTCTTTGCGAGGCCATGGACTATACAGTCCATGGAATTCTCTAGGCCAGAATACTGCAGAAGGTAGCCCTTCTCTTCTCCATGGGATCTTCCCAACCCAGGGATCGAACCCTGGCCTCCCGCATTGAGGGTGGATTCTTTACCAGCTGAGCCACAAGGGAAGACCATTCACAGGGAGTTACAAAGACCAGGTCTAATTTCTCTCCTCCTGAATGGCAGGCCCTCAGATCATAGAAAGCAGAAGCGAACTCAGAGGACACTGCAGGCTAATCTACGTTTCGGTGAGGAAAACGACCCAGAGGGGAAAGAGCCACATTAGAGTTGCCTGGTGAGTCAGCCTGGCCCAACCCACGCCTCCTGACACCACCCAGGGCGCTTTTATTACCTCCCAAGCTTTCTTTTCTCCACGCCAAACTCTTCTGTCCCTGGAGATCTTACTTTGATCTTCACTTTTAATTGTGTGTGCACATCCTATCCTTGAGCTCACCCTGTAACTTACACATTGTCTTGCCCACAGGGCCCTAGCAGTACAGGGTGGTCCAGGAAGGCCTCACTGTGAAGGAACACTTCAAGTAGTCCTTACCCTCTGAGCTCCTTCCGTTTCAGTTCATTTCGTCCCCACCCGGAGCTCCTCCAAGGTGGGTTCACTTAAACGATGAAGAAACCCAGGTGAGGAGATGAGGGTTTTGCTCAAGGTCGGACTGCTAGAGAGGGTGAGGCCACAGCTGCTAGGCAGCAGGTATGCCCCCGGGCCACCTCGTAGTTGTTAAAGTATGAAAACACTGCACTTGTGTCTCAGTTGGGAAATAGTCACCGCCTGAGAGGTCCCTGTCCCCCCTCCCCACCCACCCCCACCCCCGTCTTGTCTTCCTGGGGTCCCTGCCTATCATCAACTCTAAGGAATAGGTGTTCAGGCTTGGAATCTGTTCGCTCTAAATTTAAGCCTGGGCTGATGCGACAAGTCCACAACCGCTGACCCCAACCCTGAGGTCCAGATGACTTCTGGAATTCAGAATCTTTTAGATTTTAGAAAGGAAACGTAGTGCATGTAATGTTTAAGGAAAATCGCAGGGGGGTTGAGATGGCCCCTGGAATCATGAAATCACATACTTCACTATTTCAGCAGGGAGATGTAGGAACATTCCTCCCAGGTGAGATATATAAAACTTAGACACAGCCTCATGTCAGGGTTTCAAGTAAGTAAATTACAAAAAACTTCTAGGGACTTCCTGGCACTTCAGTGGTTAAGACTTCACACTTCCACTGCAGGGGGTGTGGGTTTGATCCCAGGTCAAGGAACTAAGATCCCACATGCCACGCAGCCAAGCAAAACAAAACAAAACTCTGGTCTTCAGAGTTTTCTGGAATTTGAAACTGTTGGTTAAGGGCTTGAACATTATGATACTGCCTTTTAAGGATGATTTTTCGTTACTTGGTGGGAGCTTGAATGAGCCAAAGAAGTTGCTAGGAAAGGCTAAGGAGAGGTGATGGAGGCCTGGGAGTGGGTGGCAAATGAGAGATAGCTCCAGGGGACCCCAGTAAGACTTTGCTTTGACCAGGGCTGTCATAGTCCAGCCACCCTTAGCCCTGACAACGGAGGGATCTGAGAGCTCTGAGAAGCTGGGCCTGGTGCCAGGTAGGCTCAGGGAAGCACTAAGGTGGACAGCAGGCCTTTTAGACCCTGGCTGAGCAGAGCCATGTTCAGCAGGCAGGATGTCACCTCCTTAGTTAGGCCTGAGATTTTGAGGCAGCTGGGGGGCTGGCATCCTAGATAGCAGCTGCAGGGACAAGACCTTTTTGTCTGTGCTTTTGGCTCAGCTCAGCCCTAAGGTATGCTCCTGTCAGCCTCAGGTTATCTCCCTGGAGATGGACCGACTGCCTGACACCTGGCATTTGCCCACCCATGCTCTCTTGCCATCGCCATAGCCAAGAGCAGATGCAGGTTCTCTGGGACACTAGGAACAAGTGTTTATTGAATGCCTACTATGAGGACACCTTCCCTGATGGCTTAGATGTAAAGGATCTGCCTGCAGTGTGGGAGACCTGGGCTCGATCCCTGGGGTGGGGAGAATTCCATGGACAGAGGCGCCGGAGGACACTGTGCTGGTGTTCCTGTCACTTTCCTGGTTGACCTTGGGCACTGTGTTCTCATTATCCTCTCATCTGGATTGCACATGCTCCCGATGCACAAGCCCTGCCATCCCTCAGAGCCCGCTTCTGCATGAATCACAATCACCATCTTTGCTCCCAATGCCTGTAGTGGTTACTGCCCTGCCATTCCTTGGCTTTGAATTCAGCTCATGACCTTTCTCATATCCTTGTCTCATACTTTGTTGACTGATTTTTTATTTGAGCACTCTGTTGTTTTGAATCAGTTAGGGCTAAGGTCTCCACCAGGAGTTCAGGCTATCTGAAAAATAGGAACCTGCCCTTCCTTTCTTGAACACGTGTGGAATGCAGGATCGACCCCAGGGGAGAACTGCCGAGCCCTTCAAAGGAGAGGTAGAAAATGGTGCCTGGGGCCAATAAACATTTGAACTGCGCATTCCTAAAAGACAGCAAGATTTATAGTTTTAGCACATCCCATTACAAAGGCTATTTACCTGACTGGGGGAAGCTGTATAATTTCTGTATCTGGAAATTAAAAAAAAATTTAACTATATTACATGAGCTTAGTATTCAACCCACATGCTTTAATACTCATTCGATAGCTTTTATAATACACAGGATTTTCTTCTGGCTAGAATGGCTTAGGTTGGAAAGTCTGAGGTTTCCTAACAGTGTGCAGCTGTGAAGTGGGGCCACAGACTGAGGAAGTTTAACCATTCTCCCAATGGGTTCTATTTCTTTGTACAAAGAGGGTTTACAGAAGGAGAAAGATGATTTTCGGGTTTTTTTGTCCATGCCACAAGGCTCGTGGGGTCTTGGTTCCCCGACTAGGGATTCAATCCAGACCTGGGCAGTGAGAGCACAGAGTCTTAACCACTGGACTGCCAAGAAATTCCCAAAAGATGACTGTGCTGCTGCTGCTGCTGCTAAGTCGCTTCAGTTGTGTCAGACTCTGTGCCACCCCAGAGACCATTTGCTTCTCCAATGCATGAAAGTGAAAAGTGAAAGGGAAGTCGCTGTCGTGTCCGACTCTTAGTGACCCCATGGACTGCAGCCCACCAGGCTCCTCCGTCCATGGGATTTTCCAGGCAAGAGTACTGGAGGGAGGTGCCATTGCCTTCTCCAAAGATAACTTTGGACAACTTCAAAAATCTCCTTACTTGATCCCTGGGTCGGGAAGATCCCCTGGAGAAGGGAATGGCAACCCACTCCAGTATTCTTGCCTGGAGAATTCCATGGACAGAGAAGCCTGGTGGGCTGCAGTCCATGGGGTCTCACAGAGTTGGAGACGACTGAGGGACTAACACTTTCACTCTCCTTATTAATCCTTCCCTTGAGTGTTCTTCTTATATCGTCCCATCTTGATAGGTTTTCACTCATTTATCTGTTCATTCATTCACTCATTCATTCAAACACGAATGAGGGGGACTCTCCTGCTGATTCAGTGGATAAGATTCTGAGCTCCCAGTGCAGGGAGCTGGGCCATCCCTGGTCTGGGAACTGGACCCCACATGTTGCAAATAAGACCCAGTGCAGTCAAATAAATTAATTTAAAAGAAAAACTAATGAGAGTTGAGCTTTAAGCCAACTTTTTCACTCTCCTCTTTCACTTTCATCAAGAGGCTTTTTAGTTCCTCTTCACTTTCTGCCATGAGACTGGTGTCATCTGCATATCTGAGATTATTGATATTTCTCCTGGCAATCTTGATTCCAGCTTGTGCTTCTTCCAGCCCAGCGTTTCTCATGATGTACTCTGCGTAGAAGTTAAATAAGCAGGGTGACAATATACAGCCTTGACGTACTCCTTTTCCTATTTGGAACCAGTCTGTTGTTCCATGTCCAATTCTAACTGTTGCTTCCTGACCTGCATGTAGGTTTCTCAGGAGCCAGGTCAGGTGGTCTGATATTCTCATCTCTTTCAGAATTTTCCAGTTTATTATGAGCCACATAGTCAAAGGCTTTGGCATAGTCAATAAAGCAGAAATAGATGTTTTTTTGGAACTCTCTTGCTTTTTCCATGATCCAGCAGATGTTGGCAATTTGATCTCTGGTTCCTCTGCCTTTTCTAAAACCAGCTTGAACATCAGGAAGTTCACAGTTCACGTATTGCTGAAGCCTGGCTTGGAGAATTTTGAGCATTACTTTGCCAGCATGTGAGATGAGTGCAGTTGTGTGGTAGTTTGAACATTCTTTGGCATTGCCTTTCTTTGGGATTGGAATGAAAACTGACCTTTTCCAGTCCTGTGGCCACTGCTGAGTTTTCGAAATTTGCTGGCATATTGAGTGCAGCACTTTCACAGCATCATCTTTCAGGATTTGAAATAGCTCCACTGGAATTCCATCACCTCCACTAGCTTTGTTCGTAGTGATGCTTTCTAAGGCCCACATGACTTCACATTCCAGGATGTCTGGCTCTAGATGAGTGATCACACCATCGTGATTATCTGGGTCATGAAGATCTTTTTTGTATGATTATTCTGTGTATTCTTGTCACCTCTTCTTAATATCTTCTGCTTCTGTTAGGTCCATACCATTTCTGTCCTTTATCAAGCCCATCTTTGCATGAAATGTTCCCTTGGTATCTTTAATTTTCTTGACGAGATCTCTAGTCTTTCCCATTCTGTTGTTTTCCTCTATTTCTTTGCATTGATCACTGAAGAAGGCTTTCTTATCTCTTCTTGCTATTTTTTGGAACTCTGCATTCAGATGCTTATATCTTTCCTTTTCTCCTTTGCTTTTCGCTTCTCTTCTTTTCACAGTTATTTGTAAGGCCTCCTCAGACAGCCATTTTGCTTTTTTGCATTTCTTTTCCATGGAGATGGTCTTGATCCCTGTCTCCTGTACAATGTCACGAACCTCCGTCCATAGTTCATCAGGCGCTCTGTCTATCAGGTCTAAGCCCTTAAATCTATTTCTCACTCCCACTGTATAATCATAAGGGATTTGATTTAGGTCATACCTGAGTGGTCTAGTGGTTTCCCCACTTCATTCTGTCTCAAAAACAAAGACACCTGACTGTTTATAGGTGACTTATCACGTGCTGGAACTCTGCCAAGTCTCAGGGGTACAAGAGTGAGCAAGACAGCCTAGTCTCTGCCCACAGGGAGCCTTCAGTGTAGAACTTCACTGTGCAATACAGTAGTCTTAGCCACTAGCCACTACTATGACTATTTAAATTCATCGAAATTAAATATAGTAAAAATAAATTTTCTCAGTCACATTAGCTATACTTCAAGTGCTCAGTAGGCCCTATGGAGTTGGTGGCTACCATACTGGACAGATATAGTATACTTCCTTTACTGCAGAAATAAAAGATCTTTTGGATGCTATCTAGAGGTGGAAGGAGGAAGAGGGATGGGTAAGGCAGATGGGTCATGTATCCAGATCCAGATATATGTCATCAAAATGACAGAACGAAGTGCTTTAGATTGTGGCTTTTAAACTTTTTTTGATTAAAATCCACAGTAATATGTATATATACATATACATATATATATTTATAAAACATCTCTCTCTTCACATTAAGAGTTTCATGAAACAGTATAACAGTATCCACCCGTACCACATGGGATGCACTCCAATTTAGTTTATTTTACCTTATTCTATTAATTTTGTTAAAAAGTTTTATGTATATGCTGGTTTGGAGAAGGCAATGGTACCCCACTCCAGTACTCTTGCCTGGAAAATCCAATGGACGGAGGAGCCTGGTAGACTGCAGTCCATGGGGTCTCTAGGAGTTGGACACGACTGAGCGACTTCACTTTCACTTTTCACTTTCATGCATTGGAGAAGGCAATGGCAACCCACTCCAGTGTCCTTGCCTGGAGAATCCCAGGGACGGGGGAGCCTGGTGGGCTGCCGTCTCTGGGGTTGCAGAGAGTCGGACACGACTGAAGCGACTTAGCAGCTTAGCAGCAGATATGCTGGTTAGACAACTCTTCTGCTCATACTCCTTCCTTTGAAAAATACTGCCTTAGACATTAGTGAGGGTAGGGTGAGGTGATGGGGAAGAGAAAAGAAGAGTGACGGAAGAGTGAAGAAGGCTTCCTGGAAGAGATTGTAGTGGCTTTAGAAGAAGAGGGAAAGGAGCATTATTAGTCTGGCATAGTGAACTAACTTGGGGTGGAGGACTTGGGCCACAAGGGGCTGTAATTCATTCCCCAAATCTAGATGGCTTCAAAGTCTCTTCCTGTTCTCCTCCCTCCCTTCGCGGGCTCCCAAGCCCTTTCATCTGGCCTTGAGTGTAAATCATTAGCTCTAGCGGGGGACACAAAACAGCACTCTAACACAGGTATGTGTGGGAAAGGCCTAGAGGAAAGTCAACAATGTAAATGAGTGCCTTCAGATCCTGAGGGGTTGGCTGGTGGAGAAAGCTTAGCTGCTTTGGTAGGGACCTGCTGACCCTACTGCCTGGGGTGGGGGGTAGGGGGAACTCTGCCTGCTTTAGGCCCAGGGCACTGAATCCCTACTTTACCCTAAATCCCTCCTGTTGCAGCACCAGCCACTTCTTCATGTTCTGGTCAGGGCCTTTGGGAGAAGCAGCTTCCCAAGAGCTGAGGATCACTAAAACCATTCCTTCATTCAAATTCTTTGTATGTTCTTAGGTAGAGAAGTGCTTTCCCAGCTTAGTCCCAAGCAGGGGGAGTCCAAGGCCAACAGTGGAGCTAAATCTGTACACAGTGCTTGGGGTTCCCTCTACACAGGTTAGGAGAATAATAATCACTCACAGATGGCTCAGACAGTAAAGAATCTGGCTGCAATGCAGGAGACCCGGGTTCAATTCTGGGTTGGGAAGACTCCCTGGAGAAGGAAATAGCAACCCATTCCAGTATTCTTGCCTAGAGAATTCAGTGGACAGAGGAGCTTGGTGGGATACAGTCCATAGGGTCCAAAAGAGTCGAATATGAATGAGCAACTAACACTTTCACTTGCACAGATACTATCTCACTGAGAAGGGAGTTCTGTGTAATTCTAGTGGGCGAGCTGTGTCTTGAAGGTTACAAGAAGGTAGATTTCAGCCCAGTATCAGTGGCAATAATACTCTAGTAACTAGAGTGCCCAATGGGGACACTATCTTCCTTTTAACTTTTTTTTTTTTAATATTAGAGTATAGCCAGCTAACAAAGTTGTGATAGTCTCAGGTGGACAGCAAAGTGACTCTGCCTTACATATACATGCATCCATTCTCCCCCAAACCCCACTCCCATCCAGGCTGCCACACAATATTGAGCAGAGTTCCCTTTGCTATGCAGTAGAGCCTTACTGGAAAAGGCAATGGCACCCCACTCCAGTACTCTTGCCTGGAAAATCCCATGGATGGAGGAGCCTGGTGGGCTTCAGTCCGTGGGGTCGCTGAGTCAGACACAACTGAGCAACTTCACTTTCACTTTTCACTTTCATGCATTGGAGAAGGAAATGGCAACCCACTCCAGTGTTCTTGCCTGGAGAATCCCAGGGACGGGGGAGCCTGGTGGGCTGCTGTCTGTGGGGTCGCACAGAGTCCGACATGACTGAAGTGACTTAGCAGCAGCAGCAGCAGAGGCTTACTGGTTATCTATTTTAAATATAGTGATGTGTGCATGTCCATCCCAAACTTCCTAACTATCCCTTAAAGGGGCACTATCTTAAGTCACTTACAGGCTATCTAAAAACGTTTTCTTTTTTTTTTTTTAATTGAAGTATAGTTGATTTCTAATATTATGTTAGTTTTAGGTATACAGCAAAGTGATTTCAGATACTTACAGGCTATCTTTAAGAAAAGTATTTATTTATTTGTTTTTGGCTGTTCAGTGTCTTCACTGATGCACGCAGGCTTTCTCCAATTGTGGTGAGCAGGGGCTACTGACTGGTTGTGGTCCTCGGGCTCCTCACTGCAGTGACTTCTCTTGTTGCAGAGCACGGGCTCTAGGGCACACAGGCTTCGGTAGTTGCAGCCCTCTGGCTCTGGAGTGCGGCTCAGTAGTTGTGGCATACAGGCTTAGTTGCCCCACTGAATGTGGGATCTTCCCGGACCAGGGATCGAACCCGTGTCCCATGCACTGGCGGATTCTTAACCACTGGACTATAGGGGAAGTTCTTTACAGGCTATCTTAAAGTCTTCCCACAGAGGACAGATGTCAGTAGGGCCACAAGGAAGATTCCTACCCTGAGAGACCAAATTTGAACCTTCGTTACTTCTGAGGACAAAGCAGACGCAAATCCCTAATCTCCTGGAGCCAACATGACTGGGAGGTGAGAGGAATGGGAAGTCAGGCACTGAGTGACTTGGGCCGCCTCCTAAAACTTCAGGACTGTAAAATGTGTGGAATTCTAGGGAACATCATGACTCACTTCCACCTGTATTATTTCAAGTAATCCTTACAACCACCCATGAAGAAGTTAGGGCAGGGCAGGCGAGTGTCTACACCTAATAAATGTGTGCTCAAGAAAGCAATATCTTTATGTCACTCATGAAAAAACTAAGGCCCCGAGGGTGGCTGACTCAAGGTCACAGAGGTAGTGACAGGGCTGGGACAAGGATTTGCGTTTCTTTTGCCATGGCACGTGGGATTTCAGATTCCTGACTAGGTTCAGGGATTGAACCTGGGCCCCTGCAGTAGGTGTTAAGTCCTTAACCTCTGAACCACCAGGGAAGTCCCAGGGATTCAGAGTTTAGAACTTCCCTGCTTTTCACACCCCAGTGGGTGACCCAGCCCAGGAGGAGATGGAAAATCTTTCTCCTTACCCCTCTTCACCAAGGAGAACTGAGACTTTCCCCAGGGTGGGGAGATGGGAGAGGGACCTGGGCCAGAGTGAGGAGACTCACTGGATGGTAAGAGTGTGTGTGCCACCCTTCTGATTCCTTGTGACCAGTCGGCATAAGCAGATTGTGGCAGAGAGGGAAAGAGCAGGGGAGGGCGATTATGGAAACTGAAGAGAAGAAGGGGGAATTCTAGTGCTCACCTGCTTATCATAATATCCAGCCTTAGACAGCACTTACTATAGGTTAGACGTTGTACAGGAGGCAGTGACCAAAACCACCCCAAAGAAAAAGAAATGAAAGAAGGCGAAATGGTTGTCTGAGGAATCCTTCCAAAGAGCTGAGAAAAGAAGAGAAGTGAAAGACAGTGGAGAAAGGGAAAGATACACCCATCTGAATGCAGAGTTCCAGAGACTAGCAAGGAGAGATAAGAAAGCCTTCTCAAGTGAACAATGTAAAGAAATACAAGAAAACAATAGAATGGGAAAGACCAGAGATCTCTTCAAGAAAATTGGAGATACCAAGGGAACATTTCATGCAAAGATGAGCCCAATAAAGGACAGAAATGGTGTGGACCAAACAGAAGCAGAAGAGATTGAGAAGGCGTGGCAAGAATACACAGAAGAATATACACAAAAAGGTCTTAATGATCCGGACAAGGGCTTTCCTGGTGGCTCAGAGGTAAAGAATCTGACTGCAATGCAGGAGACCCGGATTCAATCCCTGGGTCAGGAAGATCCCTTGGAAAAAGGAATGGCTACCCACTGCAGTATTCTTGCCTGGAGAGTCCCATGGACAGAGGAGCCTGGAAGGTTACAGTCCATGGAGTCAGATAACCATGATGGTGTGGTCACTCTACTATAGTCAAACATCCTGGAGTGTGAAGTCAAGTGAGCCTTAGGAAGCATCACTATGAACAAAGCTAGTGGAGGTGATGGAATTCCAGCATAGCTATTTCAAGTCCTAAAAGATAATGCTGTTAATGTACTGCATTCAATATGTCAGCAAATCTGGAAAACTCAGCATTGGCCACAGGACTGGAAAAGGTCAGTTTTCATTCCAATCCCAAAGAAAGACAATGCCAAAGAATGTTCAAACTACTGTACAACTGTGCTCATTTCACATGCAAGCAAAGTATTGCTGAAAATCCTTCAAGCTAGGCTTTAGCAGTACGGGAACCAAGAACTTGCAGATGTATAAAGCTGGATTTAGAAAAGGTAGAGGAACCAGAGATCAAACTGCCAACATCTTCTGGATCATAGAAAAAAACAAGGGAATTCCAAAAAACATCTACTTCTGCTTCACTGACTATGCTAAAGCCTTTGACTGTGTGGATCACAGCAAACTGTGGAAAATTCTTCAAGAGATGGGAATACTGGACAACCTTACCTGCCTCCTGAGAAACCTGTATGCAGATGAAGAAGCTACAGTTAGACCTGGACATAGAACAATGGACTGGCTCAAAATTGGGAAAGGAGTACGTCAAGGCTGTATATTGTCACCCTGCTTATTTAACTTATAAGCAGAGTACATCATGAGAAATGCTGGGCTGGATGAATCACAAGCTGGGGAGAAATATCAACAACCTCAAAGACGACACCACTCTAATGGCAGAAAGGGAAGAGGAACTAAAGATGAGGGTGAAAGAGGAGAGTTGAAAACCTGGCTTAAAACTTAACATTCAAAAAACTAAGATCATGGCATCTGGTCCCATCATTTCATGGTAAATAGATGGGGAAAAAGTGGAAACAGTGGCAGATTTTATTTTCTTGGGCTCCAAAATCACTGTGGATGGTGACCACAGCCACGAAATTAAAGAAGCTTGCTCTTTGGAAGAAATGCTATGACAAACCGAGACAGTATATTAAAAAGCAGAGACATCACTTTGCTGGCAAAAGTCTATGGAGCCAAAGCTATGGTTTTTCCAGTTGTCATGTATGGACGTGAGAGTTAGACTATAAAGAAGGCTGAGCACTGAAGAATCGATGCTTTCGAACTGCGCTGGAGAAGACTCTAGAGAGTCCCTTGGACAGAACGGAAATCAAACCAGTCAATCCTGAAGGAAATCAACTCTGAATATTCATTGGAAGGACTGATGCTGAAGCTGAAGCTCCAATACTTTGGCCACCTGCTGCAAAGAGCTGACTTGGAAAAGACCCTGATGTTGGAAAAGATTGAGGGTACGACGAGAAGGGGGCGACAGAGGATGAGATGGTTGGATGGCATCACCCACCAACTCAATGGACATGAGTCTGAGCAAACTCTGGGAAGATAGTGAAGGACAGGGAAGCCAGGTGTGCTGCAGTCCATGGGGTCACAAAGAGTTGGACAAGACTTAGGGACTGAACAACAGCATAGATTAGATGGGTCCAACAAGCTTTACATGTGTTAGTTCATTTACTCCCCCCCAACATTGGAAGGACTGATGTTGAAGCTGAAACTCTAATACTTTGGCCACCTGATGTGAAGAGCTGACTCATTGGAAAAGACCCTGATGCTGGGAAAGATTGAGGGCAGGAGGAGAAGGGGAATGACAGAGGATGAGATGGTTGGATGGCATCACTGACTCAATGGACATGAGTTTGGGTAAACTCCAGGAGTTGGTGATGGACAGGGAGGCCTGGCGTGCTGCGGTTCATGGGGTTGCAAAGAGTCAGACATGACTGAGCAACTGAACTGAACTGAACAACCCCAGAAGCAGGCACTACCCTTAGCTCTATTTTAGGAACAAGAAAACTAAGGCACTGATAGGTAAGGAATCTGTCCCAGGGTCATCCAGTCTGAGTGGTTTTCCTGGGATTTGAGGCTCGGCTCTCTAGTGAGGGGGCTGCCACCCCTGGGTCCAGAAGCCATCTTCCCTCCCTAGCTCCCTCAGTGGGCACCTGGCCAACCCACTGCCCTGGCACCCAGCGGGCCCTACTCAAACCAGATCACATCCAAGACCTCCTCCAGGGCTGCAGTCCTTGTTCTTGGAGCTGAAAGGCAAAGAGGAAAGGTGAGAAATGTGAGAACAAAGAGAAGCTTTGTGTCGGGGTGGGATTCCCCTTAAAGCGACAGCCAAGGTGGAACGGATGGGGGTGCTGAGAAGGACGCAGAGAAGGCGCCAGAGCATGGAGACGCGGGCAGCGCGGGGGTGGGGACTGGCGGGCAGGAAGCCGGACCCTAAATCTCAAAAATTCTCCTTAAAGGACTCTCTGGAGCTGGCGGAGCTGCTTCTCAGCTCTGCGCAGCCCGTCTCGGCTCGTTTCCCGAACAAACCGCGTGGGGAAGCTGCATTCCGGCCCGCACCCTCCTTTTCCTACTGCGTCCGCCACCCTCGGGTCTGCCTCTCCTATCCCCAGTTCCCAGTGGCGTCAGCAGGGGGCGCCTGGGTGTCTGCAGCCCCAAGGGCTCAGGGCTGTCTCCCTGTCCCTGTCCCGTGGCCTCTGCAAATCTGGGTTCGTGCCGGGTGCAGGGCCGCTGTATCCCCAGAACCCCTCAGTTGGGTCTCCTGGCTTCCAGTTTGTTCTGAAACTTCCGGTAGCTCCCAGGGCGAGTCCCGGGGCACCTGCAACGCCTCAGTCTCCTAAGAAGGAGGAGCACTTTCCTATCATAACACAAAGAACTCAGGGGGAAAAATCTCAGGTATGTGTGTGTTGAGCGCGTATATGTTTAAGGTAAGGATCGACTATTAAAAAACAATCTTAAAGTTATTTTTGGAGAGAATAAATAAGAAACATTTTACAAACCCATTTTTAAGAAATTAAACTTTTATTTTGAGATAATTGTAGACACATGCATTTGGAAATAACACAGAGAAATCCCACGCACTTCCTTACCCAGTTTCCCCCAAGGGTAGCCTCTTACAAAACTGTAGTACTATAGATCACAGACAAGGCTTTTATCTTGATGAAGTAAAGATACAAGACATTTCCATCACCACAAGGATCTCTGGTGTTATCTTTGTATGGCCACACACTTTACTCTGGCCCCATTTCCTTCTTAACACCCACACCCCTCCCCCCAACCACTGAATCACTAAGTTGTTCCCCATTTTTATAACTTTGTTATTTGGAGAATGAAATAGACATGGAATCATACAATATGTGACATTTGGGACTGACTTTTCTCAGCATATTTCCTTGGAGATTCACCTGGGCTATTGCATATAGCTGAGAAATATTCCACTGCAAGGATGTGGTACTGTTATTTAACCATTTACTTGTTGAAGGACATCTATATTGTTTCTAGTTTTTAGCTATTTTAAGAATACAGTTGCAGAACTTCCCTGGTGGTTCCAATGACTAAGACTCTGCTCTCCCAATGCAGGGGGCCTGGGTTCATTCTCTGTTCAGGGAACTAAACTCTATATGCCTCAACTAAAAGATCCTGTGTGTCACAACTAATAAATAAATCTTTACAGATAAATTAATTAAAAAATTTTTACAAAGGATAAAGTTGCTTTTGCAGTACAGATTCTTTTTGTGAAGATAAAGTTTTTGTTTCTCTAGGATCAATGTCCAGGAGTGCAAGGCTGCATTGTGTGTGAGATTTTTAAGAAACTGCCAAACTGGATTTCAGAGTTGTGCTATTTTCCATCCCTGCCAGCTATGTATGAATGTTCCAGTTTTTCCACATCTACTCCAGCATTTGGTGTTGTCCATTTAAAATTTTTTAATCATCTTAATTGGTGTGTAGTGATATCTTGTGGTGATTTTAGTTTGCATCTCCCCAATAGTGATATTGAACATCTTTTCATATGCTTATTTGCCATCTGTATATCCTCTTCAGGGAACTGTCTCTTCAAATTTTAACCCATTTTCTAATTGGATTGTTTGTTTTTTACTGTTGAGTTTTGAGAATTCTTTATATGTTCTAGATAGTAGTACCTGGGAAATGTATGGTTTGCAACTAATTTCTCCTAGTCTGTTGCTTGTCTTTTTTTTTTCCCTGTAGAGTTTTTTAGTATTGTGTTTTACATTTAAGTTTGTGATCAATTTTGAGTTAATTTTTGTATAAGGTGTAAGACATAGATTGAGATGGTGGTGGCTGTTTTTCATTTGTGATTGTCCAGTTGCTCCCGTACTGCTTGTTGAAAAGGCTATTTTTTCCTCCATTGAATTGCTCTTTTCCTTTTGTCAAAAACTGGGCATATTTGTGTGAATCTATTCCTGGGTTCTGTATGTCATTCCAGTGATCTGTATATCTGTCTCTCTGCCAGTACCACACAGTCTTGATTACTATAGTGAAATAATGTGTTCACATCATGTGGACTGATTTTTCCTACTTTCATGTAATTGTTTTAGCTATTCTTGTTTCTTTGCCTTTCCATATACATTATATTTTTATTTTAAAAAGTTTTTCTTATTTTACTATAGAGGAAAAAATAGCCTTGTGACTATAAAAAGATTGCCAAGATGTTAAATTTAATAATATCAGCTTCATTGGCTTGTTGTGAGGATTAAATGTGTGGGTTGTTGTTGGGAAGTCGTATCTGAGTCTTTGAGACCCCATGGACTGTAGCCCACCAGGGTTCTCTGTCCGTGGGATTTCCTAGGCAAGAATATTTGGAGTGGGATGTAAATTTTAGAATAATCTTGTCTCTACACACACACACACACACACACATAATCCCATTTCATTGTTGATGTTGGCAATTTGTTTCTTCTCTCTCTTTTGATTTGTTGATTTTGTTCATCTTTTCAAAGAAGTTGTTCTTTTTAAAAAATTTTTATTTATGTACTTATTTTTGGCTGGGTCTTCATTGCTACACACAGACTTTCTCTAGTTGCGGTGAACAGGGCCACTGTCTAGTTGCAGCGCTCAGGCTTCTCACTGTGGCCTACAGGCTTCGGTGCTTCACAGCACGTGGGGTCTTCCCAGATCAGGGATCGAACCTGTATCTCCTGCTTTGGCAGGTGAATTCGTTACTACTGAACCACCAGGGAAGGCCCTCAAGGAAGCAGTTCTTGGGACTTCACTGGTGATCCAGTGGATAAGAATCTTCCTGCCAGTGCAGGAGACATGGGTTCAATACCTGGTTGGAAAGGATTCCACATGCCCTGGGGTGACTAAGCAGCTACTGAAGCCTGTGTACTTAAAGCCAGCGCTCTGCAGCAGGAGAAGCCACTGCAATGAGAAGCCTGCGTGTTGCAGTGAAGAGTAGCTCCTGCCCACGCTACTAGGGAAAGCCCTAGTGTAGCAAGGAAGACCCAGAGCAGCCAAAACAAGTCCTCTTTTTCATTATTTTCTCTATTGCTTTTCTGTTTCCAGTGTCACTGTTTTCAAAATTTCTTCCTTTTGAATTTCCTTCTTTCTGCTTGCTTATGGTTTATTTTGCTGTTCTTTTTCTATATTCTTGAAATGGGAGCTGAGCATGAATTCCCCTTTCAACATTGCTTCATCTGTATCCTACCATTTTTGAGATAATGTATTTTAATTTTCATTCAGTTCATTGTGGTTTTAAATTTCTTTTGAGACTCCTTTGACTCATGGGTTACTTAGAAGTGTGGTATTTCATTTCTAAGTGTTTGGAGGTTTTTCTCTTATCTTTATGTTGTTGTTTTCTAGTTTGATTCCATTGTGGTCAAAGAAAACATTCTATATGATTTAAATTCTTTTCAATTTTCTGAGGTTAGTTCTGTGGCCCAGGATATAGCCTGTCTCAGTATATGTCCAGTGGGCACTTGAAAAGAATGTGTATTCTGCTGTTGGTGGGGGTGAACTGTTTTATAAATGACAGTGAAGTTTCATTGGTTGATAGTGTTTTTGAGTTCCTCTTTAGCTTTGCTGATTTTCTGTCTAGTTGTTCTATCAGTTCGTAGGAAAGAAGTGTTGAAATCTCCAACTATAATTGTAGATTTTTCTGTTTCTCCTTTCATTTCAATCAATTTTTTTACTTTACATATTTTACAACTCTGTTGTTAACTGCATATATGTTAGGATTGCTGTGTCTTCCTGGTGGATTGAATTCATGTCATTATATAGTGTCTCTGCTGCTGCTGCTGCTAAGTTGCTTCAGTAGTGTCTGATTCTGTGCGACCCCATAGATGGCAGCCCACCAGGCTCCCACATCCCTGGGATTCTCCAGGCAAGAACACTGGAGTGGGTTGCCATTTCCTTCTCCAATACAAGAAAGTGAAAAGTGAAAGGGAAGTCGCTCAGTCGTGTCCAACTTCTAGTGACCCCATGGACTGAAGCCTACCAGGCTCCTCCGTCCATGGGATTTTCCAGGCAAGCGTACTGGAGTGGGGTGCCATCGCCTTCTCTGATATGGTGTCTCTATCTCTGGCAATTTTCTTTGCTCTGAAGTCTACTATATTTTATATTTATACTGCCACTTCTACTTTATTTTGATTGATATTCCATTACATATCTTCTTTTTTCATTCTTTTACTTTGTATACCTGTGATTTTTAAAAATTTGATACATTTATCTGTAGAAAATTTTTTCATGTCAGTATTCTAAATAGATTTAACAACCCATTAGATTTAATAATCCATTAAACAATTGTTCAAAAATGTAGTCAACCAAGTCCCTATTGTTGGGCATATAGATTATTTCCAAGTTCAGGACATGGTAAAATTTTGCAAAATTTCTAATATTTTTATGTCCTTGATTTGAAGTGAACTTCTTTTTTAAAAATTTTATTTTCATTAGACAGTAATTACTTTACAATATCGTGATGGTTTTTGCCATACATCAGCATGGATCAGTCACAGGTACACATATGTCCCCTGCCTCTTGAAGGCCCCTGTCCCACCACTCTAGGTTGTCACAGAGCCCTGGCTTTGGGTTCCCTGCTTCATACAGCAAACTGCCACTGGCTGTCCATTTCACATATGGTAATGTATACGTTTCAATGGTCTTCTCTCAAATCATCCCACCCTCTCCTTCTTCCACCGTGTCCAAAGTCTGTTCTTTATGTCTGTGTCTCCTGTGCTGCCCTGCACGTAGGATCACCAATACTGCCTTTCTAGATTTCATATATATGCATTGATATACCATATTTACCTTTCTCTTTCTGACTTACTTCACTCTGTTTAGAAATGAATTTCTTATAGACACATTTATAACAAAAAAAGATGGTTTTAATAGACTGCCCAATTATTTTAGAACTGGAGCCGTGTGACAAGGTAATTACTGCCAAAGATTCCTGAAAGTCAGACCATTTTGATTATTACACTGACCTTGTTGCCTTTTAAGGTAACCAAACCCACTTTGCCTCTGGTGGTCAGCTGCTGCCTCTGGCCTCTCCATGCTGGTATCCATCATTGCTATGGAAATCAGGAAGCCCATTTCCATAGCAGGCTGTCCATCTTCATTCCTGACTGCAGAGAAAAATCAGCACAGCCCTTTTAAAGAATGATGTGCTTCTCTCATCAGTATATATATCAGTGCCTCAGTGAAGGACGTTTCCCTTAGGCCCTCTTGGGGGAATTATTTAGGAGTGAGTGAATGGATTGTACATGATAAATCCCCTTTAACATTCCTGTCTAAGTCTTTGGATTTCTTTTTCTGTGTTATACAATAGGATTTCTCATATTACAGCTTCATTCCTCGTGCACCACTCCTGAATCCAGGTTTTAACAAATTAAGGAAAGAGATAAAAATCATTCCTAAACTGCTGGAGTTAGCACACTGAGTTTGGAATCTCTGAACCCATATTAAAAAATTCAGCCCAGGGAATTTCGCCTGGCAGTCCATTGGTTAGGACTCTATGCTTTCACTGCTGAAGGCCGGGGTCAATCCCTGGTTGGGAGCTAAGATCCTGCAAGCCATGCTGCTGCTGCTGCTGCTAAGTCGCTTCAGTCGTGTCTGACTCTGTGCGACCCCATAGACGGCCGCCCACCAGGCTCCCCCATCCCTGGGATTCTCAAGGCAAGAACACTGGAGTGGGTTGCCATTTCCTTCTCCTGCAGTGGGACCAAAAAAAAAAAAAAAAATTCAACCCAATTCTAAAACTGTGTTCCTTCCTCTCTGGTTTAGGATCTTTAGAATCTTACTCTATACACTGTTCTTCATAAACTAGTAAATGTTTGCAATTTTTGTGAGTTTTCTCTTCTGGGGTCAGATTTTGTGTTGTCCCTCTAGTTGTGTGTCTGAGCTGTCCATGGCACATTGACTGCTGCAAGTGAGGCTTTTACAGAGTTTCCAAGTAAGACAAAACCAGCCTCATTAAACAGAGAAAGAGGGGCTGCCTCTGCCAGCCAGTGAGATTTAGCAGGGCCTGGGCATTCAGCATCCTCAAATATATCCCAAAGCCCCTTTGCCTATTCTTAGGATTCCTTCTTAATCTCTTGGTTTTTCCCATAAGACCTGGGAAGGTTGTGATTTCAGTGTATGTAATCCAACAACCTGCAGAATCAGGCTTCAGCTGCATCGGCCCCATGGCTACAGGAGTTAAGAGATTCATTTAGGAAGTCTTTCTTGGGATCAGCCTGGTCCCTTTAAGCCAAGAATTTAAAAGGTCAAGCTTGCCATTTCCTTTTCTTAAGCTCATTAGTACAGCCAAAGCAGCCAGACCACACCAGAGTCCTTGATTTCCTTTTCCTTTCCTGCATTAGGAGGGAAAGCCATGGTGCTGACCCTCTGTACAGACTGGGTCTGACTCTCAACCTTGCCTGCCCATTGGAATCACCTACGGGCTTTTTGGGGCTTCCCAGGTGGCTCAATGGAAAAGAATCCATCCTCCAATGCAGTAGACTCAGGAGATGTGGGTTTGATCCCTGGGTTAGGAAAATCCCCTGGAGGAAGAGATGACAACCCACTCCAATATTCTTGCCTGGAGAATCCCATGGACAGAGGAGCCTGGTGGGCTACAGTTCATAGGGTCACAAAGAGTCAACGCGACTTAATGACTGAGCATGCACACCAGACTCTTAACGTTTGCCTTGAGTCCTGTGCCCCAACCTCAGAACAACTGAGTCAGAATATCTGGAGATGGGACCTGGCCTTGATATTGTTTATGAATCTCACCAGGTAATTCAAATGTGCATCCAAGGGCTGAGACTCCAACCCCTGCTTCCCCCCCACCCCACCCAAACCCCAGGTTTAAGTTGTAATGCACAGAGGAAAGAGTTTGGGACTGGGAATCTGGAAATGTAGTTTCCTGCGTTAAGCTTCTTCCTCTGTGGCTTCAGACCTGTCACATGATCTCTGTGAACCTCAGTGCCCACCTCTCTGGGCCAGAGCCAGTAATAACTGCTGCCTCGCATACTTCACAGGATTTTAATGGGATCAAATGCGTGAGCGCCCTGGGAACTGTAAGACATTGTCCAATGGGAGGGCTAGGCATACCAGATGTCTCATCTCAGGTTACTTCCATCATTTGCCTCAGTTGCAAGCACTGCTCGGGCTCTGCCAGGGACTTTCTGCTTCACCCTCGGGCAGGTGTGTGTGTGTGTGTGTGTGTGTTAGTCACTCAGTCATGTCCAACTCTTTGTGACCCCCTGGACTCTAGCCCACTAGGACCCTCTGTCCATGGAATTCTCCAAGCAAGAATACTGGAGTGGGTTGCCATTCCTTTCTCCAGGGGATCTTCCCGACCCAGGGACTGAACCCAGGTCTCTTGCATTGCAGGTGGATTCTTTACCATCTGAGTCACCAGAGAACCAGGTATACTTCCCATACTGTTTGCTGGGGTCAGTCTAGTCTCAGGCCTGTCTACTCGCTGTCCCACATAAGTCTCTTTGTTTTAGAGGCCTAAGAAAAGCTAGATTCCTCTTGACTAAATTTCAGCGAGGTGACTTTCCTGGCAGTCTAGAGGTTAAGACTCTGTGCTTTTACTGCAAGGGCACAGGTTTGACCCCTGGTGCGGGAACTCAGACCCCACATCCTGTGCAGCAGGCCCCCCCACCCCCGCCGCCCCGAATTCCAGTGATGGCCCACCAGCGCAGTAGAATACTTTGTCGGGGGCTCATCAGACTTCTGGGGCACTTGTGTGGTCAGAGGGATGTACTACTTGCCATGTGATACTTACACGTTTGGAAAATGGTGGAGAGGACCGCGTCAGACTTCTACCTCAATGGCCTTCCTATAACAAGTCTCAGAAAGTAAAGCTCAACCATCTTGCCCCAAGGTTTCATTTCCTGTAGACTCCTGCAAAGATTAGCGTTGGGGGATGATAACGGTTGGGAAAGAAGTCGGATAAGTGATTGTTATTTTATTCAGGGAAGGTAGGTTTAAGAAGGGTGAGAAACACCTCACTAGGGCACCTTGCTTTCAGGAAGGATGTTTTGAAGGACCCAGGTGACCTGCAGAAGCTCCCAGATGACCTCTCCTTGTGACTCAGGAAGAGTGACCCTTGCTGTGCTCACTTCATGTACCCTTTGACTCATCTTCTCTGGGGGAGCCTACTTTGGTAAAGATGCCCAATCCCTTCCTCTGGGGGCTTCCCTGGCCCTCGAGGCTGCCTGTCCTGGCGCCACTGTCCTCTGGGCCTCTCAAGGACAAAGGGGCTCTGGCAGTACTATCTTTAGCTTTTCTTGAAGGACCTTCATGTTTTTAGAGATTGCAGAATAAACACACTGTATTTCTTAAGTAAAAACTCAGTTTTCCATTTTAGTCGGAGATTCATTATCCTGGGGTCATCACATTTGCACTTTCCTGACTACAGTCTTCCTGGCTTGCTCTATCTGGCCTATAACACTTAACTTCTTGCTAACATGCTGTGTTGCAGTTAGTATCTGTTTCCCGTCACCAGAATATAAACTCCATGAGGACAGATATTTTGTCTATTTGGTTCACTGAAAATCCCTAGTGCCTAGAAGAGAGGCTGGTACATAGTAGGTGCTCAGTAAGTATTTGTTGAAAGAATAAATAAAAAATGCACATCCTTTTGATCATTAGGCTATGAGCCCCACGAGGTAGGGGCAGTACCAACTTTGTTTACCACATATATGCTGACAGGGCCTGGCACAAAGTAGGCACTGCATAAATGTTAATATTTGGTAATATGGCAGTCTAACGTCTCATTTTTAGGAATTTATAGATAAATTCCTAGATAAATTCCTAGATATGCTCACATATGACATATTACTTAGATATTAAATGCATAATAATCAATATTAATTGCAGCATTTTTGCAAAAACAAAACTACTGGAGACCAAGACATTCATTGCTAGAAGATCCGGGTTAAGTAAATTCATACTCCACACACTAAAATACCAAGCAGCTGTTCAAAATAATGAGACATATGATGTGAGATCAAATGTAATAGCCCCTTTCCCATCAAATGACAGTTTGGTTTTTTTTGCATTGCTGAGACCCGAGAGAAAATTACTGAGGATTCTTTTAAAATAATTATGCCAACATCATTCCTATACAGATGCAATAAGAAGTCTTATGTAAAATGGTATCATATTTTGTATGATGTTTCGCAAACTAGACAGATGACAAATTACTAAGGCAAGGATCAAAAAAAATCTAAATATCATTTCTCGAATTGGTCTGTGGAGCATGATTGAACCTTATACAGAGCAAGGTTCTGATTTTTTGAAAGAATTTGTAGAGTGTAGTAGTTACTCTGTATTGCAGATTAAAAGCAGATTTATGTGATATAAACATTCAACTGGACAATGGGTAGGAAAAATTAATTGAAATTGGCACCAAAACAGGATGTGTGACAGAATGCATAATCGTTGCAATTCTGTTTTTTTTTTCTCCCTCGATCCTGGACTAACAATTTTTTAGTAAATGGAATATGCATATGGATTCCAAATGAAGGTAGAAGAGATTACAAATTCACTTATCTGGGTTAAAAAAAAAAAGGTAGGTCTACATATATTGATTCAGAAAGGTATCCAAGACACACTGTGAAATTAAGAAAACAGAGTTTAAGAAATTGAGGTGCAGAACAAACAGTATAATCCTACATATACAAAATAAAATGTGTTTGTATGTCTAGTTTAAGAAACTTTTATAGTGGTTAACTGTGGGGAATGGAATGGGACATATTTAATTTTCTTTCCTTATTTCCTTTTGGATTTTGTGCATTTTAAAAATACTTTTAATTAAAAAGAATAAATTACCATTCCAATCAAGGCATGATTAATTTTAGCCATCCTTTTTTTTTTTCACTAGATGACACACTTCCAATCAAAAGGACCCAATTGTGCAACCAGGCAGTCATACTAAATAAGAAAGAGAAAGACGAATACCGTTTCACTTACATGTGCAATCTAAAATATGGCACGAATGAACCTGTCTACAAAACAGAGAGACTCAGACACGGAGATCAGACTTGTGGTTGCCAAGGGAGGAGATGGCGGAGGGAGGACTGGGAATTTGGAATTGTCAGGTACAAAGTATTATATACAGGATGGATAAATAAGGTCCTACTGTACAGCAGAGGGAACTATGTTCAATATCCTGTAACGAGCCATAATAGAAAAGAATGTAAAAAGAATAAAAAATGTTTCTATGAAGTAAAAGAAAATGGGATAGTATCTACTCCATTGGGTTGATCATGAGCATTACATGAAACAGCCTGGCAGAGGACCAAGCAAGAAGCAAATTTTGATAGTTGCAATGAACTATTACAGTTATTGACAAGAAACCCACTTATACACACACATCTGTCTTTGGCACAACTTCTTCCTCAGGCTCAGATTTGTACCAAGGAGCACTTGTCAGGTGGGAATTTATCATCGCCAGTTCACAATTCTATTGCAATTTTCCCCACTGCCCTTGGCCCATCTCATCTATTAGCTCCCTCTTATGTCTCTGAGAAGCTGTTTCCCAGAGCCCAGATACTTCCTCTGCCCATACCCCACTCGTATGAAACCCCTGCGCTTAGAGGTGATTTCTGCCTGATCAGAGAGACAGGTCTATCCGGTCAGGGCATTTGTACGCTCACAGTATGAAAACAGACACTGAAGACACAAAATGATATGCAATAACGTCTCAACTTTTATTGATCTCCTGCTCCCCAGGGGACCCTGCTTCTGCGGCCTCAGTGCCTCAGAACTTTGGTGTCTGAGGTCTCAGACACCACTTTGCCATCCACGAGCCTGAGGGTGGTGGTCTTCTGGATGGTTTGCCTGGAGTTGCTGCTGTCCAGAGCGTCGCCAAGACTGTAACAGAAGACAAAGCCCCAGTTATAAACAGCCCCGAAGAGAAAAGAGAAACAAGGAAAATGAAGAAAAATAAGCCTGGCATTACTTCCTAATTCCCCCTTAGCTGCTTAAGCCAAACTCCACCTGTGCCTTAAGAAGAGCTAGGGCCGACACTTGGTCAGTTCTCTTCTCGGGGCATGCACAGAGCACCAGCCCAATGCTCAGTGGGCCAATGAACAGGCATATGGGGGCTTGGGGATAAGTGGTAGCTTGATCCTAGCTTCTAGGGGTAGGAAAAGAGACTCACTCACCTGAAATCCTCCCCATCTTCCAGCAGACGGCGGTAGGTATTGATCTCAGCCTCCAGCTTGACCTTGACATTCAGCAGGGCCTCGTACTCCTGGGTCTGGCGTTGCCCCTCTGCCCGGGTCTGGGCCAGCTCTGACTCCAGGTGCAGGAGGACTCCGTTGAGCTGCTCCATCTGCATGGCATATCGGGCCTCCACTTCCCTCAGGCTGTTCTCCAAGCTGGCCTTCTGCAGGGGCACAGGGAGGAGGGTGGGGTGAGACAGAGTGGAGAGAGAGACTCTGCAGCTTTCAGCCCTCTTTGAAACTTTGTTGAGTGCCTACTATTTGCCAGGCACTAGGCTAGTGGGTAGGAGCAGTGGGAAATGCAATGGGAGAAACAACTGTTCCTAGTGAAAGGAGCTGAGGGTTCTTACCAGATTTCTCATGGAGTCCAGGTCGATCTCCAGGGACTGGACAGTGCGCCTCAGCTCCGTGAGGGTCATCTCAGCAGCTCCTATCTCAGCGGTCTGCGAGGTGACCACTGTGGTGCTCTCCTCAATCTGCAGGGTAGATATGGTCCTCAGGTTCCTCCTTCTCCATCAGCCTCCCTCCCGCACCCTCATGCCTCTGTGCTGAGCCTGGCATCCATCACTCTCTCGTACCTGCTGGGACCAGTACTTGTCCAGCTCCTCTCGGTTCTTCTGAGCCAGCTCGTCATACTGGGCCCGGATGTCTGCCATGATCTTGCTAAGGTCCTGAGGTTTGGGGGCATCCAACTCCACGGTCAGCCCAGAGTTGGCAATCTGGTTTTGTAGACCCTTTACTTCCTAAAAGAGAGAGGGACAAATGTTGAGGAAGGTTTCAGGGTCAGAGCTCTAGGAAGCCTCTTTATCTGTGACTGCCTCTTCCAGGAGTCCTACAGGATCAGTTGGGGAACAGAACTGAGGAATCTTTTGACTTTGCTCTCTGGGCAATGCCAATTCTGGGCTTCTACTCCATATGGGTAAAATGCCCACTGTTAACCACACATGCCTGTTGCTCACAGGTGGTGGTTTCTCTCTCCTTTCTTCACCCTGTCCCTCCATCTACAGACTATTCCTTGCACCTTCCTCCCTCACCATCCTCTATCACATCTCACCTCTACTGCTAGCTGTTTCCACCTTGGTCCTCATCTCATCCTCTCACCCATGTCTTTTTGACCTCACCATGCTCTAATTCCGGTTAACCACTGAGCATGGCAACAGTCTGATTAAGAAGTGCTTAGGCTGGTAGTTCTCAACTTCCCTGTAAGTCTTCTTGTACGTGGCTTGCTCCATCTACTCCCCAACCCTGACTTGTCTTGACCCCCTGGTGGCCAGGGGCCACTGCTTGCCTCCTCATGGTTCTTCTTCATGAAGAGCAGCTCCTCCTTGAGAGCCTCGATCTCAGTCTCCAGCTGCAGCCGGGTGACATTGGTGTCATCGATGACCTTGCGGAGCCCGTGTATGTCACTCTCCACAGACTGGCGCATGGCCAGCTCTGTCTCATACCTACGGGGAGTGGAGGTGATCAGAAGGGCCCCGCCTCTGGTCCCAAACCTTCTCAACCCATGCCACCTCCTAAAAGCAGCCTTATGCACACCAGCCACCTGAAGTCAGGAATCAAGCACTAAGCCTCTGAACACCATTCCTGGCACTTGGGGGGCAGAGTTCTTCACACTGAGTTACATTAAGAATAAATTGATGATGCTTTACTCTCATCCACCCAGCTCCACCCACAACTGAACAAAATCCCCTTGACCCCAGCTTCCTAAACCCCCAGCCTTACTTGACTCTGAAGTCATCAGCAGCAAGACGGGCATTATCAATCTGCAGAACGATGCGGGCGTTGTCCACAGAATTTGCAAAAATCTGGGTATATTGTAAACAGAGGTCGCTCCATGAATAGGTGTTAAGTGATGAGGTGGGCTGAGTGGAGGGTGTTATGTGTCTCTGAAAAAACCTTCCGGGTCCCTGGAATAACCAGAGGCTCTCCTCCTATACTTAGGCCCTTCCATTTGTGCTCCTCATACTGCTCCCTCCCTTCCCGGACTTCCAAATTCCACCTTTCCCAGTCTCCTACTGACTCTCTTTCTAGGCCTCTGCTGGCTGGCCTGTCTACTAAATGAGCAGCTACTGAAAAGTCCTCTCCCAGGTTCCCTCCTGCTGTTTTTAGTGCACCTGCTCAGCGCAGGCCCCATTGGCCTCTCCCACAGGTAGGCCGTGTGTTTACTCCAGGATGACTCAGCCTTAGCCACATCCGCTTAACCCCTCCAACTGTCTTCCAGAAGCTGGAGTGTCTGGGTCCTCTGTGTGGGCCTGTTTCGCCTCCCTGCATGCTGTCCGCTCCTCTGTGAAGCTCCCCCTCCTCTTCCCACTCTCCCCTGTGGAAGCTATCCGTGCCCTTTCACCCACCCTTGGGGTCCCCGTGAAGCGGGGGTGGGGAGGCGGTGTGTGTGGAAATCCGGGACATCCCTAATCCCCGACGGGTGGAGTTGGGGGCGGGGCGGGAGATAGGGAGGGGAGAGGAGTGCATACACCTCCCCCTACTAAAATTCCTATCCTTGGGGTAGGGGGAGGAGAGAGAAGGGAGAGGGTGACTGGAGGGTCACACTGGTTGGGAGTGGGAGCCACTCCCGCCGTGCCCGCTTACCTGAGCCCTCAGGTCCTCGATGATCTTCAGGTAATGCGCCCAGTCTCTGACCTGGGGTCCCTTCTTCTCCAGGTGTTCCCGGATTTTGCTCTCCAGTCTCCGGTTATCCGCCTCCAGGCTCCTCACCTTCTCCAGGTAGGAGGCCAGGCGGTCATTCAGGTCTTGCATGGTCTCCTTCTCGCCCTGGATGCCCCCTACACCCACCAGACCCCCGGCCATCCCGGCGCCCAGGTTCCCGGACCCCCAGCCGCCCCGGACGCTGGTGGTGCGGGACACGGAGATCCGGGAGCCCGAGCCCCCGGCGCCTGCATAGACGCTGGCCGCGCTGCTGACCGGTCGGACCCGGTGGCCCGACGACTGCACGGAGCCCAGGGACCGGTAGTTGGAGAAGGTGGATTGGGTGCTGAAGCTCATGATGCTTGTTCGCGAGGAAAGAGCGAGGCCAGGACTCAGGTGCTGGGTCGTGGAGTGTGTGAGGTCCGCAACTCAAGTTATAGCTCCCAGGGATGGGGGCGGGGGTGGGGAACGGCCCGGCAAGCCCCGCCCCCGCCATCAGAGTCGCCGCGGAAGCCTGGGTCACAGGTGGGACCGCGGGGACTTGGCGCCCTCGGTTCCTCACCCTCCCGGCCTTTCCCCGCCCCCTCTGCACCGCCCCACCAAGGCCTCCCTCCACCCCCCAGGGAGGAGGTGAGTGAGTGGGACCGGGCCTGCCAAGGGCAGAAGGTGAAGTTGACTCTGGCAGCTGGGATTTCAGGGCAGGAAATGACGTTATTGTACCCCCCTTTCCCAGGTGGAGGGAGGTACTGGCCTCGTAGAGAATTTGGGGGATGAGTGTCGAGTTGTGTGTGTCCTTGTCCTCAGCCTGCAGGCCAAGTTCTCGCCTGCAGGGGGCGTCTCGGGGGAAATCCCAAAGCCCCAGGAGTCTTGGGGAAGAAAAGCTGGGGGCTGGCAGAGAGGAAGAGAGACGCCATCCTGAGCTTCAAGTCCCGCTGGTTTACTCTCGCCCCTCCTGCCCGTTGTTCCCTAGCACACACTCAGACGTGTGCTGTCATTGCCCACAGACACACTCACTCACCAGTTACACTGACTCCCGAAAACTCACCCTGAACCTCCCCTCCCCTGTGCCTCAGCTCACTCCCATGGAGGTCTGGTCTACTTGGGAGTGCTTTGTGGTCTCAGCTGGAGTCCTCACTTCAACACACCTGTGTATCAGCCTTACCCACACCCTTGGGTAAACAATTTCTGAGCACTCGCAGTTCAACAAATATTTGTTAGGCACCTACTGTGTGTCAGGCCCTGCTCTAATTGCCTGGACAGCAGCAGGGAGAAAAGACCAGTAATCCCTCATGGAGACTGTCTGAGAGGAGAAACATTCTAGCTGAGACTCAGCCCTGGTGGCCAGCTCTCTCTCCCCTTACCAGGACTTTTCTGCAGGCCCCCTGCTTCTCCTCCAAAGGCTCTCTGAATCCCATGCCTGTCTCCAGGGGGCTGCCTCCTCCAGGAAACTTATGTCAGGACATGGGTGAGACGATGGAGGTAGGGAAGTACCCTTTTCCCCTTCACCTCAGAACCTGGATGGTGACCCCCTACTGAATGAACTGGAGGAATCCTGAGATACTGGGCCTTCAAGTCTGTCACCACCGCCAGCTCGTTTGGCTGGCAGGGCCTGGCATTACAGGCCTGTCTGTACTCTTTGCTCTGGAGTGGACCTATCGATTCTTATCGAGCTGCCAGCTGAACTGAAGAGAAGGGGGCAGACAGGAAAGGAGGCCTGGGAAGAGAAGGAGTCCCAGGAATAATTAGGTCGGTGGACGAGGCAGGCACAGGTCAAATGAGGGACTTGGCCCTGGATCATCCCAGTCCTGGCATCCTCTGCTGGGGCGAGGCCCCTACCCAGCGCCCCGCACCAGCAGGAGCTGGCTAGGGGAGGTCAGAGTAGGAAATGGCCAGGGGAGGGTTAGGGTCTGCTGAAGGCCAAGAGGCAAATGAAATGCAAATTTGCATACAAATGAATGACCACTAGGTTTGCCTGGAAGATTTCTGGGAGCTTAGAAGTCCCAGCCAGTCAAAGGGGTTTCTCCTGCTTTCACCTTCACATTCTCCCACGAGGTTCCAGAATTGTCTTGTTGTGTAGAATTGCACAATAAGGGGTAGAGATTACATATATGAGGTATTGCCTTTGCTGTTTTTGCTTAACTTGAAGTCAGCCAATTTGGGTACGTTGCCAGCTGTGTGACCTTGGGGAAGTTACTTGACTAGGCACTTCAGTTTCTTCTCTTGTAAAAGGAGAAGAAAGCAAGCGTGACCAGTCTATCTCCTGGGATGGCAGTGGATACTTATGTTAATTATCACTCACTCATTCACTGAACAAATGCTGTTTACTTACTATTGGGTAAATCTCCAAAAGGGCAGATGTCTCCAGGATATAAGGACTCTTTCTAAGTCACTTAAGACCCCTGGGGGACTTTGAATTCCAACGGGGATCAGGTCCAGATCTAAGGGTTCTTATCTAAGCTCTTTCCAGATCATTCTCTGACTGCTGCCTGACTCCAACAGCCTGGGACATTTTGGGGCCTGGGGAGGGAGGCGCTGTCTGGGGGTGGTGGAGGAGCACTGCCAGCTGGGTCTTATCTCCCGTAGCTGATGTTAGTGACCACATTCCTGACCTCTTGCAGCAGTGGGGCAGATACCGACCTCAGGTTTCCAGCACCAGCCTGCCCTTTTCCACCACATCTAGATTGCTCTGTGGTTCAGAGCCTTTTCACTTTTATCTGAGTGTCTCTGGGAGAGCTGGGGAGGGGGCATTTTTGAGCACCCTGGTTCCCAGCACTGAGGCTCTGAGTTGGGGGTGGGAGGCCAGGTGGGAAGGGGGATGGGTGATAGTGAGGCCAGTCCCGGGTGAAGGGGGAGCAGGAGGGGCCCTGCTGAGAGAGGCCAGAACAAAGACATTGAAGAGAAGGCTAGCTGAGTAAAGAGACTTGGCTGAGGTGGGGGTCCTGAAGGAGGGGAAATGGTCCCCACCCCCATCCTGCCCTGGGTTCCGGTGTCCTGCTGAGGGGTCGCTGGGGAGCTGGGAACCTGAGAGACAGGTTTAATTCCTGAGTAAATTCTGAGATGACCCTGATAAGGAGGGGTCAGCTCTTTCCTTCCCCCTCCTGGCACTCTCCCAGGGAGGGCGGGAGCCACAGCCCTGGGAGAACTAGATAGTGGGGGGATTAAGGGATTGGGGGATCATGAGGGCCTGGAGCCCCTTAGGCTTTGCTTTATCATTTAGGCTATAAATTTTGTACCCAACCCTGAGGAGGTGGTTGTTTAGAAAAGGAACTGAAATGTGAGGGTGGGGGTCTATGGCGGGGAGTTATGGGGTGGGGTGAGGATTGGGCACGTGTCTGATTCTCCTCATCTTCTCCAACAACTGAAGGATAGAGAATGACTCCAGACAGGATTTCCAAAAGTGTGTGTGTTACAGGCAGTGAGAGGTCCTTGCAGGGACAGTAGGGGGCAGTGAGGCGGGTGAGCAGTTGGCCTAGGAGGCTCCCTTCAGCTCCCCTCAGTGGAGGGCCTGGCTTGCAGGCTGCCCACAGGAGGACTGCAAGGGGTGCTGAGTCAGGGGCAAAGCCTGAGAGGAAGAGAATAGACAGGGGAGGGGGCGGGAGTGAAACCCGAGGGAAAAGAGTCTGAGGCTGTGTGAGAATTCCTGGCATGTAAGGGAAGCTCCCTAAGTGACTTTGATTCAAACCATTAATGAAAAGGGGGTTCTAGGAGAGGCAGTGGTGGGGGTGGGGGTCAGGAAATGTGGTTAGGAAGGCTGTGGAGGCCGGTGGGATGATGGGGATGGCAACTGGGTTGGGAGCAGGAACCCATGAGAATCCCTCATGACTTTTGGGAATTTCTTTGAAAGTGTCCCTGCCCGCTGTGGAGGCCCTGGACCTGCCTGTCCAGTGTCAGTAGCAGAGGGCTTCTGAGGGTTCTGTCCAGGCCCTGTCCCTCGGGTTCGGAAGATCAAAGAAGGCTCTGGTACTTTTATATCATTGCTTCAGTTGGATTTGTATCCTGGCTTATTTTCCAGGGATAAAGGTCAGCCCTGAGAAGCATTTAGCTGTCCAGGAATCTCCAGTGATAAAGCTCAGAGAAATCGGGCCCTTCCGGAGTCCCCTCAGCTCCCTGGGGTCCCCTGCAGTCTCCTCTGACAAAGGCAGCTCTCACCTACCAGGGCAGGGGTGGCCGCTCCTATTCTTATAACCTCTTCCCCTTCCCTACTTCTGCCCCTGGTGCTCCTGGTCACTCTCCAGGTACCTCAATGCCATCCCCCAGCCCATCACCTCTTTTCAGTCTGCCAAGAGGTGGGTGTCCAAAGACCTGGGTTCAGGGTTCCACTGCTGGCTGGGTGAGCTTGGGCAAATTTACCTGCCTTGGTCTCTTCAGTTGTAGAATAAGGATAGGAGTTATATGTACAACTAGAGTTTTCATGAGGATCAAATGTGACAGTCTGCCTGGAAGAGCTTGGACAGCAGAATAAGCTAGTCAGTTTCCTTTCTTTTCTGGTTTGCCCGCATTTATTCCTTTTCTTCCCAGACCCTTTATTTCACTCTCACTACCTTCTAGCCTTCTGCTCCCTGCTCGTCACTATTTCTTTTACTTTCATCTTGAGCACGGGGCAGGGTGACTAAAACTGAGTCTATGGAAAAGGGATGAAATGGAAAAGTAGAGTGTCTGAGAACCATTTCAAACTCGTCCCATCAACGTCCACATCTCTATCAGCCTCTCTCGCTTTGGCTTTGAACCTGGCAGATCTACCAGCAATGTCTGGGGAAACTGGCAGCTAGACAAGCAGCGTTACAGCTTGAGTGAGGCATGGGGTATGGAATGCAGCTTATGGGGCCAAGGCTAGCCCTCAGGGCCTTTGCACAAACTGGAGGAAGTCAGCTTCCTTGTCTCTTTGGCCTGGTGCCCTTGTGCAATGACCGACTTGCACAGGCAGATGTGGTAGCCCTGTCTGAAGCCACCCCCCTTGGGGATTTGGGGAAAACCCTGGTGTGGATGAGCTGGCCTGTGATAAAAGATCAGACAAAAAAAGTGGGCCGAGTCTGCACAAAGGGACCCAAGGCAAGAAGAGGAGGAAGAGACAGAGGAAAAAGAGAGGAGAAAGGAGAGGAGGTCCAGATGCCTGTCCGCTCCCAAAAGAGACCAGGGGAGAGGGCTGTCATGAAAGCCAAAGAGAAGGAATTTCAAGGAGGGGCGGACACACACAGAGATCAAGGGGGCTGAGGACAAGCACAGCACTTCCGATAAAGCGATGGAGACCAAAGCCAGGTGCTGAAAGGACAAGGTGTAAGTGGTTAGTGCTGAGTGGAAGCAGAATGTCAACTTTTCTTTTTAAGAAGTTTGGGGTAATTCCCTGGTAGTCCAGGGGTTAGGACTTTGAGCTTCCACTGCTGGGGTCCAGGTTCAATTCCTGGTCGGGGAGCTAAAATCCTGGACTGAGTGGTTGAGTGGCATTGCCAAAAGAATGTTTGTATATACATGAACATATATATGTATGTATATACAAACTTTTTGTGTGTATATATATATATGTATAATATGTATGTGTGTAGATTTTGTTTGTTTAGCTGTTTAGTCTCTAAGTCATGTCCAACTCTTTTGTGACCCCATGGATCCCATAGACTGTAGCCCTCCAGGCTTCTCTTGTCAATGGGATTTCCCAGGCGAGAATACTGGAGTGAGTGGGTTGCCATTTCCTTCTCCTGGAGATATTCCCAACCCAGGGATCCAAGCTGGGTCTCCTGCATTGCAGACAGATTCGTTACCATCTGAGCCACCAGGGAAGCTCCGTGTGTGTATCTTTTTTAAAAATAGTTTTATGTATTGTTGGCTGGGCTGGGTCTTCCTTGCTGCATGGGCTTTCTCTAGCTGCAATTCGTGGGCTTCTCGTTGCAGTGGCTTTTTTGTTGCAGAGCATGGGCTTAGTAGTTGTGGCACATAGGCTTAGTTGTCCAGCAGTATGTGGAATCTTTCCCGACCAGGGGTCGAACCTGTGTCCCCTGCATTGGCAGGCAGATGCTTTACCACTGAGCCACCAGGGAAGCCTCCTGTGTGTGTATCTTTAAACAATAAAGAAACCGCCTGCAATGCAATAACTGGGTTCAACTAAGTTTGTCAGGGATGGAAAGGAGAAAATGGGGTGATATCTTGGTGTAGGTAGCAAGGTTGATGAAAGGTGTCCTCAGGATAGTACTTGGTACTCTTTAGCCAGGCTGATCAACAATTAAACAAGCGATGACAATGGAGTGAGGTTGGCGCTGTGCCTAAGAGGCTGGAGGACCTGACATTTCAGCTGGACCCTGAAGAGTGCTAGTGCTAGCAGGTGGCACACCTGGGGTTTGCCTGATGTAACCTCTACGTGTCTCTGCCTCCCCCCAGTGTGAAGAGCAGGACAGACGAAAGGAGTCTATGTCTACATGCATGTGGTACACTAGGTTATGTGAATGGTTTTGAAATCCCAGTGAAGGTCACATAACATGGCTATGATGAGGTCAGCCACATAAGAATCTGTATCCTCAGGGAATATCTTGCTGAAAGAGGGAGGGAGTGGTGGAAACTCAGAAGCAAGGGAATCTAGGCTTACCACATTGTTGAAATAGACTCTTGGGGGTGGGTTGAGTGGGAAAGCTAAGGCAAAGAAAACCTCAGATGAAAAGGAGTTTAGGGCTTGGGAGCTGACATGACGGATGGCAGCAGCTGTCTGGAAAACAAGGGAGCGTGCAATGTGGTGTGTCAGAGAGGAGACTGTCAGAATTTGAGGTCAGAGCTGATATCATTCTAGCGTGGCCAAAGGTGCTGAAAATCACCTAGTTAAGCATCTTAAGGAAAAGAAAGGATAGGGAAAAAAGCATACATTTTAGAGTCAAACAGATCTAATGTTCTAGTTCTGTTGTTTGCCTGCTGAGTGACGTCGTTCATGTCAGTACCCAAGCCAGTGAACTTCTCTGTCTAACAGTTTCCTCATCTGTTGCAGGAATTAAACCAGCCTGGTAGGGCCTGGAGCATCACAGGTGCTCCCCTGCCTCCTTCTTCTGGAAGAATTATCAGCACGGAGGTTCAAGTCTCTCAGTTTGGTTCAGTTCCACAGTGAGCTGGGGATACAGAGATAAATAAGAATTAACAGCGATAATCAAGGAGAAGACTATTAGAGGGGACAGATAACTGTATGATACGTGCTATGAAACGTCCTGAAGTACTATCAGAAGATGGAATAATTCATCCATTCATTAACAATTTATAAGGCAACTGTTTTGTTCCAGCCATGTTCTAGGCTTTGAGGGTACAGCAAAGAAAAGTCAGATGAGGTTGTTGCTCTTACAGAGGTCACATTTTATGTGTTGAAGGATTGGGATCATGGAGAACCTCATGTAGGAGGGAATGCGCTGAACTTCAAAAAATGAGCAGGAACTTGCTAGAGAAACGAGGGGGTCAGGAGAACTCTTTCCAGGTAAAACAACCGGCACTGAGACCGGTTACAGTCTCCAACAGAGTCCCCTCCTCTGAGTTTCAGATCTGTATCTCCTGAACATCACTGGGTATGGTAGCCAGTTGATTTCCAATAAATCTTTTTTCATGTTTTTACCTTTTTATTTTTGGCCTCACCTGGAAGCTTGTAGGATCTTTGAACCCATGCCCTCGACAGTGAAAGCATGACATCCTAAACACTGGAATTCCCAAAGAAATCTTAAAGCTATTAGATTTAAGGCATCTGTTTTTTTTTTTCCTCTTTCTTTAAAAAAATTCAGGAATAAAAGCACCATATGACCCAGCAATCCCACTCCTAGGCCTATACCCTGAGGAAACCAAAATTGAAAAAGACACATGTATCCCATTGTTCATTGCAGCACTATTTACAACAGCTAGAACAGGGAAGCAACCTAGATGTCCATCGACAGATGAATGGATAAAGAAGCTGTGGTACATATACACAGTGGGATATTACTCAGCCATAAAAAGGAACGCATTTGAGTGAGTTCTAATGAGGTGGATGAACCTAGAACCTATTATACAGAGTGAAGTGAGTCAGAAAGAGAAAGATAAATATCATATTCTAATGCATATATATGGAATCTAGAAAAATGGTACTGAAGAGTTTATTTATAGGGCAGCAATGGAGAAATAGACATAGAGAATAGACTTATGGACATGTGGAGAGGGAAGGAGAGGGGAGTTGTATGGAAAGAGTAACATGGAAACTTACATTACCATATGTAAAATAGACAGCCAATGGGGAATTTGCTGTATGGCTAAGAAACTCAAATAGGGGCTCTGTATCAACATAGAGAGGTGGGATGGGGAGGGAGATGGGAGGAAGTTCAAAAGGGAGGGGATTATATGTATACATATGGCTGATTCATGTTGAGGTTTGACAGGAAACAACGGAATTCTGTAGAGCAATTATCCTTCAATTAAAAAATAAATAAATTGAAAAATTCAGATTTATTGAGGTACAATCTGCATACAATAATGTTCACTCTTTTAGGGATACAGTTCGATGGGTTTTGACAAATAATACAGTTATAGATCTGCCACCATAAATCAAGATATAAAACTTTTAATCACCTCAAAAAGTCCCATTGTACTCTTTCATAGTCAATCTCCCTCGCCCACCCCCAACTCCAGCAACCATCAATCTGCTCCTATCATTTTTCCTTTTTCAGAATGCCATGTAAATTGAATCAAACAATATGTAGCCGTTTGTCTCTTAGCATGATGCTTTTGTGTTTCATCAATGTTATTGTGTGTATCAGCAGCTTGTTCTTTTTTATTGCTTATTTGTTGTTTAGTTGATAAAGTTTATCTGATTCTTTTTGCGACCCCGTGGACTTAGCCCACCAGGCTTCTCTGTCCATGGGATGTTCTAGGCAAGCATACTGGAGTGGGTTGCCGTATCCTACTCCAGGAGATCTTCCCGACCCAGGGATTGAACCCGTGTCTCCTGTATTGTCAGGCAGAATCTTTACCACTAAGCCACCAGGGAATGTTGCTGTATAGTAGTCCATTTTGTGGAAGTACATAGCTTGTTTATTCATTCACCAGTACATGGATATTTGAGTTGTCTTGAGTTTTTAGTAGTTATGAATAAAGCTGTTATAAATATTTGTGTATAGCTCCCAGTGTGGGTTTATGTTTTCATTTCTCCTGGATAAGAGAAATGGGATGGTGGGTTGTGTGATAAGTATATGTTTAACTTTATAAGAAACTGCCAAACTATTTTTTTTCAATTGAAATATAGTCAATTTACAATATTGTGTTCAAGCTGTTTTCTAAAGTGGCTGTGCCATTTTGCATTGCCACTAGTAATGTATGAGAGTTCCAATTGCTCTGCACCCTCACCAGCTCTTTTTATTATCTTCTTTTTTTTTTCTTTTTAAAAACTAACCTTCCCTGGTGATAATTTCTCATCAGTTTTCTTTCTTTTTTTAAAAAGATCGTTATTATTTTTTATTTTTGGCTGCCCTGGGTCTTTATTGCTGCACTCAGGCTTTCTCTGGTTGTGACCAGTGGGGGCTACTCCCTCGTGGAGCACGGGCACCAGAACACAGGCTTCAGTAGTTGTGGGCATGGGCCCAGTAGTTATGGCACGCAGGCTTAGTTGCTCCACAGCATGTGGAATTGTCCTCAACCAGGAATCAAACTCATGTTGCCTGCACTGACACATGGCTTCTTAATCACTGGACCACCAGGGAAGTCTTATTATTATTATTTTTGTTGCTGTGCCATATGGCATGTGGTATCTTCCCTGACTAGGGATCAAACCCTGTTTCCTGCATTGGAATTGGAAACACAGAGTCTTAGCCATTGGACTACCAGAAATGTTCTGTTTATTTATTTTTTTTTAATTATAGTTTTTTTTGTGTGTGTGGTGGGTGCATAGTAATATCCCATGGTAGCTTTAATTTGTATTTTCGTAATGACTAATGACATTGAGCATCTTTTTTATGCACCTTTGTTGCCATGTATACCTCTTTGATGAGGTGTCTGTGCAAAAGATTTGGCTTAATCTCCAAAATACACAAATAGCTCATACAAGTCAACAATAAACGACCCAAACAACTCAATCAAAAACTGGACAGAAGACCTTAACAGACATTTCTCCAAAGAAGAAATGCAAATGGCCGGTAGACACATGAAAAAATGCTCAACATCACTAATTACTAGAGAAATGCAAATTAAAACTACAATGAGGTAATTCCTGACACAGGTCAGAATGTCCATCTTAAAAGTCTACAAGGTTTCCCTCGTGGCTCAGTGGCAAAGAATTCACCTGCCAATGCTGGAGACACGGGTTCGATCCCTGATTTGGGAAGATCCCACGTGCCACAGAGCAGCTAAGCCCACGCACCACAGCCATTGAGCCTGTGCTTTAGAGTCTGGGAACGGCAACTACTGAAGCCCTCCTGTGCGCTGGAGCCCATGCTCCAGAAGAGAAGCCACTGCAATGAGAGGCCCTCGCACCACAGCTGGAGGGTAGCCCCTGCTTGCTGCAACTGGGGAAAAGCCCATGGAGCAATGAAGACCCAGTGCGGCCATTAAAGACATAAATAAAATTATTGAAAAATATAAAAATAAATCAAAAGTCTACGAATAGCAAATGCTTCTGGAGAAGGTGTGGAGAAAAGGGAATCCTCCTACACTCTTGGTGGGAATATAAGTTGGTGTAGCTGCTATGGGCAACAGTGTGGAGATTCCTAAGAAAACTGAAAATAGAATTGCCATATGATCCAGCGATCCCACTCCTGGGTTTATGCCCAGACAAAACTATAATTCAAAAAGACCCATGCACACCTATGTTCATAGCAGTGCTATTCACAATAGCCAAAACATAGAAACAAATGTCCAGCGATAGATAAATGGATAAAGAAGACATAATACATATACATGATGGAATGCTACTCAGTTATTAAAAAAAAATAATGCCATTTGCAGCAATATGGAGGCAACTAGAGATTATCACACTCAGTGAAGTAGGTCAGAAAGAGACAAATACCATATGATAGCACTTACATGTAGAATCTAAAATACTGCACAAAAGAATCTATCTATGAAATGGAAACAGACTCACAGACTTCTGGTTGCCAAAGGGGTGGGAGTCAGGGGAGGGAAGGACTAGATATGTGGGATTAGCAGATGTAAACTATTATATATAAGATGGATAAACAACAAGGTCCTATTGTGTAGCACAGGGAACTATTTTCACTCTCCTTTGATAAACCATGGGCTTCCCTGATAGCTCAGTTGGTAAAGAATCCGCCTGCAATGCAGGAGACCTGGGTTGGATCCCTGGGTTGGGAAGATCCCCTGGAGAAGGGAAAGGCTACCTGCTCCAGTATTCTGGCCTGGAGAATTCCATGGACTGTGTAGTCCATGGGGTCGCAAACAGTCGGATACGACTGAGTGACTTTCACTTCGATAAACCATAACGGAAAAAATATTTTAAAAAAAGGAGGTCTATATGTGTACAACTGAGTCACTTTGCTGTACAGAAGAGATTGGCACAACATTGTAAATCAATTGTACGTCAATAAAAAATTAAAAAATATTGTGTTGCCTTTTTTATTATTTATTTCTGAGATTAAAAAGTATATCTAGATCTAAGTTCTTCATCATATATGTGATTTACAAATATTTTCTCCTTTTGTGTTTGTAATTCCATATTCTTCATGGTTTCTCTTTTGGAGAAGCTATTAATTAATTTTGAGGAAGTCCAGTTTACCAAGTTTTTATCTTAAAGGGTCATGCTCTGGTGCTGTATTTGAGAAATCTTTGCTTATCTGAAAGTCACAAAGATTTTTTTTTTTCTGTTTATTCTAGAACATTTGTGATTCTAGATTTTATATTTTGGCCTAAGATTCACTTAAGTTAATGTGTTTGGCAAGCATTTTCTTCCAATCTGTGGCTTATTTTTGTATTTTCTTAATAGTATCATCACAATAGGTGAAGTTTTTAATTTTGGTAAAATTACATTGCCAGATTTTCCTTTAATGGTTTATATTTTTTTTGTGTTCTAAGAAATCTTTATCTAACCTGAGATCACTAAGGTTTTTCTTATGTTTTCTTCAGTTTTATATTTTTAGGTTTTTTGTTTTGAGTTGATTCTTGTCACTGACAAGCAGAGCACTTGGGTTGAGGTTAATTTTTTTTTTTTTTGGCACGAGGATCTCTAATTGTTGCAGCACTATTTGTTGAAAAGCCTATCTTTTCTGCAATAATCTACCTTGATACCCGACTCTGATGTATATATCTGTACTTATGCTGATACCCCACTGTCTTGATTACTGTAGCTTTATGGTAAGTCTTAAAATCAGGTAGCATGAATTCTCCAACTTTCCTCTTCTTTTTCAAAATTGTTTTTAGTAGTCTAGACCCTTTGTTTTGTTCCTGATCTTGTAAGGAGAGCATTAATTCTTTCAGTATTAAAAGTGATGTTGCTGCTGCTGCTGCTAAGTCGCTTCAGTCCTGTCCGACTCTGTGCGACCCCATAGACGGCAGCCCACCAGGCTCCCCCGTCCCTGGGATTCTCCAGGCAAGAACACTAGAGTGGGTTGCCATTTCCTTCTCCAATGCATGAAAGTGAAAAGTGAAAGTGAAATCGTTCAGTCATGCCTGACTCTTAGTGACCCCATGGACTGCAGCCTCCAGGTGCCTCCGTCCATGGGATTTTCCAGGCAAGAACACTGGAGTGGGGTGCCATTGCCTTCTCCGAAAGTGATGTTAACCACGCTTTTTTGTACATGCTCTTCATCAGATCATCTGATGAAGGTCATTTTTGCTGAGAGTTCTTAATCATAAATGAAGGTTGAACTTTGTTAAATGTTCTTCTGTATTGATTGAGATGGACATATAATTTTTCTTATTTAGTCTACCAGTAAAATAAATTATATCGATTTTGAATATTTGGCCCATCTTCTGTATCTGGGAGAAATCTTATTTGATTATGATGTATTGTTCTTCTTATTTGTTGCTGATTTGTTAATATTTTGGAAAAGATTTTGCATTAATGTTTCTGGAGGATATTGATCTATTCTTTTCTTGCAATGTTTTTGTCTGGCATTGGTATCAGAGTAATGCTGACTTCATAAAATTAGTTAGAAACAGGTTCCTCCTCTTCTGTTTTCTGAAAGAATTGTGTAGAATTGATATTATTTCTTCTTTGAATGTTTGGTAGAATTCATTAATGAAGCAATCTAAGTCCAGACTTTTCTTTGTGGAAGGTTTTTAATTAAGAATTTATTTTTTTAAATAGATGTAGAACTATTTAGGTTTTCTAATTCTTTTGCATGCTCTTTGGTATTTTACATTTTTAAAGGAATTAGTTCAGTTCAGTTCAGTTTAGTCGCTCAGTCACGTCCAACTCTTTGCGACCCCATGAATTGCAGCACGCCAGGCCTCCCTGTCCATCACCAACTCCCGGAGTTCACTCAGACTCACGTCCATCAAGTCAGTGATGTCATCCAGCCATCTCATCCTCTGTCATCCCCTTCTCCTCCTGCCCCAATCCCTCCCAGCATCAGACTCTTTTCCAATGAGTCAACTCTTCGCATGAGGTGGCCAAAGTACTGGAGTTTCAGCTTTAGCATCATTCCCTCCAAAGAAATCCCAGGGCTGATCTCCTTCAGAATGGACTGGTTGGATCTCCTTGCAGTCCAAGGGACTCTCAAGAGTCTTCTCCAACACCACAGTTCAAAAGCATCGATTCTTCAGCACTCAACCTTCTTCACAGTCCAACTCTCACATCCATACATGACCACAGGAAAAACCATAGCCTTGACTAGACGGACCTTTGTTGGCAAAGTAATGTCTCTGCTTTTGAATATGCTATCTAGGTTGGTCATAACTTTCCTTCCAAGGAGTAAGCGTCTTTTAATTTCATGGCTGCAATCACCATCTGCAGTGATTTTGGAGCCCCCCAAAATAAAGTCTGACACTGTTTCCACTGTTTCCTCATCTATTTCCCATGAAGTGATGGGACCAGATGCCATGATCTTCATTTTCTGAAAGTTGAGCTTTAAGCCAACTTTTTCACTCTCCTCTTTCACTTTCATCAAGAGGCTTTTTAGTTCCTCTTCACTTTCTGCCATAAGACTGGTGTCATCTGCATATCTGAGGTTATTGAGATTTCTCCCACCAATCTTGATTCCAGCTTGTGCTTCTTCCAGCCCAGCGTTTCTCATAAGGTACTCTGCATAGAAGTTAAATAAGCATGGTGACAATATAGAGCCTTGACATACTCCTTTCCTATTTGGAACCAGTCTGTTGTTCCATGTCCAGTTCTAACTGTTGCTTCCTGACCTGCATACAGATTTCTCAAGAGGCAGATCAGGTGGTCTGGTATTTCCATCTCTTTCAGAATTTTCCACAGTTTATTATGATCCACACAGTCAAAGGCTTTGGCATAGTCAATAAAGCAGAAATAGATGTTTTTCTGGAACTCTCTTGCTTTTTCCATGATCCAGCAGATGTTGGCAATTTGATCTCTGGTTCCTCTGCCTTTTCTAAAATCAGCTTGAACATCAGGAAGTTCACAGTTCACATATTGCTGAAGCCTGGCTTGGAGAATTTTGAGCATTACTTTACTAGCGTGTGAGATGAGTGCAATTGTGCAGTAGTTTGAGCATTCTTTGGCATTGCCTTTCTTTGGGATTGGAATGAAAACTGACCTTTTCCAGTCTCGTCTAAGTTGTCAAGTTTATAGGCAGCAATATTCCCTTATTATCCTCTTAACATCTACAGGAGCTGAAATCCCCTCTTTCATTGCTGATATTGGTAGTTTATGTCTTCTTTTTTTTTCTTTCCCTATTAGATGAGTTTTACCAATAGTTTTCATTTTCCAAAGAATCAGCTTTTGGTGTCACTGGTTTCTTCTACTGTTTTTCTATTTTTAAGGTCATTGATTTCTGCTCTTAAATTTATTATTTCCTGCCTTCTGCTTGCTTCTTGCTTTGGTTTTAATTTGCTTTCTTTTCCTGTTTTTTAACTTGGAGGCTTAGGTTTTATTTCAAGGGTTTTAAAAAAAGTATTTAATGCTATAAATTTCCCTCTAGGCACTGCTTTATCTGTGTCCCAAAATGTTTAACTAATTTAAAATATTTTCTAAATTTCCTTGTGAGTTGTTTTAACCATGGATTATTTATAAGTATGTAGCTTAATTCACAAATATTTGGAGATTTTTCCAGATATACTCTGCTATTAATTTCCATTTTTAAGCCTCTTATGGTAAGAGAACATAGATTGTATGATTTCATTTCTTTTCAATTTGTTGAGATCTGTTTGTTTGTTTTTTTTTTGACCCAGAATATGGGCTATTCTTGTAAATGTTCACTTGAAAAATATATATATTCTGCTGTAGTTGGGTGAAATTTTTTATGTATCAATTAGATCATATTGGTTGATGATGTTTTCTGAGTCTTTTACATCTTTACTGATTTTCTATTTATTTTATTAATTACTGAGAAAGGAACACTGAAGCCTCCGACTGTAATTTTGGATTTATCTACTTCTCCTTTCAGTTCTTTCAATTTCTCTTTTGTGTTTTTTAAAACTCTGTTGTTGAGTGCATACACATTTAGGATCACTGTAGCTTCTTGATGAATTGGCCTCTTCATCGTTCTATAATGTCCTTCTTTATCCCAGATGGAGAAGGCAATGGCACCCCACTCCAGTACTCTAGCCTGGAAAATCCCATGGATGGAGGAGCCTGGTAGGCTGTAGTCCATGGGGTCGCTAAGAGTTGGACACGACTGGGTGACTTCATTTTATCCCAGATATATTCTTTGTTTTGAAGTCCATTTTGTCTGATATTTGTGTGACTTTCTTCTAATTTTTCCCTTCTCATGGAATGGTATCACCATCCAAAGAGATGTCTAGGGCAAAAACTGAGTTGTCATCCTTGACACTTCCCACCCTCCATCACTGTATCAGCTTAGGGTCAAATCTTGTCCATTTTACCTAAGTGAGTGTTTTTCCCTACTTTTTATTTATTCATATTTTTAAAACCATTGTATTTATTTACTGTTGGCTATGCTGGGGCTTTGTTGCTGTGAGGGCTTTTCTCCAGTTGCAGAGAGTGGGGTCTACTCTTCGTTGCCGTGCTTGGGCTTCTCATTGCAGTTGCTTCTCTTGTTGCAGAGCATGAGCTCTTGGTGTTCAGGCTTCGGTAGCTGGGGCACTCAGGCTCAGTAGTTGCAGTTCCCAGGCTCCTGAGCACAGAATCAGTGATGTGACGGACAGGCTTAGTTGCTCCATGACATGTGGGATCTTCTTGGGCCAGGGATTGAATGTGTGTCTCCTGCATTGGCAGGTGGGTTCTTTACCTGGGAAGCCTCAATATTTACATGTTCATTAATGTGATTATTAGGTTACTATCTTTCTCTCCAACTAAATTGTAAGGTCAGGGGCCATGTCTATTTTGCTTACCCTTGTGTCCTCAATGCCTGTGTTTATTAGGTGCTCCAAAAATATTTGTTGAATATGTGGGGAGTCAACATATAGTGGATAGAAGGAAGAGGCAGAAGATGAAGTGGGAAAGGTTGCTGAGGGCCAAGTCAAGGAGGACCTTGCAGACTTTGTATAGTTTTTCCTTTTTTGCTTCTTAATTTTCTTTTACACAAGATACATCAGGGAATGCGTTATGAATGCAAGTGCCAAGGTACCCCCTAGGCTTGCAAAGGATTGGGGTCTGAACCTCTATTTATAACAAGTTCCCTAGGAGTGCACCAAAGGTTGGGGCTACTGTTTTAGGATCTAGGAAGACAATGAAGATTAAATAGGAAAGTGTCATGGTCAGAATTGCATTTTGGCAAGACCATTTTAGCTGTATAACTTGGAAAAATAGGAAGGAACAAGACTGGAGACTACTGCAGTCATCTAGGCATGTGATAATGAATGCCCAGCTTAGAGAAGGCAATGGCACCCCACTCCAGTGCTCTTGCCTGGAGGGTCCCATGGATGTGAGAGCCTGGTGGGCTGTAGTCCATGGGGTCGCTAGGAGTCGGACACGACTGAGCAACTTCCCTTTCAATTTTCACTTTCATGCATTGGAGAAGGAAATGGCAACCCACTCCAGTGTTCTTGCCTGGAGAATCCCAGGGACGGGGGAGCCTGGTGGGCTGCCATCTATGGGGTCATACAGAGTCGGACACGACTGAAGCAACTTAGCAGCAGTAGCAGCAGTGGAAAAACAGAGTAGAAAATAGATTCAAGGGAAGTTTGGAAGTTAGAGCTGGCAGGTCTTGGTATCTAATTAGATATAAGGGGGAAAAAAGATGAAAGAATAGCAACCATAATAATGAACAATTACTGAGAACCTATGAAGTGCCAGGCATGATCCTATGTACTTTACACATATCACATTATTTAGTCTCATAACAACCATATTAGGCATGTTATAGAGTACCATTCCTGGGTTACTCCCAATTTTCTTGCTTTGGAGGCAGTAATGGTGTCTACCTGACAAGGATTATGAAAGGAAGGAAGGCCAGGAGGGTGGTGTTAAGGCAGTGACTTCAGTTTGGAAACCTACTGACTTTGGGACTTGGGAGAGATATCCAGGTGGCAATCAGGAATATGGGTCTGAAACTTTCCTGAGAGTCTGGAGATGTGGGTCTATGAGCTGTCATCTTTGGGAGTGGATGGGATTGGCCAGAGGAGGTTGAGGTACCATCCTGGGGATCCTAACATCCAAGGCTGAGGCTCTCAGTCTGGCTTTTGTGATGGTTTCCTGAGCCCAAGAGCCCCCTGAGTTGTATGGGAGATGCTGATAATCTGTGATTGTGCTTTAGAGTCTCAAAAGGGTGCAGTTCAGTTTAGTTCAGTCTCTCAATTGTGTCCAACCCTTTGCAACCCCATGGACTGCAGCACGCCAGGCTTCCCTGTCCATCACCAACTCCCAGAGCTTGCTCAAACTCATGTCCATTGAGTCAGTGATGCCATCCAACCATCTCATTCTCTGTCATCCCCTTCTCCTCCTGCCTTCAATCTTTCCCATCATCAGGGTCTTTCCCAAGGAGTCTGTTCTTCACATCAAGTGGCCAGAGTACTGGAGCTTCAGCTTCAGCATCAGTCCTTCCAATGAATATTCAGGACTGATTCCCTTTAGGATTTACTGGTTTGACCTCCTTGCAGGCCAAGGGACTCTCAAGAGTCTTCTCCAACACCACAGTTCAAAAACATCAGTTCTTCAATGCTCAGCTTTCTTTATAGTTCAACTCTTACATCCATACATGACTACTGGGAAAACCATAGCTTTGACTAGATAGACCTTTGTCAGCAAAGTTATGTCTCTGTTTTTTAATATGCTGTCTAGATTGGTCATAGCTTTTCTTCCAAGGAGCAAGCATCTTTTAATTTCATGGCTATAGTCACCATCTGCAGTGATTTTGAAGTCCCCCAAAATAAAATCTGTTACTGTTTCCATTGTTTCCCCATCTATTTGCCATGAAGTGATGGGACTGGATGCCATGATCTTCATTTTTTGAATGTTGAGTTTTAAACCAGCTTTTACATTCTCCTCTTTCACTTTCATCAAGAGGCCTTTAGTTCTTCTTCACTTTCTGCCATAAGGGTGGTGTAATCTACGTATCTGAGGTTATTGATATCTCTACTGGCAATCTTGATTCCAGTTTGTGCTTCATCCAGCCCGGCATTTCACATGATGTACTCTGCATTGAAGTCAAATAAGCAGGGTGACAGTATACAGCCTTGACGTACTCCTTTCCCTATTTGGAACCAGTCTGTTGTTCCATATCCGGTTCTAACTGTTGCTTCTTGACCTGCGTACAGATTTCTCAGGAGGCAGGACAGGTGGTCTGGTATTCCCATCTCTTGAAGAATTTTCCAGTTTGTTGTGGTATGGCCCACCAAAAAGATTAAGGGCTACAGATACAAATGGTGGGTAGATAAAGTGAATTCAGGAGTGCAAAGAAGTGGCCAGAGAGATAGTAAGAAATTCAGAAGGCGATGTCAGGAGGTTAAGGAAATCATCTTTCAAAACAGAGGGAGTATCCACTCTAATATTGCAGGAGGTCAGATAAGAAAAAGCTTGAAATGGTCTACCAGATTTGGCTTTCAGTTGATCATGGATGGCTTTAATAACTTCTGTGACTGGTGGCTGGGGTCAGAGTAGATAGGATGCGATGAAAATAGAGAACGAATATGGCCTCTTTTTTAGGGGAAGAGCAAAAAGAGGGGTCAAGGATAATTTCCCTCCCTCCTTCCCTCTTTCCTTCTTCCTTACCTTTTTTTTTTTTTTTTCTCTTTTATTTTTGTCTGCATGACATGTGAAGTCTTAGTTCCCCGACCAGGGATTGCACCTGTGCCCCCTCAGTGGAACTGTGGTGTCTTAACCACTGGACTGCTAGGGAAGTCCCCTTCTTTGCTTTTTTAAGGGAGGAAAGGTCTTGAGCAGCGATACAGATAGAGGGGAAAAATCCCTCCTAGGATGAAGGTGAGAGGAGCAGGACCAGATAGAGAAGCCAGTTGATGTAGTGAGGTTCTGAGCAGTGGAGTTCAGAGTGCAGCTGAAGGGCCTGACTCAGAGCACAGCGAGGGCCATATCCCAGAGGGAGGAGGAAAGGATGGGAATGGGTACAGGCAGCGGGTAAGGGGATGTTGTTAAGGATGGTAGTGGCAGCAATGGCGGTCCCTTTGGGCACCATGAGTTTATGATTCTGATGACTAGCAGAGGAGAGTGATGGTGCATCTGGCCTCATGTTAGCTAAGAAGACACTGCTTCTTCCTTAGCCTGGATCACTCTCCTCCTTTATGGGGGCTTGGAAGCCTTCCTTGACTGATACCTCCACTCTGCCCTTTCCCAGTACACGCCTCAGCTCCCCGTTCCCTTTTTGCCTCAGCACAGAGGCCAAGAGCTCCCCTTGGCTCAGTGTCTGTCTGTCTGTCCCTTGTCAGAGCGAAGGCTCAAGGAAGGACGTGAGGAGGCGATGGGAACACATGTGAATCTGTAAAATGGGTGGATTCTCCCTCAGGACTGTCCCCCAGCTCTCAGGACAGGCTGTGCCCACAAGGGGGTGCTCAGCCAGAGAAGGCCTGCGTGGCACCATCTGGGCAAATGGCCCAGTTGGCAGGCTGGTAGCAGGGCCCTCACTCTGGTCAAGACCTTTGCTCCCTGCTCAGATGGCCCTGGGCTCCGTTGCCATGGCTGCTTTTTAGTTTGAGGTAAACAGAGCTCTTCCTCCTCCTGTCCAGACACCTAAGTTCTCTCTGGGGAAGGGTTGGAATTTCAAGCGTCCAGGTGTCCCTCACTCCCCTTCCCGGAAGGCACGAGGGCGGTGAGTCATGCATTTAGGCCCTTCTCCACCCCCTCACTGCTCTCAGGCACCCTGCTTCCCCCTCCTGCCCCTCCTGCCCCTGGGTCTGGAGAGAAATTGGGGAGGATGGGGTGAGGGCTGGGTCTCGCTATCAAGCTGGGTGTGGGGTGGAGGGCAGAGCCTTCCTGTCCTCCCATCTAGGGGCCTGGATCCTGGGGCCTGAATCCAATCCCTGGAATCAGTGAGAACAATTACAGCTTCTTTCCTCCTTATCTGCTGGATCCTTAGGGCCTGGGGTGAAAGAGAGGAGAGGACAGAAAAAACAAATGTGGGGGAGAAGAATAGGGATCAGAGCGGAGAAAATGATTCACCTGGATAGAATTGACTCTTGGAACCATTCATTCATTCACTCATTCTCTCATTCTGTGAATCAAACAAATTCCTGTGCTGGGTGCTGAGGGAAATAGAAACTTGCAAGACAGAACCCTGTTATGTTTTTTTTTTTTTTCTGATGTGGTCCATTTTTAAAGTCTTTATTGATTTTGTTACAATATTTCTTCTTTTTTAATGTTTTGGTTTTCTGGCCATTAGGCATGTGGCATCTTAGCTCTCTGACCAAGGATTGAAACTGCCCCCCATGCACTGGAAGGCAGAGTCTTAACCACTGGACTGCCAGGGAAGTCCCACCACCCTGATTTTTGAGGAAGCGCCTTATAGCGGGTGTGAAGGCCCTGGATTGGAATTTGGGGGCCCTGGCTTGAGCCCCAAATACCACTGGATGGGCAAATCACTTCTCTAAGCCTTGGGTTCCTCATCTGTGAATGAGGATAACCATACTGAGCTCCCAAGGTTACTGTGCAGATCAGATGAGATGAATATGGGCGCCTGCTTCATTCGCCCTTGTCCACTGCCTGTCAGATGCCTGTGGCTTGGGTTTACAATCAGGGAGGGGTGCTCAGACAGGTATAACCCAGCCCAGGGAGTAACAAAGGTCGGTTCTTGGGGTCTCTGTGGGAGGGGCACTTCCTACTGTGCTGACTGTGGGTGGCGGTGTGCGGAGGTGCCTGGTGTGTGATTTTCATTCAGTAAATGTTTGCAGAGGGCCCGGGGTGTGCTGGAGCCGGGGCCTGCAGGAAGGGTAAGGTTTCAGCAGGTGCAGGTGCCAAGGATGGTGGCAGGAGGGACAGGCAGAGCCCTGGGGCTGGGGCAGGAGCAGCTAGTGCCAGGTAGGAAGGACTCAGCTCCATCCTTCATGAGCCGCTTGACCTTTACTCTGAAGGCAAAGGAAGTTCTGAGCTGGGGAGTGACAGGATCAAAGTGGTGTTTGTAGAACAGTCTGGCTGGGCCCTGGGCCTTGGGCCCTGGGAGAGGACAACTTGGAGCAAAGCAAAGCCAGCTCAGTGTGGAGGCGGAGGGGGGCTGGGCCACAGGGAAAAAGCCTACGTGTCTAGGAGCCTCAGGCGGGCAGTGAGGTCACCTCTCCCCCAACTCTGCGAGGAGGAGGAGGGCGTTCGTGGCTGCACGTCTCTCTCCCTGGGGCCCCTTCTCACCTGCTTGCGAGAAGGCGGGAGGGAACATGGCAGGGAGTTGGAGAATTTCTCAGGGCCACAGACAGCAAGGAACACTGCCTCTTCTCTCCTCCTTCCTTCCCAGAAGCCAGGGCTCCACTCAGGGCGGAAGGGGGACAGATTGGAATCAGGATTGGGCTCCCTTCTGGGTCCTACTCCAATGCCCCAAGAAAGAGGGTGAGTCAACTGCCATTTTTGAAGCTGGAGAAGTAGTTGATGGTGGCAGAGAGAGGGAAAACCCACAGGCCACAAGAAATTCACTGTCCTGAATGTCCAAAGTTGCTGCCTGCAATACAGTGCTGTCCAGCCCCGGGACACAACTTTCTTGGGAGGGAAATTTCTGGCTAAGGGCTGGCTGATAGGAATCCAAGACACTTAGCCTTTGTTGGCATCAGTGATCCTGGCCACCCTTTGCTCCAACTTCATTTCCGGATGGACCACCCATGCTGGGGTGACTCAGGTGTATGGCCTAGGCCTCCCAACCCCCAGGGCTGACTCAGCCTGAATTCCGGAGAATGAGGAGATAGCTCTCCCCAGCTCTCCGTGGGTGGAGAGATAAGGTTTACGGCTGGTTCTCTGCAAGGTGGTGGGCTGTGCGGACATCCCTCCAATTGCATTCTTCTTGGGCCTGACCTTGCGTTACACAGACTTTTCCAGGAATTTGAGGCATTTCAGCACCATATTCAGAAATCTGCTCCTTGGCACCTCCTCCCCCAGGAGGTCTCCTCACCACCCAGGCCGTGGCTTGCTCTTGTCCCCTCGAAGCACGCTGTTCCCACTCTCCTCTGGGCCTTGGACTCTGGGCTCCATGTTCCACTGTAGGTCTGAGTGAAAAGAGATCCCCCCGCCAACCCCTCACCGCTCCTTTTGCAAAGGAACATCCCCTCCTTTCCTTTTCCCTCACTCTCCTCCTCCTCCTTGCATTAGCCGGTCCTTCCTTCAGTCTAGCCTTTTCTCCCTTTCAATACTTAAACTTCCACTTAATGTAATATTTATTTTCATTTTATCTCCAGGTCACATTCTCTATATTAAAAAATAGTCATATAATAACAATAGATGGAGTATAACCTTTCAAAATTGTGACTATATTGTATATGTCTAACTTGTGTGATATTGTACAGCATTAAAAAAGACGTCGTGAGTATTGAGACTTCCTTGGTGGTCCAGTCGCTATGACTCCAGGCTCCCAATGCAGGGGGCCTGAGTTCCATCCCTAGCTGAGGAACTAGATCCCACATACCACAAGTAAAGATCCCACGTGCCACAACTAATACCTGGTGCGGAGAAGGCAATGGCGCCCCACTCCAGTACTCTTGCCTGGAAAATCCATGGATGGAGGAGCCTGGTGGGCTGCAGTCCATGGGGTCACGAAGAGTCGGACACGACTGAGTGCCTTCATTTTCACTTTTCACTTTCATGCACTGGAGAAGGAAATGGCAGCCCACTCCAGCGGTCTTGCCTGGAGAATCCCAGGGATGGGGGAGCCTGGTGGGCTGCCATCTATGGGGTCATACAGAGTTGGACACGACTGAAGCGACTTAGCAGCAGTAGCAGCAGCCAAGTAAATATATATATATATATATATATATATGTATACACACACACACACTTTGTAGATATTGAAAAAATTTGGATTTAGGGATTATGTATGATCATACTCACTTCCTGCATCCCCTACACTGTCAGAGAAAAAAGTGAACTTTACACACTTTGAAAGATGGGATGCACAGAGAAAGATACACCCAAGTAACAACACAGAGACCAAACGGCAGACATGTCAGAAGCACAGACGAGACAGCTCAGGGCTCACAGCAGAGAGGAGGAGTCACAAAAAGGCTCAAGCTTTGAAATACCATGGCTGGGGCCTTACTGAAAGGGAGAAAAGACCAGACTGAAGGGAGGACTGGCTAATTCAAGGAATAGCAGGAGCAGAAATCAGTGAAGTAGGGTGGTGATGTTCCTTTGAAAGGGAGGAAGGCATTACACTGGAGAAGGAAATGGTAACTTGCTCCAGTATTGTTGCCTGGAGAATCCCGTGGACAGAGGAGCCTGGCAGGCTACAGTCCATGGGGTCGCAAGAGTCGGATATGACTTAGCGATTGAATCATCACATCAAGGCATTACTTAAGGGAGCTGATGCTGTTTTGTTCAAGGGTTGGTATTGCAGGGAGGTAGCATTGGAGAAGGCGATGGCAACCCACTCCAGTGTTCTCGCCTGGAGAATCCCAGGGACGGGAGAGCCTGGTGGGCTGCCGTCTATGGGGTCGCACAGAGTCAGACACAACTGAAGCAACTTAGCAGTAGCAGCAGCAGCAGCAGACTCTGGAGGGCAGGTGAGAGTGGACTTACCACAGGAGCTCCTTAACGGAGGAGAAGGAGGCAACAGACAGGGGTTGGGTGAATTCTTGGGGGAGACCTTATAGTTTTCACCCATCAGAGCGGTAGGTTTTTTTTTTAACTTAAAAAAATCTTTTTATTTTATATAGGAATAGAGCCAACTAACAATGCTGTGATAGTTTCAGGTGGACAGCAAAGGGACTCAGCCATATATATATACACGTCTCCATTCTCCCCCAAACTCCCCTCCCACCAGGGTGCCACATAACACTGAGCAGAGTTCCCTATGCTATCCCATAGGTCCTTCTTGGTTATCCCTTTTAAATAGAGCCGTGTGGACGTGCTGATCTTCAGCTCCCTAACTCTCCTGTACCCCTCCCTATTCTTCCCAGCAGTAGTTCTATATGGGGACTGCACAGGGTAAAGAAAATCTCTTGCAAACATTAGCATTATATAATTGCCCAAATCAGGTGTGATTTCAAGCTTAATGTTTTCCCCAAGGCATTGCAATTACTTTGGGAAGATCAAAGTTCTAAAAACAAAATGAATTTAAATGTCATTAACAATAAAATGTAATTTCAAGGAATTTTTAAAATAAATGGGACTGCTCCTTCATAAAAGATGCAACAACTGTAGCTCTGAGAGGGGAAGTGACCTGTCTCAGATCACACAGCAACTTAGAGACTGAGTTGAGACTGGAGCACGGGTTATTTGATTTCCCAGTTTAATCGGCTGTGGCCGTATATGTTGTTTCAAGAACTGTTGAAAACAATTCTTAAAATGAAAAAAAAAAGAATTCTCCTGACAAAGCCTGGAGCACTTTGGAGGTGGTGGAGGAATCTGCAGAAGTGAAAGGTCCTGAGGGTGTGTCAGCTCGCAGGATTTGTGGGCTGGGCAGGGACTGGGAGCAGGAGGTCAGCTAGCCAGGGAGCCCGCTCTCAGCTGTCCCGGGGTTCCTAAGCCCCAGATCAGCAGGGCAACTTCTGCAGGCCTTCTGGAAGTCATCTTCCTTTGTCAGAGGTGCTGGCTGATGACAGCGAACGCTTTCATGCTGGCCTGGAGGGTCTGTACCCTATCCCCTGTGTCTCTGTGTCTGGTTAGACTCAGGATGGGGAAGCCCAGCAGGACAGGGAAAGCTAACTGGGTTTCGGAGCCAGAAGAGTTGGGTTGGATTCTGATCCTGACACCTAGGTGCTACGGGACCTTACAGAATGGATCTAAAGTTTCTAAACTTCTGCATGTTAATGTATATATAAGACTAGCTGTACTTTCCTCATAGGTTTAATTGTGAGGATTAAATGGGGTTATAAAAAGTCTATGATTCAGGGAGTGCCTGGCATATGGTAAGACCCTGAAGGGATGGGGAGAGAGGGAGGGGTAAGGCAGGGAGGCAGACAGGGCCCAGTTCTACTGTTAGAGCACAAGCTATTCTGAACCTCGATGCTCAGTTTCCTCAGCTGTAAAATGGAGACAGTGCTGATTTCATAGTTTCTCTAAGGATTAAAAGCTGTCATTACTGCCTTAAGGAAACTCCTAAGTCAGTGGGTGGGTACTTACACCCATGCCCAACTCTGGGAGACCGGATCAGAGTCCTGGATGGGAAACCTGGGGAGAAGTCTGAGAGGGAAAGTCTGGGAGGGCTTCCTGTAGGAGGTATTTGGAGTGGAGCCAGAAGAGGAGAGTCTGGTGAAGCAACCAGGTGGAGAGAGAGTTTGTGTAGGGGCTGGCTGTCATGTGAAATAGGGTCAGGCTGTGGGTGGGGAGGGGTGGTTGGAGGTGGAGGGTTCTTGTGGCTGCAAATGTGGGGGTCATGGGAGCCATGGACCTATGGGACTAGGAGGAGGCCTGGAGACTCTGACTTCTGCAGCGGGATACTCCTGAGCCAGAAGCTCTGATCCGGTAGGGAAATGGCCCTCTCCTTTGTCTCCCAGGGCTTCCCTTGAGGCTCAGCTGGCAAAGAATCCACCTGCAATGTGGGAGACCTGGATTCCATCCCTGGGTTGGGAAGATCCTCAGAGAAGGGGAAAGGCTACCCACTCCAGTATTCTGGCCTGGTGAATTCCATGGACTGTGTAGTCCATGGAGTTACAAAGAGCCGGACACGACTGAACCACTTTCACTTTTGTCTCCCATGCTGTGGAGGCTGTTTCTGGGGCTTGTGCTTCTCTTAGCTTTCCCAGATGATCACCTGGGAAACCAAGGAAGGAGAGAGAGGGCAGTACAGGAGCAATGCCTTGGGGAGCCCTGGCCTCAGGCTGGAATTCTGTTGGGAACGCAAAAACACAGACTGCTCTGTGTTGCCATAGAAGCTTGCCTAACACTCCTTGGGGCTAAACAGGTTCCAGCTGGCTGGGCTGGCTGGGACCAAGCCCAATTCCACCTTCCAGGTCAGCAGCTTTGTCACTAGACCTAGGGTTGTATCACTATGATCTGTTTTGGAGTTGTCTTAGCCCTTAGAGACCAAGGAGTCCCGGAAGGTATGTTGGATATCGGGTGGTAGGTAGTACCGACCTGACCTGAGCTGAGCTGCTCTCCTACCCTCTCTAATACACACACATACACACACACACACAATGGCATAGACTGAGCAGTGATTAGTGAATTCATTCATCATATGTTGGAAGGCGCTTTCTAAGCACTTTCTAAGGCTGCAGATATAGTAGTTAGTAAGGCAGTCAAGGTCTCTGCTCTCATGGGCTTTCTTTTTTGGGGGAGGTGTCCCCTAGGTCTGTCTGGATTACTAAGTAGGAGAGGTCATTTAGATATTCAGTAAATGAATATAATATATATTTTTTGGATTGCTAAATAAAAGAAGAAAATTTTGGGGGGGGGACATTTCTTCTGGGTTATTCACACAGACTCTATAAGAAAGCATCACTGAAAACAGCATGCCCAGGGTTTGGACTTACCCCAGACTTGAGGTCAAATCTTGAAGGACCTTTAAATTTCTTATCTGTAAAATGGGGTAATGTTACCTTCCTCCTGGGTTATTTTATGATTATAAATATGTAAGAGATCTGACACTTTGACCATTAGTGGGAACCCAGCAAATGAAAGCTGACATCATTATCACTATCATTTATTTCCCACATCACCACCTTCACCATCATCAAGGATGGCAGGGAAAAGAGCCCTGGGTTGGGAGCTGGGGAAGCAGAATGGGTGTCATGGGCAGAGCTCAGTTTGCATGGCTGGCTTCCTTGGAATTGGATTTGCAAGCTTCTGTTTTGCATTGCAGCCGAGTTTTGCATGTTATCCCTTTATTACAATCCCAGAGACTCCTTCTTATACTCGCAATCACCACCTCTCTCTAGTTACCCTCAACCCTTCTGAACGATCGCTCTCTGCCTTGTGAACACCTCCCATGGGCTGAGTGAACACTGCAGAGGACACAGAGATGCATGAGACATGGTCCCATCCTTCAGGGACTTCAATTTTCACCAGGCAAACGAGTCAAAGTGGGTGTGAACACAAGTTCCATGGGCTGCTGGTCCTGAAGATGGTGAAGGAATGGGGAAGCTGCACATGGGGAGGGGTGATGAGAGTCGAGCTAACATCGATTGAAAATCTACAACTGTCAACTTACCTGATTGTTAGACCAGTCCTTAGGTAGTTGCATTTTCAGCTGCGGAAAAGGAACCTCAGAGGGATTAAGTAGTGTGCCCAGCTTCACACAGTTGGGAAGTGGTTACAAAATTCTTTTGATCGCATGCAGTATCCTCTGGCCTTCAGTCACACTGGCTGCAGTAGGACATGCATCGACAGGCTTGGTCAGTCCCACCAGTGAGGAGTCCACCGCATTCAGTCCAGTCTTCTTCAGAGCCATGTGGACTTGGGCACTTACCCATCCTTGCCTGGAGGGATAAACTTACAAACTCTTTGCAAGTTTCCATGAGGTGAAGTTCACAGTGCACATAGTAGGTCTTAGAATGTGTGTCTGGGGCCCTGCCAACCCATCTATTGAACTTCTGCCACCACTTCCCAGGTGACAATGCAGACTTCACTTGTCCAAAGCTTGAGCTTTGGGGAAGTTTTTCTTACAGCCAGCAGAAGTCTCTCTCTGGGGGCTCCTTCCTGCTGGTGCTGGTCATATCCCAGGGGCCATACAGATGAATTGGAGAAGGAAATGGCAACCCACTCCAGTATTCTTGCCTGGAGAATCCCATGGGCAGAGGAGCCTGGCAGGTTACAGTCCACGGGGTCACAAGAGTCAGACACGACTTAGCGACTAAACCGCAACCACCACCACACAGATGAATGTCCCTTCTTCCTCTGGCAGTCTGTGCCTCTTCTCCAGGGAGCATGCTCTCAGTGCCAGCTACCTAAGAGGTTTGCAGAATGTGGTTTGCATTCATCTCCTTATCCCAGACATCTCTTTGCATTGGCTCCATGTGTCCAGGTCCCTCGTCAGAGTCAGACAAGAGCCAAACCCTGTTCTCCAAGCATGGCATGATGGGAGGGGAGAAAACAGGTTCTCCCAGATTTGGATCTCCTGTTGAGGACCACAGAGGATTTCATGGTGGCCTCATCACCCTGTTGCTGGTGTGAAGGTGTGTGTGTGCGTGCATGTGTGATGAACAAAGGTAAGGTGATGGGTGTAAACTGTGTGTGTTCAGGGGGAGAGTCTACACATTCCCTCTGCGGCATCTTCTCTGGGTGGATGCCCTGCCAGACAGAGGTTGGCGCAGGGATGGGAACCAGACATAGATACTGGTGGATGCTCTCCTGTCTGCAAGAAGCTGTGGTCTGACTCTAAGGTCCAGCAGCTCGTGGTGAGTGTGAGCTGCAGTCTGCTAGAGCAGAAGGTGCTAGGGTCAGAAGGGAGCTACTGGAAGTGCCTCTGAGTCACCTTCTCACTTCCCTTCATGTTGGACTCGGCCAGGCAATCAACTGCCATATCCTGTTGGTTCTTTCTTCTTACCATCCTCTCACCACCCTGCTCCGGGCACCCCACAAGCCTTCTCTCTTGTGCTGCAATAGCCCCCTGTCTAGTCTCTTCCCAGTTTTAGCCCCTACCGTCTAACCTACACATTGCAGCCCCCTGAATGTTCCTAAAGCACCACTTTAACCATGTCTTCCTCCCAGCCCGCATCTTCCTTGGCCCCTGTGACCTATAGGATAAGCTGTCTGGCCTTCAAAACCCTCAATCCCATCCCCTTCTCCCCACCTGGCCTTGCTTTTTCATAGATACCTGTTCTTATCCAATAACTCACTGCATTTTATAGGTTTCTTTTCTAAACTCACTTTCATCAAGCCCAAACTCATTTTGTTTTTTTTCAAACTCATTTAAAACAGCTCTTCTCTTCCTCTAAATTCCTATATCCTATGTCTCAATCACTCATTTATCTGAGATCAATATTTCCTTGATAAGTAGAGAAGGTAGACTTTGACCAGGCAGGATTTATACTTATGCAACGGCTGGGTACACCAATATCTTTATACCCCTACAGTCTCTATATTTCCATATCTCCTTTGTGTACATTGGGATTACAGTGAGTAGCGAACATCTGTTGTTTTTACCTGCCCAGCATCTCTTCCTCTTCTTTTGCTGAATTATCTTCTTCTGCCCTTCTTCTATAGAGTTTGGGAAGGGCTGACCACCTTGTCCTCTACCTGGCTCACAATCTGGTATCCCAGTCCCCCCTGCTACTGTGATTGGTTCCAGGAGGAGCACGTGACCTCAGTCAATCCAATGGGAGTCGGTTTTGGAACGTAAGCCATAAAGACTGGGAAAGTGGCTCTTCCTTGGTTGCCATCCTTGCTGCAGCATGGACATGGTCATGGTCAGCTAAGAAGGAAGCCCACACAGAAGGAAACAGTCAAGGGAAGGAGAGAAAATCCGATGCCATCATCAAGTCCCTCATCTGGCTATACCAAAGCCAAATAAACATCCCAAACCTCCCAATTATGTAAGCAAATAAATGCTATTTCATGCTTATGCCCATTTGACTTGGGTCTCAGTCACTTGCAGTCAGGAGTCCTCAGCAATAATGAGTACCTGGGTGTCTTGGTTTGGATGATTTAGCTGTGTGTGTACAGGCACTTGTGTGACGTGCATTGAAGGGTGGCATGCATGTGGCTGTGATGGGTGGGAAAGGTGGCACTATTCACGCTTGGATGGCGTGTGTGTGTCTAAGTGGGGAGGGCAAGGGGCTGACTAGCTGTTAGGATCAGAGGGGATGTATGCACACAGGGTGGGCATGTGAGTGGCTGTTTGTCCTTGACTCCTGTGTATCCTGAGGGCAGGGGCTGAGTTTGAATTACATGTACCCAGGGAGAACCCAGCAGGTACTCAAAATACCTTCTTATCATCATTAGGCTCTACCCTCTGGAGAAAATCCCCATTGTTTTCTGATTGAAGCCAAATTCTTTGGACTCCTTGAGTGATATATAGAATCATAAAACTTGTGTTAATGTTGATGGCTGACTATCCCCACCCCTAATAACAGGAGAGGAAACAGATCCATATAGGAGTCATTTGTCGAGGCATAGCCAGATGTCACCAGGTGGAGTCTTTACTTCCTTCTTCTCCAAGAGGTGGGGACAGAGATGGGCAGGGCTGGCCTTGGGCACTTTTGAGGAGACCCCCCCCCCCCGCCCCAGTCCTGCTTCTCCATGAGCTGTGGTTGAGTTTATGGTAGGTGATTAGCCTCACACTGGATGTTTATGGTAGAATTTCTGGGAATTTATTGCCAGCTCCCATGAATCTTGATCTCTGAGCCCTTTCTCCAAGGTGGGCCATAGCTGCTTGCATCTCATTTCTTTCTCTTCCTCCCTCAGCTCCTCACTTCACCAGAACAGAATGGTCTCCCCAAGCCAGAGCTTCCCTGCCAGGGTGTCTGGTCACACCAGCTGTGCCAAGAGTGAGCTATACCTGTGTGATGCACTGGGCCCACCAGCTCTCTGAGTGTCAGAGGGAAGCTTTGCGTGGCCAGAGCACACCTAGTCCCAAGCATTTACCCCAGCTTACCATGCACAAATGATCACTTCCTGTGGGCCATGACTCTTGACTGTGAAGAAGGTTTGGAATGGCCTAAGAAGTGGCTGTTTCCCGGGATGAAGTGGTGAGATCTGGAGACCGGGAGAGCTCTCAGAAGATCACACCTTGCCCATGACTTTTCACCACTCCACCTGCATCGTGCCACTTTCTCTTCTGAACTACATGTGGAAGGGTCACAGCTCCTGTGTATCAGGAGAGCAAGAAGGGGCCCTTCTTCTTCACCCAGGGCTGGACTGGGTGCCTGGGCTAGTGTGTCAGAATGTGCCCTACCCTGGGACTCTGATCAGTATGAAGTATCAAGGCCTTCAAAGGTTCTTTTTTTTAAATTGAAGTATAGTTGATTCATAGTGTTATATTAGTTTCAGGTATACTGCAAAGTGATTCAGTTATACACGGACATACGTATATGCTTTTTCAGATTCTTTTCCCATATAGGAAAGATATTGAATATACTACAAGATATTGAATACAGTTCCTGCTGCTATACAGAACATCCTTGTTGTTTAGCTATTTTATATACAGTAGTAGTATGTGTCTGGTGATTTTGAAGTGTAGAGCTGGAGAAGACTTGAGAATCCCTTAGACAGCAAGGAGATCAAATCAGTCAATCCTAAAGGAAATTCACCCCGGATATTCATTGGAAGGACTAATGCTGCAGGTGGAGCTCCAATACCTTGGCCACCTGATACGAAGAGCTGACACATTGGAAAAGACCCTGATGCTGGGAAAGGTCGAGGGGAAGAGGAGAAGGGAGCGATGGATGATGAAATGGTTAGATAGCATCACTGACTCAATGGACATGAATTTGAGCAAACTCTGGGAGGGAGTGGAGGACAGAGGAGCCTGGCATGCTGTGGTCCATGGGATCGCAGAGTGGGACTTAGTGACTGAACAACAACAGTGTGTATTTGTTTTGATCCCAAACCCCTAATTTATTCCTCTCCAAAGGTTCCTATTCAACCCCACTAGTTCTGGGTTTTTACGGGGGTACCTGGGGGATGTTTTTCAGACCACAAAGGGCCCTTTTCAAGCAGAGCCCTAGATTTCTCTGAGGCCGGGAGATGTGGGCTGAAAAATGAATACTCAGAAGTCTGTCACAGCCTGAAACTTCAGGCAATGTTTTGGTAAGGGAGCTTACCTCAGTACCCTTCCCCACCAGACCTCCTGCCTCCCCAGAGGGCACTTGGACTCAGTGCTGACACTGTGTTCTTCTTCCTATCAAAGTACGCTGCTGTCCTCAGCCCCCCTCTCTCAGGCCCTGCCCCTCGGAGTGTCAGTTTGCTGATCTGAAGGTCGTCTCCAGGCTGCTAAACCATCAATATACCAAGTTAGTGACTAAGGACTCCTAATATTCACCTTTCAATAGAAACCTTCAGGCTATACCTTGCTTAATTCATAGGAGGCTCCTACCTGCACTGAACTGGCATGAAAGGAACCAAAAAGCTATCTCCCCACACTGTTTTGGAGCTTCCCTGGTGGCTCACTGGTAAAGAATCCACCTACAATGCAGGAGATGCAGGAGACTGGGGTTTGATCCCTGGGTCGGGAAGATTCCCTGAAGGAGGGCATTGCAACACCCTCCAGTATTTTTGCCTGGAAAATCCCATGGACAGAGGAGCCTGGCAGGCTATAGTCTGTGGGGTAGGAACACCACACTGTTTAGAGTATTGTCTGATAAGCAATACCCTAAGTGGACAAGTGTGAATGAATGTGTGAATAAAAACAGGAGGGCATAAAGGCCTGGGGTCCCTTCCCCTAACTCCTTGCTTTGGTCTTCAGGTTGTTGGGCAGGAAATTCACAACAGAAGACCACTGGACAATAGCTCCATTGCCAAGCAACCCAGGCCACAGGTGGCTCAGATGGCAAAGCGTCTGCCTGCAGTGCGGGAGACCCGGGTTTGACTCCTGGGTCGGAAAGGTCCCATGGAGAAGGAAATGGCACCCCACTCCAGTACTCTTGCCTGGAAAATTCCATGGATGGAGGAGCCTGGTAGTCTACAGTCCATGGGGTCGCAAAGAGTTGGACACGACCGAGTGACTTCACTTTCCAGGCCACAGGTGATTCTCAGGGCTAGGAGTGAGGGTAGGCATGGGGGCTGGAGCGGAGACCCAGGTCCTTGCAGTTCCTTTCCCCTTCCTGCACTCCTATCTGGTTACCTGAACACACCTTTAGGGACACTTTTTTCTTGCAGTGGAGGTATGTAGGCGGGTGGGCTGTGCAACTCCTTCCTTGGGGACCCATCCTCCTGGGGAGCCAGCGACTCCCTGTCTCCTCCTTCCCATCACTCAGACCTCCTGCACATTGTCCTCACCTCTATGAGAGGGACCTATCTAGGTCCTCTCTCAGTCTGTCTGTGTCCTTGGAGTGTCAGGCTCTGGGGACTGGTCACTATCTTCCTTCCTAAAGGGCAGGTATCTCCTTCTTTCTGACCAGGGACCCTGAAGTGCTCTGGACTTGGGCTGTAGCCTATATCCTCTTGGGAGAGGAGAAAGGTGTATTTCTGGAGGTCTTCATGTGAGAGCAGAGCCAAGGCCAAGAGCTCAACCCTGGCTGCTGCAAGGAAGCTTTTAAAACGTGCAGGTGGGCTTCCCTGGGCTCTCAGTGGTAAAGAATCCATCTGCCAATGCAAGAGACATGGGTTCAAGCCCTGGTCCGGAAAGGTCCCGCATGCCTTGGATCAACTAAGCCCGTGTGCCACAGCTGTTGAGCCTGCACTCTAGAAGCAGAGAACTGCACCTACTGAGCCCATATGCCACAACTACTGAAGCCCGCGACTCCTAGAGCCTGTGCTCTGCAACCTGAGAAACTACTGCAATGAGAAGCCCGCATACCGCAACTGGAGAGTAGCCCCTGCTCGCCGTAACTTGAGAAAAGTCCGCAAAGCAATGAAGACCCAGTGCACTCAAAAATAAGTTAATAAAATCATTAAAAAAATAAAAGAGTTCTTGTATTAAAAAGAAATACAGGGGCAGCCTGGGCGATTTTGGTGTGCATGCTCCAGACGGAGAACCAGAATTAAGAGGAAGGGCAGCAATGATTGAGCTACGGTTGACTGTCTGTCCAGTAGACAGCTGCGTCCAGTTTGGTATCAGTGGAGACGAGGGTATAACGAAGGGAGAGCAGGCTGGAGACCTCATCATCTCCAGGCTGTAGGCTTGCCTCCTTTCCTCCATTAGGAGGCTTACCTTCCTACTTTTCTCCCTGTGCCTGTTCTAATAATTTCTAACTACGTCTTCTGTCAAAATAAAAAGTTTGGTTTGGAGGACATTCGTGGTTGTCCAATCAAAGCCTAAGTTCTGTGACAGCAGATCATGGATCAAGGCTCTCAGAGTGGGGAGGATCGGGAAGTTCTAGTCCAAACCCCTATCTGAGTTAGGAATCCTCCTACAGTAACCCAGAAGACAGCTGGTTAGCACACCTTGTTCTCCAGATTTCTAGGGGCAGGAGCTTGTTGCCTCTCTAGGCAGTATATTCCCATTCGACTGGCTTGAATCATCAGAGCTGTATTTATCACAATGACAAATAGTCGCCATTTACTGAGCACTGACTACGAACAATTTTGGCCTTGAGGCATAGGGCACAAAAATGAACAATCAGATCAACTTTATTATTCATGATGTGGCTTACTGATGGGTTTTCCCACCATCTGTGGCTTTCCACTTAAATTGTTCTTGCTGCCTCAGCCCTAAACTCAGATATTTCCATGTCAACAGTAAGACTCAAATGCTCATCTTTTAAAGTGACTTCAGTTCTTTGGAGACTCTGCTCTGGTTACTAATCTAGAAGCAGGGAACCTACCTTTAGCATCTAAACAAAATCTTCCTTTCTGTCCCCTGAATCCTATGCTGGTCCGCAAAGTCTCTACTTTATATACGTGGCTGATTTATGCTTTTGTGGATTGCCTGTTTTTGTGACAGCTTTATTAAGCTATAATTCACATACCACACAATTCAACCATTTAAAATGTACAATTCAATGATTTTTACTATTTTCACAGGCTTGTACAATGATCACCATAATTGAATTTAGAACATTTTCATCAGCCCTAAAAGAAACTCATATTTTTACCAATCACTTCCATTCCCTCCAGCCTGGAGGTAGTTTGGCAACCATGAATCTGCTTTCTGTCTCTATAGATTTGCTGCTTCTGGACATTTCATACAAATAGAATCATGCAATACGTGATCTTGTGTGACTGGCTTCCTTCACTCAGCATAGCGTTTTTCAAGGTTCATCTGAACTGTAGCAGGTATGGGTGATTCATTCATTTTTACTGAGAATGGTACACCATTGTAGGGGGATGTCGCCTTTTGTCTCTCCATTCACCAACTGGTGGACGTTTGCGTTGTTTGCATTTTGGCTACTGTGAGCAGTGCTTCTTTGAGTGAGGTGTTTTGTGTCACCAGTCCTGATCACTGAGAAGAATGTGTTCAGATCATCTTTTCGGAGGATTGTGAATGACGTATGATAAAGAGCTACCCTGTTCACCCATCTCTGGCCTCAGCCTTGACCTGAGGCCTCCGGGGACTTCCTTGGTGCCATCCTGTGCCATCACCATCAGGGTGGAGGGGGTGAGCGTCTCCTTCTTCCCTCTTCTGACTTCCAGAAAAGGCAGTTTGGAGCAGAATCTGGATCTGGGTAGGGCGTCACCAAAAACACTTTCCCTTTTGTTGGGTAGGAAGCAGTGTGCAGACCTCAGTGGTCAGAGACAGCTTTACAAGTTGTCCCCTCAGGCCACCTCGGTCCCATTTTCTGCTCCCTCGTAACTTGGCCCTAGTCCTGAAAGTGAAGTGAAGTGAAAGTTGCTCAGGTATGTCCGACTCTTTACGACCCTATGGACTGTAGCCCACCAGGTTCCTCTGTCCATGGAAATCTCCAGGCAAGAAGACTGGAGTGGGTTGCCATTCCCTTCTCCAGGGGATCTTTCCGACCCAGGGATCAAACCCAGGTCTTCTGCATAGCAGGTGGATTCTTTACCGGCTGAGCCACCAGGGCTTCCCTCTATTGCTTCCAAGCCGGAATCCCAGGCAGGGGCCACAGGAGTGGGCAGGTCTGGCCTCTTCTCTTGTACCCCAAGCTGGGTTTCAGGCATGGGGGAGGGGTTGGCTAGGGCTCTGGGCAATAGGGAGCTGACAAGAAAGATGCAAGCACTTTCCACCCTGGATCGTTCTGGGCTGCCCCAGCAAAGAGGAACTTCCCCTGGGTGAGGTCTGGGCCTTCTTACAGCCTGAAAACCACAGAGTCCTCGTAGGCTGCTTTGTCTTCATCTTAAACAAAAGGCACTCCTGCAACCAGGGGACCGGGTGGCTGGGGCTGGGGGTGGGAGAGCTGAGATTTCAGGGGAGGGCTCTGGGCTGCAGTTCTGTGCAAGGACTTTAGGTAAGGTCTCTCCCCTCTGAGTGTGCCCAGGTCCACTGTGTGGACCACAGTGTGGGGGAGGAGAAGCAGGGAGCTGCTGGGTTGTCCCTCCCCTGGGCTGCCATACCTGTCTGACCAGTCCCTCCCTCTCTCCTTCCGCCTTCTCTGGGCCTGGTTTGGCACCGGGCCCATACCCCTCCCTTTGGTCTCAGGAAAGCGAAGTCTCTCAGCTCTGCTCGGTGTGGGTGTTTGTTGGAGAGGGGGGAGCTTGCATTCAAATCACTCCTTGGAAAACTAAGCATTGTTTAAAGGGGCTGAGAGAGGGCCTGGTACAAACAGGTACGGCCTGGTTCTGTGTGGCAGGAGGCCAGGCCTGGGGAGGGTGGGAAGAGAAAAGAGGGGAGGGAAGAAAGGGATGTGGTCATTGTGTCCCCTCTGAGAGTCTCTGGGTTTGTCTTTCCGGAAGGGACTTCAAAGTACGTTCTTTTGTGCGTATGTGTGCATGGTCTGGTATGTGTGATCTGAGGGGAGCTTATCTGCAAGTCTGTCTTTTGGGATTTGTCCGTCTCCCAGGGAGAGGGTTTCTGGGTCTCACTCTCTAAGGGTCTCTGTGCCTGTGCTCTGGGTGCCTGGGATGCCTGCTGGAGAAGGACGTAGAGTCATCCACTCACCTGCCCTGGGGACAGGCATGGTAGCAGTCACCTCGGTTGGGGCTTGGGGGCTTTGGGCCACCTGTCCCTCTCCTCCAGGGAATCTGTTGGCTTTGAGTAAACAGCCACCCACTCCTCTCCATTTCATGCCCTGCAGGATCTATCAGAGAATCCAGCCCCAGCCATTAGGTAATTGCTACTGGAATCTCTGCCTTGGGGACCCAAAACTTGTGCTTTCCACCCACAGCCTGCCTCACCATGCCCCACCCAGGCCCTGGGTGCCTTATTCAGCTCCCCATTCTCCAGCCTTCTGCAGGTGCATGCGGTGCCCCAACCTGCTCTCCTGACTCATTTTCTTAATGGGTTTGGGGAGACAGGTGCAGGGACTCTTTTCCTTCTCCTACGGCCAGCAGGGGACAGGGAGGTGGCCGGGGACGAGAAAGAGAAGCTGCCGGTTGACTCACCGTTGGAGCTCCCCACTCCACCCCCACCTCACAGTCCTGCCTCTTTCCTGTGATCCACCCACTGGGGGCCGTGGGAATGACTCCTGCAAGGAGTGATGAGCAATGAGATGAAGCCCCCGCTGCAGCCACCTTCTCTCCTGACCTCCCCCAGCCCGCCCTTTAGCTCTTGTTCATCCTTCGCTGTGCCTTTCAGGCCCAAGAATCCTGTGATCTTGGGAAGAGAGAAAGACACCACGGCGTTGTGTCCTGGAAAAGCACTGTGTTGGATCTCACTTTAACTTTCACATACAGCCCCATAGCTAAGACAGTGTGTGTTCATTCATTCATTCATTCCAAGAATATTTTCCCAGTGCCTCCTGGCACTGCACCAGGGGCTGAGGGCACAGCAGTAACTGAGGAAAGACCAGGCAAATGGTTGACCTCAGGTTCAATGATTTGGAACCCAAGTGTCCAGCCTGGGCAGACCTTCGTAATCACACGAAGTGGAGGAAAGAAAGAACACAGGGTGGTGTCCTTGGACTATCGGCTGCTCAGAGGAGACTCAAATGCCAGGGGTCCCTTGCTGGCCGTGTTCCCCAGTGCGTGCATTTATTTCCCACAGGAGGGAAGGAGATAAGACCCAGGCTTTGGGGCTGCAGTGGCTGGGCAGCCCTGGGCAAGCTTTGTTACAGGGAGCTTGTAGAGGCTGGCAGAGTCCTTGCTCTTTCACATTCACAGAGTTGCCTTTTCCTGGGTTCCAGGGTGGTGCAGGCGTGGGCTCCGGGGTGGGAGCAGCTCTCTGCTGCCCCCACCTGAGTCCAGCCTGTAGGTGGCAGGTGTCAGGTTAGGCCCTGCCCCCTCAGGGACTAGCCACTCAGCTACAAGGCCAATCCCCTCCTCATGGGCTGGGCTCTGTTTTATAAAAGGCCATCGGGGAGCTGTACCCCACTGAGAAGCAGCTTCTCGAATCCTCGACTCCTACTCAGCTTCGGCCTCCTCGCCTCCTCTCCAGCCTCCACCATGTCCATCAGGGTGACCCAGAAGTCCTACAAGGTGTCTACCTCTGCCCCCAGGTCCTTCAGCAGCCGCTCCTACACCAGTGGGCCCGGCTCCCGCATCAGCTCCTCGGCCTTTTCCCGAGTGGGCAGCAGCAGCAGCTTTCGCGGCGGCCTGGGCACCGGCATGAGCATGGCTGGAAGCTACGGTGGGGCCCCAGGTTTGGGGGGCATCACAGCTGTCACCGTGAACCAGAGCCTGCTGAGCCCCCTCAAGCTGGAGGTGGATCCCAACATCCAGGCCGTCCGCACCCAGGAGAAGGAGCAGATCAAGACCCTCAACAACAAATTTGCCTCCTTCATCGACAAGGTGAGGGCTCCCCTCTGCGTGGCTGGCAGTGCCTGGGGCTGGACCAGGATCCCAGCCCTTTCTCTTGGTCACTCCACCCATGGGCACATCTCCAGCCCCTCACTAGTGTCCTGCTGGGCCCCACCCACTCTGGCAACATTCTGCCTTCCAACTAGTGACTTGGCCCCTCTGCGCACTTGGGTTTGGGCAGGGGAAGGGATAGGGAGGGATTTTGGAGGCTTCTGACTGTAAATCTTGGGGGCCCCTGACTCACTCGCCCATCTCACCCCAAGTCTGTAAAGCTCTCAGCCTCGAAGTGTTCCAGGTGTTTAGCTGTGGGAGGGGAGTTCCTCCCTCCGGGTCACCCTTCTCCCTATCCCAGCCCCAAGGGCCTTTCCAGTACTGCTCCTGTGCTTTAAAAAAAATTTTGTTTTTTTAATAAAAGGAATTTGATAGAATTCTAGGAGAAGGAAGCAGCAGTCCTGATTCAAGCAGGCAAATATTGATCCAGGCCTATGGCGTTCTAGGGATCTGAGAGTGGGGGGCATCAAGATGAGTCATAACTTGGCCAGGGCCCGGGGAGCTGACCTTGTGGGCGGGGCCGGGCGGGGCAGAGACCAGCCCCCACGGAGGGGTGAGGGGCAGAGGCTGCGTGCTGGAGACCCGCGCCTAGTCTCCTGGGGAGCACTTAGCACCTGGGGTTTCGGGGGTGGGGGTGGTGGGAGTGTGTCAGGGTGGAGTGGGGTAGGGGTGGGGTGGGGTCGGATGGGGTGGGGTGGGGTCGGATGGGGTGGGGTGGGACGCCAGGACTGGCTTCAGGAAAGCCCATGCAGGATTCAAAGTCTGCGGGCGTGGGACACCCTACCCGCGTTTCACGTCCTTTTAAACCCCAGGATTTATGGTTTCAGATAAGGCGCCTATCAACCAACGCCCCTCTCCCCCCGCCTCGGCCCTTGTCCCCTCACTCTTCGCTCCTCAGCTCTGCCCCAATGACCTGGCTCCACTTTCTCAGGGAAGGCGCCAGGCCGGGTTTTGCAGCCTGGGGTTGGGAGCGGGTTGTTGCTCCCTTAAGGCCCCAGGGCCCCCAGCGCTGGAGGACGAGTTCCTCTATGCTGACTGGCTCCTGGGAGGCATTGTGGGAGCGGAAGGAGGGAAATCCTGGGGCAGATTGGCGCCTTTAAGAATAGGAGTCCCCTGGGAACCGGGCCCGCCCCTGTTTTTGGGGAAAGCTTGGTGGTTCCTTGGCCTTAGGGACCCTTGACTTGACTTCTTGACTGCCTTTAGCTAGCTCTGGGGTCTTCCCAGTGAGTAGTTTAGCAGAGGCGGAAGGTCCCCAGTGCTCTACCCTTTCCTTTGATGGACTAACTTGCTAAATCTGATTTCCTCATCTACAAAATGGGCTCCCTAATCCCCTAAATCCAAGAGGTTTTGCCTATTCAGGCATATAATACATGTAAGAGCTTAGCAGTGCTTGGCCTACATTAAGCAGTCTAATAAGGGTAAATGTTACAATCACTTATTTTTTATAATTTTGGGACAGAATGAGCTGAGGAAGAAAGGGATTTACAGAGATGGATTTGCTGGATCTGAACCAAACCCTTAAGACAAACTTCTTTTCCAAGTCCTCCTAATTTAAAAGAAGTTCCAACTTTGGGTTAATTAAAAAAAAAAAAAAAGCATTCCTCTTTTTGGGACCAGTTTGTTATTCTTTCTTAAAAATTTTCTCTTCCAACATAGTTTAATTTCATCCTAAAATCTGGATTCCTCCAACCCAAGGAACCTAGGACCTTTGTGTTCTGGACACGAAAACAGGATTGTGGATTCAGGGTAGAGTAGGGTGGGGTTGGATGTCGGAGAACACAAAGAGAGGGCTGTGGGGAGGAGGGTCTTCAGTTTGCAGACAGATTTACCTAGTTTCTTGCTCTTAGAGATGGGGCTTGGATAGGGCTTGCCTGAGATCTTCTAGGCCATTGCAGGGTTGAGGAGACCTGGGCTCAGAGAGGGGAAGCGATTCAAGATCAGTAGCAGCATTAGGCTAAAACCTAGGTCTTCTGGCCAGTGCCTTCCAGACTGTAGGGCTGAAGTTTCCCTGTAATCTATGAGTCTTTCAAAGCCACTCCAAATAATAATCATGATTGTTTGATATGAACCATCTATATTTCTTTCAATCATGAAAAGTGTTAATCAAAACTTCGCTACTTTTACTGATGTGTAATATACAATCTCAGTCAATAATACCTATTTTTTTCCTGAAAGTATAACTTCAACATAATTCCTAGATATCTACTTCCAACCATGTACCCCCTTGTCTCCTTGCAGCCCAACACTAATGCAGTTCTGGAGACCCAGCTGCTTGGGGAGTGGATTAAGGGAAAACACAGTGCTTGCTTTGTGCCAGACTTTGAGCTCTGGCCTGATGTGACTGTGGACTTTTCTGCCCCATCATACAGGTGCGGCACCTGGAGCAGCAGAACAAGGTTCTGGAGACCAAATGGAACCTCCTGCAGCAGCAGAAGACTGCCCGGAGCAACATAGACAACATGTTTGAGAGCTACATTAACAACCTCCGTCGGCAGCTGGAAACTCTGGCCCAGGAGAAGCTGAAGCTGGAAGTGGAGCTTGGCAACATGCAGGGGCTGGTGGAGGACTTCAAGACCAAGTGAGCCTCCGTCCTCCCCAACTGAAATCATCTCACCCTGCCTGGCCCCTTGGGACCAGAGGTTTCAGACCCTAAGGCCCTCTGGTTTTGGGCAGTGCAGTCCTGTATAATTAGGGTGACCCCAGGACAGTCTGGGTTTATGTCCATTTTTAATAGCACTTCCCCTCCCCCTTCAATTGCAGAACTGTCTTGATTTGGACAACAAATTATCTTCTAGAGTTTACACAGTAAATCTAAGATGGGAGACAGAGGTAGCCGACAGGCCTCTGTTGTATGTTAATAGCCCTGGCCCCTATTTCTTCCTTATCCCTGATTTCCGGCACATTCCAGAAAGTTCTGTCAAAGGTCTCCTGTCAGTCACTGTTACTAACCCTCCTCATATGCCTAATCCAATATATATTCATGGATTTGAGGAGACACTTCCTGCTCTAGGCTTCCTCACTGACTGGGGATGGTGTGGGGTAAGCCTGGGGAGACAGTAGCTGGTTGGGGCAGAATGACCAGACCAATTATCTCATATCTTTTTACATTTCCATTCACTGAATTTTCTAGATATTCTTCCCCCCCTCAAAAGACCCAATGGCAACCTCACCTTTCCCTTTCATCCTCTCATTCTATGTCTCTTCCTTATCAGGTATGAGGATGAAATCCAAAAGCGCACAGACATGGAGAATGAATTTGTCATCATCAAGAAGGTGAGGGAGCACCCCTCCCCCCACCAGACACAGAAGGCTGGCGCTTAGAGCCTCAGGCTAGAGGCTTTCTGTTCTTAAATGTTTCCAAGTCATGGGACAACATTTGGGTGCCTCCTAGGTACTGAACATAGAAGGACAGAGCTCGGTGCATTTGGACAGAACTATGCAGCAGCATGGGCGTTGGAACATGGTTAAGCAAATGGAGCAGTGGGACTGGAGGTCCAGCTATAGAAGGCCTCCAGGCCGAGGGGGAGGCGGGAGGAGGTGGAATGTGCAGGAAGGTGAGGTGAAGGGGCTGGGAATGCAGGTGTGGTGGGGCAGAGACCGGATTGGATCGCTGAGGTGGGAAGGCAATTAGAAAGTTCTAAGTATAGGCCCCAACTTGGAATCAGGAGTGGGCACTCAGCTCTGGCTCCCCTTTCCCCACCCCACAGGATGTGGATGAAGCTTACATGAACAAGGTAGAGCTGGAGTCCCGCCTGGAAGGGCTGACTGATGAGATCAACTTCTACAGGCAACTGTATGAAGAGGTACGTTCTTAGTTGCCGGAGACTGGGGTTCCCTGGCCCCATCAGAGGCTCCTTCCAGCCCCGCCAGTGCACCAACAGACAAGGGCCCAACCCGGAATAATTCCGACTGCCATTAGTCACCTGGCATGGATGTCCTTTATGTTCTGTCTCCCTGAATGAGGGAGGGTTTATTACCCCATTTCACAGATGAGAAAACGGGCTCAGAGAACTGAAAGAGACTGTCCAAGGTCATCATACATACTGCAGAGTGGTGACCTGGCTACCTCAGACCTGCCCTGTCCCTAGGGTTTAGATAGATCCTTTGGGTCATATGGGAGCCCTCTGGGGCCGCCATACTGGTAGCTGAGAGCGTGGAAGGGCTCTGCCCTTCTGGTCTCTCACCCAAAGCCAGATTTCTTTTTAGCCTGGCCTCATTTCATCTTTACTTCCCGCCAAGTTCCAGGTCTTCGACCCATCTTCCTTCTTTAGGAACTTTGCCTTCTCTCCCGCCCTGTCTTGTCCCTTGTGGAAGGCCCTTCTACAGAAGGGGACTCCTTGTGTGCGGGGCCAGGGCCTTACCACCTCCCCTTTCTGCCACAGGAGATCCGTGAGATGCAGTCTCAGATTTCTGACACGTCCGTGGTCCTGTCCATGGACAACAACCGCAACCTGGACCTGGATGGCATCATCGCTGAGGTCAAGGCCCAGTATGAGGAGATCGCCAACCGCAGCCGGGCTGAGGCCGAGGCCATGTACCAAATCAAGGTAAAGAGCAGGGGCTCAACCTGGTGCTCCCCTTTTGGGTAGTTCCGGGTGCTAGTCCTTCCTTGAGGGAGAAGCGAGATTTCAAACTCTGCCTGCTGGGAGTGGGGCTGCCAAGTCGTGCCGGGGGACAGGGATGGGATGTTCCAGGCCCAGAGGTGTGGAGCCAGGTGGGCGTGAGATGACCTGGGCTCTGGTGACTTGGCTGAGGGTACTCTTTCCTTGGAGGGACCAGGAGTCCCGTCTCAAACTCACTCCTCATTTCACATCTGCAGTATGAGGAGCTGCAGACACTGGCTGGGAAGCACGGGGATGACCTTCGTCGCACGAAGACGGAGATTTCTGAGATGAACCGGAACATCAACCGTCTCCAGGCTGAGATCGAGGGTCTCAAAGGCCAGGTATGGGCTGGGCTGGGGGTGGGAGAGGGTCCTGGGACACCTCTGGGGTGGGAGGAGATACTACAGAAAGGAGTGAGGTGTCTGGGGGTTGGGGAAAGCATCTCGGGAGTTGGAGGGGTAGCTACAGGCCAGACTGTTCTGGGAGGCTGAGGGGTCAGAACAGGGGTCACGGGTTGGGCAGGTAGGTTGGAGGTCCAGGATGGGTTCCCCAAGCTTGCTTTATCTGTATTATAAATCAGAGTGCTTATATATCAGATGACTTAAGGGGGTTTAGAAAGCAGAGATCTAGTCCCATTGGGAGTGGGGAGTACAGCATCCCAGGTGAGAAGTGTGTGCAGGAGGGATCTGGAAGCTGCTCATGTCCCCCCATTTCACTTCCTGACTCTCACCCACCGGTAACATTTTCTTCCCTTTTAAAAAAAAATTATTTATTTGGCTGCTTTGAGTCTTAGTTATGACACGTGCACTCTCTGTGTCTCGTGGGCTCCAGAGCATACGGGCTCAGTAGCTGACATGTGGGATCTTAGTTCCCTGATCAGGGATCAATCCCTGTGTTGCAAGGCAGATTTTTAACCACTGGACCATGACGAAAGTCCCCTCTAACATTTTCTTGGAATAAGGTGGGTGGAGTTGGTTAGTCCAGGTTGTGGAGAGGGGGTCCCTAAAGGAGGGGAAAGAGAGAGTGGGTGCAGGCGGAGAAGGAGAGGAGGCAACCGGCCTCTGCTTTACCTGCTTGCTTGTCCCCTCCCCCGACAGAGGGCTTCCCTGGAGGCTGCCATCGCTGACGCTGAGCAGCGTGGTGAGATGGCTGTTAAGGATGCTCAGGCCAAGCTGGCCGAGCTGGAGGCCGCTCTGAGGAACGCCAAGCAGGACATGGCGCGGCAGCTGCGCGAGTACCAGGAGCTCATGAATGTCAAGCTGGCCCTGGACGTGGAGATTGCCACCTACAGGAAGCTGCTGGAGGGCGAGGAGAGCCGGTAGGTGTGGGGGTTCCCTGAGCACCCCTGGTGCACCATCCCTGGAGTGCGGGAGATGGGACCTGGGTCCTCAGGGCCAAGGGTTGGTCCTGATGTTCCATGTGTCCTCTGGGTACAGGCTGGAGTCTGGGATGCAGAACATGAGTATCCACACCAAGACCACCAGTGGCTACGCAGGTGAGTGTCCGTGTCTTGGGGGAAGGGCCGGAGGGCAGCTCCTCTGCGGGTCCCTCTGGTACAGCTGAGGAAGCTGGGGCCCAGCTAAATGTCCTGTCCAAGGTCACACGCATGCGTATGTGTGCTCACTCAGTCATGTCCGAGTCTTTGTGACCCTACGGACTGTAGCCCACCAGGCTTCTCTGTCTGTGGGATTCTCCAGGCAAGAATACTGGAGTGGGTTGCTACGCCCTCCTCCAGGGAGTTTTCCTGACCCAGGACTCGAACCCAAGTCTCTAACATCTCCCCAAGGTCACATAGCTAATAGCAAGACCCTGTCCCACCCTGCTCCTGGTTTTCGCCCAGTCAGCTTGGAGAAGTGAACCAGGGCAGTTCCCCCTCCCTGAGGACCACTTCTGGAGTGTCAGGGAGATAGGGGGAACGGCAAGCACCTGATGTGAGCACAGCCTCCCATACTCACGTGGCTGTCTTTTCCTGACCAGGTGGACTGACTTCGTCCTACGGGACCCCTGGCTTCAACTACAGCCTGAGCCCCGGCTCCTTCAGCCGCACCAGTTCCAAGGCTGTGGTTGTGAAGAAGATTGAGACCCGCGATGGGAAGCTGGTGTCCGAGTCCTCTGATGTCCTGTCCAAGTGAAAGGCTCCTGCGGTCCCTCCCAGCCTCTCCGGCTCATTGGCTCCTGCAGATGGAGCTGTGCAGGGGAGCATCTGCACAGGAGACCTGAGGTTTCGCCCCTGTCCTCCGCCCACACCTGGGGGGAGTCGACTGCCTGGGGTTGCCCCTTTCGCCCATGACCCCACCTAAAAGCCAATGTAAGCGTCTTTTTCAGAATAAATCCAATTCGAGTATCTTTTTTTTTCAAAATAAAGCTTCAGTTGGCTCTGCCAACCCGCTATGCTGTATGCAGCCCTTGTTTGTGAGGTGGGAAAGAGGTTGTCAGGAGGCCTGTCTCTGGGATCAGAAGCTGGGGTGGGGGGCCACGTGGAGGAGAGTCTGGCCTCTTCCAGGCTGATCCCAGAGAGACTATTTTTGCTGAAAAACTCATTGATGCCTTGGTCTCAAATACCCCACTTGACTTTTATCTGTGCAGCAAACCCTGTTGGGGAGCAGAGCAGATTTTGGGTGGGAATATCAGGGGGGTTTCCTTTCTGTAGGCCTCACAGGTGATTGGCATCAGGATCAGGCCCTGAGAGACCAAGTCGGCCAAGTTAGGCCAATGGCCTAACTAAAAATCAGGTATTTGTACCCCGCAAACATCCAGTTCTCAGGCCTGTACTCCTCAACCAGGCATATGGCGTTTTCTTGGTGGCCAGAGATGCCTTTGTACCGTCTTCATTCCTTAACATCTGGGGACAAAGAATCCCTAGGGACACAGGAAGTTCCTGGAGAGATCTAGAGTCCATTCTCAGCAGCTGGGTGTGTCACACCCACAGTTTCTAGAAGCCAAGATGGTATAGGGACTTGGCATGGACTGATGCGCCCTTCCCTGCTCCACTCACAGTCACAACCACCCTCCCCGCCCCCCGCCCATGGTTCCTCGGCACTCTTTTCCATCCATTTACAGGCAGTGTTTGTGTGATATACAGCGGAGTATGTGAAGGGCGTGTGTGTTTGCACGTGGAGGGTGTGTTGTGTGTATATGGGTGTGGATGGGTTCTGTGGAGTGTGTATAGGGGTTTTGCTTATCTCGTAGGAACACGGGTCTCCAGGGTTCAGGGCAGGAGCAGGGCTGGGTGGAGCAGGGCGTCTCTGGTACTTGGCTCCACAACCACTACCACCACTCATGGAGTTCTGGGCAGATTCGCTGGCCCCTCAGTGCTAGACGAAGTGAGTCCTTACTTAGCACGGCTGAGATGGGGGGCATTTTCAGACTTTCCCAAACACCAAAGGAGAACGAACAGGTGGGGGCTGTCTCACTACCTCCCTGCTGCCCACCTCAATGGAGCTGCTTCCAGACCCAGATGAGACATTCTGCCTCCTCCGCCCCCATCACCCAGCCTGGGACCAGGGTCAGGGCTCTGTCCCCTGTCACAGGAGAGGACTTCACTCTGATGATAAAACTTAACAGCACCATTATTCGGAGCAGTGACTCTTAACTACTGTGGCAGCAGCTCTCAGTACAAAATTCATTTTTATCAAGACCTGCCAATGTTTATTGGAGAAGGCAATGCAGCACCCCACTCCAGTACTCTTGCCTGGAAAATCCCACGGGCAGAGGACCCTGGTAGTCTGCAGTCCATGAGGTTGCTAAGAGTCGGACACGACTGAAGCGACTTAGCAGCAGCAGCAGCAGACGTTTATATCTATATAAATGAAAGAAAAATTTCATAAGACAATATCAGCCATCTGCCCTCTGTTCACATGTGACTGGCTGTCTTACTGGGAGCCCAGAAGATGATGTTGAGACCTGAACAGGTGCAGTAAGCACCCAGTGAGAGAGATTTCTCCCCCACTGAGGCCTCAAGTCAGCATTTCCAACTGTGCCCCACAGGTGGAAGCCAACCACCTGTCTTATCAGGCCTTGGCCCTGGGGCGGTGGGCATGTGGTGGTGGTCGGTGGGGGGGGGGGGGTGGATGGGCAGCCATCAAAGGTCCCATCAAAGCTCTCCTGGAGTTTCCACCCCTCCCTCCACTCCCTCCACTGTTTGGTTATGGAAGAAAGCTCCAGGGAGAATTCCCTTTCTGTCTTCCACTCCTCCTTCCTTTCCTGTTTATTGTGTATCTAAGACACCATCTCCTCTGGCTTTGCTGTATTTAATCCCGTAAAAGAGCCGGGTCCTCCAGTTCTCGTTAGATGAGACACTGCTGGAGGATGGATGCTCATGTTTCCTTCATACCTGCCTGGTGGTAGATCTTGTGCTTCATCACATTTCAAGTCTCCGAGGATCCAGGGAGGCAGGTATTAGAACCTCCCCCTTCTTTCAGGAGCTGTTTTTCCAGCTCCAACCCCATGGTTCTGGTAGCCTGCCCCTAATAGCACCTCTTCTCTGGGGCCAGAAAGGCGGAGGGAGCCAGGCTTGGCCAATCACAGGCCCCTTTGTGAGGTTAAGAGTAAATGCAATAAAATGCAGACAGTGTTCAATGGGTTTCTTTTGACATTCACACTGAAATGGAGAACATTGCTGTGTCACAGAAGATTCCCTTGGGCCCCTTGCCAGGGTGCAGCTTTTCTTTTAATTGAAGTATAGTTGACTGACAATGTTGTGTTCGTTTCTGGTGTACAGGAAAATGATCCAGTTTATCTATCTATATACTCACATATATACACACATGTATTCTTTTCTAGATTCTTTTCCATTATAGGTTATTGTCGGTCAGTCGCTACGTTGTGTCTGACTCTTTGTGACCCCATGGATTGTAGCCCACCAGGGTCCTCTGTCCATGGGGATTCTCCAGGCAAGAATACTGGAGTGGGCTGCCATTTCCTGCTTCCCGGGATCTTCCCAGACCAGGGATTGAACCCGTATCACTGCTTTGGCAGGTGGATGCTTTATCCCCGAGCCATAGTTCCCTGTGCTGGACAGTGGGTCTCCCAGGTGGTAAGAAGCTGCCTGTCAGTGTACGAGACTTAAGACAGCAGGGTTGAATCCCTGGGAAGACCCCCTGGAGGAGGAAATGGCAACCCACTCCAGTGTTCTTGCCCGGAGAATCCCAGGGACAGAGGAGCCCGGTGGGCTACAGTCCGTATGGGGTTGCTAAGAGTTGGACAGGACTGAAGCAATGTGGCACACCCGTGGCATACAGTGGAAAACTGTTGTTTATCTACTTTATATACAGTTGTGTGTTTTTGTTAATCCCAAACTCCTAATTTATTCCTGCCTCCGCCCCGCCCTTCCCATTTGGTAATCATTAAGTTTATTTTCTATGTCTACAGAGTACACTTAAAAAAATGCAAATCAAAAGAAAATGCAAATCAGATTCAGTTACTCTCATACTTAACCCCCAGAATCTTGACCCCCAGGATAAAACCCCAAGTCCCCTCTGCCTTGGCCCACAGCCTGGGCCAGCTCAGCCTCCAACCCCCCTTAGCACCTCCCCACACACACCTCCCCCATCCCCCCTCTCCCAACTCCCCTCCACCCACCCTCCCCCACAGTTGTGCAGCTCCGCAGCATTCACATCACATTCCTTCTGCCCTGGGCCATTGCACATGCTGTTCTCTGCTTGGAATGGGATGGCTTTTCTTAGTGTAGGAGCTTCCTAGGCAGGTGGAATCTTTCTGGACCAGGGATCGAACTTGTGACTCCTGCATTGGCAGATGGATTCTTTACCACTCAGCCACCAGGAAAGCCATATTTTCAGCCATTTTAACCTTTTTAAAACTCGTTCCTTTTGGAGGAAAAAATCCATTTTCTCAGGCCTAGTCCATGAGCAGCTTATGTATTGATTTATTAAAGTGTCTCCCTGCCAAGTGGACTTAGCCCCATGTGAGCAATAGCCAGTCCTCTGTAATGGTTTGGGCAGGAGTGGAAAAAACATAGTTAGGCCTGGGTTGGCCTAAATGTGCCTCTAGCAGTGTGCCTGGTACCTGGAGGGTGGGGAGGCGGATGGCAGAGGTGAATGCGAAAGAACTAAGTTAGATCTTAGTCTATTTCCAGCTTACTTGGGAAAACACAATACACATCTCAGAGATATCTTCTCAGTGTGTTCAGGCATGCAAACATTTATTGGTGATCTGGGGCGAGCCAGACACTGGAAAAAGGTCCAAATGCTTGGCACATGGCAAGGTGAGGTGCTGCTCTACATGGTGGTCTCAGCAGTGATTTAGTGCCTTTCCCCGCTGGTGGCTCCCGAATCCCTGTTCCTCCTCTTTTCCTCAGTAGATGGAACGCTGCTTTTTAGCTGGGCACATGGCTACCAGGAAAAAGGACTAATTTCCTGCTTCCTTTGCGGTTAGTTGTGGCCATGTGAGAAAGGGATAGAAGTGGAAGTGGAGGGTGCAACTTCTGGGAAGTGTTCTTAGAGGCAGGAAGCACGAGCTGTTTCAGCTCTGTTTTCTGAGGGCAGGAATGCATACATAATGGCTGCAATTCAGGAGCCATATAGGACCATGAGGTGATCTAGGGAATGGAAGCCACCCTTGGCAGAGCAGAAGACAGATAGGACCTGGGTCCACGGCACCATGAAATGTCATTCCTGCATTGGACAGAACATTTCCATGTGTCTGGAAAATTGAAAGAGAAACAAGCTTCTGTCTGAATTGGGACACTGTTATTTTGTCTTTTTTCCTGTTACTCCCAGCTAAGCTAATTCTAATATAGTAAGCATATCTGCCTGTCTCAGGTGGGTAGCTGCTAGAGGAGTCCCAAGGATGAACAGAGAGCACATTGCAATAAGCAAACTGGCTTCCAGCCCTGGCCTGCTTCCTGCCCTTGACTTGCTCTGGGATGTTTGGGAAAGCCCTCCCCTCTCTGGGCCTCAGTTTCCTGTTCTTGAGCAAAGAGGGCTGGACTCTAGGGTTGCTATGATATCTTCTAGCTCTGCCATCTTATCTTCTGGACATCTTGGTGAGTCATGGAGACCTGGAATGCTGAACTGAGAAATTTGTGCTTGATCTCAGAAGCACTAACGTCACTAAAGACTTTTTTTTTTTTTTTTTTTGTGGAGAGCAAGGAAATGAATTGATGGGGGCAGTGCTTTAGGAAGATGAACTTGGCAGTTCCCAACAGGGACACGTGACTAAGTGGGACCGGGCACTGTGTGAGGATCAGAAGACCTGGGTGGGCACCCTGGCTTTGCTAATCATGGTGTCTATGACCTTGGGCATACTGCTTCCTCTCTCTGAACCTCAGTTTGCAGTCAGTTTCATGGGACAATCAACACCGCCCAGAGTGGCTGTGAGGCTGAAACTGGTCAGCCATGTGAAAGTGTCCTGTGGACAGTAAATGGAGACGCTTGCTCTTTCCCCATCCTGCTCAGGATGAATGCTCTCTGTCCCTCTGTATCTCCCCCACCCCATGGACTATACTACTCCCCATAGGACCAGGGAGACTCAAGAAGCAGCCTGGGGCTGAGAAGCAGGCAAAGGCATCCCAAGGCATATCTCTGCTCCCCACTCCCTTCCCGCTTTTCTTAGGTTTCTCCTCCTCACTTCTCTGTGTATTTTGCTTTGCAATTTTCAAAGTGGTTTCATTTGGTTTGGGTTTGGTTCACTCGCTCTTCCTCTCTGTGAGGAAGGTTCGAGTCTCACTTTATGTTTTTAAACTACAAATCCTAAATTTTTTAATGATAAAAACATCCATCATTACATGAAGTAATAACTCCAACTCACTATAATAGAACTGTATTGTGCAGGATGCGCCTTTTATTTAATACAGTTGTGAGTCTCTAAACTCAGTCTCCTCCTACGGTGACCCCTTTCATTCAGAAATATACTTGGAATATTGTCAAGTCTCATTTTATAGGTGAAGGACAAGACCTAAGATCAGGGAGGGGAAGACACTTGCTCAGGGTTGCCTGGCTGTTGAGGGGCAAAACTTGGATGAGAACAAGGACCTCAACCTGTTTTTCCCAGATTATTTTATTAATACTTGCCCAGACTCTTTTATCCTAGGGGGAAGTTGCAGGATTACAGGAAAGGACTGAGGAACGGACCACACTGGTGGATGCACCCAGGGTGAGGGGAGAGGTGGTGGTGGTGGTTTAGTCGCCAAGTCGTATCCGACTCTTCGATTGTAGCCTGCCAGGCTCCTCTGTCCATGTCCATGGGATTCTCCAGACAAGAATACTGGAGTGGGTTGCCATTTCCTTCTCATGAGGGGGGAGGAGGGCAGTACAACTTCAGGTTGGCGGGCTCCTTAGGTAACTTTACTCAGGCTTCTGGCGCCACCTGGAGAAAGATTTGGGAAGTGCAACCAGACTAGCCTTCCCCACTAGCCTTCCTCCTGGCTTCTGGATGTTTCCTCTAGACCCCCTTTTCCTTCTAGATGATGGTCTATTTTGGGGGCTTATTGGAACAGAGACTGTAGGTAACTTAGAGTTTTGTTTTTTCTTTGGTTTAGGGGGTCAAAATTCAAATGCTTACAGGGGTCAGACCACTAATGTGAAAGAGGAAAGTGGGTCTGGGCTAAGAAACTGGATAGACACCTGCTGTTTACACACAAAAAAACACTGGAATATCCTTCTGCTCACAAAGAATTGTGTTTTACATTATCTCTTTTTGAAACTTGCTGGCCTTTCATTCTCCTACCAGAGACTGAAAGACAGACTCAGGGATGGTTTAATTTCTTTTTATCTCTACTATAAGGTGCTCCAAGTGTAGAAAAGACACCTGCCATTTATTTGGATTCATTGTTGGGACAGTAAGAGGGAAGGGTGGACTTCCATGATGGTTCAGTGGTTCTGGGTCCTGCCAATGCAGAGGACACAGGTTCGATCCCTAGCATAGGAAGATTCCACATGCCACGGGGCAACTCAGTTCAAGTGACAAGTACTGAGCCTGCACTCCAGAACCCCACAATGAAGCTACTGAGCAGAAGTGCCTAGAGCCAGCGCACTGCAACAAGAGAAGCCTGCATGCAGCATCGAAGACCCAGCACAGACCAAAAAAAAAAAAAAAAGGGAATAGCGAGGACTATGCCAACTACAGTTACTGATAATCTCTGGGCCAGAGGCATCCCTACTATGGGGCTCTTGTTTTATCAGGCATTGCTCCGTTACCCTCTGGCCGTGACTCTCGACCCTTGGTGAGGAGTCCAAGGGACCAAGGAAGTGCCCACCCAGACAGAGCTGTGTCTTCCTGTTCCTATCCAGATGGCCTTGAGTGCACTTCCAGGAAGTGGGCATCTTCCTTGGGCTCTGTCTGCTGCTGAACCTCTGGTTCTGACAGTGGCTGTATAGTCCATGGGGTCACAAGAAGTGGGACACGACTGAGTGACTTTCACTTCACTTCACTTATATTTCTTTCTTTTTTTAAGCATTAAAAGATCTATCCATCATTATTCCTTTTTAGCTTTCCTTTATTTATTATTCCCTTTTATTGAAAAGTTTAATGAATGAATGTGAAACAAGGTATATCCCAATGTGAAATTATCATTATCAGACAATCAAATGTTGGCTTTTTTTCATCACCGAGTCAATCTTGAGCATTTGCAAATAAAGGTCATAATTTTTAAAAGGGCAAAGGGGAGTCAAAGGTAAAAAGAACAAAAATACAGAATCATAAATTTAAAAATAATTTAAAGATGAAATCAAACTGTATTTTTCTTGACTGTCAAAAGCATCAAACTGAAGACAGAGCAAAGTGTGTCTGTGACCACGTAATATCTTCTTCTGTTTTACGTCAGTGCTGCTTAGCTGGGTGGTTGAGAGGGTATTTTCCCTTGAGAGTGTATTTGGTTCCACGGTTGAAGACAATGTTGGTTGTTAGGTTTCACATTATATTTCTACTGGGCTGGCACAGAGGGCTTTTGGAAGAGTTTTTAGGGTGTTCACAGGTCTGTGCATGAGGGCCTTTCAAATGCAGGGTGAGATTCAGGGTGCAGCTGGGTTAGAAGAACAGGGGGTGGTGGGCCTCTCTCTGTGCCCTGTCCTAGCTCCCCCAAAAATTGGGCCAGGCCCAGGGCAGCCTCTTTCCTCAGCCTCTGCCTGATACAGACACTCAGGGATTCCAGAACTTTCAGTTTTGCAACAAAAATCAGAAATCTGGATTTTTACAGAAACTCTCTTGATTTAAAAATGTTAACAACTGGGATTTCCCTGGTCTTCCAGTGGTTAAGACTTAGTGTTTCCAATGCAGGGGAAGTCGATTCGATCCCCTAGTCAGGGATCTAAGATCCCACATGCTGCACGGGTTACCAAAAATTAAAAAAAAAAAAAAAGTTAACAACTAATTCAAATTTTTAGAAAAAACACTGTCCAGGCCAAGACCACACAAGCCTCAGAAAACATATCTCTGGGCTCTGGTTCAAAAGAGGGAGACTGAGGTCCTTTCCTGGTGGTCCAGTGGTTAAGATTCTGAGTTTCCAATGAAGCAGGTATGGTTGGATCTCTGGTCAGAAACTAAAATCCAAGGTATGGTTAAAAAAAAAAAAAAAATGAGAGGGAGAGAAAGAGAGACAGGCAAAAGAAAAAAAAGAAGTAGGGAGACTGAGGTCAGAGAGACAAAACCTAACTTTGTTTCCGAAGCCTAGGAGCCGGAACCAACACAGAAGGAGTGGGCCAGGGGGTGGCTTCCCCAGTGGCTCAATGGTAAAGAATCCACCTGCCAATGCAGAAGACGTGGGTTCAATCCCTGGGTCCGGAAGATCCCATATGCTGCAGAGCAACTAAGCCTGTGAGCCACAACTATCGAGTCTGTGCTCTAGAGCCTGGGAGACACAACTGCTGATCCCGTGCACACCTGAGCCCGTACTCTACAACAGGAGGGTAGCCTTCGCCTGCTGAACTGGAAAAAGCCCACGCAGCAACAAAGACCCAGCACAGCCAAAAATAGATAGGTAAATAAAATTATATACATATTTTAAAAGGACTGAGGGGAAGCAGATGAAAGGGGCTGTAAAATCTTCATCACCAGCTCCCACCTCAGTCCAGCATCTGTTTTATGGGGAACTGAAGTGGTGGAGACCCAAGGGACCCAGAGAGCTCTAAATTTTCCTCTTTCCCTGCAGCCTGTTGCTCAGCCTGTCTGAACCTCTGAAGAATGGGAAGAAAGACTGGGCTGCGCTCAGAGGGAGGTTGTACTTGCGCAAAAAGGAGGTTCATCAGGTGTCCACAGAGGGGCAGCAGAGGAGCAGGGAAGTAGCAGCTCTATGTGCTAGAGCAGAGCTGGCGTGCCTGTGGCATCCTCCCCATTCCAGGAGCCAGAGCTGGGAGGTGGGTTGCAGGCCCCCACAAGCCCTCCTCCAAGGTCGAATCAAGCCCACCACCATGATTTGATTCATGCAGATCAAAGGAAGCTCCTGTCCTCTGGGGTCTTGCAGTCCCTGGTCAGACTCTTGCTTGCTAAGTGAATGGAGCTGGGGGTGGATTTTGGTCTGCATCCACCTATGTGCTACGGGCTTCCCTGGTGGCTCAGATGGTAAAGAACCTGCCTGCAATGCAAGAAACCTGGATTCGATCCCTGGGTCGGGAAGATCCCCTGGAGAAGGGAATGGCTACCCACTCTAGTATTCTTGCCTGGAGAATTCCATGGACAGAGAGAGGAGCCTGGTGGGCTACAGTCCTTGGGGCTGCAGAGTCACACATGACTGAGTGACTAACACACACACACACACACACACACACACACACACAGACCTATGTCCTACACGCCTGGCAATCCAGGGGCCATGGTTGCAGTGGTTGCGGTGTGGTTGTGGCGGTGGAGGAGCTGCGGGCTGAGGGCAGCCCTGTTCTGGTGGATGTGTGTCCTCTCTATTGCTCGAAAACTTTGAGTTCCAGGTGAGAGGTGGCGGGGTTCCCCAAGAGGGCGCCACACTGCCAGGTGCCAGCTGCTGGCTCCTGCCTCTCCTGGCAGTTGGCAGGCTCCAGGCTCCAAGCTCCATAGGCAAAGCCAGGTGAAGCTGGGGCAGGAGGCTCTGCTGTGGAAGGATCGGGGGCTGGCAGGTGAAGCTGGGGAGGCAGATGAGGTCGGCAGGATCCAGGAGGAGCAGGTATTGGAGGCAGATGGGATTCCTGACCCTGGAAAAGGGACGCCTGCCCCATCGAATGCAGCTGGCACCTGGCACCACAACCCCACCACCTCCCCCATGAAAAGCAGCCCCCCCCCACCAGCAGCTCAGCTCCTTGCAGGTTTCCAGAGTAAGCGCAGTCTCACACCCCTGCTCTTCCCGTGAGCTTTCCCCTGCGGCAGTGTGCCGACATGGGGCTCCTGTCTTAAGTACTCCTGAGGCTTCTGAATCCTGACTTGTCTGAGGCTGGGCTCCAGGCTCCCCTGCATTCCAACCCATGGCTCTTTTCTTTGCATGGAATTCTGCCCCCCAACCTCTACGCCCCAGCAGATGGTGAGCTTGGTGAGTCTGCCTGGAATGCCTCTCGTATCCCTGTTCCTGGCAGGAAAGCCTGACTACATCCCTTCTCCCTCCTCCCAGCGGCAGCCTCACCATCACAGAAGACCTGCAGGGAGCTGGTCATGTGTGTGCATATGTATGCATGTTTGTGTGTGTGTGCTCATATGTGTGTGTGGTAAGTGCACACACAGAGGGCCTCAGGCAGCAGAGGCCAGACTAATCCACATGGGAGGTACCATGTGCGCAGGCGCAGACAGGCACAGACAGGCCTTTCACATCAACCCAGAAAGACACAGCTCTGTATGCAGTGTATGCAGTGTGGGGTCTACTTTAAAAAAAAATTATTTCATTGACGTGCATTAAAACATACACACAAGAAGCACTCACATCAAAAGATCCCGTGTGCCACAACTGAGGCCTGGTACAGCCAAATAAATAAGATATAATTTTTAGAAATGTACAGCTTGACGGGTTTTCACAAGCTGAACACACTATGCTACCAGCAACAGATGAGGAAAGTTCAGCGCAAGCACTGGAGGCCACGTGGGGCCTTTTTAGAGGCCTGTGCCTTGACTCTGAAGCTGGGATGGGGTCTCCAGAGGGCCGGGGGAGGAGAGAATCTGGGGGGAGGTTCTGACTTTCGCCTGTCTCCCCAAGGGGCCAGACTTGGGAGGGCACAGCTGCTGGGGTGACATCCGCCCCAGACAGGCTTGTCATAGCTCCAGCGTACAGACAGAACAAGAATTAATGAAATCCATTGATTAATGAAATCAATGTCCTAGAACTGCAAACACAAGGAGGGTACAAAGACCTGCCCCCTAAAACCAGCACTTCCAGGATGGAACTGGCTTGATTGTGTCTGGGACAATTATAAATGCCCAGGGACGCTGTACAGGTCTGAGTGACTGGACATGCACAGGGACACCGTTGCCCACTGTGCATATTTTACGGAGACTGCACGGAACCCTGTGTGTGGTGGGGGTTTGCTGGTCTGGTGGTGTTGGGGTGCTGGGTATGACAGGCTGGGAGTGGGTGGCTGGGTGGCTGTGTGTGCAGGGCTGTGTATGTGGGGCTGTGAGAAGGGCTGGTTGTGTCTGCATGCTTGGGAGCCTATGGGCACAGATGTCTGTGGGTGAGGGGACAGCGCCGGGAGAGCAGTAACTCTACCCAGAGGTCAATCTGGAGAAGAAGAAGGGACAGCGGGGGGTGGTGGTGGTGGGAGGCTGCCAATGGACTGTTCCATTTCCCGAGGGTCTTGCCAGTGGGCTCCTTCTCCTGGCTCCCAGCTCTAGGGGTCAGTCGCCCTGCCCACCGCCTGCAGTAACAAGCTAGGTGGAACCCAGGCTGTGGCCCAGATGCTGAGGTAGCAGGCAGGCCTGGGAGGAGGGGGTGGGGCCAGCGACATGCCAGAGCGGCAGCCTGCAGCATGGGGCACCCTGCCCTGTGCTGAGCTGGCAGCTGGCGCTGGGAGCAGGCGGGGCCCCACCCAAGCAGGCCAGGGCAGGCAGGGCAGGGTCTGTCTTGGGCCAGGGAGGGGATGGAGCTGATGGGGCAAGCCTGGGCCTTGTCTGGCCAAGAAGGAAGCTTGAGGGGCAGCTGAGAGAATTCCTTTTGTGCTGAGGGCAGGGTGTCCGTGCCTGCTTAGTCTTATGGGTGCCTGTGTAACTGATTTGCTTATGTATCTGTTTTTCTGTCTTTAAAAAAAAAATACTTATTTTTAATTGAAGGATCATTGGTTTGCAATATTGCTTTGGCTTCTGCCATACATCAGCATGAATCAGCCATAGGTATACATATGCCCCTCCCTCTTGAACCCCCCTCCCAGCTCCCTTCCTTTCCCACTGCTCTAGGTTGTTACAGAGCCTCAGTTGGAGTTTCCTGATTCAGCAAATTTCTCTCTTGTATGCATGGATCCGCGGGCCTGTGTGAGGGTCACGGGTGGTTCTGTGTGTGTGTGACTGTGTGTGACTGGCATCCAGGCATGTTTGTGTGAGAGTCTTGCACAGATGTATTTATGGGAAGGCTGTGGCCCCTTTTGGAAAGATGCACGTGACTCCTGTAGGTCACGTCTGTGGCAGACAACTGCCTCTGTCAATGCAGGCTTTCTCCAAGGCTACATGTGTGTGCAGGTCTCTGTGTGTGTATGTGAGTAGTTCAGGTCTTGGGTCTGGAGAGCAGAGGGCCAGTGGTTGGTAGCGGCCTGTCCAGGGTAGGTGGTGTGGGGAGGGGAAGGGTCTGGGTTTCCTGAATTGGAGCTTGGCCAGGCTCTGGGATCAATCTGTTCCTGCAACAAATTCAGGTGTTCTTCCCACCCCCATTACTCCTGCTTTAAAGGTTCTGATAGTGTGTGTGTGTGTAATGACCCACAAACCAGTGCAACTCTGTGTAACCATTCCACTGACCCATTACAATGTGCTCGTGTTTATAACAATCCTAAAGACCATGTGTGCACCATGTGGAACATGCATGTGTAAGACGTCTACACTCCTACGTGTGTCTGTGTTTGTGTGTGTGACGACCTCTCAAGCCTCTGGCTATGTGCCTTGGTGTGTGTGGGTCCCACAGTCACCGTGCACGTATGGTCTCTTCTCAGCCCTGGGACTGGGCACATACCTCCTGTTGCCTCCTGAAAAGCCCACGTGTGCTGACACTCAGCTTCTTTCTGCTCCTCACCCCACCCTTTCTCAGCCCTTGGGGATCCTCCCTGGAGACGGGAACCCTGGGTGGTGAAGTTGAGAACCGGGCCTCCTGCAGAGTCAACTGTTTGCCTCCCAAGTCTGCGTTAGTGTCATGGGGGCAAACAGACGCCATACCAGCTAGGAGCTCAGGGGGTGGCCACGGCCAGGGCCGGTGGGAAGAGCACATGGTTAGAGCCAGGCAGAGCTGGGTTCAAATTCAGACTCACACCACACCTGTAGGACCTTGGACAAATCATGCTCTATGCCTCAGTTTCTCCTGTTTATTTTTGGAGTTGCTCTGACAAGCAACGGGTGAACAGGATGCTCCCGGCAGTAGGTACACAGACACAGGAGTCTCTGGACAAAGGTGGATCCTCTTCAGTGTGAGGGATCACTTTGAGAACACTTGAAGATCACCCTGAGATCTCGCAGGAAAGAGCCACAGGGGTTGGAGAAGGTGTCTGGGGTCTGGTCTCAAGGTAGCATCTGAGATCTGACCGTCAGGGGCCCTGCAGCGTGGAGGTGAGCAAAGCCATGGCTGGAGAACTCTCCAAACATGCAGCCCCTGCCAGGGCCCCCAGGGCCCCGCCTGTCTCAGAGAGCCTTGGGCCTTGCACCCCTCTCCGAGACTGGCATAGAGGGGGGCACCCAGAGTGTGTGTGGAGGGGGCTATAGAGATGATCTTGAAATGGTGGTCATGGAGTGATACCCACAAAAAGTCAACTTGCAGGCTCCAAAAGACCACTGTCCATTAGCTGAACCCACAAAGATCCAGGTGAGGAAGACACCCTTAAAAAGAGAGGACACAGCCTCCCATTTCAGAGGGACAGAAATCCCCAGCACCTCAACGACGACCCTTGAAGAACACACACCAGATACTCCTCCCCTCCAGAGGGCCCCCGATTCTTCCAGAAGGGTGGACACGCATTCCCCACCCCCTCACCCCTGGGGAGGACGCACAGAGGGCTGCAGGCAGGCCCCGCTCCCCCTGCTGAGTCAGCCTGTCCCAGCTTAGCCGGCGGGTGTTGGGTGGCAGCTGCTGGGCGCCAGTCCAGCTCCAGGGGTGGGGCAGAGGGTGAGTCACAGAGCGGCCTCCGGAGCCGCCCAGGCCTCCGCCTCCCCGCCGCGGCGGCCGTGGGAGCGCGAAGGCCCAGCCAATCGGCGGCTGCCACCCGGCCTAGCGCTCTGGCCCCGCCCCCGCCGTGGGCCGCCGGCCTCTAGGTTCCCAGGGCCCCCCTCTCAGATGGCCCGATGGACACCCCCCACGACCTGGCACCCGACCAGAAGGAGCCCGTGGTCGCTGCCTGGGGAACGAGGTGCAGAAGACGGAGCACGGGGCTCCCAGGGAACAGAGCTCCGAGCCAGGAAGTCTCAGTTCCTCCCCTGGGGTCCCCCTCTTTGCCATTTCCACCTGCTGGTTCCGGGCAGGAGTGACCTTGTCAGTGACAGAGATGGGGTGGGAGTTGTTTTTCAGTCGCTCAGTCGTGTTCTTTTTGAGACCCCATGGGGTGGGGATGGGGTGGTGAAATGGCCTCCTTCTGGCTGCCCTGTGAGCTTTCCCTAGATTGTCCCCTCCTCGAAGGGACTAAATTGGCTTTGTGTTCAGGGTCTGGGACTGTGCTGGCCCACATTGGCACAGTCTTGATGGCAAAAGTTCTCTGGCCAGAGTCAGCCACATCACAAGCTCTGTTTTCTGCTTCAGACATGACAGTCACTGTTCTTAGGTTGTCCTTCTTAAGACTCTGATCCCAGCTACTGAGCCCCTCCTGGCCAGGGCCCAGGCTTGATCCAGACACACAGGTATGCAGGTATGCACAGACTCCCCTGGGCAGCCAGAGGTTATGTGGACACACAGACAGACCTGTCCAGATCCTCACGTACATGTAACACAGAGACGTTTTCAGTACAATAGGCAAGCATCACAGCTCTGTTCCTTACTACTTTCCTGACTTTGAGTCTGTCATCAGATTTCTCCAACCGTTTATCTGTAAAACGGGGATAGCTAGAATCCCTTCCTTACAGGGAGGATTCAAGGAAAAAAAAAAAAAAAAACCCAACACCTAGAGAGTGCCTGTTGGAGAAGGAAATGGCAGCCCACTCCAGTATTCTTGCCAGGAGAATCCCAGGGACGGGGGAGCCTGGTGGACTACCGTCTATGGGGTCGCACAGAGTCGGACACGACTGACCCTACTTAGCAGCAGAGAGTGCCTGATACATTGTAATAACTCAATAAACGTAGCTATAATGATCTCCCAGACCCACAAGAATATATCCTCACAGGCACACTCATAGACCCACACCAATACACACACACACACACACACACACACACATGCCAGACTTCAGACATCAATACATATGCAAGCACCAGGTGTGTTTGCATATAGAAACACAAACAGCCACCCCCTCGCCCCCACTGCCGCCCCCAGAAAAACAGCAGCCTCCGCAACAACCATAAAAGCAAGTTTTACTGCCCAGGGTGTGATGGGAACAGCCAGCCCAGCTGGGCGGGGGGCGGAGGCCTCAGCGTCGGGCGGTGCCCGCCCTGCTCAGGCTCCCACTCAGCCCCAGGGAGAGGACGCTTTCATTCTTCCAACACGCCCCTCTCTGTGCCCTGAGAACAGTCACCCCATCCTCTCTCCACTGTCACCTGAAATCAGGCTCCACCTTCTGGCAACACTCTGAGCCCCAGGGTGGGGGACCCCGAGGATTTGTGGTCGGTGGGGTCGGTGGGTGGGCATGGTGGCCTGGCTCGCTGGGGAGGGGCTGGGGGCCGGCAGGGTGGCCCTGTCCCCACCACTTCTCTGGGCTGGTGGATCCTGGAGGGTAGTGGTTGTGAGCATTTGACTGCTGGGCCCTGGAAGCAGCCAGAAGGGGACCATCTGGAGCTGGGAATACCCCTCTGGGCTTAGATTCCCCTGGACTCTGGACAGCTCTCAGGAAGCTTCTCTCTACTATTTATTTTATTTTTGTTGCGATAAGAATGCTTAACATGAGATCTACCCTCTTACATTTTACCTGTACAACATAGTATTGCTACAGGCTCCATGTTGAAGCATCTAGAACTTACTCGTCTAGAAATTGGACCACCTTCTACTTCGTCTTGTGCTCCGCATCCCCAGCTCTTGCTGGACCCTCAGCTGTCCCCAGAGCTGGGGACATTTGTGAGTGGTTCTTCGGGTCTCCGGGAAAGCTAGAGGGAATGCTGCCTCCAGCTCTTTTCTGAGAAACCATGGCCACAGCAAACTGGTCTTCTACTTTAAGCAGGTTCTCATTGCCCTCCAGTCCCCTCCCTCCATTAACACACAAGGATACTGAATACTCCTGGTAGCATAAGCTGTCAGAGCTGAAAGGGCACCCCAAGGTTACTGACACAAGACCCAAGACGGAGGGCCCCGGGTCTGAGGTCACACTGTGAGTGTGTAGACGCAGCAGTGGGACTGACCCAGGGCTCCTGTCTCCTTGTGCAGAAAGGCCCGAGTCTCAATGCTGGCGGTACCCCTCCTCCCCAGTCCCCCTTGTTTTACAGGGCTGTGCCCCTCCTGCAGCATCTGATCCCAGGAGCTGGGAAGGGGACTCAGGCTGTGTCCTCAGGGACTCCAGCCTGATGGGGAGGAGGGTGTCAGATCCAGGGAACAGAGAGGCTCATCCTATACATGGGACCTGAATACACCAGACCAGAAGGTCTCACAGTCTTGGGGAGGTTATCAGGCAGTTGCCTGGAGGAGGGTTTTGAGGGAGAAGAGGAACATGGGCAGGTCCAGCAGGGGTGGCCTCTGGACCGTGGGAGTGGGGGTCTTGAGGAAGGTTGGACAGGCTTGCTCTGTCCCTGCATGGAGTAAACCTCTGCTTCCCACTGTGGGGACTGGATTGTGGGGGTTGCCATTAGATACCAGGTGACTCTGCTTTAATGTTGCAAATGACCAAAGGGAGGCCAGAAAGTCTTGCAAGGACCGGATGTAGTTGTAATGACCTGTAATGTAACCTCGAGGGTGGGGACACTGGTCACCTTCAGAGACTGGTCTCCCTTGGTGGTGGGGGGTGCTGGGTGGGGAGGGGATGATTTCAATAATGTCTTGCCAACCTCCACTTGCCCACAGCCCAGCCCAAGCTTCATAGAGACCAGCTGGCCTTTGAGTGTGGCCATGTCCTGCCAATGGGTGCCCAGAGGACTAGGAAGACTTCTCAAATGTCCTGGCCTGCAACAGACCCTTTTCTTTCCTGCTTTCAGATTTCCTGCCCCCTTTTGCCCTCCAGGGCTGGGATGAGCCAGAAGGGTGGGGATCCCAGTTGCCAAGATCCAATTTTGCTGGCTGGGAGTTTTTCAGGTGCTAATTAAAAGGAGCCACCCAGAGAGAATGACTTCACTTGTTCACACACACACCCTGCACCCTGCCCTTTCTTCTGCCCCCATTCACACGCCCAGCCAAGGCCAGGGCGGCTGGCAAGGGAGCCCCACAGGGAAAGCAGGATTGTGAGCCTGTGTGGCTGTCAACAAGCAAACTGCAGGCTCAGAGCATTTTTGACATTTTTTTCCCCCTAGTCAAATGTTGCAGTCTCAGCATTTTCCCTGTTCCCTCCCCAGATGAACTGGATGGGGAGGGGCCCGTGAGGGCCCGACTGTGGGGAAACACTGAGGCCTAGTCTCAGTCCAGCTAGCTGCAGCCCTGGTGGGTGGGGGGCAAGGGGGCTCTTGGTGGGATCACCTTCAGCACAGGCAGGGAGGGCTTCTCCCCACTTCACAGTCCTCTCTGCTCTCTAAGTTCTTCCAAAGATAAAACCACGATCCCTTCCATTCTGGGCTGCAGGATGGGAGCGTGATGCCCGAGGTGGGCATTGGCGCAGAAACAGCGGCATCTTAGGAGAGGTGTTGGAGTGTTGCCCAGAACTCCCAAAGGTTCCTGCGTTGGTGCTTGCTACAACCCCCATGGACCCCTTGGTCTCGGCTAGTTGGGAGGAGGCATGCGAGTTTCTGGATTCTGTCAGGATCGGGGTTATGGTGCGGGGGTCTGACCCCGGACTCCAGGTGCCGGGGAGCAGCGCGGCACATGGGAGGCCAAGGGGCTGGGCGGCCGCGCCCCGCGTGGAGCTGGGCGGAGCCGGCTCAGGCCCGCTCCCTCTCCTGTGTTCTGGGAACGTCCTGCAGGGGTCGCCCTAAGCCAGGCTCCTGGGCGCCGGGGGCGGTGCGGGCTCTCTCCCGAAGCCGGGTCCCAGGTCAGACCCCAGGTCCCAGACTCGGGCTCTCTTCTCCCTTCGGGGTCCTCCAGCCCTCAGGAGTCTGGGAAAAGCCACTAGGGAGGGACAGAGACAACGTGGGGTCCAATGGCTCTGAAGCGACAGGAGTGACAAGTGTCGTTGGCCCGACAGGGCTCATGCAAATGACATGCAAATGAGCCCAGGTAATCCGCCCTGGCCAGAGCCCGGCACGTTTTGACTCGGCGGGGAGACCTTGTCTCCGGTTTTCTTCCTATGTCTATGAGCGTTAGGATCCCATCCTTACTCCCTCCCTCCAAGTAACTGTGCCAGTGCTGTGCTAAATGCTCTGGCTACTTCACTTAGCTGTCAGGATAAGCCACTGGCAGGGACCATCATCCTCATTTATATATGGTTCCCATGGGTTTAGAGTAATGTTTCCCAGTTTTTCCTCTTTTCCCTCAGAAATCACCAGGTATCAAATGAGCTTGAACAGAATATAACAGGACCCATCACCCACTCCCAGCCTCTGGAAAACAGGGTCCTTCTGCGAGGTCCCTGAGAATGGAGATCTTGGTCTGTGATTTGGCACAAAAGGACTCCCTGAAGATTAGGTCAGGACTTTGAAGAAGTCATCTGGAGCATTCCCTGCCTCTGTGGGGCAGCCTTTCCCTGCAGGACCTGGGTCAAGGGGACCTTGAGCATTAGTGACCCACACTGCTCACGTCCTTTGTCCTTTCCTTAATGGTGTCAGAGGTCTGACTCCATCCCCCTCTCTGTAGCACTGGCCCATTCCTCTGGTGATGGGCCAGGCTTCCCAAGGGACTTTTAGAGGGGGTTTCGGTGCAGTTTCTGTACCCCTTTCTTACGAAAGGCCTTCATCGAGCTGGGGGCCTGTGGGTGACACTGATCACTTACCCAGAGTAGAGTCCCAGAGAAAGCAGAACTGAAGCCTTCTTCCCCAGGAGGTAGGCACAGTTCTCCTTGGCACTTGGCTGGTCCTGGGGCTGGGGCCAGGGGAGGTGTGCCCCTCCTCTTCCTCCAAGTGCCTGACAGCATCCTGGTCTCAGGATAGAATCTCCCCTCTCTACACCCAATTCCTCCCTGACATCTTCATTTACCCTGCCCTGCTATCTCTCCCACCTCCCACTCCTCCGTGGCCCCCTGCCCATCTTCTCTCTCCTGGATCTTCCGCCAGGCGCCCCTTCTCTGTTGCTGACCATTTGGGAACCTTGGCTGCTCATCCTGGAGACCTCCTGGGTTTCTCTTTCCTGCAGGCCTGGGGCCTTGAGTGCTTCTCCCAGTTGCTGGAATGAGGTGGTTCGAGGAATGAAGGTCTGGCACATTCCAGAGTTTGGAGGTGCTCAGATGCCCAGCACCTGGGCTGTTTGGAGTCTGAGACCCCTGGCCCTGCAGAAGCCATGAGGCAGATGGCCCAGGTCTCCTTGGGGTAGTGATGGCACAGGGGGACAGGTACTTTGGGGGGCTCAGAAACCAGGCCTCAATTTCTACCATTTCCATTCTCTGCTCTGCCACACTGCATGCCACCATGTGCTGCCCTCCCCAGCTGGCTGTCACAGAGGTCTGGGTCCCCCTTCTTATCCCCTTACTCAACAGTCTCTCCCTCTTGCTTCCGGAGGCCCTCCATACTCCCCTCTTCTGCAAGATGCTGCCAACTGCCCCAGCCCACTATTCCTGGAGTTGTTCCATCTGGTCTGAGCAGGTTTCTATCTTTCTTTAGATTCCCCATCTCCTCAGGTAGAGGGGGAAGAACAGAGGTGCTGATTCAGGTTGAGAACAGGTAGATACAGGCACAGACCTGAGAAAGGGTTCGGGTTTTATAGACAGACCTGGTTCAAATATTGACTCCACCACCACTGTTGTATGAGCTAAGACAAGTGATTTAACTTGACTGACCCTCAGTTCCCCCATCTATACAGTAGGGATAATTAGAAGCACAGTATGGAAAGCACCTGGCATGTAGTAGTTGTGCATTAAATGATAATTCTTCTTCTTTTGACCATGCTGTGTGGCTTGTAGGTCCCAGTTCCCCAACCAGAGATTGAACCCTGGGCCATGGCAGTGAAAACCCAGAATCCTAACCACTACACCATTGGGAATCCTCTGATTATTCTTGATACATATAATAGTATTAAAAATTGAGACAACTTCCTGGAAGAGAGGTCTTCTCTGGAACCCCTAAATGTAAGGAAGGACCCTTCTTGATGTCGAATCCCTGCCCCCAAGTAGCCTTTCTCTCTGAGACACCCTTCTCATCCAGTTCTTTATTGGGATTTTGTCTTCTTAGGAGAGGCAGGGTGGGGTGGAGTGCCTGCCTCCTGGGAAGGGGTTTGGTTGTGGGCTTGAAGATGATCACTTGCTCTCCTCCAGCCCCAGTTCCCCTCTTCATGAAGTTGCCAGCTGCCCCTGGTTGGGCCTGCCTGGGCAGGTAGGCAGAGTGCTCTCAAAGTCAGCAGAGGGGTTTAAGCGGTCTCATCAGTGTCTGGGAGCTGCCCCGGGCACCCTCAGAGGGGCTGGGGAGAGCAGGGAGAGGGTGCGGCCTGAGCAGCCAGTGGGAGGTGGGGGTGCAGGGTGGGGACGGCTAGTGCTGGTTTCCTTCCCGAGTTTCGATCAGTGGGGCGGGTTTAAGGCTGGGCTCTGATGAGCTAGCAGCTTTTCTCTAGGAAACCCCAGAGCTTTGAAGACAGAAAAACAAGTTTGTTCCACATCAAATCAGGGGTGCTGGGGAACTTTTTTTTTCTGATGAAGCACCGTCTCCCAGAAATGTGTGCCTTGGGTGGAGCTGGGGACTGAGGACATTCACCCACAACCCTCATACACACACATCATCACATACAACCTCACCACACAGTCACACTCCTCTCTCCCCTCTTTGCACACCTTTATATGTTGATGTACACAAGTGTCTTCTACCATGCATATTCACAGAAGCTGTGTATTCACACTCTTACCTTATACACACTGCTAGCTTACACATTCACACCCAAACTCTGCTTGCACAGCTCCCTACACTTTTACTTGTATGCACACACATGTGGCCTTGCATGATCATATCCCATCCCTTTTTACATTCATGCTCACTCCCTCACATTGTATCAGCTCCTGGTGATACACTCCCCGCCTGTATTCACATGCTTGTCCTTACTTTCTTTTACTGTGGGAGGTCAGAAGGGCAGTTGTCCTTGGACAGCAGTGAGAGCAGGAGGAATCCCGGGAAAGTCAGTCTTTATTTAGTAGGCTAGGCCTGGTTGGTGAGTGGAGGCTCAGAAAATGATAATAAAAAAAAAAAACCCTAATAGTTGATGGGTACCACCCTGTGCTAAGTACTGTTGTGAGCATTCCTCGTATATCAGTTGTTTGACATAATGCAGCAATCCTAGGATTGGATTGATTGAAATAGGAATGATTATCCTCATATTAGAGTCGGGGATGCAGAGGCACAGAGAGGTTAAGTCGCTTGCCTGAGGTCACACAGCTAGTCAGTAGTGGAGATAGCATCTGAACCCAAGCAGTCTGGGCCAGTTGGGACTTCTTAAAAGTTCAGAAAAATGCCCAGAAATCACCAGGGCTTAGGTCCCCATTAGGGGGCCTGTTTGGGGCCTCTATTTCTTTGCATTGATCGTTGAGGAAGGCTTTCTTATCTCCTTGCTATTCTTTGGAACTCTGCATTCAAATGGGTACATCTTTCCTTTTTCCTTTGCCTTTAGCTTCTCCTTTTCTCAACTATTTGTAAGGCCTCGTCAGACAACCATTTTGCCTTTTTGCATTTCTTTTTCTTTGGGATGGTCTTGATCACTGCAAAGAAATAGAGAACAATAGAATGGGAAAGACTAGAGATCTCTTCAAGAAAATTAGAGATACCAAGGGAACATTTCATGCAAAGATGAGGACATTAAAAGACAGAAATGGTATGGACCCAACAGAAGCAGAAGATATTAAGAAGAGGTGGCAAGAATACACAGAAGAAATGTACAAAAAAGATCTTCATGACCCAGATAATCATGATGGTGTGATCACTCACCTAGAGCCAGACATCCTGGAATGTGAAGTCAAGTAGGACTTAGGAATCATCACTACAAACAAAGCTAGTGGAGGTGATGGAATTCAAGCTGAACTATTCCAAATCCTGAAAGATGATGCTGTGAAAGTGCTGCAGTCAATATGCCAGCAAATCTGGAAAACTCAGCAGTGGCCACAGGACTGAAAAAGGTCAGTTTTCATTCCAATCCCAAAGAAAGGCAATGCCAAAGAATGCTCAAACTACCGCACAATTGCACTCATCTCACATGCTAGCAAAGTAATGCTCAAAATTCTCCAAGCCAGGCTTCAACAGTACGTGAACCGTGAACTTCCAGATGTTCAAGCTGGATTTAGAAAAGGCAGAGGAACCAGAGATCAAATTGCCAACATCTGCTGGATCATTGAAAAAGGAAGAGAGTTCCAGAATAACATCTACTTTTGCTTTGTTGACTACATCAAAGCCTTTGACTGTGTGGATCACAATAAACTGTGGAAAATTCTGAAAGAGATGGGAATACCAGACCACCTGACCTGCCTCCTGAGAAATCTGTATGCAGGTCAAGAAGCAACAGTTAGAACTGGACATGGAACAACAGACTGGTTCCAAATAGGAAAAGGAGTACGTCAAGGCTGTATATTGTCACCCTACTTATTTAACTTATGTGCAGAGTACATCATGTGAAATCCTGGGCTGGAAGAAGCACAAGCTGGAATCAAGATTGCTGGGAGAAATATCAATAACCTCAGATACGCAGATGACACAACAGTTATGGCAGAAAGTGAAGAACTAAATAGCCTCTTGATGAAAGTGAAAGAGGAGAGTGAAAAAGTTGGCTTAAAACTCAACATTCAGAAAACTAAGATCCTGGCACCTGGTCCCATCACTTCATGGCAAATAGATGGGGAAACAATGGAAACAGTGAGAGACTTTATTTTCTTGGGCTCCAAAATCCCTGCAGATGGTGACTGCAGCCATGAAATTAAAAGATGCTTGCTCCTTGGAAGAAAAGTTATGACCAACCTAGACAGCATATTAAAAAGCAGAGACGTTACTTTACCAACAAAGGTCCATCTAGTCAAAGTTATAGTTTTTCCAGTAGTCATGTATGGATGTGAGTTGGACTATAAAGAAAGCTGAGCACCAAAGAATTGATGCTTTTGAACTGTGGTGTTGGAGAAGACTCTTGAGAGTCCCTTGGACAACAAGGAGATCAAACCAGGTAATCTTTAAGGAAATCAGTCCTGAATATTCTTTGGAAGGACTGATGGTGAAGCTGAGACTCCAATACTGTGGTCACCTAATGCAAAGAACCGACTCATTGGAAAAGACCCTGATGCTGGGCAAGATTGAAGCAGGAAGAGAAAGGGACAACAGAGGATGAGATGGTTTGATGGCATCACCGACGTGATGGACAGGAGGTTGAGTAAGCTCTGGGAATTGATGATGGACAGGGAAGCTTGGCATGCTGCACTCCATGGGGTTGCAAAGAATCGGACACGACTGAACTGAACTGAACTTGGGGCCTCTGGCCTTCCATCGCCACCAGGCACTAGGGAGGCAGTGGCAGAGAAGGGATTCAGGGAAGTCAGAATCAGCCTCCCCTTCTGTTCTTTCCACTGCTGCAGGACTGGTTCCTGCCTAACTCCCAGGCCTGGCTCCAGGTGTCTAGGTAGCCTGCAGGGGGAGTCAAGACTGGGAAAAGCCGGGCTCCAGCTCCTGCCTGAAAAGGAAAGCTGGGAATGAGTCTGTGCCCTGGAGAATCATGGAAACAGGTCTGGGATCAAGATGAGTTTAGACCTCACAGTCAGTTGAGGAGAGAGCTGTCTTCCATGTCTGCAGTGTGCAGGCGCAGGCTCCTGTATGTGTGTGTGTGTGTGCACGTGTGTGTGTGTACGCGTGTGTGTGTGTATGCATGTGCGTGTGTAGACTGGGTTTCCAGAGCAAGGTTCAGGTTTCCTGTGGGAAAGAAATCAGATAGTGGACCTGGTGGAAAATCCTGAGACTTCTTGCAAGGGAATATTTCTGAGCCATTCATGATAATCTAAGTGTATATTTACTGACATAGATGGGGCGGGGGCGGGAACTGGCTAGAAATCTGTGTGTGTAATATGATCCCACTTCTGGGAAATACATATTTGCATGAATAAATGGTGCTTACAGTAGATAGAATACAACCCTATACTAGACATATGAATACACACACATACACATATAATCATCATGAGATGCAAACTCCATAAGGGCTTGGATATTTAAAAAAATATTTATTTTTAATTTCTTTGGCTGCATTGGGTTTTTAGTTGAGGCATGTGAACTCTTAGTTGTAGCATGTGGGATCTAGTTCCCTGACCAGGGAAAGAACCTGGCCCCGTGGCATTGGGAGTGTGGAGTCTCAACCACCGGACCGCCAGGGAAGTTCCCAGGGCATGGGTTTTTATCTGTTTCATTTACTACTTTATCTTTAGCACTAGAAAAATATCTGGCACATAGAAAGTGTCCAATAAACATAGATTGAATGCATAATGAGAGATATCTACATATGGAAAAGTCTAGAAGATTATGCACCAAAATGTTAATAGTGACTACTTCTAGGAGGTAGCATAAGAGTTTTATTTTTCCTAATTTTGTGACGTGCTGCTTTGAATTTTTCAACAATAAATTTGTAATAGTTGTATAAAGAAAAGGAAGTGCTACCAGCTCTGAACTCTTCTTCCTCCACATCTTTAAAACAGGAGCCTAGAGTTTAAGAAGCCAGGCAGTGGGTGGGATCTGCCTTTTCTTCCCCTTCCACCTGCCCACCCACCATCTTCCTGCCCTTCCTCTCCTCTTTCTGCCCCTTCTCCACCCACCAGCTTCTGCTGGCAGAGCTACCCAGGCTTTTCTGTCCTGCCTTAGCATAATAAGGTTTAGGTAAAGTCACTGGAACAATGGACAGGCTGACTCAGGAGCCAGGAGAGGGCTCTGTGCAGCATCAGCCTTCTCCCTCCCTTCCAGGCCAGGCTAGCAAGCAGGTGCTGCTGGGGCCAAGAGGGACAGGCTGAAGTTGCAGCAGGAAGGAATGAGGTTAGACCCGAGACCTTCCTGACAGTAATAAGAGTCTGGAGCAGGTCAGAGAGGTCTTAGAGCCTGTCTCCTTTCCTGGAGGGCAGGAGGGGCACTTCCTTTTTACCTGGAGGAGATTAGTTGGTGTATCTCCACATACCAAGCACAGTGCTTGGTGCTGAGAAGTGCCCAAGAAGTCTTATGGGCCGATGATAGTGTGTGTGAGCTTGTTGGGATGGTGGGGCTCGGGGTCCTCTTCTGTGGTCTCTGTCCTAGTCGTATGACTCTCCGTAGTGCAGGATGAAATGAGTCCTGTCCTTGCTGTGTGCCCTGGGCAGGTTGCTTGCCCTCTCTGGACCTCAGTTTCTTGTGCTATGAAAGAAGGGTGTAGGATAAGATGACCTCTCAGATCTCTCTGCTCTGACGTCCTATAATAACAGGCAGGTATTATGCACGTGTAGGGGGGTTTTGCTGTCGGGTCATTCTCCAGTTGTGAGTATTCTGGTCTTAACAAGACTCTACAATCCTCGAGACCTGGTCTGTGCGGCTGCGGCACACACAGCTGGCCTGCCTTGCCTTGCTTTGTTGGCGCTCAGCACCCTGCTGTCTGCACTCCCCAGTTCTGCTAACCTTCCCTCCCCTGGACCCAACCAGAGGTTCCTGTCCTTGTCACTGTTGTGACTCAGAGGTTATGTGGAGCAGGGGGCTATGATTCTTCCTTTTGGAGAGTGGGTGGGCTGCAGCGCAGAGCAGGCATCAATGAGCTGAGGGATTAGATTCGGTCTTAGGAGAATTTCCAAACTTTCAGGATAGATTGAGAGAGAGGTCTTCACTCTCTGAGTCCCCGCTCCCAATCCTGCTTTCATTACTGTCATCCATCTATAAAAGCTTCCCAGACTAACCCTCTCTTTTCCCATCCCCCAGTCCTGACAACTAATGGCACTCCGGGTTCTGGTCTTATTTCTTGGGTTGTGTTTGTCTGCGGGTGGGACCACTTCCTCTATCAGAGGGTTATTCAGCTTTTTGGGACCATGATCCCTGGTAAGAAATGCATTTTATATCACAGTTCTGTATATATTTATACAGACATAATGCACACTGCGGAGAAGGCAATGGCAACCCACTCCAGCACGCTTGCCTGGAAAATCCCACGGACAGAGGAGCCTGGTAGGCTGCAGTCCATGGGGTCACGAAGAGTCGGACACGACTGAGTGACTTCACTTTCACTCTTCACTTTCATGCATTGGAGAAGGAAATGGCAACCCACTCCAGTGTTCTTGCCTGGAGAATGCCAGGGGCGGTGGAGCCTGGTGGGCTGCCGTCTCTGGGGTCTCACAGAGTCGGACACGACTGAAGTGACTTAGCAGTAGCAATGCACACTGAACACAATTTTATGGTGATACACTCTGATATGCTGGTTGACATCCATTAAATTAATTTCACAACCTACTAGCGAACTGTAACTTGCAGTTGTTTTTTTTTTTTGGTTGCCCTAGGTCTTCACTGGAGTGTGTGGGTTTCTCTAGTTGTGGTTGGTGGGCTTCTCTTGTCATGGGACATGGGCTTGAGAGAGCATGGGCTCAGTAGTTGTGGTGCCCAGGCTTAGTTGCATGTGGGATCTTAGTTCCCTGTTCAGTTCAGTTCAGTTGCTCAGTCATGTCTGACTCTGCGACCCCATGCTCTGCAGCACACCAGGCTTCCCTGTCCATCACCAACTCCCGGATCTTGCTCAAACTCATGTCCATTGAGTTGGTGATGCCATCCAACCATATCATCCTGACCAGGGATTGAATCTGCATCCCCTGCATTGGAAGGTGGATTCTTAATCTCTGGACCACCAGGGAAGTCCTGTAACTTGCAGTTTTGAAAATACTATTCTCTCAGGCTGATGTCTGAAAGCAAGGAGACCAAACCAGTCCATCCTAAAGGAAATCAACCCTGAATATTGACTGGAAGGACTGAGGCTGAAGCTGAAGCTCCAATACTTTGGCCACCTGATGTGAAGAGCTGACCTGTTGGAAGAGGCCCTGATGCTTCGAAAGATTAAGAGCAGGAAGAGAAGGGGGCAACAAAGGATGAGATGGTTGGATGGTATCACCGACTCAATGGACAATGAGTTAGAGCAAATTCGGGGAGATAGTGAAGGCTTCAGTCCATGGGATTGCAAAGAGTTGGACACAACTTAGTGACTGAACAGAAACAGGCTGAAGTTCCTCGGGGATGGAGGCAGAAGATTCAACCCCCTCCCTAGGGCTTATTGCTTCAGATGGCCATTAGAGGGATGCTGGTGAGAGGGGCTGAGGAGGGGCAGGGAGCTGGTCCAGGTAAATCCCCACCTTCATCTCCCAGTCTAGGAGTTCCTACTGGGCCCTGGACCTTGTTTTCCCAGGGTTGTAGGAATCCTGGGACCTTTCCCCTAGAAGTTGCCTCATGGGCCTTTCACCCTCGGGTGTTGGGAGGCTGTCCTTAGTAACATGCCTCATAAATATTTGCCAAATCAGGAGCGGTTGCTAGAAGCAGGACACCCAACTGGCTGAACCTGATTGGGTCTGAGTGGCAGGGACTGCGTGCTGGGCCCTGATGGGCAAGTCTGGACTCAACTCGTGTTTTCTGATCTGTACTCTTCCGCTTCCCTCTCTGCCCAGCCCTCTTTCCTCTCCAGATACCGTCAGCTTGCTCCTAAAGGGGTGTTAGTGGCTCCCACAGTCTGGGACAAGTCGTGCTCCACAGAAGGGCTTCCACCTTCCTCACCCTTGGCCAGTGGTGTGCAGGAGCCAGTTTGTGCAAACTTGAGAGAGCTAATTGTGTTCACTTCTTCCCAGCTCTGCAGTCAGTGACATAACACTGGTAGTTTGAAATCAGCCATGGTGGTGGCGTTTATATCCTAGAAAATGATGACAAACACTACAAAACAGAGATGTGTTCTCACAACCCTGCACACAGCCAGCTGTAATCCTGCAGCACCCGCTGTTCAGTGGAGCTCAGCCAGTCCCCTCCCCAGCTCCTCTCCCCGGCTCCTGGCAGAGGGGAGGTTCTCTGTTGACTAGGGAAACATGTGCACAGGCCTGTTCTCAGTGGAGGCTGTGGCCTTCCTGAGAAGACTACAGGATCCTCAGAAGAGCTGGGTTCTTCTCCTGGCTGGACATATTCCTCTCTTTGGGATCTCTTGGGTAGTGGCTTTTGTTTCTGTGTCTGTGAATAAGAACAATACCCAGTTTTCAGACTGTGGTGAAGACTAGAAAAGGTTAAGTTTCTACAGGGCCTGGTACAGCGATTGGCACTCAGAGGGTCTGCAATAAAATTTATTTTGTAATATAATTAATTTTTAAATTAAAGTATAGTTGATTTACAATGTTGTGCTAGTTTCAGATGTAAAACACGGTGATTCAGTTATGCACACACACGCGTATATATGTATATATATTTATTTTCCTTTATAGATATTACAAAATGTTGATATATTTCCCTGTGTTATACAGTAGGTCCTTGTTGATTATTTTATTTATTCTAATTAATTAATTATAGTTGGAAGATAATTACTTTACACTATCATGATGGTGTTTTGCCATACATCAACATGAATCAGCCACTCTATTTTATATCTAGTAGTGTGGAGAAGGAAATGGCAACCCACTCCAGCATTCTCGCCTAGAGAATCCCATGGACAGAGGAGCCTCGTGGGCTGCTGTCCATAGGGTCGTACAGAGTTGGACACGACTGAAGCGACTGAGCATGTGTGCATGCATTGGAGAAGGAAATGGAAACCCATTCCAATATTCTTGCCTGGAGAATCCCAGGGACGGGGGAGCCTGGTGGGCTGCTGTCTATGGGGTCACACAGAGTCGGACACAACTGAAGCGACTTAGCAGCAGCAGCAGCAGCAGCAGCAGCAGTGTATATCTGTTAATCTCAAACTCCTAATTTATCCCTTCCCCCCCATTCCCCTTTGGTAACCACTGGTTTGTTTTCTATGTCTGTGGGATTCTGTTTTGTAAATAAATTCATTTGTAACTTTTTTTAGAAAAAAGATTCCATGTATAAGAGATATCTCATGGTATTTTCTTTCTCTGTTTGGCTTACTTCACTGAGTATGACAGTCTCTATGTGCACCCATGTTATTGCAAATTCTTTTTTATGGCTGAGTAATATTCCATTTTACATCTGTATCAGATTTTCTTCATCCATTGCTTTGTCGCTGGACCTTTAGTTTGCTTCCATGTCTTGGCCATTGTAAATAGTGCTGCAAGGAACACTTGGATGCCTCAATGGAATTTTAAAAACATGAGCATGTTATAGTTGGAAAATGGCGATCACTTCAAAGTCAGAGTTTGGTGTTGTCCCTCCTCACTCCCACCCTCAACCAGGAACTTGGAGACACACATTTAAATTCTGAGCTCCCGGGAAAGCTTAGAAAATTGTTCCTTTCCACATTCTTGGGAATGTGCTCCCTGTGGGTTTGGGGGCTCACTACCTGGGCACAGAGGGCCCACAGAGGCAGTAGCTTGGCTCACCTTGGGGGCACCCTTCCCTGTCACAGTAAGCCCACCGCTGGGTGGGCATCCCCTTCCTTCATCAGCAGTGCAGTGAGGAGGGCAGGGGCTACTCACCCCAGCCCAGCAGGCAGGAGGGTGCCAGGGCAGAGCAGGCTGGTGTGAGGGTGCTCTCTCTGGCCTAGGGGAGTGTGAAGGGCAGGCCTTTCATCTCCCCGCTCCCCTCCTGCCCCGACAGGCCAGGAGAGCTCTCAGCTGTCTTGCAGGTGAGATAGAAATCAGCCACTCCCGTGGGTGCTGCTCCTCTCTCCCTCACTGGCTTTAGGAAACTTTGAATAGGGTTGAGGTTGACCTGTGTTCTGTGTAAACCACATCAGGCAGAAGAATGTTTTACATTGTAATAGTTAGGTCTTATGTGAATATGAATTAGCAAAAGATTAGAACTAGCACACAAAAGCTACATTTATGGATATTATGGTTTAGGGTCAGGATAAGAAAGAGGTGAATCCATTTAAATTCTATTTTAAGAATATATTAAGGACATACCAGTATGTCTGGCATTACACAATGGCATGATGTTGGAGGTTGAGTGTGAGTGCCTGATGTTTGGGAGACTTGGGAGATTCTGGGTTAGAATTTGGTATGTATTTCTCAGTTGCAAAGGCTGAGCTGAGGGAGGGGTCCATGGTGCCTAGATTGAGGAAGTCACGGGCTGTCTGTTGTCAGGAAAGGGAGACTGACTAAAGGCAGGCACAAGACGTTTGAACCTTTCTGGTCCAGCTCCGCTCAAACAGGATGGGACAGGAAACAACCCCTTTGTTGACTCTCGAAAGCCAGGAAGACCCGAATGGGTGTGGGTAGCCGTGCCTCACCTTGACCCCAGGCGATGACTTCTGTTCTTTGGGGATGTGCCCAAAATAAGCACACCTGCTTTTTCAAGAAGATGCCAGAACCACAGAATTGTACCTGCATCTATAGGTATCTCCAGCACTTACTGCATTTTCAGTTCAGTTCAGTTCAGTCACTCAGTCGTGTCCGACTCTGTGACCCCATGGACTGCAGCACGCCAGGCCCCCCTGTCCATCACCAACTCCTGGAGTTTACCCAAACTCACGTCCATTGTGTCGGTGATGCCATCCAACCATCTCATCCTCTGTCGTCCCCTTCTCCTCCTGCCCCCAATCTTTCCAGAATCAGGGTCTTTTCAAATGAGTCAGCTCTTCGCACCAGGTGGCCAAAGTATTGGAGTTTCAGCTTCAAAATCAGTTCTTCCAGTGAACACCCAGGACTGATCTCCTTTAGGATGGACTGGTTGGATCTCCTTGCAATGCAAGGGACTTTTACTGGTCTTCAAAATATATTCCCCACGTCTTCCCTACTCCCCTTCCAGACTGCAGACACCTTGAAGGCAAGAACTTTCATTAAATCTTGTTTACTTTGGGCTGGCATAGTGTCTGGCACCAGCTAGTGTTTCATTAGTGTTGATCAGGGATGAATGTGGAGGACTGAGTTTCACTTTTGGATCTGCTGTGTGATCTTAGGCAAGTCATTCTACCTGTCTGGACTTTAGTTGGTTGAGGTGTCCTTCAACATGGACATTCCTAGGTCTCCTAGAGGAGTGCAGTGAGGTTGTTAATGGCAGATTCTGGAGTCCATCTGTGTGTGTGCGTGCTCAGTCACTTCGCTCATATCTGACTCTGCAACTATATGGACTGTAGCCCACCAGGTTCCTCTGTTCATGGGATTGTCCAGGCAAGAATACTGGAATGGGTTGCTGTTGCTTCGTCCAAGGGATCTTCCCGACCCAGGGATGGAATCGGAGTCTCCTGCATCTCCTGTATATTGCAGGCAGAGTCTTTACTGCTGAGCCACTGGGGAAGCCCCGGAGTCTATCTACCTTTGTTCAAATTTTGGCTCCATTCCTACTAGCTGTGTGGCCTTGGGAAAATTATTTTTTCTCTCTGTGCCTCCCTTTATAAGGTGGTGATAATCCTAATACCTACTTCATAGGGTTGGGTTGTTAGGATCGCATGGCTGCTCTATGTAAATGGCTTAGATAAAGGACAGCTGGGTAGATTCCCAAACAGCTGAGCATAGAGCTACAGCTGACTTGTAGCTCTATGGGGATCTGTGAAGGAGCATGCTAGAAGGAGGGAACAGCAAGTGCAAAGGCTCTGAGGCAAGAGTGTTCCTGGCATGTTTCTGAAAAAATTAGGGGATAAACTAGGCTAGGTCTTTTTCATGCCCTGTACTTTCCCCAAAAGACATACACTGAGAGGATGTAAAATGGCAGAGGAAGGGTTTCTAGTGGCATGCCACAAGGCTCTGTCCTTGTTTTCCTTCAAGACAAAAGAAGAATCCCTCACTACCATAACAACACGTCTACTTGCACCCCAGGGCAGTCTCTTTCAGATTTTCCTCCCTCTTTTGCATTCATATGTGTATTCTCCATCGCATTGTATAACTGTACATTCTTTTCAGACGGGAATGGGGCCTTATCCATCTTATGTCTTCTGTATCATTTAGCTCAGTGCTCAGCCCACAGCAGGAGCTCAATAACACACACACACACACCACACTTGTGCAATACACACACTCACACACATGCACACACACGCACACACATGACTATGTTTGCTTGCTCCCAACCTTGTCAGGGAGTGAGGTGCTTTGGAGAACAGAATTGAGAGTTACAAGGATATCCAGAGGTTGAAAGATGAAGGAGATCCACAAGATGAAATTGAATGGGGAGCCATTTATTTAACAAGTGTTTACTGAGCACCTACTGTATTAGGCAGAGTTCTAAGTGCAGAGGATATAGAAGTCAGCAAAGAGACCAAATCCTCGTGTTCATGGAATGGTATTCTAGAGCAGGAAGACTGACAAACAAAATGAGTAAGTGAAATATATGGCATGTTAGAAAGTGCCAAGTGCTGAGCGGAAGCAGATAGAGCTGGGAAGCGGGTAAGAAGTGTCAGTGCATGTTTACAATAGCCAGGACATGGAAGCAACCTAGATGTCCATCAGCAGATGAATGGATAAGAAAGCTGTGGTACATATACACAATGGAGTATTACTCAGCCATTAAAAAGAATACATGTGAATCAGTTCTAATGAGGTGGATGAAACTGGAACCTATTATACAGAGTGAAGTAAGCCAGAAAGAAAAACACCAATACAGTATACTAATGCATATATATGGAATTTAGAAAGATGGTAATGATAACCCTGTATGCGAGACAGCGAAAGAGACACAGATATATAGAACAGTCTTTTGGACTCTGTGGGAGATGGAGAGGGGGATGATTTGGGAGAATGGCATTGAAACATGTATAATATCATATATGAAACGAATCGCCAGTCCAAGTTCGATGCAGGATACTGGATGCTTGGGGCTGGTGCACTGGGATGACCCAGAGGGATGGAACGGGGAGGGAGGAGGGAGGAGGGTTTGGGATGGGGAGCATGTGTACACCCATGGCGGATTCATGTTGACGTATGGCAAAACCAATACAATATTGTAAAGTAATTAGCCTCCAATTAAAATAAATAAATTTATATTAAAAAAAGAAAGTAGCAGTGAAAAATAATAAAGAAGAGGCAAACCTTCAAAGTAATATTTCCACCTTGCTTTGCATTTGATTGTCTTAATTGTCATAACTCAATCCTTGAAATGCTACATAAATGACACAATGCTTTTAGCCAAGACTTTTCCTCTTTTTTACAGAATCATTATTACCTTCATCTGAGATCAGGAGATTCTGAATTTCTATGGGATTCACTGTATTTTAAGTTGCCTAAATATAAAAGTAAACAGATTTCCCTCGTTGAATTTTAACTTCATCTTGTATGAACTAAAATGTTGAATTTGTTTGTTCTCTTTTTCTCTTTTTAACAACCTGAAGACAACTTTGTGAATGATAATGCTAGATACTGTTAAAACATCTGAATGAGAATCTCAAAATAACTTTTTTCTAATAAAGTTGTTGCTACTCAGAAAAAAAAAAAAGAAGTGTCAGTGCAACTCGGTGTTTCAGTTTTGCAGCCAGAGACGGTGACTTGTAGCTCTACGGGGTTCTGTGAAGGAGCATTCTTGAAAGAGGGAATAGCAAAGGGCAAAGGCTCTGAGGCAGGGGTGTTCCTGGCATGTTCGAGAAAAAATTAGGGGATAAGCTAGGTTAGGACTCTTTCATGCCCTGTACTTTTCTCTTCTTATCATAATTGCAATTAAATACATGTTTAATTGCCTGTTCAATGTCTCTTTCTCTACTGGACTCTAAGTTTTCTTAGTGCGGGGGCCGGGCCTTGTTCTCTGCTAAATTCCTAACTCTCAGCATAGGTCCTGGCACACAGGAGGTGCTTAATCATAATTTGTCGAGTCAATAAGTAAATGTGGGGACTTCCTTGGTGGTCCAGTGGTTAAGAATGCAGGGGTTGCGGGTTCAATCCCTGGTCAGGGAGCAAAGATCCCCCAAGTCTCAGGGCAACTATGCCTGTGGGCCACAACTAGAGAAGCCCAAGCACTGCACTGAGAAGCCCTTGTGCTGCAACAAGGATTCAGCGCAGCCAAGATTAAAAAAATAAGTTCAATGTGAATAAATGGCTATTGGGTAAAAGCCTCCACTGCACAAGCAGAACAGGCTTGAGTGCAATTAAAGGGAAAGAGGCTGAGGAGTTGTAGCTGCAGCCAGAGGTGAACTCAGGGTGGAGAAGTAAGAAAAGGGGCTACTGGGGAGTGGCGAATACAAGTAGCTGCCCTGGCTGGGTATCCTCGAAGGCAGGACTGGGGTAGGCAGGGATTGTAGGGCTTGAGGTGTGGTTGAGGCTGGTTGACTTGGAGCAGGAGATTTAACCCAATGGGTAAAACCCCCTGGAACTGTCGCTGGGTTTAAGGTGAAGTCCACGATTTGAGCCGTTTGCACTTCGCTGCCCTGGAAGTGGCCCTTTGTGTGCCTTTGTGTGTAACTCTTGGGCTTCCCAGGTGGTGCTAGTGGGAAAGAACCCACCTGCCAACGCAGGTTAGACAGAAGACTCGAAGGTTCAGTCCCTGCATCGGGAAGATGCCCTGGAGGAGGGCACGGCAACCCACTCCAGGATTCTTGCCTGCAGAATCCCCATGGACAGAGGAGTCTGGCAGGCTACAGTCCATGGGGTCGCAAAGAGTCCAACATGATTGAAGTGACTGAGCACGTGTGTACCACTTAGCCTCTGAGGGGGCCTAGTATTCAAATCTCCAAATCATTTTGTCATTCTCTCCATCATGGCATGACTTTTTTTTTTAATTGAGGAAAACATGTTATAGTAGTGTTTGAGAATTTAAGGGGATTCAAGAAGGTCCCTAGGTATAACTGTCACGGGTAAGAATTCATCTCTTAGGCAAGTGCTTTGAATGACTAGTGTAAGCCAGACCCTGAGCTGGATGGAGGGGTGGACAAGGCAGACACAGTGGAGTCATGATCAAAGGTCTGTTTATGGGATGTTCCTGGGTCAGTGGTCTGAGCTGGGTGGGGGCTCAGGCTCCAACCTGATCAGCTGTGTGGGTGGCCTTGAGCAAGTCGCTCAAACCAGAGTGATGGGTCAAAGTAGGCTTAGGGGTCATCTGGTGCAATCTCTTAGATTACTCAAGGTTGCACAGTCTCTGCACCTACCCTAAACCCTCTGGGGCCTCAGAGTCCTTAAGTGAAAAACAAGGGCATTGGACCAGAGGACCTTGAAGCTCTCTGGCTTTAATACTCTGTCACGTGCTCAGTCGCTTCAGGCATGTCTGACTCTTTGTGACCCCATGGACTATAGCAGGCCAGGCCCCTCTGTCCATGGATTTTCCAGGCAAGTATACAGGAGTCGGTTGCCATGCCCTCTTCCAGGGGATCTTCCCAATGAAGGATCGAACCCTCATCTCCTGAGGTTCCTGCATTGCAGGTGGATTCTGTAGTGCTGAGCCACTGGGGAAGCCCTTCTAATACTCTGAAACATTACAAATATGGGGAAGTTTCAAGTGTGACCTCTGCCCTTCACCCTCAGTACTGGTGGGGAGGGAGTGGTTGAATCCAGCCTGCAGAGATCTTTCTCCAGAATGTTTGTGGGAGGAATGTACCTTTGTGGAGTGGTCCCAGGGGACAGGGTTTGGAGGTGGGTCCTCAGTGGGATTCAGTCCATTCCCCAGATTCTCTTTCTAGACTCCGAGTCCAGCCGCACTGCCTGCTCTCTACTCGGTGTGCCTGAATCACTTCTTGGATCATTTTCCTTCCTTCTCTTTCTCACCTGAGTCCTCACTCCCTCGATTGCCTTTGTTTTCCCCAGAGGAGGCCCGGCCTCTTCCTCCCCTTGAGGTCATCTGTCATTCAGTTTCCTTCCGGGTTGTCTGCTGGATGGGGCTATAGGGGAAGTAGGAAGGAACTTTTAATCCTCTAGAGGGAGGGGAGACACGCTCACCGTTGTCTGGTACCAGGGGTGGAGCGTCTATGGGATTGTTTGCATTGCTAGGACTGACTTCCTCATAGCACATCTCTTGCGTGTTCGTTATTCTGAGTCTCTGCACTGGCTTTGAGTTGCATTATCAAAGACCCCAGTACCCCAGCTTCAGGGTGCATCAGGCTCTAAGAAATGGTGGGAGGAAGAGGGAGAAATAGCCCGCCCATCATGGAAAGTAGACATTTTGGAAATTTCTGAAAATCAGAGCAGCCAGCCCTCCCTGCCTGCAGTGGGAGGGCAACAGGGGAGGCAGCTGAATGCTGCCTGGTTCCTCCACCAGGTGGGAGAATCACTGAGTGATGAACCCTGGGGCTCCTCCAGTTAGCAGACTCTCAGGGCAGGGATTGAATCTATTCGGCGGCTGCCCCAAAGCTCCTATGTTTGTTCCCAGGCCCCAGGGGAAGGCTGTTTTTAAATGTACATTTTATTTTAGAGCCTGGGAGCTCTGATGAGTAACGTGACAAATGCAGTGCGAGACCCAGGTTGCTGGGCCTGGTGCTGTGCGTTTGTGGAAGGGACACGGGCTGGGCTTAGGAATGCTTTATCTGCCGCCATCCCAGGTGGAGAGGCCTGGTTTGAGTAGGGTGGCGCCTTGTCGATGATTACTGGGTTGGGCAAGAGGAGGGACTTGGATACCCTGTTTTTCTGTTTCATTTCCAAATCTTGCAGTGTTTTTGAGCCAGCGATGACAGTGACACCTCTATTAACCTCCTGGCTTCTCCTGTGCTGCAAAGAGCCTTCCTTCTCCTACTCTTGTACATGAATCCTCCTTTGAGAAGTTGTGCTCCCCCGTCCAGCATCTGCAGGGCAGTCAAGTGCTCCATTTGAACCCCCTCCATCTTCTTCTCCCCTTGAACGTGCCTCCCTTCTTACCCATTTCCTCCTCCAGGAAGCCTTCCTTGAATGACCCTCACCCTCTCTCCCCATCCTCCAGCACTGAAGTCCCAGTCTCTGGCTGCTTCCTGGTCTTCAGAATGTGCCCACACTTCCTGTAGCCTGGGAGCTCAGAGGGCAGGCTCTGGGTCTCTTCCTTAGGCTCTGCACGTACCAGGCATCTATTCCCAGGCGTGTCAGAAGAGGTCAGCTGGAGCCAGTGACAGACACAGTCAGGCCAAGAGCATCTTGCTCTCCAAGGCCCAGCCCAGGCACGGGAGGGGATAAAAGTCTCGTGCCGGGCCTCAGGGCAGGAACTCGCTCTTGACAATCTTTTGCAGCCCTGAGACCTTCAGTCACTGCCATGTCTCTCTCTCCCTGCCGGGCCCGGAGGGGCTTCAGCGCTCGCTCAGCCTGTTCTGCCCAATCAGTGGGCCGAGGCAGGACTGGCTTCAGCAGCAGGAGCCTCAGTTCCTTTGGGGGTTGCCGAGGAGGCTCTCGTGGAAGGACCTGGGGTTCGTGGGGAAGGCTAGGGGTGCGGCTTGGGGAGGGGAGTGGTGGGCCTGGGCTTTCCCTGTGCCCTCCGGGAGGCATCCAGCAAGTAACCATCAACCAGAGTCTTCTGATCCCACCGAAGATTGAGATCGACCCCCAGTTCCAGGTGGTTCGGACTCAGGAGACCCAACAGATCAGAGTCCTCAACAACCAGTTTGCTTCTTTCATTGACAAGGTAAGGGTCCACTCAGCTAAGCCCCTGTCTCTGGGCCTGCCTCCGAGGAACTGTTTTCGATGGACTTGGGAATGGGGCAGTCTAGCCTCCTACTCCTTTTCTGATCACTTCTACAGCAAGGAAGTCCCTCTTGTGGTCTAACTGGAGTCTCTCTGGTTATGCTGAGGCTATGTTTAATTGGTGTTTTGAAATTCCCTTTATAGAAATGTCATTATAATTCATTGAGTGTGTGGGCAAATATTTATCAAAGGCCTCAAAGGCTCCAGGCTGGCCAGAGGGTTGCTCAGGCTAGAGAGTTGTCCCGGAGGCTGTGCCCAGGCAGGCAGCCTGGCAGGAGCCTCAGGAACTCTCTGCTTGTGCGGCAGGTGCGGTTCCTGGAGCAGCAGAACAAGGTCCTGGAGACCAAGTGGCACTTGCTGCAGCAGCAGGGGTTGAGTGACAGACCCCAGGGCCTGGAGTCTTTCTTCGAGGCCTATCTGGTCCGGCTCAGGACACAGCTGGAGGAGCTGCAGAAGAAACGAGGGTCTCTGGACGCCGAGCTGAAGTCCTGCCAGGGCCAGGAGGAGGAGTATAAAGCTAAGTATGTGAACCACAGCATCCCCATGGGGCCTGGTGGCAGCTGGGAGGGCTTGAATCAGGCTGTCTGCTGGAAGCTGTCCTTCCTCTGAGCTCCCGGAATCACAGGATAGGCCTCTCCTCTGGGCCCTCTGCATCCCTACTCTCTCTGATTCTCAGGGGGCCCCATCTGCTGCAGGTAAGAGGCCCCCCAGCCCCTGATATCCAGGACTGGAGAGCCTCGATTCTAGCAGGCCCTGACTATGAGGGCCACGTTTCTGGTCAAGGTGGGGAGGGGCTTATTTAAAGAATGTTCCTGTGGGTTTTTTTCTTGAGAAATTCCTGTTGAGCAGGCTGTGGGCTAAAGTGACTCAGATATCCTCTGGTCTCAGAGGGAGAAGGGAATGCACTTAGTGGGACCACCCCTGGGCCTGTGCATGATTCACGGCTGGCTGCAGTTCTGGGTTCCCCACAAGGTCACCTGGTGGCACAGGGAGAGCCCTGAAGCCACAGAAGGCTCAGGTTTGGTGACTGTGAGCAAGGAAAGCTGTGTGGCCTTGAGCAAAGAATCTCACCTTTCCCAGCTTCAGTTTCCATATCTGTAGACGGGGATAATGCCTTTCTTGTGTTCCAGAGCCACTGGGAGGTTGGCTCCAGGGCCCAGGGGGAGGGTCCTAGAAAGATTGGGGCCAGGAGACCTGGATTTTAGATCTGCATGGGCCACCTAATTATCTATAACCTGGGCACATCTTATAATCTCTCTGATAAAATCCAAAATGCCTGCTTCAGATGATGATTGTGAGTGGTAAGTGAGAAGTGTTTGAAAGTGCCTTCCAGACATGAAGCTAAGTGACCCGATGTCATAGTGAACCTGGGCCGAGAGAGTGAAGAGGGACATAGGACGTCACAAACCTTCCTGACGGAAGAATAGAGGTGCAGCCTGGTGGAGGGTCCTGCTTTGGAGCATCTAAAGCAGAGTGACCTTCTCTTGGACACTGTGCTAGGAGAGAGTCCTGGGCTCTGATGCCAGCACCCTGGGCAGCGTCTTTCTGTGCTTACTTGGCAGATATGAGCATGAGGCCAACAGGCGTGCCACGCTGGAGAATGACTTTGTGGTCCTCAAAAAGGTGAGTGGGTTCAACTGCTCTACCTGAATCCTTTTTTAAAAAAAATTTATTTACTAAGCTGCACTGGGTCTTAATTGCGGCATGGGGGATATTTAGCTGTGGCAGGCAAACTCTTAGTTGTGGCATGTGGAATCTAGTTCCCTCATCAGGGATTGAACCCCAGCCCCCTGCTTTGGGAGCATGGAGTCTTAGCCACTGAACCACCAGGGAAGTCCCTCTACTTGAATCCTGAGCCATTCATTGTGCACAGAATCTGGGCTGCGAGAGCCGTGTGTGTGTGTGTGTGTGTGTGTGTGTGTGTGAGGGGGATTCTCACGCACAACATGCTGACACATGTCTACATGGGGAAGTGGAACATACACACAGATACAGGGACCCTTGGAAAGATCTGATTGAGGGACTATGGGATTAGCTCTGGGAGTCACTGTGGGAGAGGGTGGGGACAGAGTGGAAGAAGCCGAACTGGTTGGGATGAATTAGGGAAGGCTTCCTGAAGGCGGTGTGGGTCAGTGTCAGACAAAAGACAGAGCAGGGCAAGGCGGGGCTGAAAGAGGAAGGAATGGAAGCCAGAGAGGGCCATGGGGGTGTGTGTGCTGGGCAGTGTGTGAACACAACTCCTGGGTCAGAGTGGGACCCCCAAAGAGGGAGTGGGGGTACATTGTTTTTGTCTTTCTGTCCCTAGGATGCAGACGGGGTTCTCCTGAGCAAAATGGAGATGGAAAGCAAGGTGGAGGATCTGAAAGAGTACATCTGCTTCCTGAAGCATCTCTATGAAGAAGTGAGGATTCTCCAGGGGCAGAAGTGATGGTCTGCCTAGGGCAGGCGGGATGAGGGAGGGGACAGCACAGGCAGGCTCCCTGTGGCCACAGCATAGTGGGAGTGGCCGGGAGGTGAAGCCTGCTTAGGGTGCCTTAAACACTAGTCATTCAGTCCTGTGACAATTACTGAGAATGTACCAGGTGAATTGCTAGGTATTGAGAATATACCCGTGAATGACAAGACAAAAATCACGAGGCTGGGAGATAATAAACACAATAAGCAGTAGGCCTGGTAAATAAGTAAATTACAAAGCATGTTAGAAAGTGATAAATGCTATGGAAAAAGGAAAACCAGAGCAGGGAGAGGAGGATTGGGAACGTGGAGGGGTAGGGCAGGTGGCAGTTCCAAATAGAGCGGTCAGATGGCCTTATTTAGAAGATGAAATTGGAGTAAAGATCTGACAGAGGTGAGGAAGTTAGCCACATGGTGAGGGTGGTGCGAGGGATTCCAGGCAGAGGGAGCCAGGAGCCTACTGGTCTTTAAGGAAATGCAAGGAGGAAGAGGGAGGGGATGTGATAGGAGGTCAGGGAGTGATGTGGGCCAGGTGATGTGGGGCCCTGAGGACATGTTCCTTTGACGTCCAGGAGTCCTCGGACTGCCCTCACTTCCAGATAAGGGGACAGGGCATGCTCAGTGGCAGCCGGCATGGATGAGGGCTGCCTCTGAAGGAGGGGGCAGGAAGTCAGGCACTCTGCCCACTTTCCCCCGGGGCTCCAAGGGGAAGGGGAGCCGGGAAGCCATGGGACACTGAGTCAGTCCTGCCCGCAGGAGCTGGGCCAGCTGCAGACCCAGGCCAGTGACATGTCCGTGGTGCTGTCCATGGACAACAACCGCTGCCTGGACTTCAGAGACCTCATTGCCGAGGTCCGAGCCCGGTACGAGGAGATCGCCCGGACCAGCAAAGCCGAAGCCGAGATGCTGTACCAGACCAAGGTGCCGGGACTGGGGGGCTAGCACCGAGCTGGGAAAGACTGGGTCTCCCTGCCTGCCCCCGTGGGGCAGTTGTCCACCTCAGTCTGGCTGAGGCAGTTCTGATAACCTGTCTGGAGCACCAGGGCTGGGTGGCTACCATGTTCCCCCTCTCCGGGAGGGAGGCAATGCAGGGAAACCATGGGAGATGAGCCTGGAGTTCCACAACCTCATCCCACCATGTCCTGGTCTCAGCGTTTCACCTGCATTCCGGATGAGGATGTGAGGAGGCAGAGAGCCGTGGCCATGGTCAAAGGTGAGGGTCAAAGGTCAAAGGTGGGGTGCTGTCCACTGACGGTGCCACCTCTGTTCCCCTCCAGTACCGGGAACTTCAGGCATGTGCCCAGCTTCATGGGAACAGCATGAAGGAGACCAAAGTCCAGATCACTCAGCTGCAACAGACAATTAAGAAGCTGCAGAGTCAGATTGAGACCGTCAAGAGTCAGGTAAGGGTCCTGAGCCCCCAAGCCCTCTGTCTTACCACCTTTGTGCAGGCATCACTGTGGGGTTGGTGTGAAACTTTGATAACTTGTTGGAGCTTTGTATAATTTGGGGTTGAGAGCACTTTGAGCCCCATGTCAGAGGTGTTCGGCTCTCCTCCAGGGGATTCTAGATGCACGGGCTCCGCACTGCCAACCCCGGCATAGCCTTCTCACTGCATTCCATGCCCACATGCGCTTGGTGCTTTCGGCTCCTAGGGGAGAGGGTTAATTCATCTCTTTTCTAATCGTTTCTTTTGGCACTTACTCCTCAAGTCCAGCAAGGACTCTAAGGCCGTGCACTGAATTTCCTGGTCCCCCTGTTGGGGAGGGAGAGAACCAGGATCTCAGGGAGCGGGGGACATGGGCAGGATGGTGAGGTGCTGAGGCCCCCTTAGGGTTGGGTGATGCTGCGGATGGGAGGAGTGGGGAGAGGTAGGAGGAAGGATGTCAAGGGCAGGGAGGTGGTTTCCTGCCCCTCTTGGAGACCTTACTTCCAGATGTGAGGATTACAGATTCTTAAGTTTTCAAGTGTCTTTGCTCTCACTTTCCCCAAGCCCAAAGAATCGCTCTTTTGGGATCAACAGAGGGTTGAGAGCTGAGACCAGTCAGAGGGTTTCCTCAAGCACTTCAGCCTGATGGCAAAGTCATGTGTGGCCCGTGCACGTGTGAGCAGGGCACAGATCTGGGAGAAAGTTCTTGGAGTACAGATCATTCAAAGGCCATACTCAGTCTCTAGACATCCTGACCTGCTCTCCTTTGAAGTGTAAGGCAGGACCTGAGGTGAAGGTGACCAGGTCCTATTACTCAATTTGCTGCCCCTTTGTTTTGCCCATCATTTTGGACTTTTTGCTTTAGAAGCTTGGGGATTCTCTGGGGTGTCTGATAAGATACAGATTCCTGGGCCTCCCACTGGCAACAGGGAATCAGAGTCTCTAAGCGTGGAGCCCAGAAACCTGCTTTCTCAACAAAGCTCACCCAGGTAATGACGAAGCGCATGGAGTCTGAGCCCAGTGGCGAGCGCTTAGGAGAGTCACTATGTGCCCAAGTCTGGGAACCACAGTCCTCCCGTACAGAAAGGTGTCTTTCCTGGGAGAATCCCTCTTGGGGACCCACGCCCTATTACTCCTCCCTTTCATGCACAAGCCTGATGAACAGAGACTAAAGTAAGAGCAGTGGACTGGACCTCAGATGTCCTTGGTTAGGTTCCAGCTCCACCTCTCACCTCCTTTTCAGGGCTCAGTTTCTTCATCAGGAGAATGGAGACATTGTCCCCATCCATGGGGTGCTTTGTGGAAAATGAATAATGAGAGTCTTTAGGGAATGCCTTCCTTCCTGACCCGAATGTGAGGGTAAATCAGCTAGATGGCTGATTAGACAGGGATGCAGTCTTTCCTCTAGGAGTTTTCTATCGGATTGGAGAGGTGAACACAGAGAAAGTGTTTTTCAAATTGAGGCCCATAGTTTGATAGACTCTGACAACATCGGGACAAAGTATTTGAAATGGGGCTGTTCTAAAAAACACATGTATAATGACCCATCCAGGACAGGAGGAGCTGTAAGTACTCTGGGAGAGAGAAACTATTTAAGGGATGGTGCTGAGGATTAAGGCTAGGGGAAGAAATACAGCAAATCACTGGGGAAAGTGGCAAAGGAGATGGATACATTTGCTGTGGCTGCTGTGACAAAGTATTACAAACTTGATAGTTTGAAAGAACAGAAAACTGTTCTGTCTGGTCCAGAGGCTGAAGTCTGAACTCGGGTGTCAGCAGCTGTGCCCTCTGAAGGAGCTGGGGGAATCTTTCTTGGTATCTGGTGGCTCCAGGAATTCCTTGTCTGGTGGCTGCCTCACTCTCATCTCTGCCTCCATCTATTTCAGTGTTTGTATCCCCTCATCTTTTTCTTGGACATTGGTCACTGGATTTAGGGCTCACCCTGAATACAGTACGATAGCATCTTGAGATCCTTAACTCATTACATCTGCAAAGACCGTATCTTTCCAAATAAGGTCATGTTCTGAAGTTCTTGGTGGACATGACATTTTTGAGGACACTACTTAACCCACTCTAGGACTTAAAGAAGCAGAAGAAGGAACCCTTCCTTTTAGAACGAGAAGAGCTGGGAGTGGCCAAGAATAATTTTGGGCTCATGAAATTATGGTCCATCTCAGCTTTTAAGTTATAGTAGGTACTCTGGGGGCCTGTGCCATGCTGATAGTCACTTTCTCCCTTATCTCCACGCTTTGCTAGAATGCCAGCCTGCAGGTCGCCATTGCTGATGCTGAGCAGCGTGGGGAACTGGCCCTCAAGGATGCTCAGACCAAGCTGGCCGAGCTGGAGGCTGCCCTGAGAACCGCCAAGCAGGACATCGCGCGGCTGCTGCATGACTACCAGGAGCTGATGAGTGTAAAGCTGTCCCTGGATATAGAGATTGCCACCTACCGCCGGCTGCTGGAGGGTGAAGAGTGCAGGTGAGGGGCTGGTGAGGGTCCCGGGGATGTGTGATAGGTGGGGGTGGGGGATGCCAGACCAACACAGGATACTGAGAGATTTCTCCACACTCTGAACTGCTGAGGGCCACCCGTTCTGCTGGGAGGGATTTAAAATTGGGGGATTTTATCTGCTCAGAGGGTGCTGCTCCAAGAGGCTGAAAAACACCCCGGGACACATTCTCTGCAGCCTTTCTTAGTGTTTCTTCCTCTTGTCTTTTCTCCCCTAGGATGTCTGGGGAATGCGCCAGCCAGGTCACTATCTGTGAGTATCAGGGGACTTTGGGAGAGGGGTTCCCATGGGGAATCGAGGACTCTGCTGTGACCCTGGCCTTTTCTCAGCAGCTGTTGGGGGAGGCAGCACCGTCGTGTCTGGAGGAGCAGATGGTGGCCTGGCGGGCACTTGTGGACTTGGAGGTGTGAAAGGCAGCTTTGGGTCTAGGTGCTCCAGCGTCGTGAAGGGAGGCTCCAGCATCGTGAAGGGAGGCTCCAGCGTTGTGATCGGTGGCTCCAGCATCATCCTGGGCTCTGAGCAGGGCCCCGCTGTGGGCTCTGGCTCTGTGTCCGGCTCTTCCTCCAGCTCCACCAGCCACACTATTCTGAAGAAGACGGTTGAGTCAAGTCTGAAAACGTCTGTCACATACTGAGAGGCCCAGAGGCCACCTACTCACCCCCGCTTTCCTGAGCCCTCTCAGGCCTTCTCATCCTCATCATTCCTGCTTCTGTGCTGCCGACTCTACGTCCACTGCACACAGCCTGAGCCAGCCACAGGGGACTCTGCAGAAGTCAGCGGGTCCTGCCTGCTTGCTGTTCTGAATGCTCGTCCGGGCTAGCCTTGCTCTGCGTACTAATTTGCATCTTACTTGTCTGCTGCCAGCAGTGCCCAGCCTCAGCCCACCAGCCAGCCTCGTCCTCTCCTCTCTCTGCAGCCTTCGACCGAGCTGGGAAAACTCCTGACTGGGCTTGGCCAGATTGCCTCTCCATCCCAAGGGAGAGGCTCGAGGCCCACTGACCAGAACCTGAGGGCTGGAACCACGGGCCACACCTTTGCCCTCTTCACCTGCCTCTGGGCCACCATTTCTGTATTTCTGTCCATTTATTTTCTGTGAAATAAAGCAGCACCCAGTTATCCCTGCAATGGGCCTTCCTTTCTTGCTCCCTCCTGCTTCCCCACTCCTTCTCTCCCATAAATTTTTTTGAGTGTCAGGACTAGGGTTGCTCTGGTGAGTAAGATCAGCCCTGTCATGCTCTCCTAATGTGTCTCTCTTACCACTTCTGTCTCCAGTATAACCCCTCCCATTCATGAGAGCCAGACCTTCCTTCTTGGAGCCCTTGGTTTCCAGGGACAGAGCGAGGTTTGGTCCATAAGTCATGTTTGACTCTTGCAACCCCATGGACTGTAGCCTGCCAGGCTCCTCTGTCCATGGGATTTTCCAGGCAAGAATACTGGGGTGGGTTGCCATTTCCTTGTAACTGGCCATTTACAGCTAATTCACATACCTGGGGTTGGGAGATCAGGATTTGTGCTGAGGTTCTTTTGTGTCCTCTTGCTTCTTCCAGCTTCCTCCCAGTGATGTGCTGGTTCTAGCTCTACCCAGAGTGATAAGCTTGGGTCTTATTATCTCACTTCCATCTCTTACCTCAGAACTTTAACCTGCCACTTCTCCTGGGCAGGTTAATTCAGCACCGATGCTAAGCCACAGCCTTATACATGTGTTCCAAGGGCATTTAGAGGACAGGCTGCAAGGCAGAGACAAAAGTTCCTTTTGGCAATGTGCAGCTTCTCTGCCACTTCTTCCAGCAATTCTGCTCTGCCCCAGGCTTGCATAGCTCACCTCCCACACGCCCACCCCGCAAAACAAAAACTATGCAGGTACTCAGCTCACTCTCCTCAGAAGGCGATTTATGGAGTATCTACATTGTTTGAGTAAGTCCTGTGGGCATCTCACACTTAAGGGATTCCTTCCAAACCTCCACTATGCTCCCTGTATGCCCTGCATCTCCTCCATCCCCACTGATGTTTTAGTAGCTCTCATAGCTTGCTCCCTAGTTAATTGCCTACAGTAGGCTCTATTCCCAACCAAGGACAGCTCCATTCACCCCCGTTCTTCCTTCTTCCCAAGATTGTGCCCATTTTTCTCTCCCTTGGAAACCTTCCCTAATTCTCCATGTCAGAATGCACCAGACACTTCCTGGCACAGCCTGTTGTGATTCTTGACTCTGTTTCTATATGGTTCTGGTCTGGAACCCAGTTTCCATATTAGTCTGAGACCTCTGGGACCTCTGGGTGATCTGCACCCTGGGTGGGGATCAGCAGCTCAGCTTGTGTCTGGGGTTTGTTGGGGACTTGGGACTGAAACTATGCCCATTTCTCCTTCTTCTTGGTGTTCATCCTGTCTCTGGGCCTGTCTGAACATGACATTGGAAACTTCTCCCTCCCTCTTTTTCAGGGAGCTCTGCAGGAAACCGGGAGTGTGGGCATCAGAACCAGGTTCTAGGAGGGTGGGAGAGTCACCTTTTCATCCCCCATCTACCCATAGGCTCCTACACGTCTTCTTTCCTTTTCCTCCTCTCTACCCAGCCAGCTCCCAATTCCATGGCCTGAGCTGCAGGTTCAGTTCAGTTCAGTTCAGTCACTCAGTCATGTCCAGCTCTTTGCGACCCCATGGACTACAGCACACCAGGGCTCCCTGTCTATTACCAACTCTACTCAGTCATGTCCAGCTCTTTGCGACCCCATGGACTATAGCACACCAGGCCTCCCTGTCTATTACCAACTCTCAGAGTTTACCCAAACTCATGTCCATTGAGTCGGTGATGCCATCCAACCATCTCATCCTCTGTTGCCCCTTCTCCTCCTGCCTTCAGTCTTTCCCAGCATCAGGGTCTAGGTCATACCATTGTTCTCTGCTTTAAGGGGAGGTGAGCCCTTTTCTCAGACCCATAGGTTCTCTCCATCAAAAGTATCTAAGAAGGAGCTTTCCAGCCTTTGCCTTCTGTGAGAGAGACATTAGTGGGTGAGCACATAGTCCTAGAGCTAGACTTCTTGGGCTTGAATCCCGGCTCTGCCCTTTGCTGCTGATGTGACCAGTTCCTTGACCTCTCCTCTCCATGCTTTAGTTACCTCACCTGTGAAAAGACATTCGTGACACTAATACTCAGCTCAAAGGGCTACGGGGGGATGGGAACATTTAGGGTCCTAGAGGGAAATCAATGTACTCAAGATGGTTCAGCTAAATGAACTTTAATGAAAGGAATCCTCACAGAGGTGTGGGTGTGGCTAAGGACACAAACATGGGATGGAAAGTCCAGAGGTGGTTAGTGGTGGGAAACCATTGCCACTCCCATCACTCCCCACTTGCCCTTCTGGCAGGAGTGGCCAAACTCTGATTTGTCCAGGGCACAGAGGTTTTCTGGGGTGTGGGATTTTCAGTGCTAAAGGAGGATGTTCAAGCATGTTAGTTGCTCAGTCATGTTTGGTTCTTTGTGACACCATGGGCTATAGCCCTCCAGGCTTCTCTGTCCATGGAGATTCTCCAAGCAAGAATACTGGAGTGGGTTGCCATTCCCTTCTGCAGGGAAACTTCCCAACCCAGGGGTTGAACTGGGGTCTCCGGCATTGCAGGCAAATTCTTTACCATCTGAGCCACTTGGGAAGGGGCTAAAGTGGGATAGTCCCAGGAAAATCAGGAGGGGATGGTGGCTCTGTATAGAGCTGAAGAGATGAGAGAAAGAGTGGGTGACTGATTGGGTGATAGAGATGTAGCAATAGGTGGAAGCTGTAAGCATGGAGGAAGGCAGCCACCCCTAGAGCAGGAAGGAAGTACCTCCCATGTCTCCCAGATCTCCTGCTAATGTCCCCCCTCCTTGGCTAACCCCCACCTCTGGAAGCCAGAGAGCCAGGGAGTGGCCTGCAGGGATCAGGGAGGTCGGGGAATCAATCAGAGCAGAAAGGATGCATATGGAGAATCCCCATTGTGGGGACTGGATGTTTTTGTTTCGAAGGTGTTTTTGTATCGAAGGTATCTGCCCTGTAGTGAGTGCTTAGTAAATGCTGACTATAATAATTGTTCCTATTAGATGAGAAAACCCTGCCCTGGATGGGGCTCCTCAAGGGCAGTGACTGTTTTCTTCACCTCTGCATCTTTCCTATAGTTCAGCCCATGTTGGGTGCCAGGTTGATGCCATCGGCTGTCTTGCCTCATCCCTTTTATATCAGCAGCAGCATTCTGTCCCCTCTGCTCCTGTGTCCTGTGCAGGTATGGGCCCTGGACAGGAGAGGGTCTCTAAAGATGGAGGCCCTTGGTTCAAGCAGCAGAGGTGGGGAGGGAGCCACGCCTCCTCGGCTATGGATGAAAGGTCTGAATTTGGGTGTCCTGTATAAAGATGAGCGGAGAGCCAGACTGGAGAAGGCGGAGTGGCTCCCACGCTGTCTGGGCTGGGGCTGGTGAGACTGTCTCTGATAGTAACTGTGGGCTTCCTCCGTGGCTGTCACCAGCCCCCGGCACATGCCTTGGCACTGAGTGCCAGGTAAACACAGGAGGGTGTCAGTCCCTGGGGAGGGGTGGAGGGTGTGTTTGTGGCCAAGTCTGCTCCCACCACCCTGCTGTGCCTGACTCAGATGGCTGACATCACTCCTTTCCCCACTTGCCATTGCCTCCCCCTCCCATGCTCCCTGGGGAAGAGATAAGGGATCTGAAGAAGGGGTTATAGCCTCAGGGACAGCACACAAAGCTCAGCAGGGAGTGATGGTTCAGTCTTGGGATGGAGGGCCAGCGCTTTTGAGAAGACTTGCCTGGCGGGCCCTGGTCATAAGCAGAGGCAGGGGGCCCAGAGAAGTTGAATGTTGTCTAAGGACACATTGGAGGTGAACCTCAGTGGGGGTTCACCTCCCAGTTCAGCTCCCCCAAATGCCTGGTGTCCTGACTCCAAGCAGGGAGGAAAAACCCCTTCCTGGCCACTGAGGGGCTAGTTCTGGGAGTATCTTCACCCTCATCTGGTGTGGGAAAGTGAAAGTGTGAGTTGCCCTGTCGTGTCTGACTCTTTGCAACCCCATGGAACCTGCCAGGCTCCTCTGTCCATGGAATTCACCAGACAAGAATACTGGAGTGGGTAGCCATTCCCTTCTCCAGGGGATCTTCCTGACCCAGGGTTGAACACGGGTCTTCTGCATTGCAGGCAGATTCTTTACCATCTGAGCCACCAGAGAAGCCCTGGGAGGCTGGATTCAACTCCTTCAGGCAACTGGGAGCCACTACAGCCTCCCAGCTGCCTAGAAACCATCCCACAGCCTCCTCTGGGCCCAGAGCACCTGCTCTCTGCCTGTTTCCTGGGACAGTAGGGGTGGTCCCTTGTCCTCTCCCACCCCAACCCTGGCCCTGGCAGCTGTGTGGGGACCCCAGCAAGAGCTGTCCCTGCTCCTTTCTTCGGGCAAGTCTCCTTCTGGGACCACTTCCTTGCTGAGGGTTGAGGTGGGCAATCAGTGGCACATCCTCACCACTCCCCTGTCCTAACACCTGGCTAACATTACACCTCCAGGTCCTTCCTCAGGGATGTGTTTGGTCCCAGCAGCCCGAGGTGGTAGGCACGGACGAGACTCTGTGAAGTGATTTGAGGAGCCCTCCGGCCTTCTGGATCGAGATCCTGGGCTCTGTGGCTGGGAAGATGGGATGTTGGGGGTATCTATAGGCTTCTTGGGGCTTTTGTTGGAGACATCTTATTTTTTTTCAGCTGTATCTTGCAGCATGTAGGATTTTAGTTCCCTGACCAGGGATTGAACCTGTTTCCCCTGTAGTAGAAGCATGGAGTCTTAACTAAGGGCAACCAGGGAACTTCTGACGCTTTTTGAATCTGTACTATGTCCAGCCAGAGTGGGGTGTGTCCACCCACTTCCAGCTCCTTCCCAAATGGCTGGGCCCTTCTGGGGGAATGCTGCCAAGGGGGACTCAGGTGGCTGTTGAAACCCCCAGTCTTTGCCTCCTTCATCTCCTGGCTTCGGCCCTTCTTCCTCATTATTAAGTGCCCAGGCCTCTGAGTCAGGCAGGGACCGTCTCTGTCCTGTGTCCCCTCTGCCCAGCATAGGCTCTCTACCGGGCAGACAGTCTGCCAGCGTACAACAAAAGAACTGGCTACCCCCAACCCAGACTGGCACCTGTGTCCCCAGCTTGGACCTGCCAGAAGGCGCTGAGGCTGTGGGCTGTGACAGCGGGACTGGAGCAGGCCTGGGCACCCTCTCCACAGCCCATTGCCCAATGCTTCCGCCCCTACCACCCGCACAGCCTGGGCCCTGGGGCCTTTGCTTACCACAAGGGCCTGGGACCAACCCCAGAACAGAGCCCCACTGACTCAGAGCGGCTACCAGGGCTGGGTGGGAGGAGACCAGTCTGCCACTGGGTGGGGGTGGCCCTGGGAGCCCGTATCATCCTGTTCCAAGTCAGGAGCACCCCAGCGGGGGAGAAGGAGGCGGCATCCGGCCCCAGACAGTCGGCTCAGCCCCAGCTCTGGAGCTCAGGTGATAACTCGGAGCAGCCCCTCCCTCCCGCAGTGGGAAAGGAACACCCCCGGTCCTCAGGGCCCCTCCCTCTCTTCCTGGGGCGATGGGGCAGGAGTGTCTGTGGAATCCAGGAGCCAGCCCAGTTGGGAAAAGATAAAAAGCCCATCAGTGGCCCAGCAGCTCACTGTGCTCCCTCCCAGCTCTCCTGTCTGCTCTGGCCCTGCTGCAGCGATGAGATCCTCCGTGTCTCGGCAGACATACTCCACCAAAGGGGCCTTCAGCTCCAGCTCAGCCAGTGGCGGGGGTGGTTCCCAGGCCCGCACCAGCTTCAGCTCGGTGACTGTGTCCCGGAGCAGTGGCAGAGGCGGGGGGCCCCGCTGTGGCCCCAGCATGGGTGGCTTTGGGAGCCGGAGCCTCTATAACTTGGGGGGCAGCAAGAGCATCTCGGTCAGCGTGGCTGGAGGGGCCTCAGCGGGGCGGGTGCTGGGAGGCTTCGGCCTTGGCGGTGGGGCCTACATGGGCCTGGGGGCTTGCAGGCCGATGCTGGGGCCCGTCTGTCCTCCTGGCGGCATCCAGCAGGTCACCGTCAACCAAAGCCTGTTGACCCCCCTCCACGTGGAGATCGACCCGGAGATCCAGCGGGTGCGCACGGAGGAGCGGGAGCAGATCAAGACCCTTAATAACAAGTTTGCCTCCTTCATCGACAAGGTGGGCCCAGGTGGAAGGAGGCAGGAAAGGGTCAGGGAGTGCACCCTGAGAGAGGGTGGGCGGAGGCTGTTGCAACCCATGTGTACTGGGGCGGGGATGGATGGAGTGACTTTTGAAGCCCTTCTGGGATGCTTGGACCCGAGTGGCTGGATGGTCTTTCTTTGCAAGTGATGATGACTCTTGAGTTGCTCTCACGAGGCCTTTTGGCCCAGCCCAGCTTGATGGTGTTGCAGTCATCATTAACGGGGTTACACAGCAGCCTTATAGTACGATTAAATAGTGGATTGTCCTTGTTATTCCTCTTAGTGGGGTGGCCCTTCCTGCTTCCTGTCATTTTTTAACTGGGAAAACTGGCTTGAGTGTCAAGTCCCCAAGAACCCCATGTGTTGCCTGTTCTGTTGGTTTTGGAGGAGTTCTAAGGACAAAAATGTTATCAGGACACAGTGCAGCGGTGGGAGTTCTAGAGGAAGTCTCCTTTTGGCTTCTCCAATTCTTCTTCCTGTTCCAGCCAAGAAGCTCAGTGTGGGGTGGACATGAGTTCAGTGGTCACAGGTCACCATGACTCAGGGATATGCAGTTTGATCTGCCTCAGATCAGGGGTGTTCTGACTCCTTCTCTGGCCCCCAGGCCAATGAGGCAAGCGTTTCCAGGTCCACTTTGCTGCGCTGTCTACCACTACCCCAAGGCCCCCAGCCAGTAGGACCATGATGAGAAGAATCCTGGTGGATGACCATACCCTGGTTCAGTGATCTGTGGGTTTCCAAAGGAGCCTGATGCCCTCTTTCCCATATGATACCCACAGTGTTTCATGAGAAGTCAGTCCAGGTGACAGTGAGTCTATTTTTAAAAAGAGAAAATTGAGGTCTGGAGAGACGAAGTGATTTGCCCAGGATCACCTGGAGGCAGTGGTGGGCCCGGGACTCAAGTTCATGGCTTTAAGAGGTCACTGCTCCTGGCAGGTACACCTGCATGGTGCCTTGGGGCCATGGAACCATGGGCCTGGGGTGCTGTGGAGGTGGGATCCGGAGAGACCGGATGGCAAAGGATGAGGCAAGCTGTTTCGCTCAACCCCTCACCGTCTCCCCGATGGACTTTTGGTTCTTCTGTGGGACTGTCCCAGAGGTCAAAGAAGCAAACCCCTCTCAGGCTCTCAGAATCACGGCCTGGGACCTGGGGGCCTGACAGTTTGTCCGTGTCTGGTGTCTTAGAAGCCTGGTTGGGCAGAGACTCCCCCTGGGGGCCCATTAAACTCACACCATGAGCACCCTTCTAAGTCTATAGAGATAGGGCTGGACATCCGTATTTTAAAAACTCAAAACATGTCAAGTTTTCAGAAAAGACTCAATAATAGTACAATATATTCCTATATTTCTTTTCACTCAGATTTACCAGTTTTTGGCATTTTGTCACTTTTGCTTTCTTTTTCCCTCTTTGTAGGTATATTTGTATATGTACATATATATACACACTTAAACTATAGATGTATCTGCATTTGAATTTTTTGATCTTAATGCAGAATTAGGGTTCAGAAACATTGATTTAGTCTGAGTTACCCAGGATAATGAGAAGAGGAGATCCAGGGAGAAGTGACTTGACTGTCACCAACCAGTAAATGACCGAACTGGACCTTTTAAGAATCCTTGTCATTGGATCGAACTGTCTTTTTCAGCAAAGATGTTTCCCTCAGGAACTCCTCCCCAAAGCAAGGCATAGACCCTGCACTGCCCCGTGCTGTGTCCTGGTCAGGACGGATGGTGACGATGAGCCTGGTCCTGGTCCCTCCTGGGGCTGGGGGAGGCCCCAGCCCACCCTTCTTGTTCTGGCTCAGGTGCGGTTCCTGGAGCAGCAGAACAAGGTGCTGGAGACCAAGTGGGCACTGCTGCAGGAGCAGGGTCAGAAATCGGGCGTCACCAGGAACAATCTGGAGCCCCTCTTCGAGCACTTCATCAACAACCTGCGGGGGAAGCTGGACAACCTCCAGAGTGAGCGGGGGAGGCTGGACTCGGAGTTGAGGAATGTGCAGGATCTTGCTGAGGACTTCAAGACCAAGTGAGGAGGGCTGGACCAGCTGTGGCCATATGTGGATGGGGAGGGGCAGCATGGGGAATCTCCCAAGAGAGGGACACCCCATTCCTGGGTCCTAGGACCCAGGTGGGTGGGTGCTCAGACAGAGCTGTTTCCATGGGGGCTCAGGCTCTGGACCCATGGCCTCCTGGAGGGTTGTCACAGTGTGTAATAATTTTAAAAATTATTATAAGATAGGGAGAAAAGCTTAATGAACCTTTATGGTCTCATTACCCAGCTTTTATAATCACCAACTCACAGCCAATCTTGTTTTGTCTTTACCCCTGCTCACTTCCTTCCCCTCTTCCCTTATTGTCTTGAAGCAAATCTCATTCATCAAGTCATTTCACTCACAAGCATTTTTACTGGATGTATTCATAGAGTTCATTTGTGTAACTTCACTTAATAATATACAAACACAGTGCCATAAGAACACCTAAATCTTTTAAAACAGTAATCCTCAGTATCATCAACTATCTAATCAATGATTAAATTTGCCCTTGTTCCATAAGTGTCATAAATTTTAAAAATACAGTTTATTTGAATCAAGATGCAAGTAATTTACTACGCAAATTCACATATTATGATTGGTTGAGCTGTATATTTATGAGTTTAAGGTATAAACTTTTATAACTTTCCCCACTGCTTGACACTGGCAATTTTAAGATCTTAAAAGTCTCAGCAAAAGCAGCTGGACAGAAGTTGGCATTTTCAATGACATCCTGTTGTAGAAAGTGAATGCAAAGGTTAACCACTGTTGACACATCTTCGCCTGTTCCCATAAAGCCTCCCAAGGGCTCTGATTCAAAGACATGGCTGCTCTCTGTTGCCATATTATTGCACAAATACTGTGTTCACTTTCTCAAAGAGGGTGGGTGGATTATTTAAAGACTGTATCCCAGTTTCTCCATTGGTTGGCTGCAATACAGAACTTCTCCCCAAAGGTGTTTTTGGCCATCCAAAATCCCTATTAGGGACTCCTTAAAGCCAACTAGGTTCAGTGTCTTAAAAGGTGAACTGGGCTGAGTCTTCCTTGTGTAACAGGTATGAGGATGAAATCAACAAGCGCACTGCCGCAGAGAACGAGTTTGTGGTCCTCAAGAAGGTGAGCAGGGTGCTAGGGAGTGGGGGCAGGTGGTCTTTATCTGCCAGGGTGCTGGGCTGACTTGGAGAGGGGCAAGAGTCCTGGGGGCTGAGCCCACTGCCCTTCTCTCTCTCTCCCCCAGGATGTAGATGCCGCATATGTGGGCCGAATGGATCTGCATGGCATGGTGGACCACCTGATGGGGGAGATAGACTTCCTGAGGCATCTCTATGAAGAGGTGAGATAGCCAATGGACAGGGATACTTAGATTCACATACAGTTTTGGGGATTCCTCCTGGAAGTCTGATCAGAATTCAGTAGTGCGACCTCATTGATAGAATATAGCACCTGGACCCTTAATCAATACTAGCATCCATGTCTTACGTGCTTATGATGGGCCAGGAACTGGGCTAAGTTTTTTATATAATCCCCTCAACAACTCCGTAATATAGGTACTGTTATTGTCTCCATTTTATAGTCTTGGACCCTGAGGCTCTGAGTAAGTTGCCCATGCTCTCATAGCTAGCTAGAGGGAGTTGTAGAACTAAAACATCATCCTTGGACTGTTATACTGTTTTCCTTATTGCCCAGTTTATAACAGAGCAAAGGATGGAGGATTTGAGACGGGTAGAGAGTGTGGATTGAAATTTCAGGTTAGAGCAGGAGGTGAGGTGTGTGTAGCAGATAAATCACAGAATTTAGGAGGGATTCCAGGAAACAAAGGGGCTTTGGAGACTAAGGTAAAAGCATTTCCAAAGAGAAGGAAAAAAGATGTCTTCCAAAAAAAAAAAAAAAGCAAGAGAGTCTTGGTCAAACAGCATTCATGGCATCCTTATTAGTTTGGTAATGCAGGCATAAAGGAGAATCTGTGTGGCTTGATTTTTCCTTAGGGCTGTCTTGTTGGGTCCATGCCTTTCACACACAGTTTAGAGTTCATTCTAGAGGCTCATGGGAGATTTATGTCAAGTTTAACTTGGAAAAGTCTAAATCTCTCCCCTTTGAAAATGAGGACGTTTCCATGTCTCAGGTTCTGGAATCTCTTCTACTGTCCATATTTCTCACGGATCTCCGGGGGTATTTGTTTCCTTAGCCATGGCCATGAGGTCCTAGTATTTGCTCCTCTGGCCTGGACCACTGATGTTGTCAACAAGGCCAAGGCCTTTCTCACTCTCAGTATCTGTCTTGGCTTCCATTTCCTCCCAAGCATCCTGTCCTTTTCAGTTTGATGACTGTTTCCCTTGATAGGAAAGAGCAAACGATGTAGGAGTAGAGTTGTTGGCTTTGCCTGGGTTGTCTGTAGGGTTAGCCCAATGTGCCTTCTTGTTCTTCTTGCCTAGAGCTTATCTAAAGGCTGCTATCCACTGACCTTTGCATTTCCCCAAGGATGAACTCTGCATGTTCATCCTTGGCTGTGCTGCTCTCCTTCAAACATCTCTGTGTGTCCTTCAGGATGAGCTTGTGGGGGAGTGTTCTATGTCATACTGCTGATTTCTTAGGTGTCTCCCTAGCTTTTTCTTTACTGGGATCACTGATGGTCATTCACCATCTGGGATTTACTCATTCTCTTCTCTTAGGATGGTCTCTCTTTTAGAACAGGTCAGGGGGGCCCAGGCCCTTTTCTCTCAGTGGGAAGGAATTGGCTTTTCTAGTGTCTCAAAAAGCTTTCCTTTCCTTTGCTGTTTCCTGTCCATTTGCTGCATATTGTTAAGTACCTTCTGCAGAACCATGGAAGGACAGTTTGCCTTTGCAGGTTTCCGCATGATATGTTGAGAGCCATGTTGGGACAGGTGAGGTGCATGGGACAGGCTGCGGCTGACTCTCCCTGGGAGGGCTGGGAGAGTTTCAGAGGAGAAAGCATTTTGGATTTTGAAGGAAGGGTGGGACTTCTAAAGAAGGGGCAAGTAGAATCTGCTTGTGTTTGGGGAGCAGCAGGTGAACCAGGCATCAAGCATGTGGGAGAATGAGGTGAGGAGGTGAACAAGGAAGGTGAGCTGACCAAGTGACCAAGCCAGGGTCACTTCCGGTGCCTCCTTGGGAGGTAAGAGTGAAGACCAGAGCAGTCGTTCCCTTGCTTGCATACCAGCTGCGATGGCTAACACAGCACTCGGTAATCGATTTTATGGTCTGGTTTTGGTCAAGCCAGATCTTAAGGAAATTCAGAAGGCCAACCACCAATCCCTGGCATGTCATACAGGGCAGGAAAGTTACCTTGTGGCTTCCCTCTGGCCTGGGGGGTCCTTGTGGGATCCAGCCCTTGCTTCAATGCCATCACTTCATCTGTCTGGCTCCTTTCCCCATGCATAGATAAAAAGCTCACACCTTAACTCCACAGAGTTCTTCCCTCTCCGCTTGCATTAGCTCTTTCTTTGGAAAGCCTGCCCTTTTTATCCTCTAGTCCTAGCAAGAACATCCTTATCCACTTTTGGTGGTGTTTGGTAGATAGTGTTTGCCTCTTGTCTGAAAAATTCCAAGTTAATTTTCCTCAGGACCACACTCTGGCATGGGGCTGTAGAGGGACCCTGAGCCGGGAAGCGTGATGAGTGATGCTGCAAGATGATGCTGGCAATGCACGATTGTGACAATGATTTTATCTGTGGCACATGATTCATGGGCATATGGACTGAACTTTGGAGAAGGCTGGGCAAATAATGCATTTTACTGAGCACCCACCATGGGTCATGTATGAATCTGAATCCTCAGATCAACTACATTTTGAAGGTATTATCATGGCCATTTTACAGAAGAAGAGACTGAGGCCTTGTAAGGCTTAGTGGGGACTTCAGTACCATGGCTGGTGAATGTCAGATTGGCGTTCAAACTTAGCTTTGTCTGTCTTCATAGCTTGTGTCTTTCTGCCTGGCACCCACCTCCAACCCATTCCACCTTTTAAAAGCCAGTCTAATTTGAACATCTAAATCTGTGTCTATACAGATACCAGTTTTGGCTTTGGTAGTCCTTTCTTTCTTATTTTTTAAATTGAAATATAGTTGATTTACAATATTGTGTTGGTTTCAGTTATACAGCGAAGTGATTTGATTATACACACACATATATGTATATATATATATGGGCTTCCAGGTGGTGCTAGTGGTAAAGAACCCACTGCTAATGCAGAGACGCAGGGGATGTGGGTTTGATCCCTGGGTTGGGAAGATACCCTGGAGGAGGAAATGGAAACCCACTCCAGTATTCTTGCCTGGAGAATCCCATGGACAGAGAGGCATGGTGGGCTATAGTCCATGGGGTCGCAAAGAGTTGGACACGACTGAAGAGACTTAGCACAGCACAGCACAACCTTCTGTGGGCCAGCTGTGGCCCTGCCTGCCTCCCAGGGGTTCTGAGGATTAAAGGTGAGCCTGCTGGCTCAGGGCCTGGCAACAGCTAGAGTGTACTCCTTCCTTCTTTAGGCTCTTGGAAGCCTGAAAATCCATACCAAGAAAGAGGTCTATTCAACTGGGACCCCCGTTTCCAGCTGGAAAGACTGAAGCTCTGCTGGCAACCATAGATTCCTTTTAGGGTGGATCCTGGAGGGGCGGGAGCACAGCCTCCTGATGCCAAAATCACTCCCCTACCCCCTGCTCCTCTGGCCTGGTGCTGGAGACAGCTACATCTCTTTCTGCAGGAGCTGAGCCAAGTGCAGACTCATGTGTCTGACACCAGTGTCATCCTCTCCATGGACAACAACCGCAACCTCGACCTGGACAGCATCATCGCTGAGGTGAAGGCCCAATATGAGCAGATTGCCCAGAGGAGCAGGGCTGAGGCTGAGTCCTGGTACCAGACCAAGGTGAGAGAATGGCTGGCTCAGGGGTGTGGGTTGGGCCTGCACCCGGATCTTCCCCCTTGGTGAGAGGCCTGGGCCCCTGGGCTCCTCGGAGGCTGGGGCCAGACACATCCAGCCTACTCATCCAGCCGTGAGGGTGGGTCCAGGGGCCAGCAGTTACCCAGGTGGGCCTGGAACGATTTGACAGCTCACTGCCATTTCTTTGGTCTCCAGTATGAGGAACTGCAGGTGACCGCTGGGAAGCATGGGGACAACCTGAGGGACACCAAGAATGAGATCGCTGAGCTCACCCGCACTGTGCAGAGGCTGCAGGGGGAGGCAGATGCAGTCAAGAAGCAGGTGAACCTCTGGTGGGGGGCCTGAGTGTTGGCAGAGGTGTGCTCAGGGGTAAGGCCTGTTCTTCTCCCCATGGATGGGATATGCTTAAATGCTGGACCAATAAGATCAAGGAGCTCCTCTTACAGGAGAGGAAACTGAGGCTCAGAGAGGGACAGGGACTTGCCCAAGATCACACAGCATATTAGTGGTAGAGTAGCCCCCTCGAAGAAGATTGATCCCATCTCCAGAAGGTCAGAGCAGGAGTCTGAGCATTCAAGAATCCAGGTCACAGTTGCTGACTCCATCTAAGGCATGGGCTCCTCCTAAGAGCATAGTGAAGCATTTGGTTAATGGTGAGCTTGTATGATTTATTTTATCTCTTTTGTGCTGGGGTGAGTTGCAGCAGGAAGGTTTTTGTTTTTTTTTTAAGGATTTCTTTCTTTCTTTTGTTTTTTGACTGTGGTGGGTCTTTGTTGCTGCATTCGGGCTTTCTCTAGTTGTAGTGAGCAGGGACTACTCTTCATTGCGGTGCACAGGCTTCTCATTGCCGTGGCTTCTCTTGTCGTGGAGCATGGATTCTGGAGTGCTTGGACTCGGTAGTTGTGGCACATGGGCTTAGTTGTTGCTCAGCACATGTGATTTTCCTAGACCGGGGATCAAATCCATGTCCTCTGCATTGCAAGGCAGACTCTTAACCACTGAACCACCAGGAAAGCCCCCAGGAGGGTCTTAAGATTAGACTTCAGTAAGAACTTTCCCAGTGGGGCTATATGGTCTTGTTTGTATAGTATCACCTCCTCTCTCAGAGGAATATTTCTCTTTTCCTTCATTCTCAGTTGGTTGGGGCGGCAGTCAGGGGAGCTGGGGATGGTGATGTCTAGTTTAAGGGCAGAGAGATGGATGCAATGACCCTGGAGGGTGTGTCCAATACCTCTCACGCCCTGGGCAGTGCCAGCAGCTGCAGACTGCCATCGCAGATGCGGAACAGCGTGGGGGGCTGGCATTAAAAGATGCTCAGAAGAAACTTGGGGACCTGGATGCTGCCCTGAATCAGGCCAAGGAGGACCTGGCCCGGCTGCTACGTGACTACCAGGCGCTCATGAACGTCAAGCTGGCCCTGGATGTGGAGATCGCCACCTACCGCAAGCTGCTGGAGAGTGAGGAGAGCAGGTGGGTGCCCCCCACCTTCCCCGTCCTGATTCTGAGGGCTCCCGGCCCTGGCCTGTGGGAGATCCCATGTAATTGGTTCTTGTGTCAAGGGGAGGAGGGGGAGGGAGCAACCGCGGAACTGGGCTCGTAACTCATCACCTGAGACTCTCCTGCTTCTGTTCAGGGCCTCACTGTGTGTCTCCTTGACTGGCACTACTGTCAGTAATCCTGACGGTGTCTGGCAGGCCAACAGGGGACAGGGTTTTCTTTTCCAACACCAGATTCTGACCCTGGCAGAAGCTTAGAAAAAAAAGAATTCATCATCTCTGTTCTTGTGGAAGACATGAGATGCAGAGAAAGTCACCTTAGCCAGAAAATGGGCAGCTCTGTTGTGGAGTGGGTTTTGTTTCCCATCCCATAGGAGCAGGGGCTGCTGCTTATGGCCCAAGTGTGGAGGGAGGAGAGGGCAGAAGAAGGATGGAGCTGCCTGGCCTACTGAATCTCTGCTTTCTCTGCTACACTGGCTTTAGGAGCTGGCGGAAGGGTGCCTGGCCCAGGGCAGCCCTGGGCCAAGTTTTGGTTCCTTAGTTTTGTCACGCGGCCCCCGCTCCTGAGAGTCTCAAGGCCCACTGAGTTGATTTATTGTAAAGACAATGAGAGGGAGAGAGAGGGTTTTTACTTGGGCTCCTGGGACCACTGATCCTTCACCTGGCCTGTCTGTTTCCCCCAGGATGTCTGGAGAATGTCCTAGTGCTGTCAGCATTTGTGAGTATTTTGCCACCCTGGGCCCGGCCCCAGTCCTCTTCTTAGTCTGTTCAATCTGTCCTTGAGCCCTGGAGACAGGTTCAGGGGTCCCAGAGAATGAGCCCTCTGAGCCTGGTTTCCCAGGGCACCACTGTCTGAGTTCATTCCCATCACTCACTGATGTCGGGAAGCCCTGGATCCTCTCCTGACACGGCTAGCCTGCCTCACCCAGACCCTCTCTCTTGCAGCGGTGACGGGCAACTCCACCACTGTGTGCGGAGGCGGCGCGGCTGGCTTCGGGGGTGGCATCTCCCTGGGTGGGGGTGGGGGGGCCAGCAAGGGCAGATTCAGCACAAACGCAGGCTACAGCACTGTCAAGGGAGGGCCTGTCTCTGGGGGCACCTCCATCCTGCGGAAGACCACCACGGTCAAGACGTCCAGCCGGAGGTATTAGCTGCTGTCTTGCAAGCTGGGGCCCCTGCACTTCTCTCCCCACTCCCCATCCTTAGGAGCAGGAATAGCCCCAGGACCACTGACCCAGGGTACAGGCATGCCAGACCGCTCATGGGATCTGCATTTTGGGAAGGGCTCAAATCTACCCAGGTTTCCTCCTTGGTTCTGCAACAGGATGGGAGGGGTGGTTAAGGCCACCAGTTTGCGGGATGTGTTTGGATGATTCGGGGATGATATTTTGACCACAGAGAGGAGGTTGGATTTCCCCAGGCCATCTTGGCTTCTCTCACCTCTTCTGCTCATCTGCTCTGGGCTCAGGTCAGGCTGAGGGAGTATAAAGTCAGAAGTGGTCTCCCATCTCCCACCAGACCACCCCCTCCCTGAATCTACCTACGTCCCCCTCCCCTGTCTGTGCTGTGATGTATCTCAATAAATGGAAATTGCAACTAGCTGTCTGGGGCTTGTCTGTCCTGCCCAGAGAGCAGAAACTGTCAGCTGATTAACTCAGTGATGGTTAGGCAGCAACAACCACGTGCTCACAATATCTCAATCTTGCTAAAAGCACATTAGTTCAGTACCATCACCACCGTAGGCTTTGGTTCTTACTCTCCTCCTGGAGGAAGTTGGAGGGACTATGTAAGTAGCTCCCAGCAGGACCCAGCTCCCAGCAGCTGTCTGTTGCTCAGCCCCTCCCCTAATGCTACTGTGCCCCCTGCCAGCTCTGTGGGGGCAGGCAGCACGTGTTCAGTGGAGAGGTCTTGGGCTTCACAATAGGTTTAAATCCTGACTGTCACTTACTAGCTGACCTTGGGCAAATTACTTAGCCTCTTTGGGCCTCACTTTCCTCCTTTGTAAGGGGACAACAGAGGGTGAGACAGAGGATGGTTGGAGGGCATCACCGACTTGATGGACATGAATTTGAGCAAGCTCTGGGAGTTGGTGATGGACAGGGAAGCCTGGCGTGTTGCAGTCCATGGGGTCTCAGAGTCGGACATGACTGAGCAACTGAACTTCCTCCTTTGTTAAAACGGGTGTGATGGAAACATGTGTAAAGCATTTGGCTTAGAAGAGCCTTGGCAGGAACTACTTCCCTCACCTCTGGCTTCTGGTTCCCAGCTCATCATCTTGGTACTCCAAGATGATGAATTTCTCTTTCAGCCCTCACATCCAGTCATCCATAAAACCCCACATTTTCCTGCCAATAACAGAATATATATTGTTCTTAAGTGCATACGGAGCACTTTCTGGGATAAATCCTGTGTTAGGCCACAAAATAAATCTTGAAAGGCAGCTATGCTCACCACTATATCACCGATGCTGCACATAAAACAAGTCTTAGCAAATTCAAGAAGAATGGCATTGAAACATGTATAATACCATGTATGAAACGAGTCGCCAGTCCAGATTCGATGCATGATACTGGATGCTTGGGGCTGGTGCACTGGGACGACCCAGAGGGAGGGTATGGGGAGGGAGGAGGGAGGAGGGTTCAGGATGGGGAACACAGGTATACCTGTGGCGGATTCATTTCGATACTTGGCAAAACTAATACAATATTGTAAAGTTTAAAAATAAAATAAAATTAAAAAAAAAAAAGAAGACTTAAATGATATAAAGCGTCTTTGCTGACCACAAGAGTATGAAACCAGAAACCAATAACAGAAGGAAAAGTGGAAAATTCATGAATACATGGAAATTAAACAGTACACTCCAAACAACTCCAATAACCAACAGATCAAAGAAGAAATTTAAAAATGGAAATACAAAAGTATCTGGAGACAAATGAAAATGTAGCACAAGATACCAAAACTTACGAGATGCAGCAAGAGCAGTTCTAAGAGGGAAATTGATAGCTATAAACACATGTATTGAGAAAATAGAAAGAACCCAAATAAACATTTTAACTTTTACACCTCAGGGAACTAGAAAAAGAACAGAGTAAGTCCAAATTTAGAAGAAGGAAGGAAATAATAAAGATTAGCACAGAAGTGGATTAAATAGGAAACAGGAAAATAGTGGAGAAGACAAAACCCCCTAAGAGTTGGATCTTTGAAAAGGTAAACAAAGTGGAAAACGTTTAGCTAGACTAACCAAGGGAAAAAGAGATGGCCCGAATCAATGAAATTATTCAAGAAAGAGGAGACATTCAACTGATACCACAAAAATACACAGGATCAGACTTCCTGGTGGAACAGTGTGTAAGAATCTGCCTGCCAATGCAGGGGACATGGGTTCATTCCCTGGTCTGGGTAGATCCCACAGGCTGCAGAGCAACTAAGCCTGTGTGCCACAACTCCTGAGCCCACGTGCTGCAACTTTTGAAGCCCATGCATCTAGAGCCTGTGCTCCACAACAAGAGAAGCCATTGCAATGAGAAGCTCACACACCACAATGACGAGTAGCCCCAGCTTGTCACAACTTGATAAATCCTGTGCAAAGCAGCTCAGTCAAAAATAAATAAAATTATAAAAAAATACATAGGATCATAAGAGGTTGTTATGGACAACTATATGCCAATAAACTGGACAACCTAGAAGAAAGGGATAAATTCTTGGATATGTATCACTTACCAAGACTGAATCAGGAACAAACTGGAAATCTGAACCATTCAATTACCAGTAAGGATATTGAACCAGTAATCAAACGTCTCCCAACAAGGAAAATTCCAGGACCAGATGGCTTCATTGGTAAATTTTTTACTAAATATTAAAGAAGAATTAATGTTAACCCTTCTCAAACTTCTCCAAACCCCAAAGAGAATGGAAAACTCCCAAACTCATTTCATGGGATTAGCATCAAAGCCAGATAAGCACACTACAAGGAAAGAAAACTACAGACCAATATCCCTGATGACTATAGATATAAAAAAATTCCCCCCAAAATACTAGAAAACTGAATTCTGCAGCACATTGAAAGGATAATACACCATGATCAAGTGGGATTCATCCCTGGGATGCAAGGTTGGCTCAACATACACAAATCAATGTGTGGTACATTAACAGAATAAAAAATTAAAAAATCATATGATTATCTTAATGTGCGTGCTTCTTGCTAAGTCTCTTCAGTCATGCCTGACTCTTTGGGACCCTATGGACTGTAGCCCACCAGGCTCCTTTGTCCATGGGATTCTCCAGGCAAGAATACTGGAGTGTGCTGCCATGCCCTCCTCCAGGGAATCTTTCTGACCCAGGGATCTGCGTCGTCTGAATGCATGAAGAAAAAGCATTTGAAGAAATTCAACACCCACTCATATAAGAATTACCAACAAACTAGGTATAGAAGGAACATACCTCAGCATAATAAGGTATAGAAGGAACATACCTCAACATTTATCACAAGCCCACAGCTAACATCACACTTCAAGGTAAAAGGTCACAAGCTTTTCCTCCAAAATCAGGAACAAGGCAAGGGTGCTCACTCTCACAATTCCAATTCAGCTAACTGGAAGTGGTAATCAGATAATTAAAAAAAAAGAAGCATAGTTAATATACAGTGCTGTGTCAGTTTCAAGTGTAAAGCAAAGTGATTCCGTTATACATATACACATATGTATATATCCTAACAGAGAAACAATTTTATTGAAATTATATTTCACTTCAAGTTTAATTGCTCAGTCGTGTCCGACTCTTTGCGACCCCATGGACTGCAGCACGCCAGGCTTCCCTGTCCATCACCAACTCCTGGATCTTGCTCAAACTCATGTCCATCGAGTCGGTGATGCCATCAAGACATCTTACTCTCTGTTGTCCACTTCTCCTCCTGCCTTCAATCTTTCCCAGCATCAGGGTCTTTTCCAATGAGTCAGTTCTTTGCATCAGGTGACCAAAGTACTGGAGTTTCAGCCTCATTATCAGTCCTTCCAGTGAAAATTCAGGGCTGATTTCCTTTAGGATTGACAGCCTCTACCATCAGGAAACTTCCATAATAAGCCTCTTATCCTTATCCATCAGAGGGCAGACAGAGTGAAAACCACAATCACAGAAAACTAATCAAACTGATCACATGGATCACAGCCTTGTCTAACTCAGTGAAACTAGGAGCCATGCCGTGTAGGCTCGGGCGGGTCATGGTGGAGACTTCTAACAAAACATGGTCCACTGGAGAAGAGAATGGCAAACCACTTCAGTATTCTTGCCTTGAGAACCCCATGAACAATATGAAAAGGCAAAAAGATATGAAATTATAGTTAGGACTTAAGAAATAGAAACAGCTTCATCATATAACAAAATGCAAAGATTATACTATGGGCCAGGAAGATCCACTAAGGACAAATTGTTATGTTACTTAGAAATACTCGTGTAAATCTGGGAATGGCCCGGACACAGGGGTTTCCAGGCTGAATTTCTGGAGACTCAGAACCCCAGGGGCTGCTCTCAAGGGGTCTGGGAGAGGCCAGCAGGCAAGAAGTTTCATATTTCCCTCCTCTGCACCAATCAGAGCATCTCCTCTTTTACTTGTTTTACAAATGGGGCTGTGCATTTGTTTTTGATGACAAGAATGGTTTTGCTGCCAGAACGTGTTGGGTTACCCCTGCTGACACATGCCTGGGGGGTGGGGGAGACCAGAAATGCTCTCTGCCCCTGAGAAAGGGGGGATTGTGCACAGACCCCACTTCCCGATTCTAAGGGCTCTCCACCCTCTCTCTGCCCTCACTGTCCCCGTTCCGAAATGCTGACTGGTCCTTTCTGTAGAATTTCTGATCCCCAAGTTGGCTCTGGCTCCCCATGGAGTGACTCAGGGGTGGCTGAGGCTGGGTGACTGAACAGGGTGAGGGCACCAACCCAGTCAGGACAGGCGGGGGTGCTTTCCCACACCACACACCAGGTTTGGGGCTAAGAGTAAAAGACTTGGGATCCCCGTAATCCCAGGACTGAATGCCAGGGCTTGTCTCCCTCACCCACAAAGCCCCGGGCAAACACACCCTCCGCTCTCCTCCACACCCCTGTCAGCTGCTTATTCCTCTTTGACAAGATGGGGAACGGCTGCCAGTTGAGGAAGGGTCACAAGGACAGGAGTGGAAGCTGTGGAGGTGGGGCAGGGAACCGGATTTTAGCTGCTGCTTCCAGGTAGAGTCACCTGGTCCAGTTTCCTGCCTCTGGCCCAGGGCTGCAGGAGGCAACCTTCCCCTTTTCACGGATGGAAACTCTTCTTTGCCTTTCTCCCTCGGGGGAAAGGGCTCTCTTGTACACTGAGGGCATGCTGCCTTGAGTTTTTCAGGCTACAGTCCAAGGATTTTGTGAACTTCTGGAAATTTTGACTTTATAATGAACCACAGAATAGGGCTCTAGTCTAGAACTTTCTTTCTGTTTGGTGTGGGTTTATTGTAGGATTTGTCATTTAGCTAATTTGGACTTAGTTGGAGGACACAGAATTGGCCCCCCATGACAGGGTCCTATCTTATTGGTTACTTGTAAGGACAGGGCTACATGATCTGATCAACATTCCTTGGCAGAAGCAGGGATAGAACATTTAGCATGCTGGCGGAGGCCCTGTGGCTGCTCTGGTGGACCACAAGCTACGGGTCAAAATTCCTGTATAATTGTTTTTCCTGCAGATTCTGATATAAACCATTGGGGTGTAGAGATCAAAGTCACAAGCTTTGAAGTTAGATGGACAGGACTGGCCACCTACCTCCACCACTTCCTAGCTGTGTGATCTTAGTCAAATTATATAAGCTCTCTCAACCTTGGTTGTCTGTAGCTCTAAACCGCCTGGCGACCCCCTTTAGCTGGGTTGTTGTGAGGAAGGGAATTCTTATAAGAAAAAGCACTCAGCGTCCAGCACATGATGGCAATTCTGTGGGAGAGTAACTGTTACCTGGAAAGCCAGGCAGCCTTCCCCTCATCTTTCTGTCTGAGGGATGACCTCTGCCTCAACTTAGGGTTTGCATGATGAGAAGTACCTCCATTGAGGATCCATGGTTTGGGTGTCCCACAGGCACAAAATAAGATTGATTATATATTATAGATTATTTCCCTTAAAGTCCCTTCCACCTCTGTTGGCTTTCTGTTTTATACACACCTTAAGGACGCAGGATTCTCTTGCATTGGGGTGTCAGAGCTATAGACTATAAGACACAATGGACACATCACAAGACACCGTGGGGCTACATCTCTGGGGAGGAAAACCCTCCTCCTAGCCTACAAAGGTCCTCGTCAACCCCTAGAGGCAGCCAGGAGGATGGAGCCATGAGTGGGAGGTGAGGCAGGTGAGGGGTCTGAGCCCTGGGTTCTGCCCCTTCCCACCCTCAGGGCAGAAAAGCAGACAATCAGACCTCAGCTCCCCTAGAGGGTGGCTCCAGCTGTTCCCTGCTCCTTCAGCTGCAGCCTCAGCCATGCCCACTAGGGTGGAAATCGGTAAACCCTTGCATACTCGCGTCCTCAGAGCCGGTTCAAGGTTTGCTCAGGTGCCCAAATCTGGATTGACCGCTGTACAAATTAGACAAACTGACTTTACATCAGGCAGGATGGTATGGGTGAGAGGCCAGGGAGGGCAGAGCCTTTGGGAATAGACTGATGTCAGTTGGAGTCCTAGCTCCATCACTGTGTGACCCTGGGGGCTACTTCACCGCCCCTGGGTCTTCCAAGTCATCATTTGTAAGCACCGTTGTGATGCTGACTACAGAGAGCTTCTAGGAAGATTCCATGATCACATGTATATAAAGCAGTCAGCACAGAGCCTGGCACAAAGCTGGCACTTCATAAATACTCACTGAGAGAAGGATGTCCAACCCTGACCTTCACAGGAGATGGTCTTGGCTCTAGAAGGCTCCCCTACTACAGGTGGATGGACCATGGCTCGGGCTTTCTCCAGTGGACCTTTGATGGAACCCTGGTGGAGGGGGGTGTCTCCTGTCCCACTGCCATAGCCCTTCCAAGCACTCATTTACTTAGAGGCCATCTGGACAGGTGCATAGGGAGCCCAGCAAAGACAGAGGTCGATGGGGACAGAGGGTGAGGTGTGGATGAGAAGTAGAGGAAGAGGAGGGCAGGGAGAGGCAATGAGGGTGGGGGTGGGGAGAGAGGAGCTGGCTGGAGGAGAGAGCTCCCAGCCAGTCCAGTCTTCCTGCAGCCTGGTTCCCATGACCTGGATCCATGCAGCACCTTCTCATCCCACGGGCCTCCTCAGTCTCTTTGCACGGAAGGGGCTGCTCATTTTTTTTTTTTTTAATTATTTTTGGCTGTGCTGGGTCTGCGTTCCTGTGAGGGCTTTCTCTAGTTGCAGCAAGTGGGGGCTACTCTTCGTTGCAATGTGAGGGTTTCTCATTGCTGTGGCTTCTCTTGTTGCGGAGCCTGGGCTCTAGAGCGCAGGCTCAGTAGCTGTGGCACATGGGCTTAGTTGCTCCGTGGCATGCGGGATTGTCTTGGACCAGGGATCGAACCCTTGTCCTCTGCACTGGCAGGCAGATTCTTAGCCTCTGGACCTCCAGGGAAGTCTAGGGCTGCTTGTTTTTGCAGTGGCCAGTTTTCAATTGGTCAGGGTCAGCTTGGGCCTGTGGGAATCACGAACGCCCTCTTCACTGCCGTTCCCCAGATTCAGGATAGCAGTCTCATTAGAGATTGAGAAGAGAGATAAAGATTCATCTGATTTCTCCTCAAAAGTGGCAACACCAAAGCCTGGGCAGGATGTAAGAATGAATGTCTCCAGACCTAGTGTGTACCAGGCACTGTAGGTACATCATCTCATGATCTATGAGATCATCTAAGATCTATGGGTTCTGAGACATTAGGTGACCTGCCCAAGACTGCACAGCCAGTTAGTAGCAACAGGTGGGATTTGAATACAGATCCACTGCACTCAGTGGGAAAGACTTTAAGTTCAAGCTTAAAACTAGGGTATTGTATTTGAAAACATTGCTCTGAGAAGGGGCTCATAGGTTTCATTATTCTGCCAAAGATGTCCCCATCACCCCATTGTTCCAGCTCCTGCCCCAAATGCTGAGACTGTTATGGGAAAACAGACATGGCCTGTCCTAGTGGGCCAAGCAAACGACTGGGCAGCAAATGGAGTAGCGTGGCACACAGTCAGGACCCAGGCTGGAGAGTGCTGACCTAGAATCTGGTAAATGCAGGCTGGAGTCCCAAGAAGGAATGGAAGTCCTGAGAGCCCGAGGCAGAGTCACCTGTATTTCGCCTCCAGCTCCATGCCTGGCAGATAGTAGGTTTTCAATAATTGTGTATCAAGCCAAGCTGAGTCTTTTTAAAAACTATTTATTTATTTTTGGCTGCCCTGGGTCTTTGTTGCTGTGCACGAGCTTTCACTAATTACAGAGAGCTGGGGCTACTCTTTGTTGGGGTGCATGGACTTCTCATTGCAGCGGCTTCTCTTGTTGCAGAGCATGGGCTCTAGGGCATGTGGGCTTCAGTAGTTGCGGTGCATGGACTCTAGAGCTCGGGCTCAGTAATTGTGGCGCACAGGCTTGTAGTCTGTTGGCATGTGGAATCTCCCTGGACCAGGGATCGAACCCATGTACCCTGCATTGGCAGGTGGATTCTTAACCACTGTACTACCAAGGAAGTCCCAAGCTGAGTCCTGATCTACAGGTTTGGAAGTCTAGCAGGCTGGACTATGGATTTCCCCTTTTGTATATATGTGTGTGTGCTTGTTAGTTGCTTAGTCGTGTCTGACTCTGTGTGACCCCATGGACTGTAGCCCACCAGGCTTCTCTATCCATGGGATTCTTCAAGCAAGAATACTGGATGGATTTCCAGGCCCTCCTCCAGGGGATCTTCCTGACCCAGGGGTTGAACCTGGGTTTCCTGCATTGCAGGCGGACTCTTTTCCATCTGAGACACTGGGGACACACTTTTCGGGGCCAAGTGCACACAGAGGAATAGAAATGCTGGTGACAAATATACGTGCAGTCTCTGACAGGTTACAGAGCCCTCGTTCCTTGTAATCTCAGGATCTTGACAGAAGGTGAAGGCAAATATTTGTATTATTTCCAATTTATGGGTGAAGCAACTGAGCACCAGAGAATGACTAGCTGCAGGTTTGCAAAGCGTGCATTTGAAGTCAGCCTCTCAGGTTCCAAATTCTGTGGAGTGAGCGACAGAGCAACGGTTGTCTTGTCTGGAGCAGGGAGGCCCCTGGAGGCTGGTGAGATTAGAGTACAGTGTCGGGTGGGGGGGCGGTGGTGACCCAGGAGGCCCTGGGACACTGGTTCAGCTTCTCGGGGAAGAGAGTGTGCCCTCCGAATGACTTCTGTAGGTGTGTTTGTGACATGTTCAGCAGGTGCAAGAAGGATGGGCCAGTGCCAAAGGCCAAGCCCAGAGATGTTTCAGATTTTTCCCTTTATGCCCCTGCAACCAAGCCCTGCTTTCCAGCACATATAAGAGACCCAGACTGGTGCTGCTGCAGTCAGTGACCTGGCCCCTCTTGCTTCTCCCTGACAACTCTGAGCTTGCTCGTCTCTCTCCAGTCATGATCGCCAGACAGCAGTATGTGCGAGGCGGGCCCCGTGGCTTTAGCTGCGGCTCGGCCATCGTAGGTGGGGTCAAGAAGGCTGCTTTCAGCTCAGCCTCCATGTCCGGGGGTGCAGGCCGCTGCTCCTCTGGGGGCTTCGGCAGCAGAAGCCTCTACAACCTTGCGGGGAACAAGAGCATCTCCATCAGCATGGCCGGGTGCCGGCAGGGTGCCGGCTTCGGGGCTGCAGGTGGCTTTGGGGCTGCTGGAGGTTTTGGCTCTGGTTTCGGCGCTGGTGGCTTTGGCAGTGGATTCGGGGGCTCCTTCGGTGGACGAGGTGGTGCTGGCTTCCCGGTCTGCCCTGCTGGAGGGATTCAGGAAGTCACCATCAACCAGAGCCTGCTGACCCCACTCCACGTGGAGATTGACCCTGAGATCCAGAAGGTCCGGACTGAGGAGCGTGAGCAGATCAAGCTCCTTAACAACAAGTTTGCCTCCTTCATCGACAAGGTGAGCGGCCCCTTGGTCAGATAAGGTGGTAGAAGCCAGGGCTTCTGAGTCCCAGCATCTCATACCTAATCCTGCTGCAGACTTAGGAAACCTGTGGATTTCTCTGGGCCTCTGTTTCCTACCTGGTTAAGGAGAACCGTTACTCTTTCTCTTTTATCCTGTGGCTGGTGGGAAAACAGGCTGCTCAAAGCGGTTCAATGTTTGAATTTCCCTGAGGTTGCTATGTGCTTCTGGGCAAATCATTCAACTTTTCTGGGCCCAGTCACCCCAGCTATAAAACGGGTACATCGTTTCTCTGCTTTTTCTCTAGATTTTGGTTTCAGAAATAACATGTTTAATAATATAGTTCATTCATTCTAGCTAATACGATTGCTTAACTACTGGCACTTCCGATTTTGGGGCAGAAGAAAACCAGGCTGCTTTCTCAAATGAGAGAGGGACTGACTCCAGTGGCAGATTCCAGGGCCCATGAGGACCTCAGAAGGTCATCGTGTTCATCCTCCTGACTGGGCAAAATTGCTCATTTTGGGGTCTTTTTGAAGAGGGAGTGGGCTGAATCTCTCCTTTTTTTTTTTTTTGTAGTCTACTTTCCTTCTCCTTGCAAGGTCTAGAGGTTCAAGACTTTTGCGCTGTATGCCATGTTTATGTGTGATGGATAATAGTAGACAGATTAGTTCCACAGAGTCATTAATTCCAAGACGAATGACCGAATGGGTGGGTGAGCACATTTGGCCCAGGGTGCCCTGGTTCTCTGTGCAATGAAGTCTCAGTTCTCTTAGATGAATGGGGCAAGAATGAACGATCTTGGCGTAGATTGAATGGGAATATTTGTTCTTGCTAGCTTGAAGAAATCCCTAGTAGCTTAAAAGGGCTTCACTATGACTCTAGGACCTACAGGTGCAAAAGTAAGACTGACGGTTGGGTGCTTACTTGTCTTATCTCCCATCATCGGTTTAAGTTCAAATCATGATCAGTCACCCTTATCTGCTTTCTTTTCTATTCTGAGGCACATAAAGTGGAAATGTCATGCTACACCTTGGTTTATCTGGCTAGATCTCTTCCTAGAGGGAAAGTTCAGGGAAGTTCCCTTGCAGGACTGAGTCTATGAGACTCAGAATATGTCTAGTGCTGGATCTTAGACATTTTATATTCCATTCTGCACAGGTTCACAGGGACACACGAGGTCCATTTATAAGAAAGCTTGTTTAAAAACATCTTCAGTGAGTTTATGATTCCTTTGCCTTGGGTGAGGTCACACTGAGTGCAATAGCCCCTAGGCTCTGGTTGTGTTTCCTGAATTTGTTTTATTATTTCATAGAAGTTCAATGTTCTTCTCAGCAATTCTTCCCAGGCCTTCTGGACCCCTGTGGTCCAGTTGTTCTTGCTGCACAGTCAGGCCCCGATGCGTGGGCTCTGCTCTGTTCTTCCCAACACATGTGGCCCACTTGCTTCCGTGGAGGGGGGGTGCCATACTGACTCCAGCAGATGGTGCCTGAAGTTGTAAGGTGGTGGCCTTACTCTGAAGGCTCTTGGGCTTCCAGGTTGGCTTGGGTTGACTGGGTTGGTGTGGTCCAGCCCTCCTGCCAGAGTTTCAGGCTCTCATCAGTTGGTTGGTGCCTTTGTTAAATACAGGTGCGGTTCTTAGAGCAGCAGAACAAGGTGCTAGAGACCAAGTGGAAACTCCTCCAGCAGCAGACGACTACCACATCTGTCAAAAACCTCGAGCCCTTCTTTGAGGCCTACATCAATGCCCTGAGGAAGCAGGTGGATTCCTTAGCCAACGACAAAGGACGCCTGCAGTCTGAGCTGAAGATCATGCAGGACAGCGTGGAGGACTATAAGACCAAGTATGTAGGGAGCGAATGCCGTCCAGCAAATCTGACTGTGCCCCGGCCAGGGGCTCCTCTTCAGTCATTTAGATTCCCAGGCTCAGAAGAGACCCTGAAGAGTCAGGGATGACCTCCAGTCTGTTCTGCATCTACATGGTCACTTTTTAAAATAGGATGTCATCAGCTCTAAGTTGCCCCAAACAGAAAATGAGTGATAGGTCCAGGGAGCTGGGCGTGGCATATACCAAACAGATGGAAAGTAACACAGCAGGCTGAGGAGAATACAGGCTGTAAGGAGAGATGGACCTGCTTGGCATACTGATTCTTCCACTTACGAAGCTGTGTGATCTTGGCCGGCTTGCTTAACCTCTCTGAATCTTAGTTTTCTTCATCTTTATTATTATTATTTATTGGCAGCACTGTGCAGACTGTGGGATCTTAGTTCCCTGACCTAGGATCAAACTCATGCCCCCCTGCAGAGGGAGTGCAGAGTCTTAACCAGTGGACCACCAAGGAGGTCCTTCTTCATCTTTAAAATGGGAATAATAGTTCCACCTTATAGGTTGAGAGAATTAAATGACATTAAATGAGATAGAGAAAGCAGGTAGCGTAGTGCTGGGCGTACAATGACCATTGAATGCATAGTAGCTTTTAGTATGCTCATTATGGGATGAAACAGAAAAATACCAGCTCCCTCTCTCAATTCACTCTCATACCAAAGAAAAAGAACTGGAGCATTGGCAACTCTCCTAAGAATTTAGTCCACCTAATAGCCAAAGGACAGCTCTTCTACTGAAATCAAATCAACCAGATCATGCTTGTTCTCCTCCTCACACCTTATCTCTCGCAAACAGTCTTTTTCAATTTTGTTTTTCACTCCTCTGAATAAACTAGAATCTAGACTGTTGTCTCACACAAGGTCATTACTCAGCAAATGTAAATGAAATTAATATCTGCATGAACGTGGGGAAATGTAGCCAATCAGATGGATTTTTTCCAATAGGTGTTTGAAAACCAGCAGGAAAGAGTGAGAAACACTGGCCCCCTGTGGGGCTGTTGTCTTTTCTTTCTCATCCCCCCTCCCAGGTATGAAGATGAAATCAACAAACGCGCAGCTGCTGAAAATGACTTTGTGGTCCTCAAGAAGGTGAGGGTTGAAGGAGGGTAGGGATGTGCTCCCAATTCCCTCAGGAGTGGTCTTTGGCTTGAATCACGGGTTTGGTTCATCCTGACCTTCTCCCCCACGCCCCGCTCCACCCTTCCTTAGTACTATCCAGACCTCACTGAATTAGGAATTAAGGCTGTGAAAAAAGCCCATATGGATAATTAACTTCCATGTCTGCAGGTGGCTTTAGGGGCAGAACAGGCCAAATAAGGTGAGGCCCTTACCACCTCACCTGGTGCTACCTGTGTGTCACATAATGCCCCCTGCCCCTCATTGGAATGCTTGTACCTTATCTCTTATCCTCCCTTCTCCTCTGCAGGACGTGGATGCTGCCTACATGAACAAGGTGGAGCTGGAGGCCAAGGTGGATGCCCTGAACGATGAGATCAACTTCCTGAGGGTCCTCTATGCTGCGGTGAGGACTCCATCTTCAACCCCCTCCATTTAGGGAAGGCCTCCACCTGTGAGGCTGCTGGTTGGAATTGACAGTCCTTTGAAAGGACTCCAACTCCCTTACTTCAGGGCCATGAGCTCTCAGCAAGATCATGGATAGAAAGGATTGAAGTGACAGATTCAACTGAAACCGAGAGATTCTCTAAACCAGAGGTTGTCTTAGAGGATTAGATCTGAAGTTTGCACGGGATAGAAGTGATTGCTGTCTAGCATTTCTCCAGTGAGAAAGATCATTATCTTCCCTTCCATGCCAATATACTTGAGCCTCCTGACCTGGAGTGACTTGTGGTCCTCAGGGAGCAGGGAAGACTACAGGCATTGCTCTTCTGTCCTGAGATGTCACCAGCCACTTGATTTCTACATAGAAATTTACCCCTCCTCCTCTTCTGTATACTTTGGGAATGCCAAGTCAGCTCCCATCTGAGCCTGTGGCATGGCCATTTCCATGATGATGGTGGGTCTCTGGTGTCAGAGATTAGGGAAGACCCTCCAGTAGGCCTGATATGAGACATTTTCCCTGCAGGAGCTGTCCCAGATGCAGACCCAGGTCAGCGACACATCCGTGGTTCTCTCCATGGACAACAACCGCAATCTGGACCTGGACAGCATCATTGCTGAGGTCCGGGCCCAGTATGAGGAGATCGCCCAGAGGAGCAAGGCTGAGGCTGAGGCCCTGTACCAGATCAAGGTGAGTGCTGGGGGTCTTTCTGGAGTTGGTGGCTTCTGGGGCTCTGCTTTTGATGTCTGTGAGCAAGCCATCATCAGCTCGAGCCCAAGAGAAGTCAGAGGTAAACTGATTCTTCTGGGCGTCACTGATCCTGGTCTGCCTGGAGATTATGTGACATTTTGTATTACCCCTGCCACCTGTGGCTATTCTTGCTGAGTTCATTGGAGGATAGACCTCACCCAAACAACCCTGACCCTTGCTTCCCTGGGTCTCAGGTCCAGCAGCTTCAGACCTCAGTGGACCAACATGGAGACAGCCTGAGGAACACCAAGAATGAGATTTCAGAGCTTAACAGGTTGATCCAGAGGCTGCGGGCTGAGATCGAGAACGTCAAGAAGCAGGTAGGTGTCACCTCTACCTGAGAGCCTCACTACAGGGCCAGGGGCCCAAGATATGTCTCAGAGTAGACAAGCAGACAAGGCATGAGGCTGGAAGACTTTGAGCTGGTCTGCAGGGGATTTGTAGCTCTTTGCACAAGGAAATGGCAATCCACTCCAGTATTCTTGCCTGGGAAATCCCATGGACAGAGGAGCTGGTGGGCTATAGTCCATGGGGTGGCAAAGAGTTGGACACGACTTAGTTACTGAAAACGGACAAGTCATACCCAAATCTTTTCAGCAGTAACCTAGTTAGCATAATATGACACCTCAGTAAATAAGGTTTCTTGGCTCTTTTTCATTGTTTGTTTTATTTTGTTGAATTGGTGGACTCTAGCAGGAGTGAATAAAATGCATGAGTCAGGGAAGGTGGGGAGGACAGACAGAATCCTAACATCCTAAGCCAAGTAAAGTGGCTACAGGAGAGGGGACAGATTTCGAGGTCTTGACAACAGGCCCTAATGATTGACTGCCTGTCCCTTGCCATCGTCTTCAGTGCCAGACTCTGCAGGGATCCGTGGCCGACGCAGAGCAGCGTGGGGAGGTGGCCCTAAAGGATGCCTACAGCAAGCGCACGGAGCTAGAGGCCGCCCTGCAGAAGGCCAAGGAGGAGCTGGCCCGGGTGCTGCGAGAGTACCAGGAGCTCATGAGCGTCAAGCTGGCCCTGGACATCGAGATTGCCACCTACCGCAAGCTGCTGGAGGGCGAGGAGTGCCGGTGAGTGGGGAAGGCAGGGTGGGAACAGGGGAAACGGAGAGGGTCCAGAGCCATGACCAGTCCAGGGCGCCTCTGCTGCACCGTTTGCTTCAGTGCTGGTGTGTTATAAACCGGGATGTTACATGCAGGTTCACATTCAGGCCTCAATTCAGCTTAACAAGGGGGAGGGTGCTTGCCACCGGCTTGTTGAATGAAGCGTGGCTCCAGGCTTGCTGAGGTTCACTGCTCTTTCTCTCACCTACAGAATGTCTGGAGAATGCCAGAGTGCTGTGAGCATCTGTAAGTACTGTCTGCTCCCTACTGTGGCTGTTTGTTCGCCCTGGTTTGGGGTGAGATTCCCAGTAACAGTGCTGATGGAGTTACCTTGTTCTTGCCTTTTTCCCGCAGCTGTGGTTGGTGGAGCTGCCAGCGCAGGAGGCCTCGGTGGAGCGTTAGGAGGCAGCTCTGGATTTGGCCTGGGCTCTGGCTCCTGCGCAGTTGGCCTCGGTGGAGGGTTAGGAGGCAGCTCTGGATTTGGCCTGGGTTCTGGCTCTGGAAGTGGCTTTGGATTTGGTGGTGGCATCGGCGGCAGTTCCAGTGGCAAGATCATCTCTACCACCACCGTGTCCAAGAAATCCTTCCGATAAAGGAGACGGGGGCCCTGCAGCCCTCTGCGGCCAGCCTGCCCAGCCCTGGTGTCTCTGCTTCCTTCACCTCTACCTCCACTCTCCTTTCCTGGGGCTCATCTTACCAGTGTCACCTCAGTGCCAGGACATGGACTCTGCCCTCTTAGAGTTTGGTAGCTTCTTCCCATTTGGGCTTGTGATCCAGCTGGAATGGGAGAGGTGTCGGCTGACTCTTTACCTCCCATTGACAGAGGAGAATCCAACCAGGTGCCTCATCTCCAGGATTATCAGGGTCATGTGTCCCCTCCCAGCCCAACGCTGCCTCCTACCAGATCCTGCATCTCACTCTACATCAGGACCAAACTCCTCCATCACCGGGCAGCAACCGACCCTGCAAGGTCGGGACAAGAACCCCTGAGTACCCTGTCTACTCTTCTCCTTCCCTTTATCCATCTTCGGGTGAATCTTCAATAAAACACCTTTGTCATTCATCTCTGAGCAGTTGTGTTGTTCCTTGGGAGAAGTCCCCAGAATTCTGGTAAAAGGGAAAGAGGCTGGGGCCCAAGGGATCTGTCAGTCCCTATTAAGGTCATCTGCCCAGATTATTGGGAGAGAAGTGCGGTGTGTGAAGCCTGAAGGCTGCCTTCAGAATAGGAGCACAGACTCAAAACAGCCAACAGTTGTACAGAGACCGCTCATTGCAGGCAAGCAGGGCAGTACCATTTCAGTGCTGAGACTCAGGCATCTGGAGGGAAGGGGTGCAAGTGTGGAGGCATGGGGCGTAGGGCAGGTATGGGGACAGGCAGTCAGGGGTCTCCACTGAATACAGAACAAGAGGTTATGGCGCTTATGGAGAGTTCATGCTTAGTGTCTAGCAAGGCCTCCTTGTCTTCATGGAACTCCAGGCACCGGCTCTCCCTCCAGGTCAGCAAGGCTTTCAGGAACTTGTTGGCACAATCAACAAGGTCACGGTTGTTGGATGGAGCAGTGAAAACACGTTGCTCTAATAGAGCTCTCATGCCGAGCTCACTTGCCCCTGTCCTCAGGTGACTCTGTCAGGGTTATCTGAATGGCCGTCCCTGTGTGGTGGGAGAGTGGAGGCAGTAGAGGATGCCTGACTGGGGCCAGCCCTGGAGGTTCTGGTTGGACAATCGGAGGTGGGGGTCGGGGTGTACAGCCTTTGGGGACCCTCTGTTCTGGACCGATGATACCTGGAGCATCACCATCTTCCCTTCTTCAGCAAAGTTCCAGTGTGCGGTCTGACCTGTATCCCTCTTGCTGTGTTTGCAGGTTGCACTCCCCTCCCCCCTCCGCTGTCAGTTGGTGCCTCCCACCCTCCATTGCCAGGGAGTGTCTGCAGACTCCAATCGTTCCACATGGTGCCTCCCACCTTACTGTGTGCAGACGAAGGGCACACGGTTTGCCCAGGCTGGTCTCTGCTCACAGGCAGGCTTAGGGCAGCAGGGCAGAGCAGTGAAGGGTGCACCTCAGGGGCTTGTGCTCCCTGGCAGGGGCCTCCTACCAGAAGCAGCCGCTCCCTGGGCTTGCTGGCTGCTCCTTCACAAGTTAATCTCCGCATTGTCCCGGGGCTCACTCCGTGGGCAGAGCAGGAAGTCTTGGACTTCTTCCCCTCACTACACCCCTCCCCTGGGTTGGATGCTGAATAGGCCTTTTCCCTGAGCTTCTGGGGTGGAAGGAGGAGTCAAGGATTAAAAGCAGGGGAGGGGCTTCTCAAGTTCACCCCCCAGGAAGCTGCAGGTCACAGTGAGCCACACCAGAAGCTGAAACCCAGAAGCCTGGCAGATTAATGCGGGCGGGAGCACAGGAGTGTCACTGCGGGGCCTCCCAGGCCCTCCTCAGTTGAATTAAACCACTTGCAAAGTTAGATCGTAGAGGAGACATGTACGTGTGTATCTTTGCATAGACAGGTTTGTATTTGTAGGCAAGCAGCTACGCAGATGTGTTTTTTTTTTTTTTTAATTTAATTTTATTTTTAAACTTTACATAATTGTATTAGTTTTGCCAAACATCAAAATGAATCCACCACAGGTATACATGTGTTCCCCATCCTGAACCCTCCTCCCTCCTCCCTCCCCATACCATCCCTCTGGGTCGTCCCAGTGCACTAGCCCCAAGCATCCAGTATCGTGCATCGAACCTGGACTGGCAACTCGTTTCTTACATGATATTTTACATGTTACAATGTCATTCTCCCAAATCTTCCCACCCTCTCCCTCTCCCACAGAGTCCATAAGACTGAAGGAAAAACATAAATACAGTATTCTAACGCATATATATGGAATTTAGAAAGATGGTAACAATAACCCTGTGTACGAGACAGCAAAAGAGACACTGATGTATAGAGCAGATGTGTTTTTAAAATTTATTTAAGAAGACTCCTGTTTAACATAAAAGAGCCCCTTAGGGAGGTGGCTGAGGGAGCTGTGACCCCCTTTGTGGCCCCTTCAGGATTCGGTGCTAGGGCAAAGGGAAGGGTGGGCCGAGAGAAAAAGGTTTCACTTTAGCACCTGCTCCATCTTTTGCTGTGTTGAAGATCGGGACTCAACGGTAGACTCTTTCTCCCATGTTGGTGAGGTGGTGAAGGGGGCAGGTATATGAACTGACAGAGGGCGGGACTCTAACCTTTTCTGAGAGGCACCCTTTCTTCTAGGAAGTCTCCTGGGAGCCGTTCCACCCTCTTGGCTCACCCTGCTGGGTCTCCCTTAGGCCTCCTGGGGCCTCCTTCTGATCACACTCCCTTCTCTGCATGCTGTTCCGAGGCCTGCAGACTTCCTCTCATCAGACCGGAAGCTTTCTGTCAGAAAATCCACAGTCTGAGGACTTCGGCTGGACAGGCTTCACTGCGGGGCTGTCTCCCTTGGGGAGGACATAGCTTCATGTGACTGTGGGTTCATGAGTATGGGGGTTGTTGGGGAGGCAGACACGCCAAGTTCAGACTTCCCATACTTTCAAGAGAGTGGCAAGAGCAATGATGTATGTGTTAATTGCTCAGTCGTGTCTGACTCTTTGCGACCCTATAGACTGTAGCCCGTCAGGCTCCTCTGTCCATGGAATTCTCCAGGCAGGAATATTGGAGTGGGTTGCCATTCCCTTCTCCAGGGGATCTTCCCGACCCAGGATTCGAACCTGGGTCTCCTGGATTGCAGGCAGATTCTTTACCATTTGAGCTATAGGGAAGCAAGAGCAGTGGTAAAAGTAAACAATGAGGCTCTGAAAGCACAGGGGAGAAGCATTCAGTTTTTAAAAAGAAATATTTTATTATTTGGCTGTTCCAGGTCTTAATTTTGGCATGACAACTCTTAGCTGTGGCACATGGACTCCCAGTTGCGGCATGTGTGATCTAGTTCCCCAACTAGGGATTGAACCCAGGCCCTTTGCATTGGGAGTGCAGAGTCTCGACCACTGGATCCCCAGGGAAGTCCCAGAAGCATTCACTTTTGCCAAGAGAATCAAAGGAGGCTTCCTGGAAGAGGTGATCCCTGAGATAAATCTTGAAGCCTGAGAAGGAGTCAATCAGGTGAAAGAGTTGTGGACCTGGAGTTGGGGCAAGGGGCTCAGGGAGGTAGGGTGCTCTAGGCGGTAAGAATACTGGAGTAGAGGCAGGGAATCGAGGTGCCATGTAGCGTATATAAGAACCCACAGTAGCTTGGCATCATACCAGATTAGGAACAGGACGTGGTGGAAGGGAGGCTGGAGAGCAAGGCCCAGGCCAGGCATGGAGAGTGGCTTGGCCCATCATCTGATTTGTGTGGGGCTTTAGCTTTGTGTTCCAAGACTAGGCAAGCTCAGAAAGAGGCTTGTCTGAGACAGCAGGTCTGAAAGAGACAGAGGGAACTCTGGGGAACCTGCCTTCAGGGAGTGGCCTGTAGGCCCAGGACATGCTTTGGACTCCTGTCTGGGAATGGCCACTTCTGCATCTCACTGCCTTTCCACGTGGCGGTCAGGCTGAGTCTTGTGATTCTCTACCTCCTTTCCCAGTCTTGTTCACCAGGAGGAAATGTTCTTTGCTGTCATTCCCTTGTCTTCTATCTCCCCATAGTGATAGTCATTTCTTCAGTATTTTTTGAGCATCTGCTTTATGCCAGAGACTGTAAATCACTGTTCCTAAGTCTCCTTTGATAACTTACACGATATCTCATGGTCACCTTATTTCTTATCTTGATCACAGCCTCTGCTCTATGTCCAGCTGGACTCCCTGAAATTCTGCAGTGAAGAGCACAAGAGCCACACTTTTAAAAAACTCATTGTACTCAAAAATCAATTTAAATTTCCCCTTGACTTTCTCTACCCCAGGTTAAACGATTGCTTAACGTTTTTTCCTCCTCCTCTTTTTTCCTTTTGTTTCAATCAATTTATTTACTAACTTCCCATTTTTGTTTTGAATTTCCCAGCAAGGACAAGATGTGATTTCTGCTATTTACAACTTCTGGCTTGAGGATACACACCAGACTAACAAGATTCAGCACAAGTATGGTGGAGAGCTCCTATCACACAGAGGACTCTTTCATAAATAAAAGGCTCTTCAGGGCGAAACTCGTGTTCAGTTTTTTTTTTTTTTTAATTAATTTTTATTGGAGTATATTTGCTTTGCATCCAGTTTTACTGCCCTGTTGATTGTCTCGGGAATGTTCTGTCGCTGCTGGCCCTTCAGTTTCCTCTTCCACCAGGAGGTAGAAGTGAGCGACTTAAAAGCAGAAGGCGGGTTTCTGTCTTGAAAGGTAAGGAAAGTGGAGTAGGTCTCATCAGTTCCCCCTTGACCCCTAGAATCCGTCACCTTGTAGCTGACCTTTGCTGAAACCCTTCAACGGCTTTGCCTCTCAGAGTAAAAGCAAGTCTTATCGTGTCAAAGTCACATGTGTGATGGGATTCCACTCCCCGCCCTGCACCCCAGCCCCAGAACTCATCTCTGATGCCTGTCCTCCTGCCTCACTCTGCTTCAGCTCTGCTGGTCCCCCGCTGCTCCGCAACACACTCCTCCCCTGCCTGCCTCAGGGCCTTTGCACATGTGCTTTCCTCTGCCCAGCGCACACTTCACTCAGGTGTCTGCATGTCCTTGCCACCTCACCGCACTCAGCTGTCTGCTCAGACCACTCTCAATGAAATAGCACCCTTCTCATGTCTGCTGCTGATGCTAAGTCGCTTCAGTTGTGTCCGACTCTGTGCGACCCCAGAGATGGCAGCCCACCAGGCTCCCCCGTCCCTGGGATTCTCCAGGCAAGAACACTGGAGTGGGTTGCCATTTCCTTCTCCAATGCATGAAAGTGGAAAGTGAAAGTGAAGTTGCTCAGTCGTGTCCGACTCTTAGCGACCCCATGGACTGCAGCCCACCAGGCTCCTCCGTCCATGGGATTTTCCAGGCAAGAGTACTGGAGTGGGGTGCCATTGCCTCCTCCGCTTCTTATGTCTACCCACTTTTTTTCTGGTGCCTTTATTTTATAGCACTTTTCACAGCCTGGTATAATGTGTACTTACTTCTTTTAGTAAGTAATTCTTTCAGTTGTACTTCTTCCAACATTAGAAAATACTGTTGAATTTCCAGAAACTGTCCTCAGCTGTGTTGGGTCTTAGCTGTGGCCTGTGAGATCTTTGCTGAATCATGTGGGGTTTTTCTCTAGTTGTGGCACGCAGTCTCAGTAGTTTAGTTGGCTTAGTTGCTCTGTGGCATGTGGGATTTTAGTTCCCCGACCAGGGATTGAACCCGTGTCCCCTGCATGGCCAGGTGGGCTCTTAACCTCTGGGCCACCAGGGAAGTCCCTGTATTTACTTCTTTACTGTCTGTTTGTTGCTGGCATGTGAGCTCTAGCAGAGCAGGAACTTCATCACTGCATTCACGGTGCCTGAACACAGTGACTGGAAAGTCGCAAGTGTTCAATAAAGATTCATAGCCCCAGGGCAGGCTGATTGGGGCTGATGCTCTGCATCTGAGAAAGAAGAACATGAAGTCGAAAACATGGAGAAAATGAAGTGCCTGGGTCATCACAGGAGCAGTCAATTTGCTGAATCGACCTATGATTTGTCCAGAGCAACAGAAGAGACTGTATTATTGTATTAGGACAGAAGTACACCCCAAAGTGGCATAAAATGACAAATACAAAGTAACAGCCAGGGTCCCCTGAGTACTGACAATGTCTAGGCTGCATTCATGTTTGCCATACCTTGTTTAATTCAATTCTCACAACAGCTATGGCAGATTAATCTGTTATTTCCATTTGACAGATGAGGAAACTTAGGTTCTAGAAGGCTTACTATGTGATCTTGCCTCAGATCCCACAGTAAGTGAGTAAGAGGCAGAGCCAGGCTTCAAACCCAGGATGGCCTGACTTTCATGGTAAAGCCCACGTCTAACCCCTCCACCGGCTCAGGATTGATAGGAGCCGACTGCTAAAGAAGGGCAGAGACTCTTCCCCTGCACTGGAAGAAGCGGTGCCCACATCACAGCCACAAGTGTCCCCCTAAGAGTTTCAGTGCACGTTATACCAGCCCTGATTTTTAAAAATTGAAGTGTAGTTAGTTTACAATGTTGTGTTACTTTCAAGTGTAAAGAAAAATGATTCAGATTCTTTTCCATTATAGGTTGTTACCTTCCTCTGATTATTTTATCTTATTTAAACGCCATGATTTTAAGAGCAAAATGGAGTGAAGGGAAATCATGTGTCCTGAAGATCGGGAGAAGCAATTGGGGATATGTAACTGAGAGGACAGTATCTGGAAATTCAACAGTATTTTCTAATGTTGGAAGAAAATACAGAAACCAAGGAAGCTAGTCTGTGTTACTCTGAAAGGCCAGATGAGAGCAAATCCATTCCACTTCAGGCCACACTGAAGGCCTGCTAGGACCAGATGCTGATGGACGCAGAGGCAAGGAAGCCTGGCTGTGACAGCAGTGTGGAGGGTCACAGTCCAGCAGGGCATTTCAGCTGGGGACCATGAGCCTGTCTAAGGGACAGAGCTGTCCAGCAGAGGAAGAGTCTGGTTGGCAGGAGTTTGAGACAGAGGCTGACAGGCTTCAGTTAGGGTGGCTGCTGGGTTACTGTCAGGGTTCTGAGCATCCACATGTACACAAACATTTGTAGACTGAATAAACAGTATGTGCTAAGTTGCTTCACTTGTGACTCTTTGTGCCTCCCAGGCTCCTCTGTCCATGGGATTTTCTAGGCGAGAATACCAGAGTGGGTTGCCATTTCCTCCTCCAGGGGATCTTCCCGACCCAAACACTGAACCTGAATCTCTTATGTCTCCTGCATTGGCAGGCGGGTTCATTACCACCAGTGCCCCCTGGGAATAAACAGTATGTCTTCATATATATGTGTTACCATTTTCAAATGCATGTGATTATAAGATGCAGTTTTATTTAAAAGTATTGCTGAATTCATAGTAAAAAAATACATTCTCAAAAGATACTGAAAATATAAGTTTTGAAGGTCAGGATCATTTCTGATGTTAAAAGGGGCCTTCAGTTCCAGAGAGGGTTGGGTTCCAAATTCACTGATCCCATGAAGAGGAGTCCAGTTCCCACTGGATCAGAAGGCATTAAAGCTAGATCTAAGAAGATGTTCCTCGGGTCAGGGTGATGCCTGGCTGGCCTAAGCAAGCAAGAAGATTTGACGAATTGCCTTCCATGGGCATTCTGAATAGGATAGGCTGCTTGTGTGCATGTGTATGTGTGTGTTTGTGTGTGCGGGACTGTCCTGAGGTAGAGGCATGGACTGGCTGGCCTCTTGGCTACAGAGCCCTGTGAGACTTTGATTTTATACATTGCAACACAGTGACTCACTCTTTTCTCTAGGGAGAAGGTATTTAGGCTACTTACTTAAGCTTCATAATCCGGGTGCTGAAATGAGTGTAAGCCAACTCTGATTTCTCAAAATGTTTACTGGGTCCCTCAAGCCTGGAGGGCTGGGCCCAACCATCAAGAATTTCAACTCATGGATTGCTTCCTCCTCTTCTATCATTTGCATCCCTGGTGACTCTCCAATCAGAATCGCCACCCTTGTCCTGCTAATGGACTCCTGATCCCTATTTTGCTCCCCGTCCCCTAGTGGACAACGTCTTCTCTGCAATCCCGGGTGCAGAATAATAGATTAAATGCGCTTTGCTGTAAAGCAGAAATTAACACAACCTTGTAAATCGACTATACTTCAATTAAAAAAAGAAAATAGATTAAACTTTTTTCCCATTTCTTCCACCACCTGTTGGAGAGTTTCTAGATCTGATGACAATGGTGGTTGTGACTTTCCTTCTCAAAGATCCCTCTCCAAGGCAATTCCCTTGAAGGAATGAAAAATGTGACTTAGGATCAGTGGGCTCTATCTGCCCCAGTGTGGGGCAGAAAGGTACCTTGCTTCACTTCAGGCCCCACACCTGGTCATGCAGCAGCCTCATTCTCTTTGGCACAAAAGGCAGGCCCTCCATCCTGTCTCAACCACATCCCCTATGTCTTCTACAATCCCTTTCTGCTCTAGCCAGGTCTGTCTCATCCCTGTATTGATCAGCACTCATACTTGCATATATGAGCATCCATTCTGCCTGGGATGTAAATAGAAAATAATTTATTAAAGCACATTGTTGCTCATGGCCTCTCTGGGGGTTCTATGGCCTGGAACCATGTCCAGCCACCTCTAGAGGCAGCTCTGGAGCAAACATTATGACCATTGCTGCTGTACCAATGATGCTTAGGGGCAGTAACAAAACTTCACCTCTGTCCGTGTGTGGATGTGTGCTCAGTCACTTCAGTTATGTCCAACTCTTTGTGACTCCATAGAGTGTAGCCTGCCAGGCCTCTCTGTCCATGGGATTCTCCAGGTAAGTATACAAGATTGGGTTGCCATGCCCTCCTCCAGGGGATTTTCCCAACCCATGGATTGAACCTGTGTCTCTTGCATCTCCTGCACTGCAGGCAGATTCTTCACCTCAGAGCCACTGGGGAAGCCCCCACCTCTGTCCATCAGGACTCAGATGTCTCCATCAGAATCTAGGTGTCACGAGGGTGTCTCTCATTGAAAGGTTCCAGGCCACAGGCCTGGCTTCTAGCTGCAAAGGAATCTGGGAATGTGTTTCCTGGATTTTACCCTAAGAAGGTAGGGATCTCACTGTGGGAAATGACCAAAATGAAGGGAAGACATTCAAAGATGTTGTGTAGCCACAGATGATAAAAGTCTACCCAGGTCACCAGGTCCTGAACCTAACCATGCTTGCTTTCATGCTGAGCCTTGGCTCCTGACCAACTGGGTTGGAATGTCTTTCCTTCTGTCTAGCAAATTCTGCCCTTTTTGAAAGTTCCAGCTCATGTCTCTTCCTGAAGCCTTACCATGGAATTCCCCCTTTTCATTGCATTTCTGATTCTCCATGCTCTCAAAGCATCTCTAACTTGGGACTTAGTTTTGCACAGTCTTATAATGTTTGGCTTTTCTGCACTGCAAGTTCTTTGGAAACCATTCTTTTTACCGCATAGTGATCTGGAGAGTCCATGTCACGTCTCTTATTGGTTCATGGATTTCTCTTTGTTGGGCCAGACACTGAGGCCTGCTTCCTTGCATCTCATCATGGAGTTGATGTGGGTCTAGCTATCTGGCCCCATGCTGTTCTCACACTCCCTGGGGAATCTCAATTGTTAATTAGCAAATGGAATCATTACTTCATTGGGTTGATTCTTTTGACAGGTATGAAAGCTGAAATTCTCCACCTGATTTGTAAACAAAAATAGCTAAGAATATCAGTGGACACTGAGCACTTACACTGTGCTAGGTACTTTCTGGATGTGACGATGACTATGAGAGAGGTATTTTTAGCAACTTAACTTTACAGATAAGGAAACCAAGGCACAGAGAGGTTAATGAATTTCCTCACAGACACACAGAGACAAAGCTGAGATTCAAAACAGAGAACAGACTTGTGATTGCCACAGGGGAGGGGGCAGGGGAGAGATGGATTGGGAAGTCGGGGTTAGCAGATGGAAACTATTAAATGTAGAATGGATAAACAGCAAAGTCCTACTGTACATCACAGGGAAATATATTCAATATCTTGTGATAAATCAATGTAAAAAAAGAATTTAAAAAAGAATGTGTATATATATATATATATATGTATAGGTGAATCACTTTGCTATACAGCAGAAATTAACACAACATTATAAATCAACTATACTTAAAAAAATGAAATCAAAGCTGGGTCTATTTGGCTATAAAGTACATACACTTAAACACTAAGAGAGAAAAAAATATGACCTAATTTTTGCTATGCGTTTCATAAAACTCATCCATCTATTATCCTATGAGAACCAGAAGGGTAGAGACTACTGATCATCTTTATCGGTTAATAATGCTGATACACAGAGAATTTAAATAGCCTTGGTCATGGTTAGTCATGGGGAGAGGCTAGTCCAGCTCTGAGTTTGGTTCATTTTTTAAACTCTGGTTTCTCTGAGGGAGCAAAGCTGAGGAGGGTGTGTGTACAGCCACCCTCTGGGCCTTGAGCTAATTTCTCCTTCCAATAATCCTTTGGGTAGCAGTTGTGGAAGATGAGGGGTGTAAGTCAGACCTGTTGCAGAGGGAATCCCAGTACTGGGTGGGAGGCAGATTATGTGACTCAAAGGCCCAGTCAACTTCAACGTGATTCTGTGATGGATTCTTAAACTGATTCTTGATACTGTGATTCTATAGCCTTTTTAATTTTTTTTTACTGGAGAGGAGAGGAGATGCCTCTCATTTGCACATGTATTTTCTTAAATCTGGACACCAAATTCAAGAGGTCTGGATTCTTTATGTTGAGATCATCTCTGTTAGCTTGGACTACCTTATGTAAAGAAAGATAGTGAAAGTCACACAGTCATGTCTGACTCTTTGTGATCCCATGGACTGTAGCCCGCCAGGCTCCTCTGTCCTTGGAATTTTCCAGGCAAGAGTGCTGGAATGGGTTGCCGGTTCCTTCTCCAGGACGTTATGTAATGGGATTTCAATTAAACTTTGACTAGTTTTATTCGGCTTTAATCCAGCAAACAGGCTTAATTCATTCATCAGTTGTTCCACTGAGTGACTGATCATTCATTCAACCAACCAACCTTTAGGAGCATCTATTATTGGCACAGTGCTGTGCTAAGAACCAAAGGGTCCAGTATTTTGACAAGACTGTAAGCTCCTGAAGTTTATGGCTTCATTCCGTGGGAGGGACTGCGATGTTGCAGAGCCTGGAGGTAACGACGTAGGGAGAGGACAGATGGGAGAATCAGGCCACTGAAGAGAGTATCACTTCCTCGCACGTGGGCCATCCCCAGCCCAGCCCAGTGAGCGCTGAAGAATCCACTGTCCTTCTCTCCTTTCCCCCATTCTGAGGAGGCTCCTGCCAGGCCACACCCGGAGCAGGGCCATCTGTGCAGCAGACAGAAGGAAAAAGTCTTGTGCTGGAGCGATCCATGGCTGACTTGGCAGGCTCCAAACCTGCGCAGAAAGGCTTTCCTCTTGAACAAGCCAAGCCCAGTCCCCAAGCCTCTGAAAAACTTTAGACTGGCAGATTCTCAGATTTTCGGAGTCAGACACGTACGACAGTGCTGCCAGCCCTGCTGGGCCTGGACTCCTGAGGCTGGGGGTGGGGGTGGGGGGTCGGTGTCTTGACACTGAGGCCACAGACCCCCCCAGGAGCACTTGTCCCCTTCTGACACAGAGAACGGTTCCTGTGTCTGTCTCCAGTGGCTTATCCAGTGCCTGAGACGAGTTAGGTCATCTGTCAATAGGTGTCACATTTGTGGTATAATTGATGTTTGAATTTCCAGCCGTCTGGGACTTGGACTGAAACCAGGGAGATGCCAAAAATGGGGGGAGCAAGAAAGGAAGCTTTAGAGATGTTCTGAAGATAGGGAATAGTGTATGGCTTTCCTGGGAAGTTTTCAAAATGAACTGGCTTGTTGAATTTTGCTGACGGCTTATCAAAGCACAGAGTGTTAATTCCCTTCCCTTTTTCAAGAAGAGTTGTGAATCCAAATGCTACAGCCTCCTGGACCACAGCTTAGGAGACAGGGGGAACCCAAGAGGCAGCTTTGTGATGGTTCTGGGCTTTGTTTCCAGGAAGGGAAGAGGAGAGATCATCATTTCATCCTCAAATCCAGCACAGAGCTGGGCACACAGTGGGTGCTCCGTGGCCATGTGCAGTCTGAGGAATAGACTGTTATCACCCCTCCTGTTGAGATATTTCCATGAGCCCTTGGGTAGGCTTCACCGTCTCCACCACCCAGACAACCAGAACCTCTCCAACCCACCTTCCACTCCATCCTTTCCAGAGCTGAGCCCAGCTGTGGCAGGACCCAGGACAGCTGGCCAGTAGACAGATTAGTGTGCCTCCTGGGTCCTGCCAGACAAAGCTAGGAGGTGGCCATGCCCAAGCATGGGGCCAAGTCAGGCACCTCCCCTTGCCAGGTAAGCCTGCCACCTTAGCACTTTCACCATTTCAGATTATTTTTAAGGTGTGTTTAGTAGCCCAAAACTAACATTGCCTGGAAGGCAAACCCAACCCATGACTACTTGAGATTAATTATCTCTCCTTCGTTTGAGCCCAGCAGCCTCCTAGATGTATATAAAGGGATTTATCCTGCACAGGTCTTCAGTTTGCTTCTCTCTTCCTCTGGCTCTGAGTGGCCCTGCTTAACTCTTGCACTTTCCCTTCACCGACTTCGCTCACCATGAACAGACAAGTCCGCAAGACATCTGGCAGCGGGAGCCAGGGCTTCTCAGGCCGCTCTGCCGTGGTCTCTGGCAGTAGCAGGATGAGCTGTGTGGCCCGCTCTGGGGGAGGCGGCGGAGGGGCCTTTGGGTTCCGGAGCGGAGCAGGTGGCTTTGGCAGTCGCAGCCTCTACAACCTGGGTGGCAATAAGAGCATCTCCATCAGCGTGGCCGGCTCCCGGGCTGGTGGCTTTGGAGGAGGGCGCAGCAGCTGTGTCAGTGGCTTTGGGAGTGGCTACGGAGGTGGTTATGGAGGTGGTTTTGGTGGTGGCAGAGGAATGGGAGGTGGTTTTGGAGGAGCTGGTGGCTTTGGAGGGGCTGGTGGCTTTGGAGGGGCTGGTGGCTTTGGAGGAGCTGGTGGCTTTGGTGGACTTGGTGGTTTTGGAGGACCCGGTGGCTTTGGCCCTGGTGGCTTTGGTCCAGGTGGCTTCCCTGGGGGAATCCAGGAAGTGACTGTCAACCAGAGCCTCCTGCAGCCCCTCAATGTGGAGATTGACCCCCAGATTGGGCAAGTAAAGACTCAAGAGCGGGAGCAGATCAAGACCCTCAACAACAAGTTTGCCTCTTTCATCGACAAGGTGAGGAAGCCCTGATGCGGCCCCCATTCCTAGGTTGGAGACTTTGAGTTTGATATTTACATACAGTGTTTAGGATCAATCTGGAGTGGTCCAGGCTTGAGGGGAAGGGTTAGGCAGCATTCTTGGCTCTTATGAGGATGTTCAGGGCTGATGAACCTGCCCATGTGGTCATGTGATTGGGAAAGATGATGGTCCCCTATTTGGATCCCCACATCCCCAAGTCTTGTTTGTCTGCCTCTTTGCTCAAGGCTCCCACCCCTTATCCAGCCTTGGCAGGTAGCGCTGGCAGGGCAGGGTGGGGGTCATGGCCTCTGACAGGCAAGGGTCTGACCCAGAACTGGGGGCTATTCAAACATGAGCTGCCTTCTGGGGTTTTCCAGGAGGCCTCTTTTCTCTATGGTGATGTGCCAGGCAAAGGAGGCAGGCACCTTAGTGAAGGAATTTAAGAGGCTCAAGGGGGAACCTGAGTCCCAAGGGGCTGCTGAGACCCTAGAAACTCAGTCTGCACCCCAATCAACCTCATCAGGAAGAAGAGGGTGCTCAGGGACCTCCAGAGCAGGGTAGCTCACACTGGCTGTCTCTCTCCTGTCACAACGATGACAGTAGCATTTCAACTGTGTCAGTTCCTGCCATTCACATCCTTTGAAGTGAATATCAGTGGGGCATCAATGGTGTCTTAGATGTAAACAATGCTGTTGAGGTTTAAGCACCTTCTTGCAGTATGCTCTGTGTTTCTGAAATTGGGCTAGAATCATGAAGTCCCCAGGAATACTGAAGGGTCACGTCTCTCGCTTCCAGGCAGGGGTTACTTCCAGTTTCCCCTCCCATTTCTCCTGCTTCTGTAAGGAAGCCGTCTTGCATCATCAATGGCCTGACTGCTGTGATAGTCTGACCATACCCACTCCAGCCACAGCGGGAGCTTTCTAGGCCTTTGTGTGGGGAGATGGGGAGATGCAGACACCCAGTTCTGCCCAAGGCAAGGCCCCTCTGCTCCAAGCGCTGCCTGAGTTTGCTTCTCTCAAATGCACTTCAGGTACGGTTCCTGGAGCAACAGAACAAGGTCCTGGAGACCAAGTGGAGCCTGCTCCAGCAGCAGGGCACACATCCCATCACAGGCACCAATAACCTGGAGCCCCTTTTTGAGAACTACATCAATTCCCTGCGGAGCTACCTGGACAGCATTCTGGGGGAGAGAGGCCGCCTGGACTCAGAGCTGAGGAACATGCAGGACCTGGTGGAAGACTTTAAGAAGAAGTGAGTGGCAGGCGCGTGTGGGAAGATGCTGGGGGGACCCTGTCTCAGAATCCCAGCTTTCACTGCGTTCCCCTTGCCTACTGAGAGGGCTGTCACTTATCCCACTTTCCTATATCTTCATAGTGGACAGTTTGGTTCACTGGGTTCCTCCTCACTTTCTTTCCTAAAGGATAGTCCTTTACTAAGAAAATTAGAAGGCTAGAGCTGAAGAAGCACCTTATCATGAGCCAGGCTGGGGAAGATCCTGGCTGTAGGATCTGAAGGATGCTGGGACAACTCACAGGGTGGTGACCAAGCATCCAGTCTACTGGGGATGGAGGGGTTTCCCAGGACTTACTTTCCGTGTTAAACCCAGTCTGCCTGAATGAATGGGAATGGTTGGTCCTTCTAACTAACAGGGGGACAGTGAGAGGGTGTGTTTATTTAAGAGGGGCGGGAGGGGGACAGAGGACAGAAGAGAGGTACTTTCAGAGTTTCAGAGAACAGTGACATTTATGACTACCTCATACTGCAAACAGTGATTTCCTTTTAACTCTTACAGATATGAGGATGAGATCAACAAGCGCACAGCTGCTGAGAATGAATTTGTGACCCTGAAGAAGGTAAGGGCTGTAGTGTGAGGTTTCTAGGGCTTGTAGGCACTGGTTTCCATCTGGGCTGTGGGGAATCCTTACTCCACTGCCACAGAGCTGCCAAGTTCAGGCAGTTGAACCAAAAATAAAAGCCAAGTGCATCTTAGTCTGGAGAGATGCCTCAAGGAGTCAGTTCACTCATTTTTCAGCTTTTGAGTAGGAGTGAACTTCCGCCACCCCCTTGATGTGAATCCTTTATGTGGAGACCAGCCTTGGACAAGTACTGGTCTTGCTGTGGCTGCAGCTTGCTGTGCATTCTTTGGAGTAATGAGGCCTTTAAGTGTTTATCTGTCTTTCTCAGGACGTGGACGCTGCCTACATGAACAAGGTGGAGCTTCAGGCCAAGGTGGATGCCTTAACAGATGAGATCAATTTCTTGACGACCCTCTATGATATGGTGAGGATGTTTCCTACTAAGAGGGGGCAAGAGAGAGGGTGAGATATTTTCAGATTTGATAGGTAAGGCCCAGGAAGACTGAGCCTTGAAATAAGGCCTCTTGTTGGGGCTCCCCAGGAGGAACTGTAAGCATGGGGTCTCTGAGAGGCTGGCAGGCAGGGCAGAGCCGATCCACCTTCCAAGCTGACTCAGCAGATGGGTCCGTTGATCAGGAGCCTCTTGGGCTTCTGTGTGCTGGCTGTAGAGGCCCCAACAGTGAACAGGCCCCTCTGCATTGGCAGGAGCTGTCCCAGATGCAGAGCCATGTCAGTGACACATCCGTGGTCCTGTCCATGGACAACAACCGCAGCCTGGACCTGGACAGTATCATCGCCGAGGTCAAGGCCCAGTACGAGGAGATCGCCCAGAGGAGCAAGGCCGAGGCCGAGGCCCTGTATCAGACCAAGGTGAGATCCAGGCACCTCTCAGAGGATTCACTGAAGGTCCCAGGGAGGCTGTGGTCCATGGGATGGATGGCTGGGTGGTGGTCATTGGGTGGCCCCTCTCGATTCTCCTCTTTGGAGACATCCTGTCAAGGTTGTTCAGTTACAGAAAGTGCTGCCCCCTAGGGGGAAGTGGTTCCACTGTCCCTTGCCAGACCACAGGTCCCTTGCTCAGGGATCGAGGGGTGGGAGAACAACAAACCAGATGTTCTCTTCCCTGCTGCCTCAGAGATGTCCCTGTAGAAACATAATTCAATGTCATTTAGACACAGTGCTTACTAAGTACCTCGAGTTTGGCTGGGTAACATTAGGGATGGAGAAACACGCAGGCAAAGCTGCATCAACACCTGACTGTCCCTTCTATTCTCCAGCTGGGTGAACTGCAGACCACGGCTGGCAGGCACGGGGATGACCTGAAGAGCACCAAGAGTGAGATCTCGGAGCTCAACCGGGTGATCCAGAGGCTGCGGGCTGAAATCGAGAATGTCAAGAAGCAGGTGGGACAGCCACGGAGGCTGCTGTCTAGGCTGATGGGTGAGGGGTCGGGGCGAGGATCGCAGAACTCCTAGGCTGGGGGAGGGGACTTCTGGGGTCATCTCAGGCAGCACTAGCCTTCAAGGAGTTCAAAGACAAAGCCAGTTTAGATGGCTGGCAAGCCACAGCCATCCATCTGTCTTCCGTGCATGAAGACAGACAGAGGTGCTAAGGAAGGGGTGAGGTTGACTGACTTGCTCTGGGATAATCTAGTCTAACACTCAGAGAACCCTCCTACTGGGCTCATCGTTCCTCCTCCCTCCCCCTGCTCCAGATTGCTAAACTGCAATCAGCCATTGCTGAAGCTGAGCAGCGTGGGGAGCTGGCCCTCAAGGATGCTAACGCCAAGCTCCAAGAGCTACAGGCTGCCCTTCAGCAGGCCAAGGATGACCTGGCCCGGCTGCTGCGCGACTACCAGGAGCTGATGAATGTCAAGCTGGCCCTGGATGTGGAGATCGCCACCTACCGCAAGCTACTGGAGGGCGAGGAGTGCAGGTGGGCCTCTTACTGCCATCTCCCTGCTTCTCCTGCCCCAAGTCACATGCTGAGGGCCAGATAAGTGACCAAGGGAATGGGGAGCAGGCCTGTTATAGACAGAGGCCCCCACATGGCACAGGGCTTACAGGCAACCACTTGCCTTTGCCAGTTCACGCCCTCCATAGATGGCCAAGTGCATAGGTAACCAGTGCGCATAGGGGTTCTGTGTTGGCCCATGAACAGTAGATAGAGTACTGATGTGCCAGGCTGCTGAATTCTGTTCTGGTTGCTGTCACTTTCATTCATGGACATGTTGGAAATTTACTTTGCGACTGAGCTAGCCTTCTCTTGCTTTCTCATACAGGATGTCTGGAGAGTGCCCGAGTGCTGTTAGCATCTGTAAGTAGCCAAAGAAACCGTGACAGTGAGAATTGGTTCTGAAATATCTGTACTAATTCAAGGCGATAGTCCCTAATTTAAACAATATTTCCATGGTGGTTGGACACGTTTTCTGGGGGGCAGAAGGGGCAGCAGATATGCTTTGGTAATGGTTCTGGGCTCAGAGCACTATTAACAGTACTATATGGAGTGTGGGGGGATATCTAATAGGGAGCTTATTAATAGGAGGAGAAATTCTGGATAATCTCCATGGGGGGTTCTTCAAGAGTTGATAGTATGTAGAAGGAACCATTGGAAAATTCAAACTGACTTAACACTGAGGGGGTGAACACCTCACCACATCAGAACGCAAAACAGTAATCTTCAGGTTCAAAGCCGCCTTGATCGCCTCTCAATCACCCTGGGCCCAGGGGATCGTTATGATATAGAGAGGTGGTGGCTGGGAGCTGATCGCTGTCTGTGGTCTCCCCTGCAGCCGTGGTCAGCAGCAGCAGCACCACCTCCGCCTCCGCGGGTGGTTTCGGAGGCGGATACGGCGGTGGCGTCGGCGTGGGAGGAGGCGCCCGTAGCGGCTTCGGCGGCGGCAGCGGCTTCGGCGGCGGTAGCGGAATTAGTGGCAGCAGCGGCTTTGGCGGCGGTAGCGGCAGCGGCTTCGGAGGCGGTAGCGGATTCAGTGGCAGCAGTGGATTCGGCGGCGGCAGCAGCGGATTCGGCTCTGGCTCCGGGGGTCGCTCTGGGGTCAGCGGTGGAGGCCTCAGCTCAGGCAGCAGCCGGGGCGGCAGCGTCAGGTTCTCCCAGTCCTCCCAGCGCACCTCCAGATAAAACACCACGCAGGGCACCGCAGCCGCCCCAGCGCCGCCGGTCGTTCCCATCCGCTCCTCAGTTCTCACCTCTGCAGCCTCCTCAGCGCCCTCCCACCCACCTGCCTCTCCCCTCTCCAGTCCCCGCCAGCAGTCGCTTTTTGGGTCTAAAAGACTGGGGCCTCTTGTCCTTCAAGCATCCAGATCCCCGAGCAAGAGCAGCCAGGACAATTTCAGACTCTCTCTCTGGCTCCCGCTGGAGCCTGTGATTGTCTAGGTGTGGCCTCAGCCACCATCTTCGCTGCCCTTGGGGCCTCCTCCCGGGGTGCAGTGGTCACCACAGTTCTGATGTATATAACACACAGGTCCCTCTGCCCATCCGTTCTGTCGCCAGTAAAATGCATTGTGTTTAAGTCTGGCCTCTGAGTCTCTCTGGACCTCTTTCTCCCCGCTGAACTGACTTCTTCCATCCTGTCCCGTGTGGGCCGGCCCTTCTACAGGATGGGTACTACTGAGTACTACTCCTCTGAAACCCAGACAGTTACTCTCTGTTGTCCATCGTATGGATCTGAATGGGCGAGATCTGGTTGTTCCTTTATTCTCTGAGCACTGGGACAACTGAGCTACTGGGAGAGGTGGGAGTGGGGAGCCGGGAGGGGGAGGATGGGGCCACACTCCAGGAGGCTGGTGGGGAGTTCTTGGTGGTGTCCTAATTGTGCAGACATTCCTTCTCTAGTTTGGAGGAACCATGAACTGAACTGAACTGAACTGAAGAGGGCCTTGAGGTGCCTGGGGATAGCAGATTTCTTTCCTTGGTGCTGGTCCCCATTCCAGCTGACCCCCTGAAAGCTTTCCCCCTATCAAGGTGCGCCTGGGAAGGTGTGAGCTGAAAGAACCCCAGGGCTACTTCCCAAGGGCCACCTGTTTCAAAGTCTGACTCACAACCCGCTGCCCACTCCCCCTCCAACACACACACAAAGGGTTCCATGTTCATTGAATCTTTCGTCTTTGGAGCACATATTAGAGGTTCTGAGAAGTCTTGTAGGAAAGAGTCACCCGTTAGTTATCTGTAACCCAGAATTTTCCACATTCCCTTCCTGGTAAACAATTATTAACATCCCTCAGAAAAGGCCCTGTTCCTGAGCACGCAGGCATGCAGTCTGGGTCCCCAGGGTGTGTGTAGCAGCCGTGGAAGTTCCTGGTGGCTGCCCTACACTAGGAAGCCCTGATAATGTGGTCGTTGGCCTTGGGACGACTGTTCAGAAGGTCATGATTGGAAGGGATTCAGGCAGGAGGAGTGGCCTGCTTAGAGTCCAGGAGCATCCGAGGGGCTGAGCTGGGAGCGAGTGCACAGGAGGATCCTGAATCTGGAACTCCTCCGCTTCCCCATACTTATCTCTGAGGCTGTGGCTGCTGCCCTCCAGGCAAGGCTGGCTGCCTGGGTACCCAGGGAAGACACAGATGACGGAGTGGGACGTTTAGCTAGGCCAGGCCAGGAAAGCAGTATTTCCATCTTAGGCCAAAGCTGAATTTATTTCAGAGAATGGAAATGACAGTTCAAGAAACAAATAAAACTGGCTACTGGGGTGCAAAGAGATTTATATAGAAATTCCACATCCAGGCTTGGCAGAGCAACGCAGTCAGTGGCAATTCTTTGATCTCCCAGGATGTTCTCTGAAGGAGGTGGTATTCGGTCGTTGCTGCTCCATTCTGGGGCAGGGTGGAACTTTTTCTTGTTGGTATCCTTCTGTGGAAAAGGAGCGGGAAAGATAGGTGGGGAGATTCAACACCTGCCCTGCCCAGACTTGACGCCAGGCCAGCTATGGGACAAGTACTTCACGCTGGATGAAGTCATCATTAATGGATGCTTGCCTTCCTTCCTTCAGCTCATATTCATTAAGTGTTTACTTTCTGGCCCTAGGCTAAATGTTGGACTTACATTGGTGAGTGAAATATCATTTCTCATTTTTGTAAGGGAGCCCCCAAACAACACAAAGTAAACAAATAGCTTTAAGCTGTGATACGAATATGAAGAGAAGAAGCTTGGGGGCTGCACTGGAGAATGAGAGGACTTCTGAATGGAGTGGGTGAGGCGGTGAAGGACAGGGAAGATTCATCGTGATGCCCAGCTGGAGCAACTGGGTGGTTGGGGTGATGACATGCATTGAGGTAGAGGGGTGTGTGTGGAGGTGGGATGGGTCTGAGGAGGGACTTCAGGAGCTCTGCTCTAGATAAGTTTGAGTTGCTTATGGGACAGCTGAGTGGAGGTCTCCTGACTGCACTTGTGGATTTAGAGGGAAGCCTGTCAGGGCTGGAGACTCCGATTTGGACAGCACTGCATCAGGCTGGTTAGAGTGGTTCCTAAGCCATGGGAACTGAGGAGAGAGAGGAGGGAAGAGGACCCAGGTGAGCTCCAAGAAAGCCTGGTGTTCGGAATCAGGAAGAGGAGGAGAGAGCCAGGCTATAGAGCCTGGTCCAGGTTTTCCAAAATGCCTCCATCTAAGAAGTCAAGGGGTTTCTAAATGGGCTCTAAGGGAAACCCAGACTGGGCCCAGACTTCCTGGGGACACCGTCCACTGGTTTCAAGTCTCATATTCAGATGGGGGCTTCTTGCCTTTGCCACTTCTCTCTGGACTCTAAATTATATCATCCTGGGCGGGTGGTTTACAGGAGACCATGGGGGAAATCCATGTAGCTTCTTCTTTTCTTAAAAAAAAAAAAAAAAAAGTTTATTTATTTTTGGCTGCACTGGGTCTTAGTTTTGGCACTCAGACTTCTTTCTAGTCATGGCATACAGGCTTAGTTACCCTGAGGTATGTGGGAATCTCAGTTCCCCTACCAGGAATGGAACCCACATCCCCTGCATTGAAAGGTGGATTCTCAACCATTAGACCACCAGGGAAGGCCCCCTGCAGCTTCCTTTTTCAAAAAGAAATCCATTTATTATATTTATCTTTTGGCTGTGCTGGGTCTTTGTTGCTATGTGCAGGCTTTCTCTAGTTGCGTAGAGCAGGGGCTGCGCTCTCATTGCGGTGTGTGGGCTTCTCACTGGGGTGGCTTCTCTTGTTGTGGCGCATGAGCATGCAGCGTGTGGACTTCAGTAGTTGCTGCAATGGGCTCAGTAGTTGTGGTGCCTGGGCCCAGTTGCCCCTTGGCATGTAGAATCTTCCTGGACCAGGAATCAAACCGGTGTCCCCTGCACTGCAAGGTGGATTCTTTACTGGTCGACCAGGGAAGCCCCCTCCCTCCGCCACTCCATCCAGCTTCTTAAAGGAGAGAATAACCAAGCGTTGCCTAGCTCAGAGGGGATGGCACCGTGGAAAGGGCTATCTCCCTGTTGTGTCATTCACTGTCCCAGAGGAATGGCCAGACAGGTGAGCTTGGTGCCGGGACCTGAGACAGAGGAGTTAATCCCATACTTGCCTGGATCTCAGCCCAGCCCTGACCATTTCTAATCCAGACTGACAGCACCTCTAGGGAACTTTGCCTGATTATTATCTCCTTTCTTTCGCCTCAGCATGCACATCATTTGTTTGTGAAGATCGATGTTGACTTTTCAAGTGCTCTTCAATCCCTGGCCTTGGGCCTGCTTGTACTTGACTCTCCATTCTTCGAGCTTGCAGCCATTTGGTGCTGTGTCGTTCGTTCCATTTCCTGTCTTCTAAGGCATGGTTTCTTGCCCACAGAGGAACCCACAGAGATTGCTGAATGATGCTGACTTGTGTGCTGGAGCCTAAACTGGGATTTGGGGTCATGGGTCAATGATCAAGTATTTATGGGTTTTTTTTTTTCATTATTTAAAGGGACTTCTCTGTAGCTGAGATGGTAAAGAATCTGCCTGCGATGCAGGAGATCTGGGTTTGATCCCTGGGTCTGGGAGATCCCCTGGAGAAAGAAATGGCAACCCACTCCAATATTCTTGCCTGGAAGAACCTAGCAGGCTAGAATCCATAGGGTTGCAAAAAGCTGGACATGACTAAGTGACTAACATACACACACACACTCATGGATCGATGATCAAGTATTTATTTTTTCATTATTAAAAAATTTTTTTTTAATTGAAGGATAATTGCTTTAAAGAATTTTGTTGGTTTCTGCCAAACATTAACATGAACCAGCCATAGGTATACATATGTTCCCTCTCTCTTGAACCTCCCTCCCACCTCCCTTACTCCTCTGTTTTGCTCCATCTCCCTCTTCCTTGGGCGTGGAGTGGTACCACTTCCTGTGAGGACACAGAGGACCCTGGCTGTACCCTCCACCACATTCCCATCACCATCCATTCCTCTCTGCCTTGTCCCCTCATGCCTCAGTTGGAAAGAATGGTCAAGATAGTACCTTCCTTTTCTCAGAGCTTATTGACTTACCCCTTGATGTTAAGGAGACCAAGACATGTTTTTAGATTTCAGGTTATTCCCTTCTATCTCCTCCTGGGATGTGGGCTACGTGCCAGAGAAAGTATCAACAGCGATGGTGAAACAGCTATAGAAGGCTCTTTGAAGGAAATCAGGGGATTGCTTCCCATAAGAATCTGTCTGGGGATAATCCAGACTTGACTGCTGATGATCAAGTCTGAATATAAAATTTTGGGTACTTGGTAGGTCAATCTCTATATGACTCTCCCCTGTTTTGCCTTAGAGTTGGGTGGGGTTTTGTTAGCCAATCATCAGAGATCTCATCTTTTGGGATGTGGGTTGCCCCTTCCCTCTGCCTTCTCATCACCTTAATCCAGGTACATTCTGCCACCAAGACCAAAAATGTGGACCCTTTGTAAGTCTCAGGATGACTGAAAAAGACACACTTGAGTTCTGAAAACACTTTACATGTTTTATTTGTATTTTATCTACACCCCTCCTGTTAGGCAGGAATTTAGTCAAGAGCTATGAGAGGCGACCCCTCTGGCTGCACATCCAATGGGCCACCTAATACCACCAAGCTACTTACCAACCCCACCCCCAAATGACCCCGTCACCACCCAAAATAGTCAGGGGACAGGAAAAATCCCCCACTGGCTGACTGGAGGGACTTTCTCTCCTCTGGCACATAAACTCACACCTCACACTGTCATGTACTTAGATAATCTTTGGCAGCCATTTGGCTCATTAAGTAATCATAAATATTCTATGAATACATACATCTAATTATAACAGGCTGAATTATGGAGAAGTGCATGCACAGTAGAGCCTCTTGTTGTGTAACCTGCAGCTGTCATTCAAGACTGTCAATCAGCAACTTCCTGGATTATGCACATAACCTTGCCTTAAACACTCTGCACCCCAGCCCTCCAGGGCCATTGTCTCCCTTGGCCCAGCCCATCTCCCTCTTGAGGTATTCTGTCTTTCCTTGTCTTCAATAAACTCTCTTGTAACGGGTAAAAACTCAGATTCTTCTTTGCGTCCTTACCAAAAACTGAGGCCCATGGGAGGCGGGGTCTCCAGACTCTCCTTCACTAACACTCCCAAGCCCTTCTGGCCTGCCAGCCCCACAGATGCACATCTCTGCTGTGGTTAAGATCAAGCTCATCACTGCAGCCTTTCCAGCCCAGACCAAGTTGGAAGGCTAGCTGGTTCTCCTAGGAAACCACTGACAAAGGTATAGTGGGAGCAGTTCATACCTTGGAATCCATGGTGACATCACCAAATGGTGACAGCTTCATCAACCCTGAGAGAAGACAGGGGCTTGAAAGAATGGTTCTGGATGCAATAAAACAGAGATTCTCAGTGGAGGCAATTCCCATTCTCCCTCACCCCCCAAAACATATGACAATGTCTAGTAACATTTTTGGCTGTCATAGCTGGAGAAGTGTGTGTGTGCTAAGTCGGTTCAGTTGTGTCCAACTCTGTGTGACTCCATCGACTGCAGCCTGCCAGGCTCCTCTGTCCACGGGATTCTCCAGGCAAGAATATTGGAGTGGGTTGCCATTTCCTCCTCCAGGGAATCTTCATGACCCAGGAATTGAATCTGCATCTCTTATATCTAACCTGCGTTGGCAGGTGGGGTTTTTAATCACTAGTGCTACCTGGGAAGCTAGTAGTAAAGAATCTGGAGGAGAGTTGCTTCTGGTATCTAGAGGGTAGAGGCCAGGATGTTACTAAGTATCCTACAATGCACAGGACAGGCCCCATGGCAAAGAATCATCCAACCTGAGATGTCAACAGAGCTGCCATTGAGAAAACTGCAGCCATGCAGAAGGCCACTTCACTGTCCCCTCTCCTTGGGAAAGGAGCCTTGGCTGGAGTCATAGTGTAGGCAGCTGAGCTGACACAGTCCATTCTGAATTTGAAGAAAGTATATATTTTTATTTTAAAATTGTTATTGGGGTATAGTTGATTTACAATGTTGTATTAGTTTCTGGGGCACAGCAAAGACAATCTGTTATATATGAATATACACATTTTTAGAAGTTTGTTGGTTTTATATGGGAAATGCCCTTTTACCCTGGGCAAGGACATGGGAAACCAGCCAGGCAGACAGCATAGCCTTATGTAGGTTCTTTCAAGACCTAAGCCGATGGCCTGTGCGATGCTTGCTGTTCTGCAACAAGCCTGGCTGTGTCAGGCCTCTGTGCCTCTGGTAATCTGTTCCCCTTGCCAGGAATGCTCACCCTGCCTTCAATTACTGGACCAACCCTTACTTCTCACCACAGATCACACCAGCACTGCCTCCTGAAAGCTTTCCTGGGTTGCACACATGGCACTAAATGTCTGTTTGGGTTCCTGTCGGACTGTGTTAATCTCTGTTTATCACTTGTCCTGTTCTATTAAACTGACTCATTTCAGTGTCTGTTCTCTGCTAGAATGGAATTTCCTTGGAGGGCGGGATGTGCCACCTTCATCTCTGGGCCGCTGTTTGCCCAGCACATCCTAGGCGCTGAGAATTTCAGTGAGCTAATGGGGCACTTTAAAAGGAGAGGGCTGGACTCTAAAATGCAACGGCTGTCCTGACATCCTTAACAAAAACAATGCAATTTAAACTACTGACTTTCATTTGGTGCTTACTGGTGCGAGTCACACACCGGACACCTGTGCAAGTCATCTCACGTAATCCTCATCACTGCCGGAGGGGGCAGGCAGCAAATATCCTCACTTTCCAGATGAGGGAAGCAGGGCTCAGAGTGGCAGGGTAACATGCCCACGTTAGTGATGGAAATGGCAGATCCAGGCCCCGAATCCAAAGGCTACACCCATAACCCCTGTGCTATGCTGCTGGATGGGGCTAGCTGACTTCTCAGTCTCCTGGAGGCCCTCTCTTCCACCAGCTCTCACATGTGCTGCTAACAGCTTCATGGAGTCTTGAGGAGCAGAAACCAAACCTGAAGTTCTGATGTGAGCAGAAGAGGTTTTCTCAGGTGTCTGCTGTGGGCGGGCCCACCTTCAGCTCTGGAGAGTTCCAGTCTCCAGTAGAGGAGTCAGAGAGACTGACTGGGAGAAATACCTTGATAATGATGGGTGTCACTCCTTGATGCCAAAGAGGAGTTTGTAAGATTTAAAGCTATTTTAAAGTGGCTATTACAAGTGGCTGCTTTGAGGCATATCTATCCATCATCTTCTATGATGGGCTCTTTAAATGTCAGAGTGGACTTTCCACTCTGGGATGGTGTCATTTGATTTGTTGAAGCCCACACAGATAAAAATGATCCATTGATTTATGACAGGCTTTGAAGTTGCATAGTCTGAGTAAAATCCCATCTCACTCAGCTGATTGTCTTGGGACAAGTTAATTAGTTTCATTAAGCTTATGCCCTTATTTGTAAAATATGAATGAAAATTTCAATCCTGCAGAGTTTTTAGGACAGCTAGAAATGATAATTGTAAATAATCTAACTCCGTGGCTGGCATATGGCTGGCACTCAATGTTAGCCATTTTTATATACTTTCACAGACAGGTGAAAGGAGTAAAGATTTGAAAGAGGAAATTATTTTTACTAAATCACAGTCCTTCCAACTCTGAGAAGTATGCAGTACCTCAATTAACATTTGCTGATTGATGAACTGCTTTACTGATGAGCCCCTGTAGTGGGAAACTGGCTTGGCCAGGCATGGAAAAATGACTTGTAGGTGAATCACAAAGATTCTTTGCAATTTTATTCCAAAATCATCAGCCTTCAGTGCCACAAGGACCCTAAACTAGGCTACCCCTTAGAACTCCTTCCTCCTCTTCAGCCTCCACACTGACAACTCCCAGGAGGGCTCCGTATATGGACATTATCGTTGTCATCATCACAAAGGCTGCTGTATGGAGACCTGCCCTGTGTAAGGGCTTTCCATCACACTTTCTATGGTCCTCACTGCAACCTCACAAAGAGGCTGTGCTCACCCCAATTTACAGAACAGAAAACTGAGGCCAGACTCCCTGGAGTCCATGTAAGTGGCAAGTGGCGAGGCTGGGATTTGAACACAGGTCTAACTTCAAGGCCTCCATGTTTTTCACTCCTCCAAACTGCAAGGAAAGAGAGGGAACAGTTGCCATTGTTTGAGTTTCAGAAAATCCAGCACAGGGAAAATCCAAGGGGATGAGGCCCCTTGCCCAGGGTGCTTCCCTAGGGAGGGTCCATGGCTTTCAGAAAGACCCAGCAAAATCTGTGGCTGGTGAGAAATAGAGGTTGACAGGAGCATTGGTTCTCCCAGACCTTCTCTATTTCCCAGCGTTAAAAAGTGCTTCTCCCTGCTTCTTCATCCCACAGGCCTTAGTCTGCCCACAGCCTTCTCTGTCACTGGGAGCACATGCTTTCTCTCCAGGGATGAGGCGAGTCTCCTTTACTTTAAGTCACTGTCCCTTGACTGTCCTCTCCATGCATTAAAAAAATTTTTTTTAATTAATTTATTTAAGTGGAGGCTAATTATTTTACAATATTGTGGTTTTTGCCATACATTGACATGAATCAGCCATGGGTGTACATGAGTTCCCCATCCTGAACCTCCCTCCCACCTCCCTCCCCATCCCATCCCTCAGGGTCATCCCAGTGGACTGGCCCTGAGCACCCTGTCTCATGCACTGAACCTGGACTGGCGATCTATTTCACATATGGTAATATACATGTTGCAATGCTATTCTCTCAAATCATCCCACTCTCACCTTCTCCCACAGAGCCCAAAAGTCTGTTCTTTACATCTGTGTCTCTTTTGCTGTCTTGCATATAGGGTCATCTTTACCATCTTTCTAAATTCCATATACATGTGTTAATATACTGTATTCATGTTTTTCTTTCTTACTTACTTCATTGTGTATAACAGGCTCCAGTTTCATCCACCTCATTAGAACTGATTCAAATGCATTCTTTTTAATAGCTGAGTAATATTCCATTGTGTGTATATACCACAGCTCTCTTGTCCATTCATCTGCCAATGGACATCTAGGTTGCTTCCATGTCCTGGCTATTGTAAACAGTGCTGTGATGAACATTGGGGTACAAGTGTCTCTTTCAATTCTGGTTTCCTCGGTGTGTATGCCCAGCAGTGGGGTTGCTGGGTCGTGTGGCAGTTCTCGGAGAAGGCAATGGCAACCCACTCCAGTATTCTTGCCTGGCGAATCCCATGGATGGAGGAGCCTGGTAGGCTGCAGTCCATGGGGTCGCTAAGAGTTGGACACTACTGAGCGACTTCACTTTCACTTTTCACTTTCATGCATTGGAAATGGCAACCCACTCCTGTGTTCTTGCCTGGAGAATCCCAGGGATGGGGGAGCCTGGTGGGCTGCCGTCTCTGGGGTCGCACAGAGTTGGACACAAATGAAGCGACTTGGCAGTAGCAGCAGCAGCAGCATGGCAGTTCTATTTCCAGTTTTTTAAGGAATCTCCACACTGTTCTCCATAGTGGCTGTACTAGTTTGCATTCCCACCAACAGTGTAAGAGGGTTCCCTTTTCTCTGCACCCTCTCCAGCATTTATTGTTTGTAGGCTTTTTGATAGCAGCCATTCTGACCGGCATGAGATGGTACCTTATTGCAGTTTTGATTTGCATTTCTCTGATAATGAGTGATGTCGAGCATCTTTTCATGTGTTTGTTAGCCATCTGTATGTCTTCTTTGGAGAAATGTCTGTTTAGTTCTTTGCATTCTTATTCATTTTGTTTTAGTGTTTCTTTTGAGCATACTCTGGGAGATAGTGGAGGACAGAGGAGCCTGGGATGCTGCAGTCCATGGGGTTGCAAAGAGCTGGACACGACTTAGTGACTGAACAACAACAACAACAAAAGTATATTCAACAAGTTAATAGGGGTTAACATAGAAAGATTTTGTTGCTAGGTTTGTTTGGGGAGCTCCGATTTAGTAAAAGTAAATGATTCTTTGTACAAGAAAGAGGCTTTTAATAGGCAAATAAGCTTTAATAAAAACCCAAGAGAAAGCTAAACAATTTTCATTTCCCAAATTTATTTAACCACAAAACGTCTTAATCAAGGCTAACCTGGCGATAGATTTCTGCCCTAGATAAGCCCTGGGAGAGAATCTAGTACTAGATAAGGATTTAGGGATGAGTTGAAGAGTATTTTAATCCAGTCTGGAGAGGGAACCAGAATTTAGAAAAAATTGTGATTGCTAATAAGGTTTAGTAACAAAAGGATTTAGCTGTACTTAGGCATTCACTTCTTTATCAAGCTTAAGTGGTTGACGGGAGCTATAGAGTAATATATTTTTACTGTTAAGTAAAAAATTTACATTTTTACATTTACATTTGTTAATGTAAAAAAGTTTATATTTGTTAAGTAAAGTTATTTCAGCAGTGCCAAGTTTTTATTTTAACATGATAAAAAGGAGAAAATAATAATTCTTAGTCCAGGGGCAGCAGATCCAGAATGACTGCTTTTTTTTGAAGAACAAATTAATGATTATCTTGAAAATTGGATCTGAGAATCCATATGTAGAAAAGGGCATGTAAGAATCACCCCTTCATCCTTATCTCCTATATGGAGAAGGATGTCTGCTCACTTTGACCTAGAGGTAATGACTACTGTCTCATGATTCATTCTTCCTCTTACAATTACGTTTTAGGAAACTCAAGCATTCTCACTGCAGTTGAGTACCAGAGAACAATTTGGTTAGAGGGAACCACTCAGCTTCATGAAAACTGTCTTATTTTCTAGGTGAGGAAATAAGGATTCAGAGTGTTCTGCCACTTGGCAACCTTACACAGAAGGTTCCAGCAAGTGAGGGATTAGAACTCACACTGTTGGCAGCAGGTAGTTCATTGGAACTGCCCTAGAAGATCAGTGGGAAATATAGCCCAGGATGCTAACTCTGGATATTTTCAGCAGCTTTAGTCAACTGCTGAGAAAACAATCCCAACCGGCTAAAGAAGGCGGTGGTTGGCAGGCTCAGGGTATGTGGATTGGGGGACTCCAACCCAAAACTGTGCTTCAGTGACCTGCCCATCACCTCTCTCCATTCCTCTTCTTCAGTATCTACCAGGATGGCAGAAATCAGCCATACATAGGAGGCTGCCACCCGCTGTCTCAGCACTGGAGCCAAGGGAGGGGAAGGGAGTCAGAGACATTGATGTTTGTCCTTGTTTGCTTTGAGCTCTCACTCAGGGCTTCAGGTGAGCCTGGCTCAGCTTTGTTCCCAGGGAGGGCATTTTGTCTTCTGCTTTTCAAGGAGTTTCAAAGGTTATGAACACGGACTTCACCAAGAGGACTGGCATTCAACTGACGGATGGAGTAAATGTCTCAAAGAAGAACCTGACACAGATCCCCTTCATGAATTGGCTATCGATGGGTAATGTTGACTTAAAAACCCAGTTTGTTGCTGGACACAATTTAAATCTCAAAACAATCCTGTGAGTGGGGCTCATTTTACATATAAGAGAGGCTACAGAATTCTAGACTTCTCAACTAAACAGCAACGACAAAGAGGTCAAGTAGCTTGACTGAGGTTGTCACATGGTAAGAGGGAGACAAGAGGTTATTTGAACCCAGGTCTTCTGAAGTCCACGATGACAGGCTTTCTGTTAGACCCCAGTTACCTTGTTTTGTGAGGCATTTTGTAATTATCAAGGACTTTCAACTTACATTTCCTGTGAGGCTCATCACAAACCAATTAGGTTGGAAGGGATTTGACAGATTAGAACACAAACCTGTGTGTTGAGTCACTGCTCAAGGTCACCCAATCCAAACCAATTCTAGCAGAGGTCTTACTCTCTACTGTCCCAACTTGTTTATCTTACTCTCCACTCGCACTCAGCTTTTTTCTCAGGGCTGAAGGTTTTCTTGAGGACAGTCAAGGCCAAACATAAGTTACTCCCTTCCCCATGTTCCCAAGTAGAATATTAGCCATCAGTGAACATAGAGTGCTTACCATGTGTTAAGCACCATAGTAAACATTTCATATTCATTTAACTTGTTTAATGCTCGAGTACCTGCTATTATCATCCCCATCTTATAGTTGAGGAAACCAAGACACATAAAAATTAAGTAACTTGTTCAAGGTCAAAGAGCTACTGAGCTTCTAACCAAGTGGACTAACTTTAGACAAGAAGCAGAGCAGAGAATTGAGAATTAGCTGCAGAGCACTTAAAATTGCTAAACTTGAGGTTCTTGAGGGTTTTCCAGACCAGTCCTCTGCACCAGACTGCCTTGTCTTGAGACCATCCCAGAAAGAGTGCATGTTGCCAACTTGACCAGCATTCTGGAGATAGACTCACCACCTATTTCTCGGGGTGTGAGAATCACTTGCTCCTGTTTCTGCCATAGCTTGTGAAGTCCCATATATAGGTAACAACATGAGAATTTGTTCTTGCCATGAGTGGTGTGGCTGGGTGTGGAGATGGGTTGGTCCAAGGATGGGAGACGATTGAGCTGTCAAAAGTCAGAGCAGTAACGCATCAGTGTACTCACTCTACTGCCAAGGGTCCTCCATTCCCCTCACTCCCTGAGCCCAGAAGGAACAACCATCTTCTAGATCAGGGCTTCCCAAACTTCCCTGATCATAAGGATTACCTAAAGGGCTTGTTAAGAATACAGACACCCAAACCCTTCCTCTGAAGATTTACATTCCATAAGACTGGGTCTAGACTATTTATACACTTAGATACTAGTCATCAGTTAACACACATTCTCAGTGTGCTTACCCTACGCACAGGCTGGAGATTCAGAATGAGTAGGATTCAACTCTTTCCCTTGACAAGCTCAGGACCCAGAGGGGTTCTGACAAATAAACAGATAGTTCAGTTCAGTTGCTCAGTTGCAACCCCATGAATCGCAGCACGCCAGGCCTCGCTGTCCATCACCAACTCCCGGAATTCACTCAGACTCACGTCCATCAAGTCAGTGATGCCATCCAGCCATCTCATCCTCTGTCGTCCCCTTCTCCTCCTGCCCCCAATCCCTCCCAGCATCAGAGTCTTTTCCAATGAGTCAACTCTTCGCATGAGGTGGCCAAAGTACTGGAGTTTCAGCTTCAGCATCATTCCTTCCAAAGAAATCCCAGGGCTGATCTCCCTCAGAATGGACTGGTTGGATCTCCTTGCAGTCCAAGGGACTCTCAAGAGTCTTCTCCAACACCACGGTTCAAAAGCATCAATTCTTTGGCGCTCAGCTTTCTTCACAGTCCAACTCTCACATCTATACATGACCACTGGAAAAACCATAGCCTTGACTAGATGGACCTTTGTTGGCAAAGTAATGTCTCTGCTTTTCAATATGCTATCTAGGTTGATCATAACTTTTCTTCCAAGGAGTAAGTGTCTTTTAATTTCATGGCTGCAGTCACCATCTGCAGTGATTTTAGAGCCCCCCAAAATAAAGTCTGACACTGTTTCCATTGTTTCCCCATCTATTTCCCATGAAGTGATGGGACCAGATGCCATGATCTTCGTTTTCTGAATGTTGAGTTTTAAGCCAACTTTTTCACTCTCCTCTTTCACCTTCATCAAGAGGCTTTTTAGTTCCTCTCCACTTTTTGCCATAAAGGTGGTGTCATCTGCATATCTGAAGTTATTGATATTTCTCCCGGGAATCTTGATTCCAGCTTGTGTTTCTTCCAGTCCAGCGTTTCTCATGATGTACTCTGCATATAAGTTAAATAAGCAGGGTGACAATATACAGCCTTGATGTACTCCTTTTCCAATAAACAGATAAGGATACTCTGAATCAGGGCCCTGGTGGGAAAAGCACAGGGTGTGGTGGAAAAAGAGGGAGGGGCATCTAACTCAGACCAGGTGGTGGAGGGGAGAGGGGGTCAAAGGCCACTAGATCTGATACAGCATGCACTCTCATTCTAAGATGATGAATGGGGTCTTTGAGCTGACTCCATCAGCCAACTGGTCCCACATTCTGCCCTCCCTTGCTTCTAGATCCAGAAATCACCTGCTGCTGGTCTAGGATGGTGGTAGAGGGTGGTCTGAGACTCCTCTCCATATGCATCCCCTCTTCTTTGCAAGCTTCACACTTGCTGCATATCTGACCTTCATTGCTCCCACAGGTCAGATATTTTATCTTCACATGTGTTTCCCATGACAGCAGCACCTCTCAGCTCAAGAGACAAGCTGGCTTAAGGGATGATGGCAGAGGTGGTGCCAGAGTGGATCCTTGTGGGGTCAGTGTACCTCTCAGCCCTCCATCCTCTCCAACCTAAGCCCTCCTCTGGATATTTCTTTGAAGTATCACAGACATGCCATGGAGTGGTGGCAGTCTGCATGCAGGGAGGGACTCAGGTCACCTGGAAAATGTTGTCTGGTCCTTAGCCTGGTGTCACAGAGCTCAGTAGCTCCTGACCCTCTGGTATCAAACCCCCATTCATCCTGCTGGATCAGGTGCTGTTTGAGTTCCCTGAGAGCCTTGAGGAAACCCATGGAGGGAGGAGAGCTCCAGTCCTTTGTCAACTGAGGCGTTTGGATGATTAAGCCAAGAAAGCAAAGTCACTTTGGTCCGGGGGATTATTTTTGAGGTGTGTTTGCAAAGTGCAAGTAACTTATTGCCTGGGAGGCAAACCAAACCCAAGATGACTCTCAGCTAATTGCTTGCCTCTCCTTCTTCCAAGCCAAACTCCTTGGTATATAAAGACCAGTCTCCTCTGTTGTCCCCATCCTCTGTCCTCATACCTCTTGCAGCTCCTGCTAAGTGATTGCTAGCTTGCCTTTGAGCTTTCTCACCATGAACAGACAAGCCTGCAAGAAATCCATCAGTGGAGGGAGCCAGGGCTTCTCTGTCTGCTCTGCCGTGGTCCCCTGCAGCAGCAGCAGGATGAGCTGTGTGGCCCACTCTGGAGGAGCTGGCACAGGGGTCTGTGGGTCCCGGAGCAGAGCAGGCGGCTTTGGCAGTCGCAGTCTCTACAACCTGGGTGGCAATAAGAGCATCTCCATCAGCGTGGCTGGCTCCTGGGCTGGTGGCTTTGGGGGAGGGCACAGCAGCTGCAGCAGTGGCTACGGAGGTGATTATGGAGGTGGTTATGGGGGTAGCATTTGTGGAGTCAGAGGAATGGGCAGTGGTTATGGAGGGGTTGGTGGCTTTGGAGGGACTAGTAGCTTTGGTGAGCCTGGTAGCTATGGCTCTAGTGTCTGCCCTGGGGGAATCCAGGAAGTGACCATCAACCAGAGCCTCTTGCAGCCCCTCAATGTGGAGATCGATCCCCAGATTGGGCAAGTAAAGGCCCAGGAGAGGGAGCAGATCAAGATCCTCAACAACAAGTTCGCCTCATTCATGGACAAAGTGAGGGCAAAGCCCAGAGGTGTCCTGGAGGGGTTGGGCTGCCCAGGGGGATGGTATAGGGAGATGCCCATGGGACCTGCCAGGCTTAGAGGCAGGGCCTCCAGCTTCTTGTGCTGGTTCTACCTTGGCCCCCACAGGACAGTCAGTATGCCTCTCTTGCTCTGCAGGCCCTGTTTTCCCAGTTGTGAAATGGGAGAAGGGTTTCATCTCCTGATTTTCTTCTTGGGATAGGGCCCAGGAAAGTGAAGTGAGAGTCCAGGAATGCTCTTAGCTCTTTTTAAGAAAGGGGCATTAACCACGAAATTATTATAGCTAACTTTCAGTGACTCTTGAGGAGCAATTGCTTGGTAATCCAAACTAGCTGACAACCAAACCTGTATTAGGAGGAATCTCAGGACTGCCTCTCGGTGATGAGTAGTGGCAATTGACTTACCTTCTAGATGATGCTATGCTTCAGCCCACATTACACCAAGCTGTCCATACTCGGGCAGGGAAAGGTATGCTTGATGTGAAGGAAAGAGCCTGGGATTTGAAGTTAAACTGAAGTTAGCTGGAAGCTGAGTAACTGAAAGGGGAAACAATTAAGGAGAATAAGAAAAATTTAGCAAAAGTTAAACCTTGTTGACTATTTTCCCTGCTTGAAGGGAGGTAAAAAAGCTTTCCTTTAAAAGATGATGAGAAACACCTTCGTCTGTGCAGGTCTCCTTTAGGCGTATGCTGAAGGATTCCAATAGACTTGATGAGGGCTGGGTTTGTCTCTTAGTTTTGTCACTTAGTAGTCACCTTACTTTGGGCAACTTATTTAAGTACATGGAGCCTCAGTTTCCTTATCTACAAAATGGGGACAACACCCTTTATAGGTAGTTGTATGGGAGGGTTAAATGAGTTAGACTATGTGAAAACAGCATTCAGGAAGCACTCAATGTATCTCTTCCTCCTTTTCTAAACCCTCATCCTTCTAAAATTCCTGAAAAAACAGGCTCTTGAAGATTGGATGACCGGGTTGAGTTTCCACATATGGAACCCTTTGGGTTGGATGGCCCCACCTGCCCAACTCAAGAAGCTGACTCTTTCTGTACCTCCCCTGCTACAGGTGCGGTTCCTGGAACAGCAGAACAAGGTCCTGGAAACCAAATGGGACCTGCTCCAGCAGTGGACTGCGGGCTTGGGCTCCAGCTTGGGCTCCGGAGGCCTGGAGCCTTTATTTGAAAGCTACATCAACTGCCTGCGCAGGCAGCTGGATTTGGCTCTGGCAGAGAAGGGGAATCTGGAAGGAGAGCTAAGGAACATGCAGGACCTGGTGGAAGACTTCAGAAAGAAGTGAGGGCCCCAGCTGGGGAGTTTCCCCTCTTGGGATTAGCAGGGAAGTGTGGTCCCAACTGAGGATTTTTAACTGTTCCTGACTGTACCTTCAGTCAGGACTTGTGGATGGATTTATTGAGTATGTGAGAGGGTTGAGGACTGAGACTTCCAAGTGGCTGATGATGCCAGATTTGTCACTCTCCAGGCAGGGCCCTTCTACACCAGCCCAGATAGATGAGAGAGTCCTCCCAGAGTTCAAAGTCCTTCAGACTGGAGGGCCCTCCACACTTTACTGTACCAAGGCAGCACCCTGGAAACCCATCAAAAATGCAAATTCCCCTGCTCTGGTCCTAGATTCTGAACTGGTGGGTGGGGCAGGTCCCAGGTTCCAGGCAGACTGCTGTAAAGTGCTCTTCCAATGTGTCCAGCCCAGTCCCATTTCTGCAGCTTCAGTCAGCTCTCTCTTGCGTGTCTGTAATTATGGCTGACATCCTCTGAGGTCTGCAAGAGGTAAACAGGACCTCTCAAGATGGGAAGGGGGGTCCAGACATCCCTAGGGGTCAGGACCTGCAAGAAGGGGAAAGCCTGTTCTGGGGAGGCCCCATTCCACTCCATATGCACAAGCTTGTGGGCACCTGCTCAGATTAATGAAAAGAGAAACAGAGAAAACAGAGGTTGAAACAGCCAGCCTGAGCAAATACCTCTCTGGGCTTATCTGCCCACGTGCTTCGTGATGTCTCTAGAGCTGGGCTCCTCGAAGCCTTCCCCTCCCCTGCCTGGCACTCCTTGGCATGTCACTCAGACCTAGAAGGAGGTGGTCAAGGCAGTGGCCTGAGCTCCAAAAGGCCTCTAGGCAGGACTGGCTACATCAGTTTGGGGGTTCAGTGTGAAATGAAAACTCAGGGCCCTTGTCAAAAAATTATTAAGAATTTAAAGACTGGGTCAACAGAGCTTTAAACCAAACATAAGGACCTTCTGAACCCAGGGCTCTGTATAACTGCACGGGTTGCACACCCTTGAAGCTGGTCCCGTCCCTTGGTGAGGAGATTCTGCCTGAGTTCTTTTTTTGTTTTTTCCAACTTCTGAAATATGAATGTCCAAACATGTGGCTCTTTCTGTCCCAGGTATGAAGATGAGATCAACAAGCCTACTGCTGCAGAGAATGAGTTTGTGGGGCTCAAGAAGGTGAGGAATCTGGGACAATGGGGACCTTGGCTCCCTTTCTGGGTGTGGACCCCCCAGGAGGGAGAGCAGAGCCAACTTCTCTGGGGCCCTGTGACCCTATGCTCTGTGGGCTGTTTACATCTTTTCTTGCATTTTTGGGGAATGAGGAGTTTGATGAAGGAAGCTGCTCTGAGTATGTTGCTGGTGGAGATGACATCTTATAATGTGACCGATGAGCTGATTGGTGATGTGAAATAATAATGCAGGCTTTATCTATAGCATTGAATCAAGGTTTTCAGCCTACAAGTGTACCCTGGATGTTATTAATAAAAACAATCAGCAAATACTGATAGCTTGTGTCAGCCAGTCATCATAAGGATGAAGTTGTGAGAAGAATGCCTTCCTTTCTCTTCAAGAGGCTGGGTTTTTGGTCCTACCTAACCAAAGTCACATATTGGATAAATGTGATTTTGCTACCCTTACTCCGTACCTGGCTGATGGGGTGTATGTTTTGTCAAAGCATTGGGATTTGATTGGCCAAGGCAATTAAAAGGAAGAAAACCACTTTTCCTTTCTTTCAAAAAAGAGAAGTCATAATTAGAAAGAGGAATGGGGGCGGGGCAAAGAAGAACAATGAAGACTCAGAACAGCGCTGTGGGTGGAGGGGAGCAGACGGTCACCTTCTTCTGGGTTTCTGACTGCCCTCCTCCCTTCCTTTTTTTCAGGACATGGATGCAGCCTTCATGAACAAGGTGGAGCTTCAAGCCAAGGTGGACGGCCTGACAGATGAACTCAACTCTCTGAGGACCCTCTATGAGACAGTGATTCCTTGGTCGTCCAAGCCCCAGAGCCTTCTCGCATCTTTCCAAGCATGCTTCCCAAGTGTGACATCAGGGGACAGTCATGTGGCAGGATGGGGCTTCCTAGGTGGCTCAGTGGTAAAGAATCTGCCTGCAATGCAGGAGATGCGGGTTTGATACCTGGGTAGGGAAGACGCCCTGGAGAAGGGCATGGCAACCCACTCTGGTATTCTTGCCTGGAGAATCCCATGGACAGAGGAGCCTGGAGGGCTACAGTCCATGCAGTCACCAAGAGTCAGATGCAACTGAGCGACTGGGCACATGCACGCACATGGCAGGACACTCACGAAACCAGCAGTAGGGCTCAGACCTCAGCTCTACTCCACCCAGGGAATGCCAACTTAACTCCTCATGGTTGCCTGGACCTGGCTCACAGGACCGGGGTCCCTCTCTGTCCCCTACTTACCCTTTGTAGTTGCCTCTAACCCTCTGGCTCCTAACCCAGTACCACAGTGAGCTCTTCCAGAGGACCCCTCCTTACTGCAGTCCCCTGGAAACCCACCCAGTAGGGTTCACTGACTGATACTTTCAGGCCGACAATCTTATTATATAGGTGTTGTTCCTTTTTTCTTTTGTTTTATTGTCTGATATCCTTTTGGCTGTAGCTGGGCCTGAAATGGAAGCTGGTATTTCTAACTCTCCCACTCCTGGCCCCCTTGTTGTGGGGGTAGAAGACTCGTGGACTTCTTTATTCTCAGCATCTCTTGAGGCCAGGAGAGGTGAAAGTGAGCTCCATGTTTCCCACAGGAACTGACCCAGATGCAGAATCACCTTAATGACATGTCCGTGGTCCTGTCCATGGACAACAACTGCTGCCTGGACCTGGACAGCATCATCAGTGAGGTCAAGGCCCAGTACGAGGACATTGCCCAGAAGAGCAAGGCCGAGGCCGAGGCCCTGTACCAGACCAAGGTGGGAGCTCTCCTCTGTTCCCACACTCTAGCTGGAGGTCCGCTGACCTCCATCAAAAGCGCTCCAACAGTTTGCAAAGTTGTGATGATGGGTTTCTCTTCTGTCAGCTTGGAGAGCTGGAGAACAAGGCTGGACGGCATGGGGATGACCTGAAGAACACCAAGAACGAGATCATGGAGCTCAACCGGATGATCCCGAGGCTGCGGGCTGAGATTGAGAATGTCAAGAAGCAGGTGGGTCTGGGCTGAGTGGAAAGTCCTGGAGGTCTTCTGGGCCCTGGGGAGGAGGAGAAGCAACAGCTGGACTTCTGCCACAGGCCTTCTCAGTTCTTTTGTGGTTGCCTGTGGGACAGCCTGGTCTCTGGGACACTCTGTTCTCCTCGATTCTCCTCCCCGAGGTTGGGCTTCTCAGAAGGCTCCCTAAGGAGAGACAGTTGTCCATTCTGGTTTGCCCAGCAGCAAATCTTCCAACTGTAAGGGTGGTCTTAAACACTCAGCTCTCAGTAGGATCTGCCCTCAATGAGCTATTTATCACGCACTTCATGTAACCTTGAAGACTAATTTGTATCACTAGAATGAAGTGATTATAACAATCTTAAAAAAAAAGAACCACTTACCAGACTACCTCCACCTTAACCAGCAAATCGGTGTTCCTTTTCTTGATGAGACATGAGTTAATTTAAAAGGGCCGAAGAAGACTGAACCAACTTTGAAACTGACTTCTGTTTTCTGAGTATGCGCCACTGAATTTCTAAGAAGGGGAGGAAGGGAAAGGGAGGAATTTCTTGGATGGGTAAGAGATGTTGGAAAGATCAGCTGTTTGCTTTCCGGTCACTAGGCTAAACAGTCTCTTAACTCCCTCTTTCCTAGAATGCCAACCTGCAGAACGCTATTGCTGATGCTGAGCAGCGTGGGGAGCTGGCCCTCAAGGATGTCAACGCCAAGATCCAAGAACTGCAGGATGCCCTTCAGCAGGCCAAGGATGACCTGGCCCAGCTGGTGCGTGACTACCAGGAGTTGATGAATATCAAACTGGCCTTGGATGTGGAGATCGCTACCTACTGCAAGCTGCTGGAGAGTGAGGAGTGCAGGTGAGGGGCTGTGGGGTCATTATCCTCCAGAAGTGAGTTCAGAGTGACCTTTGATAGTGGAGAAAGGGAACAAGGTTATAGGGAGAGGACAATAGGTAAGGAATCTCCTGAATGACAGAGTTGAGGATTCAGGCCCCACTCTCTCTCTCTCTCTCTCTCTCTCTCTCTATATATATATATATATATGTATATACAGACAATCAAACTTATCTCACACTTTGATTTACCTTAGACATCAATATTGCATTACATATCTCTGTTGGGCGACAGGGGATGAGATAGTTGGATAGAATCACTGACTCAATGGACATGAGTTTGAGTAAACTCCAGGAGATAGCAAAGGACAGGGAAGCCTGGTGTGCTGCAGTCCATGGGGTCGCAAAGAGTCAGACACGACTGAGCGACTAAACACCTCTGTTGAGCCTCACTATATGCAGGTGGAAGGGAAAGTCCTTTGGGCTTATAATAAAAGTTATAGTGCTGTCCACTGGACTTTTCTCGGATGATGACAATGTCCTATATCTGTGCTATCTAATATAGTAGCCCTTGGCCACTTGAGCACACGAAACCTGGCGAGTGCAGCTGAGTTTTATATTTAATTTAATTAAAATAAAATAGCTTCAGGTGGGGAGTGGTTACCATGCCGGACAGCTCAGTATAGACAGTCCTAGAACACCTGCATCCCTGAGGCTGAGTCTATATGGGAAGGTGGCTGATACATACATACTCTGGAAAAATAACACAATATCAAGTAGCAGATAAGGGCTCAGTGAGTGGATGTCAAATGCCAAAGGGGTGTCAAGAATTGAAAGATCCTTCTAATGACTAGCTGCTCCATGAATCCTGTGTTCAGAGCCTCTGTCTTCAGGCAGCTCCCAATCTGATGGAGGAAGCAGAACTCACATGTGAGAAGAAAACTTAAGGATTTCTTACGTCTCTAAGAAAAGGAGTGAGAGTGCAGATGGTGCTGCATGCATTGGGAAGTGTGGGATGTGCAAGGAGACAGCGACACCAGTGGGGGCCACAGTGGCAAGGCGTGTGGACACGTTCCGTGTCTGCTCAAACATGTGGTCATGCCTGTTCCGTGAACAAGAATGAGGCACAGGAAGATGGGGAGAGTGGGCAGGACATTTCCATCATGTGTTGAGTGTCAGCCCCTCTCACATATTATCCTTCTTGAATAACCATTACTGCCACCACCACCCCAGGAGCGCTCACTGGGGAAGGCTTCCCGGAAGAAGAGCTGTAGGAATAAGAAAGCCAGGCCTGGGTGAAGGAGGGGAAGGGCATAGCTAAGGTGGGAAGATGGTCTCAGCAGCAGAGGAGAGATGAGGATGGGCTAATCAAGGGGGTGTTGAGTGATGAGTAGTGTGTCTGGAAGATAATTTGGGAAATTAGTGAAAGATGATGGGAAGATGGAGAGACGGTGATTGGTGGAGCTGCTGGAAGCCTTACTTCCCTTCAGCAGCCCCTTTTCCTGGGGAGATCTGTGTCTGGAAACAGACTCAGAATAGCCTTTCTTCTTTTGGGAGCTTGACCCCTACGAGGGCAAAAGGGAGGACATGGCTCCCAGGGTTATGAACCCTGAGCTCTTCATCTAAGGACTCATTGCAGAAATAATCCTCATCTCCTCTTGCTTTTTTAGAATGTCTGGAGAGTGTCAGAGTGCTGTGTGCATTTGTAAGTAGCCTTTCAAAACTTTCTCCCTGGGATGCAGAAAGGGCAACTAGAAACATCCTGACTGACATTTGGGTGGGAGAGCCTGACCCATGCAAGGCGGCCAGGCCACCAAAGTGTCCAGGGTCTCAGGCAATGGCCACACTACTCTGCTCCTAGCGGAACTTGACCACCTGGCAGGCCAGAGCTGAAGCCCCTGTGGTCCCAGGGAATTCCTTAGGCTGGAGAACCAGAAATTCCTATGGATACTTCTGGCTCTTATTCCTGGGGAAGGGAACCAGAGGGCCAGGGCTCACTCCTGCTGTTTACCCACTGAGGCCTCAGAGAAGTTGAGTAACTTTCTCTGAGTCACACAGCCAAGCAGGGTTGGGGTACAGGCCCAGGGCCTGAGCCTGAGTCCAGTGCTTGTTTTCCTTAGCGGTGGTCAGCAACGTCACCAGCACAGGCACCAGCCCTGGTGGAGGCCGTGGGGGATTTGGAGAGGTCACTGGTGGCAGTGGCAGTGGCTACAGAGGCGGCGGTGGCAGCTACAGAGGAGTCAGCGGCGGCAGCGGCAGGGGCAGAGGCAGCGGCGGGGGCTCCCCGGCCTGCAGCAATGGGAGCAGCGGCTCTGTGAACCAGAGCTGCATCCAGAGCTCAGGAAGCACTGGCTACATGTCTGGCGGTGGGGGCGGCACCACCCTCTGCTTCACTCAGACCACCAGCTCAAACCAGCTTTGCAAGTGATCCTTTGTTGGGGGGGGGGCAATCTCCATGCCCACTGGTTTCCCCTCAGCTTGGGACAGTACTCCCCTCTCTGCTTGGCATGGACAAATGCCAACCCCAACCTTGCTTTTCCTCAAGCTCCTGGGAGAAGCGGTTGAACTTCCTGGCTCCTCCATCCCCAAGACTTCTCCTAGGCCTGGGAGGTCCAGCTGCTAGTCTGGGATGATGATGCCCTAGATGCACTTTTGTAAAGGCCCCTGACTTTGGACAGCAACACCTCAGCCCAGACAAGTGTGGGTCTTCCCAGCCTGGCCTGTTCCCTCCCTGGCCCATCTCTCTTGGTAGTTGATGGTCTGAGGCTGGAATGTTTCAGCCCCTGCCTGAGGAGGGCAGTGCAGTGGGGCTGCTGCTAGAGGGTAAATGGTTAAGATCTCCGGACTGTTGGTTTTCAGGGTTCCCGCCCCACAGCTGGGACATCATATCCTGACTCACCTCTGGCACCTTAATTCCCTGAACTGTGGATTCTCTGCTGATGGTTGTTGTACTTTCTTTTCCCAATAAATTGCACTGTATTTCATATTCTGGTATTTGGCTTTCAAGGAGTCACAGAATAAACCAAGATCCAAGAATAGATGGAAATCAAGTATGGATGGCAATCTCTTAGGTTAGTAGTGGGTGTAAAGGACACTGCATAGTCTTGGCTTCTCCTCTATCCATTTGGTTGTGTTCTTGTGATAGGACTGGTCAAGAGTATGTTGCTTCAGTGGGGACTGCCCACTCCCAAGGAGGCCTTTCCACCCACCCTTTTGTCCCCACTGGGCCTCTGAGACCCAGTCTTGGTAAAGGAGTGTTTTGCAGTTCATCGATGTATTAGATTCCAGTGGGATTTGGTTCCTTCCAGGTAAGAGGCAAGGGTTTCCCTGGTGGTTCAGATGGTAAAGAATCAGCCTGCAACGTGGGAGACCCAGGTTTGATCTCGGGGTCAGGAAGATCCCCTGGTGAAGGGAATGGCAACCCACTCCAGTATTCTTGCCTGGAGAATTCTATGAACAGAAGAACCTCATCCATGGGGTTGCAAAGAGTCAGACATAACTGAGACACTAACACTTTCACTTTCTTTCAGGTAAGAGGCAGGAGTGCTACACTAGTGAGGCTCACACCAGATAGATGTAAAATTATGAGTGGGAAAGGTGCGTGTTTACCCTTCCACCAACATTTCCCAGTCATTCTCAGAAAGCTGAATCGCAAACCCAGGAAGGATCAGGGTAATAAGAGAGCCACTGATGGAAACCAGAGAGACTGAGAGAGTCCGTGGAGATGGCAATTAGAGTCTCATTCCTTTCCCCACCTGCCAAACCAATCCCTTCTGCAGGTCTTTGAGTGTGATAAAACTCTGGTTTGTAAGTCACTGTAAGTCATGCATTACCACCCAGAAGTGAGATCAGAGCTGGACTAATAAGGCAATGGTACATTTGTCTGATGGTCCAAGATTACCAGGAGATTGCTCAAGATTCATGTTCTACAGCCTGATGTGATCTCCTGTGTTCACCCCAAGTATAGCAGCTCTGGAGAAGGAGATATTTCAAAGTTCCTACACTTGAGAGTTCAGTAAATCTATGCCCATCTTTTTAAGGTCTACAGGCAGGAGGTAGCTCTCTTTCCCATTTATCCCTGGCACAGCTCTGGGGATTTTGGGAGCAGGGCAGGCCATTCTGGATTACTGCCTTTACTGGCCCTTTAGAGACATTCCAAGAAACTTCACTAATCTTAGGAAAACACCCCAGATGCTCTGCTCCATGTGTTGCTTAGTTTACTGAAAAGAGTCCTGGATTAAACCAGCTTTTCACTACACTGGAGCAGCAGGGTTGAGGGTAGCCACTGCAGTCTCTCTTTTTAAACTTTTAATTTTGTATTGGGTTATAGCCAGTTAACAAAACACTGTGGTAGTTTCAGGTGAGCGGCAAAGGGACTCAGCCATACATATATGTGTATCCATTCTACCCCCACCAAACTCCCATCCCATCCAGGCTGCTGCATAACACTGAACAGAGTTCCATGAGTCTCTGTAGTCTCTTTATCCATCTGCTCCATGTGTGGAAATCTTGGTGTGGTGTGCTGTCTCAGGGCCCTGCACAGGGTGTGGGGCACTGAGTAAAAGTTTGGTGGTCAGTTGAAAGAATGAATTGAAATGAATAAGAACAGACTTCCCTCCTCCCAGGAAGATGGGATAGATCACACTGCAAGGCAGGATGGAGCTGAAAGTTACAGGGAGGACCTAGGATCCTCTTGTGAACTCTTTCGAGAAGAGTTGGCAGAGGGGGCTCTTGAGGGAGGTAGTGAAAGACTGGGAGAGGAAGGCTGGAGCTGGCCTGGGAGGAAGACAGAGTTTTTAAATAGAGTTTAAACTACTATTTTTTTTTTTCTATCTAGAGGTGTGATATACATGTTTTCTGGTCTGTAATATTCTACCAAACATTTTCCTAAACCAAACCTAGATGGAAGATCAAAAATCAAAGCTCCCTTCGTTCTCTGGCTGGGTTAGACCAGTGGAACTTGATTTTGATAGGAAGAAGAATAGGCTTGGGAGTGCAGAACTTGAAGAATCACATTTTTACCAAACCTATGCTCAACGCAGGACTTCCCAGGTGGTGATAGTGGTAAAGAATTTGCCTGCCAATGCAGGAGACATAAGAGATGCAGGTTCGATCCCTGGGTTGGGAAGATCCCCTGGAGGAGGGCAGGGCAACCCATTCCAGTATTCCTGCCTGAAGAACCCCATGGACAGAGGAGCCTGGCGGGCTACAGTCCACAGGGTTGCAAAGAGTTAGGCATGACTGAAGTGACTTACTACCACAACCGCCACCATTCCCAACCCAACCTGAAACTAACCAACTGATTTATACAGAAGGATTTTAAGTGAACTTGCACAAATACACTTAATATACTATAGAAAAGGATGTCTTTTAGTCTATTTACAGAGTATAGCATATATTCATTGGCATCAGGGAAAGTAGTAACACCAGGGAACAACATCACACTGGTAACACCACTAACACCATCATAGCACTAACACCTAAAAATGACAAGCACTTAATACTTAGATTTGAACTGGTTAATCACAGAAATTCTAAGATCAAATGTAATAGATGAATTAGAATATTCATCTACAATTTTTCTCCAAAAACTATTCTAGAAAAAAAGAGGTTTCTCTTAAAACACGGCGTCTATATCAGAACTAGAAGACAGTGATAGAAGAACTGCAAACCCAAGACTAGGAAGTTGATTCTCACATGCAGCTTTTGGATAAAGGAAATCTTTTCCGGTCTATTTCCACAACAAAAACTAGTTCTAATTTCCCCATGATGGCAGGCAGAAAATAGAGTTTCAGAACTCTAAAGACAGGTGCAGATATTCTAACACCCTACGTAAGTACTGCCCAAATCATAAAAGATCCCTCACAGGGGGCCACTGCATGAAAGGTTTACCCAAGTGAAGGAGCTATGAGTACCTCAAAGGTTCAGGCAAAGCCCGCCTGTGGTGTTTGGTGTTGGGACATGGTATTATTCCACTTTGTTGACACAGGAATATATATGCTGGGGTAGGGGCCTTCCAGGTGGAATGCTTGACACAGCCTTGCTCCAGAGCAGCCAGACTCTCAAAAGCACAATGAGAAGTTATTCCCTTTAGCAGGGATTATTGAATGGAAAAGTGTTTCAGAAAAAGCAGAAGTCCTGGGAGAGTCAGGTAATTATCTTTTTGACCCATTAATATCTAAAATTAACAAAATGCTGCAGAACAGAGCTAGTCTCTCCAAGATGTGCTCTCTTGTCATCGCGAACAGAAGCCTCTTCCAGACGATTTGGCTCATGGTATCAGAAGGCTTCCACTGCCTGGACGGAGGAGGTGGTGCTTCGTGTTGTTCTGGGAAGCTGATTTGCACAAGGAAGTCACCACCAAACCACTGCATAAATCCAGTCGTCGGCCTTCTTTTTCTGTTCTATACTCTAGAAACATCTCTTTAAATGCCAGAAAGTCTGTGCATGTGAGCATGTTGAATACGTCATGAACCATTTCATCATTATGGTGCTTTAACGTTCTGGTGAAAATTGCCATGTTGTATCCGGGTATCCGCTCCAGGAGCTGATTTTCAATATACTTTTCTATGAAAGAAAGGTTTTTGTTAAAAATTGCCGGGTAGGTGAGTTTATTCTCTTCCGTGTTTTTAAATTCCTGGTAGTATCTGTCCATGAAATTTCTCTTCAGTACTTGGAATTCAGCATCCATGATCGTGTCCTCCCTAGAGCCAACCACAGCATCAAATTCAGCTTCAGCGGTGGAAGAAGTGGATACTGCGAGACTCTCTTCCTCCAAGACTTCCGTCACTTCCGCTATATCCATTCCATGCCCTTTCACCAGTCTGGGGCCCAGCCGAGTCTGGGTTGGCGCAGCGTACCCCGGAACTCTATGCCCCATCCACCACTCTGGACTTGGCTCCCATTACTGACCTCCGGAACCACGCCCTGCTTCCTGTAACCAAGGCTGACATCATTCTTAATGACTGAGCAATATTCCGTTATATGCTTGTAGCATAGCACCTTGATGCATATGTTATTTCTATTATTTTCCAGTGTAATAAACATTGCTGCAATGAACACATATCTCTGAGCACTCATCCGTTCATTCTTTAAGATACCTTCCTAGATGTGGAATTGCTAGGCCACTTTAAAATTTTGATTTATATTGTCAGACTTCTGTCTAGAAACATTGTGCCAATTGATACTTTTATAAGTAATATACGATTTCTTGTTTCTCCAGTCTTATGATCACTTTGTGATATTTTTGAATTTTCCACTGTTTTTTTCAGGTTTTATTTTCATCTCTTTGATTAGTAATGAAGTTGAACATTATAAATCTGCTTATTCTTTAACTTTCACTTTCTGTGAATTTTTTCTTCTTTTGTTTAATCCATTTTCTCTTTGGGTGCATATTTTGTTTTTCTTATTAATCTGCTTGTCTGAGGCAAGGACTCCAACAGCACTTGAGCCACTCAGGAGTCCAGAATCCCAGAAACATTCATCATTGAGCCATAATTAGTTATCTGTGGGGATTCTGAGAATAGCTGGGGTGAGGTCAGGAAGATAGAACCTAGTTCCGGGAGAGGGAGGTCAGAGGAGGCTAACAGGATTGCAGGAAACTGGGACCAAGTTGGTGGAAGGGCCACCTCCAAAATCATGCCTGCAGTGGTAGATGAGGAGTGGGGTGAGGCTAAGAGAAAGATAAGCAGGAATCAGCTTTGAAGGGATTAGGGGTCTGTAGTAGATAGCTCCCTATGCCAATCCTGCTTCATTCCCTCCCTCACAACATTAATCCTAAGGGCACTCCCCATATGTTTTCTGCCCACAAATCCATCTCAGAGTTTGCTTCCCAGGAATCTGATGTGGGATGGGGCATTGGGTTTGCCTGGGATATGGATGGGGAGGATGCTTATCTTCTAGTAAGAATTGGTTCTCCAGGAAGGGTGGAGAAGACTCTGAGATCCTTGAAGGGGTGAAGGACCAGGGACATATACCAAAGAATTCGTTAGAAAGTTCTGTAGGGATTCAGAGGGGAGTAGGTTTCCTTGGCTTGCTGCTATACAATTGACAGCAGAGGTTGATGTGCTAATTGAATCAGTTTCTCTATCCTTCCTCCTACCTTTCTTGTACATTCTGGACATTCTTTCTCCCACTGGCTGAGTTTCTGAGAACCCCACTCTGATGCCCAAGGTCACTGAAATAATGTCTGGCTAGCTGACAGAGAAAAATGCCTAGCTGTTTTCTCTGTTTCCAGGCTGCTAGGGAGAGCAATTAGCAAATGTGTGCACTAGAGCTCCATAACCCCTCCCACCATTAACACTAGTCATTTGGTTGTTTCAAGTCAAGCATTCTGCCTTATTAAAGATGTGGTTTCTCACAGTCAAGGCCAGCACAGTTCATATTTAAATGTTCTTTAATTTATTTCATTCACTTTTTTGCTTGAGAAACTGATAATTAAGATGCAGGGTCTTAGCCAGCCAACAATAATCCTTTGTGATGGAAGTACAAATAAAATCTAGGACTTAAGGTATTTCTAATAGTTTGTTTCAGCTTTCCATAATTATTGCCCATCTCCAGGGATAAACACCTTTCCCTGGGCACATGCACACATACTTTGACTCAGCTGTCCTTTGGGCATAAACTTTCTCCTTCCTTGTAGATATGCAGATGAGTTTAACAAGTGCTGAGGCTAAGAATGACTTCATGGTTGTGAAGAAGGTGAGCAGGGTCGTGGGGTTATATAAGGAGGAGATGGGACAAGCAAAGGAAAAATGGCGGTCCTTTCTCAGAGACTGAGACTGGATGACACTTTCTCAGAAGGATTTCCAAGTGTTGCCCTGTAGTTGATGACCGGAACCCAGCACTATGGAGACCATCACCAGCAGTGACCAGCAGTCATGCATCAAATATTGAGACTGGGACTTGATAGATGATGCAGAAACTCTCCCTACCCTTAGCCACACCTCTCTGCAATAGTTTTTTTTTTTCTCCCAGGATTGATGACACTATGATCTCATCTGCCAGGAAGCTAAAGCCCAGATAGACATTGTCAAGCTAGGAGTTTGTCCCTGAGGCCACCCCCATCCGATTAGTTCCTTTAGTTCCCTTGCCCATGAACTCTGCCCTGCCTCCCCTCACCTCTCTGGTTTCTCATCTCCATTAAAATGCAATACATAATGATGCATTTAGCTCTATGAGCTTGATACAATAAAAGGGACCCATGATGTTTGCTAAATTAGAGGGCAGCACACAGGAAATGTGGCCTGCAGGAAGTTATATTAGCAGTTGTGTGTGGAGTGAGTGAGAGAGAGAAGGGGTGCTGAGGGAGTCTTTGGGGTTAAGTCAACTGTGTCAGACTTTGTAATATGTCCAACTGCCATGATGTGCGTCACTCTTTCTGGATCCATCTCACGGCAGGCCACACCCCCAGACTGGCACATCTTACATACTGGCTTCAGGGTTCAGTCATGGCCAAGAATTCCAAATGGCTCAGTAATAGCCAACTGGTTAACTTCAGTGCCCAGCCTGGCCACCTCCGGGGCAGCCTTTCCTTACCTCCCTCTTGGATCTTTGGGCCAGAGTGGTGGGAGAATGTGGTCAAAAGCAGCCGCTATATCCTCATTCCCTGTGGTTCAATGGCAGCCATCCCTCCTCCTGGCAAGACTTTGGCTACAACACTTGGACCTCCTTTTCCCCTCATATCCTGAGATTTCAAGTTTCTGGAAAAACAGTAAATGAAGTAAAATTTTATTTAGTAATTTTTACCTGCCCAGACATTGTTTTGAGAATTCCATGTGTAACTCACTGTCTTTTTTTTTAACTTTTAAATTTTGTATCAGGATACAGCCAATTAACAAACAATGCTGTGATAGTTCCAGGTGAACAGTGAAGGGACTCAGATATGCATATATATACATATGTATATGTGGGTGCATATATATACATGTATCCATTCAGGAGTTTGGAATGGACACATATACACTGCTATATCTCAAATTGATAGCCAACAAGGAACTACTGTATAGCACATGGAACTCTGCTCAATGTTATGTGGCAGCCTGGATAGGAGGGGAATTTGGGGGCTAACTCATTTAGTCTTCATAATGGTCCCATGAAGTAGGTGTGTTTATCCACATTTTACACTGAGAGGTAAAGTTCACACTGTGGTAAAGGTCACAGTTAGCAGGTGGTAGAGCCAGGGTTTGAACAAGTGTTGTTGGACCCCAGAATCCCTACTTATAACCTCCGTGCTTTATTAATAACACATATGGAGTTTTACTTCCTCACAATAAGTTTGGGCAGTGGGGTGTCTCTAATTTTTGATGGCAGCGTGCATGCATGCATGTTGAGTCATGTCCAACTCTTTGCGATCCCATGGCCCCTGCCAGGCAAACACACATCTCTAGCGTCTCCTGCACTGGCAGGTAGACTCTTTACTACTGCACCACTTGGGAATCCTTTTGATGACAGTTGTTATTTAGTCTCTAAGTCATGTCTGACTCTTTTGTGACCCCACGGACTGTAGCCTGCCAGGCTCTGCAGAGGCCTACTTTTATTCAGAGCCCTGCCCTGTCCTTGGTGCTGAAATCTGGTCCAGCTGCCTAGGGGACTCTTCTGTTTTGGGAGGCTGATGCTCACCATTGCTCCCTTATAAACTTGACTTCTCCCAGCCCCTCCTTTAGCTCGGATCTGCTCACAGATTTTCTGCTTAAAATCAAATAAAGTCTGTTCCAAAGCTCAACTTTAAAATAGTCCCAGACTTTGTCCATTTTGTTATGTTTACTTTAAGACAAAAACAAAAACACCCAAAAGACTCTCTCTCACAGTTCTTATGGATAATAAAACTTAGATAATTTAGCACATTTTATTTTTTGTTTCATCTGCTAGGGAATATTTATCATGGGGTGATTAGAATCCTTTTTTAAAACTTAGATTATAATTTTTAATTGAATTCCTTTATTATTGGGATGAGAGGGTTTTAAAAATAAAAAGCTAATCTTCTCTTGTTTGAGGCTAGGATCACACTGAGCAACACTAGAAACAGGCACACCAGAAGAAGAGAGCAATTAAAAATATTAGCTATTAGTTTTTATGTCGAGTGCATATTAAAAAGCAGAGACACCAAGTTGCTGACAAAAGTCCATATAGTCAAAGCTATGGTTTTTCCAGTAGTCACGTATGGATATGAGAGTTGGACCATAAAGAAGGCTGAGTGCTGAAGAATCGATGCTTTTGAACAGTGATGCTGGAGAAGACTCTTGAGAGTCCCTTGGACTGCAAGGAGATCAAACCAGTCAATCCTAAAGGAAATCAATCCTGAATATTCATTAGAAGGACTGGTGCTAAAGCTGAAGCTCCAATACTTTGGCCACCTGATGTAAAGTGATAACTCATTAGAAAAGATTCTGATGCTGGGAAAGACAGAAGGCAGGAGGAGAAGGGGACGACAGAGGATGAGACGGTTGGATGGCATCACTAACTCCATGGACATGAACAGGCTCTGGGAGATGGTGGTGGACAGGGAAGCCTGGTGTGCTGCAGTCCATGGGGTTGCGAAGAATTGGATACGACTGAGCGACTGAACAACAACAGCAACAATGTGGTAATAAAAATAAAATCTGTCTCTCAGGGATGTTTCAAGGAATACATGAAAAGCACTTTATAGAATGAGCGATATTCATACAGCTATTGTACTACAGATATGGACATTTTGATTAGCAACTAGATTACAAACTCTTTAAAGAGAGGGACTATGTCATATACTGTTCATATGTTGCTTAATACTGGATAGAAAATGTGCACTTCACAGCACTTGTTGATTGATGAACTGACTAAATAATTGAATGCATGCTAGAGTTGGCACAGCTCCCAGAACAAGGTAAGTACTCAATAAATCTATGATATTACCATCAATATTTTTAGAGTTACTGCTGTTCATTGATTTCTGAAGAATCAGACTCTTAAGGCTAGAAATGACTTCAGAGGCTATAAAGAGGAGCCCCATTTACATACTGGAGTCCTCTCCAAAACCAGTTCTCTAACTGGTGATCCACCCTCCTGGGTGGGGTCCTTCTCTCTCTCACAGAAGATGCTAAGCTTTGTCCTACCTCGTAAATTCTACCCATTGGTTCAAGGTTTCTCCTCTGTGACCATGGGGAGCAAGTCTCCCTGTGCATGAGAATCTCCACATGTTTGGGGATGGTTGTCTCTTTATCTATTCCTTCTCCAAGCTGAACACTTCCATTTCCTCCTATGCTTTGGCATGCTCCCTCCCAGGCTGCATGTCACACTCTGGATATAGGGAATACAGCCCAACCCACTAGATAAGGATTAACTAGCTCACGAAAAGCGTGAACATGGGGACTAATTTTTGTGCATCCTCCAACCTTGCAGGTGAGTCTAGCAGCCCTTTCCTGCTGCTGAGTCATCCTGAGCTGGCGCCACTTTATAAAAGCTATTGTGAATCTCCCCAGGCTGAACCATACAGCTTGTTTTGTTTTAATACACCTAAGGTTTTGATTTACATTAATCTCTGTTAAATCTTTCTTGTTAGATTTGGCTCGAGCCCCAAACTGTCAAATTATTTTTGGATTTTGATCTTACCACCCAACTTCTTATTACAGTGGCCAGGTTCAGGCAAATTACAAATTTGAGTTATACGCAATAATGTCCTCATTTGGGTGTACTTGGAAGGGAAACTGCTACTTAAAGCAAAAATTGCTTGTGTATTATAGAGAAGAAAAGTGTTATATTTAGTCTTATGTGAAGTAGCTATTTAAAAATCTTTTTCTTATGGGAAATTTCAAACAAATTTCAAAATTCCTCTTATGAAAATGAGAGTAGTATAATCAGTGCTTCTGGACCCTTCACCCAGGTCAACAGTCAACTCATTATCTTGTTTTATCTTTGTTCTACCCACTGCTCTTACCCCTCCTGATTATGGTGAAGCAAATCCTGATGTCATATCATTTTATTCATAACATTTTTTGTAAGTTTCTTTCAAAGATAAAGACCCTTTACATAATGTAACCATAGTAACATTATGAGATGGTTGAATGGCATCACTGACTCAATGGACATTGAGTCTGAGCAAGCTCTGGGAGTTGGTGATGGACAGGGAAGCCTGGCATGCTGCAGTCCATGGGGTTGCAAAGAGTCGGACATGGCTGGGTGACTGAACTGACTGAATAACACTATGACCCTTTGTGGGATGAACATTAACTCTTTAGTAATATGATCAACTATTCAGCCTCAGTTCACATTTCTGATAATGCTTCATCAATGTTTTCATTCAAAGAGCTTGTTTGAATCAGTCCTAAATAATGTTTATGCATTATTACTGGCTCACAGGTACAGATTTCCATCCCTCCTTTTCATTCCTTGTGATGTATCTAAAAATATTTATCTATTTATATTTTTGGCTGTGTTGAGTCTTAGTTGTAGCATGTATGTAGGATTCATTGTGGCATCTTGTGACTCCAGGATTTCAGCTAAGATATGTTCAAGATCTGAGGCACTGACCCATTTTGGCTAGAAAAATCAAGCACAGGAAATTATCCAATTAATGAACCAATTCACTGGAACTTGTAAAAATGCCCACCCCCTCCCTGTGTCAGAAGGCCCTTTCCTCCAAGACTTTCTGAAAACAACAAGCCAGCGGTCCAGCAGGCCATCCCAGGCCACCAAGGGCTCCAGTTGTCTCTCTGCTATTGCAGCATCTGGCCAGAGCTGATGTCTCTACCATCCCAGTCAGTCTTTACAGCCTGTGTCATGAGAAGGGTGCCTCTGGCAGCAGAAGCCAGTATAGCCTTGGTGGGAGAGGGTGCTAGAAGGTCTTACTCAGTGTGGCTGGATGTGCTGTCCAGGCTGGGGGCTTGGCACAGAGGTGTTTGGGTGCCTTTGGAGGGAGCTGGAGTGGGGGACACGATAGTGGCTTTGGAGGACCTTCTTTCAGAGTTGGAGGGAGACCCTGGGGACGTGCAAGATAAGAGTCTTCTAAGCACATCTCATTCACCTTGCCCTCTACCTTCAGGATCTCCCTTTGCCCACCAAACTGACTGTGCCCCCACTAAAGTCTCCAGGGACAAGCTCATAGTCCACACGGTGGCCTATTTTTAGTCATTTCCCTAAACCCTCTGAAGCTCTGACTCTGTTCACCCTTTTTACCCTTATTTTCTTGCGACCTCTTTTGCCCTGCCTTCTCAATCTCTGCTGTGGCTTTCTCTTCCTCAGTCTACTCATTAAATGCTGGAGTTCTGCAACATTAAAAAAAACTTCTTATTGGACTGTAACATACATACAGAAAAGAGGACAGACCTCAAGTGTTCAGCCTAATGACTTTTCACACATTGAACCCACTCATGTAACCAGCACAGAACATCCATTCCCATGACCCTAGAAGCCCGCATACCCAGCTCCCTTCCAACCACTTCCCATCCCACCCCACCCCAGGAAAAAACTCATTTATAACAGCAAAGGTTAGTTTTTTAAAAATGTATTATTTATTTTTGGCTGTGCTGGATCTTTGTTGCTGTGTGTGGGCTTTCTCTGGTTGCGGTGAGCAGGGACTACTCTCTAGTTCTGGCGCACAGGCTTCTCACTGCAGTGGCTTCTCTTGTTGCAGAGCACACGTTCTAAGGTCATGGGCTTCAGCAGTTGTGGCTCATGGGCTTAGTTGCCCTGTGTAATGTGGAATCTTCCCAGACCAGGGATTGAACCCATCTCTGCTGCATTGGCAGGCAGATTCTTAACCACAAGATCATCAGGAAATTCCCATAGGTTAGGTTTTAATGTGTTTGTACTTTATATAAGCAGAAGCATATGGTTTGTGGCTGGACTCTTCTACTTAACACAATATATGAAGAATCATCCCAAACCAGTCGTGCAGTTGCAAGTCGTTCATTCTCATCAGTATGCTATCCCCAGTTTATTTGTGTTCTCTGTTGTGATGGGGCATTGGATTCATATTTTCAGCTGTTATGAACAACACGTCAATGAATACTCCAGTCCATGTCTTTTGGTGAATACATGTGTGCTCTCGATGGCTTTGTGAATACCTACTGGTGAGATTGCCAAGTTCATAGGGCACTGATGTGCTAAGTTATGATAGATACTCCAAATAATTTCCCTAGGTAGCCATTCTAGTAGTATAGGAGAGTTCCAGTTGCTCCATATTTTTGCGAACATTTGGTAGTTTTTTTTTGTATTTTGGGCTTCCTTGCGGCTCAGCTGGTAAAGAATCCGCCTGCAACGTGGGAAGCCTGGGTCTTTCCCTGGGTTGGGAAGATGCCCTGAAGAAGGGAAAGGCTACCCACTCCAGTATTCTGGCCTGGAGAATTCTATGGACTGTATAGTCCACGGGTGGCAAAGAGTCAGACACGGCTGAGCGACTTTCACTTTCACTTTTCTTTTGTATTTTAGCTGTTTGGAAGGAGGCATTATTGTATGTCTTGGTGATTTTAATTTGTATGTCCCATAGTGGTTAATGATGCTGGACTTCTTTTATATATTTATTGCCATTTGGATACCATCTTCTGTAACTGTCTTCTGCCCATTTTTCTATTGAGTAGGCTGTCTGTCTGTCTCTCTTGTTGATTTATAGGGGTTCTTTATATGTTCTGAATATTAGCCCTTTGCTCATGTATGGATACTGTTTCCTACTCTGTAGGTTACCTTTTCACTCTTTAGTGGAGCTTTTTGATAAAATAGTACTTTATTTCATAAGTTCATCATATTTTTCTTTTGTGGGGTGCTTTTCATGTCCTATACTCTTCTCTTTACTCTAAGGTCATGATGATATTCTCTGGTGTTTTCTAAAAGGTTTACTGTTGTAAATCTCATTCACATTCAGATCTGCAGTTGACTTTTGTGTACGCTTTTTTCCTCCACATGGTCATCAAACTGAGGATTATAGAACACTTTAAAAGAGAGATGTCCATCTGGTTAACCTTGATGGTGAACACATAGGTGTTTGCTATATTGTTTTCTGTATGATTGAAATATTTTATAGTTAAAAATAAAATGAAAAGTATTTAAGTACTGATGTTTTCTTGGGTGCCTTTACTGTTCATGTTACATATTCTTCCTGGGTGAGTTATTTATCCATTTAGTTAAATTTCATTGAGTACCAATGTACCATGAAGTCGCCCTGCTATGGAGAAGCATAACATGGCTGTTGCCTTAAGGAACCATGGCTTGGTATATATAGGGACAAATCAATACAGTGAAGTGCCTTGGAATACCTATTCCAAAGAAGAGCCCAGAGCTCATGTTATCTTTAACGTGAGTATTCTGTCCTTCCTGTTGTCTCTTCCTATTTCCCTTTTAAAATCAACTTCTTTGAGGTACAATTTACATACAGTAGAGATGATGCTGTGAAAGTGCTGCACTCAATATGCCAGCAAATTTGGAAAACTCAGCAGTGGCCACAGGACTGGAAAAAGTCAGTTTTCATTCTAATCCCAAAGAAAGGCAATGCCAAAGAATGCTCAAACTACCGTACAATTGCACTCATCTCTCAGGCTAGTAAAGTAATGCTTAAAATTCTCCAAGCCAGGCTTCAGCAATATGTGAACCATGAACTTCCTGATGTTCAAGCTGGTTTTAGAAAGGGCAGAGGAACCAGAAATCAAATTGCCAACATCCGCTGGATCATGGAAAAAGCAAGAGAGTTCCAGAAAAACATCTATTTCTGCTTTATTGACTATGCCAAAGCTTTTGACTGTGTGGATCACAATAAACTGTGGAAAATTCTGAAAGAGATGGGAATACCAGAACACCTGATCTGCCTCTTGAGAAATTTGTATGCAGGTCAGGAAGCAACAGTTAGAACTGGACATGGAACAACAGACTGGTTCCAAATAGGAAAAGGAGTATGTCAATGCTATATATTGTCACCCTGTTTATTTAACTTATATGCAGAGTACATCATGAGAAACGCTGGACTGGAAGAAACACAAGCTGAAATCAAGATTGCCAGGAGAAATATCAGTCACCTCAGATATGCAGATGACACCACCCTTATGGCAGAAAGTGAAGAGGAACTAAAAAGCCTCTTGATGAAAGTGAAAGTGGAGAGTGAAAAAGTTGGCTTAAAACTCAACATTCAGAAAATGAAGATCATGGCATCTGGTCCCATCACTTCATGGGAAATAGATGGGGAAACAGTGGAAACAGTGGCTAACTTTATTTTTCAGGGCTCCAAAATCACTGCAGATGGTGACTGCAGCCATGAAATTAAAAGACGCTTACTCCTTGGAAGGAAAGTTATGACCAACCTAGATAGCATATTCAAAAGCAGAGACATTACTTTGCCAACAAATGTTCGTCTAGTCAAGGCTATGGTTTATCCTGTGGTCATGTATGGATGTGAGAGTTGGACTGTGAAGAAGGCTGAGCACCGAAGAATTGATGCTTTTGAACTGTGGTGTTGGAGAAGACTCTTGAGAGTCCCTTGGACTGCAAGGAGATCCAACCAGTCCATTCTGAAGGAGATCAGCCCTGGGATTTCTTTGGAAGGAATGATGCTAAAGCTGAAACTCCAGTACTTTGGCCACCTCATGCGAAGAGTTGACTCATTGGAAAAGACTCTGATGCTGGGAGGGATTGGGGGCAAGAAGAGAAGGGGAGGACAGAGGATGAGATGGCTGGATGGCATCACTGACTCGAGGGACGTGAGTCTGAGTGAACTCCGGAAGTTGGTGATGGACAGGGAGGCCTGGCGTGCTGCGATTCATGGGTCGCAAAGAGTCAGATACGACTGAGCGACTGATCTGATCTGATCTGATCTGAGCAATTCATTTCAATCAATTTTGATAAATGTATATACCAGGATAACTACCGCCACAGTCAAAATCTGGGTCATCTTCCAAAATGTTCTCCTGCCCCTTTGCAGTCCTTCACCCGCCAGCCCTCAGGCCCAGGTTGGGCTTGCTTTCTATCACAATAGGTTGGTTTTGTCTCTTTTAAAATTTCATACAAACGGAATCATATAGCAGATATTCTTTTTGTGTCTGACTTCCTCGTTGCATCAGGATGTTTTTGAGATCCATCAGATGTATGTATCATGCATATTTTGCCCGGGGCTCTGGTTTGCATTTTCTTGTTCTCAGCAACGTGTTTTCAAGCTCCCTGCCTCCTTTTAACGGCTCTGGGTGCCTTTAGTCACCAGCATTTGCAGCTGTATCTAAAGGCTGAGGGGACTGGTCCAGCCTCTTGGACTAGATGAAACTCTGTGTCTGGTTTGAGGACAGAACAGGTGATTCTCTTATTGTTACCCAGGCCTTCATGAAAACATGGAAGTTTCTTCCTTTGATAAAGTTCCTTTTGTTGTAAAAATTAGTCCATCAAAATCAAAGCAAACTGGAGCTTTACGAAAATACAAGTTTCTGGGCCACATTCCCTAAGATCCTAACTCTGGAAGTCAGGACTAGAGTTTGAGGATCTGGATTTTAAAAAGCTGTCCATTTCTTTCAGGTTGCCCAGTTGCATGGCAACAATGGAGACAGAGACATCGAGAGCAGACTTACGGACACGGTGGTGGGGGGAGGAAGGAGAGGGTGGGATGTTTGGACGGAGTAACATGGAAACATACATTACTATACCTAAAATAGATAGCCAACAGGAATTTGCTGTATGACTCAGGGAACTCAAACTGGGGCTCTGTAACAGCCTAGAGGGGTGGGGTGGGGAGGGAGGTCAAGACGGAGGGTACATAGGTATACCTATGGCTGGTTCATGGTGATGTTTGGCCGAAACCAACATAATACTGTAAAGCGATTACCCTTCAATTAAAAAAAAAAGAAAAAAAAAAAAGAAAAAAAAGCTATCTAATGGTCTGATTTGCAGTCAGCACTGAGGGCCACTGTTCACAGATTGAAGTCCCAAATTTGCAGCACAGAACAGAGATCATTACCATCAGTTTCAACCTACACATCCAGCTCTTTGTTATCACCTGTCCCCCTCCTCTATGTCTCCTGTTCTGCAAGCATGTGGGATCTCTCACAGACTCTCTCCCCTCACCAGCATTTGAAATGTTTTCCTCTCTACGTGGGGGTATATTTCTCCTATTGTCCACCCACTGGGCCCACTCCTCCTCATCCCTCAACACCCTACTCAAAATGACCTTCTCTCTGACATCTTCCATAGCCTTTATTCATTGTCTACTCATAACACTTTTTTGATCTGCTGTCAAAAATGCTGATCCCCAAAGTACTAATAAGGAGTTGTTTACATGACTGATCCCTTCCTTCAATACAACTGGAAGCTTTTCCAGATCTTGGACCCTGTCTTGCATATCATTGTGTTCCTTATTGGGTAGCCTGGGACCAGCCATATGTAGGCATTTAACAGTGATTGCTGAGAGAATGAATGGATGTTTGGAGGGATGACTGAATGGATAGTGGTCCAAGTTGGATTCCTTGGAGAGAATGAAGTCTTAAGGAGACAGAGTTTGGATACTCTTTCTGTGTCCTCTGAACACTGTGCCCGACCTTCACTTCCTGTTCTAATCTTCATGCCTTTTAGCAGAAAGCAGAATCAGTGGGTAGGTTGGGACAGAATCTACCTCCTGACTGCATCGGTCTTCAAACTCAGTTCGTGCTTAATGCTTTTGTCATTTCCATTTGGGGTCACAAGTTGTATGAAAGTGCTTTGTCTATGAGTCACAGGAGGGTGTGTATCTCTAGGTGGTGCTTTTGCCCATTTGTCTGTCAAGTCAGATAAGTGAAAGGGTTTTAAAAAGTTGAAGACACTCCACAAATGTCAGATACTGTTAAGTGTTGGCATGTATGCCTATAAGGCTGTGGCTTGGCTTTTACAGGGAACCAAGAACTTCCTGAGTTGTACAAAGCTGGCTGGGTGCTGGGGGACAGAGGACTGCCCCAGGTACGAGGCCTGCCCTCCAAGGGCTTTCACACTGGTTTAAGGGAGGGAAGATGCTCTCATGTGACTTATGGATGTGGTAGGGGCTACAGGCGTCCCAGGTGGTTTAGGACAGAAGAGGCCGAGGGCCAGGCTGGTCATATGAGCCTTTGTGGTGGGGCTGGACTGCTCCTAAATGATACATCAGGGTGTAAAGGGAAGGGGGAGGGGGCTTTAAGTCTGAGGACTCTTCATGATCCCTAGGACCGAGGGAGAGTGGGTGAGAGGAGGTCAGGACAGTGCCCGGCCAGAGAGGTGCTCAGGAAGTGGTGGCTGGGTGTGGGTGAGGGGGGCGGACTCACACTAGGGCCTCAGGCAGAGGATGAGGGGGGCAACAGTAGCAGCTCTGAGCTGCTTAGTGTCTCAGCGGTCCATGGCTCCAGGGTGGGGTCCACCAGTTTGCAAAATCTGGTCCATGGGCCTGACCAAGAAGGAGGGGGCTAGCTCAGCACAAACTGTCACCTCTGTGGGGGGAATAACGCAAAGCACCCTTCTGGGGACCATCCCTGGACCAGTGTGTGGTGGTCTTTGTGACTCTTCTCCTCATTCCATGCTCTGGTTTTACCTGCCATTTCCAGAATGTGATCAAATCCCATCAACTGTTCAGAGTCAGGGCTTGCTCCATGCGCTGAGCTCTGGGCAGGAACAGACACAGAACACCCTGTGGGGCCACAGGCATGTCCCTCCAGACAGAAGGGACAGAACTGAGTCGGAGGCTTGGCTTTGCACTTGTGGTCTTGGACAAGTTACTTAATTTCCAGGCCCCAGTTTTCCTCATCTGTAAAATGGAGCTACAAATCTTCCCTATAGGATTGCAATGAGGGTCAAGTGGGGAGAAGTCTGTAGAGTGTTAATTATGGAGTCTGCCATCCGGCCAGCACCCTCATGACTTGCTTTTCTACTATTAGAATGCCCCGGGTCAACACAGGACTCCTGCTCTTGAGTTTATAAAGCCCTTTACTGTACTTAACTCACCTCCCATCCTCTCTGCTCAATCAGGAGAGCAGAGGTGTATCAGCTCTATTTCATGACTGGCTAACTGGAGGCCCAGAGGGGTCTGGAGCCTGGGGCTCAGGCCTCCTGCTTCTGGCCAGAGGGGCCCCCCGTGGCATCGCTCTGACAGATTCCTGGGTGGGAGAGTCTGGGCACCGTGAGGAAGCCATCCTGTCCCTCTTGGCCCTCTCCTTCAGGATGGAGCTAAGTTCAAGACTACATCTGCTGGGCTTTAGACTTTTTTTCCTGAGCTCCAGATGCCACAGGGCTGGCCCCTCCCTGGGGAGACTTGGCTCAAAGCTCAGTGTCGAGGAACAGTTCCTTGTGGAGCAGCGTGCCCTCCGAGTGCAGACTTTAGGGCCAACTCTACCCAGGAACCATCCACCCCGCCCTTCCTGCCAGGCCTCCCAGCCCAGGGTCCCCCATCTTGGTGCAGCCCCATCTCCTTCTCCCTCTTTGGCTCTTTCCCACCTGCTGTCCTTGGCCCAGCTGCTGTGCCCTGTGTTGCCAAGCCTGTCCTTAGCCCTGAGCACTTGCATCTGAGTGCACTGGTCCCCAGAGAAGCCGGGGCTGCCTGTGGGCAGGAGCAATCCCTCCTCCTCCTCCCTAGTTCTCCCAGAGAGGACCCAGCTTCCCCGGAGCAGAGGCAGCCTTGGTCAGGGCGCCGTCCTGGGAGGCACAGCCATGACCACAGAGAGGAGGTGGTGCAGGGCCCCGTGCCTCCCCTGGGACCCCTGTGCCCTCACCTCCTAGAAAGCCCCACCTACTGCTTTCAGCGGTGGCACCTCCCTGCCAGTAGCACACCATTTCTCTCCCTAAGAGGTGTCAGAGGAGAGCGGCTGGGCTTTTATAGTCTGTGGGTGTGGGGGATTAGAGTGGGATTTGTCAGGAATAAGAGATTTGGGCTGGGCCCTCATTAGAGTCCCAGACTTCCACTTCAAGCTCTTTGGACTTTGTTCTCGACGTTTGAAATGCAAACTGACTTCTCAGCATATTCAAACTGGGCCCTGGCATTGGCAGCTGCCAAGGGGTGGAAATCAGCTAATCGTTCTGAAGAATTTCTCTGTGATAGCACTGAAAACCACGCAGGTGAGACAGGAAGACGGTGCGGGACATTTCCTCATTCATTCTCAGGGTCTCTTTGGATGCGGGCATCAGCCACACTTGAATCCAAAACACTATTTGGATTTTGGAGTCAGGATTGACCTCACGGGTCGGCAATGAGAGCGGCTTATGTGCTGTGTTGTAAAGGCCCCGTCTCCCAACCCAGTCACCAGGCCACTCTCCCCACTCTCACCAGGTGGACTATCCTTCATGGATGTCAGCGGGCTGAGATGGCGGTGGCCACGACACTGGGGCACTGCCCCCTGCTGCCCCTTCCTCCTGCCCCTGTCCTCCTCTGAACCCTGGGCTTCAGTGGGTCTGCACGGATCCCTTGATCAGGTGTGCCACCGTCCTTGTTTGGAAGAGGAGGCTGAGCAGCAGAGAGATGTGGGTGGCAGCTGAGTCAGGGTAGGACCCGGGCTGCCTAACTCCCAGCCTGTGCCTTTGTTTGGACCCAGTTGCTGTATCTTGGTTTCTCAGATTAGTGAGATGCTTTGGGCAATAATCAGGGCCATGAGGGAATGAGGCAGGCAATGAGGTTTAGAAGACAAAGCAGGGAATGCCTATTTGTGACATCAAGGGCTTCATAGGGAAGAGACTGCTGGGCAGGGAACCGTGTTGAGAGCGTGTGTCTGCGTGTATGTGAGAGATTTTGTGAGTGTGTACACATGTATGTGTGGTTACTGTTAATGCACAGTACATGTTGTGTTTTGGTCCTGTGTGTGTGTGTGTGTGTGTGTGCATGCATGTATGCAGAAAGTCCGGTAGTCTGAGGCACTGAATTCTGTAATCCAAGCAGACCTCGATCATACAGAACCTCCACTTGCCACCCTGTCCGAGGCCACTTGACTTGAGGGTCTTTGTGTGCTTGAAGAAACAGGAGCAGAGTTCCTGGAACTAAGGTTTCATGGGTCACTGGTTTAAACTGGCTCGATTCCCAGTGAGCTTGTAGGGGAGCAATTACCCCGCACTCTTGGTTGAGAGCACATATGCTGAGCAGCCAGAGGTGAGGGGTAAACAAAGGGGCTGGGTCAGATAAATGAGGGGGGATTCCTGGAGGGGCAGGTATCTGGGGACAAAGGAGGCCAAATTAGAAGAGGAAAGAGAAGTCTCCTTTCTCTTTCTCTTTAAGTAAAGACATTTTCCGGAGTACCTGGAGGTCGGCTTTCAGCCTTGGAGTAATTAAGACTGGTCTTTGCTGCTGAAGGGGAATGGGAGGTAAATGTTGTAACTGATTAAACATTCATACCACACATGATAAGTGATATGACAGTTTGCTTTTCTCATAACCATCCTCTCAACAACCTTACAAATTGCAATCATTCTTCTTTTTTTAGAATCTTGATGGTGAAAAGAAAAGGGAAATTAGCAGATTAAATGATTTTTCTGTAGAATTCATGGATTTTAGTCAACAATGTGCTCTGGAAAAAGAGTCAGAGATAAGAGGCAAGAACCCAACAGGATAGTGGGAAGTACTGATGCTATGTCCCAAGAACTTGGAATACTGAGTCAAAAGATATCTGAAACTTTTGTTTCTAATATGGAATAAAGAGTAATGCAAAGAATATTGGGGAAAAAATCTACAAGATCATGATGTGATTGGAAGTAATCAGCTCTATTGTATACATCGTGATGATAAATAAAAATATGTTTTAGAAAACTGATGATGGAAAGAGCCTTCACTTTCCTACGGTCTGAGTCAAGTTAAATGGACCCTGCCCAGCTGCGGGTGGATGTAGTTTATAGCCATCCAGGGAGCCACTCAAGCTTCCTAGGTGGTGTAGATGGTGTATCTTAGGGGAGCCGAGAGGAGAAATGAGAAATCCTGGATTCATTTCTCTAATGTGAGCTTGGAATAGGAAAGGTTGGTGGTCTCTCTGACCCGGACCAGGTAGTCTGCACACTCTTCCTTCCTGGATTAGTCTTCCTCCAGCTTTCCTTTCCCCACAGGCCCCCCTCCCTGTCTGTTGCCTTCCTCAAAGTCCTCGGCTATGGTCTGTGTGTGCGTGTGTTCTTAGGCGCTTCAGTCATGTCCGACTCTTTGCGACCCTATGGACCATAGCCAACAGACTCCTTTGTCTATGGGATTCTCCAGGTATGAATACCAGAGTGCATTGCCATGCCTCCTCTAGGGGAGCTTCCAGACCCAGGGATCAACCCCCTGTCTCCTGCGTTTCCTGCACTGCAGGCAGATTCTTTACCGCTGAGCCACCGGGGAAGCCCTGGCTGTGGTCTGTGCTTCCTTTCAGTCCACTGTATATCCCTCTGTTTCTTGGCCTGAGCACCCTGCACCCTATTTTCCCCGCTCCCCAACCAGCTCTCCATCCAAGGCCCACACGGTCAAGAACACATCCTGCTGTGTGATTCGGATGTGTACCTTTTCCTGCCTGGATGGCAAGAGCCCCAGAGGGATGCTATACCTTCTCTCACTCTTCCATTTTCCATCTGCTCATGCTCCTTCTCCTTCCCAGCCCTCCCCCTTCTTCTCCCTTCTTCCCCTAGGTCCTCACTGAGGCTCTGAACCCATCCTGTAAACTTCTGAGGCTTGATGGGCTGGCAGGGTGGCCATGGGGACACAGGGGAGGTACGGAAATGCTGACTTGTCACTCCTGGGATGGGAGGGTAAGTCTCTCGGGGATTAGGGCTGTGTCCAGCCCTGCAGGATGGCCCCTCTCCCAACTTAAGCTTCCTTCAGATGAGTAACCCTCGGGAAACAAAGCAATTTGGAAATCTGGAGTGATTACCAAGGTGTGTTTTGAGTTTCGGACTTGACCTCTTTCTGCCAGGCAAACCAAAGCTGATAATACCTCAATTAGTTGGTTGGCACCGCCAGCCAGCCAAGTTCCCAGCCCTATATAAGCGCCACCTCTGGCCCAGAGCTTCAGAAGGTCTCCGCGTTTCCGCCAACCTCCCGGTCCGCTCTCCTTTTGGAATAACTTGCCGTCCACCATGAGTCGTCAGGCCGGCTACAGCCAGCAGTCCTGCAGGGCTTCCAGCGGGAGCCGCCGGCAGGGCTTCAGCGGGCACTCAGCCGTGGTGTCGGGCCAGAGCCGGGTCACCTCCTCCAAGTCCTCCTTGGCCTCCCGCTCAGGCGGGGGTGGCGCTGGGTCTGCCGCCTGTGCCCTGATGGGAGGAGGCTTCGGCAGCCAGAGTCTCTACAACCTGGGGGGGAACAAGAAGATCTCCATCAGCCTGGCTGGAGGCAGCATCCGGGCTGGAGGGTTTAGGAGCACCAGTGGGGGATATTCAGGAGGCTGTGGTTTTGGAGGTGGTGGAAGAGGGATGGGCGGGGGCTTTGGTGGAAGAGCTGGGGGCTTTGGAGGGGGAGTTGGTGGCTTTGGAGGTCCTGGTGGCTTTGGTGGACTTGGTGGTTTTGGTGGACCCCGTGGCTTTGGTGGCCCTGGTGGCTTTGGCCCAGGTGGCTTCCCTGGGGGAATCCAGGAAGTGACTGTCAACCAGAGCCTCCTGCAGCCCCTCAATGTGGAGATTGACCCCCAGATTGGGCAAGTAAAGGCTCAGGAGCGGGAGCAGATCAAGACCCTCAACAACAAGTTTGCCTCCTTCATTGACAAGGTGAGCCCAGCTCGGGACAGCTGGACAGTGAGAAAGTTTGTCCTAATGAGCTTGGCCCCCTCTTCCTCTTTTCCTTTTGCCACCAAGGAAGGACTTGCAGGTTCATCCTCTACCTCCATCCCTCAGGGGCGGGCCTGCTAAGGGAGTGGTAGATGATGAAAAGATCTCCGGTCCCTCACTGGACGGAGCCACTACCGTTCCTGCAAGCCCCATCACCGCAGCTCTGCGCGGTGCCTCTGGCGCTGCCGAGGCTGCTGCCATCATGGATGTCCCTCACTGATGCCTTCTGCACTCCTCCTCCATCTCAGGAAGACTGTGAATTGCTCCTCTTTGAAAGAGAGACCAACTCTGCCAAGGCTGGATATTTACCTGAGTGATGAATTAATCTACTCTCAGCCTAAGGAGAGGGATGCAGAGTGTTTTTTGGGGGTGGGAGGGGGGAAAGGGTAAGGGGTACCTCCTCCTGGGTGATTCTCTTGGGAAGATTTCGGCGTGAAGAGCTGTGAACGTTAGGCCACTGACCTTGGTATATGCGTGTCTGTGTGTAGGCGAGGTTGAAGCGAGGTTTTACTGGGCTTTCTGTGCTCTGACTACTCCATGTCATAGTGGGGACACTATGACAACAGTTGTGGTGACTAGAGAGTATCCAGGCTTGATCAGCTGCTAACTGAGTGTTTCAGCAGTACTGCTGAGTATAAGGTGTTGCGATCTCTTTGTGACCATGGGATAGTATCAGGTCTTAAAGAAAGGGTTTGTAGGGACTCGTTGGGGGTCCTCTCACCATACGTAAGAGGCTTGGGCAAAGCTGAAGATGAAGTTGATCTTAACACTGGAATATCAGACTTTGCAGAGGGGAAGTTCTTCAAAGCCTAGTGACCCACTAGTTCCTGGCAGACACCTGGGTGTCCAGATAAATTATTCACAGAGAGGTAGAAAGTGATGTGAAAATACTGCTCTCCACAAAAGGTGGAGAACTATCCAAGACCTTCTCAGCAAGATCTCTTATCACCTTTGAAGGGGGATTCTCAGGTCCTGGGGTCCTGAGTGGCTAGCATAAGGCATGGCACATGCCTGGTGCTTTGCAAATGTTTGTCGAATGGTCAATTGATTGATATTTATTCCATTGTTTATACAGTTGGCTTTGAGCTTGTGTACAGAAACGTTTTGCAGCAAATGAAAGTTTGAGACATCTTCAGCTAGTGGTTCAATTTAAATGCAACTGAGTCCTACATTTAACCAGGCTCGGCAGCAAGGGCCCATCTCGGTGCACCTGGGCCCTTGTTCCTAGGACTAGGGCAGCCCAAGAGCCATTTCTCTGTGGTTTTCTCTATTTCTCACCTTAATACATAGGCACCCAGATGTACTGTAAACCTCTTCCTGGAAACTACACCTGCTGTAGGCTCTCAAATCTCCTGCTATTTATTGAGTACTAACTGATTGAGGAATGAATGGATGAATGAATGATACAGTGGGAAGATCATCCAGTCGGGGTATCAAGAAACCTCAGTTTTGGTTTGTTACTAGCTTGTAGTGTCACCTTGGTTACTCTGGGACTCAGTTTCCTTATCTGCACAGCAGGCCTCTGCCTCCGTTGTAGGTCACTGATGCTGCTATCCACATGGGGTTAGTACTGAACTGTTGTAGCAGGCAAAATGCAACCCAACGGGAGGGACTGGGAGATCCCTGGGAACTTTGCTTCTAGGAAAGTCAACCAAGACTGGAGTTGGCTGCAGACTGCTCCCTGATGTCCTTTTCCTATTGGATGGCAGGTGCGGTTCCTAGAGCAGCAGAACAAGGTCCTGGAGACCAAGTGGAGCCTCCTGCAGGAGCAGGGATCTGGCACTAACACTAACAACCGCAACCTGGAGCCTTTTTTCGAGAACTACATCAGCAGCCTCAGGGCCTTTCTGGATGGTCTGCATGTTGAGAAGGACAAGCTGCATGAGGAGCTGAGGAGCATGGAGGGGATGGTGGAGGACTTCAAGAAGAGGTGTGTGCTGCTCAGTTCCTGGGGCAGGGGGTGGGGCAGGGTGGGTTGGAGGGTGGGAGGGGCCAGCTCTGTTCCAGCTGGCTACACGCTGGGGGGGATTTACCCCCACCTTCTCCGACTTTCAAGATCCCAGTCTTTAAAATAATGGCTCATGGTTTATTTGGGGCAGAAACTCTTAAGAATTTAATGAAAGGGTATATCCATGTAAGTTTGGTGGGGATGTTCAAAGACACTCTGAAGTTCATTCACAAACCACATAGAATCAGACAACATCCTCCATCCTCCCTGGACTACATCAACTCCAAATTCCCCTCCAAATATGGGGTGTATTTCCCTTGTCAATAGGCTTCTGAAGGAGAGGCAGGTTACTTTAAAGTTAAGAGTACGGTCTCTGGGATCCGAGTGCCTTGGGCAAGGTCTATTCCACCACTTTCAGCTCTGTGAGCTTGGACTGACTCCTTAGCTTCTCTGTGCCTCAGTCTTCTCATCTGTAAAATGGAGACAGTGGTAGTCTTTATTCACTGTAGCGAGGCCTGAATGAGTTAATACGTGTCATTCACAGAATGAGACCTGGCACATTTGTAGTGCCATTCTGGGTTTTCGTGAATTCAAGAAGTGCTTACCAAGAGCCCACAGGGCTACCATACTTGCTGAACATAGAGCCGGTTCCAGGCCCTACCCTCTGAGCGCACATAGTGCTCAGTGAAGCCTGTAGAAAAACCAGGTCTCACCTGAACCTGGGGGGCGGTGCACTGCAAGGGCACAGGCCTTGAGCTAAAGGGCAGGACAAGAAGCCCTGAGGCTGCGGTACTTACGGGAAGTGCTCTGAGGCCATGGTGACCTCCTGGGGAAGATGGGCCAGAAAGTGCCTCTTTTCTCATAGATATGAAGAGGAGATCAACAAGCGTACTGCGGCAGAGAATGACTTCGTTGTCTTGAAGAAGGTGAAGGGTCTTTCCCCCACCTCCTACCCCAGAGCCCTGCTGAATAGGGTGCTATGAGGTTGAGGGGAGAAAAAGTCCAGTCCTCTTATTTTGAGGGTCTCCTTCAGGCCATGTAGGGAGGGAGGGCCACGGAACCCTAGCAAGCTGGGAGGGGCATCTGAGGGCCTGGCTGCTCCCCTCCTGGGAGGAGGGTCCAAAGTGTCCACCAGACTTTGCCATGTGGCTCCCTCCTGGTGGGCCTGTGGGTCTATGAATCCCATTAGATCTTGAGTTGTGATCAGAAAGTGGATGAAGAGAAGGAATATATATTAGTATATATATTCCTCCCCCCTACCACAGGAGTGTATTCCCAGGAGCAATTTAAAGAGAGCCTTTGGGAAAAAAAAAGAGAGAACCTTTGAGTGTTGCTGATTTAGATTCTCCCCCAGACCCTCCTCACAAATTCTCCTCACCCAGTCTCAGTGTAATGGCCCCGGCCCAACCCTTGCTCTTCTTTTCACCCTCACAGCCTCTTTGGCTGTTTTCTGAGAAGGGTCCTCCAGCCCAGCCTGTAAGGCAGCCTGTTTGGTCATGTTAGGCCAGGTCTGCCTGTGCCTGGATGGGCGTCTCATTTCCCCTGAGTGGGAGCTCCGGAGGGGGGGCGGTTGGTGGGGGGAACGGGGCAGGCCCCTGTGGCCCCTTTGCCCCGCTCCCTCCCTTAGTGCCCAGGACTGGGCTAAGCCCACAGGTCAGAGGGGACCATGACTGAATTCTTTCCCAGGACATTGATGCTGCCTACATGACCAAAGTGGAACTGGAGGCCAAGGTGGACAGTGTGACAGATGAGATCAACTTCTTGAAGGCCCTCTATGATGCCGTAAGTCTGCCCCTCACCCCCCTGCCTCCTGTCTCCTAGAGAAAAAGTTTTATGTCTCTGTCCTTCTGACAGAGTGACACCTTCTCACCTGTCCCTCAGTTGGTTCAGAGCCCTCCCTCCTGAGCTGGTGGCTTGTGTCTCCTGGCGAGCTCAGGAGGGGTCATGTCTGCCTGGCCCTTCAGGAGCTGTCCCAGATGCAGTTAGACACAGGTGACACGTCCGTGGTCCTGTCCATGGACAACAACCGCTGCCTGGACCTGGACAGCATCATCGCCGAGGCCCGCGCCCAGTACGAGGCCATCGCCCAGAGGAGCAAGGCTGAGGCTGAGGCTCTGTACCAGTCCAAGGTGGGTAACACCATCACGTCTCCCCGGGAGGGCCGAGTCTGCTCCAGAGTCATTCTTCTCTGCATTTCCAGCATGGTGGCTCCTCTCCCTCCTACTAGGCTGGTTTGCTACCAGACATCTCCCTTCCTAATCAGAGAGCTCTGACATTGCTCTAACCTGGGGCTTCTCAACTGGGGTGGGGGGAAGGTATACTTTTCCCCCAGGAGGCATGTGGCAATGTGTGAAGACAGGTTTGAATGTCACACCTAGGGGTGGGGGTGAGGTGCTACAGGAGTCTGGAGGGTAGAGGCCAGAGATGCTGCTAAACATTCTACAATGTGTGAGATACCATTCTCCCACCAAACAAAAAATTACTCTGTCTGAAATGTCACTAGTGCCAAGCTTGAGAAATACTTAACCTAAAGCCCTCTGGCTGCATATCTTTTATTGTTGGAGACACTTCTATTTTGCTCTCACCCAACTGGGCCCTGTCATGCTTGCTTCTGATCTGATCACACTGAGGGGTTGAAGTCAGTGTCTGAAAGGAAGCAGGAGGAAAGCAAGGGAGACTGAGCAAAATTAGAGGACAGGGGAATTCTGTACACCTTTCTCCCATCCCCACATCTGCATGGGGCCTAAGCTAGCCCTTAAGCATCAGACTCTTCTGAGTTTTCTGCCCCAGAAGGATAGCCTGCTGGGTAAGAGATGGCTCCAGCATCTGAGATGTTTGCATTCATGCGCCAGCCCTCTTACTTGACACCTCGGAGAGTTTAGTCATGGTACTCAAGCAATCTGTGTCTCAGTTTTCCCATTCATAAGATAGGGATAATAATGCCTTCCTCATCAGGGAGCTGTGAGGTTCTATGAGGTAAAGCACAGGGCTTGGGGCAAAGTAAAAGCTCAAAAAAATCCCAGCAGCGACTGTGCTGGAAGACGTGTCCCTGACACAGAGGACAGAGCACCTGATTCCTCCAGTGAGTGACCTTGCATAGGCCCTAACTCTGTTTTTGTTTTCCCGTTTGTGATGCAGAAGGGTTGGAGTAGAGGACCGTAGTAGGCCCTGCTGGCCTTTTGAATGTGTGACTCTTTTCGGATACAGTTGGGTGAGTTGCAGACCACAGCTGGCATGCATGGGGATGACCTGAAGAGTATCAAGAGTGAGATCATGGAGTTCAACCGGATGATCCAGAGGCTGCGGGCCGAGATTGAGAGTGTCAAGAAGCAGGTGGGAAGGAGGAAGGAGCACTCACCTGAGACTGTGGGCTGATGCCTGCACCGTAAGCTCAGGTCTCAGCACTCACGTCCCAGCCCCTTGCATGCTAAAATTGACGGGGCGTGCTTCTGGGCTGTGTCTAATGGACCCAGATCCTGCCTGCCTGGAGACTGGAGGCTGATGTGGACCAGAAATGTTGAGTTCAGACATAATTAGGGAGGCTGGGGAAAGAAGCTGTGTGAAGACCAAATTAGGGGAATAGCCAAGGTAGCTCACATCAACATGGATTAGGACAGAAAGACAATTCTTAGGATAATTCAAGAAGACTTCCTGGAGGAGGAGGGCTTTCAGGAGATGCTTAGACTCTTACCATGAGAGAGAAGAGAGGTATAGGAGGAGTCTGACTCCTGAGCTGGCCTGTGTCCTTGAGGCCAGATGGTGTTAATCCCATTCCTTGAGGCACTAGGATTTCGACTGCAGCCCAGGCTTCATCTTCTTGGGTTTTAGTTTCCTCATTTGTCCAACATGAGGCGATCCATGTGTAAGCCCCAAGCATACAGGCAGGCTCTCAGTGAATCCACTTGAACCTAAATTGGACTTCTGGTTGCCCCCAACCCAGAATGCCAACCTGCAGACAGCCATTGCTGATGCAGAGCAGCATGGGGAAGTGGCCCTCAAGGATGCCAATGCCAAGCTTCAGGACCTCAAGGCTGCCCTGCAGCAGGCCAAGGAGGACCTGGCCCGGCTGCTGAAGGAGTACCAGGAGCTGATGAATGTCAAGCTGGCCCTTGACATTGAGATTGCCACCTACCGGACCCTCCTGGAGGGCGAGGAGTGCAGGTTAGTTGGAATCCCTCTGGTTTCCAGGAGGCTGAGATGTCTGGTGGCTTTGCTGCCTGAGCATGCTCATGTGGACTGCTGGAGATGGTGGTAGCCCTCAGCGGGCCCATTCCACCCCCACCCAACTCCTGCCCCTGCCCCTTTAAGTGTTTTGAGATGCTGCCAATCCTCCAGGAGAACTGTGCTTTCTATGCAATAGTGACACCACCAGAAACTTATCTTGGGCAGGTTTTCCCATCTTTCATGTCTCATATTTTAGCTGTAAAATACATGTCTGAAAAAGAGGAGGACTTACAGGTATAAGGGCTTCCCTGGTAGCTCAGCTGGTAAAGAATCCGCCTGCAATGCAGGAGGCCCCAGTTCGATTCCTGGGTCTGGAAGATCCCCTGGAGAATGGATAGATTACCCACTCCAGTATTCTGGCCTGGAGAATTCCACTGACTGTATAGTCCATGGGATCACAAAGAGTCAGACACGACTGAGCGACTTTCTCTTTCACAGGCATAAATACTATTTCTAGGTTATTTCTTTATTATTTAAGGCCTTAATAGTAGGTTTCTGAAGAGTGGGTTCCTGTAGGCTGGCACTTGGTTACAGGGCTCTGGCCTTTAAAGGGGCAGATATAAACATTATTTACTATATAGGCCCCTGAGGAGCAGGAAGAGTGTGGGTAGACACACGAATGACCCTCTGCTCTGATCCTCTTGAAGGTGATGTTAGTGGGAAAGGGTAACAATTTAAGCCCAACTTTACCCAACAGGAGGAGGAATGCATGTCATGGCATTTTGAGCACCTATTTCTTACAGTCAGCATCAGTCAGGAAGGAGCTAGGGCTTTCACTGTTATTGACCTAAGCAAGGTGTATTTAAGGAAAGGAGGCTCCGGCACAGATGCTAATACGGAGGTCTGATCTTCCCCAACAGGATGTCTGGGGAGTGCCAGAGTTCTGTGAGCATCGGTGAGTACCGGGTTCCTTCTCAGGAAAGGGGCTGGATGCTTTGGGATAATGTTTCTCAAACCGAGGTGGGGGGGCGCGGGGGGGTTACTGCGGGGCCAGCGCTGGTGGGCTGCACCATTTGCAGGCTGGGAAGAGGCTGTAGGGTGGCGGCGGGGGAGGCCAACCTCCCCTACCCGGCTGTCTTGAAGCCTGCCCTCACCCGACTCCCCCAAACCTTAGTGGGCGGTACCCAGGGGAAGAGCCGGTGGGCGGAGGGGATTGGCTCCCGGACTGTGGGCGGGACTGGTGGGCGGGCTGGACCGGCCTCCCAGCAGCTGGCTGACCCCAATGCTCTTTGCAGAGATGGTTCACAACACCACCAGCAGCAGCAGTGGCGGCAGCGGCGCCCTGGGAGGAGGAGCTGGAGGTCGAGGAGGCCTGGGGAGCGGGGGTCTGGGAAGCGGCGGTCTAGGCAGCGGGAGGCTGGGCAGCGGAGGCCGGGACAGCAGGGCCAGCCGCGGGGGCCTGGGCTTGGACAGCAGTTCCGGCGAGGGCTCTGCTGTGCGCGGGGGCGTCTCCAATTCCGGGGGCTCGTGCGCCGTCAGCGGGGTTGGCGGTCGCAGCTCGGTCCGGGTCACACAAAGCTCCTCTCAGAGCCAGCGGTCCCACCACAAACTCTGAACGTTGTCTCGGACCCACCAGCCCCCTTCACCTGCCGGCACACTCTAGCTCTGTACGCCCTTTGATATACCCGTGGGACCCTTTCCCTACGTAGCTTCTGCGGCTGGCATGGCGGCCCAAAATTTCCTGGGAGGGGTTATCTGGGGGAAAAACCATCTACTCCAATAAGGCCGAGCCGCGGGGCAGTGCCCAGGGGCTGGGCTGTGTCACCGCCCCCGCCCCGCAGGGCTCGCCACCCCAGCCCACGTTCCACTGTCCTATGGGAAAGCCCCAGCCAGCCCTGTGCATACCCGGCTACCCACCCTTTCTCGGCGGCCCCTCTCCTCCCAATCTCCTGCTGATGTTTTGGTTTCCCTCGAGCAGTACTTTTCCTTTCTTGGCACCAATATATGTATGAATTTTCTGTTCTATATCTTCAATAAACCGCATTTATTCAGACAGTGGTAGACTTTTCCTTCTGGATTCTAAGGTCATTGGGTTTGATATCACCGCCAGTGGCTCACCGCAATCTCTTTCCCACGCAGAGCTTGGCCTGAGCTTGAAGAGTTCCCAGGCGGGAGGGGCTGTGTCTTTTATTCACTGAAGACTATGCATGACATATACCAACTTTCTTCACTGATCAGATTTTCAATTCATAAAAATTTCATTACCCTTGAAAAAAAGTTGTAGATTTGATTTCCTTGCTTTTGAGTCATTCCAGAAATGTCTGAAATTGTCCAGTCATTACAGCTCATCATAATTCAATTAGTTGCTGATAGTCGTATATTTTAAAAAGCAATTGTAAAAATTTGAGTGTTTTGTAACACAAAATTGCATATGTATTTTAACATGTTTGCTATGATGTGGTGAAAGTGAAAGTGTCAGTCTCTCAGTCGTGTTCAACTTTTTGTAGCCCGCCTAGCTCCTCTGTCCATGGAATTCTCTAGGAAAGAATACTGGAGTGGTTTTCCATTCCCTTCTCCAGGTGATCTTCCTGAACCAGGGGTCGAACCCAGGTCTCCTGCATTGAAGGCAAATTCTTTACCATCTGAGCATGGAGCCTTCAAATATAAAGTTAGGAGAACTGTCAAAGACCTTGAATGGCCCTGTGACAGGTCACCCCTGACCCCTACCCCAGGTACAGCACAGAATCAAGGCAGACCCAGGAGGACTTGTGTAGAACACAGGTTCATTGCAGAGTCTGGGAGGTTCAACTCAAACCAGGGACATGCAGGTAGACAAAGTGAGTGTATGCCTGAGTACTTTCTCTTTAAAGTGTGGTCCTCATCAGCATAGAAGACTGACAATGTTGGATAAACAGAAAGAGAGGGCACACCTCCTGGTGATCCCAGAAACTCTTTGCTAAGTAAACACACAGCTGCCAAATGCTCACTGCCTAAAAAAACACAATGTACAACTGCAGCTTTGACAGTGGATGTTCTAGCTCTGAAGTGAATAGCTTACCTGCAATAGTCTGAGGCCGACAGAGAGAAGCCTGGCAACTGCCCATGGCAGCCTGTGCTCCAAGGGGATGTAGCCTCACCTTTCAAAAGCAAACCCACTGTTGGGTACACACCCCCCCAAGGCAGTGATGCAGTGTAACACACCTTTAGCCCAAGGACAGAAGAGATACTTTTGACTTGTTTCAAACAGATTAAAAATTTGCCATGTTCCTTTAAGTACATGATTAAAGAAAAGCTTTCCTGTATCTTTTGTAGGCTTAACAATATATCACAGGGACTTCCCCTGTGATCCAGGAGTTAAGGCTCAGAGCTTCCAATGCAGGTTCGATTTCTGGTTGGGGAACTAAGATCCCACATGCCATGCACTGTAGCCTAAAAAAAAAAAAAAGCTGAATTTCTTTTAAAAACAAGACCAAACAAAAAACCACAATATATCACAGATACATGTTTTCCTGCTCACAATGACTTTCCCATTTGTTAAGGGAAGATGGATGGAAAATACAATTTGGTTAATGGGTATGTGTGTATGTTGTGCAGCATTGTAATAGTTGTGAAAATGGATGCTTTCTTATTTTCTAGCACTCTGGTAACAGATCTTAAAAAATTAACTCATTTAATTTTCACAGAGGCAGGCAGTGTTCTTCCTTCCACTTTACAGATGAGGAAATGGAGGCAAGAAAGAGAAATGAACTTATCTCAGTTCAGTCACTCAGTCACGTCCAACTCTTTGCGACCCCATGAACTACAGCATGCCAGGCCTCCCTGTCCATCACCAACTCCCGGAGTCCACCCAAATCCACGTCCATCGAGTCGGTGATGTCATCCAATCATCTCATCCTCTGTCGTCCCTTTCTCCTCCTGCCCTCAATCTTTCCCAGCATCAGGGTCTTTTCAAATGAGTCAGCTCTTCGCATGAGGTGGCCAAAAGTATTGGAGTTTCAGCTTCAACATCAGTCCTACCAATGAACACCCAGGACTGATCTCCTTTAGGATGGACGGGTTGGATCTCCTTGCAGTCCAAGGGACTCTCAAGAGTCTTCTCCAACAGTCTTCTCCAACTCTTCTCCAACAAGAGTTCAAAAGCATCAATTCTTTGGTGCTCAGCTTTCTTTATAGTCCAACTCTCCCATCCATACATGACCACTGGAAAAACCATAGCCTTGACTAGACGAAACTTTGTTGGCGAAGTAATGTCTCTGCTTTTTAATACGCTGTCTAGGTTGGTCATAACTTTCCTTCCAAGGCGTAAGCGTCTTTTAATTTCATGGCTGCGATCACCATCTGCAGTGATTTTGGAGCCCTGAAAAATAAAGTTAGCCACTGTTTCCACCGTTTCCCCATGTATTTGCCATGAAGTGATGGGACTGGATGCCATGATCTTAGTTTTCTGAATGTTGAGCTTTAAGCCAACTTTTTCACTCTCCTCTTTCACTTTCATCAAGAGGCTCTTTAGTTCTTCTTCACTTTCTTGAGGGAGATAATTCAAACTCCAGCAGCCAAATGCCGAAGCTGCCCTAAACTGCCTCATGAAGCTGTAAGTACAATGGTAAGACCCAGGCTTTGGAATCAGGCTGCCTGGGTGTGATCCATCCGAACTACCTGCAGTTTCCCATAAGTACCGTATTTCCCTCAAGAACTTGGGATTCTGGTCCTCACCCCACCACTACCTGGCACTGAGACCTTGGGTCTTTCTTGTCTCTCAATCTGATCCATCATATAATGGCATCCTCTGCCTAGACAACCCCTGTTTATGGCAGGAGCCTTTCTGTTTCTCTTAGAATTTAATCCACGTGTAACCAGCAGCCTTATTTCCCTTCAGGCCCGTGTCTGCACAGATGCTTCTTATCCCTCAGAGACAAGAGAAAGTTGCCAGCTTTACAAATGGGTGTATACATAGTCGAGACTTCCAGAATGTTGGATGGAGGAGTTAATTTGCCTGGAACAATATTATCTCTGGACCTTGGCCAAGAGAATGTATGGGGCTGCTCTGAGACCTTGTGGGGGCTTCTGGCCCAAGAACACTTCTTAGATTTTATGAGAAAGAAAGACTGATCCTTAGTTTCCAGGGCAGGGTGGCATTCTAGTCAAAAGGATGTCAGAAGTGGGGTCCTGGCTGATCTGGGGCTTCAGGAGGAGATTGAGGCCTTAGTTGTTGCCCCAAACACTCACTCCAACACAGAATCAGGAGAATACCTGGGTGTTTTCGCATGCCTAGCTCCATTTTCCATCCCTGCAGGAGGGCCTGTTGGAGACTGAAAGTCAATTTCCCCATGGATCCCATCTCTCCCAGGCTTCAGGAGCCAAGAGGCTGCCAGGAATTTCTCCTAGGCCTCTGGTTGTTTTTTGGATTGGGAGGGAGGCTATTCAAGTTCTAGTTCCAGCTATCCCAGCAACTTTCCCCTGTAGCCTTGACCAAGTCCTTTTCTTTCTTGTGTTTCATTCTCATAAAATTAAGGTGCTGGGCTGATGGTCTTGTCAACTGTCTAGGTCTGATACTCCACAGGCAGAATATTGGCCTGAGGGTGTGGGAAGCCCAGGCTAGGAATTTCAAATCCATCTAGGGGCTGTTCTTCCTGATCCCTGTCACATTATTGCCTCCCTCTGGTGCTCAGGGTCCCTAAGCCTCTGATTTCTAGATTAAAGGCCCACATACCTACACTAGGACTGTATCTTTCCCTTCCTCCCCAAGCGGGGGCTGGTATTGAAATTTTCCCTCTGCTACTTTCTCTGCCTAAGGGGCCCTGCCTCTGTCCTCACGTCCTGCCCCACTTCCTTGCTGTCCTATAATATCCCCCTCTGGACCTAGGAGATGCAGGGTGAGATGGGATGGTTTTGCAGGGGCTGCCTCAGCAAGTCACACCAGCAACTTCTCTTAAACCCTGCCTCCCACTGCTGCCTGAAGCTGTGATCTGCTAGCTGATAACTGCCCTGGGCCTCACCCTCTTGGCAGCCCTGGATTTTAGTATCTGGGAGACAGGCAGGGCCAGCTGGAGCCCTCAACTGATTTCCTACTTTCCTTTTAAGGACAGCACTGACAGCAGGTGAGAAGAGATGTGGAGAGGAGGCGGGGAACCTGTCTCTCCAAAGACCCCACCTCTTCTGCAGCACCTGTGGGTTCTGGAGTAGGGATGCTTGGGTTCAAATCTCCATTCCACCACTTTCATCTGTAAGTTCTCAGATAAGCTACTTGATCTCTCCAAGTCTCCTCTTTCCCATCTGTAAAGTGAGGGTAAGAATAAGAATACCTCCCTTATAACGTTGACTTACAGATTTCATGAGATTATCCACATTACAGAACCAGTGCAGTGCTTGGTCCATTGAAAGCCCTTGGTAAGAGGTTGACTATTAGTGCTCTGATCATTTTTCTTTTGTCCTTGGACTGAATTGAATCTCAATATTCTCAATCATCCTTCTGCTTCCTCCAGGTCAATGGTTCCCAAATTTGTCTGCCCATTTAAACCACCTGGAATTTAAAAATTCCAAAGCCTACACTATCCCCGCCCCCACCCCCCCCCGCCCCCCACAAATGAGTGAACCGGTTATTATGGGTGGACACAGGCATCAGTGGTTTTTGAAGTTCCTCAGGTGATTCCAATGTGTAGCAAGTTTAGAAACCGTTACTCTGTGCTGTCCAACCAATTGAAGGGTTTTTCTTTGCGGACAGCAATTTGTCCTAGAAACCTCATCCAGCGTCTAACAGTTTCCCCAGGTCAGTCTTCTGGACAAGCAAAATCTCTCTTGTTTAACTTTAAGCCAGTTTTCTTTTGTGCTGAGGGAGTAGAATGGTTTTCAGCCTACACCAAAGACTCAGTAATATTTGCTGAGCTCCCCTTGCCTCAGCCCTTCAAGGGAGTGACAGTAGCTCAGCAGGGGTCAGCCTGCTCTCAGGAATTAGACGAGGGTGTTGGCACTGGATGCTGGCAGCTAGTCACAGCTAGAGACCAAAGGGGTTTTCTAAAGTTTGCTTTCTTGGGGGTTCCTCTTCTATTTCATCACAATTGACCAAGTACCCATGTTCAGTATGGGAGTAAATATAACCCTGAGCTTCCTGTTTAGTTGGCAGTAGAGACACCCACGAAAGCTTTAATTATGGGCATTCTTCATAATAAGAGTTGAAAGTGAGGGATGCAAAAAGCATCGCAGCAGGTGACAAGTTGGCTCATGTGGTCTAGAGCCTTCAGGAAAGGCTATGTGGAGGTGAGCAGGCAGGGGTACCTGAACCCACTTGTATGACTCTGTGGAGTTTTCATATTTGATCTCAGTTATTTACTAGAGTCACCCTGTGAAGCTAGGGTGATTATCCTTATTTTGCAGACTAGGAAACTGAGGCTCAAGGAGCTAAGTGTCCAAGTCATGGGACCAGGAGTGGGCAGAGGCAGGCTGGATTTTGAGATGCCCAACCCAAGGATCTTCCCCACACCACTGCTGCTTCCTACCTGGGTCCCATCATCTTTTCTTCACTTATCTTGCTTTCTCTGCCTCGACCTGACTCAGAATCCTTGCCTTCAGGCCACTCTCTCACTCTGACCCAACCCGATCAGACTCCCCTTTTATTCCTCTGAGTCTACTGGTTTTCTCCTCTGTCTCTTGGGCCCAGGGGCTGAGGCTTGGCTTATCTTTCTTACCAAGAGCTCCCTGAGGGGGTTAGGATCAGGACTAGGGCTGTGCAGACCTGAGGTGCCCAGACTAAGGTGCCCATCCTGACTTGACCGGGACTGTCCTGGTTTAAGCACTAAAAGTCCAGGCCAAGAGGGGCCATTGGTCAACCTGCGAGGATCCGAGAATAGCTCCATCTGTTTGTTTAATATATTATAGTGCTGTGTGCTTTTTCACTTGCCTTATGGGATTGACTCTGTGAAGAATAGATACTCTGATTTCTCTAAGTTTCTGAGGTTCTACAGGAGGTGACTTGCCTAAGATCACAGGTCAGTGAGAGCAGAGCTGGGTGCTGCAACCACCCAGCTCTGTGGACTGTAAATTTTAAGCTCACTTTCTCTTTTACATAGAGTCTACTGGAGACTGTCCACTAAACAATTGCTGAGCAGTTAGGAAGGCATGGAGGCTGCCCACAGAGCCCCTCCCAGCCCTGGGATACCGCTCACTGGTGCTCCCCAGCACTTGTCTTGCTCTAGCTGTTGGCAGCTGGGACTTGAGTCTCAGCTTTCGCAAAAGTATTTACTTATTGCACAAAAACAAAGAAGGACATAGGAAAAAAAAATCCACCTACAATCTTTAATAAACCAATTCACTTCCTATGTTACTTTTTAAACCTGCCTTCTCAGCATTCTTAATTTTTATGGGTTCATAGCACAGATACCATTGTGTATTTCCTCATTTAATGTTGTATCATTCTGTGATGATAATTTTAGATAATTGTATCAAAATGGCAAGCCATCATTTAGTCATTTTTCTGAGTCTGGATGTTTAGGGCTTTTCCTCTTCAATACTATTTGTCATTGTTATAAGTTTTGGATGAAAGTGACCATCCATTTAGTTCCAAAGGGCAAACACACATTTTTTTATAGGCTGACACTGATGTATGTTGAATGAGCTTTGCCCACACTTCCTGTCTGGGGTAGTGCTTTCCAAAATATGGTCCACAGGTGCTTTGTTACTGGTTTGAGAGTAGATACATACAAAATATGAGAATGATCATTTAGAAACAAATTGCAAATATTTTTCCTTTTAGCAACGGAACAGTTTTGGGTGTGCTTAATCTAAAAATTAAAAAAAAATGAGGCTTGTATTTCATATACCTTAAAGAAAATCTCCTTTTGGTTTTCCAAGGTGGTTCAGTGGTAAAGAATCCACCTGTCAATGCAGAAGATGCAGGTCAATGTGGGTTTGATCCATGGGTCTGGAAGATCCCCTGGCTAAGGAAATGACAACCCATCCCAGTATTCCTGTCTGGAAAGCTCCATGGACAGAGGACCCTGGTAGGCTACTGTCCATGGAGTTGCAAACAGTCAGACAGGACTGAGCATGCGTGCATGTAAAAGAAATCTCCCTTTAAGGGTAATTCATTTTTATCCTATTTTACAAAAGCATTGGTCTACAAGAGATTGGGATGGGGAAAGAAAAATAAAGAGAGATTTGAGGGTAGTTTGTCTCTTGGTCTAGAAGACCATGTTAAGTCTTGCGAGATGCTCAATGAATCTACAACCACAGACCTTTGGTGCCACAGGACCTCATCTGTCTTGCACTTGAGGAGCCCGAGTGTATGGAGTGACACATGATGCACCCAGAAAGTGTGGGCAGCCTTGGGCAGAATCCTCTGCTTTCACTCGCACTCAATGACCACAATACCGTGTTTTTCTGTGATCAAGATTTGGGTGATGATAACAGTGGGGAGCAGAACCAGGGTGTAGGAAGATCATTACTGTTGCCCCACCAGGATAATGCTGGTGAAGTCTCCACCCTGGTCCCAGCTGTGGTTGCAAGGCAACTGGACACCCCCTAGATTTGCCCCAGATCTCCTGGACACACCTCCAAACCAACAGCTCAGTGGTGGAGTTTCTTAAGAAGATATCAAGATTTGGGGGGAAAACTGTATAGGAGTTTCCAGCTACTTGACCTGTGGAGACTATTGTGTTCTGATCTCTAAATGGCAAGAGATGAATGATAAATAATCGAGTTGGGGAAGTTTGTCTGGAGTGCGATTTCTGCAATTCATAGGTGTGAGATTTTAAACAGATGTTGCTGGCAAGGCAAACTAAACATAAATACTCCCCTCCCAGGCTTCAGAAGGTGCCCAGCCCAGCAAATGCGTGTATATATAGGGACTGAGCCAGATCTCCCGCCAAAGGAGTCATAGCTCCTTCCCTCCCTGTTCTCTGCCTCCTTTTATTCCCTTTCTCTTGTCTGCGTCTCTGGATGCTCCAGGAGCCATGAGCCACCAGTTTAGCTCCCAGTCAGCGTTCAGCTCCAGGAGCAGGCGGGTTTACAGCGCTGGTTCTTCTGCGGGCTCTGGTGGTGGGAGCCGGGCTGTGAGGTCCGTGTGTCAGGCCCGAGGGAGGTGTGGCAGTGGTGGTGGTGGGTATGGGAGCCATGCAAGGGGGTTTACCTCCAGGAGCCTGTACAATCTGGGTGGCAGTAAAAGCATCTCCATCAGCCTAGTAGGGAGAAGTGCCAGTGGTTTCTGCCAGGGTTGGGGAGCAGGAGGGGGGTTTGGAGGAGGCAGGAGCTTTGGAGGTGGTGGTTTTGGGGGTCATGGCTTTGGGGGTGGTGGCTATGGAGGAGGTGGCCTTGGGGGTGCTGGGTTTAGGGGTGGCAATTTGGGGCTTGGGGGCTTTGGTCCTTCTTGTCCCCCAGGGGGTATCCAAGAAGTGACCATTAACCAGAGTCTCTTACAACCACTTCACCTGGAGGTGGACCCTGAAATTCAGAGGGTTAAGATGCAGGAGCGGGAGCAGATCATGGTTCTGAACAACAAGTTTGCCTCCTTCATTGACAAGGTGAGTGCCCCAGGGGCAGGCAGTCTCTGGGCTCTGACCTAATGACCTTGTACCCTGCCGCCTCTCACCACGTTGTTTCTGGTGATGACAGTCACTTCCAGTGTGTGTGTCCTGGGACCTTAAGAAAGCATTGACTTCATTTAGGCCTCAATTTGACTTCTTGAGGGGTTCATCTTTATCTTTTCATTTTGGCAGGAAAGCAGATCCAAGGAATGAAAATAACAATCAGACAAAATACATGATGTGATCTCGCTCATCATTTTCACTTTCCATCCACCCATCCATCCATCCATTCATCCATCCACCCATCTATCCATTTACTCATTCATCCATATACCTCTTCACCCATCTACCCATTCACCCACCCATTCACCCATCCATCCATCCACCTGCCCACCTACATAATCATCCAGCCCACAAACATTTACTAAGCATCTACTGTATGCCAGACACTCCAGGTGTTTCAGGGTGACAAGGACACAGGTCCTGCCCTCAAGGAGCCCCAGATCTACAGGGAGGAGGATTGTGACAGTGTGTGGGAGGTGTGTTGATAGGGACATCGCTCTCTGGGCCATAGCACAAAGGAGGGTGTGATGAGCTCTGGGCTGATAAAGGTCTTGAAGGTGGAGAAAGAGCCAAGCAGGTTCTCAGGGCAGAGGAAGTTTCCAGGCAGAAGAACCAGGAGGCCTGAGAGTTTGATGCTTTTAGGAAATTTCAAATGGTTACAATTTCTGGAGAACATGGCACAAGAGAGGAAGGAGGAGGAAAGTGGAGATGGAGACACAGAGCAGGGAGAGAGAAGAAAAGTGGGCACACTGCAGCAGAACCAAGCTGATGACTCTGGTGGGGATTGCTGGGGGTGAAAGCCAATACCCTGCTATATAGGATTCTGTCTGAGTTCCTCATTTTAGCTCATCCAGGGCCAAGAATAGGCCAGATAGAGCCAAAAAAAACCCCTTCTCCCTAGTTTAAGTCTCAGGTTAGATTGGGTCGGGTCCAAACCACCAAGCAGGGGCTAGTAGAAGAGATATGGAAGAGACCTTGCACCAGCATTTCCTTTTGTCCAGAGGTGGTGGAGGCATGGAAGCCACTGGAGGCTCCCCAGAAATTTCTTTACCTTTGGGGATGTAATGGGAAACACCCTGGGATCCAGAGACCCCTGCAGGCTCAGTGACATTCCCTCAGGCCTCAGAGGAGTTCAGTGTTGAGGCCAAAGCTTGATCTATCTCTGAGTGCAGGGTAGCCATCGCCAGAGTCCACCACTGGTCTGTGTATCTGGCCTCTGATATCTAGATGAAAGCTGTCACTTTTCACTTTCATGCATTGGAGAAGGAAATGGCAACCCACTCCAGTGTTTTTGCCTGGAGAATCCCAGGGACGGGGGAGCCTGGTGGGCTGCCGTCTATAGGGTCGCACAGAGTCAGCCATGACTGAAGTGACTTAGCAGCAGCAGCAAGAGGGCTTGATGGGAACAAGGAGATGACAGATGAAGGAGACGCCACTGAAAGATCAAGCTATTTCAAAGGCAGGAAGAAGACAGGGTTGGGAATTGTTGAAATGGCCATGGGCAGCTGATCTCCTGAGACCCTGATTTGATTGTGGTTCCTGCCATTAACAGGATATCTGTTCAGGTTTATGGCATGGGGCTGAGGGCACAGGCCAAAGTTCAAGTGACTATGGTTTCCTGCCCTTCCCTAAGGGCCTGGACTGTGATGACCACGAGGAGAGTACTTATCCAGGAGGGCTCTGGCCTGGCTGGAAGAGAGAAGGCTTCTATCACAGTGGCTTCTGACCCTACCTTCTGACCTGATCTTCCTGCTTTTACCTTTAATCTTGTACAGCCTATTTCTCAGCACCACACCAGTGCCATCCTTTAAAAACATACCACATCACTCAATTTGAACCCTCTGTTGGCTTCCTGTCTCATCAGAAATAATAGCCATGATCTTATAAGGCCCTATATGATCTGGCCCTCTAACCCATAGCTGCTGCTAGTTCCTGGCTTGCATTTGTGAGACTGAGGCCACATTGCTGCTACTGGGTAGAGCCACTCTCAAGCTGCAAGGTTTAGTGAGCAGAGTGAAGGCAGGAACTTAGCTCACCAAGGTACAACTCAACACAGTGACCCTGTACACCTTCTCTGACTCTACTCCTGTTTTCCTTTTGCTCACTGGCACGCTATTACATCCCTCACCCTCCTGTACCCCACCATGGACCTGTCTCAGGGCCTTTGCACTTGCCATTCCCTCTTCTTGGAACTCCTCCCTCCAAGGAGTGGTCCAGCCAAACCCCTCATCTCCTTCAGGTCTTTGCTCACACACCGCTGCTCAGTGAGGCCTCCCTGATCTCCCTATTTGAAGGAGTACCTCATATCAGCATCACTTCCCCCATCGGTGTGTTACTTTTCTCCATGGCCCCTACAGCCATTCAACACACTGTGTAGTTCACATTTGTTTCCTTATAGTCATCTCTTCAAACAGATTATGAACTCCTGGAATGCAGGGGTTTTGTCTGTTTTATTTATAGCTGTATCTCCAGCACCCAGAATACTGTCTGGCATCTGACAGCTGCTCAATAAATATGTGTTGAATGAAAAGTTGAGTCAACCCTTCAGGTGTCAAATTTGGGCTCTCAGAGAGTGGGAATGGAGACAAAGGCTATTTTTTTTTTTTTTTTTTAGAATCAATGACAAAGGAAAGGGATCCCAGGAAAAAAGGATGAGGGACCCCGTTCTTCCCACAGACAGTGCCCTGGCTTTGTTCAGCTGAGCTTGAATCCTCTGTTCAAGGCAATGGGCAGGGTGGGTGGTTGACACCAGCAGCAATGCCAAAGTCTTAGCATCTCATTAGTCCACGGTGATTATGAAATGTCTCCTCTGTGCTGGGTGCTATGTATCTCCGGGTCTCAGCACCTGGTGTCCGCTGGAGAACACTGCCTTCTTGGGGCTCACATCCCATTGTGGGGAGGAATGTGCTAAAAAACAAAAGACTGAAGTCACGATAGATGCCACAGGGGAAAAGAACAGGGGGTTATGAAGGGGAGACCCCAGGGGGTGCCACCCTAGTTGAGATCTAAAGGGAGACTAGGACTTCACCAGGCAAAGGGTTGGGGAGACCGAGGCTGCTGGAGGCACTGGGAGGTGATTGGAGTGTCATTTGCAGGGGGAGAGGGCCACAGGAGGTTGCGTGGGGTGTGCTTTATCCAGGAAGAAGCTTAACTCTGCATGATGCTAAGTTTGATCTGGGTTGCCTGGGCTTCTCCTGAGTACTGCTGCTGGGACACAGCCCAGCAGTGTTTAGGGGCCCCTGGGGAAAGATCATGATGGCTTTCAGTGATTTTTATAGTGGTTAAATCTCATGAAAATTGCCTGGCACTCCCTGAAGTCAGCTTCTGACTCTGCAGTTTGGGTGACCAATGAAAGCCATAGTTTCTTCGCCTGGGGTGGGGGCTTGGCTAACCCCTTAGCACTCAGAATTGTCCCCCTGCCCCCTCAATGTTTGACATAGAGCTTCCCTGTGGGACCATAAGATCCTCTCCTCTGGTCCCCACAACGCAGAGTACCGGGCTGCGAATGAGCACCCAGTCTCTCCCCTCCCTGGGATCGCCACCAGAGTGACGACTGGCCAGTGGCAGGGATTTCTCATGGGGATGTCACCAACCGGGTGGACAAGCTGTGAGGGTGGCTGCTTTATCTCTTGCTTTGATAAAGCTAACAAAAACAAGCCATGGGAAAGAGTATTCTCTGGGCACATTCCAGCCTAGAGTCAGAGCCAAAGGAAGTTAACAAGGGCTGGCTGCTCAGATGGACAGTCTCAGGGCTGGGAATTCTGTCCGCCCTCAACTCCTTAAGCATTGTGGAGAACTATCTTCATGGTTCTCTTCTGACAACACAAAAGAGTGTGTTAGCCTCCTCTCCCACCACTCCCCACATCTCCTGGGCGGCTCCTGGAGGGCATGTGTGTGTGTTTGTGTGTATGTTGGTGGGTATGTGTGGGTGGGTATGTGTTTGTGTGTGTGTGTGTACACACACCTGAGCAAAGCATGGAGAAATCCACTGTCCTCACTTAAGGCACGGGAGGGGAGGCTCCCCCTGCAGGCAGCCGGTGGAGGTAGGACGAAAATGGATCATCATGGGAAGGACAGTCCAGGACTGGATCTGCACAGCCAGCCGGATTTCTGGAGCCTGTACTTACCTTCATGTGCGCAGCTTTGGGGGAAGAAGCAATGAGAACACAGGGTGAGGTCTGCTCTCCATCGTCTTGCTAATGAAGGAAACTGCAACATGGGGATTTCCCAAATGCTAGTTCGATCCCTGGGTTTGGAAATACTTATAAAAGCATTTATTGAACAGTAATGAGTTTAGATACGGCTCAGATGGTAAAAAATCTGCCTGCAATGCAGGAGACCCGGGTTCGATCCCTGGGTTGGGAAGATGCCTTGGAGGAGAAAATGGCAACCCGCTCCAGGATTCTTGCCTGGAAAATTCCATGGACAGAGGAGCCTGGCGAGCTATAGTCCATGGGGTCACAAAGAGTTGGACACAGCTGAGTGTGCACACACAACTTGCACACAGGCAACATCAAAGTCCTTACTTTGGGGCACCAGAACGAATCACATAACTTAAAAAATGTACCTACTTTAAAAATTCTGTCCAAAATTCTTTTCCCTCTTCGGTTATTACAGAGTATTGAGCAGAGTGCCCTGTACTATACAGTAAGTCCTTGTTGGTACTATTTAAAATATAGTAGCGTGTAGATGTCAATCCCAAACTCCTAATTCAAGAATTTGAAAAGGAAAAGATACATGTATATGTGTAACTAAATCACTTTGCTGCACGCCTGAAACTGACACAACATTGTCAATCAACTGCACGTCAGTATAAAAACATGGCTAAAATTTCATGTTTTTTAAAAAATTCTGTCTGAGTTATGAGAACATTTAAGTGCGGTGACCTTCCTGAAAAACACACTGGGCAGCAATAGAGGTGGTGGGCCGCAGGATGGGGGCACCTGGGCTAGTGTGTTCAGGAATCAGTTTAATATTCGAAGCCAAAATTATTCCTCCCCTCTTCTTATTTTCTCTTCTTCTCAATCACATGAAGTGTTTCAGCCACAGAGAGACACGAGCCGTGGGTGTGCTGGTGTTTCAGATGCTCTGGGTCACCATTTCCTGAGGTTGGCATGGGGAGCTGAGGGTGGGGATGGACAACTCTACCATGTGAGCTGATAGAACCAAAGGGAACAGGGTACCACTCGGATGGAGGGGACTTGCCTTCAACAGCAGAGTTCGATTAGTGTAATTTTTCAGCAGGTTGATCTTACAGTCATTGGTCAACCATCAGAAACCATATTGTATTCATGCATCCTGGTCCTAGAAAAAGAGAGCCCTCTGACCCCCGGAGGGGCGTCCTGATTCTCTGAGGTCTGGATATGCTATGGGGCTGCACCTGCTTCTACCCGTGGGAGTGCTTCTTGGACCCACGGCTTGGGGGTGAACTTGGAGGTTTTCTGTTCTTAGGTGCGATTTCTGGAGCAGCAGAATCAGGTGCTCCAGACAAAATGGGAGCTACTGCAGCAGGTAAACACGTCGACTCAGACCAACAACCTGGAGCCCATCTTTGAAAGCTACATCAGCAAGCTGCAGAGGCAGGTGGATTGTCTCAGAGCGGAGCAGATGCGCCAGAGCTCGGAGATCAGGAGCATGCAGGATGTTGTGGATGACTACAAGAGCAAGTGAGGCTCCAGGAGCAGCAAAGGGGTGGGGAGGAACAAGGCAGGGCACTGGCTTATGGGGCAAGGCTTACTGTGAATGGGTGAGGGCTGGTGGGGCCCTGGACATCAGGTGCAGCCAGGCAGGCTCTGCACCACTGCACAACTGCCTGGGCACCATTTTGTACACAGTAGCCCAGGAGTGATGGTATTGCCAGTCAGCTCTCAATTGTATTGGGTGGGAAGGGGAAGCAGAGGATCTTCATGGATGCTGGAGTCACATAAGCCTGGGTTCCAGGGTGGGCTTAGCCACTTTCTGACTGCCTGCAAGGTCAGCTTTCTAAGCCTTTGGTTTTCACATTAGTAAAGTAGGGATAGTGAGTACCCTCCTTGTTGAACTGTTGTGAGGGGGAGATCTGTGGCCTTCAAATTTGAGTGTGCATCAGCTTGTTGAAATCAGATTGGTCTGGGATGGGCGCAGAGGGCTTTTATTTCTAATATGCTTCCAAGTGATGCCGATGCTGGTGGACTGGGAGCCACATATGGGGAACCACTGGTTTAGATAAAATATTCTTAATAGTTCTTAGAATGTTTTTGCACATATGAAACACTCAGTAAGCACTAGCTATTATTAGTAATAATGGTAGGAGTGACATGACTTACTTAATTCTAGGTCAGCTGCTCCTGTCCCATACAGGCAACTGAGCAGCCTCCCCCCGGTCCCACGCCCCCTTGCTGGGAGTGTAGGGTGCTTCTCTTAACATCATCTTGACGTGCTCACTGTGTTGAGCAGTCACATGTGTGTGAGTCAACAGGGGGAAATGAAACGCACACTGAAGGTGACGGGGGCAGAACGGCATGTGAATTTTTTTTCTCTTTTAAAAAATTTAGTCAAAGTGGTTGTTATTTAGGTTATCATTTAAAAAAATGATCGAACTAGACAAATGTACAAAGGTAAGATATTAAAATAAAAAGGACATTTTGGGGATGTTCTATGTGGCTCTGGATTTTCCACATTGTGGGGTTGTGCCCTCTGTTGACCTGGAGAGCCAGGAGGTGGCTCCAGCTGCTTGTCAGCGAGAGTGGCAGGCCCTGGCAGGGGACAGCCGGAGTCCAGGACCATAAAAGTTTGGGCAATTCCGAGCCTCCCACTGCACAGAAAAATCTCAAGGAACCAAGGTCAGCCCTTGCAGCCTGTCTGTGTTTCTGACCTCCCCTCAACAGGTATGAGGAAGAAATCAACCGGAGGACTAGCAGCGAGAATGACTTTGTTGTCCTGAAGAAGGTGAGGGATGGGGGTGTCCAGAGGGGGACTGTGGGTTCAGGAGGCTGAGAAGAGGCAGGGACTCCTTTGGGATGCAGTAGAACTGAGGGGTGGACAGGTGAGCTTGGGGCCAGCTTGTCAAGGGTGTTTCCCAAATGCTGGGGCCCTGACCCTGAAACAGTAAGTCTCAAAATTGTGTTGCTAATGTGAATCTTGAAAAGTTTTTGAGTTTTTAATCTCTCCAGAGTCCTGAAAGTGGAATTAAATTAATGGGCAGCATGTGAGTGTGTTGTGTGGGGGCCTTAGGACCTGGGGTGTTTCGCATGACTGTCCAGGATGAGGAGCTGATGAACACTTCCTTCTGGCCTGGAAAGCCCAGGTTTGCCGGCTCCTTATTTGAGTGAGGAGAGGAAATTTGCAGGCAAGGAAATAAACCCAGAGAGGCTTTGCCATTTGCCCAAGGCTGCCCAGACAGCTGGTGGCAGGGCAACTGAGTCAGACTGTCTTCGCTTGCTGTTCAGGATGTGGATTCTGCTTATCTGAGCAAAGCGGAACTGCAGTCCAAGGCAGACACTCTGCTTGAGGAGGTTGATTTCATGAAATATTTATTTCAATCGGTGAGTGAATATCTCAAATATTTTCTATGAGATGATGAGCTCAGTCCTCATAAGAAACCCTTCTCTTTTCTACATCTGTCAGGCGGTGTGGGATATAAGAGGAGGAGGTCTGACACTCAACCTTACCCCCAGGGGTGCCTCTCCCCAGTCACCTCAAGTCTGTGGACCTGGAGTCAGAATCGTTTCAACCCCCAAAGCTCAGGGTTCTGGGTGGGGCCCTGGAGATGGGAGGTGGGAGATAGTGAGACAGTCTTTGCTTTTGTCTGGAAAGGAAGGTTAATGCCCAGGACATATGGGGTAAAACCAACCAGACAGCTTCATCAGCACTGGGGAGTAGATGGGGCCATCAGGGAACTCTGTGGGAGAGGGCAGTGTGGGTCTTAAAGGGAACACAGATGAAGACTGGAGAGGTGGGGATAACACACTCCTCCCAACCCTGGTCTAACTTGGAGACACCTTCTCAGGACTGGATGCTGTCCTGGGAGCTGTACTGGTTCTTGGGTATCTCCAGTCTATAGATGAGAGAACAGGGGTACTGAGAGACTGAGTTCATTGCTCAGTTACCCAGCTGGTTAACAGTGGAGCCCAGATGCTAAAATTAGTCTGAACGTCTACACACATGGAGTCCTTTCTGCTGCCTCTGGGAGCTCACGTGATCTCAAGGAACAAGCCTGCCTGGCTGGGGGTCCAGCTCAAGATGGCAGCCAAGCCAGAGTAAGGAGGGATGGAGGGTCCAGGAAAGGCATGATGGGCAGCTCTGAGTTCAGGCTCCCTTCTTCTCTGAGCCTAGATCCGGATGCCTGTACCTTTAGTGAAGGTCCCTCTGGGCACACAACAGTGATTCTAAGAGCTTTTCCCAGAGAGCTTTTCTCTCTCAAGGCTTCCCCAGACAGCCTTGGTTGGGGGGCATAGAGGGAAACTGAGGTCCCAGGAGGGGAGTGGAAGAAGTCAGCCTGTGTTCCATGCCTTGCAGGAACTGTCTCAGATGCAGACCAACATCACCGACACCAACGTCATCCTGTCCATGGACAATAACCGCTCCCTGGATCTGGACAGCATCATTGATGCCGTGAGGATCCAGTACGAGGAGATTGCACAAAGGAGCAAGGACGAGGCTGAGGCCTTGTACCAGACCAAGGTGAGCATCACCATCCCCAGCCCAGGCCTGGTGCCCTAAACTGAGCATGCCTCCCAGAACTTGTATTGTCTTTTTCTTATTTCTAAAGTAAAACATGTTTGCTATAGACAATTTCAAGATTACAGCTAAAGATTACTCATATCCCACTACCACTATGAATATGTCAGCATATTTTCCGCTTGTTCTTTGTAGCTAACCTTTATTGAAAACTCACACATATCAGGCACTGCACTAAGTGCTTTTATACATAGAATTTCATTTACTCCTTACAACAACGCTATGAGGTAAAGATTCATTGATTGTTTTACCAATAATAGAGTATGAGGTTACCAGTTTCCCTTGGCTCTTATGGTTGGGAAGTAGCAGAGGCAGAATTTAATTAAATTCAGGTGCACCATCTACACGTCCATGCGCTCAGCCACCATGATGTTTTCTTATTTTTTCATAATGATATCTTTAAAATATCTTTTTATATTTTTCTCTTTCATTTATTACTTGCGAATACCTTTCTCTGACACTAAATATTTGACATCATTTTTAAGAGCAGGGTGGTATTTCATGGTAAGAATATGTCTCCAGTTTTCAGATAAACATCTTTGTAGCTAAGTTTTGGGGGACATCCTTGGTGACTTGTTTAACATAAATGGACTCAGAACTTTCTGGAGGGCGAACACAGCAGTTAAGAGTCAAAGGCCAGTCACTCAGTTCTGAACACCTGGCGCCTGAGATCTGCTTTGTGGGTTACCTGTGACCATCTCCAATCGTGGCTGGCCTCTATCCCACTGTCCTGCAGGCAGGTGTTCTGAGTGCCATGGGGTCTGGCAGTAGACTGGGGAGATAGTCAGCAGTGAGGACTTCAGAATGCAGAGATGCACTGGAGCCCACGCTCCCCCTTGTTTTCTTCAGAGGCACCCCGCTCTGCTTCCTCTGTAACAGGCATTGAGAGCCTGGTTTTGTCATGGCCTGCAGGTGGAGGTCCTCTTGATGGGACCATAGATACAGGAATGGAGATAGAGAGGAAAATGCTGAGGGCCTCTGAAGAAGTAAGGTCCTGAGTGTTAGAGAAATCATTCTGGAAAAAGGGGAGGAAGGAATATGATGGGATGGGAAAAGTGACAGGGACCCAGTGTGGGCAAAGTTTAGATGTGGGAAAAAGGAGGTAAAAGGGGGCATCAAGAAGCAGGTTGGTCTTGCTTGGTCCTGATTCTGAATCTCTGTCTCGAGATATAGGCATCTGTGTGTGTGTGTGCATATCTGTGTATGTGCTGTCAGATGAGGGAGGTTGGTACAAGTGTGAGTGTGTGTATGGGGGATCACAGCTCTAGGGAGGCTTACTCTGGGACCTTCCCTAGGGGAGAGCAGCCTTGGGCAGGGTCTGGGAAGGCAGACTCACTCCTTCCTGGAGGAGTGTGTGATGAGCAGCAGGCTGACCATGATGCTGCCCTTGACCCTCAGTTCCAGGAGCTCCAGATCACAGCGGGAAGACATGGAGACGAGCTGAAGACCAGCAGGATGGAGATCTCCGAACTCAACCTCACCATCCAGAGGCTGCAGGCAGAGATTGGCAACGTCAAGAAGCAGGTGAGATATATGCTCAGGGCAGCTGATCAGAGCTTCTACCTCCCATGACACCCTGCCTCATGAAGCTCTGGAAACTCATGCCCCACATGGTTCTTCTCCTTGACTCTCCCGAGTAGATCGAGCACATGCACACCATCATTTCTGATGCAGAGGAGAGGGGACAACAGGCCCTCCAGGATGCACAGCAGAAGCTGCAGGACCTGGAGGCCGCCCTGCAGCAGTCCAAGGAAGAGCTGGCCCGCCTGCTGCGTGACTACCAGGCGCTGGTGGGAGCTAAGCTGTCCCTGGACGTGGAGATTGCCACCTACCGCAAGCTGCTGGAGGGCGAGGAGAGCAGGTGGGCCGTGTCTCCGGACCAGAGCACAGGCAGGCTGCAGCCCTGGAGTAGTGGGATTATTTAGAGAGTCCCAATTTATACAATCCCAGCTTTCCTGGGAAGACTGGTAGCTCAGGGTGAGCAGAAACGTTCAAGTCAGAAGCAGAGGACATGTGAGTAGGCAGCACCATTGTCATCGCTGTCTTATTTCCCAGTGCAATGTCCCTAATACCACAGCTTAAGCCACTGCAGCCAGGTGGTGACCCCCAATGCTAAAAGGCTTCACGAAAATGCTTCAAATTCCCTCTGCCTGCACTGGCTCCCTGACCTCTCTGCTCCCAACACACCTCCCCTGCTCCCGATGTCTCCTGGCTGATGATTGCTTTCCTTCAGGCTTTGTGGATAGTGCTGACTGTGTGCACCTTGGTTTTTACAGGATGTCAGGGGAGCTGCAGAGCCAAGTGAGCATCTGTAAGTAGCAGAGCCCAGGAGTGGGGCTGGTTGGGGCTGGGGGAGGGAGGGCCCATGAGAAGACTGGCCAGCAGAAATCTGGCAGTGGGCATTTTTGTGTCCAGTTCTACACAACGAAAAGCAAAGTAAGCAAGGACAACTGCACAGCCCAGAGAAATAGGTTGAAATAATACACGACCTTAGTTTTCCTTTATTTTGATTTTTATGATGCCTAATAATTAGTAGCGGCTTAGAATTCTTCCGGGTGTAGCAAAAATGAAAATGCCCCCTGACATTCCTTTGTATTAGGAAGAATACTTCTGAAATGGGGAGACTTTGATCCATGCTTTTGGCAAGTCAGATGCGGCCAGTGATGAAGGATGTAGGGGGCTGCTTCGAGGGTAGGTGCAGGAGGGTCCGCCCTGCCCAGTCCTCTGACCCCCTTGTGGGCTGTCCTTGCCCCCACAGCTGTGCAGAGCAGCCAGCTGACCATCGGCGGAGGTGCCCGGGGCTCTGGAGGTTACAGCGGTGGCGGAGGTTACGGAGGCGGCGAAGGTTACGCAGGCGGCAGCAGCAGTGGAGGCTACGGCGGCGGCGGCTCGCGCGGGGGCTCGGGCGGCTACGGAGGGGGCTCTGGAGGGGCCAGTGGAGGCGGTTATGGTAGCGGCGGTGGGAGCTACGGAGGGAGTAGCAAAAGTAGCAGCAAGTACGGGGGCGGAAGCGGCGACGCCTCCCGAATGCAGATAATCCAAACGTCTACCAGCACCTCCCACAGGCGAATACTGGAGTAGAGTGCCAGGCTTCTGGGACGTCAGGCTTCTGCAACGCCTCGCGGCTCACAAGCACCACCTCCTGCCCCCACCCGCCACACCAATCCTGACCCCCATCCCTTTACCTTTTCCCGATGGGTCTCAGCAGTTTTGCCGATAAATTCCACTCTAGACAGGGAATCAGGTAGATAATCCCAAACGGCAGATCTCTATTTGGAGGGCATTGACCTGTAGTCCAAACACAGCCAGGCACATTCTCAAGTGAGATGCCTCAGCTGGCCCAGCTTGGGGACACTTGCGGATAATGGAGAGTTGATGTCAAGTATACCAGGTTTCTCACTCCAGGCTCCCCTTCTTGCACATGGGCTTCTCTGTGAATAAGAATCCATTCCTTAGGGCTGGGGTTCCCAGCCTCCAGGATCTAATATTAACCTGATGACCTGAAGTAGAGCTGATATAATAATAATAGAAATAAGATACACAATAAATGTAATGCAATTGAATCATCCAGAAACCATCTCCCCCCACCCTCTGGTCCAGGGACAAATTGTCTTCCACAAAACCAATTCCTGGTGTCAAAAAGGTTGGGGAACGCTGCCTTAGGGGACTTGAAAATGAGGTCTTTGAGTGAGTAGCTGAGGATGAGGCAGGCCAGCTTGGTAAGGAGAACTTCTGTGCCAGGGGTCGATTCCTGCCTCTTGATCTGTAGCCCCATCCATTGCTATTGCTGGAGAGTGTGGATTTACACATCAGACACCTGTAAGTCCTGTCTGGTCCTGATTCTGAATCTCTGTGTCAGGAAACATTATCCCTTGGGTTAACAGCCCAAGACGGGGTGTCCAGAGAGCAGAAATGTTTGTCCACAGGGAGGACTGTAACTAGCAGTGAGTGAAGGAGTTGATGGACAGCAGTCTGGTTCTATTCTGTCCTGACTTCCTTTGGAAGCTCCATTCTTTGGAAGTGTGGCCCTTCCTGAACTCTGCTTCATAATGACTCTCTGGAGAATTGCCCAGCAGGCTGGGCACGTGCAGCCCAGCACTGATCTGTCCAGGTGCCCAAGCCCTGAGGAGTTTGAGAATCACACTTGGGTCTTGGGAAGGTTCAACCCTGAACTAGTCTGCAAGCTGCCCGCTGTTTGCAAGGTACAGCTTCATGCTCTTCCCAGACTGCAAAGTCCCTCCTGACTCTTGTTCTCTGTGATTCTCTCTTTGTGAGACTCTGACTGTTTATTTTGGGTCTCACATAAGATACTTGAGAAATGCTGGAGGGGACAGGATAGGGCAAGTATGACCAACTAATGGGGCCTTGTGGGCCTTGAGAGAGGGCCGGCTTTGCTGCTTAGATCTGGATTTACCTCCGCTTGTTCGCTGAGTCCTAATATGATGTCCATGTCAATGACACTCCTGAGGCATCTGCTGGATTCAGTGTGGGTTCCCTAGGAAGTACTGTGACCTCATCATCTCCTGGTTGAAGGTTGTACCTTGAAGGGGTTGACATTTCTGGTGTTTCTACAATAAATTTTCTGTGCTCTCCAAACTGCTGTTTGATCACACGAGTTTACTCTTTTTTTACTTTCTGCAGGCTTCTGAAATTATTCATAATTGAAAAGTTTACAGCTTTTATTAGTTTTTTATTGCATGAGTAATAGTTGACCCTCAAAAACCTTGCACACATCATCATAAAATTAAACCTTAAAGTGGATGATCTTTGAAAAGTCAGTTACATGTTTGTTCAGGAGGAATTTGTTCTGCTCCCATCGTGTGGCAGGCAGTGGCCTATGCACTGGGGATGTGATGTTGAATGAACACATTTCGGAATCTGAAGGCACTCACAACACAAACGGGGAGGGTACAGTGGGAGATGAAATCGGAGTGTGGGCCCCTATGGACCCTTGGCCTGAGGGTGGAAGCAAGGCCATATTGAGGACAGAGGCAGACCCACTGAGCAGGAGCAGTGGGGGCCGCAAGAAGTGCACATGCTGGGGAAGGGAAGTTCGGTCCCAACAGGCTCTTGAAGGAAAGTAGAACAAATGGGGAAACAGAGTCAGAGCAGCTGTGGACATGGAGTCAGGGAGGGGCCCTCCAGACAGGGGAATGATCTGCTCAGAGTCTTGAAGATCAGAAAGTGTGAAAGTGTGTGTGAGTGACAGGGGACAGCCAGGTAGGAGAAACTGAACTGGAGAGAGAAGAAGCTGAGGCCATTAACTCAGCAGAGTTTATGGTCAGGGGTGTCTTTAACTGATGTCCTCCAGGGAGGCAGAGATGCAGAAATTCAAGGGTGGAGCAGGTTAAGCCATCACCTTATCCTCTGTGGTATTTCTGAGTCTGTGTAAAGGAGTCACGTAAAAGATGTGACCTGCTTTCTCATTCTCTGAAGGAATACAGATGGAATTTGGATATGGGATTCATTCAAATAGAACTGCAACTCCTTTTGATGAGACATCGTGTTCCCATGTGTAGGCCTACATTGTCTTGGAGGAGTTTCTCCCCATCTCACCTGTCTTGGAAGCAGGCCTGTGGGGCAAGAACTGGGAAAGGGAAATGGGGCAAGAACTGGGAAAGGGAAATGGGAGGGGCTGCCCAAGGGGAGGGATAAAGGGAGCAGACAAATACAATTTCTACACTTAAAAGTCAAAAGAGCACAAAGACCAGGATGGGAAGACATGGACAAACAGCAGTGAGTAGAAACATGCTTGAAAGTATTCAGCTGAGACTGCACACGAGAGAGTAAGGTGCACAGGCTTCGAGGCCAGGCATGGGAACCAGCAAGAGTGTGATGTGTAGAGCCTCCTTTTTCATCTGTAGAAAGAGCCTAGAAGAGACGACCAAGATGGACAGGTGGGAATGCAGCGATTTGGCTCAATATTAGAAGTATCTTTTAATTAATCCTGACATGAGAGAGGCCACGTGGATTTAGCACATTGTAAGCAGAGGTTGGCTAACTATTTGGCAAGAGGTTGAGGGAGGGAGTGAAGGATGGGTGGGGTTGTGTGCATAGCAGCATTGCATGTCTTTGTTGCCCTAAGAGTTTGTGCAATGAAGCCTGAGAAAAAAGGAATTCTACTCTCTATTTTATAGTTGGGAAACTTGAGGTCAGATGCCAAGGAAGGACCAAGTCATGGAGAGGTCAAGAGCTCTCTAACCAGGACGGTTTTCTGGCATCACCAGACCTATTTCAGGGTGTGGATTTGATTATCCCTGGGATCATGCACATGTGTAGGATGTGTATGATGTTCTTAAGGAATCCAAATTGGCTCTGGAAAAAATACACAAGGCCAACCAGAGGCCATCTTTCCCATACTTCTCCTTCTGGACAGGAGTTGGGATTGACTCAGAAAGCATGGCCCTGCCTTTTCTTTTCAGAAGCCCTGACCATCCCCATCATGGAAGACTGGGGGGCAGATGGAGGGAACTATGTGCCTGAATCCAAGGATTCTTGGAACAGAGATTCCACAAAGCAGTGAGATGTGAAGGCCAAGGAGAAGGAAGGATCTTGGACTCTAAGGAGAAGTTTCATGTGATATTCTGGGGCTGAGCAATGGGGCTGGGCACTAAAAGAGACCAGAGGATGTTTCCTGGTACAAACATTATTCCTGTTAGAGATAAAGAGAGATACCATCAGGAGCAAATGCCTCTCATCTTTAGCTCATCCTGGTGAAAAACATGAATGGGTCCACAGCCCTTTACTATGTACAAAATGCTTTCACATACATTCTCTCAGATGACCCTCACTGGCACTGGGAAAGTGATGTGGAGATCACATGCGGTCCCTTCCACGGGCCATAACGTGCGCCATCCCTGCTTCTGGTCCGTGCTATTCCTGCAAGGCAGTTACTCAGAGGGAGTGCCGAGCAGACCCATCCATCTACCAGCAGAGGGGCGGACAGGTGGGAGAACGGCACCCAGGGCAGCAAGACTCCCAGGGAAAGTGTGCCAGCTGACCCTCCCTCTGAGAGGCTGGGGCAGGGCGGGGAGTTCTGGGAATCTAAATGTAATTCCACCAGCTTCTCATCTACATAGATTTCGATCTTGAGACACGGTGAAGAGGAGGAGCAACCATGGTTCAATAAAATTCTCACTCCGTCTGACAAGGCATATGTTTCTGGGCTGGGAAAGTCTTTGGTCTAAGGAAGTCTCTCAAGAATGTCGCCTCACCCTCAGTGACCGCCCCTTTGGCCCAGGAGGTGTCTTCTAATTATAAGCCAAAGGTTCTGATGGTTCCTCTTCAAGCTCAGTGTAACTCCCATTCTTTTGTTAGAACCACCGCCCTGGTTTTTATCAGCTCTCTGATCAGTCCTAGAAATTGTATGTCTTCAGATTGATCAATGCTACGTTGCAAGGCTGAGTTGGGAACTTGGGATGCTGGGAGCTTCTCCAGCTTGGAGGATCTGTTCTGAACATCCCAGTGCTATGCCTGAAGGGCTCTTAGGGGTGTTCCGGTGATGTGGCCCAGCTTCCACGCCTGTTTCAGTGTGCCCGGCCCCGGGGATCGTCCCCGCCCAACAAAGCAGGCATCCCACAGGGAGGGTTATTACCAGCCTGGTCTCACTCCGTTCAGCTCAGGTGCACTCAGTGTTCCTTTCTGTAGTGATGGGCCCCTAGTTTCCTATTACAGATTTATGGACCCCATGATTCCCTTAGGTTTCCTTCCACAAGATGCCCTCATTTCAAGAACTTGAACTTCCTTTCCAGGTCTTTTCACTGTTTTCAGTGAAACATGGGGCTTGTTCCAAAGCTTTTCCTGATTATTATGTCTTCTTCTAGGTCCTTCCAAATGCGAAGGCGAGAGAGATAATCCCTGCTCCCTCTCTCTATCATTTACTACATTTCAGTTTCCCTATAAGTTAGATATAGTCTCTATTTTATAGATGAGGAAAGCAAGATCAGAGAGGGTAAGTGACCTGCCTAGGGTCACATAGCTAGAAATTTACAGTCAGGAGGTAGACTGTGCCTCAAAGTAAGACAATCTCTACCTCTCTTCTTCCATATGTTCATCTTTAACTTCCTCTTTTCTGACCTCTGCTCTGCTCCAGCATTGCCAGTGGGTGACTTCTGGGGGCCTCCTTTGCTGTCAGTCTTGGAACAGGCTGCCCCTAGCTCTTCACCTGTCTCCTCTGTAAGGAGCCTTGGCCCTTTCTCTGCTGACTGTCGGCTTTCAACATCTCACCCCGCCTCCCCATTGTCTGTCATTTTCCTTTAGGCCTTCCAGGCTTTAGCTTTCCCCACTGCCCTGAAATTTTCTTCTCCCACGTCCCTGGTGGAGTCCCACAGGGCTGGGTGGCTTGTCATTGCATGTCTCTCTTTGACGCTTTTCTCAGTCCCATCCCTCGAAAAGCTCTCAAAATAACACCACACTGCCCCTCCCTCTCCCCTCAGCCTGCCTGTGACAGCCTCATCTCATTGATCAGTTCTGGGGAGTGTGTGTGAAGATCCTGGGGATTGGAGGTGCTCCAGCATTCTGTCTGGCACTGTTGGGAGTACCCCTCAGGGACAGGAAATCCTGTGGGAAGCTGGGGAAAGAACGGGGCTGAGAAGGTACCCAAAGACACAGAGGACTTAGTCTTGCTTTCAGAAGGCTTACAAAGCAACTGGGAGACAGCAAACACATATGCACACAAGTGAAAATGAGCCAACTGATACATCAATATGCATTTGAATCTGGCAGCAACTGAGCTTAGGAAAAGAAACCAGTGGAGCAGCTGAGTGATGTTAATCAAGGAACACTCCCTGGAGGAGTGGGCCTGTCCACTGCTCAGTGGAACAGATGAAATATAGGCATCTGTCTTCAAGGCCTGCTAGACCAAAAACAGATATTCAGGCCCAGATGCTGAAGAATTGAGATCTTGACTACGGGCAGGAGTTTGAAGACAGTTGCCAAGGCAACCTGAAGGTCTTTCAGAGAAGAGTAGAAGTAGGCTTGGAAGATAGGGTGTTACAGAGAAAAAGGGAAGAAGAGAATTTGGCCTGGGCAAAACAAGCGAATGGCAAGGTCAACGTGTGAGCCCTGGTAAGAGGATGATAAAGCTGAAAGTGATGCGGGTGGAGAGGCAGGCCAATGGCAAGATGAGACCCATGGGGTGGATGAAGGCAGGCATGTACTTGGGTCTAATGAGCTGGCCTTGTCAGTTACCACCTGGGCACATCTTTATGAACATAAAATGTCTTTTTTTAAAAAATTGGAAGATAATACTTTTACGTTATGTTAATTTCTATTGTACAGCAAAGTGAGTCTGCTGTATATACACACGTATCTCCTCCCTCTTGAGCCTCTGTCTTCCTACCCCATCCCACCCGTCTAGGTCATCACAGAGCACCAAGCTGAGCTCCCTGTGCTATACAACAGATTTATATAATTTCCCTTCTTTAAAATGGGGCTAATAACTCCTGCCACATGGACTTTTTGTGATTTTTAAATGAATTGTAGCTCCTACCACATGACTGGTACCTGTCAGGGTTAGTGTTTCTTTCTGGTTGCATCTTTCCTTTACTTTTATAAATGCAGGGAACGCAAATAAGCCAGAAATGAGGGCTTGTGGTTATTATCTTTCTCCCATCTTTGCTTTTTAATATCACCACACGCTCATCACCATCCTAGGGACTCGGTAGGACACAAACTTGGTTAGCAGGCAGCATTTCAGTTTCTAGTCATTTGAGGAGACCTCAAAAGTAAGCAGTGAAAAGAGAATGGAAGTTTGATTCAGAAATTGGAGGATTCCCAGGAATTGACCGTATGACTTGGGAAAATGTTTTGACATCTCTGGGTCTGCCTTCTCACTTTTTTGATAGGCAGGTTAGATGGTGGCATCTTGGAGTGATTCTCTTCCCACTCATTTACAGGAACCAATTCCCCCAGCCCATCCTTGAGCTGTTCTCTAGTTTCAGAGGAAGAACACTTGAATCAGAACCAGAAAACTCAGCTTCTAGTCCCAGATGTGTCTTTTCCAAGCTGGAGTATTTAAGATGCTGAATCTCTCTTGAGTCTCAGTTTTGTGTTTCATAAAATGGCTTGAACACAGCACGACTGCCTAGTTCTCAGGACTCTTGTGGGAATCGTGTCTTCTGAGTCTGTTCTTGGTGAGGTGTAGGGTGCAGATATAAGCTGATGGTTATTTTATGCCTTCTTGTTGCTTCTAGCAGCAGCTAGTGTAAGTTTTGCGGTTCTGTGAATTGTCTATGGACTGTTTGCCTATCCACCTCTTTGATTCTTCTCTATGTCAGTTTCTTAGTTTGAGGTTGGAAGCATGGATCACTGCAAACATCAGCTGTGGGCTGGCAGAGGTAAGAATGAACACACACACACTCACACACACATACACATATGCACACCCCTCCAAACTGCTAGAAGGAATCAATTATGCAGTGATATGTCTCATGAGGGAGTGTGCTGAACTAAAAGGATTTTGATTGCCTGTTAAAAGATGATTAGGCAACAGGTATCACCCTGCCAAGACCATCCCAAGTCCCATCGTTCCCAGTGAGGGACAAGATCTGGATTGCTCATTCCCTTAAGAGATGGTTGGTGTAGCAGCTCAAGAATGGTAGCTTTGGGACAGAGTCTGAGACAACAGTGCCATGGAGATTAGGGGAAGGGGAGCACTGGGGAGGTGAGGGGCACTTTCTGGAGGAGAGTGTAGGGCAGAAACTGTGGAAAAAGAGGATGGAAAAGGCACAGTGGTGAGGAGCAGGCTGGAGAGGGTGTCCTGGTTCATAACCATAGGGTGATGGGACCAGATGGTCTTCACTGACAACCTCCCTCCGGCATAGTTGGTATTCCCCAGTGGAGCCCTCACACTTAAGTCTATGACTGATCAATACCACTCAGGGTAGCTTAAGCCAGCTGAAGTCAGAATCCACTGCTCACAGAGTCTTCAATTCTGTATTTACATGCCAGGGTGAGGAGCATGCCTGGCTTCTAAGAAGTGTCAGAATGAAAGTCTGTGTAGGGTCCAGGTCTTCCCAGATTCCAGTGCCACTACTGGCCATTAAGACTAACCAAGGGCTGCTCTCCAGGGAGGCCCCTGGGGATTGTTTCCTGACCCCTGCAATGCATGCTGGGTCCTTTTGCATCTGAATGGCAGCAAAATCCAGATCACTGACTCTATAGACATGAGTTTGAGCAAGCCCCGAGAGTTGGTGATGGACAGGGAAGTCTGGCATGCCGCAGTCCATGGGGTCGCAAAGAGTCAGACACGATTGAGCAACAGAAGTGAACTGGCAGCAAAATCCCTACTGAATTCTGAGTCTCCCCTTTTCAGAGTAAACTGGAGAAACATTTTCCAAGCACGTGCACGTGTCTGGAGCCATGGACTCAAAGGGATAAAATAGGCCTTCTGCCCTTGGAGCTGTCTGCAAGGGAATGGCTTCCCAGACTATCTGATTTTACACACAGTGGGCAGCACACCCCGAATTCAGCTTCTGTGCTGTCATGTAACATGTGGGTTAGGATCTTGTGCACTGCAGCTTGGCATCCCCTGTTCAATCCCAGCCATGCTGTCTGCCATCTATGTCAACCTGGCAGGCTGTCCAACCTCTGTGTCTCAGTTTACTCATTTTAAAAATGGGTAGCATAGTAGCGTCTATCTCAAAGCATTTCTTGAAAGTTGATATATATAAAGCTCTTCCCTGGTGACTCAGTGGTAAAGAATCCACCTGCCAATGCAGGAGATGTGGGTTTGATCCCTGGGTCAGGAAAAACCCCTGGAGAAGGAAATGGCAACCTACTCCAGTCTTCTTGCCTGGGAAATCTCATGGACAGAGGAGCCTGGTGGGTTACACGGGGGGTGCAAAAGAGTTGGACACAACTTCGTAACTAAACAACAACAACATGTAGACCAGTCCTGGTACCTGGTCAGTTATTGATACATTATTATTAATTAGCTATTCTTGCTCTAGCTTGCCATTATAATTACTCTCATTATTATTATTGATGTTATTACTATTGACATTACTGTTGTCCAGAAGCAATTTAAACCTCTCAGGCCAGCTTTCCTGACTTCCATCATTGTTCTCTCTTCCAAATCTACATCCATCTTTTCTTACAGTCTAGTGTGAGTCCTGAACCGCTCGTCAAGTCTCACTGCCACTCCTTTGTTTTATGAATGTATGAAATAGCATCTGTGTGTTTACCTCATTCTCCATATGCTTGTGTGTGTGTGTGTGTGTGTGTGTGTGTGTTTGGCCATACCCTGTGGCTTGTAGGATATTAGTTTCCGATCAGGGATTAAACCTGCGCTTTCAGTACTGGACCACCAGGGAATTCCCGCCATATAGTTTTTCGACTGGTCTTTGCATGCCATCCATGTGCACCTGTTTTCCCTTGCTGATTCTGTCCTTGATCTGTTCCTGCTCTGGTCAACCTCTGAGGAGAAGGAAAAGCCAGAAAGCTAGAAAAGAACAAGCATCTCCTTTCTGGTCCTTTCAGAGCACAAACCCACCCACCCATTCTGTTCCACGATAGTTCCTACTTCTCTGACATTAATGCAGCCCACCTATAAAGTTTATATTTAATAAAAGAGCTTCTTTTAATTTCTCACTTATTAAAGACAGCACTTGCTGAGCTCTGAGGTTTGGAGGGGAGATCTCAGAAATGGGCTGAAGAGCTCTTTCTGAGACTCAAGTGTGGGGAGCTGCACCTGCCAGGCTCCAGGAGAATGGGCTGAGCAGCTTCCACGGGCAAGGCAGCAATGGGAACTTCCCTATCTCTGTGACAGGAGGTTATGAAATCCTACCAGGAAGCAGCAGGTGGCAGATGTGGGGTCCCATTTTCCTAAGTCGCAAACTCTCAGAGAGAGATTCTGCCTGATAACAAGATTACCACACGAGCGATCTTGCGTGTGCAGCAACTTTCAGAGCCATGCTGAGAGCTAGGTGTGTAGCGCTTATCATACTGTTGAGGCTCGTAAACATCTTGTATGGCTGCAGGCGAGCCAAACCTTGGAAAGGCGCTGCATCTCGCTGACTCTAGGGCCAAGCCCAGCTGGCTGCCTGTATATAAGGGGAAGTCTCTGTGCTCCAGGTAGAGGAGTGTTAGCTTCTTTCCTTTCTCTTAACGTGGCTCCTTCTCTCTCCACGTCAACATGAGCCGACACTTTAGCTCCAGGTCCGGGTACCGTTGTGGCGGTGGAGGAGGGGGCTTCAGCTCTGGCTCTGCAGGGGTGGTCAGCTACCAGCGCAGGTCCACCAGCAGCTCTGTGCGCCGCAGCGGCGGAGGTGGTGGGAGATTTTCTGGTGGAGTGTGTGGCGGTGGTGCTGGTGGTGGTTTTGGAAGTCGGAGTCTCATTAACCTTGGTGGCAGCAAAAGCATCTCCATTAGTGTGGCCGGAGGAGGTGGACGTGGTGGTTTCGGTGGTGGTTATGGCGGCGGTTATGGCGGTGGTGGCTTTGGGGGTGGCGGTTTCGGTGGTGGTGGCTTTGGGGCAGGCGGTTTTGGAGTTGGTGGCATTGGGGGTGGCTTTGGGGGTGGTGGTTTTGGCGGAGGTGGTTTTGGTGGGGGCGGTTTTCCTGTCTGCCCTGGTGGCATACAGGAAGTCACCATCAACCAGAGCCTTCTGCAACCCCTCAATGTGGAAATTGATCCTGAGATCCAAAAAATAAAGAGTCGAGAAAGGGAGCAGATCAAGTCCCTCAACAACCAGTTTGCCTCCTTCATCGACAAGGTGAGTCTATCCGCACAGTCCACCAGGACAGCTGCTCCTGTTCCATGTGGGATTGGTCCTGCCCGGGCGTGTTTGAGTTTGAGCCTCAGGTTTCTGTGGTTGGATGGTTAAAAGGATAGTTTGTGGAGTTGTCTTCAGGAGATACATTAGAAGAATGTTTGCAGTGATTCTGGTGACTAACTTCTCTCCTGGGCAAAAAGGTCTGTGGTCCACATAAAGGAAGGTCAATTTGACCTCACCATGAAGTGCTTTTTTTTTTTTTTAATTCAACTCCTGAGCTGAATTTGGCCTCATAGATGTTTAATAAAGATAATAGAAATGAGGTTAATTCAACCTTCTAGCATGCAAACAGAGCTCTGGAAAGGCCTTCCTAACCATAAAAAGGAACTTACTTGAGTATAAACAGAGCACATGGTGATATTGTAGCCAAAAGTGTACAGTAAGTCAAGGTCAAGCATCTCTTGCTGTCGGAAGAGGAGGACCGCACCCTGAGGATTTTCCATTCATACTGACCAGGGTGGGGAACTTTTTGTGCTTGTATTTCCAAGTATCTGCTCTAGAAAAGAATGTAAATTATTTTTTACTTGATCATCAATAATGTCAACACAATAGATTTGGAATTCACTTTTTGGATTTTCCCAACATACTTTTGAACTATGTTTGCTCAAGGAAAGCAAAACAATTTTTATGGTACTCTACCTAAAAAAAAAAAAAATGAAAAAAGGAAGGTAAATCTCTTAAGTATCAAGTATCTGTTTCAAAATATAATTGCAGTAATTTTATATGTGCTTTGCTATTTGGATAGCTACTCCCTTCCAAAGTTCCAATGGAAACTTTTAATTGCCATTTTCAATCTCATAGAAACTGAGTTCACAGTGAGTTGGGTTTTGTTATGAAGATGATGCTAACTTGATCATCATCTTCCTACTTTTTTCCTCTTCCATGGCTAGGAAAATAAGCATTGAAGTTCTTTCCCAAGTGGCTGGGCCTGGCTCTGTGGTAGGCCTTGGTACTCAGTGGCCATAGGACTTATTTCTGTACCAGTGGGTAATGGGGTCCTGTGTTCTTAGGTGAGATTCCTGGAGCAGCAGAACCAGGTGCTTCAAACAAAATGGGAACTGCTGCAGCAGATAAACACCTCCACTAGGACCTACAGCTTAGAGCCCCTCTTTGAGGCGTACATCAGCCGTCTTAGAAGGACTGTGGACCAACTGAAGAGCGACCAGTCTCGGCTGGATTCAGAATTGAAGAACATGCAAGATCTGGTGGAAGATTATAGGAAAAAGTAAGGATTACTGGCTGGGCTACTCTTGGCTTTTGTTCTAAAATATTTCCGAAAGGTAGCAAGCTAAGACTACGAATAGCATGTAACAATACCTTTTCATAGGTTAGAGGGAAGTCAATTTGTCATTTTCAGAAATCTTAGTTTTCTCAGATGCTGGTAATAGTTCAGTGGTTTTATTGCTTAGAAGGTAAGATGTCTTAGGCTGGTTATGACAGGCAAGGACAATGACAGGCAATGCCATTTTTAGTCTAAAAAGCTAAATGTTGGGCCTCACCTCCCCGAATCTCCTCCTCACTTCTGATTTCCTTGCAGGTACGAGGATGAGATCAACAAGCGGACAAATGCAGAGAATGAGTTTGTGGGCATCAAGAAGGTGAGACAATTCTGTAGGATGCCTATCACATTTGAAATAAGTAAGAGTGGAGGATGTCCAATACCTAAGCAGAAAGAGGTCATAATGTGGAGAATCAGTTAGTGGGCCTGAGGAACAGCCGAGGTAGAGATTCCCCCTGCCTGAAATTATCACAGACCGGACTTGTCCAGACACTCTGCTTCTCCAGATCCCTCAGGACTTCCTGGAGTGAGGAGGCAGTTCTCAGACAAGATCACTTGTGATACCAAGGGGTGGGACAGTCTAGGGATAAAGAAGTGAAGAAGACCTCTTGGAAAATCCCCTCCTAGCAGGTGAGAGGGACTCACCCTGAAAAGACTCTGACTTCATGATGTTCGTGGTTCTTCCAGGATGTGGACGCTGCTTACATCACCAAGGTGGACCTTCAAGCCAAATTTGACAACTTGCTTCAGGAAATTGATTTCTACAAAACACTCTACCAAGCAGTAAGTTCTCTAGTTTCAACCAGGTTTACCGAAATGGAGAGCCTTTAAGCCCAAACCCACTTCTATTCAGAAGAACAGAGAGATACCTTTCTTCTCCTGAAACCCTCTCCCTGTCCCAAGTTGTTCTTTAGTTTTAACATGGTAAGTCACTGAACTGTTATGCCTCGCAGGAGCTGTCTCAGATGCAGACTCATATCAGCGATACCAATGTTATCCTTTCCATGGACAACAACCGCAATCTGGACCTGAACAGCATCATTGATGAAGTCAAAGCCCAATATGAAGAGATTGCCCAGAGGAGCAAAGCTGAGGCTGAGGCCCTGTACCAGACCAAGGTGAATGGGCTGATGCCTGTCCAGTTTTCCTAAAATGTCTTTTCTTGCTATCGTGATTTTTCTCTTACATTTGTGTGCATGAGTCGTGGTGCATTCTGCCACCTCTGAATGACTTGATCTATCACATTTAGTATGAAGAGCTCCAGATCACTGCTGGGCAACATGGAGACAGCTTGAAAAATACAAAGGTGGAGATTTCTGAGTTGAATCGGGTGATCCAAAGACTTAGATCTGAGATCGACAGTGTCAAGAAGCAGGTACTTTTCTTCCTCCTTCAACTACTCAGTTATATGGAATGGGTTGGGGTGTCCAGGTTATTGGAGGATGTGTTCCTAATTTTGAGGCTTACAGTCCATATGAAGGTTGTATTATTATCTCTAGTTCTTTGGTGACTATGGTTTCTAGAGTTTGGCCATGATGCTAGGTTCTCCTTGGGGAAATTTATGAAAATGACCTAGTAAAGAAATAGATATAGTGGTCATGAGAGGTCTAGCCCATGGCCCAAAGTGAGACTTAAACAATGGTGACTGAGAGGAAAGGCAACCAGGAGAGTAGGCATCTGGAAGAACGTCAGGTCTGTAGCAGTGAAAGAGTCTCAACTTAGGGCCCAGAGAGGCTGCTGTATCACCTTTATTTAAGGAAGTTGACACAGTGATGTATTATCTCAAGACAGGTGAATGCAGGTCCTGTAACTCTCTGGGAGCCAGAGTACTGGCCTTACAAGGGTGGAGAGATCAATCTGAGACAGAAAGGCCAGGATGGAATTAGGTATTCAGAGAGTGTATAATATGCTGGATTCTCCTTTTCCAGATCTCTTCGCTGCAACAGGCCATTAGTGATGCTGAGCAACGTGGTGAGAACGCCATTAAGGATGCCCAGAACAAGCTGAATGAGCTGGAGGATGCCCTGCAGAAGGCCAAGGAGGACATGGCCCGCCTGCTGCGCGACTACCAGGAACTGATGAACACCAAGCTGGCCCTGGATGTGGAGATTGCCACCTATAGGACCCTCCTGGAAGGAGAGGAAAGCAGGTGAGGAAGGGACCCTGGGCAGGTGGCCACTTCTTATGTGCTTCCTCCCTTGGACACTGGTTGCTGTTGAAGATGCAATCACGTGACTGCAACTTGTCCTGGGTATGGGGAAAGGAAAAGCACACAGCACAGGAGGAAGGGCTTGGTTTCACTTTGGGAGCCAGAGTCCCAAGCTCTTTTTTTTTTTGAAGGCTGTTGCATCTCTCTGAACTCTTTGAGAGACAGCAATTTATTCTTCACCTGAGTGTGTGTGTATATTGGTCATCAGTCATGTCCAACTCTTTGCAACCCCATGGATTGGGGCCCACCAGGCTCCTTGGTCCATGGGATTTTCTAGGCAAGAGTATTGAAGTGGGTTGCCATTTCCTTCTCCAGGGGATCTTCCTGACCCAGGGATTGAACCTGGGTCTCCCACTTTTAGGCAGACTCTTACTGTCTGAGCCATACCTGGGCTGGCTCAAATGTCATCTGACCTAAAGCCAGTGTCTTTGGATGTGGTAGGCATATTTACCTTGTCTAATTTACATGGAGGTTTTGCCCTGTTAGTACTGATGCTGAGAAAACTGACTGAGTTCAGGAGGCCAGAGGGAATGGGATTAGGTTTCAGATGAAGCAGACTGGGGGACTCCCAGGTAGGAAGACTCTTTAAAGATGGCTGAGAGGGCCTGGGGAGGCAGTCTGTGAAGCTCGCATCATGAGTATTGTGCTTTTCTTTCTCCATCAGGATGTCTGGAGAGTGTGTCCCGAACGTGAGTGTGTGTAAGTACAAGCTGATTTCTCAGGGCTTCTTCTCGGGTGCAGGGCTTGCTGGTCTTGCTGAGTTGGAAAGGGAGTTGGAGTTGATGATAACGAAGTGTTCTCTTGCAGCTGTGAGCACCAGTCACACCAGCATCAGTGGCGGCGGTGGCCGAGGAGGTGTTGGTTTTAGCTCCGGTGGCGGCGGCTACGGTTCTGGAGGTGGCGGCGGCTACGGCTCTGGAGGTGGCAGCAGCTATGGCTCCAGAGCTGGTGGCAGCTATGGCTCTGGAGGAGGCAGCAGTGGGAGCCGTAGAGGTGGCTCTGGAGGAGGCGGTGGCAGCTCTGGAGGCAGCTTCATCTCCTCTGGAGGTCGGGCATCCAGCACCAAGACCTCTGGTGGCAGTTCCAGTGTGAAGTTTGTTTCCACCAGCTATTCCAGAGGGCCCAGATAAAGAGGTCCTCTCTCCTCCATTAGCTTTCTCTCTCCATCACTACCAAATATGCTTCCGAGTGCCTTACTGGGGGAAAAAAAGCTATAGTTACACTGGCTTATCCTATTCCCTAGCTCTGTCCTTTCTGCTCTGATTTCCAAAGAAAATTTTAAAATCAGTGGCAATCTCAGTCCCTCAGCTAGGACCCTGCTCTGTACTCTGCCCAAGAAACACTTCAACAATCACTGCTACACACATTACATTTCAAAGCACCTCCTTAAGTCAGCCAGAGGAGAGCTGGTCAGACCCACGGCTTCTTTGCCATGGACAGAGCACAAGCTTGGGACAGCTTTAGTATCCTAACTTGCACAGCAAGCTCTGTGCTGCTTTGGTTTTGTACATAAGGTGTAAGCCAGTTGTCTTTTGTGGAGAGGTCTTAAACTCCCTGTTTCCTGTGTTGCTGCAATAAACTGCATTTGAAATCCTCTCTGTGTCTCCATCTCCTTTGTTCACAGCACTGTCCATCCTGGATGGGTGTTCTGTGGGGAGAAGACCCTGGAGCCCTATGGTGTGTGTGTGTTGGGGGGTTGGGGCACATGAACATGAGCGAGGTGGGGACGCTGGTCAGACAACACTGAACTTGAAACATTCAACATTTAACTAGAATAAGTTCTTGCCCAGAGGGTGAAGGTGTCATGAGAAATAGAGAGACTAGGGTAGCAGGTTTTACTCATCTGAGAGGGCTTTTTTGAAAAGGGCAGTGAACCAAGAAGGTTGGGAAGGAGAAATCTGGCATTGGAAAGGGGGGAAAGTATGATTGGAAAAGCAATTGTTTATGTGAAATAGCCAGTGATGATGTTATCAAAGAAAACTTGGGTCCACTTGCCCTTGTGCAGTAAAGCCCATGTACTGACACCAGGTTATGATGAAGGAAAGTACCATGTTTACGGTAGGTACCAAACAAGGAGTCTGGGGAACTAATGCTCAAAAGGTCCAGACTCTCTGATGGCTTTCTGGGAAAGGTCTTTTTTTTTTTTTCCAGGAAAAGGAAGGATTTATTACTTGCAGCAAGTAAGGAGAATATCAGAGATCTTTCCCAAAGCAGTGTCTCCCTCAACAGCAAAATTGGGAATGTTTTGGAGTTTCTTAAATTAATTTATTTTTAATTGAAGGATAATTGCTTTACAATGTTGTTTTGGTTTCTGCCATACATCAACATGTATCAACCATAGGTATACATATGTCCCCTCCCTCTTAAACCTCCCTCCTACCTTTTCCCACCCCTCTAGGTTGTCCCAGAGCCCTGGTTTGAGTTCTCAGGGAAAGGTTCTTAAAGACAGGTTGAGGGAGAGGGTTGCAGGGCATGTGATCAGCTTGTGGACATTCTTCTGATTGGTTGGTGGTGACGTAATTGGGAGACAATATCATTAACCTTTTGGTTCCAACTGATGTGGGATCTCCATGCTTGTGGTCAGCACACAGTCAAACTTCCACTTGGTGGGGATTTCAGTATTTGTAGAACAGTTCAAAGCATATGACTCAGAGTATTATCTACAATCCTTGAGGAGGAACTAAAGGTCCTTGACTTTGTTTAATGGATAAACTAGCCTTATTTTCTCTTGCTGGACTGTTTTCTTTGTTTCTGCATTTTCTCACTTCTCTAACTAAACTGATCTTTAGAACCTGGGGAAGGGCTAGGAGGCTAGCCTAGGAGGAGGCTAAAGTTTTTCTGCAAACAAGAGGCAGGCTGAGGACCTAGGGGAGGGTTCTGTCATGGGAAGGCCCCCCCGCTAGAGTCCCGCTGGGCTACAATGAGAGGAGTGTGAGTAACAGGGGGTCCACAGCTACTATAGTCAGAATACAGACTTAGGTACAGGGAGTTCAAGAACCAAGAGTGGTAATGGAGAACTAGACATTCATTTCGTCTCTCTTTCAGGCCACCATTCAAAGTTCTGCTTAATGTAAGAAGTTCATTTGTGGATATATAGCCCACACTGCTATAAAGTAATACAATGGGATAGCATAGTGGCCAGAAGCATGAATGTTTGGAATCAGATATTCCTGGGTTTGAACCACCACCATTAACGAACTCTGTGATAATGTGTAACTTAAAGACCCCACTACACCTCAGTTTTATTATCTCTAAAATGGAGATAATAATGCCTTCCTCATGGAAATTACTGTGAGAACAGAATGAGATGATGAATGAACGTGGCTTAGCATATAATAAGCCCTCAGTGAGTTTTAATGATAATGGTGGTGAAGGTGATGATGGTGATTGTTGTAAGGTGATGAGCAAGGTTGTTGTAACCTTGCTTATTGGCCTCCACATAACTCAGTAGATGTTTGTTCTAAGGAATATCAGCTTCCTAGCAAAAGCTGAAAAAAGAAACCATGAAAAAGTCTGTCAGTTTTCTGAGGATCAACTTTCTTAGGTTCCTATTAGGAAAAATGTTTCTAGCTCCTGTGTTAGCGAGGGCTGAAGGGAATAAAGAGGACATAGATCAACATGAGTATCATTTAAGTGTCTATCAGTGAACTCTATCCCTTCTTCCTGGTCACCTCTCCATCAGAGCTGCTTCCTGTCTGACTGATGTGAGAGTCAGGAAGGCTTTATGATGGAAAGAAAGAACAAAGAACTTTGATTCAGAGAACCTGGGTTTAATCCACTGTGGTATTTATGGGGCAGACAAAGGAAGATAATCCACAGCTTACTGGACAGGTGGATCCTTGGACAAGTCACTTGATCATTCTACAAGCCTCAGGAGTCTTGTAGATGAAGTGGGGGTGAAAACATTTGCCTCTAGACATCAAGAGGATAAGATATACAATATAGAAATGCTTTGTGAACTGTGAGCTTGTCAAACAGTATTTAAATGAAATTAAAAGGGAGTGACGAAAGAGTAGAAGAACATGGTTGGTTGTCAGGGCCACCAAGGGGAGAAGTATCTTGACAAGGTCACTGTGACACAGTGATAACTTGTAGGGACAAAACATTGGTTTTGTTAGTGAACCCAAGTTGAATCTAGTTCTGAGGCCTAGTATTTATAGACCAAACATATAAGAGATGGAAACATGAACCAGGATATCTATGTATTAGCTTGTGGGAAACCTGTATTTTCAGTGGCTGAAATACCAGAGCCACCCCACCCTGTTATCAAGATGCCTGGGAGACTAAATTAGTCACAAGGGGTGGCTTGGTACTTGTGGATTTAGAACAGTGGGAGTTGGAAGGCCTTGAGGGAGCTGGCTTCCTCTCCTCCATGGGAGAACAGACCTCTGAAATGACCAGATACAGTTCTGGGGACACTGTTGAGTGAATAGTGGTGTGTTCTGGCACTCTGGCACACGCTTCCTGATCTCTTTCTAAGATACAAGTTTCTTTAGTCATACGTCAGTATTGGAAATACCCTTGCTTGTTTCTTTTGAACCTAGGTTTTCTTGGTAAGGTCAGACATGAAGCAGAAACCACTACAGTTTACAGTGAAACTTATCAGAACTTTTAAGGTCACAGGACTATATGAAATCTCTCTGTTAGTATATAATAAAGAATTAGATGAGATGGTTTGACGGCATCACCGACTCGACGGACCTGAGTTTGAGCAAGCTCCGGGAGTTGGTGATGGACAGGGAAGAAAGGCATGCTGCAGTCCATGGGGTTGCAAAGAGTCGAACATGACTGAGCAAATGAACTGAACTGAACTGAACTGAAAGAACTAAAATGAGTATGGTCAAGCACTCAAATGCATTAATACTAGAAGGACAGCAAAGGAAAAAATCTAGATTCTGATCAGTTCAACAAATAGTTCCTGCACACATACTGTATGTCAGGGACAAGTCAAACATTGGAAATACTCTGATGAGTGAGACGTGATTCTTGCCCTCAAAGGCTTGGGTGATAAGAAGTATGCCAGCGTGTCATTATGATGCACACAACCCACGCAATGATAGCAGCACACACAAGGTATGGAAATGGTACATACAGAAGTGAGAGTGATAACAAGTGATGCCTGGCAGGGTTTTAGAGGATAAACAGGAATTTTTCAGGCAGACAAGGAAGGTCAAGACAGACAATGACATTTAAGGTAGAGGACACTCCGGGTAGAAGGAGTACAAGCAAAGACAAAGACAAGAAAGAGTAAAATTGCTTGAAATAATTGAACATCTGAAGGATCATAAGACTACTGACAATAAATGAGGGTGAAGAGTTAGATTCAATCAAGAAAGGCCTTGTACTCATTCAATAGAGTCTAGGATCTAGACGGTGGGGTCAGAAGTTCTCAGATGGGGTTTGGGGATCTACCGGCTTATTACAACCTACTAAGGGAAGAAAAGAGGTTACATTATGCTACTTGTAAGAACTGAGCATGAACCACAGTTTGTCATGTACTTGAGTATTTTTGTTGTTCAGTTGCTAAATTGTGTCAGACTCTTTGTGACCCCATGAACTGCAGCACACCAGGCTTCCTGAGACCTTCACTGTCTCCTGGAGTTTGCTCAAACACATCCATTGAGTCAGTGATGCCAGCCACCCAACTTGTCCTCTGTCGTCCCCTTCTCCTTCTGTCCTCAATCTTTCCGAGCATCAGGGTCTTTTCCAATGACTGGTCTCTTCACATCAGGTGGCCAAAGTATTGGAGCTTCAGGTTCAGCATCAGTCCTTCCAATGAATATTCAGGATTGATTTCATGAGTTTACCCTAAGAAATTTGATCTGCCAATGGATGATCTACTTGCGGAAGTGTCATTTTTTAAAGATATTTTTTGGGGGAGAAGATGTGACAGATAAGGAAGAGACAATAAAGGGATTTAATGATTGAGTGACATGGTTAGATTGGTGTTTTAGAGGGATCACTCAGACCAGATTGAATGAGTGTGAGTGATAGTTGCTCAGTTGTGCCCAATTCTTTGCAAACCCATCAATTATAGCCTTCAGACTCCTCTATCCATGGAATTCTCCAGGCAAGAATACTGGAGTGGGTTGCCATTTCCTTCTCCACAGACCCAATTGGAGGGGCCCATATTGAAGGTAGGATGACTTGTTAGAGGATTATTCCAAAGGTGCAGGCAAAAGACAATCAAGGCTTGCATCTCAGCTCAAGTCCTTAGAGGTGGCAGAGTGGCCAGAAATGAGGATGAGGAGCTGCATTCCAGAGGTAGTCAGGAATTGAATCATCAGGGCTTGGTGATGGATTGGATATGGGTTGGGGAGGTGGGTGAGGCAAAGGGAGGAGTAGAGGGTGGTTCCATGTTCCTGGTTTGGATAATAACAGAGAATGCAGCAAGCAGGTGGGGAGAAATGCTGAGTTACTTCTTTTGAGGTGTCTCCACTCTATTCATGTAATTATTGGGACTAGGGCTATAAACTGAAGTCATCAAAATTTAAAAGTTAGAGTAAACCATCAGATAACTCAGAAGAAGGAATAGAGCGAGAACTGCAGAGAACTTCCAGTAGGAAAGCCAAAAATACATGGGAGAAATGGGTTAAAATGGAGAAAACTTAAAGACCACAAAACCAGTCACAATTCCTCAGCAGTTATTCAGCAAAGATACTGAGGTCCCCTGATCTTGGTGATAACGTCTCAAAATCTTAGACTCCTTATTTCATCCCTGGGTAGGTCCACTGTGGATTTGATGCTTGCAGCTAATTCAAGTAATAATATTCAGGAGGGAAACCCACTAATACAACTGTGTGATAAAAAGTATTCTATCTTCCATCATCAAGATCCTTTTCTATGTGGCAACCATAGTGCCTTGGGTATCCATGCACACACAAGCAAAAATGTACATATGTGTTTATCCTCCTTTCTCATATGTCCTGTGGAATCTGTTCATGTGCCACATCTGATGACCCACTTTCAGCATTTTGCCCTTACCTAGATATATCTGCCGGAGAAGGCAATGGCACCCCACTCCAGTACTCTTGCCTGGAAAATCCCATGGACTGAGGAGCCTGGTGGGCTGCATTCCATGGGGTCACTAAGAGTCAGACACGACTGAGCGACTTCACTTTCACTTTTCACTTTCATGCATTGGAGAAGGAAATGGCAACCCACTCCAGTGCTCTTGCCTGGAGAATCCCAGTGACGGGGGAGCCTGGTGGGCTGCCGTCTATGGGGTTGCACAGAGTTGAACACAACTGAAGTGACTTAGCAGCAGAGATATCTGTACACACCTCCTCTCCCTGGGTCTGGATACATGTATTTTGGCTCCTAGTGTTTCAGCTGGAAGAACAGAGTCCTTCCCTCTGTCCATTGGCTGATGGAGACTTGGGGCTTCCCTTGGGCTATTATTCTTCCTTGAATAGTCACAGTGTTGCAGGCTTTAGGTCAGTGGATGGAGACTTCCTTCCATAACTGGTCCAAGTTTCTTTCCATAACTGTGTGGCTGTTATACAGCCACCTCTCTAATAGAGTTCGGAGGGTCATCTAACTCTAGAGAAGAAAGGACTTTCCTCCTTCCTTCCTCCTCACACAGTAACTCCTTCCTCTCCCACACTCCTAGGCCTAAGACAACTGTCTAACACCTCTGGGAAAACAATAGAATCCAGCAACAATTCCTACAGCCTTTGCCTCTCAGATCCTAGTTCAGCTTAGCTCAATTCTGCCACCCTACTCCTTCCATGGGGTAGGGTCTCCACTAGCCTTCACAAGGGACTGTCCATTAGGCCTTGGAAGAAAGAATTCCAAAAGGCGGCCTTGAACCAGAGCCCATGGTTTTGCGTTAAATTTTAGAAACCATAACAGAACAGTCTTAACTGAAATGGGGATCTTCTGCTGGTCCCTTGGAGGAACTAAGGGGAAGTCTCATAGTTCTATGCTCTGTTCTATCAAAAACATGCATGGAAATCTTAATAGGAACTTTGTGACATTGCTGAAAGTTTATTTTGAAAAAGAATATTCTTTGTTTAGACTAGCTATTCTAAGGGTTTCAGTCTCATTGCTCTCTGTTTTTATAACAAAAATAAAATATCACCCTTTTACAGTGCTAAGAAAAACTTATATAGTATATCTTACAATTGTACACAATTAAAACAAATCAACACAACATTTTAACTGCAATATAAAGGAGACACAAATTGAAAAAAAAAACCTGGTGTTAATACCCTATATACTTCACTTTGTATATTCTCAGGCAGGGCTCTGTTAGTAGAATCACCATGTGTTCAACCTGCTACAAATGCAGGTGTGCTCATGTACAATCTAAATACCTTTGATGACACAGTATTCCAAAAAAGGTGCAAACTCCCATAAGTTTCCTAATGAGGGGGAAATACAGACTTCTCTTGATTTACGCAGCAGCAGCATTCCTCAACAACTCAGTGTATCTGCAAACTGAGCACAGCCTCTGTGTCTGTATATGCGACATGGGTTGGGTTCTGAACTGAACCATTATAAAAGGTGGAGCATTCAGAAGCTATTCAGGAGGTCCAGCATAGGATCATGCTGGGTCATACTTATTAAATCACTAATGCGTCCCCCTCTCCCCCCTGCCCCATACCACAGTGACAAGCAAAAAACTGTCTCCACAGATTTCCAAAAGATCCCTATGCTCATACTGCCACTTTAGAGCATTTTGGGAATGGGGATGTTTTTAGAGCATCCAGGGGAGAATATGAGGCACATATTATCAACTGTACTCTCTCTCTCCCCCTCTCTTTCTCTCTCTGTGTGTTGAGGAGGAGGGATTGTGGAAAGGCCTTATCTCCATCTCAGAATATCTTATATGGACCCCTGAATTGTGTAACTGTTTTTTTTAAATTAATATCTATTTCATTTGATATTAAAGAAATTTATTCTCTTGAGAGTGAGAGAGAAGATTCAAGAATAGAATCTCAAGACCACTCTGCTTAAGGACCAGAGTAAGAAGGAGAAATCAGAAAAGAGCCTAAAGGAGCAGTCATTGTGTATGGAAGAAGCAAGAGAGCATGGTGTCATGGAAACCATGACAAGCACATTTTAGGAAGAAGAGTCAAGTGTGAGTGGAAGGTTCCTGAGGAAGCTACAAGTTGAGAGGACCTTAGAAATATGGATGGGATTTGGGCAGGGCTTCCCTTGTAGCTCAGTTGGTAAAGAATCTGCCTGCAGTGGAGACCTGGGTTCAATTCCTGGGTCAAGAAGATGCCCTGGAGAAGGAAATGGCAACCTACTCCTGGAGAATCCCATGGACAGAGGAGCCTGGTGGGCTACGGTCTATGGGGTCACAAGAGTTGGACATGACTTAGTGATTACACCACCACCACCAAGGGATGAAGGGGACACTCCAAGCCCCTCTCCTTGTGAAGAGGGCATGGCTGACAGGCTGACTACAATTGGAGGTCAGAGAAGAGGTCTATAAAGTTGCTTCCTTGAGGGAAAGTAAAGATGCCCGAGAGACATCTGGGTGGTGCTAGCCATTTGTGGTTGTTTCTTGGAAGGATGGATGCAGAAGCTGCCCCGGGATGCTATGCGTCACTGTGCTTGCCCCTCCCATACCTGCTGCAGGGAACGCGGCACTCCCTGCCAGCCCATTATCAGAGAAATGGCGCCATCTCAGTTAACTTGTGACCTGCCCAGGTTCACCTAGAGTTATCCCCCCACTCCCTGCTGCTCACGCCCTGTTTGCAATTTGTCAATAGGCTCTGTTAGTTCTGTCCTGACAGCCTGGAGTGTCCTCTGCTGGCACGAAGGCTCCTTTACACACAGTGCTGGAACCTGTGCTGCTTACCCCAAAGCAGCAGCTCCCAGGGGCAGTGGGAGTGAAGAGTATGTAATTGGAGTGTTTCAGAAAGCTTCTTGGGAATAATAATAGAATAAAAATAATAGAAAGTTTTTTGTCTTGGTTCTATTTTGTTGGTTGTAAAGACATAAAGAACTAGCTAAACCCTTTTTGGTACAGAGATCTCTGGTGGGAGGAAGTTCTCTCCCTTTAGAAAAGACCCTGATGCTGGGAAAGATTGAAAGCAGAAGGAGAAGGGGACAACAGATGGTGAGGTGGTTGGATGGCATCACCAACTAGATGGGCATGAGTTTGAGCAAGCTCTGGGTGTTGATGATGGACAGGTAAGCCTGGTGTGCTGCAGTTCATGGGGTCACAAAGAGTTGGACACTTCTGAGTGACTGAACTTGGGTGTTGATTCAGTCATGAGCATTTGGAAAGTCCAAATGACCCACCGAAGAGCTAGTGTGAGCTCAGGGGCAAGAACAGGGGCAGAGAAGAGACTTAATCAAAGGTGACTGAAGGTGTGTGTGTGAAGGTCACTCTCACTGAAGATGGACCACACCACTGTTGCAGAGTAGAAAGTCAGGGCTGTTCTTGCTTGGAAGTGATAAAAGTCACTCTGAAGGACATTCACTGAGGTCCAGTTGTCTGATGGTGGTAGGGGCTGTCCTGTGATGATGAGTTAACCTCCACTGGACATACTTGAGTAGACTGGCCTTTCTCCAGGCAGGCGTGCTTCAGAAGAGTCAAACCCTGGTTGGAACCACTTCCAACCTTGAGACTCATTCCTTGTTTCCCCATCACCTTCCCAAGACTCCATATTCAATTTCCTTTCTTTTTCTTCCCTAAGTTTCAGAGTCAACTTCCAAAATATTTTGACCAACTGTTTAAAAAGTATAAAAGTTTGGTCTTGGTCTGAGCTGATCTGACAGGTGATCTGGAGAACATCTTTGTTCAGTTAAGAAGACACTGAAGTTCAGTCCTTGATCTTGGATGGTTCATGGCAGGGTGTGCATGAGACAAGGATTGAGGTGAGGCTGTTCTTGCCCCATCCTCTAAGTTATAGGTCCTTAATTAACCTCAACTATTTGGAAGGTGAGAGGGGTGTGTCAAGGGCGGGGGCAGTTCCCTGGTTTAGCTTTCTGGATCCAACAACCTATACATTCCTATTCTCCTCCTCTCTACTCTGTGTGCAATGAGGCTGTTGATTAGTCCCTTTTGGTGTCAGCTTTAATTTCTCCTGTTGTCAGCACAGTTGATTTCCTTTTGTTCTACACCTAGTGAGCTTGAAGAACGTTCTGGGCATGTGGAAAGGACATATAGTGCACCAACTCTATGTCCCTGAGGGAAGCAGGAGATGGTCCTGTAGTTGAAATCACTCCAATCAACAGGTTAACATTTGAGTGTCTCCAATTCACACTCTGCTAACTGCAAAGGTGTGTTTGGGATTAGAGAAACCCCTATGGGCTCCAGGGGAGTGCCCTGTTTTTGGCTGCCTTCTCTTCAGTGATCTCTCTTGGCCTTATGGTACATAAACACATTGCCATGGTGAGGCTTTGAGACAAGGGGGTGTGGCAAGAGCCTCTGCTACCTCATTGTCACTTGTGACTTGCCCCGTGCCACCGTGGAGAGGTGTGCACCTGGCAGGACCAGGGGAAGAAGCCAGTCCACACCACGGTGGAACAATTACCAGCCTGTGGTTATTGAGGGTCTGATGGAGCAAGGGCTCGATTATCTTGACTCTGGACGCAAATCATTAGCCCCTTCCCACAGACAAATGAGTAGAAGGAGCAGTCAGTCTGAGGCCTTAACAGCCTGGGGGAATCTTTGCAGTGGAAGATTTAGCAGCTTAGGAAGGACACTGCTCCTATTTATTTCATATTTTTCGTCATTGTGGGTAACAGCTTTTGGGGTGGGGCTATTTATTAAGCCCCTGCTGTTGGTCTTTCTGGGCACATTTCTGGCTCTGAACTCCCATGCTGTCAGGGGTCGGGTGGCTGGGTGGCAGAGATGGCTCTGGCACTCCTTAGTCACGTGGGCTTGACGAGTCATTGAACTCAGTTTCTTCATCTTAAAAGGGAAGGAAGTTACCATCAGGTGGTCTCTGACATGCTTCTAGCTGTTAGTAGTATAGACACTAGAATGGGCTGGAGTGCCTTGCAGAAGGGCAGAGCAGTGCCAGGAAAGCTCCGTGTGGGGAGCGGAGATCAGGGAGAAGAGGGTGGGGTGGGCAGAAGTGGGGCTCACAGAAGGCTGTGGAACCTGAAGACGCTGGTGCAAGTCCTGGGTCTGCCATGTGACTCGTCTTGTGACCGCAGGCAGATCTCAGCAATATCTTAGAGGCTCACTTTGCTCATGTGTGAAACGGGTGGCTGGAAATGGTCGAGATGAAGTGATATCTGCGAGGGTGCTCTGACATCCCTTCCACTGTTGTTCTCTCTGGAGAAGGGGCTGGAGTGGGGGTGGGGCATAAGCAGCGGTGCATCTGGGGGACCTGGGAGGGGCAGCTTCCCTGGGGACAAGGGGAGTCCTGCCTCTCATTCTTCTCTATAGCTTCATTCTTTAGGTCTTGATGCATTCAAGAGTCTTCCTTTTAAAAGAAATACTCATTCGGACTTCCCTAGTGGTCTAGTGGTTAAGACTCTGCATTTCCATTGCAGGGGGCAGGGGTTTGATCCCTGGTCAGGGAAGTTCCACATATCACATGGTGAAGCCAAAACAAAACAAAACAAAACAAAAATCCCCCAACAGGATTATATAAAAGAAACACTCACCTATTGGAGGGAAGGATTATGTCTTAGCACCATTACCACTAGCTCTGCAGTGAGTGGCAGGTTAACACCCAGGCAGGACTGAGCTGACCACCAACTGGGACCTCCAGGGAGTAGGGCTTGTATGCCTGCACGGTCAGGTGGCAAGATGCAGCCTACAAAGTAACATTTCTATTTTATTACCACAGTGTTGGAATTTCTAGCCATTTTTAGCCACTCCTATAGACAGTAAGAAAGTAGAAACATTTGCTTTCTGCTGGAAATTGTGCCAAGTGCTACATGTGTTATTTATTTTAATATTTCATCCCAATTATTTTATTTACTTTATATCAACTCTCTGAAGTAAATGGTACTATTATGCCCACTGTACAGATGAGGAACTAGAGGCCATGAACAGATAGGTAATCCTTCTAAGGTCAAGAAGCTAATAGGCGTTGGGGTTGGGATTCAATCCAGGTGTGGGACACAAATCCGTTTCCTCACCCAGGACACAGAGTCACCTTCAAGGGTGCTTTAGCATTCGAGCTTTCCTCCCCCTCAACGGAGGGGGATTCTTTTCTCTTGGGATAACGTGGTCACTTTCATGCTGAGACAGAAGTCAAGGAGAAGATCTGAGAGACAGGAAGGAACCCCACAGACCCAGTGTCTGGAAGCCTGTGTTTCGACCACCTGGTGAGAACAAGGTGGCTCAGGCTTGGCCCAGCCTCGGCCCAGCCTCAGGAGCTCCCTTTTCACACTTTCCCACCAGGATCTGCACAGAAGATAATGAGGAGCCCTCCTCTCTCCTTTGAGGGCCCTGGTCTGCCCGGCACTGGGGAAGTGCTCCTCTCAATGCCAGACAGAGAGCTGAGTGCTGCTGCTAAAACACCAGTGAGGAAACCTCACCTGGCATGTCCCACCAACCTCATCATCAGGATAACCTAGACCTTCCCCCTTCTGCTGCACAGTGTTATTCCTTCCTCTGGCTCTCTGGTGGAGACGTGCTCAATCCCTGGGCAGATGGTTGTCTGAGCTTTAGGGCAAAGGCAGAGTTTGCTTTTCTAGGATCATCTCAGCAACAAGCCCATTGGAATACAATGGTCTTCAACTTGTTGCTGGGGAAGCCATTGCCCCACAAAGGTTAGGACACCAGAGGTGCACCAGGGTCCTGTGGAGGGGAGGGACTGAAGGAACCTCTTGCAGGAACAAGGATCAGGAAGGTACAGAATAATCTTGTGATCCAGCTAAGCTCCATCTCCCAGCTGCTGATCTGGGCAGAAGGGAAGTGGAGGTGGGAAATACAGGAGGAGGATGACTGGTGAGGAAGAGATCAACCCCCAAGGGTGTGGAAACTGTTAAAATACTGTGCAGACAGCCTGGCGCTGCTTCAACAACACAGATCAAAAGCAGGACAGGCTACTTACCCCTCCCACTTCTCTACTGCTCTGTGCTGCTCCTCTCAGGGACTTCAGGCCCAGCCCAGTGTCTGCCCCTGGATGACCCTCCAGCCTCTCGGACACTCTCTAGCTCCCAGGTTTCCCACCACTGCTAAGACCAACACTAGGGAGTTTGGTGATTCCAGTACAGTGCTGGTGACAACTTCCCAAATGGCATCTTTGATTCACTCCTCACTTCCCACGGCCCCAGGAGCAGGGCTCCCAGGGACCAGGCAGGAGTGAATGGGCCTCTCACTAGCCCTTTTTGTCAAGGCACATCTGGGCTCAATGCTGAGCCCCCCTGAGCCTCTGTACTCAAAGAGAGAAACAGGAGGGCCCCTGAAACTTGTTCTTACAGAGACCTTGGCAGCTCCCTGCTGTCTCCTGCAGTGATGTGTGATGGGGGCTGTGGGCTGAATCCACACTTTGTATAGAGGGGAAGGATGCCAAGCTATTCTGTCCTTTCTAGCTGGTGACACATAGACTTCCTGGAACATAAGAGGGGCAGGGGACCACCCTTGTTTCTCACACTCTGTCTGATAATCTATCATACTCCCTCTCCCCCTGACTGCCTACACCCATAGCAGCCCTCCTCTCCTCTGTGCTCCCTGCCCAGCATCTCCACCTTCTTGGGTGTGAGCAGAAACCCTGAGCATCCCGACGCAGCAAAGCCCTCTTCTCGTGGCCTCCATGCACAGTTGGGAAGCAATGGCCTGAGAGAGATGAGTCAGCTGGCACATTTGAGGAAACAGTGTGCCGAAGCCGGTTCTGGGAGTCAGGCCTGGGGCTGGTTCATGATACAAGGAGGCGAGATCAGTTCAGGATAGTGATGCATGAGATATTTGGGTCATGGGCCCTGATGAGAATCTGGGAGAGCTCTCTATGTCTGTGCTCTGTCTCCTCAGTGAAACTTCACAGTCCCAGGCAAGCAGCCAGTTTTGCCAGACTGTCTGGAGCCCAGCCATGGACAGCTCCATGGCTCCAGTTTAATATGCCAGCTTGGGAGTTTGTGGGCTGAAGACCCACAAACATGGCTTGAGCACTTGAGTCGGTGATCTAAGAAACCAGATGGATATGGGGAAACAAGGGCACAGGTGTGACAGAGTGAAGGGGCACAGCGTTAGGGGGAGTAGCACCCCTGGGATGGATCAGCAAAAGCTTTCCAGCAAAGGGGAATCTGACATGAGCAGGAGGAGGGGCACTGACCTGGATCCTCTGGTATCTGGAGAGATGCTGGGATCCCAGTGATGAACAAAACAAAACGTTTCCTGGGCACAAGCCGTGTGTCATTACAGCAGACCCTCCCATGCCTCTGTTTTCCCCTCTGTAATAATTCTCATCACATAGAACTGTTAGCAGATTGGAGACCAGGAACGGAAACAACATCCCATGAAGGACAAAGTGCTGTGGGATGGGAGATATTTAAGATCCTGCCAAGGAGGCTAAACGAAGTGACAAACTACTCCTGTCCCCTCCAAGGGACGTAACTCCAGATGCTGCATCTGCTGCCCAAGAGGGAGGGGGCCTCCAGGGAGATGCACTTGGCCACACTTGACACTCCTTTCTGCTGCTCACGGACAGGAGGATTTGTGATTGCTCAGTATCTGCACAGAACAGGGCAAGGGAAAATGTTGGCAATGATGCGCCTCCAGGGACTTGCCTAGACAACACTTCCTCAATATCCCAGCACAAAAGTCTGACACTGTCATCTCTTTTTCTTACCAGAGAAACGTTATTTCTGTTTCAGAGTGAATGGCGTGGATTCTGTCTCTGAGTTGGGAAAATCCCCTGGAGGAGGGCATGGCAACTCACTCCAGTACTCTTGCTTGGAGAATCCCATGGACAGAGGAGCCTGGTGGGGTACAGTCCGTGAGGTCGCACCGAGATGGACACGACTAAAGCAACTTAGTATCTGCACATTCTTTTTTTTTAACCAGAGAAATGGCATCGAGTTAAACCTACAGAGTGAACTACAGACACTGTCCTGGCCCTCTGGGGGTACCCAATGTATGGACAGTGAACCATGGCTATAGTAACAGGTCTCAGAGGATGGGCCCTGAACTGAGGGTGTGGCTGTGTGGGGCCCACCCTGGAAAATGGAGCCCAGGAAACCCTCAGCATCTTACACTTTAGTGTTTAAGAGTCAGTTGAGGTGCTGATGTGGAGGGCTGGTGGGGAAGTTGGGCTCCATACAGACTCTCCCACAATCCACCCTCACTCCAAAGATGCAAACCTAAACAAGCAGGGTATCAGGGAAGTGCCAAAAAGAGCAAAGATATTCTTCGGTTCAATTCAGTTCAGTCGCTCAGTCGTGTCTGACTCTTTGCGACCCCATGAATCGCAGCACGCCATGTCTCCCTGTCCATCACCAACTCCCGGAGTTCACTCAGACTCATGTCCCTCGAGTCGGTGACGCCATCCAGCCATCTCATCCTCTGTCGTCCCCTTCTCCTCCTGCCCCCAATCCCTCCCAGCATCAGAGTCTTTTCCAATGAGTCAACTCTTCGCATGAGGTGGCCGAAGTACTGGAGTTTCAGCTTTAGCATCATTCCTTCCAAAGAAATCCCAGGGCTGATCTCCTTCAGAATGGACTGGTTGGATCTCCTTGCAGTCCAAGGGACTCTCAAGAGTCTTCTCCAACACCACAGTTCAAAAGCATCAATTCTTCGGCACTCAGCCTTCTTCACAGTCCAACTCTCACATCCATACATGACCACAGGAAAAACCATAGCCTTGACTAGACAAACCTTTGTTGGCAAAGTAATGTCTTTGCTTTTGAATATGCTATCTAGGTTGGTCATAACTTTCCTTCCAAGGAGTAAGCGTCTTTTAATTTCATGGCTGCAGTCACCATCTGCAGTGATTTTGGAGCCCAGAAAAATAAATTCTGACACTGTTTCCACTGTTTCCCCATCTATTTCCCATGAAGTGATGGGACCAGATGCCATGATCTTCGTTTTCTGAATGTTGAGCTTTAAGCCAACTTTTTCACTCTCCTCTTTCACTTTCATCAAGAGGCTTTTTAGTTCCTCTTCACTTTCTGCCATAAGGATGGTGTCATCTGCATATCTGAGGTTATTGATATTTCTCTCGGCAATCTTGATTCCAGCTTGTGCTTCTTCCAGCCCAGCGTTTCTCATGACGTACTTACCTCCCCCAAAAGAGAAAGATTCTGGAGATTTTACATCTCGGGGACTCCAAATTTCAGACAGACTTGTCTCAGAATCTAAAACATTTTTAAATTAATTAATTATATTTTTCTCAAAATCTTTGAGAAGAAGTTTTATGGCTAATGTGGAGTCCTAGAAGAAGACGTCAAGTTCCCCACCTGCTCCCGGGTCTGCTGGTGAGCTCTGACATCAAGGAGAGAGAAAGAGTAGAAGGAGAAGCAGTAGACTGGAATTTTAGCTGCTAGAGTCAGAATTTGGAGGTGGTGAAATGCTATTTGTTGCCTTCTTTTAAAATGAACTATCAGTAGTGTTTTTATTTCTTATTGAAGCATAGTTGCTTTGCAATATTATATGTTATAGGTGTATAATACAGTGATTCACAACTTTTAAAGGTTATATTGAATTTATAGTATGATAAAATATTGGCTATATTCCCCACATCCCTGTAGCTTACTTTATACATAATAGATTATGCCTTAGTGAAATGTTATTTCAAAGAGATACGCTTGTTCTGTCGCTTTAGTTGTGTCCGACTCTTGGTGACCTCATGGACTATAGCCCCCCAGGCTCCTCTGTCCATGGGATTTTTCCCAACAAGAATAGTGGAGTGGGTTGCCACGCCCTCCTCCAGGGGATCTTCCCAACCCAGGAATCAAACTCAGGTCTCCTGTGGCTCCTGCATTGCGGCGGATTCTTTACCACTGAGCTGCCGGGGAAGCCCAAAGAGACAATTACTTTTTCAATCAATTTTGTTTCTAGGAACCTTTGAAAAACAGAATATAAACTCTGAAGGAACTCACAGTGGAGAATCAAGACATAAGAAAATTGTGCCATTCAGATCCTAGTTGCTCAACCTGGCAGGAGTTCCTGATGCTAAAACTCCCCTTTGTTAGCTGAAGTCATAGATATTTGCCCTTCTTCCTCCTCTCTGGCTGTCTTTTATCTGCTTTGCTGCTGCTATTACCTCCCTGTTCCTCTGTGAGAAAAATTGTTGAAAGCAGAGTGTGGATTTTGATTTCCAAGTTTTCCCAGAGTTGGCTTCAGCAGTCAGGGCTTTACCTCCTGTTAATGTTGGTTTGAAGCACAAACTGACTTCTGAATGGGAGGGACACTTAGGGGTCTGTAATCCAGTGACTCCATTTTACACAGGGATCCCCGACCTTTAGGATCTAATGCCTGATGATTTGAGGTGGAGCTGATGTAATAATATAAATAAATATAAGTAAATAACAATAGAAATAAATGCAAAATAAATGTAATGTGCTTGAATCAAATCCATGGAACAACTGTCTTCCACAAAACTACTCCTCGGTGCCAAAAATGTTGGGGACCGCTGATTTTACAGACAAGAAAACCAAGACTCAGAAAGGCAAAGGGCTGCCCCGAAGTTCTGGAGTCAGTTGGCTGCAGCTTCTCTGACCCCACACATGATGTTCTTCCCATTCGTGTTGGTTCCTAGATGCCTCAGTCCACAGGTGAGAGGAGGGAGGTCTGGTAAGAGAGGTAACATGTCAAAGTCACATGGCTAGTTTCTGGCAGAGAGACCTGACCTTTACAACTAAACACAGTCTTCCTAGTTCATTAAACTGCTTCCTTTATAAAAGTACTGCTAAACAGGGACAAATAGGCTGTTTTGAATGCCTGATGGGTTCAGTATGTGAGCTATAGCTCATAAAAATATAATTTGCTTCATGAATTTAAGTGTGTCTAAGTCTCATAAAAATATAATTCGTGTCATTAATTTAATACATCTCACATGAGTGACTGTACTAGCTTCAGTAAACAGTCACTGCTTCTTTAGCAATGACTTGCATTTTCAGAATTTAAAATGCTTTTAAAGAAGAGTTTGTCTCTAGACAAATTGATAGAATGTGAGATCTTGGACTGGATCCTGATTTAAAAAGGAAAAAAGCTATAAAGGACTGAGTTGGAATAAGGGGAGAATTTTTTAATATGGACCATATATCAGAAAATTACATACCACTGTTAAATGTCCTGAATTCAATCATTGTGTCATGCTTATATAGCAAAACTGTGTTATTCTTTAGGTTGCATAAGGAAATATTTGAAGGTAAAATTTCATAATCTGAGAGTAAGTTACTCTCAAAAGTTTCAAGAGTTAAAAAAATTAATACTTATATAAATAAAGAGCTATGGCAAATGTTACAATGGAATATGGATGTTAATTTGCTCCTCTAGTGGATGTTAGGTGAGCTTGATAGGTTTTCCAAATAAAGTGTTGGAAAAAGAAAAAAGAAGAGTTTGGAAGACCCATGGTTTTTGATGGGGAAAGTAAAAAGCTGTCCAGAGAGCTTTGAACAGTTATCCTCTTCCCCCCCACCCCCTTGATAAAAATCTTTGTAGCAAAGGTACCAACTAGAATCAAGACCTTTGGGCATTTCTTCCAAAACAAGGCATCCCAGTGCATACAGTTCTGAAGACATCTCTAAGAACTTTGTTGCTAGACTGAAGAGCAAGGGTCTCTTGAATTTGGGCTTCTACAATTCCAGTTTTTCCCTACCATTCTTTTCTCTTTCTCTCTCTCCCTTTTTAAAAGGGAGACAGTATTTCTTCACTTGCTTCCTCCTAGTATTATCCTGAGACAACCCAACACAGAAGCCTTGAAAGAGATAAAATGATGGGGAAGGATTGAGATGGAAGCTGGAGGTAGGAGGAAAAGTGTGGGCTGAAAGCATCCGAATGGAAGCATCTTCCAGTGGGCACGTGGCACAGAGAACTGCTGAAGAAATTGCACGTTACCAGGTAGAGGCACAGCAGGTGAGTTGTAGCTGTGAATGGCAGCAGTGCAATCTAGGATTAGTAGTAAGGCTCCCCAAAAGTGAGGGGTTGAGTAAGAAGAGGGGGCAGATTTAATCTGGGGAAACCCGGGGAAATCTCTTGAACTGTGGGGAAGCAGTGAGTAGTATAATGATGATGACTATTTTTGTGAAATCTTAACCAGGATGGGAGGGGGAGTTTGATGGCTGTCTTATCCTTCCATATCAGGGTGGTTATAGGGATAGTGGGTAAGCAAGAATATTGTGCCAGAGAAGGGGGAGTACTTAGTTTAGAAAATAGCTTAGCTGGAACAAGGGGTGGGGACAAGATGAATGGGGACAAGCCTTTTTTGGCTCTTTCTGTGTGAATGAAGACATATTATGGGTGAGAACACACAGGCACACACTTTGGAGTGATAGTATTACCTAGATAGCATTTTAGCCCACAAGTCCAGTGACTTGTAGGTAGCATGAATGAACAGGAGCTGAGTTCATTCAACTATTGGTTGAGTCTATGGAAAACAAAGCTGGGATGTGTAACCTTGCATTGTCTGGTCGGATCTGCTGGAAATGAGAAAATTCCCAGTTAGAATACTAGAACTGCATGGGACATCTGAGGCCACAATAGCAGGAAAGGGAGCGATATTCTTCCCTGTGGAAGCCCAAGGACACAGCTCAATGTAACCCAAGGAAGACGGCGATGTGACTGTAAGAGAGATACACAGGCAGGTACGGGAGTTTAGGGAGGGCGACATTAAGTTCCAGTGGGAGAATATGAGGTTAGCATCCATACCAATTTCCCATTGGCTAAACAGTTCACCCCTTTTTTGCTTAACACTGAGTTTGCTTTTATGCTCCATTGGCCAAAGGATGTGCTTTTGAAAAACTAAACACTTAGAGGCTTGGGCTTGCCAGCAACTCGTTGAAAGAAGAATTGAGGAGCCGGATGAAGGACTTTATCCTACAGGATCTCTGTTCTGTTCTCAGAGATAGCAAAGCTTAAAACCCTATGTACCAAGAGGTTAGTGTTGTTCTGGCCCATTAGGCATCTAGGATAAATGTTCTCAGTTTATAGATGAAGAAATTGAAGGCTGTATGGAAGTCAGTCACAAAATCATAACCAGAACCATGAATCTTAACTTGGATTTCACTGCCTTAAAGAATGCAAAACAGGTTTTCTAGAAAAACACATTCAGATTATATAAAAGGTAAAATTTAAAACGGAAACAAAATATGTTCTAAAACATACAATCTGCATTAATTCTACCTTTCATGTTTCAAGAAAAGAGGAGGGTGCTTCCTTCTTAAACCTGACTTTCAAAACCTCGCAAATAGATCTAGAAAGGGAATGTACCCTGAAGTGAGCGTGGGAGGGAGAGTCAGTTGGGGTGACTTACAGAGCAGTACAGCATGGAGGCCAGGCTGTGTGCTTGGCACAAGCCTAGAGCATGGTAGAGGCTCCACAGATGTTTGCTCCTTTCCTTCTCAGAGGATTAAGAACTCCCCTCCCCCAAGCCCACCAAGTCTGGCATGGCCTTGGCACAGTCACAGTGGTGTAATGGCCTTTAGGGCATTGTTCAGATGCCTGCAGATAACACTTGACATCGGACTGGGGTTCACTCTAAAGCTTTTAGCCTATGGTTTATCTGTATGATTATATAGGCCAGACTGGGGGGGGGGAGGGGAAAGTCAAGCAGACACATTCACTTACTCATTTCAGTGTTGTATTACTGCAAACCAAATATCCTGAATAGCTCAATGTCATCCATCTCTTCCCTACTTTGGCCACTTAGTTGAGACATAGAATTGGAGACTTGGGGGAGGGGGTGTGAGAAGGTAAATAACACTTATTGAGTTTCTGCTATTAACTAGGAACTACCTGATCTGCCTCTTGAGAAATTTGTATGCAGGTCAGGAAGCAACAGTTAGAACTGGACATGGAACAACAGACTGGTTCCAAATAGGAAAAGGAGTACGTCAAGGCTGTATATTGTCACCCTGTTTATTTAACTTATATGCAGAGTACATCATGAGAAACACTGGACTGGAAGAAGCACAAGCTGGAATCAAGATTGCTGGGAGAAATATCAATAACCTCAGATATGCAGATGACACCATCCTTATGGCAGAAAGTGAAGAGGAACTAAAAAGCCTCTTGATGAAAGTGAAAGAGGAGAGTGAAAAAGTTGGCTTAAAGCTCAACATTCAGAAAACGAAGATCATGGCATCCGGTCCCACCACTTCATGGGAAATAGATGGGGTAACAGTAGAAACAGTGTCAGAATTTATTTTTCTGGGCTCCAAAATCACTGCAGATGGTGACTGCAGCCATGAAATTAAAAGACGCTTACTCCTTGGAAGGAAAGTTATGACCAACCTAGATAGCATATTCAAAAGCAAAGACATTACTTTGCCAACAAAGGTTTGTCTAGTCAAGGCTATGGTTTTTCCTGTGGTCATGTATGGATGTGAGAGTTGGACTGTGAAGAAGGCTGAGTGCCGAAGAATTGATGCTTTTGAACTGTGGTGTTGGAGAAGACTCTTGAGAGTCCCTTGGACTGCAAGGAGATCCAACCAGTCCATTCTGAAGGAGATCAGTCCTGGGTATTCTTTGGAAGGAATGATGCTAAAGCTGAAACTCCAGTACTTTGGCCACCTCATGCGAAGAGTTGACTCATTGGAAAAGACTCTGATGCTGGGAGGGATTGGGGGCAGGAGGAGAAGGGGACGACAGAGGATGAGATGGCTGGATGGTATCACTGACTCGAGGGATGTGAGTCTGAGTGAACTCCGGGAGTTGGTGATGGACAGAGAGGCCTGGCGTGCTGCGATTCATGGGGTCGCAAAGAGTCGGACACGACTGAGCAACTGATCTGATCTGATGCATAGCACATGAGCTTATCTTGTTCTGCTTTTACAATAGCCATGTTCTTCTTCTTACTCACTTTTATGATGAGGAAACCAAGACTTCAAGAGTATTATGAATTATCCAAGGTCATTTAACTAAAATACAAGAAACTGGGACTTAGTCTCAAAGTGTATGTTTATTACATTTTCTTAATGCTAACTCTGCCCTAGGATCTGAGAAATCCTAGGGAAATCTGTAACTTGTGGCATGGTTGTGGAGGTGCACAGTCATAGCCATCAGAAGGGAGAATAAGATGCTAAGGGTGAAAGGAAAAGAAGGTATCTATGCGTCACCCAAAATAGTAATGAGACCTAACACTTGTATCGTGTGTCATGGTTTCCAAAACAGTTCGAATGAACTTCCCACTTTATAGGTAAGAATACAGAAACAGCATTTAATTCAAAGTCACAGAGCCAGTAAATGGAAAAACTGGGGACTCAAATCCAGAATGTTTGACATTAAGTTCCATTCTAGTACTGCATACTGCATCTCCCATGTATATGGTCACATAGACCAAAGAAGGACCTTGGTTGAGTTTAAGCATGGAGACTCCGTGTACTCGGTGACTTGATGGGTCTTCTGATGTTCATTCACCTCTGGGTATCATTGAAGAGTCCAGCTTCCAAACTGCTTAGCATGATCACCAAGTAATACATGATTACTAAATGGCTGAATCAATGTACACTTGGAACTTGGAGTTGCATAAAGCCTATGATTGCCATCTTTTGTTGTGTACCTAGAGTTAGACAGACCCAGGGACAGAGGAACTTCTCTGAAGGCCTTCATTCTCTGGGTTTTCATGTAGAAAAATCATGGAGTTGATAGTTATAAAGACCTGGTTACAGGAAGGAAAATTCTCCTCTTGTCAGTGACTGGCTACTGTGGAGTCCTGGTGTGGTATGGGAAGGGAACAGTCAAGATATTTTGCAAACTGACAACTTTTTTTTTCTTTATTCTCTTCTTTTTTTTAAATTTCAAAGTCTTTATTGAATTTGTTGTGGTATTGCTTCTGTTGTTTATGTTCTGGCTTTTTGGCCATGAGGCATGTGGTATCTCAGCTCCTCAAGAGGGGATCAAACCCTCACCCCCTGCATTAGAAGGTGAAATCTCAACCACTGGACCACCAGGGAAGCCCTAAAACTGACAACTTTTTTGAAGCATCCTTGGTCAACTCCTTTCTGTGACAGGTAGCGTGTTTCCCCACATGGCATTCATGCTCTGAAAAATCCCTTGTTGAGACTCTTCCTGGCACAGAAGAAAAAGCAAGGGGGAACACTGAGGCTAGTATTGAGGAGCCTCCGAAGTTTCTAAGCCCGTCATCTCTTCCATCAGCAGAACTGGGTGGCGAGCCTCCAGAGGCCCTAGGGGCAGCTGGCCTCCCTTGGATTGGTCCAGAGCAGGGAGCAGCATTCTGCAGAATGCCCTTTTTTTTTTCCCCAGACTGAGAAACTCATCCTGACCTCCTCTTTTGATGATTTTACAAAAATTAAATGGTGTCACAGATGCTCAGATAAACAGAAGTTTGCAATGAAAACAAGTTCTGGGAGGGAGCTGATTAATAGATTTTTAAATGGCTATTAGCTTGATAATCACTCACCAGGAGTAGCTTCCAGGCAGACCAAACTCTTGCATACATGGGCCCACACCCATGCACACCACCACCTAGTTGGCAGGTATAAAAGGGGACCATGACAGTCTTCCAACAGCAGTGCTGAGTCTCCCATCGGAACTCCTCTCGGGAACCTGCAACTTCCCTCTCCGGGCAAAGGCATCATGAGCTGTCAGATCTCCTACCAGTCTCGAGGAAGAGGAGGAGGTGGAGGAGGATTTCGGGGCTTCAGTAGCGGCTCGGCCGTGGTCCCCGGTCGAAGCCGGCTATCAGGAACCAGCTTCTCCTGCTTGAGCCGCCATGGCGGTGGCGGCGGGGGCTTTGGCGGAGGCGGATTCGGCGGAGGTGGCTTCAGCAGTCGGAGTCTCGTTAACCTTGGAGGGTCCAGGAGCACCTCCATTAGCGTGGCTGGAGGAGGTGGAAGCTTTGGCTCCTATGGAGGATTTGGTGGCAGAGGAGGTGGCTTTGGAGGCGGCCTTGGCGTTGGAGGAGGCAGTTTTGGTGGAGGCCGCTTTGGAGGTGGTGGTGGCTTTGGAGGTTTGGGGGGTCCTGGTGGCTTTGGGGGTCCTGGTGGCTTCGGCCCTGGAGGATTCCCTGGTGGAGGTATCCACGAAGTGTCTATCAACCAGAGCCTCCTGCAGCCTCTCAATGTGAAAGTTGACCCGGAGATACAGAACGTGAAGTCTCAGGAGAGGGAGCAGATCAAAGCTCTCAACAACAAATTTGCCACTTTCATCGACAAGGTGAGTCATGAGAAGCTGGCTTCATCTAAGGCTCAGGATGCCCTGCTTCTTTCAGTGCTAACTGAAAAGCAAATGATAAAGATTCATTTTTTAATAAGCCATAGGTGCAGTCTGGAGAAGGCAATGGCACTCCACTCCAGTACTCTTGCCTGGAAAATCCCATGGACTGAGGAGCCTGGTGGGCTGTAGTCCATGGGGTTGCTAAGAGTCGGGCATGACTGAGCGACTTCACTTTCACTTTTCACTTTCATGCATTGGAGAAGGAAACGGCAACCCACTCCAGTGTTCTTGCTTACAAGAACACTGGAGAATCCCAGGGACGGGGGAGCCTGATGGGCTGCCGTCCATGGGGTCGCACAGAGTCGGACATGACCGAAGCGACTTAGCAGCAGCAGCAGCAAGTGCAGTCACACTGTCCTGGGTAATTGGCAGTATCCACAGGGGAAAGATGCAGGCTTCATGGGTGCCATTTCCATAATAGTCTGCGGTTGGGAATTAATTGTGACATTGGCTTTACTGTCTCAGCCTAAACAAACAATACTAATGGAAAATTCTGAAAATCAGTAAAAACCTGACACAGACAAGAAATGGACTATTTCAAGCCAAGTGTTTTAGAGGGGGTTGGTAAAACATCTTCTGAGACTGTTCTTCCTTCCCTAGAAGTTATTGCTCTATTAAATTCTAGGAAGCTAAGCCTGAAATATCTATTTAGGAATGAATGAACTTCTGCCTTCAGGAGAAGCTTTCTTAGTTTTATAAACCACAAAGTTTTTAATTGATGTCACTTTGGAGTGTGATAGGGTTCTCTCCCATTTCAAGGCAGAGAAACCTGTCTAAAAATTTACAAGGCTCTTAAAAATCAGATGGAGGAGCCCTGCCCTTATACTCATAGCCCTTAGGAACAGTGCCAGTGAAAGCTTGCTTTTGGTTTTCCCCAGAATTTATGGGACCTTTATTGGAAATTCAAGTAGGATCAGGGAGGGAGATGGCCTGGAGTTTTGAAAGCACCTGCAAACAAAATAGTGGATGGGAAAGTAGGAAAAAGAGTGCTCTGCGTGGAGAGTGCCGGATGTAACATTTAGGAGCCTACAGAACTTTCCAAGTGTGGAGGCAGAGAGCTCAGAAGCTCTGCCCAGCGTGATCCGGCATGCAGCTGGGGAGGATGAAGCCACGTGGTTTTCCCTATCTCCTGAAGGAGAATCAGAGCTGACCCTGGCCTGTCGGTCGGAAGGACAACCCAGAGCTCATGTGCTTTCCTTCTGGTCCCCGCAGGTGCGGTTCCTGGAGCAGCAGAATCAGGTGCTGCAGACCAAATGGGAACTGCTACAACAAATCAATGTGGGCACCCATACCACCAACCTGGAACCCCTCTTCCAGGGGTACATCAGCCAACTGCAGAGTCATTTGGACAAGCTTTATTCAGAAAGAATGTTACAAGAGTCAGAGCTGAACAACATGCAGGATCTTGTTGAAGATTTTAAGAAGAAGTAAGTGGCAGAGTGAAAACTGGGTGGAGATAAACCTTGATTTGAGCCCATCCAGTCATTGCCCCAGAAAACCACTCATCTCCCAGTTGCATTTGTGGGGATAAAGGGGAGAGCCTTCTGTATCTTTGCTGATTGTTTGGGAGGAAGACATTTAGGGCTTTAGAGATCATGTTTTTGACAAGTTTGATGGTTAATTTATAGAAAAGCATCCTCATCTGGGTTCATCATTTCAATTTAGACAAAAGTATTTTTTAATAGTCCCAGGAAATGGAGTATTTTGGGTGAATCCAGTAGGAAAAGGAAAAAAAAAAAACGGGAAACAAACTAGTACTAATCTAACTGCAGTGTCCTTGGGTACCAACAGGTATGAGGATGAAGTCAACAAGCGCACAGCTGCTGAGAACGAGTTTGTGACACTTAAAAAGGTGAGTGAGAGAATGTCATGGTTGGGGTGGGAGTGAGGATGCATCAGAGCCCATTGTGCCCAGATGGACAAGCTGGAGCACACCTCTGAGTAAAAAAAGCACCAGCCAGGAAAGGGTGAAGCATGTCCATGGCTGGTTCTCATGGAAATAAAGGTGTCTCTGTAGTTCAAGCTTCAGGCAATTTCTGCGCTTTTGCTAGGGCATTTCCCATAATTACGTACTCAAAGACTGTATTGAGTCTTGAAAGCTATGACCATAGAAAGCACTTGGTTTTTTTTCTAAAGGGCCGAGGAAGGCATGGGACTTCCTTAGATTGCCTACTTAAAGGTGTAGTCAGTTGGGCTGACAAAGGTTTGAGCCTGAAGGCAGAAGCGTGTGTTCTCAGCCTGGTTTCTGCAGAGGCTTTGGTGTGAAATCCAGAAGAGGTGGGATGGATAGATAGGATGGGAGAGTTGGGGACTGACTGTTAAAAGCCACAGAGGCTGTTATGCTCTTTGGTGGAAACACAGAGCATACCAAGCAAGAAGGAGAGAATGGTTGACAAAGCTCGGTCCCATCAGAGCTCTGATGGTCCTGGGGGAGTGTGAGCAGTGACGTGGGCATGTAGCCCCCTGCAGAGATGCACTGTGGACTTCATGCCAGATGAGGTCCTGTGGGGTTGTGGATTGTCTGCGGTGCCTGGGATTTTGGAGAGCAGCTGACAGGGACTGGGTGGAGGAGTGGCAGAGAGACCGCAGGGCAGGGCCCATACACAAAGCACTGCAAGGTGGGAATGGGGGGGCTGTGAGCTTCACCAGAGACCCTGACCTTCCCTGTAGGATGTGGACCATGCCTACACGAACAAGGTGGAGCTGCAGGCCAAGGTGGACTTGCTGAGACAGGACGTGGAGTTCACAAAAATGCTCTTTGATGCAGTAAGTAGGCTGCTCTTAAATGGACCCTTGCTACCTACCCTTCCCCTCAAAGGAAGTCCTCTCCCACTGGGAAAGGGGGCTGTGGGTGGGGTTCATGGGTGGCTGACTTCAACTGATCAATGTCTAGGCCACTGGGAGCTTCTTTGGTATAGGTCTTGGAGGAGAAGAACTTTCTCCTCTGATGTCACAGGAAGTAATGCTCTATTAGGACAAATTCCCTCACTCCAGCTCCCCTTAGGAAAAGACTCACCCTGCTTCTCTTCTTATATCCAATATATTTCAGAGGTCAAAATATAATGTACTCCCCGCTTCCCTGCCCAAGTGCACACACATGACTTCTGCAACAGGAAGTACAATTTAAGGCATTTGCCATCAACTGGCTTCTTTCTGGGGGCACTTATTAAGCTGCATAAACTAGGAGGCTCAGAAATGCAGACCCCCCCACCCCGGCCGTAATTCTCAGTACTACCTGACTGGGAATGGTGGCTATATCACTTTACACCCCACCCAGTACATAGTTAGTCTGAGATTCTGCATTTCCCTGACACCGGGGGAGGGGAATCCCTCCTCACTGCCTGTGGCTGTGGGCAGGGACGTCGTGGCCAGACCTTCCCTGTGTTGCAGGAGCTGTCCCAGATGCAACAGAGTGTCACCGACACCACCGTCATCCTGTCCATGGACAACAACCGCAGCCTGGACTTGGACAGCATTATCACTGAGGTCCGGGCCCAGTATGAGGAGATTGCCCAGAGGAGCAAGGCCGAGGCTGAGGCAGTGTACCACAGCAAGGCAAGTTCTGGGTGGGCAGGGAGAGCCGCAGCTCTTTCTAATGAGCTGTGTTCCAGCCCAGCCAGTAAGTGTACAGTAAGGTTACTGGTGGTTTTGTCTAGTGAAAATTGGGCATCATTCCCAAGAAAGAGTGTTTATAGTACCCCAAATGCCCTCAGTCAAGTATGGCACTGGTCCCCCATCTCCCACAAATGCAGACATGACATTCAGCTTGGTTGACCCTCCCTGATTAGATAACTCTCCTCCTCTTTCCGTGCAGTATGAGGAGCTCAGGATAACTGCTGGAAAGCACGGAGACAGCCTGAAGGAGGTCAAGATGGAGATCAGCGAGCTGAACCGCATGATCCAGAGGCTGCAAGGCGAGATCGCGCAAGTGAAGAAGCAGGTGGGGTGTACGCCCTAGGATGGCTGCAGTTCTCCTGGCTGAGTGCAGCTCAGGGTGGGGTGGGAGGTGGTGTGCAGGTGTGCAGGTGTGTGTGTGTGTGTGTGTGTGTGTGTGTGTGTGTGAGAGAGAGAAAGAGAGAAATTCTAATATAGTGTATGTTGATCACAAAAACCTTGGGCTTGACATAATTAAGACTTAGAACAATTTTAGAGTGATCAAGAGACATTCTTGGGGCTTTCCTGATAGCTCAGTAGGTAAAGAATCCACCTGCAATGCAGGAGACCCCAGTTTGATTCCTGGGTTGGGAAGATCTGTTGGAGAAGGGATAGGCTACCCACTCCAGTATTCTTGGTCTTCCCTTGTGGCTCAGCAGGTAAAGAATCTGCCTGCAATGTGGAAGACCTGGGTTCAATCCCTGGGTTGGGAAGATCTGCTGGAGAATTCTATGGACTGTATAGTCCATGGGGTCACAAAGAGTAGGACAGGACTGAGCAGCTTTTGCTTTCACTTTTAAGGCTCATTCTCAAGTAGGGATTAAGTGCAGGGAAAGAATTGTGTTAACTTTTTGATTGCTTTCATGGGTGAAATGGAACAGTGGCTTACGAAGCTAGAGGTCATGGTTTACCAAAGATCACAGGCGTCACCTCCCATTTGTACCTCTTTGCACAGCTGGCTGTGTGATGCAGGGGCAGGGAGTGCTGCAGGGGGTTGGCCAGGTTTGGACATTAGCTCTAGAAGAGGTAATGTGGGGCAGAGAACTGACTCCACAAGCAACAGAAGTTCTATGAAGCCATTCACATCAGTGTTTGCAGCTGCAACTGTAAAATAGGGTAATGACTCTGGTCCTAGATTGTGAGCATCAAAGGTCATGATGGGGAAAGGGTTAAGGGTCCAGTTAAAAGGGACTTGGGAAGACAGAGGCTCAGAGACAGCAGCAAGTCTTAGCAAGTTGCTTGTAACTTGCATTAACTCTCTGGTGACACACTTCCAGGGCCAGTGATTCTGGCTTCTCACACCCTGCACATCCTTGCTCCCTCCCTCTCCTCCTCTGCCAAGACAGATTGCACTTCCTGTCCCAACAGAAACCTTTTCTCCTTCTCTCCTAGTGTAAGAATGTACAAGACTCCATTGCAGATGCTGAGCAGCGGGGAGAGAATGCCCTCAAAGACGCCCAGAGCAAGCTGAATGATCTGGAAGAGGCTCTTCAAAAAGCCCGCGAGGACCTGGCCCGGCTGCTGCGTGACTACCAGGACCTGATGAACACCAAGCTGTCCCTGGATGTGGAGATTGCCACCTACCGCAAGCTGCTGGAGGGCGAGGAGTGCAGGTGAGGGGCCCCAGGAGGCCAGAGGGTACCCTGGTCTACCTTCTCCTCTCCTGGAGCCAGGGCTGGAGGTGGAGGCAGAGAAAGCAGGGGCAGGGGCAAGGCCTTCTGACAGCTGAGAGCTGACCTCCCTGGAGAGATTCAGGACATAGAGCAGCAGTGTGCAGCTGTAGGCTTATCAGTGTGGAACGACTAACAAGGCAGGTTAAATTTTAAATTAAATGAAGCAGTAAATTAATCTTTCTCTTTTCTGAAAGGGAAAACTGATGGTGTGAACAAAGATTAGTTCTCAACGATCTGAAACATCATCTCTGGGTCTGCAGGGTGTGTGGCGTCTTCTCCTTCCACCTTGTGACGCAGCGTGGGATGTCGTGGGTTGGAAGGTGCCGCCTGGCTGGGGCATGCCCAAGGAGCAGGCACCAGATCTAGCTCTTTGCAGGTTTCTTGAGTGAACTACAGAGCCATGTGTTAACCTCCGGAAGGGAGCCTTTCCTTCCTCTGTGGTCTAAGACCCTTGTCAGTGTCCTCAGTACCCCTGGTGATTCAGTCTGGCTGAAGCAATTAGACGGCAAAAGCTCCTCGGTCCACCAGAGAGCCAGTATTACAGAGAAGGAGTGGCTTTGGCTTTGCTCGGGCTGCTGCTGGGTACCTGTCTGGAGGCCGGGCCTCCTCTCCCCAGCTTGCAAGATGATGTGGGAATGAATTCAGATGAAGCAGGGGAGGGCGGTGTGGGTGCAGGGCAGGGAGGCTGTACAGAGTCGCAGTTCTCTCTGATTTGAATGTTGACAGAACAGTCTTCATTTGAGAATTTCTGGTGTGGCTTGGATTCTGCATATCAGACTCCCTAAGATGGATTTAAATAAAACAATGGGTTCCCAATTCAGAAGTGAATTTGCTTTCGATCAGTTTTATCAGAGCACAAATTGAGATGACTTGGGATGCCAGACTGTGGAAACATGGGGCCCGTCCCCATCTCTGTGATCCGCAGCACCAAAGAAAGTGGGCTGTGTGAGGCCGTGGTGGCTGAGTTTTGAGGCTGACATGGGTGGTTATAGGTGGAAGTTGTAAAACCACGTATGCAGAGTACCTAAGTGCTCTGCCTAGAGTTATCTTTTCTCTCTCTCTGGCAGGATGTCTGGAGACCTCAGCAGCAACGTGACTGTGTGTAAGTGCGGGGGGCGGGGGAGTGGTCCTGTCCTGGGGGTGGAGTGGGGCAGAGGCGCCGAGGCAGTTGGCACTGAGGTATAATGCTGTCTGTCTCTCTGCAGCTGTGACGAGCAGCAGCATTTCTTCAGGCGTGGCCTCCAGGGCTGGCTTTGGAGGTTATGGTTCTGGAGGTAGAGGGTCCAGTTATGGAGGAGGATTCAGCTCTGGAAGCAGGAGTTACAGCTCTGGAGGCAGACGATCTGGTTCCAGAAGTGGCGGTGGAGGGAGCTATGGCTCGGGAGGTGGCTCTCGAGGAGGCTCTAGTTCAGGAGGAGGATACAGTTCTGGAGGGAAACACAGCTCTGGAGGCGGTGCCAGAGGAGGGTCCAGCTCTGGAGGGGGTGGTTATGGCTCTGAGAGGGGTGGTTCTGGCTCTTGTGAAGGTGGCAGTTCCAGTGTGACCTTCTCATTCAGATAAGGAAGGAGTCCGCCCTTGACCCTCCCCCTCCAGAATGCCTGTCTCTGTACATCTAACTGACAGCAAGTCAGATCTTGTGATCCACCTCTCACGGCATTGTGGGGCAAAGAGATGCCCATAACCAATCAACTGGAGCCAGTAACACCCTCTGTCCCAAGGGGAAGAGTCTGCATTGTTTAGGTTTGAGCTTCCAGCCCTGCCCCATTCCCTGCCCCTTCTTGCAGTTGCCCTTTCAGTGGTCCTTCTCCCAAAGGGTATTCTGTTGATCACCCCATCTGTGCCTGTGCCTTTTCCCTGGTGGTGCCCCCAGGGAAACATGCTTCTGTGTATATAACTCTCTTGTTGGCTTTGCAGCTAAAGTGTTGTGGTCTTGGTGTCTGCACAATAAACTTCATTTGCAACTCATAGCATGTGATGTGTGTTTAATGTCAAGCCTTGGCAGAAGTGAGTAGCCAGGAGCTATTAGTCATTGCTATCTGGTCAGGAAGATCCCCTGGAGAAGGAAATGGCAACCTACTCCAGTATTCTTGCTTGGAGAATCCTCTGGACAGAGGAGCCTGGTGGGCTCCATGGGGTTGCAAAGGGTCAGACAAAACTTAGCAATTGGACACACACACACACACACACACACACACACACACACACTGAGTAGGATGAGCCTCGACTGGAAAAAGAATGAGAATTAGGGCAAGGATTAGATGTTCTTTTCCTTAACTAGGAAAAGCCAATGGTGGAAGGAATTTGTACTTTGGAGAGTTCTTTTCTGAAAGTAAAATAATGAAACAGGACACAGGCGAGTTTTAGGAATTTTCAGTTCTGGAGGTATTGTGAGGTTTATTGAGTACAGTTGAATCATGACTGTGGTTCACTGGTGTGTATCCATGCTCAGTCACTCTGTCCTGTTGTAGTCTTTGTGATCCCATGGACTGTAGCCCACCAGGCTCCTCTGTCCGTGGGCTACAGTCCATGAGGTTGCAAAGAGCCCAACACGACTTAGCTACTAAACCACCACCAAACATCTTTTGCCATACTTCCTTTTTTCCCAAAAATGAATAATAAATTTCTCAAAGTAGGAAAAGAATATTTGCTCAAACGTAACGTCTTTCTAAAATTCCTAATTTATAATGCTCAACTGTCCTCCAAAAAGTAGTGACATTCTACAAGAAAGTCCTTGTCACTTTATCCTGGCCAGTACCAAGTAATCAATATTTTTTAATTTGGTGGTGAAGCAATATCCCCTTGTTTGAATTAGCAATTATGTCTTATTGAAGAAACCTTTTCATATGCATATTTTTCCTTTTGCATTGCTATTCTCTTCCTAAAAGTCTTTAAAAAGGTTTTTTTTTAAGTTGGAATATTGTTGATTTACAATTTTGTGTTAACTTTAGGTGTACAACAAAGTGAATCAGTTATACGTATACATATAACCACTTTTTTCAAGATTCTTTTCTGATACAGGTCATCACAGTTTTGAGCAGAGTTTCCTGTGCTATACAATAGGTCCTTGCTAGTGATCTATTTTGTATATAGTAGTCTGTATATGTCAATCCCAGTCTCCCAATTTATCCCTCCCCACTACTCCCCCAGGTAACTGTAAGTTTGTTTTCTACATCTGTGACTATTTCTGTTTTGTAGACAAGCTCATTTGTATCACTTTTTAAGATTCCACATATAGTGATATCATATATATATGTCTGTCTTTGTCTGACTTACTTTGCTCAGCATGACAATCTTTAGGTCCATCATGTTGCTGCAAATGGCATTATTTCATTCCTTTTTGTGGCTGAGTAATATTCCATTGCATATCTTCTGTTGATGGACATTGAGGTTGCTTCCATGTCTTGGCTATTGTAAATAGTGCTACAGTGAACACTGGGGTGCATGTATCTTTTCAAATTATAGTTTTCTCCAGATATCCATAGTCCTGCATACTGAAGATTTTCTCCAAAAGGTTTTTAGGTTTACGTTTTAAGTCTATTGTCTTATGAGTCAATTTTTGTCTAAAGTGTGAAACTTAACTTGAGGGTTTTGTTTGATAGATTGTGCTTTTGATCTCTGTTATGGGTTGAATTGTTTCCTCAAAAAAGTTATATTGAAGTCTTAACACTCAGTACTTCTGAATATGACCTCATTTGGAAATAAGTTTTTAAAAATTTTCCCTTGAGACTTCTTTTTTGACCCATGAGTTATTTAGACATAAATTGTTTAGTTTCTAAGTGTTTGGAAAAAATTTTGTTTTTTTACAATTTTTTTTTTTTTGGCCACAGTGTGCAGCTTGTAGGATCCTAGTTCCCCAACCAGGTATTGAACCTGGGCTCTCGGTTGTGAGAGCACACAGTCTTAACCACTGGACCGCCAGGGAATTCCTGAAATCTTGTTTTTTAAAAATTAAAAAAATGTTTTATTTCCGGTTTTATTCCTTGTGATCAGAGAATACACTCCATATGACTTGAATTTCTTCTTTTAGTTCTCTGAGTTTGTTTTCTTTTTTAAACTGAAGTATAGCTGATTTGCATGTTGTGTTAGTTTCAGGTGTACAGCACACAGATGCAGTTATACATGCACATATACATTCTCTTCAGATTCTTTGATCCTATAGGTTATTACAAAATATTGGGTATAGTTCCCTGTGCTACACAATAGGAATAGGTCCTTGTAGGTTATCTATTTTATATATAGTAGTGTTTACTCATTGGAAAAGACTCTGATGCTGGGAGGGATTGGGGGCAGGAGGAAAAGGGGATGACAGAGGATGAGATGGCTGGATGGCATCACCGACTCGATGGAGGTGAGTCTGAGTGAACTCCGGGAGTTGGTGATGGACAGGGAGGCCTGGCGTGCTGCGATTCATGGGGTCGCAAAGAGTTAGACATGACTGAGTGACTGAACTGATACATTAATCCCATTGTCCTTAGCTCCTGAAGCCCCTAGTTGCTGTACTTTCTTCTCTCCACCTTTAAGATCTTCCTATATTTATTATATCTGTCATGTCCAGGTTTCTAGTTGTGGTAAGTGGAGTGAGTTCACACCATTTCTCCTGCTAGAGCAGTGTCAGAAGAAAGTCTGTCTGCTCCATCTTTCTGGGTAAGAAATACTTAAATATTCTTTTACAACATGATTTTAATGCTCATGAGGGTGATGGGGATTGGCTTTCTGCTTTCTTTGGGCTGATTCCTCAGAGATACATGCCCCAGAGGCTTGAGCAAAGGCTCGTGGTAGCACTGCCCCTCTGTGGGAAATGGGACTGACTTAGTAACTGCATGAAAATTAGATAAGGGTTCAGTGGACATTGATTCCCCAGGTGAGGGCAGGGCCAGGATATGAAATGCAAGGGACCCACTATTTGAAAAGCCACTTAGGAGAGATTTAAAGGTAGGTACTGAGGATCCTGTCCTTAGGAGAAATGCTTTCAAGGGTCACTGAAGCATCTCTTTGTCTCCTCCATGGCTTCCTGGGAACCCTTCCTCCACCCCAGTTCTGCGAGGTAACTAAAGAGGAGTAGAGGGAAGATGGGATTTGGATCTTGTCCTCAGGAAACTTTCTGGCTGTTTGGGAGTATTGGCACACACCTGGAACACAGGTAGAGACAGGGAGTTAGCATAGATAATCGGTACAGTTTGGGGAAGCTGGCCAGAGAGGAGTGGCTAGACTGGGATGTGATCAGAGAAGGTTTTCCAGGGTATCTCTGTGGCAGGTTCCCAAGGAGAGAAGGCCAGTGGGGGAGAGGGGAAGTCAAGGCCATGTAGGGGGAGGGCACTCACACACTGCACTGCCTTCTGAGTGCGAATACTTGCTTTCAGCCCTTAGGGAATGAGCTCAAGGCCCACGACAGCAGTCTGTATTGAACAGTTTTGCTGAGACATACGGGTCTGAATCACTGACATATGGAAAGGAATCAATTAGGGAGTGCTCCTGGCTAGGACACTCTATGTCCTCATCACAGCACAGCCTTGTTTCACGGCTGTGAAGTGCAGAGGAAAAAACCTTAGTGTCTAGGGAAAGAAGACTGAAAAGATTGCTAAGGACTATGGCTGATAGTGAAATTGAGACTGTCCAAGAAAATGATTATTCTTAAATAGAAAATAGCTTTTTTTGTATAAAAAAGAAGAGGAGGTTGAATTTGGCAATTGCTTGGTACAATAGTTGTAGAAGCATCATACTGTTATATTATAATGCAGAGTAAGGCCAAAATCTCTGCACAGAAATGGAAAAGAGGGATTGGCAAACTGTTCATTTGAGCACTTGCCTAGTGAAACAATTGCATTTTTACGGAGGAAAGTATGTACTGTGAATGTATTTGGAATTGGGAATTGTGAAACTCTTGGGTCATATAATTTGGTAATATCAAGGATCTAATACAATTCAAATGTCTACTCTCTCCCTTAGAATTGTGAACCAGGTTTCTGTCTTATTAATTTATGACCCCAGAACCTAGTTTAAGACCTGGGATAGAGTCAACTCTCAACAGAAGTGTGTTAAATGAACAGACAGATGGATGAACAAACACATGAACGGCTGGCTGGCTGGACAAACAAATAAGGCCTGCAGAGCTTCGAACGTGGGGTCAGAAGATCAGCCAAAAGAGTTCTCAAGACCAGGGCCTGGTGTTTGTTTCCTCTGGGACTCATACAAAGAAAGGCTCATGAAATGTGATCCTCAACTATAACAGCAAACGTATGAGTTCCTGTTTTTCCATTTGTGGAAGGTGGACCCTCACAGCTCCTCTCCAGGTCTAGTGAATTAAATGAGCTTCTGTATATGAGGAGCTATTTTAATGCTGGAAAGCGCTGCACCAGTGTGAGCCACTGTGAATGGTGACAATACCACCAGACTTCAAGGTTAAGGGTGGCAGTGATGGGATAGTCCAGAACAAAGTCAGTGTGTGTAGCGAAAGGTGTGCAGGGCAGCCTGGTTGGCACAGAGGAGCAGGAGACTAGCCTGGGAGGGCACAGAGGGCCCTGCAACCAGAGGACTGGGCCTGGATTCCTGGTGGGCTCATCTTCCATGGCCCAGGCCAGCCATGAGACTGCCTCCGGGAACCCTGGGAAGCCAGGCCGCGGAGCCTCTTTCTAACCACATAAAAGCAGCTTAGCCAGGGTCCTGGGTGCAGCCCATCTGATTCTGGTACAGTCGTGAAATCTCTCACAGATGCTGCTGTCAGTTAAAGGTCTCCCCTCTGCGCCCCCGCAGTCTGGTCCCCTCAGTCCCATGCCCTGGGGAAGGGCAATTTTGAGGTTGTGACAAACTTCCCAAGATCTTTCTAGGGATAATTCAGTCAGCCTAATTATCCCATGTTAATTAGATAAGACTCAAATTACAGGAGCAAGGCTTGCAAGCCTAGCACTCTGGGAGGTTTAAGTTATTTGCCCAGTGTCTCTGATTTTGCTGGGAAAAAATGATTTGCTCTGGGCAAACTAAGCCCACAAATTAGGGCAGTGGCTCCCTCCTGAGCCCTATAAAGGAGGCATCTGAGACCGTAGGCTGGTAAGCTACATCTCACCTAAGGGTTGGCATCTCTTTCCAGCTCGCTGGCCTCCCCAGCATGAGCCGCCAATTCACCTACAAGTCGGGAGCTGCTGCCAAGGGGGCCTTCAGCGGATGCTCAGTTGTCCTCTCTGGGAGCAGCTCACCCTCCTACAGGGCAGGGAGCAAAGGGCTCAGCGGGGGCTTTGGAAGCCGGAGCCTGTACAGCCTGGGGTGTGCCCGGAGCGTCTCTTTCAACATGGCCAGCGGCAGTGGGCGGGCAGGGGGCTATGGGTTTAGCCGAGGCCGAGCCAGCGGCTTTGCCGGCAGCATGTTTGGTAGTGTGGCCCTGGGGCCCATGTGCCCATCCTTGTGCCCACCTGGGGGCATCCACCAGGTCATCGTCAACAAGAGCCTCTTGGCTCCCCTCAATGTGGAGCTGGACCCCGAGATCCAGAAAGTGTGTGCCCAGGAGCGGGAGCAGATCAAGGCTCTGAACAACAAGTTCGCCTCCTTCATCGACAAGGTGGGAATTCCTGGAGAAAGACAAGGTCTGTGGCAGCTTAGGATATCTAGAAATTCTAAGGCCCAGTTCCTCCTCTCATGGGACCCAGACCAGCTCAGACTCTGGTTGAAAGACAGACTCATAACCTATAATACACCCTAAACTATAAAGCAAGGCAGATGGGGATCAGTGGTACGCGAGAACAGCAGTTCTCAAAAGGGGTCCATGAGCCGCTATCGGTCAGCATCACCTTGGCACTTGTTGGAAATGCACATTCTCAGGCTCCACCTCATACCTACTGAACTACAAATTCTGGGAGTGGGGCCCAGAAATCTGTGTTTTAACAAGCCCCCTGGTGATGTCAAGACACTCTTACGTTTGAGGACCACTGAAGAGCAAAGGGGTAGGAGGGTTTGGGGAAATAAACATTTCCCAAGCTTAGGGGAGCAGGGGAAGCTCACCACGGGTGACGGTGAGGGAGGGCAGTGATGCATGAGTAGGAGTTTGCCAGACAGAGGTGGAGAAAGGCGACCTAAGGAGAGGGAAGAGTCACATGTGGCCTGATGGGACTTGTCTGAAGAGTAGGGAGAACTGGGGTTTGTGTGTGCTGGATGAATGGTGGGAGAGGCACTGGCACATTGGAAAAGCACAAGAAGGGAATTTGGGCTTGACCATGTAGGTGATGTGGAACCACTGGAGGGTTTTGTGTGAGGGAATGGTGGAATGTTCGTAGATTGCAAATTGAAAAGGCTGGTTCTCCCCCTGGGGAAATCCTCTGAGGTCATAGGCAGCCAGAAATGAAGAAAACATGGGAGGGCTCGAGACCCCAGATCAATTGGATACCGGCCTCTGGCTGGGCTGGGAGAGGCGGTGATGGAGGAGACAGAGTAGGCAGAGCACAGGCCAGGCCACCAGAAACCCAGAGAAGGGGTTCCTAAGAGCGTGAAGGCCTGTATGGCCAGGTTACATGCCTAAGGACTCACCCAAGAAAGGTGGATCAGGCTAACCATCGACACTGGTCTGGGCAGGTAAGGACAGGTGCATAGGAGATAGATCTTGATGAGGGGCAAGCAAGGATAATGAGGCCTCTCCTGATGTCAGTGGCTGATCCCCAAAAGAGAACTGCAGTCAGACAAAGGACCTGGGTGGGAAGGGGTAAGAGAGTCATTTTCTGAGGGATGAGGCTACGTAACATAAGGGAACACAGCTACTGTCCAGGAAAGAAAATTCCCTGACTTCTTGCCATTGACTATTGGTTGGCTGGATTCCAGGTGAGGTTCCTGGAGCAGCAGAACCAGGTGCTGGGGACCAAGTGGGAGCTGCTGCAGCAGCAGGATCTGGACAACTGTAAGAACAACCTGGAGCCCATCCTCGAGGGCTACATCAGCAACCTGCGGAAGCAGCTGGAGATGCTGTCGGGGGACCGGGTGAGGCTGGACTCAGAGCTGAGGAGCATGCGTGATGTGGTGGAGGACTACAAGAAGAGGTGAGTGGAACCCTGCGCCCAGGCTGACCGCCTCCTGGGCCCGGGCTCTCCCCACAGGCACTGAGATGTATGCCTCTGGCCTCAGGGGCACTGAGCTCAGGTGAGAGTGACCCATCCTGAGATCCTCTGCCCAGATAGGATCAGGGCCTTCTCTGGGTGGCCAGGTGGGTTAGAGAGGGGACAGCCAGCATTTCGGGCAGTGGGGAGGCTGTCCTAGTTGGTGGCTCTCTTGCTCCCCATTCACAAGAGCCCAGGTGTACATACCATAGCCTCTCAGGTCCTAAGCTTGCTCAAGTTGCCCCCAAGTTCCCAAGAACCTACCAGCTGGGCAGGGAGCTGGACTTTCCATCGGGCTTCCTTTCACTTCCCTCAGATCCTGGACATTTAGGCCATGTTCTTTCCTCCTGTCCCAGGGGACAGTCTGACTGCCTTGGGACTCACACTTGGCAATGGGGTGAAGTTATTGATAGGGGTGTCAGGCAGCTGGGGTGACACAAGAATCATGACTGAGAGAGGGGCAGTGGTGTGTTCCTGTGATTTGGACAGAGAGGGAGGAGGAAGAACCTTTTCACTCTCCAGGCTTCAGAGGAAATCTAGACCCAAGCCATCCAGTCCCCAGGTCCAGGAGGAGGTTGCTTCAAACCCTGCCCACGACACTGGCCACATAGTCCTAATGAGTTGGGCAGATTTGCAAAAATGTAAAATAATATCTATTAAAAGGTACATAACATGGGCATCGCATCTCTTCTTTCATGATGAGAACACACCCACCCACACCCACACCCACACACACCCTTCTCATTGTGATGCTTCTCCTGCAGGTATGAGGAGGAAATAAACAAGCGCACAACTGCTGAGAATGAATTTGTGGTGCTTAAGAAGGTGAGGACAGGATGCATGTCCCTCGGTCCAGCAGGGTGAGGAGTGTAGGAGGTGAGGAGTGTAGGGGGTGAGGGAGGTGAATCAGAGGAAAGACTGGAGTCTCTCCCCACTGCAGAAGGGCCCGGAGCTGAAGGGCACAGGAGAAGGTGGAGGGATTTGCGGCTTGGGGACACCTTGATGTTTACCCAGTGCACTTCACTTTGTTCAGGCCTATGTCTTGTGTAAATGGGCAGGAGTGCAGACGTGGACAGTCACTCCCAGGCCACGCCCATGGTGGCTTGGGGAAACAGCATATGCTTTGAGAAGGGCTGCAGGTTCACCTTCCAACTCTGTCTCTGGCCACCTTCAGCTCTGACCACCATGTGACTGACCATAGGGAGGTAGGGCTCTCTCCCATACTCTCTTTGAGACAAAGTAGGCAATAAAAAGATTCCATTCTTGGATGGGGCAAGAGGAGTTCCGGAGGCATAAGGAACCTGCTCAGGGTCTTGCAGTGAGTTCGGGTGGGGGTCACTTCTTGACCCCTGTGTCTTGATTCCATTTTCTGGGGCAGCTAGTCACTGAACTGGGTGTGGGGGGCCAGCGCCTTGGAGACCCCTGTCTGGGCTTGAAGAAGGGCGATGTCAGGGGCTCTCTGGATTCCCCTAGGACGTGGATGCAGCGTACATGAGCAAGGTGGAGCTGCAGGCCAAGGTGGATGCCCTGGAGAGAGAAATCAAGTTCTTTACGTGCCTGTACGAGGGGGTAAGTCTCCCCCAGTTCCTGTACCCATCCTGGCTCCGTCGTCTGGAAGGACAGATGTGTGAATGAGTGGTTACTAACTCATCAGGAACTTTAAGAGCCCAGGGAATCTTCAGTGTTGGGATGCTGGGAGTTTTGTAGAGCAAAGCAAGTGACACCAATCTGGGTACATCCAATGATGTGTGCCATCCACTCCAGCCTGGCCACCAGCTGTCCCCTCTCACATCCTTCAGGAAGCCATGGGGCCCTAAGGGGTCCCACTGACCCTCAGCCAAGCATATTCTCACTTCTGCTTGTCTTCTCTTTGCGGCTTGGGAATTTCCTCGGGTCTAAGCACGACTCCCCAGGGATGGAGGTGAAAGTCTCACACCCTTTCTACCGCCTCTGTGACCATCTGGTTTCAAGCCTCAGCCTGTTGGCCCATTCATGGGCTCTCAAATGTCCTTACTGTCCCTTGTGTGGTGGCCAGGCTGTCTCGCCTCCACCTTCTGCACTCCTGACCGATCTCAGGTGACAGTCATGGGGGCTGGTTTCTTCTTGGGCTACTTCAAAACCATGCGGCAGTTTTAGGTGTGGTGTTGGAACCTCTGGACCAGTGAACTCCATTCTTGGAGGTTTTGGGGACCACAACTTGAGTCTATTTGGGAGGGTCTGGGGAGCTCCCTGCTGGGGCAGGCCCATCACCTTGGCACATTCTTCTGCTCACAAAAGGCATTTCAAGCTTCCTTGTTGCCCCTGCAGGAGATTGCTCAGATGCAGTCCCACATCAGTGACACATCTGTCATCCTGTCCATGGACAACAACCGGAACCTGGACCTGAACAGCATCATTGCTGAGGTCAGGGCCCAGTACGAGGACATTGCTCTCAAGAGCAAGGCGGAGGCCGAGGCACTGTACCAGACCAAGGTGAGCTGCACAACTCTCCAAGGTCATGTGTTCTGGGGCCTCTGGTCCATCCCATGACCCACCATGGCCTACATGCTCGCTAGGAGCACAGCATTGTCCAGGGTGCTGGGGAAGCCCCAGAGAAGGAAGAGATGGCAGCTCTGTCCTTAGGAACCATGAAGCCATCAGAGAAAACACACAGCTGAGTGCAAATGAGTGTGTCACAGAAACACGAACCTTGGGGAGACAGAGGTTAGGGAACTAGGTCTGGGTGGGGCAAGTAGGGAGCCATGTCCTTAGAGGCAGAGAGTTTTGAACTAATTCTGGGAAGAAGGAAAACCTGAGTAGTTAGAATCTCAACTCCCTTGTTAATGACAATAAATTATGGAGTCTCATCTGAGATCAGGTCACTCCTATCTTTTCATTCAAGCCCAACTCCGAGGAGAAAGGGGGAGGTTTGAGCCCCTTAGATCTTGACTCCTCTCATGGGTTGTGGGTGGGGAAATGAGTCTTCAGATAATTTAGTTTCTCAGATCAAAGTGGTGACTTCCTAATTGTCCTTGAGGTTTATCAGGTTCCTTCTCAAGGGAAACCCACACTCTTGAGACCTTATCTTGCCCCTCCCCCTGCCCCCTTGCTACCTCAGGGGCAGAAAGATTTGACCTGCAAGGGTGTGAGGAAGGGGGGCTTTCATGGCCTAGAAGACAACTCAGGCCAAGGCTTCTTGATAAAGGTGCGAACTCAAGTCCCCAGTCCCCAAATCTTTCTACATTCCAGCTTCCAGCCAGGATCAGGGATGGCTATGTGGCCCAATCATTCTGGATTGTCAGTGACCAGTGCTTAATCCCAGATTCCTTCTAGAAGAATTAGGCATAAACATAATGTGGGTTCATTTTTTTCTTGAGTTACCCACACCAGGATTTCTCCAGCTCAGGGCAAGCACTCACTGAGCAGAATGGCATCAGTGTCATCCCAGAAACAGTACTGTGAATGCTTATTATTACTCCCCTCTTGAAGGTGAAGAAGTGGGGTTCAAGGAGTTTAAATAACTTTCCAAGGTCATTTAGCTGATAAGTGATGGAGCTGGGTCTGAATCTACATGTCTGATGTTCCATAGCACTTAGACAGAAAGTCAGGAGGTGACTCTGGTTGAGGAGGATTTATGAGAAGGGCTTGGGATCCCTTGGGAGCTGAATGGCAGGAGTTTAATCTCCTGTCTCAGGAGGAGATGACTTGGTGTCAGAATCAGGGACTTAGTGCCCTGGTGAGGAGGGCTACTGTGCAGAGATGCAGAAGGCCACCTGACCTGGCACCAAAGATAAAACACAGGAGCGCAGTGAGAAGCGCCCCGTACCTTCCAGGGAACTTGGCATCTTTAAGAAGAACCCTGACTCTAGGACCATGCTGGAGCCAGATATTAGACAACTGGCAAGCCCAACCCCTCGGAGACAGACAGGCAGTGCAGAGTCACTGGAGTTCTGAATGTCACCTGTTCTTTGTGTTCCCCTTATGTCACTTGTCAAGGTCATTTAGCTGGTAAGTGATGGAGATTACCATATTCTGGGGTAAAAATGGAGTACTCTCTGTTGATTATTCAATGGATGACATCAAATGCAGGAATAATCCCAAACTAATAGATGACTCCAAAGATGACCCATGGTGATAGGATATAACCAAATCTACCCCCGCACTCCCATACGCACAAAATGTGCCTCCATGTCCAGCAAGACTGCCAGTAGCCTGGAACTCAGTTGAGCTATGAAGGGGAGGAAGTCCCAGAAAAAATAGGTTGGTGGCTCATCAGCTCCCTCTTTGGTTCACTTATTCATTCATTCATTCACCAGACCCCTATTCTAGCCAGACTCTGTGCTAGATACTGGGAATTCAGAAATAAAACTAAAGGTCCCTGCCACCCAGTCATTCTGAGTCTGATGGGAAAGACATTGAAATGTGTGGTCATAGTACAGAGTGGTAAGATCTACAGACTGGCATGCCAGGGACTATGGGCACAGATGGGCACCCAAGCAGGGACCAGTGAAGGCCTCCTGGAGAAAGTGAGTCTGCCCTGGCTGAGCTGGACCTGATTCGGGGAAAAGAGAGGATGAATGGGGAAGGGTTTTTTTAGCAGGAGGGAGGGGCTCGTGCACAGACTCAGAGATTTAAGAGCACATGGGCTCCTTATGGAACCTGAAACTGTTTGGCAGAGGTGCGGAATCAGGTAGGTGATAGATGAGGGCAGTAAGAACTGAGCCTGAAGAGCCTAATAGAGTCAGATCTCAAGGTACCTTGATGCCAGGCTAGGAGTTGTTTGAATCTTACCTTTACTTTGAGGCGCTATCAGCAGAAGAGTATCATAATCAAAGTTGTGTGTTGCAAAGCTGCAGTGTAGAGGATGTGAGACTTTCGACTGTCCTTATGGCCAAAACCTTCAGTGAGATCATCTCTGCTGAAGGCAGATAAATCAAGTCAAAGAACAGAAGTCTGAGCGGGAGGCTGTTGATAGGCCTGGTGAAGCTGGGGACCCCTACCCATTTCTACCACACTCCCCAGGCAAAGGCACGGCCCGCTAGGCTGAGCTTAGGTTCCTGTGTTGGCCCCTCTCACCCTAGTTCCAGGAGCTGCAGCTGGCGGCCGGTCGGCATGGGGATGACCTCAAACACACCAAGAATGAGATCGCAGAGCTGACCCGGCTCATCCAAAGGCTGCGCTCAGAGACTGAGAGTGTGAAGAAGCAGGTGAAGGGGCTTTGGGGTTTCCTGGCTCACTCCCAAGGGAGGGGTAAACTGTCAGTCACACATGCTTCCCCCATGTCCCTTCTTCTCAGGGTCTTCCATCTCAGAACTCCTTTCCTCAGATGGAGCCTCTGTTCTCATCCTTCCACACTTAGCTCTCACCTGAATCCTGGAATAATTGGAAAGGCCTTTTCAGAAAGCCAAGGGGCTGAGAATAACAAGCCTCTCAGTTCCAGGTTGACAGGACACTAACTCCATGGATGTGGCTTTGCTCTAGGAAGTGGGCAGGATAGAGCATGGTCCAACCACAGCAAGCACTTGGAGGGGGGCAGTGAAGGGAAGGGTACCTTAGAACACAGGGGCAATGCCACCTCCTGGTCCTCAGTGCTCCAACCTGGAGACGGCCATCACTGACGCTGAGCAGCGGGGCCACTGTGCCCTGAAGGATGCTCAGGCCAAGCTGGATGAGCTGGAGGCCGCCCTGCTCCAGGCCAAGGAGGAGCTGGCCAGAATGATGTGTGAGTACCAGGAGCTGATGAGCACCAAGCTGGCTCTGGACATCGAGATCGCCACCTACCACAAGCTGCTGGAGGGCGAGGAGTGCAGGTAGGTGATGGGAGGGCTCTTAGAATGTTAGGGCTGGAAGGACTTTTGGAATCCTCTGACTTAATTTCCCAGGTATGAGTGGCAGGCTGTTGGAGGGGTTGGAGATACTTTTTAGGTCACTTACAAACATAGCCTTAAACAGCATCCTGTCAGATAATAAGAGGTGATTTCCTTTACGGTTTTCTTTCCAATCTTCAGACTACAACAAGGAGAAAGCTTCAGCGTGGTGCTCTTGTATATATGACACTGACCTGACACTTGTAAATATCTCTATTAGTAAAGAGATGGTAGATCCTAGGTTCAAAGTCTCTGAGCAGACAATATCTAGCCAAAATTTTTTTGTTTTATTTATTTTCACTGCTACTGTTTTTGTCTTTTTTTGGTCCAGTGATGCCCTTTTTCTACGTACCCTGTTGATATAAAACTTCCTTTTAAGAGAAATACATTTTTTGTCATAGAAGACAGTCAATGAAAAATACTAAACATATAACAGTATGAGTTATATGTGATCATAGCAACAGTTGAAAGGGTAGTACATGAAGTGTTGACACTTGAAAATCCCCATTCTAACCTAGCATTATTTTATGAATGAGACCCAGAGAAGAGAACTTATTGGTCCTAAAGTCATAAAGTTAGTTCCTTAGTGGCAACTCCTGATGCCAGTATTTCTACACTTGTATTTATTCAGACAGTAGCCCCACAGGGATGAAGAAGTGGGCTGATGGGAAGCGCAGCAGGAGGGCCCCTGGGAGGTGGTGTTACCACAGGGGCTCCAGGGTTGCAAGTTCACACATCTCCTAAGGGGAGAGACCAGAGAGAGGTGCTTAGAGTCACCCAGGGCAGTTCATGCCACCTGGCCAGCTGGAGGACTTGTGGAGAACGCACTACCTGGCTGCTGGTTGCAGGCTGGGCTGAGGGTAACTCAGATTCCATGTGATGGAGATTCACCTGTGCCTTTTGTCCCCTTGCAGGATGTCTGGAGAATACACCAATTCTGTGAGCATATGTGAGTATTTCACACCCCTGAAAGAGTATTTTTAGCCTATTAATGAACACAAAGGAAGTGGTCCCCTACCACCAGGACCCCCATGGAACAGCCTGGGTTCTGCCTGCTAGAGCAACATTGTCCTAATCACCTCCTGTGCTGAGACCTGCCACCTCTTCCTTGATGGGGTCAGCTTCCCATCACATCCTGACGTTTCACACTTCCCCATTTCTGGCCCCTTCCCCAGAAACCTCACTCATAAGACTCTCAGCCCCACGCTCTTCTGCCACCCCCCATCCTGGCTTTGCTGCATGCCAGAAGCTGTGAGTAGGAAGAAGGGCACCTCCTCACCCGGAGTGAGACCCAGGTGTGCACAGAAACATCGTGCACAAGCAGTTGAGATGCTGCCCCAAAGGATTCAGCCTGGTCTCCTGAGAGAAGCCAGAAAAAACTCACCTGTATCAAGCACTCAGGAAATTCTTTGGAAAAAATTAAGAATGTCTTCTTAAGTTAAACGCAAGATTTGCTGGCTTACATGATGCTTAGGCGTCATCTGCTCTTTGGGGGGAAGCCCCTGCTACTCCTGTTTGTTCGAAGAATGAGAAGGCATTGGGCTTGGGGGTCCTGTGGGATCTGGGCTGATTCTCCTGGTGCTCAAGCTGCTCAGGAATTGAGCATATGTCACTAAAGCCAAGTCCCCAGTTGATGTGGAGTATTACTTAGGAGGGACACATTTAATCTAGTTAGAGCTGGGAGGCTGGAGAGGACTTTGGGTCAGTCCTGTCCTGGGACACACACTTATTAGTCCTCCCTCTGTCTTCCACAGCCGTCATCAGCAGCTCCATGGCCGGGACTGCAGGCACAGGAGCCGGCTTTGGGTACAGCGGCAGCGGGACCTATGGCTATCGGCCCAGCTCTGTTGGCGGGGGCTATGGCTTCCTGCTGGGGGGCTGTGTCACTGGCAGTGGGAACTGCAGCCCCCGCGGGGAGGCCAAAACCAGGTTGGGGAGTACAAGTGAAATCAAGGACCTGCTGGGAAAGACCCCAGCTCTGAGCTCACCCACCAAGAAGACCCCAAGATAAAGTGAAAGACAGCTGTCCAGACAGCTTGCTTTGGTTTCTCCTGGACTCCCTTTTTCAGGGATATTCCTCCATCACATTTGTCATCACCTCCTCCTTGCTTTTCTTCACCACTGTCATCTCTCGCAATTCTCTGCCTTAGTCTTTCTTAATGAGGAGTCAGGATGCTAGCCCATCCTTCTGCCTCCATACTTAGAGGCTTCTTAATGCAGCCTCCCCTTCCTGCAGAATTGCCAGGGATAAAGACTTGACCCTTTCCTGGCTGTAAGCCCCTCACAGATGAAGCTTTTGTCTCAAGGGCAATCCCAGTCCTCCTGCTTCCCCTTCTGTGCCCTGGTTTAGGTAGTTATTTGGCCATGTGCTCCTTGGGTACAGACAATTACAGGTCCCCTGACAGACCTGCAAGGACTGTCTCTTCTTAGATCAGCATCAGCTCTGGGGAAACCCTTGGGCATTAGCTGTATTTACCTTGCATGGTCCCTGCAGACTACAGCCAGGAGAAGCCCTGCTGACTGGCCCGTCGGTGAAGTGATTTGTGCTCTCAGCATGTGCGTTCTTGTCCTCGTTCAGGCCTTTCTTCCCTGCTTCCTCATCTTACCAATAAATTTATACAACTCATGCTGTTTCTCTCTCCTAAGGGAATCTACCTCTTAGGAAAAATCTCTTCTGTAAATAGAGGTCAATGTCCTGGAACCCGAGGCCCGGTGTCTTTCAAAGAACCCCAAAGTAACCTTTGAGCTGAGTGAAAGACATCCTTGCATGGATGGCAGGACCCCACGGTCACCTTCATTGGATTTTGTAATACTGAGGATTCATCTCTGTCCCCCATCTCCAGCAGATGAACCTTTGAAGTCACGCTTTTCTCAGGTCAATTCACGGGTGAATGGAAAATCTTTGAGAACGTCTAGATTGTTGGGACAGACAGGGAGCCAAGATTTGTCTTGTGGCAAAATTTAAAACTGGCCAAACAGAAAAACAGATATCGTATATTAACACATATATATGGAATCCAGAAAAATGGTACAGATAACCCTATTTGCAAAGCAGAAATAGAGATATAATCATAGAGAACAAATGACCTAGATGGAAAGGCAATCCAAAAAAAGAGAGGATATATGTATATGCATAGTGGATTCACTTTGCTGTACAGCAGAAATGAACACAACATTGTAAAGCAACTATACTCCAATTAAAAAAAATTGGCCAAGAGGCAGCAGAAGGCCAGTTCCAGAAAGCCTGGGGCTCAAGTTTTGGCTGCTCTTTGTTCTCTGGACAAAGATCAAAGGTAGATTCTGTTTTAATTAATGACCCATGTTCTCTTGATCCTTGGGGAAGTTTTACTGGGTTGAGGTGGACGTGAATGCACATGTATGTATGTATGAGTTGTGTTTAAGCGTGGGGGCCATCTCTGTTGCATGTCACTCAACTTCCAAAACACTCCTGTGCTCAGAGCTTTCTCATAGGCCCCCAGGCCAAAATCATGCTGGCAGCATGCAACAGGAAGCAAAGAGTAAGTGAGAGGCCAGCACACACTGAGACCAGGACTCACAGGTGCATCTGAACAGGGTCCCTATGGGTCCAGACAGAGTCCTAGAGTTCAGGTTGATAGCCTTGAATTCAGATTCAATCCCTGCAAATGGTGATCATGGGCAAAGCTTTCAACCTCTTTGAGCCTCATTTCTGTAGCTATAAAATAAGCAGAATTAACCACCAGATTGTAGTTAAGCTAAAATGAGGCAATATGAAGATGTTCTGTGCAATTTCTGGCACAAAGTTCATGCTTAGTAAATGTTAAGTGGAAACAGAATCTTGTTCTTGATCTTTGTGATTCAAACCATAATTAGCTCACTGAAAGGTGTTTCATTTCAGTTCAGTTCAGTTCAGTTCAGTCGCTCAGTCGTGTCCAACTCTCTGCGATCCCATGAATCACAACATGCCAGGCCTCGCTGTCCATTACCATCTCCCAGAGTTCACTCAAACTCACGTCTATCAAGTCAGTGATGCCATTCAGCCATCTCATCCTCTGTCATCCCCTTTTCCTCCTGCCCCCAACCTCTCCCAGCATCAGAGGGAGGGAGTTCCCAGAGTTTTCCAATGAATCAACTCTTCACATGAGGTGGCCAAAGTACTGGAGTTTCAGCTTTAGCATCATTCCTTCCAAAGAAATCCCAGGGCTGATCTCCTTCAGAATGGACTGGTTGGATCTCCTTGCAGTCCAAGGGACTCTCAAGAGTCTTCTCCAACACCACAGTTCAAAAGCATCAATTCTTCGGTGCTCAGCTTTCTTCACAGTCCAACTCTCACATCCATACATGACCACTGGAAAAACCATAGCCTTGACTAGATGGACCTTTGTTGGCAAAGTAATGTCTCTGCTTTTGAATATGCTATCTAGGTTGGTCATAACTTTTCTTCCAAGGAGTACGCGTCTTTTAATTTCATGGCTGCAGTCACCATCTGTAGTGATTTTGGAGCCCCCCAAAATAAAGTCTGACACTGTTTCCACTGTTTCCCCATCTATTTCCCATGCTGCTGGTAAAGCAATTAACAAAATCTAAACTTTAAAGAAACCATCTTATAAACTATATGCAGTTTATTGATTGCCCAAAGGAGAACTGGCTGGCTGAATAACTAGTCACAGGGAAGACACTCTTGGGGCCAGTAAAGAAAGGTGGTCAAGTCAAGGAATCTTTAGGAAGTAGCTATCACATGCCTGGCATGAGTTAGTGTTGGGGATATAGTGATATAGAAAAAGGCCCATGCTCCATTAAATAAGTCCTGGTTGCCCATTATATATAAAGTACTTTGTTATAAATGGGGGCTATTCTCAGCAATTAAATAGGTTGTCCCTCTCCTCATGTCAAGAGAAACAAAATGAATATACATATACAGCAAAAAGGTCTATGTCAAGAACAGATAATGTCAGCAAAACAGATATATATAAATATATATATCCATTTCCATCTATCTATCATCCTCAGTTCAGTTCAGTTGCTCAGTTGTGTCCGACTCTTTGAGACCCCATGGACTGCAGCACACCAGGCTTCCCTGTCCATCACCAACTCCTGGAGCTTGCTCAAATTCATGACCATTGAGTCGGTGATGCCATCCAACCATCTCATTCTCTCCTCTTGCCTTCAATCTTTCCCAGAATCAGGGTATTTCCCAATGAGTCAGTTCTTTGCATCTATCATTCTAGTTGTTGATTAATCTGACAAAACGAAAGGGTTGGAGAATTATAACTAGATCTCAAACAAAATGATTATGTCTTCTTTCAAAAAGCTTGGAGTGCATATGTGAATGTATCCTCTTGTACTGTCAAAGAAGCAAGGCAATGGCATATCCAGGCTATGACTTAATCTCTAGGTATATATCTAAATATTATCACTACATATTCTCAAATAGAAAAAAAAGTTTTCATTTAAATAAAATATATACAACTTTTTTCATTTCTAATGTGAAAAAGAAAATCACTTTATCATAAAAGATGGGAATAAAGTCAACAAAAAATTATTTGGGGAAAAGAAAAAGAAAAGGGTCCAAACTCTTAATGAGGGTCTTCCTACTGGTGTTAGTGGTAAAGAAACCATCTGCCAATGCAGGAGACATAAGAGACGCAGGTTCAATCCCTGGGTTGGGAAGATCCCCTGGAGGAGGAAATGGCAAACCACTCTAGTATTCTTGCCTGGAGAAACCCCATGGACAGAGGAACCTGGCAGGCTACAGTCCATAGGGTCGCAAATAGCTGGGCACGACTGAAGTGATTTAGCATGAACTTTTAATGAAGATGTAACCACAAAAAAAATGTAACCCAGGTGGGATATGGGCAACATAAGAAATCAGAGGCAGCACAGAGGAGAGTGGGAACTTCAGGGAGATCAGGAGAGGCTGGCAGAGGAGGCATCACCTATGGAGTTTTGAGAGGATGGAGCTTACTAGGCAGACAAGAAGAAGTGGGCATTGTACCCAGGGGCACTAGATGGTATAAGCAGGTCACGGTTGCCCGAGTGTGAAGAGGAAGGCTGAAGAGGTTCTGAAGGTGGAGAGGGAGGAGGCAGTGGCACCTGAAGCTGAGGAGGCGGGCAGCAGCCACATCAGAGAGGCCCTATGTCTGCTAAGGAGCTGGGATTTCATTCTGTAGAGCTCGTGGGAGAAGCCTAGATCTTGGGTGCCAGATAGACCCAACTGAGGGCCTCCTCCACCACTCACTCTGTGACTTCTGCCCCATGAGTCTCCATTTCCTCAGGTGTAAAAAGGGGTTAATAATAGTAGTTCCCTCGTAAAGTTGTCATGAGAATTACAGTTAATGAGAGAATGTAGGAGAATTCTTTAATTTAGTGACTGCCACATAGTATGTGTTCCATAAATGGTTGTTAATAAATCACTGTTACTATTATAGCTCTTACTATTACTAGGATACACTCTGCTTTCAAGAAGCTTAAGTGAGAGGAAAAGTAGAGAAGGTCTAATAAGGATAAGACACTTCACTAACAGGAACTAAGGATAAAGAGTATTGTCTATTAAGAGAGATTTCTATCACTTAACTTCTATGCTTGGATTCAGGTAATTAACACTGACTGCCCCTGTGGGAAAACCTTGAAGTCTCAGTGGTTTAACTTAACATGAAAAGGGGTCATTTCTCATTCCCAGTCTAAGGCATCTCATCTATATGGTTGTGACAGTGGATGTCTCAGGAGCCGAGGCTCTTGTGTTTTGTAGCCCTGTCACTTGGAACACCCGGTTTCCAGAGTTACTGGGGTAGGAGAAAAGAGAGATTCGAGAAGTATGCAGGCTGCTGACTGCCTCACTCTAGGAATGACACACTTTAATGCCACTCGCACTCAACTGGCCACCATGGCCCCAATCTCCAGCCAAATCCCAAAGGAGGCTGGGAAATGGGGAGGAGCCAAGGGCACTTGGTAGGCACTGGCAGTCTTTGGTACAACCTTCCTCAGTGTAGGGACAGACATCAGTTCCCACCAGAAGGTAACTCCATTGAGTGGTGTTGGGGTGATGCTGGCATCTGCCCTCCAGTCCACATAAACAACTTCCCTTTGGTTTTGACAGTGTAACTGGAGACATGTTGCTATCAACCAGATCAGTCTGCACATTATATTTATTACAGTTAGATCTCCTTCAGGTTTTTAAGGAGATACTGTAAATTTGTTTGGACTTGGAAACTTGTCTACTTAATAGTGGACTAGAGAAGACTTGTTCAATATTTCTTAAAGTATATTCCTTAAAACCCTGATTCCTATATTTGGTCAAGGAGAGGGGCTCTGTGACCTAAAAAAAGGTTTGGAAAGCCTTGAGTTTTTTATTATAACAGTACTTTATTTCTGATACTGGAATCAGCATTCTACTTTCTTCTCCAAATTTTTTTGGGAAAAAAAACAACACTCATACCAACAGTGGGAAGGGGGAGGGGAAATATTGGAGTGGGAGGTACAAACTTTCAGGTGTAGGGTAGACTCAAGGACATATTGTATAATGAGGGAAGATAGCCAGTGTTCTGTAATAATTGAAAATGTTAAGTAAAATTTTTTAAAAACTCACTTATAAAAATTATATATAGCTTTTATTATGCTGAGGTATGTTCATTCTATTCCTGCTTTCTGGAGGGTTTTTTTTTTTTTTAATCATAAATGGATATTGAATTTTGTCAAAGGCTTTCTCTGCATCTATTGAGATAATCATATGGTTTTTATTTTTCAATTTGTTAATGTGGTATATTACATTGATTGATTTGCAGACATTGAAGAATCCTTGCATCCCTGGGATAAAGCCCATTTGGTCATGATGTATGATCTTTTTAATATGTTGTTGGATTCTGATTGCTAGAATTTTAAAGGAATTTGCATCTATGTTCATCAGTGATATTGGCCTGTAGTTTTCTTTTTTTGTGGCATCTTTGTCAGGTTTTGGTATTAGGGTGATGGTGGCTTCATAGAATGAGTTTGGAAGTTCACCTTCTGCAATTTTCTGGAAGAGTTTGAGTAGGATAGGTGTTAGCTCTTCTCTAAATTTTTGGTAGAATTCAGCTGTGAAGCCATCTGGACCTGGGCTTTTATTTGCTGGAAGATTTCTGATTACAGTTTCAATTTCCGTGCTTGTGATGGGTCTGTTAAGATTTTCTAGTTCTTCCTGGTTCAGTTTTGGAAAGTTGCACTTTTCTAAGAATTTGTCCATTTCTTCCAAGTTGTCCATTTTATTGTCATATAGTTGCTGATAGTAGTCTCTTATGATCCTTTGTATTTCTGTGTTGTCTGTTGTGATCTGGTCAATGGAACAAAATACAAAGCCCAGAGATAAATCCACACACCTATGGACACCTTATCTTTGATAAAGGAGGCAAGAATATACAATGGGGAAAAGACAATCTCTTTAACAAGTGGTGCTGGGAAAACTGGTCAACTGCTTGTAAAAGAATGAAACTAGAACACTTTCTAACACCATACACAAAAATAAACTTAAAATGGATTAAAGATCTAAACGTAAGACTAGAAACTATTAAACTCCTAGAGGAGAACATAGGCAAAACACTCTCTGACATAAATCACAGCAGGATCCTCTATGACCCACCTCCAAGAATATTGGAAATAAAAGCAAAAATAAACAAATGGGACCTAGTTAAACTTAAAAGCTTCTGCACAACAAAGGAAACTATAAGCAAGGTGAAAAGACAGACTTCAGAATGGGAGAAAATAGCAAACGAAGCAACTGACACACAACTAATCTCAAAAATATACAAGCAACTCCTGCAGCTCAATTCCAAAAAAATAAACGACCCAATCAAAAAATGGGCCAAAGAACTAAATAGACATTTCTCCAAAGAAGACATACAGATGGCTAACAAACACATGAAAAGATGCTCAACATCACTCATTATCAGAGAAATGCATCAAAACCACTATGAGGTACCATTTCACGCCAGTCAGAATGGCTGCGATCCAAAAGTCTACAAGCAATAAATGCTGGAGAGGGTGTGGAGAAAAGGGAACCCTCTTACACTGTTGGTGGGAATGCAAACTAGTACAGCCACTATGGAGAACAGTGTGGAGAGTCCTTAAAAAACTGGAAATAGAACTGCTATATGACCCAGCAATCCCACTGCTGGGCATACACACTGAGGAAACCAGAATTGAAAGAGGTACATGTACCCCAATGTTCATCGCAGCACTGTTTATAATAGCCAGGACATGGAAGCAACCTAGATGTCCATCAGCAGATGAATGGATAAGAAAGCTGTGGTACATATACACAATGGAGTAACTCAGCCATTAAAAAGAATACATTTGAATCAGTTCTAATGAGGTGGATGAAACTGGAGCCGATTATACAGAGTGAAGTAAGCCAGAAAGAAAAACACCAATACAGTATAATAATGCATGTATATGGAATTTAGAAAGATGGTAACGATAACCCTGTATGCGAAACAGCAAAAGAGACACAGATGTATAGAACAGTCTTTTGGACTCTGTGGGAGAGGGTGAGGGTGGGATGATTTGGGAGAATGGCATTGAAACATGTACATATCATATGTGAAACGAATCGCCAGTCTAGGTTCAATGCAGGATACAGGGTGCTCCGGGCTGGTGCAGTGGGATGACCCAGAGGGACGGTATGGGGAGGGAGGTGGGAGGGGACTTCAGAATGGGGGACACGTGTACACCTATCACGAATTCATGTCAACGTATGGCAAAACCAATACAATATTGTAAAGTAATTAGCCTCCAATTAAAAAATAAATTTATATTAAAAATTATATGCTTATATTAGAAAATTCAAAAATATTAAAAAGTATAAGAAAAAGAATTAGAATTTCACTTCCCAGTCACCCTGTGAGAAAGCACTGAGTGTTGCTCACTCTGGTGTAGCAGGAGCACTAAGTGTTTTAAGTGATCCTGCAATAAGATGCTTCCTTAACTCTTTTTTTTTCAACCCAGCAATGAACCCACCCCTACAGTTTTTTTCTACATGATGTCTATTAATTTCCTTAGAATTAGTGTTCTGGGGCAAAAGAGACCCACTGGCAAATCCTTGCTTAAACAGTTTCGTCCATGTTAGACTGCTGACCTCTAGTTTCAGAGGGTGCTATTTCCGGCCCCATCCAGCAATCCAGGGGTGGCTGTCTCTCAGAACTAGTGGCAGAGTTGGTCACAGGGCCTGAGGTGACACAGCGAGCTGCCGTCAGGGGCAATGAGAACCCTGCTTATCAGGCTTCAGCCACGTTTCGACCTGCCCATGTCCTCACGTATCTGATGTCTCTGAAGCCTGGATGTGTCACTTTTGCCTTTTCATAATCTCTAAGGTGAGCCTGAGGGTTGAGGAGTTCTTGATTCATCCAGCCAGTTGACCCTTCACTGGAGGATAAGAAAAGGTCATTTACCTGTTCCCTTACCTGTTCCTGCCTAGGGGTGGCCAACACCGACCTCTGGGCAGAAATGGCTTGGTCTCAGATGGCTAAGTGTCTCAGCTTCTTAGAAGGTGTCCAAGAAAAGGGAGACTTCAAAGGTTCCTTTTGAAAGCCAGGGGCGCAGACACACTGGCATTCTGGTAGCAGGTACCCCATGTGAGCTGTTCACACTCTTGGAGTGTGTTCACTCGGTCCATTCTCTGCACCAGGCTCTATGTAAGTTACAATTCTATGTAAGTTTTTCCTGCTTCAATTTAAAACCTTTTTTTAAACTCAGTGACCAGAACTTATAAACTAATTTTTGTGTTCATAGGGGAAAAAAAAACAAAAACAACCACTGGCTAAAATCATGGGGCAGAGGGAGAAATCTCATTTTCATGAGATTGTGGAAAGCACAATCCTGAGTTTCTTGAATGGCCTAATGATCACCCAGTCACACTGATGTCCTCCCCTTTCTGGAGAGAATGGACTATAGCATCTCCTCTTAGGTAGCAAAGAGAGCCCACCTCTTGCCCTCCAGAACACCACAGACTCCTCTATCTGTTTATCTGTGGCTGGCGCCACCTTCCAGCACTCACCACTGTCCCCAGAGCCTTGTTCCCTGTGGGGTAAACACCTTGGCTGTTATTATGTTCTGTGATTGGTTCAGTGGAGGCTGTGTCAGTCATCTACCCCCAGGCACTATCTGGCTGGCCCATTAGGGTCCCAAGGGAAGCTGAGGCTCCACCGAAGAGTAGAAGACACAACACGAGCTTTGTCCTGACCTCCAGTCTGTTTCACATTTGTCCTGAGTATCTCTGATACCAAGGCCTTGGCTCAACTCAGGGGAGCAGGGAGGGAAGGACCTTAATCCAGAGGGACCTGTCAATCTGATGGAGGAATAGGATAGAGTTCTAGGACTCAGACAGACTGAGCTATAAGAGCGATGAGACAGAACCCCCTGGATGCCAGAGGAGCAGGAAGGAACTGTTTCTCACGGAAGAGAAGAATTGAAGGCAACTTCAGTTGGAAAAAAGGAAGTTGAGTTAGATTGAAGAAAGATGCTCCTGAGCTTACATGGAATCAGGTTCTAGAACTGAATTCTTAATTTCAGACTCGGGGAGTCGTCCTTGGGCTCTCCTGACCTGTTCCTGAGAGTCCATCACGTGTTGATCCAGAATCAGAGATGTCAGGGCAGCAAATGTCCTGACCAAAGTTTCCTTGATTGGAGGAATGATCCTCTTCTACTATTAAAAACAAAACATAAAACTCAAACAAACAAACCAAAGACAAATCAAAAACCTCCAAACCAAACCAAACAACAATGAAACAACCCCTAAACCTAAGGAAAGGCCGTCTTCCTAAAGTTCTCCCGTGCCATCTCCCCAGGCCGCCTTCTTCCCTCCATCCTAGATAACATCTCCCCAACTCGTGTTCCAGAAATGCTTTTCTGGAGAAAGCTTTTAGCTCTGGCCCAAAACCATCTGTCAGCACTTGTGACCAGAGCTCTCACTAGCCTTGTTTGTCACCGTGTCTGGTCTCCCAGATTGAGAAGTCCCTTCAGACAGATCAGAAGTTTCTACCCTTGGAACTTCCTTCTGGGTAGAGAGCAGGGGACAGACTAAGGAGGACTCTCTGGAATATTCTTGACCTTGTTCATGTCCTTCTGAAGCAGAACCAGCCTGGACATCTGTTACCCTATTACCCTGGTCCCTCCTCTACTCAAAGAGGCCAGACCCACTGAGAACTTCCACTGGAGATCTGGGCAGGGATAACCCCAGTGATTGCAGGGCAGTGAGGGGAGATAAGGCAGCCAAATTACTATAATGCAGGAGATAAGCAGAGCAAATGCAGGGTTCCGGACCATTTTATAGGGAATTCATGGGGAGTTCAGGGTGGAAGAGACAAAAATCTCAGAAGGGAGATGGTAATTTCATAAATGGAGAACCAAGAGGCCCTAGGTGGCCTGAAAGATATTCATGAACTACATATTAGGCTGACTCCAGCCGGCCCAGCCCTCTGACTATTTAAGGACTGAGCAGGGACAGAAAGCCCAGCTGCTCTGCGCCTGTCCACCCAGCAACCCCTGACCTCCACCTCTCAGCCATGAACCGCCAGTTAAACCTCTACCCTGGTGGGGAGCGCCTGGCCTTCAGCGGCTGCTCTGCCATCATCTCCAGTCGGGTCAGCAGCAGCACTGCCTCATTCCGGGCCAGCGGCATCAAGGGCATGGCCACCTTCGGCAGCAGAAGCCTCTTCAACTGTGGGGGCGGCAGGCGCCCGGCCCTGAGCTCCGCGGCCGGGAGGGGTGGCTCCGCACTGGGTTCCTGCGCGGCCACGGGTGGTGGCCGCCGGGGAGGCTTCGTGGGCACCGTCTTCGGCAGCGCGGGGCTGGGGCCCGCGTGTCCATCCGTGTGCCCTCCGGGCGGCATCCCTCAGGTCACCGTCAACAAAAGCCTCCTGTCCCCCCTCAACGTGGAGCTGGACCCAGAGATCCAGAAAGTGCGCGCCCAGGAGCGGGAGCAGATCAAGGCTCTGAACAACAAGTTCGCCTCCTTCATTGACAAGGTTGGTGCTGGAGCGTCTACCGGTCCGTGCCTTGATGACCAGTGTACATGCGGGTCTCACTCTGCCCCTGCCACTGGCGTGGGAACTTGGGCAAGTTAGTTATGCTCTCTGAACTTCCCTTGCCTCTTGTGTAAAATGGGCACAAGAGTAGCTCTAACCCATAAGGTTATAATGAGGATGAACTGGATGTTTCTGAGGTGCTTAAAACAGTGTCTGGCATACCTTCACCCCACCTCCCCCTTAAAGGGGAGCTTCATTCCTTCCTTGCAGGAAAAGACTCAGGAAAGGGAGGATGGTGTCAGGGGCAGGAGATGCATAATGGGCCCCCTGAGGGCTCTCACTACCAAACAGAGAGATGGGTTTGCAGTTCCAGGACAGGGGGTGTCCCAGGACAGGATGGCTGGTGGGTGAGAAAGACCTGGAAGGTGGGAAGTGGGATAAGGATGTAAACTAGGAAGGTTTTTGGAGGAGTTGAGAGGAAAGGGCTAGAACAGTGAAGGTGCTGAGGGGAGGAGATTTGGAAGGAGGGCATGTCAAATTATGTGTGTGTATGTTGTGTAGGTGTGTGTATGTCCAGAAATTGGGGCAACAGAGAAGATGGCTCTGGAGTCATAGGCAGTGATCCCGCTGAATGGGAGGAGACAAAGAATGGGCTTCTCTCGTCTCCACCTGGAAAGATCTAGACCATGAGGGATATGATACTAATAATAGCTGACACTCCTCAGTGCCTGGTGCTGACCCAAGTGGTTCTCATTTATCAACCCGTGATTCAGTGATCACTCTATCTTGCAGAAGCTCAAATTAAGATAGAGGGAAGCTAAGAAATGTGCCCGGGTAATAGAAGAGGCAGCGACAGTAGCCTATGTCCCTCCCAACTGTACTTGGGAAGAGGAAGTGATGTATTGGAGGACAGAGGGCAGTGGAAGAAATAACTAAAGAGATTGGTAAGAAGAGGAATGTTGGCATAGCAGAGGCCTGACGTTATTCAGTACAAAAATGAGAAACCTTCCATCAAGTATGAATAGATTTGTAAAGATGTGATTGTTGTTCAGTTGCTCAGTTGTGTCGGACTCTTTGCGACCCCATGGACTGCAGCACACCAGGCTTCCCTGTCCTTCACTATCTCCCAGAGTTTGCTCAAACTCATGTCCATTGAGTCAGTGATGCTATCTAACCATCTCATCTTCTGTCATCCCCTTCTCCTGTCCTCAATCTTTCCCAGCATCAGGATCTTTTCCAATAAGTTGGTTCTTTGCAACAGGTGGCCAAAATATTTGAACTTCAGCATCAGTTCTTTCAATGAATCTTCAGGGTTGATTTCCTTTAGGATTGACTGATTTGATTTCCTTGCTGTCCAAGGGACTGTCAAGAGTCTTTTCCAAAAAAAAAAAAAAAGTCTTTTCCAACACCACAATTTGAAAGCATCAATTCTTTGGCATTCAGTCTTCTTTATGGTCCAGCTCTCACATCTGTACATGGCTATTGGAAGAAGCATAGCTTTGACTATACATACCTTTGTTGGCAAAGTGATGTCTCTGCTTTTTAATGTGCTGTCTAGGTTTGTCATAGCTTTTCTTCCAAAGAGCAAGCGTCTTAATTTTGTGGCTGCAGTCACTGTCTGCAGTGGTTTTGGAGTCCAAGAAAATAAAATCTGTCACTGCTTCCATTCCCCTCCACCCCATCTATTTGCCATGAAGTGATGGAACCGGATGCTATGATCTTACTTTTTTGAATGTTGAGTTTAAAGATGCGACAATCTGCTTCCAAAACCAATGAAAGAAACAAACCAGGAGCAATTTAGACTGCATATAAGAAAGAACATGCAAATTACCAGAGTGACTTTCCAGTGCCATTCCCCAGTCACTATTTCTTCCTGCTTCTCATTTCCCTTCACTCCAAAAACACCAGCATTTATAGCAAAAGATGCTGCCTTAACCACATGGTAAGTCATGGTGGCAGATGATAGACAGCATTGCTTACACCCACTTCCTGATTTCATTTAAAACTGAATCCTGTTTCTTGTCTTAGAGACAAGATGGGCGTGTCCCTCTGGCTGAATCCACTCTCTGAGGAAACTTGCTCTTTCCTGACTCCCACTGCAGGATGATACCTTCTGATTTCTGGGGCCCTGTCCTCACTCTTGAGAGGCAAGAACACTTGGGGGGGATTTGGGGGCTATGACCACCTTTGGTTTCCAGGTGAGGTTCCTGGAGCAGCAGAACCAGGTGCTGGGGACCAAGTGGGAGCTGCTGCAGCAGCTGGACCTGAACAACTGTAAGAACAACCTGGAGCCCATCCTCGAGGGCTACACCAGCAACCTGCGGAAGCAGCTGGAGACGCTGTCGGGGGACCGGGTGAGGCTGGACTCGGAGCTGAGGAGCATGCGTGATGTGGTAGAGGAATACAAGAAGAGGTGAGTGGAGAGGTGGATTAACACCGCTCGAAGGTCTTGATTGTAGATGAGGTTGTGATTTGGAGCCAGCAATTTTGTCTTCTTGAATCCTGTGCTGATATCATTACTACTCTTTCTTGTAAGGGAGGGAGAGAGATCTAGACAGGATGAAATGGAGGAAGAGAAAAGATCTACCCAAAATGGTGCTCCAAATTGCCCAGGAGATGATGTGCTCATTTTAAACATTGGAAATGGAAGAATGTGGGGTGGAGGGGGAGAGAATTGTCTCAAAACCAGATGAACAACCCAAATGGCTTTGTAGCTCCTCCTGAGTGAGGTTTTCTATAGGAGTTTCCAGGACTCCTATAGAAGGAGACATCCTTCCAATCTCAGAACACATCTTAAAGCTAAGCAAAAATGAGTTTTTAAGAGTTTTTTTTTTTTTTTTTTTTTTTTATGGTGAGGCATCTCCATGCTGCTGAATCCCACTATTAAAGAGAACAGTTGAGAGTGTGCTTGGATGGGAGATGGTTTCTCCTTCTAAGTTCAACCTATGAGGAGAGAGAGTGATGCCCCATGCCTGGTGTGATCTGATATTTTGGTGTTTTGCTTCCAGGTGTTAGGATTTTTGGGGATAAGTGATTTCTTCCACAAGGTGGTGAAGATGGTTGGAACTGGGCTTTTTTTCTTGGTTCACTTGTGATCTGCCCATCCATCTCTACTGAAGTCCCCCTGAAGTGGAACTCTGGCCTGAGCTCTGTATGGAGCCCCTGAAGGTGGCGGTGATGTAGTCCTGGCCTTCTGAAAGCACACAGATTGTGGGGACAGGCTTAAAGAACACCTCCAGAGAGCCCCCTCTTTAAATATGTGAACATGCTCAAATACAGTTTCCAAAATTTTGGTTCATTTAATTTATAGAGGGCATCTACCATCTAGCTTAATTGGAAATCTAGCTTTCGTTGTCAAACCAGAGAAATAAGAGTTGCTTTCTATCAGAAGAAGTGTGGCTTCATATCTAAAATCGAATCAAAATATAAACATTCACTGAGGACTATTTTAAAATCCACTCAGCAACAAACTAAGGGTGACATCTTGTACGGTAGGTTATTGAAAACATTAAAGATGAAAAGAATGCAGATTTAACATAATTAATACATCTATATTCTAAAACAAGATAAATCCATGTGTACTTTGTCATGGTTTAACTTTTAATTATACATTTTAATCTGTTTTTAAAAGTTATATGTTATTTATTAAGTCCATAGTAATGTAAAATGCAGTTTTTCTTTATAAACGTTGTATGTGTATATTGAAGTCTGATATTCAATTTTTAGAAGTAAATGATGAGAAGTTATTTATAATACAGGAATGTCATCAATTCTGGTAGCCCTCATCATCAAACTCTCCCAATGTATTTTATGAAGTAGAAAGATATAAGGTGCTAAAAGCTAATTGGTCTTCAATTAGCATATACTTTTATTTTTGTTAATAGGATGGATATAATGTGATAACATGTAAGATAATATGAGATAAAATTGCGATGGAAACAAGTATTTCATAGTATAACTTGATAGAAAGGAGTTTTTCAATTATCTTTTGAATAAAACACATAGAATCTGAGATAAATCATATAAGCTATTTCCTGTGTTTTACCCAGTGCAACTAGAAAAATCTGGCAGTCTCAGAAAATGCTCCACTGTTTAAATACTTTAAATAGCCCACTTCACTAACCTGTACTACTTCAGCCTTCCAACACAACTTAATTTTCTTGGCAGCCAGTGCCATGGCTTAGGAAGTAAAAAGCTGAAAAGAACTGCTCAAGTTAACGTGTATGAAAAATAGCCCTTTTGGGGGCACAGATCATTTCTTTCCAATGCTCTGTTTTGTTTGCTCTTGCAAATATCCTGTATTATGTTCTTTAAAGAATCTTTTTATCCTTTTTAAACAAAAGGTCGCATGGATAGGAGGCAAGGCAAGAGGGGAAGAGGGAATGTGAGACCCCAGCCCCACACTCCTTCCCCACCTACCCCTTTTCTGCTTATATATTTATACTCTATCTACAAGCCCCTGGGGGAAGATGACATGTTCTTTGATAATAGTAAGGGATGGAATAGTGAGATCTTTAAGTGAAATGATCGGTGCTCTTGACCCTCCAAGCTACAATATGTGTGATGAGAATATCTCACCCCCATCCAAACACCCTATTTCCAAGACCTTGCTTCACCTGTGTAAGAAACAGGCATAACTTACAGAGTGAAGGTGGGAATAGCATTTTTTTTTGGTGCCTGGGAGGTTTCTCCCCTGGCTAGGGCTCATACCAAGGTGCCAGCTGGTGGTGAGGGGGTGACTTTCGGCTGTCACGAGGAAGGTGGGACAGCAGAACGTGCATGATGTCTCCATCACAGATGCATTCCCAAGTAGATACATTTTAGGGTAGCCTGACCATGAGCGTAGGAGCTGCACATTGTTTCCTTTAAAGCTGTCCTTGTCACACCCGCTTTGAGAAGGCTCTCCGTGCCCTGGGGGAACGTACAGTGCAGGTTGTGGGTCACTGCCTTGCAGCTTTTGGCACAGAGGCGATTGCTCACTGCTCAGTGAGCATTTGCAGAATGGAACTGTCCCACTGGTGACGCTCCTTTCTCTTGCCCCACGCAGGTACGAGGTGGAGATTAACAGACGCACAGCTGCTGAGAATGAGTTTGTGATGCTCAAGAAGGTAAGAGGCGGGTGGGGAGGGCGGGAAGAAGCCGGGGGGCTCCCTAGGCGCCTGGCATGAGGATGTTTGTAGGATGAGGAAAGGCCCTTAGGGGTCACTTAGTCTCTAGCAGAGATGGCTAGGATTCTAATGTCCCACTCATCTCTTCAAGCCCCTTGCCCGGGCAGTGTGCTGCTTCCAGAAGCTTTCAACTTTAGATCCAGGTGCAGCCGTGGCCTTGCACAGGGATCGGGCCCTCCCTGTGAAGCATGGCGGAAGGGGACAGAGCAGGGAATCTGGGGCTCCTTGTGGCAGGAGGGAGGGCAGGGGGAGAGACAGGTCCCTCTCTGTGTTCCCCAGGACGTGGATGCTGCCTACATGAACAAGGTCGAGCTCCAGGCCAAGGTGGACTCCTTGACAGATGAGATCAAGTTCTTGAAGTGCCTCTATGAAGGGGTAAGGACCCTGCTGAGCTCTCTGGTGTGGTCTGTTCCTCTTGCAAGTGGTTTCTGGCCCTTGGCCTGGATGGTCACATGACCAAAGGTTGGCAGAGAGGCCTTTTGACCTCTGTACTGACCCACATTGTCAGTACAGCTGCCATTTGCTGAGGCCCTACTATGTGCTGAGCAGTGGGGGTAGGCTTTGAGGAGACCGTGATGGAGGAGAAATGATTCCTGTCCTCTAGGAATCCATAGTCCGGTAGGGAAAACAGCATGTAAATGAGCTTTGGGAGAGCAGCGGAATGGTGAATTCTGCCTGAGGTGTCAGTGAAAGTTCCAGGAGAAAGGTGAGCAAGATTCCCGTGGGTGCAGGGAAGGGCATGGACTCCAGCCTTCTGAAGGAGCAGAATGAGGGGAGACCTGGAGCTGGAGTTGTGCTAAAGTATGAGGGGCCCAGAGTAGTGGGGGTTCATTGGTGACTCTAGAGGACTGAGTGCCACATAAGGAGTTCAGACTGATCCATGGTGGCTGTTGGGACAGAGAGGGTGGGTAGGGTGGGAGGAGTCCTGCGTGTGTGATGGAGAGGGCAGTCCCATGCTGGGTGGAAAGCTCCATGTTTTCATCTCACACCCACAGGCCTGAGCACTGCAGGCCTCTGCTGAAGGCAGAGCTCATGTGCCGAGGAGGGGCAGGAAGGGGAAGCAGGGGATTTGCTGGAGAGGATCAAGAAAAGGGACCCCCCCCCCTTGGGAAACCTTTAACTGAGTCCCCTCCCCTAACTGTCCTCCAGGAGATTGCTCAGCTCCAGTCCCACATCAGTGACACATCCGTCATCCTGTCCATGGACAACAACCGCGACCTAGACCTGGACAGCATCATCGCCCAGGTCCGCGCCCAGTACGAGGAGATCGCCCTGAAGAGCAAGGCCGAGGCCGAGGCGCTGTACCAGACCAAGGTGAGCTGAGGCCCAGAGACCACACTACCACCCTGGCATCATGCGTGCACGTGTGTACTTGTGTGTGCATGCACGTGTGTTGGGGCTGGGCAGAGACTTCCTGCTTCTTGGAGTTGGGCCTTGTGGAAGTGCCTTCCTGTGGTCCAGAGAGATCCACCACAGTCTTGGCAGGTGTTAGGGGTCGTGTGTGGGCTTAGCCCTTCCCCAGCCAAGGCCCTTGCTGACAGCTGAGGCCACCTCAGTCACAGCTTCAATGAGATTCTGACGCCGTTTCTGTGGACAATCCACTATCTCAGCTTTCCTTCTGTTTCCAACTTTGTCAAAACGAGGACAGGAAATTCAGACTCCATCAGGGCTCTCATGTTTGAGAAACCGAGGATCCTGTTGAGCTGGGGCTGGGCCTTCCTATTCAGAAGGAAAGGGTTGTCTTTCTCCCCCTCCCTCTCCCCTCCTCCTCTTGTGCCTGTGCTGCTTAGATAAAGAGAACGGTGCCCCATCACTCTCCCTCTCCTCCAACACCCTAAGGGCTGAATTCTCAACTGTCCTGTGCTCTTCATCTCTTGTTCCCCAATCTCAGATCCAGGAGCTGCAAGCCACAGCGGGCCAGCACGGGGATGACCTCAAACTCACCAAGGCTGAGATCTCAGATCTCAACCGGATGATCCAGAGGATCCGCTCAGAGATTGGGAACGTGAAGAAGCAGGTGGGTTCTATGAAAGGAGTCAGCTGACAGCACTCATTGGTTTGAGACCAATTATGGTTTGGTACAGTCAGTATGAGAGCAGTTGTACCAGACTATACAAATGAGAAGAGCATCCTGCCCTTCCCAGCACGGTGAGGATCTTGCACCAATCTGTATGAGGCTCATTATTTAAAAGGGTAAAACACGGTCTCTCAGGAGAGAACAGTAGGAATCCATATGGAAAAATGTAGCATCCTTTGTTGGGCATCACACTCCCTAAGTGCTGCAGGGCTTCCAAGGGGCTCTGGATGAATGGGGACCCGAGTGAGGCTTCCTGTAGGAGGTGGATTACCTTGGGATGGAAGGCAGAAAGGAGAGGAAAGGGGGTCTGGTGAAGGAACCCACAGGAGCAGTGGATGTGAGGTGGGCATGTGTGCTAGAAGGAAAGACACCCACCCTGAGCAGAAGGTCCATGATGGGTGGGTGGCAGGGAGCAGGACACCCTAGGTAGGAATGGGTGGATTATGGGCAGTCTTCAAAGAGGGCAGTGGACCTTAGACCCAGTGCAATTGGTGAAAGGGTTTGGAAATTTCCCAGGATGAGTCTGTGCCAGAGGAAGGAGAGCCAGCAGTGCATTTTAGAAGTGGAGAAGGAAGACCGCCATCGCACCTTGACCCACACACACCCCCAACACTAGTCTTGGCACAGGGCTCTGCTCAGGTTTGCCCTTTCCTGTGGCTGTCTGTGGGGGGCACTACACTGAACGCAGCCCATAGGAACACAATACAGGGCCACGCTTGTGATTCCAAAGCAAGCAAACTCATGAATCTCCCAAAGTTTGTGGAGTTTGGTGCAAGGATTTAAGGTCTCAGCTTCCTGGACAAGTCAAGTTCCCTATCTCCTTCCCTCCTCTGTCTTGCTTGTGCACGTACATATGTGCACACACACACACACCCCTCCTCCAGCAGTGGAAAGAAGAGAGATAGACTAATTAAGAACCTATGATGTTTGTATTTAATCAAATTCTGCATAAATGAAAGAAAAACACAAGGTGTTTGAAGCTACCTTTGATACCCAATTACTCTATTTATCTGATAAAATGCTCTGTGTACCTGTTTAGGCAAACTTATTACCAGAAAGTGACATTTGTGATGAAAAGGCCACCGTGCTTTGGAGGTCAGGGGAGATGTCCTCCTCGGGGAGCCAGTGGAGGTCACTGTTGATGCTTGGTCCCCAAGATGGCTCCTCTTGAGGGTTCTCAGCCAAGGTGCTTTCCTGCCTTTTGACCTCTCCACCAAAGAAGCCCACATTTAAACATGCAGACTCTGCATCCAGTGGCTCCAGAATGCAGCTGCTAATTGTTTCAAAGGAACCAACATTTCAGGTCCTCCTTTCAACTCATGCCACATTCACAAGACCCAAGCTTCTGGAGTCCCCCAGGTTCACCTGCAGGATCTCGGTCAGTGAGAAAGAACAGAGGATAGTTTGGTGGAATTTGAGTTGTAGAGTTTATTGCATCCTCCCAAATAATCAGGTCTCCACAGTCCTGAGGATGGTGGTGCTTTTCCCTGGTTCAGTAGCTGGGTCCTAGGTTCTTCTGCTGAGGCTGTGAACACTCACCCGAAACACAGTGGATGCTTGTACTGCTGGGGGCCTGCCTGGCTGAGGAGGATAGCGCCACCTGGACAGCAGTGAAAAATTCCATTTGGCCTCAGGACCAGCTGCTGTCCTTGGGGTGAAGCAACTTTGACTCCAGAAGAAGGGGACAGATCCTTAGATCCCACCAAAGCCTAACCCAGGGACTGGCAAACACGCTCATGACTGAAAGGCCCAAGACACCCCCTCCATCTGCCCAGCTTCCCCTGGATGCAGCGCTGAGGCCCACCTGCAGTTTGCTTCTGCAGGTAACACCTAAAAGTGAAGTTTGTGAACTAGTAACACCTGTTAGTTATGCAAAAGTATTATTGGAAGCTGTTGCCTTATAGCATGAGTCTCTGCAATTTGGGAGGCCAGATCCTCTGTGGGATAGGTTTATTGGATAGACATTTTATTAATAGGAACTTGATTGGTCCCTATTTTTTTCACTATTTACAGTATCTCCCAAGATATCTTTTACACTATGGGGTAGAATTAAGGCCAGTGACCCAGAGACTTTTTAGGGTTGGTAGACTTTTTAAGGTTGGCAGAACAGCCGATGTTATACACTAGGAGGGAGACGATGGAGCCATGTGCCCATCTGGCCACTTTCTCAATCAATACCTTTCCCCTCCTCTCTCCCAAGATAAGGGCACTCCACCTTTACATGCCATGGCATGAGCTGGACTGAACTGTGCCTGGAGTTGGGGGGAAGGACAGATTCTAGACATCACCTCTAGTGATGTTCACAAAATGGGAAAACCAGAATGACCTCAAAGCATTTACCATCAATCAGGATCAAAAGAAGGGAGGTCTTCTGAGCAGGATCTCAGAGCTATGTTCTGACCCAAAGCACTGAATCCATTTGGCCCTCAGTGCTCCAATCTGGAGATGGCCATCGCCGATGCTGAGCAGCGGGGCGACTGTGCCCTGAAGGACGCCCGGGCCAAGCTGGATGAGCTGGATGCCGCCCTTCTCCAGGCCAAGGAGGAACTGGCCAGGATGATGCGTGAGTACCAGGAGCTGATGAGCACCAAGCTGGCCCTGGACATGGAGATCGCCACCTACCGCAAGCTGCTGGAGGGCGAGGAGTGCAGGTGAGGGGGAGGATGTCTTTTGTTTGGAGCATTATCTCTGTGCTTTAGTAGGAAGGTAGAGGGCAAACAGTTTGGTTTTGTTCAGGTCCTACTGAGGTGAAACTCTATTAAAATGGTTTTGACATGGTGCGGTAGGAAAGACCAGAGTTAGACAGCAGGAAGGACAGGACTGTAAACATCCCAAACAGGTGGCACAGGAGGAATCGAAGACATTGAGAAATAGAGCATCCCTGGCCCTTCATGATTCATTCTTGAGGCTAGTGGGAGGGGCAAGACAGTCTCCAAAAGTCACCCAGGTTCAAGGTTGCTCTGGCAAAGCCTGAGGCCCAGTGAGGATGTGAGCTCACTCCTCTTAATTGTCTCAGACCAAAGGCATAACTATTTGGAAGCAGGAGCACAATTATCCCACACATCAGATAATCCCAAAGCCACTTTGATGGGGAGGCTGACTCCCTGCAGCAGACTTTTCATCTTAGTTCTCTGTTTCTTGAGAGGTCCCACTCGGGTGTTTGGGAAGAAAGAAGGCTGGGCTGGAGTGGAAGGCATGTCTGAGAGGAGAGGCTGATTCACAGAGGGATCCTCCTGGATCAAAGAGGTTTAGGGAGGTTTATCTGATTTTTTCTCTCCCTCTGCAGGATGTCTGGTGAATATCCAAATTCCGTGAGCATCTGTGAGTATCTGCAGTACCTAGCTCTGCCCTTGGTCACCTACCAGAAGTCAAAGCCCCTCTATTTTCATGACACCAAAGAAAAGTTAGAATAACAATAACAGAGTGGGTTAAGGGGAGACTTAGGGGCACAAAGAGGGAGCTGGATTTAGTAATGAAGGAGAAAAACAGTATTGTGAAATACTATTTTAATACAGGTTATACAAAAGTATAACTTGTAGAGAGATCAAATGATATCCAACAGTGAATGATGCTTAATGACTACATTCCATTTCTTTGAGGCCAGTCCATAAGAGAGGTACTGGACTGAAGTAAGAAGGAATGAGAGGAGCCTGACTGGCTGAATGATGAAAAAAGCAGAAATAACCTCCAGCAGGTTTAAAAGCTAGAGAGAACGCAGGGTTCTAGTGTAGGGTACTCCCAGCAGCTGCTGTCTTTAGCAGAAGCATCAGAAGGCCTCCTTGAAGTGCCTTTCTTCATCTGGTCCTATCCAGACAGAAATTCACTGATAAAATCTGCTAGTGCTTACAGTCTGACATTGATAGATCAACATAGACTAATTAGGAAAAGATCAAATACATGGGGTCAAGTACATGAAAAATGACCAGTGCTGATGAAAATCTCTTAATAAACTAAAAATAGACAATGGAGAATGTGTCTCCATCTGAAGCCACCCAAGGGGAGAGAACTAAGGGAATGATCAGGATGTCCCAGGAGGCTGAATGAACTGGGCCTTTTCTTGCTGATTGCAGCTGTCATCAGCAACACCAGCACCGGGGCAGGAGGCACTGGCTTCAGCATGGGCTTCGGTGCCTTGAGCAGCTACAGCTATAAATCCTCAGCGGTGGATGTCAAAACCAAAGGCAGCTGTGGAGGCAGCGAGCTTAAGGATGCTCCTGCCAAAACCTCAGGCAGTAGCTGTGCAACCAAAAAGGCCTCGAGATGAAGGGTGGATGAAGGCTGGCTCATGAGCAGAAAGCTGCAAACCTCACCCATCTCACCATGTCCTCATCTCCTCTTCTGGGTCCCCTTCCCAAGTCAAGAAGTGCTTCCTCCATAACCACAGCCTTGGTCCCATCCCTGCTCCTTGTTCCCAGTGGGGTGATGCTCTGATGCAGGGCGTCCAGCCACGGGCTCTCTCAGTGTCCTCCTTGGGCACCTTTCTCTGGGTCACTGCCTTGTATGCAGAGATTACACACATCCCCAGGATGCTTCTCTGTGACCAGAGGCAAGCCCCTCTGTCCTTGTACCTTTCTGGGTCTTCACAGTCAAGGGGTTCTCATTGTCCTCTGATTGGGGTCATGCCCACTTCTCTGCTTCTCTGCAATAAATGGTCAATAGCATCTGATTCTCAGTGTTGAATCTGTTGCCCGGCATACTGACATCTGAGTTGCCCCATCCAACTTCTCTTGGTCCAGCTCCTGCTTCCCTCTGGGTCCCTGGTCTGATATGGATCTTTGCCATCTGGTCCTGGCCAGGCAGGCATTGGTTGAGAGTTGCTCTTTGTACACAGCAGAGATTTGTTACAGATTTGCCTCTGGGCAGGCTTGGGTCTTCCTGGGCACCTGGGCACTTACTCCTGGTAGGCCACACAATGGCCCTGTGAGATGGGAACAGTTGCCCCCCGTACAAAGACGCTCAGGCTGCTGTGATCAAGGAGCTGAGTCACCCCAGGACTCTCAGGTGTCTGAGTTTCAGCGCAGCTTCCTGCTCCGCCTCTCAAAAGCTCCCACAGTGTCCCTACAACTGTCTCTTGTTGTCAGAGAGTCATTCCTTCTTCTTTCTTTCCTCCTCAGTCTCTTGCCAACCCACCTCCTATCTTGCTCTCCCACACCAGCCTTGCTTTCCTCTTCTTCCGGCTGATTCTTTTCCATCCTCAAGTTTGAGGCCAGCATGCCCACCTGCCTGTGTATGCCTCTGTGTCTACTGGGTCCATGTAGCAGTGGCTCACGAGCTTTGGTGAGTCTGGCATCATCAGGCACAGGGAATGCAGGAGTCAGCAAACCAGCACGTAGAGCCTGTCCTTGGGTAGCTCACAGTCTGGTGGGGAGAGTAAAAGTCAGCAGCTAACAAAGAAACACACGATATGTCAGGCAGTGATGATTTTTGTGAAGAAAAATTAAATGGAGTAAGAAGAGTGCTCTTTGATGCATGTGTATGTTTCTGTAAGAATGTTTGCTTTCTCAGAAGCAGTTGACACAGTCTCCTTGAACAAGGTGCTGAAGAGCAGAGTCCTCCAGGGCAAGGCCACCTGCCAACGATGAACCTTGTTTGAGGGTGACCTTCAGGGTGCCTGTGTCCCCTTCTCCCCCTCATCATTCCCCAGCCTCATACTCCAGTCTTTCTTCCTGGCAGCCAGGACTTTTCACACCTCAGGACCTTGGCAAATATAACTTCCAATCTCGAGTACCCATGCCCCATCTCCTGAAAGCCTGCCCATGCTTGGTGGTCCAGCTGAATTGCCACCTCCTATGGGCATGCATTTTCTGGTCCCTCCATGTGGACTCCATCAAGTCATAAAAGCATAAATGAGACGGAACATTAGGGTTTGTGGCCAATAACTCCTTGAATCCGCCCCACTATTATAGGCCAGCAAACAGAGGCCCAGATGGCTAAGCACTCTGCCCTTGTTCACAGCCCTGATGAGCAGCAGAGTGGGGACCGGGGCCCTGCACATCCATAGCACTGTCCCTGAACCCATATGACAGTTGAGGCTCTATTTTCCTGGTGTCACATTAGCTGCCCCCATGTCTGTCCCCTCCCCCATTCCTCAGAGCCCCGTGTTCTGTTCTGGGGCCCTCAGTCTGGCTCCTGGTCAGCACTCAGCATAACGTTTGTCACAGGTATGCACGGCTCCATCTCACCCACCTTCACTGGGGAGAAAGAGCTCATGTAATACACGTGTGTCCTGATGATTTGGCATGCAAGTGATGAAACACAATTGTGTTAAAGAGATTTGTGTCTTACATTCATCCATGTGTATGCTATTTATAGAATTTATGAACCAAATTGAGGCATTTCTATTCTGGACATATGTGAAACTGGATCTACAGACAGCAGGCATAAGCCAGGACTGTGTCAGGCATATGCTATCTTACGTCTGGCGTCCTGGCGAGCGTCATATGTTTTGGCTCCAAATCCTGGCTCTTCTAATGGCTGATTGTAACTGGGGACAAGATCCTGCCCTTGTAAAATGGGGTTGATACAAGCTGGCTTTTGATGGGTGCTTTCTATACGCCAGGTACTACTCTCAGCACTTTATATCTGGCAACAATGAATTCTCCCAACAACCCAACAGGTATTTTTGCTATAATGTGGATCTCACTCATGATATGCTGAGGCTCAAAGGGTAAAATAATCTACCCAATGTCACACAGTAAATGGCAGAGTTGGGGGTCCAGCTCTCAGAGTCCAGTCCATGTTTTCCATGCACAATGCCTCAATACCTGCCAAAGTCCTCACTGGAGAGGAGAGTTGAGCATATGAAAAGGGATAATGCAAGTAATACAGCATCTGGAATACAGTTTGCAGCCAACAGATGTTAGCTGTTACGATAATAATCACTGTTAATGCGTGTTCACAGGGCCTTTGTGTTTACCAGCTGTGCACTGGTCCATGAGCAGTCAATCCAGAGCAGCACTGTGCCCAGAGACCTGACTCAGGTGGGCTAAGTGCGGGGCCAGGGCAAACACTGGGTCTGTTCATTGACACATGTCCCATTCAGTCACAAACTGCTCATTTCCAAGCAGGAAGAGTAACTCCTTGGTGCTGGTATTTTGTGCCTACACCGCCCTCTGCCATCGGCCCCAGGTACTGCACCTTCCGACGCTGTGACTCTGGAGGAAAGACACTTAAAACCAAGACGGTGTGAGACAACCTTAGTCAGGCTCTGTGCCCACCGCGGAGCTGCCAGCTGGAGGAGATGCTGTTTCTCTCCCTGGCATGCCCAGGCAGGCCCCAGCCTCCGTGTTGCCCAGGCCCTGGCTTCTGTCTCCCCTCCTTCTTTCCCATCCCTCCTTTCACACGACTGAGGGGGTGGGTAGGGGCTGTGGTAGTGCTGGCATCGCCACAGCCTGAACCTCTTTACATCTAGTCAGAGGATTCGGGACCTTCCGACAGCTCTTCCTCGATGGGCTGATCCAGGAGTCCTGGGAGGAAGAGCTCCCATCTCTCAGCAGTACTGTGCCCTCGCCTCGCCTGTACTGTGTCCAGGCTCCCGTCCCGGCTGCAAGGGGAACCCTCTGAGACCTCTCACTCCCTAGTGCAAAGGGGCTTGGAGGACGATCTGGGCTTGGAGGCATGGTGAGGCACAGCCAAGGGGCTACAGAGGAAGGAAGGCATCAGAGCTGAACAAAGTCTGGGAAGGCTTCCTGGAGGAGGTGAAGGGGACGTGACTTGTTGGAGACCGGGAGTGTCTTAGACTTTTTAAGCCACCGTTGGCAGCTGCTCTGAGGTTTGAGCTGCGCTTTGCCAGCTGCCTCCTGTTTCCCTTCCAGGGCCGCTACCACTCCTGTTTATAGGACAAGCCCCCTGCTTAAGGCACCATCCCTCAGCCCTTACACTCACGTTTAGCAAGTGCTGCACAGGCCAGCGGAGATGCGGAGGGTCCCCTCTCCTGCAGACCAATTTCCACCACCCTGCCTCTCCCTCCTCACTTGGCGCACATCCACACCACACCACCATGTAGATTCGGTCCTCTTAGAGGTTCATCACTGGAATCCCTCCGTCTTACTTCCAACCCATCCATCCTCTCTCTCAGGGATTCCAGATCCTTCTGGCTGAGACTCCAGATGCAGCCCCAAGTTCTAGATTAAAGCTACTCCCAACTCATTGGACCCAAAAGAATCACAGCTTGGTGGCTGCCGGCTGGAGAGGGATCACCCAGTCTGAGAGGACACACACTGGCAGCCGGCCAGCCAAGAGTATGTTTCTTTTGCTGCTCATCATTACGACTTGGGCAGCTCAGTCTCCCTGCTCCTGTTTCCTCATGTGCGAAGTGCTCAGTCGCTCAGTCATGTCCATCTTTTTGTGACCCCATGGACTTGCAGCCCACCAGGCTTCTCCGTCCATGGGATTTTTCAGGTAAGAATACTGGAGCGGGTTGCCATTTCCTCCTCTTAGAGGATTGTCTAGATCCAGGGATCAAAACTGCATCTCCTGCATGTCCTGCTTTGCAAGGCAGATTCTTTACCACAGAGCCATCAGGATGGCCTCTCCTCATGTGTGAAGTGAAAAAAATAAGGGTATTTACTTAGTAGGATTGGTGTGAAGATGAAATGCATTAAAATGTCCTCAGCAAGCACTCAGCCAGTGATCCCTCCATGCCTACACCCCTGGAATGACTGTCAGAGTAGCTTCCAGCTTGATTCCAATCTCAGGCTGACAGCTCTTCCCTTATTCTGCTTTGCTCTCCCAGCCGACGTTCATTTCCAGAAGGTTCTCTCCCATGGCTGACGGTCCCTCTCAGCCCTCTCCTTGGCTCTCTGTTATGATGTGCAGCTCCACTCCTGCTCCCTGCTACCCCTCTGTTCCCTTTCCCTCAAGTGGGAGCCAGTGCGCCCAGTCTTCTGTGTTCCCTGGCCCACGTTGTAGACCACTCACGTCCTGGTACCACCATTATGTCCAGACGTAATATCCCACTTGCTTCAATGTTGGGGGGAACCATGACACTGGGGAGAGGGGGCTTGGTCTTGAGGCCTCCTTCTCCATGAGGGCAAGTGGATGCAACTCTCTGAAGGGGCTTGGCTGTGGTCTCAGCTCTGGATGGAGGAGCTCACAGGCTGACTCCAGCCTCAGCCCAGCCTGCCTGAGCCTCTAAGTCCGTGGCAGGCTTGTGTCCTGGGGGGTGGAGCTTAGGCCCCTCCTCCCAGCAGTGAGGGGGTTCCCTGTAGCCAGCAGGTAATTCATCCTTTCCACCCAGGCTGATCTCCACTGCGAGGCTAGGGGGTCTCTGCAGCCATAAACATTTTAGGAGTCAGAGTAGGCAGAGAGAGAGAATCAAGAATGAGGAGTCTGTCATGGATCCATAGGGGCTCAGGCCATGCCCGTGCCTCCCTCCGATCCTTCCCCACTCCCTCATTTTCCTCCCTCTCTAGGCTTTGGCTCCTCCCCTCCAGACCAACTCTTCCCTCCCCACCACTCAGGGAGCTAGACAAGCTTCATTTTCTGAAAACACACACTTCTTATTTCTTACACTTCTTTCTGGACATCCTGCTTTCAGATTTTTTTTCCCCTTTCGGCTCCCGCTTTGCCTGTGGTCATCCAAGCCCCTTGGTGCTCCTGCCCTGCTGGGTGTTCCTCCCCTTCTCCCACCCTCTCCTAACTCCTGGCCCCAGGCTTAGTTACAATATGGATACAGGGAAGGGGGGAAGGCTATTCCCCCACACCTGAGGCAGGTGCCCCCAGCCCACCATTCCAGCTTCCCACTACTGGATGGGGTGAGAGTGGGCTGCTCCGTCCCGTTTGGATCAGGTTGCACGAGGCTCCGATGGGAGATAGAGGGCTTGTCATTGGGACAACTGGTTTAATTACAGCCCGCCTTGCAGCCTGTTTGTTTGCTTTGGAAATGGGCAAAGGAAGAGGCGGATCAAGCATCAGACTTCACAGCCATGATGAAAAGATTAAGGCCTTGCCCCCAGCCTGACTGTTCTCTTTCAAAAAAAAGAAGTCACCCCATAAAGGGGTTTGGGGGTTAGAAAAGTACCTTACAAACTTCTTCCAGAAGTGGCTGGGAGTTGCGGGGCAGGGCGGGGCAGTGGGGAGAGGTCTGAGGTAAGGAGATGGATGAAATAATGGAGATACGGGGGCTGGTGGTATTTTGAAAAGAGCAAATGAAAGCCAGCATGTCCTTCCCAGAGCAAGACGGCGCTTGTCTCCACATACCTCAGTGCTTTCGCGCTGAGGAAAGCTCCGGTGATGACTGGGCAGGGGCGGGGGCGGAGTTGTAAAGAGTCCAGAGAGCTTTTCTTTCTAAAAAGAGGACAGAAAGAGAACTAAAGCATGCTTGATGTCCACCTCAGGATCAGGAGTCTCTCCAGCCATAAAAGCCTCAGGAGCCAGAGCAGGAGGAGAAAGAGAATCAAGAATGGGGAGCTTAGTGAGGGATATCCAGGAAGTGTTGAATGCAAAGGACACTCAGGCTGGGAACAGTGAAAACAAGTCTGCAGTCCTCTAAGTCAGAGGGGAGCAGAGCTGGGCAGGGCTCCCAGTGGACAGAGGCCAGAGTGGGCAGAGGTGGGAGGCGGGGGACCATCACTTTCTTTCAAGAGCTCAAAGAGGAAAGATCCAGGGGACTGGAAGTCAGAGTGGAGATCTGGAGAAGTAGGCTCCAGCTTGAGGGTGGTGGGGGGAGGCCAGGAGACCTTTATGATCAAAGGCTCCAACTCACCTGTATAACACGAGCCTCTCCCTTAGATTCGGGCACACACCCACGAATGTCCTGAGGGCTGCGAGGGTTATGTCCAGCAATAGGGCCTGGCGAGAGGGTGAGTGGGGGGCCTGAAATCCAGCTGTGCACCCTGGCAAAGGGCTGCATCTGCCCAGAGGAAGGGGCGCCTTTTTCTAACTGGCACAAAAGCATTTAAAGGCACTGCAGCCACTTGGCTAAACTGCTCTGACATTTGTCTCCTGAGCTGGACCACAGAGAGAAAGAAGGAGATGCTGGTGCTGAGAAGAAGACGTGCGGAAAGCCCCAGACTCAGAGATGGGGTGTGTGGAGACATGGGTAGGAAGTTCTATGAAACCAGTTGTGATAAGGAAGCTGCTGCCAGATTTCAGGTCACTGAACAGCCTCTGCTAAGTTTTAATAAACAGAAGCTTACTACACACTGTCCTTTATACTAATGTGGCACCAAGAAGCAGAAATGTTGACCCTGTTGACTGCCTGTCTGGGTTTTCACTCAATACAGTGCCTTATAACAGGACTTGAATATATGACAGTGGAACTGAATTTATATTGGTGCCATCCAGCTGTTTTCTTAATAATCTGGGAAATTCATGTTAACAGGTGTGTGTTGGGGACAGGAGTCAAGGGAACAGTGGGGATGGCGAGAGGCCAGTGAATTGCTTGACTATGTAAGTTTCAGACTTGGAGAGATGGTCTAACTTCAGGGACCCCCCCTAAAGTACTAGAGAATTTGATACTCTTTACTCTGTGGTGTGGTGGGTGTTGGTCAGGCAACCAACTGTCCAGATTTTCCAGAGCAGTCCAGGTTGTAACATAGAAAGTCCCATGTCCCACTTAGAAAAACCCTCAGTCCTGGGCAAACTGGAGTAGCTGGTTACCCTACCAAATGGTCTTTAGCTGCTTCAGTCGTCTGGCCTGGGGTGCTGGCCCTCATCTTATGTGCCCAGAATTCCCCCTTTCCCACCTTACAAACACGGGACTTTCAGCTTCAGTCTCTGAACATCCTCTTGCACCCACTGTACCCCAGCCAGGTGCCCAGGCCTCTAGACTGCAGCAGTGAACTCGACCCAAGCCTCAGTCCCATCTGCTGTTGGACTTGATACCCTAAGACCTGGGGAATTTCATGTCAGGAAGGTGAAGGGTGTTGGGAGAGGGTATGGGGAGAGAGGGAGAAAAGCAAATGAACTCTCTTGCTTGTTCTAGTTAACTTTGGATGAGGATGGAAAAACAGCCTCCTTTCAAACTGGTTCAGACAGGCTGAGAGTATTTGGTTTCTGCCCTGAGCTCATTTTTGAAAGGAAAGTAGAGAACTCAGCTTCATGTCCTTTCCATTCTGAGGTGCTGTGGTTTGCCCCCAAGTCTTATTACCCATCAAGCTTCCTTCAAGAATCTGTCAAGCTTCTTCTTCTCCCCATTAATTACCTTCTATGAATGCTGGCTTCCTTGACTATGTCTAGGAATAGTCAAATAGACAATGGATTAGAGAAAAAAGACCTTTGGCATCCATTCTCAAACCAATTTGACATGACCTCAGTTATGTCCATTTGGGATTATTTGTGGCACTACTGTCTACTCCCCTCCAGTGTGGTGTGCTCTGCAGACCTCTCCCCTCCAGGAGCAGCTTTCACCAAGATGGCAGGAGATTATGGTGCACATGGGCTCAGCTCCTTCCGGTCTCCCTAGGGTACTTGTCTCCCCCGCATAGTTCTCCTCATGCAACCCAGAGCATGTTCTTTAATCTAAAGCACACGCTGTGAGGTTTCTTCCCTTGAGGACCCTCACATGATTCCACACTATCCTCAGGGAGAAGGGAAATACCTTGGCCTGTTTTGTCATTTTTCTCCTAGCAACCTCTGCTTCCCAAGTCAAACTTTCCCCTACAGTCCACCTGGGCTACTCACTGCCTCTGGGATGCTTGTGCATCTATCCACCTTCCCATTCCCAACCCCCACCTCAGGAAGACCAATATATTTTATTCTGATTTATTTTTAAAGGCAGAATTTCAGTAACAGCTTATCTGAATTACTCATTTAAACACAAGGAATTAAACTATAGCAATAACAACAGCAAAACAACTTTCACGTGCTTATATGCTGTCTCCTCCTGTTCAATTTAAATTTCTTGGAAGGAGAAGGTCTTACCTGTTTCTCTTTCGATGTCTAGCTTAGCTTAGAGCAATTCACCGAGTAGCGTTCAATTTTCTACTTATTGAGTGGACCAATCTCTTCAAGCCTTGGGACACTCATTAGTCCTGTGAACTCAAAGACTGGGGTGTGGACTACGATGAGTAATTAGAGGGTAGCCCGCATGGTGAAGATTGGAACTGTCAGAGATCCTACTGTGTAGCAAAGGCAATTCTCTGCAATTAAGTTTCCTGGGAGGGGCCTCTGTGTTTGGCCACGATCGCCACACTGTCGTCAGGAAGTTCCTCTCTGCCTCCTCCTCTTCCTTCTGTGTTGCAACCACCACGGCCACGACCATCACCATCATCACCATCTTACTGCTCTTACTGCTCTAGACTCTTACTGCTCAGCCCTCAGCACTGGGCCAGGCCCATGCCAGCACTCACTGATTGCTTGCAGAATGAATACAGAGAGAGCAGGGACCCCTAGCCCTGCTCCTGGCTCTCCCCAGCCTGTCACTTCTGAGCATAGATGGGCCCAGTTCATTCTGTAGCATTTTCCTGGGCACCTGAAACTCTGGTTTTGATCTATTCTAAATCTTCTCCAGCTTTGAAGACCTAGTCTCATGCCTTTCCTGTAAATTCTCTTTTGTTGAGGTCCAGCTCCCCTAACAGATTAGGGCTCATACTCCACTAGGCAGTGGAGGGGCACACTTGGCCCAGGAAGAGTCAGATCCCCAGAGTCATGCTGATTTCCCAGCTGGAGCCTCTCAGTGAAGGCCCAGCTATTGGACATTGTAGAATAAAATAGCCCCCATGAAAGTGAGTCTTTTCCTCCCTCTGCCCACCCCCATTTTGGCTGACTTTCTCTCTCAACCTCAGAGTGATGTCTCATCTAGAGCAACCACCTTACATAAGCCCCCGTTTCAGGGACAACCTCCCCTTCCTCTCTCGTCATCTGCTCATCTCAACAATATATAGAAACATGAGTATGCGGAACTCAGAGCCATAGCTGCTGCGCATGCCTTGTGCATCAGAAAGTCTTGCATCCATGGCTTTAACTCTCATCTCCATCACATAACAGGATGGTGATGGTTAGGAATATGGACTTTGAAACCAGACACACTGGAATTCCAGACCCAGTTCCGACTTGCTAGCTGAGTGAATTTGGGCAAGTTCCTTAGCATCTATAATCCTCAGTCTTCAACTGTAGAGTGAATTCAGTAACATGAGGATTAAATTAAAAATCCTTGTAGTGCTCATACAATGTCTGGCACATGTGATGTGACCAATCAACATTGATTCTTTTTGTTACCACAACAGATACTGTTGCTGCTACCACTGCTGCCGTTATTGCGATTACTATCTCAACCCCCCTCTGCCTGGGAGCGCCTAGTCCACGACCCTGCCACAAGTAATCGAAGCCCAGCCTTCCAGAGGTCCTTAACTCCCAGCACACCTCCGATCCTTTGTTCCCAACTTTTCTTATTCCAGAGCTTTATCCAAAGTTAAGTTCTTTGCATAGATTCCTCTCACTGATCTGCACGCTCCTTGGGGGCTGGGACCAGATGATAGCCACCTCTGGTCAAGGGGTTTACATTATTTGTTGACATTCATTCAATAGCACTTGGAATCTGGTTTAGAAAACCACAAGAAACCACTTCAATTACGACTTAGCACACATGCCCTAGGGCTAGGCCCTGCCAAGAAGGACGGGAGACAGGGACCTTGGAGAAACTTCCACTGCTGCCTCTGGGGCTGTTTGGAGAACTTCGTGAGATGAAACCCTCAGAGGAAGCCGTTCTGGGCTATGCACATCCTGCTGTCCCGCTCACGCACTCCCCCTTCCCAGCTGCGGAGAAGCTGTCTGCTATCACTGGCTTCAAATGAGTCAAGGCTCCCGAATTTCATTACTCCTAGCAGAGTCAGAGCTAGGAGATGCCTGCTTTTGGAGTAATGTTTAAACATTTACCTCTACCAGGGCTCCCTGAGATACAAAAAGCTGGTCTCACCTGACCCAAAATTGAATGGCTTCCTAAAGTGATCAAGAAAGGAGCAGAACAGTTACCTTGACTCCAGGAGCGAGACCCATGGGCTTCAGTACCTTGGTCACTGGGCTTGGAACATGTCCCCAGGGAGCGCTAGGGGAGACGTTCTCCCCAGGGGAGGCAATGGCCCACCTCCAAGCCTGCTTCATGGCTCATTTCCTAAGATGCAGCAGATAACCTTGTCCAGGAAAAAAAATTCAGCTGCAGGAACTACCAGCTACCTGAAAAGATTCTGTCTGTTGAGATGGCAATGTTGAGGTAATCACCACCCAGTCTCTGCCTCGTACAGAAATGTCCAGACGGTCCCCTGCTGGGTGGCATGCAGACTCTATATGGTCATTTCCACTACCTTCCTGAGGTCCGTTCCATTACTAGACAGCTGTGGTCCTTACAGTGACCCAGAGAATGAGCCCTGGAACTTCTTTCTTGGACTTAGATCTTTGAAGACATGCATCACATCTTTTCTGAATTTCGTCTTCTCTGGTGCAAACACCACAGCTCCTCAACAGGACCAACAAAGAGAGGGGTAGGTTCTTTAGGGCGGAAAGCTGGGGTTTTCTGATGAGCTTTCTCTGGACAAAGCTGGGCATTTCCCCGGCTTCTTACTGACAGATAAGCAAGAAAGAGGCAGCCCTGGAAAAAATTAAGCTCGGAGATCTCTGAAGGGGATAACTCTCCAGGTCCCTAATTAGGATCACAGATAAACGCCTGATTCGACCACTCCAGTCTGCAAGGGCAGCGTATTCCGCTCACTATCAGAAGAGCTTTGTTGCTGCAAAGGGCTTGGAGATGTCTGTTCCACAAATTGCCCATGGCCTCAGGACCTTCAGCAGGGAGAAAGCAGATAGAGGAGCAACACCCTTTTCCGGTGTTCAGGGATGGACAGAATAAAAGGGAGCGGTGCTCTGGGTGCCCCATCAAAGGTTCTCTCTCCATTGGTGACTGCTTTACTCCAGCATTGTCACCCCCAGCTCTGGCACCATGAGCCGGCAACTGAATATCAAGTCTGGTGGTGACAAGGGGGGCTTCAGTGGGCACTCGGCGGTGGTGCTGAGGAAGGTTGGGGGCAGTGCGGCTTCTTACCGCGCACCCAGCAAAGGAGCTGGTGCTGCCTTTGGAAGCCGAAGCCTCTACAGTCTCTGTAGAGGGGATCTCTGTGTTCCCCTCAAGGTGGTTGGCAGCAGTGTTCGGACTGGAGGTTACAACTTCAGGCTTGGCTCTGGGTATGGAGGGGTCCGGGCCAGCAGCTTTGCCGGCAGCATGTTTGGCAGTGTGGTCCTGGGGCCTGTGTGCCCATCCATGTGCCCACCTGGGGGCATCCACCAGGTCACTGTCAACAAGAGCCTCCTGGCTCCCCTCAACGTGGAGCTGGACCCGGAGATCCAGAAGGTGCGCGCCCAGGAGCGGGAGCAGATCATGGCTCTGAACAACAAGTTCGCCTCCTTCATCGACAAGGTGGGTCTCCCAGGTGGATAAGACAGTCCAGCGAGCTGTGCGTGATCCCCTTCCCCTGGCAGTGCACAGGGCACTGTGGATGGAAAGGTTGCTGCTGGATCTCATGAAGGGCTCTGTGATCATAGCACAACCTGTGAGCTAGGTAGCATGAAGGAATAAATGAATGTGTTGCTTTCTTTTACAGAGAAGGGTGGAAATTTTGGTAAAAGGTAGCCCTACCTTGAGGAAGAATTGATGGGAATCTGGAGGTCAACTGGACCTCTAGCCCTTCAAGGCAGATGCAGGGCTGATAGAACCATCACTATTCAGAGGGAAGGGCTCATGGTACAGAAGAAACACTTAGCTGAGACAGAGGAAGAGCATCTCCTGGGGCTGGGTCAGGCAACAGAAGCAGGTATGGAATCTCCTTCTTCAATGAGTTTTCAGTGACTGGTTTTGCCTGAAAGGCTACAGAATGAATTGTAAAGGGTCTTGTTCGCATGGAATTCCATGAGTGGGGAGTCAGGACTGGAGCCAAATGTCTTTAGAAAAATCTGTATAACCTGGTAGGGTCCATGGTGTTTTTCCACGGGACTTGTAGCATCCATCTGATTCCAGGTGAGGTTCCTGGAGCAGCAGAACCAGGTGCTGGGGACCAAGTGGGAGCTGCTGCAGCAACTGGACCTGAACAACTGTAGGAAAAACCTGGAGCCCATCCTCGAGGGCTACATTGGCAACCTGCGGAAGCAGCTGGAGATGCTATCTGGGGACCGGTTGAGGCTGGACTTGGAGCTGAAGGGCATGCGGGACCTGGTGGAGGACTACAAGAAGAGGTGAGTGGGTCCAGCCAAGGTCGTGGGTCATGTTCCCAGAGGCTTCTGGGATCATCCAGTCTCTGTGCCAGTTTTTAGGAGGGGAGGGAGCAAGCACCAGGGTCAAGGGCTCACATGCCTCCTCTGACTGTGAAGGAAGGACCACCCCTATTTGATGAGAACTTCCTACCTGGTTAATGGGAAGGAGTTCCTTTGCTCATTGATCCACCAATGGGTTCAGTGACTGGTTTGGGGCACCTGGATATTTTCCCAGGGTCCAGAGAATAGAATGTTAATGAGGCAATTCAGGGACACAGGACTGCCACCACCAGCCCCTGCAGTGCTCCAGCAGATTCTGTGGGGACTCTGCATCCGCAGCACTTGCCTGGTCAGTGTGAAGAGGGGGTCACCTGGCCAAGGGAACTGAGACCTCTGTATCTTCTCTCCTTGCCCACAGGTATGAGGTGGAAATTAATCAGCGCACAGCAGCTGAGAATGATTTTGTGGTGCTCAAGAAGGTAAGAGCGAGAAGAGCCTATGGACTCTGTTTTCCCTCGAATCCCCATCCTAACCAACCCTGCTTGGGACTCCAGCCCTGGTCTTCTTCTGGGAAGGGGCTGGTACCTGAGTAGAGATGGAGTCATATTCTGGCCTCTAGCAAGGTAGAGAGGACACACGCCTAGGATATGGGTGGAGACAGATAGGAGAGAATCATGGTCTGGGAATTGGAAACCTCTGGCTCAGCTTGGCCTTCCTGTTGTGACTTGAGGAAATTCACTCTACTTCTCTGAGCTTCCTTTCTTCCAGATGTAACAGAAAAAGAGCAGCCCCCACTTCTTTATTTATCCCCAAAGATCCATAAGAGAGAAAGCCAGTATTGAGGGTTTTTATTCACCAACCTGCTTCCCTTGGTGGGCAAAAGATAGGAAGTTAATTGTCTTTTAGGGCAAGGACAGGGCACCTGGTGGGATGTGGGTGATATTGACCAATGGCTCTGGGTGCCTCTCGGCAGGATGCAGATGCAGCCTACACAGTCAAGGTGGAGCTCCAGGCCAAAGTGGACTCTCTGGACAAAGATATCAAGTTCCTTAAGTGTCTGTATGATGCGGTGAGGACACCCCCCCCCCCCTCCCCTTCCCCACCTCTTTCCACCTGAGAGATTCCCTGGCTCTTCCAGGGAGATGCTAATAAGAATGACTGAGGATAAACAGAATTAAGGGTGTTTTGATGGGAAGGTGCAAAACCCTGCACTGGGAGGCCATGGAAGTATAGGATCCTGGTCCCTGGAAGCCATATTCACAGGAAAAAAATCTCACTGGGGCTGTGATAATGACCTTGGCAGTAGGCAGGTAAAAATGGCCCCATGAGGTCCTAGATGCCTGATACTGTGAATTGCAAGAAATGCCTCCCATGGCCTGCTACCCACATGGGGTGTATCCTGATGTGTGAGCCTTTTCCTCAGCTCCAGCAGGCATTTCTTCCTCCACTTTGGCCCATTCTGCCAGGCACCACAGGCCCAGAAGTCTGATGGGCAGAGGAGGGAGGTGGGGGAAGGACCCTGACTCTGTCCTCACCTCTCAACTCAGGAGGTGGCCCAGATCCAGACTCACACCAGTGAGACCTCTGTCATCCTGTCCATGGACAACAACCGTTACCTGGACTTGGACAGCATCATTGCCGAGGTCCGAGCCCAGTATGAGGACATCGCCCTGAAGAGCAAGGCTGAGGCTGAGGCGCTGTACCAGAGCAAGGTGAGGACTGATTGGGTCTCTCTCCTCCACCAGCCTTCCTTTCCTGGGAAGGGACACCTCCACCAATGGATGTGAGACATCCCTTAGGAGATGTGTTGAATGAAAGAAGGGTTATAATCAATGCCATAGCGACATTCTACTCAAAAAGAATTCTTGGCAAAAATCGTTATCAAAGATAAGCCATAAAACTGGGTAGGCATTTCCAACAGAGAGGGATAGGCCATCCTCTGATGGAGGAACGAAGCAAGGTGCTCTTGCTGTAAAATAGGGATTAGGTCATGTCACCATGGGGAAGAAGGAGAGTAACAAATATGGAGGAGAGTAGCTATGGGTGACCTGTAGTGGGACAGGGAGTAAAGAAGAGGGTGCCATGAGCTTCCCTCTGATCAGTGTGGAAGGACTTCCAAGAAGAAGAAGTGGGATTCTAGGAGCATTCTGGGGGATGGCACTTACGCTTTGAAGTAAAACCCTTCTAGGCTGTCACTGAGAAGACCGTTTACCTGGGGGCCCTATGGGGCTTCGCACCTCCCAGCTTTCTTGGCCATTAAATCCCACCAACAGCAAGGACCACAGGTTCTTTGTTCCCTGTCCAGGGCTGTGTCATCCTCTCTTTTCTGAAGGACTGGCCAAGGGTGAGGGGAGGATCTGAGCTACAAGTCCTGAGCCAACAATCCCACCACCTCCAGGGTACATGCATGCAGTCCTTAGCCTTGGCCCTTCACCCGTCACTAAGGAAGGATTGTAGGGGAATGTAAATTTCATGGGACCAGGGACCTCACCCACACTGCTCACCTCTGTATCCCCAGTACCTAGAACAGAACCTGGCCTTTAAAAGATCCCTCTATAAAGAGGTGCTAAATCAATGGAGAGGTTCAGAATTCTTCTATTTTGGAAAGTGAAAGTGTTAGTCACTCAGTCATGTCCGACTCTTTGATACCCCATGGACTGTATGTGGCCCTCCAGGCTCCTCTGTCCATGGAATGTTTCAGGCAAGAATATGAGATTGGGTAGTCATTCCCTTCTCCAAGGGATTTTCCTTACCCAGGGATCAAACCCGGTCTCCTGCATTGCAGGTGGATTCTTTACCAACTGAGCCACCAGGGAAGCCCTATTTACTTTGGAAGTGCTTAATACATGCAAACTGCATTTTCCCTTTATCCTCCCCCAGAAAAGATTAGTCAGGGAGATGAGAAAGGAGGATAGGCCCAGCAAATAGATTTCTGCTTAGAGAAACAGGTGGACTTCTTGGTCAGAATCAGCTCCAAACAGCTGGAAGGATAACCCAGGTCATGGCTCTATCACCTCCTGCCGCAGAGCTATCTCCCCCGGGTTGCTCCAGTGGTGGAAGGGTTTGCTCAGGACACTTTCTTTGCCTGGGGTGGTGAGGGATATAGGGGGTGTCCTGTCTCATCACCAACTTCCTGTCTCTGGAAACCAGATCCAGGAGCTGCAGCTGGCAGCTGGCCGGCACGGGGACGACCTGAAACACACCAAGAATGAGATGTCGGAACTGAACCGGCTCATCCAGAGGATCCGCTGTGAGATTGCAAATGTGAAGAAGCAGGTGGGCAGCAAGCCCACAGAGAGCCCTGAGGTCGGGCTTCACCCTCTGTGAGGGAGAGACTGGAGCCCATCCTTGAGTGAAAAGCAGATGTCCCCTTCCCAACTTGGGACTCTCTGGACCATTGATGGTCCCTCTTCCTCGCCATACCTTGGGACCCGTACACTCAGAGCTGGCTCCCTGCTCAGAACTGGAGGGGCCTTGTACTTATTTCACCAGACTCTCACAGATCAGATAAGGAATCTGGGCTGGAGAGAGGAAGGGGCTCTCCCAGGGTGTCCAGCTGGTTATTAGGATTAGAATTTAGGTTTCCTTTCTTTTTTCCATCTTTCGCAGGCCTTTTCTGTGTGCAGTAAACCTGCCCCATGTCCCCTTCAGGTATGCCGCTCCAAGGGCAGGCCCCACACCTCTTCCTCCCACTGGACACTCAGCGCATGTAGGGCTGGGGGGGCCTCTCCTTGGGACCCTCAGTGGCCAGTTAAGGTCCTCCTCTCACTGCTGTCTCTGGGTGACCAGTGAGGATGATGGCAGATGAAGATGCTCTGGGTTGTCTGCTGGGGGACCCTGTCTTGTCTGAAAGCAGAAAAACATCATATCTTTGGGGAGATGATTTTAAGGGGGTAGGGAATCCTTCCCCAATTGACCCTGGCAGGTCAACTCTGCCCAGTGATAGAATTGCCAAACCCAGAAGAGCTGAGCCGGCTCTCCTTCCTGCACCCACACAGCCTTCCAAGCCACGTAATGTGGGGAATACGGGGCCTGCTTTCCAACTCGACACGTGGCTGATTCACAAACTCTATGAGGACCGTTTCTCCGCCTGGTAGTATTTGCCATCACAGTGCCACTGGATGTTTTTCAGGGTCCAAATGCTCTGTCTGAGGCCATGGATATAACCTCAGGCCCTTAACCTCTTGTTGTATGGGAAGGTTCCCCTAATCCATTCAGGCCAGACTTGGGGAGCATTTAGATAGACCCTCCCTGCAGAGTGCTAGAATAGTCCAGAGATGTACACTGTTGGGTGCTAACGGGTAGGAAGGGCCCCTGCTGGGAGACACCCTGCGGGTAGGGGTCTTGGCACGCTGTCGGATTCTTGGAGGCTCCAGGTTGGGGTCTCAGTGTGATTCTCCAGGACGAGGTGGACTTGAAACCGACAGCCACTGGTTTCAACCTCAGGCACTAGACAACTTGCGAACATCCAAGTCTCTTCTTGCGGTCCTGAAATCCAACTGCTCTGACAGCTTTTCATGGGCCTTTAAATATCCATCTACAAAAGAAAATAGAAGCGACTCAGATACTGTGTTGGCTCTGCAGCAATTACTTGCTACCACCTTGGACCTCATCTGTAAAGTGAGGGGGGTTGGTACCTAACCGTTAAGATCTAAACATTGCTCTGGGTTCTGATGGTCTTCCCGCCCGTCCTTTGCTTTTCAGTGTGCCAATCTGGAGACGGCCATCGCCGATGCCGAGCAGCGGGGAGACAGTGCCCTGAAGGATGCCAGGGCCAAGCTGGATGAATTGGAGGCTGCCATGCACCAGGCCAAGGAGGAGTTGGCCCGGATGCTGCGTGAATACCAGGAGCTCATGAGCCTGAAGCTGGCCTTGGACATGGAGATCGCCACCTATAGCAAGCTGCTGGAGGGCGAGGAGTGCTGGTGAGCGGGGCAAGGAAGATGCCACAGTGGGGGCGGGGGACTGTGGGTGGCTCCCTGCTGGGCAAGGGACCATTTAAGAGGTAAAATAGGAAAGACAGCAGTGCTCATGACATGAGCACAGAAGGGGGCTGTTTGTTGATTGAGCTTAGCTTCCTGCAAGAGGAGGTCAGATGTGAAGCACAGGTGGTTGGGTGGTGGCATGAAAAGAGCCAGTGGGGTCAGACAGACCTGGATTTAATCATTCGCTTTGCCATATGTCAGCTATGTGGTCTTGGTGTCTGTAAATTTTATTATTTATTTGCTCATCTGTAAATGAGCAAATAAATAATCCTCCATTTTATGGAGGATTGTAATCTCCGTAAAATGAGGTTGTTTTAAGGATGAATTCAAATGATAGGCATATAAAGGCAGGAACCCATCAAAAGGCTCAGCTGAACTAGACACTTTCCTGAGGTTTTTATCCTTCTCTAACTTTCTGTCTTGCAGGATGTCTGGGGAGAATCCCTCCTCTGTGAGCATTTGTGAGTATCCCCCAGAGATGGGTTGAGTTGGGGATTCTGACTGGACTGGAAAGCTGGGGACCACAAGATAATGTGGTATTACCTCCAATCATTGTCTCACCTCATCTGGGGGCTCTTAGTACTGTCTCAGGAAGGTTTCTCTGGCTTCAGAGAAAGTCTATTTGCCTTCTGTCCCAGGGAATCAGTGACTGAGGTCATGCCAACCCCATTTCCTTCCTGTGTCTCTCTTCTGGGCATCGTCATCCCAAGAAGGGGTTGAGAATACGGACCTGTGAGACAAATGGTCCTAGACTCTTTAGGAGGGCAGGGACCATTCTATCCCAGGTTGTCCTCGCCTCGCACAAAGCTTGCAGTGTAACTGGATCTTGACCCATCCTTGCAGTGTTTTTTGACCGCCAAGGGTCGCTGTGGGATGAAGGGGGTGGCTCGCTGAGTGATGCTGTCATCCTTCTTCCCCTGTTCTGGGTCCTTCCACCACAGCCGTCATCAGCAGCAGTGCAAGCAGCTTCGGCTACCACCCTGGATCCTCGGCCAGCACTGACTTTGGGGCCAGCACCATGGCCAGCACAGGGACCAGCAGCTCCAGCAGCACCCAAAGCTGGCAGACCAGGGCCAAAGGGGCACGAGTGGGAGACCCCAAGGACTCCCAAGACAAGAGCACCCCAGTCAGCAGCCGGGCAAGGAAAGCTGCCCGGTAAAGCCCCTCAGCTTTAAGGGTTCTCTCAGCTGCTGGGAGAAGAGATGCTCTTGCCTTGCCACCTCACTTGGAGATGTCTGGCACAGCCCCCACTTCCCGAGTCCTAGGACCACCCGTGGTACGTGCGGCCACCCACATGCACTGTGGCCTGTCTCACTGTCAAGTTCTGGTTGGCCTCATCCTCTCCCGTTTTCAGGTCACATCTGGACTTAGTGACTTCCTTCTTCCCTGCTGCCCTCGGCTGCTAGGAGACTTATGGACACAAGCTATAATTACCTTCTTGGCCCTGGAACATCCCTAAGAACATCCCTAGAGAGAGAGGAGAGTAGGGAAGAAAAAGAGAGGAAGAGGGCGAGGGAGGGCAGGATAGTTTTCTCTATGCTTTGGTGGAGTCAGCAGTTGTCCGAAGGCTTACTTTGCAACCTGGAGGCGGTAGCAACTCCTATATGTTAAGCACCAACTACATCTATTGCCTTTAATTCTCATCCAATTATGCAAAGTAGATGCAATAAGCATCCTCGGGACAGAAGAGACCCCCCCCCATCCTCTGAGTGACTGTGGAACTTGCCCCCTTCACTCCCTGGGTGCTAGGGTCAGGAGTTGAGCCCAGGCCTGGTTGACTCCAGGGTCCATGTGCTTTTACACGCCACTGTTTCTTTAATGAAGGGAATGTCAAACTCACTATTATTTTGATGCAGGCAGCAGACTTAAGTTGCCTTTCTGTCAGTGGCTATGTGTTTATCTTTGGGCCTCTCTCTGGGGCTGTGTCCTGCAGTAGCTTCTGATTCTCAATTCCTGCTGCCAGGAGCTGTGTTCAATGAGGGAAGCTTGCTTTGTCTCTGGTGGTACCACCCAGCCCAGAAGTCCTGGTTCTTGTTGTAAATATTTCTAAGGATGGAGGCACCTGGTTCCTCCTTGCCTTGACTGAAGGATTCTGAATTTCTGCCACATGTTCAATAAACTGTCCTTGAGTAATGTCCAAGGTGCATGCCTGTCAACGTTTCAATTTTTCCAAACTGCCCATCTCTGATGATGATACATTCCATCTCGCTCACGGGCACAAGCCTTTCAGGAACCTGGAGGCTGCTCTGGAGGTGAACTCAGACCAATGGGGGAAACAGACACACACACAAAGCCACACACTCATACAAATCAGGGAAGGGCAGCCCAGTGCAGCAATGCTGAGAAGTGATCTGAACAGGGAAGCTAAGCAAGGAAGGCTTCCTGGAGGAGGAGGAGAGTTTAATCAATTAATTAGAAAAGTGAGAACATAGGTTCTTAAAAAGAATTTTTTTTTTTTTTTAAAATCCCATGGGCAGAGGAGCCTGGTAGGCTGCAGTCCATGGGGTCACAGAGTCAGACACAATTGAGTAGAAACATGAGGGTATATATAAATTAGATAACTGGTGGTGGTGGTTTAGTTGCTAAGTCGTGTCCGACTCTTGCAACCCTGTGGACTGTAGCCCGCCAGGCTCCTCTGTCCATGGGATTTTCCAGGCAAGAATACTGGAGTGGGTTGCCATTTCCTTCTCCAGGGGATCTTCCCAACCCAGGAATTGAACCCAGGTCTCCTGCATTGCAGGCAGATTCTTTACCAACTGAGCTATGAGGGAAGCCCTCTTAAAAAGAATTTAAATCACACCATCACAGTAAGTTTCGGCTTAGGTTTTGTGTGCTGGTCTTGTTGGTTGGTGGGTGGGGTGGGTGGGAGGTGAACAGATTTGGCAGTAGATTCTTAGATATGGCATCAAAAGCTCAGGCAACCAAAGAGAACATACAGAAACTGGACTTCCTCAAAATTAAAAATTTCTACACATCAAAAGGCATTACAAAGAAAGTGAGAAGATAATTTACAGAATGAGAGAAACTATTTGCAAATCACGTATCTGATTAGAGTCTAGTACCCAAAACATTGCTTTTGAACTGTGATGTTGGAGAAGGCTCTTGAGAATCCCTTGGACTGCAAGGAGATCCAACCAGTCCATCCTAAAGGAGACCAGTCTGGGGTGTTTATTGGGAGGACTGATGTTGAAGCTGAAACTCTAATACTTTGGCCACCTGATGCGAAGAGCTGACTCATTTGAAAAGACCCTGATGCTGGGAAAGATTGAAGGCAGGAGGGAAAGGGGACAACAGAGGATGAGATGGTCGGATGGCATCACCGACTCAAAGGACATGAGTTTGGGTAAACTCCGGGAGTTGGTGATGGACAGGGAGGCCTGGCGTGCTGCAGTCCATGGAGTCACAAAGAGTCGGACACGACTGAGTGACTGAACTGAACTGAACCCAAAACATATAAAGAACTTTGACATCTCAATAACAAGAAGACAACCCAATTAAAAGCAAGCAGAGGAATCCAATGGACCTTTCTTCAGAGAAGACACACAAATGGCCAACAAGCACATGAAAAGATTCTCAACATTATTAATCATCAGGAAATTCAAATCCAAACCACAGAGTGGTACCACTTCACATTCACTAGGACAGCTGTAATAAAAAATAATAGAAAACGAAAACCGTTGATGAGCTGTATGTGAAACCGAACACTCTAAAACTCCTAAAGGAAAACATAGGCAGAACACTTTCTGACATAAATTGCATAAATTGCAGCAATATCTTCTTTGATCCATCTCCCAGAATAATGGAAATAGAAACAAACAATGAACAAATGGAATCTACTTGTACTCAAAAGCTGGGAGTCACCATTTCCTCCGTTCTTAAAAAAGAATGTAATAAAAACAAGGCAATCGGCTCTCACATGTGTGCCACTAACAGAGAGGAATGGACACTTGGAGGTCTGACAGTGATAGCTAATCTAAGATGGGGCCTGTTGTCAGGTGGACTGTCATCAGAAACCTGGGTACACAGGTAGACACGTGCTCATCAGCCCACAGACTCAAGCCTGTGGAAGAGACTCAAAATATTTAACCACTGGTTTAATTAGGCACTAACCCATCACAGAAGGTGTCAGCCACAGGCAACTGAGACAGCCATGCTGGTCACTACTGGCTGGACACCATTCTGCTTAAGTTTGTATTCACGACCACCCATATGAAGATGTGGGCCCCCACACGGCCTCTGACACCTATGGGAACAGGTCTATGAGCTGGTGAGCAGTGCTTACAATTCACACCATAAGCCCGGAGACTGGGGCCAAGGAGCAGAGAGCATCGTCCAGCCTCAGGGGGACCTGTTAGGCTGGAAGGATGCACAGAGCACCTGGGCAATAGGGTTGTGTGCAGAAAGCTGTGGCTGCCCTAGGGAGGGCTCAGGGGAGGTTTCTTAGAGAGGGGTGTTTTTGTTTGTCTTAAAGGATAGGACCAGTCTGCCTTGGTGGGCAGGAGGCTGGGAGAACAGCCCAGGGCATGTCATCAGGGGAAAGCATGATGCATGTGAGAAACATACAATTGTCTCATAAGCACCCCACCCAAGTCCTGAAATTATATTGTCCTCAAAAGAGCAAAACAGGCTAAGGAGAGTAGGGGTCAGATCTGCTTGGAGAGTCAGGGACAGGAAGGAGAGAGCGCGAGGAGTTGGTGCTGCTGAGCTCAGCTTCTCACACGCTTCAGGGCGGGCATGTACACTGGACATTTGCACACAGGAAAGCCAGGACAGTGCAGAGGCGAAGAGCACAGATGGCAGCCAGGCAGCTTACCTCAAATCCTGGTGCAACTACTCACTAGCTCTGCAACTTCCAATAATTTACTTAACTTCCTGCGCTTCAGTATCTTCATCTGTAAAATGGGGATAATAACAGTACCTGCCTCACAGGACTGAAGTGAGAATTAAATGAGTTAATATGTATGTAGTGCTTAGAGCAGTGTCCTGCAGAGCCCGTGCTGTGTGTTCGCCAGGATCATTACCATCATCATTATTATTTACAAGATGCCTCCCATCCACCTTGGGGAGCAGGCGGAGCAGGTATTAGTACCCCCTGTTTTAGAGATGTAGAAACAGAGGATTAGGAAGTTGGGAGACCTACCCGTGGTCACATGGCAGGACCAGGGCCTGGATGCACAGAGTCCTGAGTCCACATACCTTGCCAGAGGCTTGGGGTGGGCTAGAGAAAGGAGATGACCAGCAAAGCTCAAAGGAGATGGTCTTGGCCACGGAGTTGAGCAAGGAGGAAATGAGGGGGATGGGGCAGCCCTGGAAGGCACCTCTCTGGCAACCAAACAGCAGGGTGGGAGCAGAGCCAAGTGTTTGGGAGGACAGTCTTCCTTGGCTTTTATACCCCGGCTCCTCTGGCATGAACTCACTTTCGGCCTTGCCAGCTGCAAACCTGCTAAACAGCTGTCCTGCCCCCAGATGGATGGCTCTGACCATGGCCAAGTCCCCCAGGAACTGTGCTCTAACTGTCAGGCTTGGGACTGAGTGCCCTGCCTGCCTGAAACTATAGGAGGATGTAGGGGGATAAAGGGGGTACTTGTGCAGGATTCACAGACAACATGCTCTTTTCCTGAGTCCGTCTGCTGAGCAGGGCTGGCAGGACCAGAGCTGACGTCATCCAAATAGCCCAGCTCTCTGCTGCTGCTAAGTTGCTTCAGTCGTATCCGACTCTATGCAGCCCCATGGACTGCAGCCTACCAGGCTCCTCTGTCCATGGGATTTTCCAGGCAATTGTACTTGAGTGGAGTGCCATTGCCTTCTCCAAAATAGCCCAGCTCATTCTCCTTAATTCTGGAGACAATTATTTGCTCCGAGAACCACCTGCCCCTTTCTCAGCACCTCCAGCCTCCCCCACCCAACTCCTATATCAGCTAGATTCTGCTTCCTCAAACACGTGTGGCTCAGACTCTGTCTGGCTCAAGAGCCCTCAGTGGCCCTATCGCTCGCCCTGTCCCATGCACAGGGTGGGATCCAGGGTCCCTCAACCCACGGTCTCCCTTCACTCATAATCACACCGGCCTGAAGGGTCTTTGCCTCACAAATGCCCTTCCTTCTGCCAGCCTGGGTTGCTTTTGCTACTCCTCAGGAAGAGCCTACCCAAGCCTTTTTTCCTTGAAAGACTGACATTCAAACCCCTTCCTCCGGGTAGTCCTTGTGGATCCAGTGTCCCCAGGTCTTGCCTCTCCTCTGTGCATTCCCTTTTCCTTTCACCCAGCAAATACCCTCTTGGATTGTACTAGATCTTCTAACTCTTCTCTTTCTCAAACCTTCTCTGGAGGCTTATAGGACCCCAGAATGCTGAGAAAGGGGAGCCAATGGATCCTGCGGAGACCATGAAATCACATGAATGTGCAAAACTGATCATTCTCACAGATGTAGAAACAAAAACATAAAGAAAGCTACAGATTATTCGTGTAAATTGAACAAAACATTTGGTTATAAAACCAAGAGCCATATAAATGTGATTCATTTAACAAGCAATTTAAAATTTCTTTGAACATTCAAGCTAGATGTTCTTGGTAATCTGGGGGTTTGAGTCTCTGATTGAACATACTTTCCCCACCAATTCACAGGTGAGTAAAACTGCAGCTCAGAGACCTCCATGCCTGGCCCATCATCTCTCAGAATTTAATTCCCACCTGGAAAACTGGGCAGGGCTTCCCAGGTGGATCAGTGGTAAAAAGAATCCGCCTGCCAATGCAGGAGACATGGGTTCCATCCCTGGGTCGGGAAGATCTCCTAGAGAAGGAAATGGCAACCCACTTTAGTATTCTTGCCTAGAAAATCCCAGGGACAGAGGAGCCTGGCGGACTACAGTCCATGGGGTTGAAAAGAGTCAGACATGACTGAGCAACTGATCACACACATACAGACAGAAAGCAGCCACCCCAATACTGCAAAGGGCATGAGGGGAAGATGAAGACGGGACATGGGACGTGGTAGATCCCATCCTGTCTCCTTTACCAGCCTCCCCAGGCAGGGGACTCTGTCTCCTCTTGCCCGTAAGTTTCCCCAGGTCTCAGTTGAGTCTGGGGCAGGGCCTTTATAACCTTGGTGAACTATAGCTCTGAGCCGATTTTCTTTAGTACCTCCCTTTATCCCTGCGGCCAAAACACCAGTAAGCACCCCAGGAGCCCCACCTGGGCCCATCCTTCCTGTGAGTGGCCCAGAATGTTCCTCCTTCCTCTTCTATCATCCGCATCAACAACATTGGGTGTTGCATTCCTAATGGCCAGTATCTAATTAACTAATTTATACTAAGGTGTTAATGACTTGTTAATAGCTTGATGAGATGCTTTTTCCAGGAATTCAGAAACTAAGTTCTCTGAGGGCAGAATGCCTTTTATTGCCTCCCTCAGCACTTGGTAGGTGCTCAGTGAGTGTTTGATAAAGGGATCAGTATCAATATATTTGGGCTTCTCCTGGTGGTTCAGTGGTAAAGAATCCCCCTGTAATGCAGGACCCACAGGAGACGCAGATTCGATCCCTGGGTTGGGAAGATCCCCTGGAGAAAGGAATGGCTACCCAGCTCAGTATTCTTGCCTGGAGAATCCCATGGACAGAGGAGCCTGGAGGGCTACAGTCCCTAGGGTCACAAACAGTTGGACACGGCAGAAGTGACTTAGCATGCACACATCAATATACTTAATATTTGAAAAATGCTTCCTGTCAAGTCTTATAGCTAGAAACACTTATTAGACAGTGGTTATTATTATTTCTAATGGAGAATTTTCCATTATCAGAGGTGGTCTGAACAGAGAGATTCCTGGAGCCTAGGACCTTTGGGAACACCACCTACTCCAGGTCCCCCAACAGCAGATAACACTGTATGGGAATGTGTTGATCCAGACATCCTCTTGCTGAGGAAAGGAAGGGGAGAGAGAAGCAAAGGAGAGGACAGACTGACTCCTAAATTCTACTTTTGGTCATTGATTAATGTGTATTGAGCATTGAGATACACCAGGCAGTTACCAAGGATTTACATGAATTAATACATGTAATCATCACAACTACCTCATGAGAAATCTTTTTTTTTTTTTTAATGTATTTATTTTTCTACTTGTTTTGGCTATACCATGCAGCATGCAGGATCTTAGTTCCTTGGCTGGGGACTGAACCCATACCCCCTGCAATGGAAGCATGCTATCTTAACCACTGGACTACCAGGGAAGTCCATCCATGAAGAATTGTGATCCCATTTAGAGCTGGGAAGCAGAGGCTTCAAGAGGTGAAGCCGTGCTGGGTGGTAGCATGGGACTGAGACCTTGGGAGCCAGCTCCTGGAGCCTGGGCTCTTACCTGGTGCCATTGAGGCAGATGCAAGTGCAGAGGCTCCCTGAAGTGCACCATCCCAGCAGTTTGGTGGCTGTTCAAACCACTGTCAATCCTCTCACACCTGGGAAGGATGTCCAGAGGCTAGTCCTGTGCCGAGGGAAGATACAGAGGGAGGAGTCAACTGGGGGCCATGGAACCCTCTCCCAGGCCCCTGGCCCTAGGGAACATGGCAGCCTCCACACAGCAGTCAATGGACAGAGGAGTCCTGGATTTGGGGCTAAATCCAGGAGTTTAAGCAGGATTTTGAAAGACTGGAAGGATTTGGACCAGAAGAGATGGGGGGAGAGGGTGTTTCAGGCTGGGTAAGAACAGTTTGGTAAAAATTTGAAGGTATTTGAAGATGAGCCCTGTAGGTGTCCTTGGCAGAGCAAAGGAGCAGCCAGGAAGGTTGCTGGATGGGGTGGAGTCAGGGTGGCAGCTGCAAGGACCCTGAAGGCTGTGCTAGGAAGCCGCCATGCCTACCAGAGAAACACACAGCCAGTGAAACCATCGAGGGGACCACCCTCGTGTGAGGACTGGGTTCCAAGAGCTGAGAAAGGCCTTGAGTGCGCACCACTAGCTCCGGGCACACTGCCTGACACATGGTGCACAGTGGAGATTCACTGAGGGAGAAGAGGAGGGGCGGAGGTGCCTACTAGCGGGTGTCTGGGAAATTTCTACCCTCCTTAGGAAGGAAGACGCAATGACACGCGATGCAGGCTTCAGAGGAAGCTCATGGGAACTGCCCGCAGAGTCCCTATCCTTCTGGCACACGGCAAGAACATGCCAAGGGGTGAGGGAGATAGGAGAGTCAGACGTGGGCTCTGCTGGCCCAGGAAGACCTCCAGGAAGAGGCTGAGAGGAGGGAGCAGCAGAGCAAGAGGGAGAGAAGAAAGGAGGGATGGAAAATGGAAAGGAGGGATAAGGCAGGATGGAGACAGGAGATGGGAGGAGAGAAGGAGGGAAAGAGAAATTCTGGTGAACCACGCAGACAAAATGGCAGGGGGAGGCTGGGAAGGAGCACGTGGCTGGTCACACGTGGCTGGTGGGGTAAGGGATTTCAGGTCAACCCCCTAAACAAAGTGACAGAGAGCCCCAGACCAGCCTGGCCCCAGATTCTCTTCTCTTCTGTGTCCACACCAAGCCGAGAGTCACAGCCCACCCGTGGGGCCCCAGCAGGGATCTTTGGGAAATGGCAATCTCCAGAGGCAGAGCCAGCCATGGGCACAGCTGGGGCTGCAGTCACAGGAGCAATCATGGGGGAGCACTAGGATCCACTGCGGGAGCCAGGTGGGAGAGAAACTGCCGAACGCAGGAGGGAGGGGACAACAGGCAGAGTCTGGGGCAGGGACCGCTGGAGTGTCTGAAGCAGGATGCACAGTGCTCCCTGGGCCCCGCTCTGGGACAGACCTTCACCCTTGGCTTGCCTGGGTATTGAGGGATGTGATGGAAGTCCAGTCTCATCTCGACAGTAACTTCTTCATTTCAATTTTAAACAGATGGTTCCTGACCAAGTTGCTCCACATCTTATTAGCAAGTACACATTGGAGGAGAGACATACATGGCAAAATGGATATTCAGGAGGCTTCCCCTGAAACCTCCAGGCCCTGGACGAGCCTCTGTCCACTGTGTCCATATCTCTTCCCAGTGGACTCTGGGAGTTTCTCTCCCACCTGCCTGACACCATCCTCCTCATCTTCTCCATTCTGCGCAGGTGCTTGAAGGGCTAGACATCCCTGTGGGCTGGCATGCTCAGTCGCTCAGTCAGGCCTGACTCTTTACGACTCCATGGACTGTAGCCAGACAGGCTCCTTTGTCCATGGGATTTTCCTGGCAAGAATACTGGAGCATGTTGCCATTTCCTCCTCCAGGGATCTTCTGGACCCAAGGATTGAACTCGTGTCTCCTGCTGCTCCTGCCTTGGCAGGTGGATTCTTTACCACTGAGCCACCTTGGAAGCCCTAGACATCCCTTGCACAGCCTCTAACCCGTCTTATTTTGAGAGTTTGAGAGAGGTGAAGTGTGGCAATCCCATTTCTTGGAGAACTTACAGAGGCTCAAGGACCTGCTGTGTCCAGGGTTGACTCTGGCCTGGGCTGTTCATGTCACTTGCCAGGGAGAGGGTCACTCCACCCCTGATACTCCCCAGAGAGAGCTACTGTCTTCTGTGGGTTAGGAGATGAGGCCATGGGGTGGGGTGTGTCTCAGAGGGCCTGGGGGAAGTGTGAACAGCTCAATGAATGGCCCCTTTCCATGAAAGAAGAGGACGCAGCTATGGTTAGAGCTCCCAGATATTCTACCCAGCAACCTTCCCTGTCTAGGGAAGTCCATCTGCTCCCCCTGATCCCTAAGAGGAAGCCCACAGCCAAGAGAAGATTCATCAGGATAGAGATGATGAAGAGCCAATGACACCCCCTTGGAGAGGCTGGGGCCTGGGGCAAATTACCCTATAACAGCAGGTTAATTAGATAAGACCCAAATTACATGAGCAAGGCTTGCAAGCCCAGCAATTTGATGGTTTCATGTTGTTTCAGAGGTGGGGAGGCTTGATCTCTAGCTCAGCACAGAGAAAATGACTTCTTGCTCGCAGGCAAGCCAAACCCATGAATTAAGCTCTTGACTGGCCAGCCACGAGCCCCAGTGCCAAGCGCATATAAAGGAGGGCACCTGCCAGTCCTCACTACAACCTGCAGAACCGTGTGGGAATTTGCCTTCGTTCCTCCAGCATCCAAGCTCCATCTCCACCAGAAGCATGAGCCGCCAATTCACCTGCAAGTCGGGAGCTGCTGCCAAGGGAGGCTTCAGCGGCTGCTCAGCTGTGCTCTCCGGAGGCAGCACATCCTCCTACCGGGCAGGAGGCAAAGGGCTCAGCGGGGGCTTCGGAAGTCGGAGCCTTTACAACCTGGGCGGCGTCCGGAGCATCTCCTTCAACGTGGCCAGCGGCAGTGGGAAGAGTGGAGGTTATGGATTTGGCCGGGGCCGGGCCAGTGGTTTCGCCGGCAGCATGTTTGGCAGCGTGGCCCTGGGGCCCATGTGCCCAACTGTGTGCCCACCTGGAGGCATCCACCAGGTCACTGTCAATGAGAGCCTCCTGGCCCCCCTCAACGTGGAGCTGGACCCCGAGATCCAGAAAGTGCGTGCCCAGGAGCGGGAGCAGATCAAGGCTCTGAACAACAAGTTCGCCTCCTTCATCGACAAGGTGGGTCTGCTAGGACCTGGGGACCTGCACACAGCCCTTGTTTTTTCTTCTTGGAACATGTGCTTTTGTTGCAGCAAGAGGGATTGAGGTTAGAAAGAGAAGGCACGGAATCCAGGGTGACCGAATTAAGGTTTCCCGTATAGTCTTCCCTGAGAAAAGACAGGTAGGTCAATCTCTACTGGCAGAGGCTTGTCGGGGTTACTGAAAGGAGCTCCAAAGAGAAGACAGACCCTTGCTTCTTACTCTTGAGAGCCAGCTTGGTGCTGCTGCTAAGCCTGGGCCCAAGCAGGCTATATGCAGGAAGGGGCCAGGGAAGCTGTCCTCCTCCTATCACTGCAAGCTGATCTCATCCTCTAGTCCTTCGACAGAAGGACTGGGAGCACCAGCGAATGGTCCTTCAAGGGTGGCTTGGCCATGGGCATTAGTTTAGGTGGGCGATGACTCTCTTGAGAGGCAGAAGAGCATGGTGGGGATGAGGTCTCCACCGTGCTCTGAAGTCAGACCTGTTTTCCACCTTGGCCCCATCACTGATCAGCTGTGTAACTTCCACCTTGGCCTTATCACTGACCAGCTGTGTGACTTTGTGTGGCTAAGCCAGTCACGTAGCCAGCCGTGTGGACGGGTGGAGAGTCATCCACCCTGTTTATGCCTCTGTTTCCTCATCTCCACCATGGAGATAATAACCTACCTCTTGGGGTCACTCTCAGATTTGTGAAAGAAAATGCATGTGAAGATCTTGGCATGATGCCTGATGCATGCTAAGTACTCCCCAGATGGCGGTTACTGTTATTATCGCTTTTATCTCTGAAAGCTGAAGGAGGGGTGTTGAGAAGGAGAAAAATCAAAGGTCTGGAAGAAGCCTCGAGGGATCATCCAGTCCAGATAGGTCCTGCCTTTTTGTAGATAAGAAATGATTGCTCCCATTTTGCAAGTCAGCAAAGGCACGGGGCAATACCATTCCCAAGGTCATCTCCGGGCAAGGGAAGGTGCAGTTGGACGCTCAGCCTCCTGACTCCAGACCCAGTACTGGGCACTGGAGGACTCTGCTGACTACATGACAGTCAGGCACCAAGGATGGGTCAGCCCAGGACAAAGCCTATGTTGTGACAGTCAACGGCCATCAAAACCACAGCTCTGGACTCCAGTTTGGAGCAGTTCCTGCTGCCTCTGCTCACTTCAGGGGCTGCACTGTCTCTGTGGCTTCTTACCCCCTAAGCTTTTTCACATCTAGAAGAGCAAAGTATTCTGAGGTTTGGGAGATAGGAGTGGACTGACCTTGAGCTGAGTTGGTCAAACCTCATTAAGGAGTGAAAGTCTGGAGACACAGAAAGAAAGACAAGCATGAAGACAGTCACCTCTGTGAAAAAGCTGGTCTGCCTGGGGTGCCTCTGGGCTCAAAAGCCTGGAGGTTTCCTAAATAATTTTAGTCCCTAGAAGAGTACAATCCCATAAGCCCAGGAAGCCAGGGACGATGAGTACATGCTATCAGCCATCCAGATGTGGAGTCCAGATGTGCATTGTGGTGTCCTGGGTGTAGGGTTTTCCCTGTGGTGAATACTCAGTCTTATGGATAGGCTTGAAAGAGTCAGGATTGCTTAAACCAGACCAAATGCTGGAGGATCTGCTGGAAGCAAGCTGTTTGACCAATCCCACCTCAACACTGAAGCCCAGACAGTTTTCTGATGTCCTGTGTTTCTGACTTTAAGGAACACAACCTTGTTTAAAGTAGCTGCGCTCACATATGATTAAGAGAAGTCACATTCAAAACAGAAAAACCAAAAGTCAACCCAAACCAAACAAGAGCGGTGGCTGCAGATCCACCAGCTCCGGTCAGTTTCCTGGCCCAGTGAGGCTGCAATGGCATGGGAGTTCTGTCTGTCCATCTGCTCCATGAGCCAAGTTTGCTCTAGGGAAGATGGTTCTGAGGAGCAGGACTAGGGGAGTAGGAAGAGGCCTTGAGAAAGATGGAGTTGGACTCTGATGTCCAACTCCTTAGAACATGTTGGATGTTGGACTCCTTAGAACACCCAGGAGTTCTTGGTCTATTGAGCCTCTTGATCATGAAATACTAGAAAATGAAGAGCAGACTCCTGTCTTTTGAGTGGTCAGCCTTTCCAAAGATGGATTCAGCCTGACTCTGTTGCAGTAAATTCAGGCTCCCCCCTGCCCTGGACTGGTTTGGCCATACTGGATTCAGAGTGACCAGATGCACGGGTTATTGGAACATATATCTGGGTTCAGTTCTGGGCTCTGAGATTTATTAAACCACTGGACCTTGGGAGAGGTCAACTTCTCAGTTTCCCTTCCACAAGATAAGGTTAAAGATGCATGCACCTCAAATAGCTGTTGTGAGGGTAGAGGAGAAAATGCAGGGGGACCACTTTGCCCAGCACCCTAGAAGTGATGGGTGTGATGGTTTCCATGGAAGCTCAACATTTCTGGGCATCGGGTTTCAGGTGAGGTTCCTGGAGCAGCAGAACCAGGTGCTGGAGACCAAGTGGGAGCTGCTGCAGCAGCTGGACCTGAACAACTGTAAGAACAACCTGGAGCCCATCCTCGAGGGCTACATCAGCAACCTGCGGAAGCAGCTGGAGACACTGTCCGGGGACCGGGTGAGGCTGGACTCAGAGCTGAGGAGCGTACGGGACGTGGTGGAGGACTACAAGAAGAGGTGAGTGGGGAGGGGACTCCCTGTAGCTACATGACTGTCCCTGTCCCTTTTGAGCAGGAGTGGGCAGCTACCCCAGCTTGAAGTTTTTGGAGGCAGGGGGCAGTGTTCCTTGTCATACCAAGCAGAATCACCCCAAGAAAGCTCTGGGACTTGTTCCCTGCTCCTCTGGCCTGGCACTTGGGACAGATGGGTGGCTTCCTTCAGGATGTTCATGCCACACACTCTTCCTCATTTTTGAAGCTGAATCTCCAGCAAGCTCCTTCTTCCAAAATTGGTGATCACATCCCCTCCTCCAGGAAGCCTTCTTGCTTGGCTGGCCCCATAGGCCCTGGACTCTGCAGGCCCTCCAGCATCTGTGCCCTCTGTCAAGCACACTGCCCCCAGCTCAGGATCTTCCCTGGGCAAGCGAGGGTTCTCGGTGAGACATATTAACCAAAAAAGCCCTGGAATTCCCACAGGTATGAAGAAGAAATCAACAGGCGGACAGCGGCAGAGAATGAGTTTGTGCTGCTCAAGAAGGTGAGATGGTAGGCTGGTCTGGGGTCTGGGGCTGGCCTGGGATCCGGTGGAGCTGAGCCTGCCAGTGTGCTCTGCTTTCAAAGAAAGTGAGCTTATTCTGAAATGGTGAGGGGAAAACCACGATGCAAGACCATCCAGAGAAGACAAAAAAGACAGAGAGGATGGGGGCATTCTTGAGTGCTTAATGGGGGCAGAATTCTCCCACAGTGAAGAACAGCAGAGGACAGCACACAGAAGTCCCCTGCAGCTGCAGGCCTGGCTCAGATGCCACAGGATGACTGATAGCAGCCTGGCTGGGGCTCCTTTTCTTAGCGGGGCACCCATCCCTACTGCCGAGAGAGCCCACTAGCAGGATGGGGCAGGACTGGGCCCTCTGCTCCTTCCTCCCCTTTCTCATGAGCCTCCCAAAGAGGAGAGGTGGCTAGTTCCCCGTGCAAGGGAGCAGCCTGCGGTATGTGTTGCCTTCTTGGTGGCAGTGGCAGTGACCTGGGGATGGCTGGGCTATCTTTCAGGATGTGGATGCAGCTTATGCCAATAAGGTGGAGTTGCAGGCCAAGGTGGACTCCATGGACCAGGAGATCAAGTTCTTCAAGTGTCTCTATGAAGCTGTAAGTCTATCTCTCCATTCCACCCCTCTGAATGCTACCATTAGGGTAAGACTCTATTCTGAGACACCCAGGAGGGACACCCAGGCCCCCGGTCTCATCTATTCATCTCCATTTCAGCCCTGAGAGGCTCCTCATCTCCACTCTCTGGGTGGGAGGGAAATGGTCCTGGCCTTACCTCCATGGCAGCAGGATTCCGTCTGGGGCCTGGAGGGAACTCGCTATGCACCGTGAGCAGCAGTCTTGGTTTGGAGCCTCTAAATGGCATCACTGATTTGTTCACCTTATGAGGGAGGTTGTTGACCTCCATCAGTCACGTCTTGAGACCATCCCTGATTCCCCCGCAGGAGATTGCTCAGATCCAGTCCCACATCAGTGACATGTCTGTCATCCTGTCCATGGACAACAACCGTGACCTGAACCTGGACAGCATTATTGACGAGGTCCGCGCCCAGTATGAGGACATTGCCCTGAAGAGCAAGGCTGAGGCTGAGGCACTGTACCAGACCAAGGTGAGCTGGCTGAAGCTAGGCCGGGGAGGGTGACCCCCTTAGACAGGAGGGCTGGGCCAGATCATTCTCAGAGTGGAGACAATATCCAGTTAAGTGTCCAGCATGGCCTGTCCCCATCACATTACCAACCCCAGCCACCATGCACTCCCACAACACACTCATCACCCCTAACCATGGCTCTGTTCTTTGGGTCCCCAGTTCCAGGAGTTGCAGCTGGCAGCCGGCCGGCATGGGGACGACCTCAAAAACACCAAGAATGAGATCTCGGAGCTCACCCGGCTCATCCAGAGAATCCGCTCAGAGATTGAGAATGTGAAGAAGCAGGTGAGATGGCTGGTTGCCTTTGCCTGGGGCAGACGGGCACAATTGGTGGGGGGTGGGGGCGGAGGTGATGAATGGGCTGAGGGTGTCAGCCTCCCAAATCTCTGCCCAGGAAGGGAAAGGGGCCAAAGAGGTCACCTCATCAAACTCTTAGAGCAGGCATCCTTGGGATGTCTCAATTGTGGCTCAAGTGCCGGGGGTATGGTAAGCACTTGGGAAATAATAGTTGGTCCTAGAGCATCTCCTTCCCCACGCCCTTGTCTCTGACCCCACACACCTGGGCAGCCACTGACATTGTACCTTCAGTACAGTATTCCAGTGGTCTCTTCTCTCAGACTTTAAAGTCAAGAGCAGAAGGCTGAGCTCTACTCTCACTCACTTTGTATTCTCAGCATAGGCTGGCCAAATAAATCACTTTGCAAGGAACTGAGTGGTGCTGAATTTATCAGGCTGCAGAATGCACTATTTTTCATCCACCAATGTCTAAACACAAGACAGTGAAGCTAAAGCTAAGGAAGGACTTGCCAATGCCAGAAAGGGCTCTAACTAGAAGGGAGGAACAGGGAGGTCTGACAGGTGGAGGTGGGCGTGTCTGCTTCAGAATCTCAGAGAATGAGTGGGACTTGGATGTGGATGATTCTGGGGAGCGCTTCTGGTTTCCAATTGGTCTCCAATTCCCTGTTTAGGCTTCCAACTTGGAGACTGCCATCGCTGATGCCGAACAGAGGGGTGACAATGCTCTGAAGGATGCCAGGGCCAAGCTGGACGAGCTGGAGGCCGCCCTGCACCAGTCCAAGGAGGAGCTGGCCAGGATGATGCGCGAGTACCAGGAACTCATGAGCCTGAAGCTGGCCCTGGACATGGAGATCGCCACCTACCGCAAGCTGCTGGAGAGTGAGGAGTGCAGGTAATGGGAGACGCTCTGGCAGGAAGGCCCCGGGGGTTCGGGAAGGACCCAAGGAGAAAGCCCAACACATCCTAATCCAGAAAAGATGAGTTCTTGGGGACTGAAGAGGTGGTGATGCTAGGGAAATTAATAGAATTGATAATACCTACCCAGACATGAGTGCTTACTTCATTCCAGGTACTGTGCTACGTGGATTGGCTCATTCAATCTTCACAACTTCCCTGTGTGTACCTGGGCACACTCCCATTCCCGCCAAAAAGAAAAAGAAAAACACATTACTTGTTCCATCTTCCTTAACTGCCCAGGTCCAAGATGAGCTTGTGAGAGATGGGCGGCCACTCCAGCATCCCCAGTGATCTTGGGAGAAGGAAGAGATCAATGCCTGGGTCTGACCTTTGGGAGGTGTCATGCTGTCTCTCAGATGTTAAACCTCATTAGGTTTAACTTGGATGGTTGCCTTGTTACCCCAAAGACTCAAGGGTGTCCCCATAGCTTCTCAGGCTCTGTGCCAGAGGAGCCCCGGAATTTCCATAGGTGTCTACCGAGTTCAGAAACCCACGTTAGTCTGGTGGGGGCATTAGCTTTGAGGTTAATAGATTGCAGGTTGAATGACTGCTTGCTCTTATTTCTCCCCTTGTTAACAGGATGTCAGGAGAATTTCCCTCCCCTGTCAGCATCTGTAAGTACCTGTATGCTTGGACCTAAAACTGTACACTCTGTGGACTTGAAAGGGCCTTAGTTATACCCCACGTGTGGAGATGAGCAATCTAAGGACCAGAGAGGGAAAACCTTTGGCTGAAATCACACATCCAGATAGTGGGGCATGGCCAAGCAATCAGGCCTCCTGACTCCCAACCCAGGTCTCCTTCCCACTTATCACTTTCTCCCTGTTCCCAGGGGATGGCAGCTAGGAAGGCTCTCACCATGGGAATGGGGAAACAAGGGACATGGTGCAAGACAATGAGTATGGGTGAGAGGCCCGGAGAGCCAGGTTGCAAGGTTATGATCAGACCCGGGCTGGGGGACTGATGGACCTTGGAGGTCAAGTTGATAGTTGTTAGATCTCTAGATTTCTCACCAGGGTTAAGAGTTAAATCGTAGCTTCCCAAAGATGCCCCTGGAGGACAGCTGGCAGAAGGCAGGAGGAAGAGGCTGGAGACTGAGAAGTTTAGAGAAAAGGCTAACAGAAGAGGCAGGAGGTGTCCAGAATGACATGAGAGTCAGTGGGTACCTGGACCAAAGAGGTGGACCTCTGAGAGTTAAGAATCAGCTGGATTGAATATAAGCTGGGCAAACCAAGCGTAGGGCATGGGGGGAGCAGTCTCTGCAATATTGTCCCCAGTGGGGAGGGAGTTGACTGTGACTGGGTCCCCCAGCCAACCTGCTGTTCCAAGAAGAGCTGCACCTGTCCTGGGGAAAGGCGGCCTCCTCTGGCCCAGGCCCTAGCTGTGCCTGCGGGTTGCTGACCCTGCTCTCCCCTCTGCTCTCCCCGCGCAGCCATCATCAGCAGCACCAGCGGCAGCGGCGGCTATGGCTTCCGGCCCAGCTCGGTCAGCGGAGGCTACGTGGCCAACAGCGGCAGCTGCATCTCTGGAGTGTGCAGTGTCCGTGGCGGGGAGAGCCGGAGCCGGAGCAGCACCACCGACTACAAGGATGCCTTGGGGAAGGGCTCCAGCCTGAGTGCCCCCTCCAAGAAAGCCAGTCGGTAGAGTCCGCTGCCCTCCCCCCATCCCTGCGTCCCCGCTCTGGCTCGCACACTTGCGCTCTCCCCAGCCCATTGTCAGCCCCACCCCCACCCCGCCCAGCCTGCTCTTGTACCTCCGGTGCTGGCCTTGGCCGCTCACTTCTCCAGACTGTGTCTTACTGAACCTGGACAGGTGTGGACAACTAAGCTTGGTGAAATTCCTCCTTGCACATGCTGGAGTTTGCCTCCTTGGCTGTGGTCCCTGAACCATGCCATGGGCTCCCAGCCTTTCGTCCTCTGCACAGCCTTTGACTCAGTTGCTGATTACTCTGTCTGGCTCCGTGGGTCTCAGACCCAGGCCCTCTTCTCACACTGGGGCCTTTGTCCCAGCTCCTGCTTGTGGTAGGAGAGGGCTCTGTGTTCAGTTAAAAGAGGGCTGAAGGACAGACCACCAAACGAGACCATCCCCACCCCACCCTGTCTGGCTCACGACTCATTCTGAGTGGACCGAGTACAACTCAGGTACTCTTCTTCATTCTATCCTGCACCCACAAGCAGGGAAGAGGAGGCCCCTTCATTTCTCCTTTCCCCTTAAAGACCCTCCCACTGCATCCTCAATAAACAGCACGATCTGATGGCTTGGTCTCTGAGTGGTCAAGGTGCGCGCACGGACCTCCGTTCAGATGCTCATGTGAGCAGATGCCACACAGGCACACGGACACACACATTACACCACGGCATATCACCTGGGCAGCCCGTATTTCCAGGTTAATCTTCTCTGTAGAGCAGAAAAGAAGATGCTCTCTGAGCCCACATGGCAGAGGGGCTGGGAGCACATGTTGGGCTGTAGGGACATGAAGTGTGGAGAAGAGTTGGGAAGAGAGAGGGAGAGGGCATGGGGGAAAGAAAAGGAAAGCATAGCCAGGGTGTGTGTGTGGCCTGGTTTGCAGCTTTCAACAAGTGTTGCCTGTGTCCACTGGCAGAAATGGTCCTGCTCTTGACAGAGACTCTGGTCTCTTTCTGAGAACTGCTTGTTTCCTAGATGGTGGGAGCTAGGCAGGCAGTTATCTGCATTTGTTCAACCTGTGCCTCACTCTCACAGTCCTGGCCTCTGGGCAGGGCAGTGGATCTCCCAAGGAGGGTGGAGGTGGTGGGGACCGAACCCCCTCGCTCCTCTTAGAAAATCTAAGATAGGGAACAAGTTTTTAGAGCCTGAGCCCAGGCTGGGGCGGAGTCAGTTGGGTGTGGGGCAGACTGTGAGATTTCGTGACTGTGCAGTTGGCGCTTCCCCAGATACTTGTCTGTCCTGCTCCCACTGTGGTGGAGGCCATTCCTGCCCTGTGGTGGGAAGGACTGTAAGGAGGCAGATGGATGGATTCCACAGCAACCGTAGAGAGCTGGCAAACCTCAGCCAGGAAGTCCCTGGAGTTCACAAGGGCTTCCAAAGATGGAGGAGGAGGGATTGGATAATAGGATGGATGGGCTAGGTTGGCAGATAGAACTCGAGAGTAGTGGCTTGGGCTTAGAGCAAGGCCACAAGGCCAGGCTTGAACCCCCCACCACCCAGGAAGTAACCATTGGCCAGGGCTTCCAGGCTGCCCTCAACCAGGAAGTCAATGCCACCTTTCAGCAGGTGTGGGTAGAGGAGGGGCAAGCAGATCAAGACTCAGAAGCAAGTTTTGCTTCCCTGGTTGACAAGGTGAGGCTGGTGTGTATGTGTGCTTCCAGAACTGGGTAGAGACATTGCCATTTCCTCAGTAAAGGAGTCACACACACCTGCTATCTCTGCCACTCTCCTCCCTTTGCAGCAGTAAGGACTGAGATGAGACAGCAGAAAGAACTTTCCGGTTGAGAAGTTTAGAAGAAATGCTAGATTCTCAAATATGGGGATAGAGACTGTCTCTCTAGATGCTGCTGTTTTATCAACCAGGTTGTGGGGAGGGAGCGAAGGCTCCCTCCCCAGGGCTCATGGAGGTCTTCTGAGTGGGCAGGGTGTTTCTGGGTTCTGGGTCCATTTTCTAGAACAGCAGATCACAGTGCTGGAGAGTGAGTGAAGCTTCTTGCAGCAGGCAATCAGGAGCCACGCACTGAGGCCCCTCATCAGGACTTAAGTTATCAGCTTGGCAGGTCTGAGAGTGGGATGGCTGGGCTGAATGTGCACTGCAGACTTGGTTTGGGGAGCATGAGAGGGCTCTGGGGAAGGACTAATGACAATGACTAGCAAGTAGGGTGGCCACTATGTTACATGAGTCTACAAGGTCATTGGATTGTGGTTACTGAGAGCAATGGTTCTTGACATTGGCTGAAAAATAACCTAGGAATTTCAAAACAAATACTGTTGCCTGAGCCTCTATTACAAATCAGTTAAGTCAGGCTACTGGGGTGGGGTCCAAGTTTCACCAGTATCTTTTGAAGTTAGTGAAGGAATTCTAGGGAGCTGCTTGAGCTGAGAACCGCTGGTCTAGGATGTGGTCTTAGGGATCCAGAAAGGAAGAATGCCGTGATCGATTAGTAATGCCTGCTGTGGTGGGAGGTGAAGGGAGTCGAGGCATAGGATGCCCTCTCTCACTGGTGCTCACCTGTGGCTTCATGGTTTGCCGAGTACTTTCACGTCCATCATCTGAACAGCATTGAAAGTGAGGGAATGCCACTCTTGTAATTTTACATGCAAAAAAACTGACGATCAGATCCTTGGTCTATCAACAACCATCCTAGGCTGGAGAAGACCTCAGAGGTACCCTGTCTCTTGCCTAAAGGACTGAATGGAGAGTGAGGGCAGGGCTCTAGCTTAATGCACGAGTCTGGACTGGAGTAGGTGCTTGACAGTGCTGCCACCTGCCTGCTCCCCCATCCTGGCAGGTTCCAGGGGAGATCAACCGCAGGGTCAGTGCAGAAGAGGGCTCAGGGTTGCCCTGACACATCACAGGCCCCAATATCCTAATGTGAGGGCCCTCTGTGCTGCATAGCAGGAGCTGCTTTCTTTTTTTCACCAGTGAAGGAACTGAGACCCAGGAAGGGGCAAGGGCCTCGTCTAAGATCACCTAGGTCATCAGGGGCAGAGCCAGGCTCAGACCCCAAAGTCCTATGATCTATCTGGTCAACACACCCATGGCAGGATGTCATCAGTCTGCAACAGGGGTGAAGGCACTGTGCCCGAAGGTGGGCAGGTTAGGGACCCGAGAAGCCTTGGGAGTATAGGGGATTCTGGACGGTCAGATAGGGGAGAGCACTTTACAGCCTTCAGTGGCATCGGTGGACAGAACAGTGGAGGTGGGCCTGTGGCAAATCAGGGAGGCCGGGGGAGGAGGCAGCAGAAGGGGCAGCAGGAAGAGGCTGCTTTGGGGAGCAGATGGTGCATCATGTGTAGCCTTTTGCTTCTGCTCCTGGAAGCCCAGGACGGGCAGAGGGAAGAAACGGGGTCCCTGGAGACAGAGGAAAAGAGGGGTGGGCTCACTGTAACAGGGATGAGGTCCAGGGTCCTTCCTACCCTCGGGGTGTGGAGGGAACTTCAGTGGAGCTGAAGGCCAGGATGGAGGTGCTGTGTAGGGGTCCCATCGGGGCTGGCTCTGGGGGTCAGAGGGGTGACTGAGTCGGTTCTGGTCTCTCCAGGATGACACCAAGCTGAGTGTGCCCTTGGAGTTGCCATGGCCTGGGTTTCCTCTGCTGCTGAACTGTTTCCATCTTCCCCACCCCCAGGGTCGGGTTTCATGTCCACTTCCCACACACACACACCAAAACTGAACCTCAGGAAGGGAAAGTGATGGAGCCTGGGCCAGGTCGTTGACTCCAAACATTCCTTCTGGAGGGTTCCTGCCTGCCAAAACAGTTCATTCTGGACCCGCAGATCCAGCTGGTGTGAGGACAAAGGCCTGGTCACGTGCACTCAGAGTACAAAGTGTGTTTCTAAGTCAGGGAGTTCCTCAGGCTACAGTGTCATAAGAGCTGGCCTGCAGGCCTGGGGCTGAGCTTTTCACAGCCTTCCAGGAGGGAACCAACAGGCCTGGGCCTCAGACATGTCCATGTTTCTGTCCACAGGCAACAAGCAGCTCCTGGGCCAGGCTGCGTCATCCCAGTAGAAGAACATGATGGCCCTGCGGAGGGAAGCCCAAGTCCTGGAAGACCAGGAGCCCTGTAGTGCTCTCTAGCTGGGTTGCCTGACTAAAGGGCCAGGTCCGGGGCCCAGGACACTTTAAATGGGTGCCCAAAGTGGGAAGGGGATGACTAGGGGGCCCGCCTAACATCTCTAAGCCAGTCTCTGAGGCTGCAGGCAGGAACTGGAGGTTAATCACTGGGGGGTGATGGAGACGTTGGGGCAGCTCATAGTCTGGAGACTGGTTTAGAGACAGCCTAGAGACTACTGGCCAGCTGCACTGTGCAGGATGGCTTGTGTCAGAGGGAGCCTGGAGTGGAGCTGAGGGGCAAGGGCCGGGCTTGGATGGATCCTGAGAGTATAGAGGCTATGGTTGGCCATATCAATGGGAGAAGAGGAGAGAGAGGAGCCATCATGATTCCTTTCCTCAGATGCAGATAGTGAAGGCCTTTGATACTTGGCAAGTGCCCCTTGCTTTCTGAGACCCTGTCTCTGCTCCCCTGCCCACCTGACTCATTTCCTCCTCCCAGACCAACGACAGGGACTGAATCGTCTTCACCTGTGTACTCCTGTGCCTGGCACACCGTTTGTGCTCAGCACAAGTGGGTGAACTAAGCCCCCCAACACCCAGCACGCTCTGACTCCAGGCTGCCATGGAGGGTCCTGACAGGAGCTGGTCCTTGGTATAACCCACTAAAGGCCCTGCAGCAGGAAAGCCAGACATATCAGTGGCCCAGCTGGGGGACTGTCGGGGTGTGTGAGTCAGGCTGGCTGTAGATGTGGACATTGGCACCCTTGGGACATCTCTGGAGAGCAAGGAGAGCAAAGGGGGTTCCAGATGGCATCCAGGGATCCTTCCAAGGGGCTGCAGCCTCTTGACTCTGACCTCTGCCCTGTTCCCTCTCTTCATCTGTGGAGCCTCAGCCCTTAGCCCCTTTCCTATACTTCAGGTCCAGAGTAGCAGGTAGGGGTCCTAGGACAGGATTTGGAAACTGATGTTTATGGAGCCCTAGCCCTGGGCTGGCACCTCTCTGAGGCAGGTGGTGCTGTTCCTAAGACTGACATGCTAAATCCAAGGCCACTGAGCAGTACCTGGAGCCAGGATTCCATGAGCTCCGTCTCCCAGAGCCCACACTCTTTCCACATTGCCACCCTGCCTGGCGTGGGAACGGCCTGCCTCTGCCCACCCAGCTGCTGTGCATTTGTTCCCACCCTACCCTGACATCCCACGGGCTCCCTGCCCATTCTCTGTTGGAACTTTCATAGTGTTCTGTCATCGGAAGCCTGATGTCTCTGAGTCCTTGGCACTGGGCTGGGTTCCCTTTTCACCTCCTGATTGCCATTAGGCCATCTCAGTTTTACATACTGCCAGCTTCCTGCAGAAGCTGTGGCCCCACAGTCACTGGTCAGTCACAGGGGCCCATCCCCTCAATGTTGGGGGTCTTTAGGGCAGTACCTTGATCAAACTTCTCTTGATCCTGGTCTCCCATGCTAGAGGCAGCCAGGGGTGGTGGCGGCCCTGGATCAGGAGCAGGTGGGGGTGATGAAGAGGTGGTGAGTGCTTAGTCGTTCAGTCTTGTCCAAATCTGTGCAACCCCATGGACTGTAGCCTGACAGGCTCCTCCGTCCATGGAATTCTCCAGGCAAGAATACTGAAATGGGTAGCCATTTCCTTCTCCAGAGGAACTTCCTGACCCGGGGATCAAATCTGTGTCTCCTGCATTGCAGTTGGATTCTTTACCATCTGAGCCACCAGGGAAGCCCTGAAGAGGTGGTGGAGGTGGGCTAAGTGGACAGGGGTGGAAGAGGTTTTGGAAGGAATGGAACTGAAACAGACTAGAGTGGGCAGTTTATCTTGAGAAGCTGTCTGGGCTCTGGGAGCAGAAGCATCAAAATGAAATCCTAGATCAGCAAGAAGAATCTGGAGATACAAGAAGGAGACAGCCCGGCCATGCAAGTTAGTGCTTCTGGTCCCTGTCATTTGCCTAGACATCGGTATGGTGGCCAGTCCAGCCAGCTGAGGATGGCTGCCACCTCTGCCACCACTATGACAGGGGTATCTTTAGTTTTCCTGAGCATCTTCAGAGGAGACTCAGGAGACCTCATGTCTCACCACTTGACCTTGGAAAAGTTCTGCTTCCTCTCTGACCACCACCCCTCAAGCCATCCAGGACCCTGGCTCCCTATCATGCGTGTGTCATCTTGCCCGGCAGTGAAGACTGTTTCTCCTCTGGCTTACTCACCTGCTGCCTCTCAGGGCTGGAGATCCTTGGGGCCCATGGCCTAACCCCACTGGCCCAAATCTTATCAACTGAGGGCTGATCAACACCACTTGAGAAGATGGGACATTTTCAAGTCTGAGAGTCTCTCTGCCTTAGCTATTTCTGTCCCACCATTCTAGACTGAATACAATCACTGTGCACGGCCAGTGTTTGTGGAAGAGGGAGAAAAAGCCATCCAAAAATGAAGAATAGGCCACAGAGGAGGTAAATGAGAAGCACAGAGGAGCCAAGGAATCTTTCCTTTAGGAGAAATAGAAAATAAATTTATGCTGTATGAACTAGCTCCTCTCACTTGGTCCTGACTCTTTTGTTTGTTTGAAGAGCTCATAGATAGCCTTGGAATCCAGCCAAATCAGGAAAGAGGGGCCTCCAGGTTGTCATAGAAAATCCTCGAAGCAAATAAGAGGTGGATGAATCATGGCTTTGACTGCCCAAAGGACGGATGGGACAGGGTAGATGGTGGGAAGATTCCTGTCTGACTCCCCACCCACCCCCCCACCTCCAGTCCCCACATTTCAAGTCAGCAAATAGAGAGTCAGGGCAAGGGGCCCCAAGCAGGCTAAGGCAGGTTTGCAAAGGAGGATTGGTGGGGACACTGCACCCTCTGGAGCCAGAAAGATTGGGGTGTTCTCTCTGCACATCATCAGCTGGCAGGTCAGCCCAGGCCCAGCGTTCCCTCTGACTCCCTTTCCTCCACAGTCAGAGGTGGTGGGGGTTGGGTACCACCCTTTGAGGATCCTTTGTAGTTTCTCAGAGGCCCTAAGAGCACTTGATTAATTGCCCCCTGCTTGAAAGATGTAAGTGATGACAGTGTGAACAGTTCAGAGTCCACGATCCAGCAGGATTTCAAATAAGATGCTAAGGCTGCCAGCTTCTAATTGGGCCAAAATGGGATCAATGACCATTGACTGCCTTTATTGTTTCAAAAAAGAAAAGGACCATTTAACAGTAGGAGGCACATGCTCTCAGAACAAGATCAGCCCTTGAGTTTAAACAAAGTCAGCCACACAAGAAACTTATTGCACCATACTTATCTTTCTCCCTTAGCTCCAGACCAGTGAAAACTGCTTCAGCATTTATTGTACAACCTCTTCCTATCTGAGCCCCTCATCCAAATGATGAGCGTAAAAGCACTCTGTCAATGACACGACATTGAGAAAATCATCAAAAGGAACAATAATAAAAGGGAAGTCTGTAGAAAAGGAGCATGAGCTGCAGGATGAAAGGACTGATGACAATGACGATCCTGCACAAGGAATGTGGCGAGAGGGGAAGGGAGGAGTGGGCTGTTGGTCCACCCTGCAGGGCTGCGCCCACACCAAGAAACTTGTTCCCTATGCCTGCTTCCTCTTCTGCAAAAATGAAAATAATAACCACCTCCTGTTTTTGTAGTGGCTGAGACATAAAAATGCCAGGCCCATAATAAATGTTAGCTATTATTGTTATTGTTATTAGGAACAATGATAGCTAGGAAACCACCGATAACTTTTAGAGGTTCACTGGGACTCCGATCCTAATTTGACTTCCCAGCAGCGAGTCCCTTCTTTGGCATTTCCCTTCTTTGGCATTGATGTTAGTGGTAAAGAACCCACTTGCCAATGCAGGAGACATAAGAGATGCGGGTTTGATCCCTGGGTCAAGAAGATCCCCTGGAGGAGGGCATGGAAACCCACAGTATGCTTACCTAGAGAATCCCACGGACAGAGGAGCCTGGTGGGCTACAGTCCATAGGGTCTCAAAGAGTTGGACACAACTGAAGCGACTTAGCCATGCACACGTCAGACTGATATGTTTGAGCCTGTTTCTGAAACTGCCTCCTCCAGGGAACTAATCCAGGTCTACAGAGCCCATGGCTTCTTTCTCAGTCTCACCCCACCAGAATGGAGCTTTTGCCCCTGGACTTTTTCCTGAACCAAACCCCTGGAGTTTCCTCCTAAAACTTTGCCTTTCTCCTATCATGTAGATGTTGCTAAGTTTGTGGCTTACTTGAAACAGGATTGCTACATTTCCCCCAGGGCCTCCTGGTTATTTATTAGTAGTCTCAGTGCTGGAGGTATCTTCTCCAGGGTCCCTGGTGGGCAGAGCCTGGGAGGTCCATGTCTCCCTGTGCAGTGATCAGGACAGAACTGTCTCCAGGTGAACTTGCTGTTTTTGATGATGGTGGGAAGAAGACACCCGCAGAGTCATGCTTGCAGAACTCTGAAGGCTACTCCCCCGCACCACACCCCTTGCTGCAGCTCAGCCCACCTCTCTGCCTCCCTGAAGACCTGTCTTTGACTGGACTGGGAATGGCCACCTTTCATCCCGCAGGGCCAGGTGTGCCAGAAGTCACTGCCAAAGCTGACTTCCAGTGGCGAGGGTCTCAGGGCAAGAGCAGGCAGGCAGGGCTTGGGCTAAGAACCAAGCCTGGAAATGGAAACTCCATGACACCATGATTGACTATTCAGGGCCGGTGTCTGGAAACTGGGCTATGAGCCAGGATGGGTAAGAGGAGAATAGGCTGAAAAAAGACATCCTGAGAGGAACAAAGCCTGGTGGGAGAGAGGGAGGAGGGTTTGGAGATGGGAGGGGGAGGATCCACCAGTCACATTGCTGAAGTCTGCACATTTGGAAAGTGAAGGATAGGGGGGGACAATGGGCAGGATCTGGGTGCAGGAGGGTCAGAGACAGTGGTGTGCTGGTTAAAGCTTAATCAGCTCTTCGAGAAAAAATGTGTATACGTAAATACACACACACGAATATATACACACAAATGCATATATGTACATATGTATAACACATACATGTACATAAACATTTTTATGTTTTACTGATACATAAAGTGTTTTTATGGGGCTTCCTGGGTGGCTCAGTGGTAAAGAATCCGCCTGCCAATGCAGGAGATGCTGGTCTATGGATAAGGAAGATCGCTTGGAGAAGGATATGGCAACCCACTCCAGTATCCTTGCCTGGAAAATCCCATGGACAGAGGAGACTGACAGCCTACAGGTCATGGGATCACAAAAGAGTCGGACACCACTTAGCAACTGAACAACAGCAACGAGGTGTATAACATGCAATTTATAAATAATAAAATATTCAATACTCTTCATTATAAACTATAAAACCTCCTGAATCTCATGAAATACTTTCAATTGATTTTGCCTAAGCTCTTGGCTAACCGCCAGTCTGTTAACCACAACTTACCAACAAGTACAGTTCCGACAGGAACATTAGTCAGTTCATATTTTCATGCTAATGATTAAGATTGAAGTGGAACAAGGAACATGGCTTTAGAGCTTTCCTTGCTACCCAGTGATGTGAATGGCTGAATCAGGGAAAAGGTTTTGAATACTGGAAGATTATTTGGTTGTTGTTTTTTTTTGCTATGCATAGTGTAATGGTTATGAACATGACACACTTTTAAGTTTCATCTGCATGACATTTTTACCATCACTTCATTAAACCTAGACCAGAGCCGTCCAACAGAAGTGCAATGCAAGCCAGATACATAGTGTAAAACTTTCTGGTAGCCACACTAGAAAAATAGCTGAAATTCTTTTTAATAATGTATTTACTTAACCTGATATATGCAAAATATTATCGTTTCAACGTATAACCAATATAAGAATGATTCATGGAATATTTGATATTCTTTTTTTCATACTAAGTCTTCAAAATCCAATGTGCATTTTACATATACAACATTTTGAAATGTGAACCACCCACATTTCAAGTGCTCAGTAGTCACATGGGGCTAGAGGCAACTGTGGTAGACAGTATGCTGCTAAGTAGCTTCAGTTGTGTCCGACTCTGTGCGATCCCATAGACGGCAGCCCACCAGGCTCCCCCGTCCCAGGGTTTCTCCAGGCAAGAACACTGGAGTGGGTTGCCATTTCCTTCTCCAATGCATGAAAGTGAAAAGTGAAAGTGAAGTCACTCAGTCATGTTTGACTCTTAGCGACCTCATGGACTGCAGCCTACCAGGCTCCTCTGTCCACGGGATTTTCCAGGCAAGAGTACTGGAGTGGGGTGCCATTGCCTTCTCTGACAGTATAGTTCTAGACAATTAACAAAACAATCAATTTTGTACACACATGTATTGATACATATAGGTATGTGCATATATGCACACATATATATAGTGTGTATATATAGATATATAGTCATTTTTTGTACACCTAAAACAAATATAATGTTATATGTCACATATATTTCAACTTAAAATACAAAAAAAAAAAAAAAAGAAAAACAGTAGACTAAGCTCTGGTTTGCAGTGTTTGATGATTCCTTTGGTGTGACTCCTCCCACAGTAGTGGTTTCAAGCTGCCAACATGATGTCCGTGATCTCAGAGCTGCAGAAATGTGCAACAGCTCATCATTGTACAGTATAGGATTGGCCAAAAAATTCCTTTGGTTTTTAAGTAAAAATAAAAGACACATCTTTCATTTTCACCAAGAACTTTATTGAACAACATATTCATCATTTTGTTCCACTACCTTCCACCATTTTTCATTCAACTTCATAATTCCATTTCCCCAAAACTTTTTATCTTTTTGAGCGAAGAATGGTTCTGTGCCTTTTACAATCTTCCAAGGAATTGAAAATTTTTTACATTAAGAGAATTTCATAAAGACAAAAATAAATGAAAATCTGAAGGTGTGATGTCTGGTGAATACAGTGAATGAATCAGGACTTCTCAGCCAACCTGTAACAGTTTATGTCTGGCCATCAAAGAAACATACAGTCTCGCATTACCCTGATGGAAGATAATGCATTTTCTGTTGGCTAATTCCTGATGTTTTTTGTAGAGTGCTGCCTTCAATTGGTCTAATTGGGAACAGTACTTGTTGGAATTACTCATTTGGTTTTCCAGAAGGAGCTCGTAATAGAGGATTCCCTTCCAACCACACCATATACACAACATCACCTTCATTGGATGAAGACCGGCCGTTGGTGTGGTTGGTGGTGGTTCAATAGATAACTGCATGCGGAAATATGGTCAAGAAGTTTTTTTTTTTTTTTTTTTTTTACCTTATGTATGTGGAACCCAAACATCAAAGAGATTAACATTCAGTTTCAGTTCAGTTTAGTCGCTCAGTCGTGTCCGACTCTTTGCGACCCCATGAATCGCAGCATGCCAGGCTTCCCTGTCCATTACCAACTCCTGGAATTCACCCAGACTCACGTCCATCGAGTCAGTCATGCCATCCAGCCATCTCATCCTCTATCGTCCCCTTCTCCTCCTGCCCCCAATCCCTCCCAGCATCAGAGTCTTTTCCAATGAGTCAACTCTTCGCATGAGGTGGCCAAAGTACTGGAGTTTCAGCTTTAGCATCATTCCTTCCAAAGAAATCCCAGGGCTGATCTCCTTCAGAATGGACTGGTTGGATCTCCTTGCAGTCCAAGGGACTCTCAAGAGTCTTCTCCAACACCACAGTTCAAAAGCATCAATTCTTCGGCACTCAGCCTTCTTCACAGTCCAGTTCTCACATCCATACATGACCACAGGAAAAACCATAGCCTTTAGCTGGTGCAAATGATTTTCAACACTTGATTTGGATATTTTGAGTATATCAGCTATCTCCCGAGTGATATAATGTTGATTGTTCTCAGTTAATGTCTTGATTTGATTGCTGTCAATTTCAGCTGGTCTACTCGACAGTGGAGCATCATCCTGTGAGAAATCTCCAGCATGAAACTTCCCAAAATACTTTTGAAATGCCCAGTCACAGCGCCTTCTTCATACACTGTACAAATGTGGGTTTTTTTGTGTTTCGGTTACATTTTTACCTTTCTTGAAATAATAAGGCATAATATGCCAAAAATGTTGCTTTTGTCTTCCATCTTCAAAATTAAAATGGCTATACAAAAAAATTCACCAAGTTTGATAATCCTTTTAAGTGCACCCTGATATGACAGCTGTCACAAAACAATCTAACAAAAGTATTTTGAAAGAAGTTAAGGACAACTAAGTGTTACTTAGAGCCGTTTTATGGAAAAATTCGAACAAAATTTTTGGCTAACCCAGTATTTCCACTCTACAGATTCCACAGATGTAAATAACCTCAAGAGCTTAGAGAGTAGTAAAATAGTTAGGAAGTTATCAGTTTTAAGCCTTTTTTACTTTTCCTTTTGATTTAATTTATTTAATTCTGAGTATATATAATTTAATTTGAATTACAGCTGTGTTTGAAAACCAACTCACGAAGCTCTTGAAAATTTATCAGTTGGCTGTTATAAGCCAGTAGAACTTGGTCCAGCATAACACTAGTCAAAGATCAGAACAAAGGGAGCTTTCAAATGGGACATGTGAGTTTTCAGCAGGGATCAAAATGAGATTTTTCTTTGTTAAACAAAACAGACATTTATTGATTATTTTTATGAATCACCCTGACTGGGTCACAAAGTCCCCAGACATTGGGTCAAACATTAGTGCTGGGTTGTTGTGAGGGTGTTTCTAGATGAGATTTACCTATGAATCTTTGGTAGGCAGAATAAAGCAGATGTTCTTCCCAATGTGGGTGGGCCTCATCCAATCAGCCGAAGACCCAAATAGAAGAAAAATGCTGACTAAGAAAAAACTTGGTTATATCAGCTGGAACACTGATCTTCTTTCTAGGACTGGAATTTACGCCATGAGTTTTGCTAGATCTTAGACCTTCAAACAGAACCTGGAACTATACCACTGGCTCTCCTCAATCTCCAGCTTGGCAACTGCAGATTTTGGGACTTGTCAGTCTCTGTATTCATGTGAGCTAATGCTATTCACATATACAGATAGCTGGTGCAGGGTGGGAATGGTGGTGAGGAATAGAATGAACACAATAGGACTCTGGCCCTCAGAAGTCTTGTGATGTAAGGGATGCGTAGAGACCTACAGAAACAATAACAAGTCAAGCTATAATGGTGGCTCCAAGGGTTGTGGACTCCAGAGGTGGAGAGTTAAAAGGACATTTGCTTCTTTCTCTAGGTTGCTGCCTCATTTTGCCCTCATTGGCCTTGTCTTTAAATCAGAGGATTGGGCTGAGTGAATGGTTCCATTCCAGCTTCCAGAATGAGTCTTCTTGCAAGATGAGTGGGAGTGGTGGCTCCCTGGATGAAGTGGCATTTGTGTTACCTTGAAAAATGCTTTTCTCAGTACATAGAGATGTGGAATAAGGAAATCCTAGGTATCAGGAACAGTGAAGGCAAAAGTAGAGGGGCAGGAACAGGAAGAACCCTTTGGAAGGAAGCAAGTGCCCTGGCGTGACGGCAGAATGAGGAAGGAAGACCAAAGAGGGTAAGTACCAGGGTGTTAGGGGTGGAAGGGTTCTTAGGGTTTATCCAGAGAGCTACTAGATGAGGAACCTAAGGCTTAGAGTGGGTAAATAACTTGCCTAAGGTCACACAGCTAGCAGATGGGAAAATCAGATCCATGTGAAAGGATATAGATAAGGATATATGTAATTAATGCATTCATGTCCATACTCACCCATTTGTATAATTATCCCACTTAGCACTTATTTCCAGATGCTTGAGTGTAGGATAATCATTGACGAAAACAAACCTAAAATCTTTCTCTTTGTACAAACATGCTTGGGTGCAGAATTCTCAAAAAGGCATCTTCAATAAAGGCCATAGAAAATGGAGATAATACTATAAAACACTTATGAAGAAACAGTGAAAACACCTGACAGAATTACTAGCTTGCATTAGCCTCTGAGAGAGGGCCCAGGTGTTTGCACACATCAGTTTTGCATCTACTGTCATGGTAGGGAGATCCCAGAAACTTCTCTTCATGTCCTAGCCCATAGCCCAGAGACCCTGAAGGATCAAGCCAAATACAGTCAACAAGTTCCACCATCTGGAGATTTCTTGAGAGCTCCAGGCAGCCTCCCCAGGCACCCAGGTAGCACTGATCACTGAGCCAAAGACTAGGTTTCCAAAATGTCTCCAGGCTGGTGACCAAGGAGCTGGCAGAGACCACCTTGCTCCTGCAAAGATATCCAGACTTTGGTCTGCAACAAATGGCAGGCCAGGCTCAAATGGAGTATTCTTGGACTCCTCAGAGTCCCAGGTCAGAATGAGGCTGCAGACAGCACTACAGCTCCTGTCTATAATCTGCCCCTTTCCCTTCCTACCTCTGGCTCTGTCCTTACTGTAAATCCCAGCCTACACTCCCAAGCTTCAGTTGGAGCTGCAAGCAACCCGGAGGAGTGCCCACCAGCAAAGCAGTCTGTGCTCTGAGGATGGTGCTGGGAAGAGGCCCACACAGGCTGGGGTTATGGGGCAGGGAATTCCAAGGTCTTGGTTACTTAAGCTGATCTAGAAGGGGAGTGTGACTTCAGATGAACTTGTCCCTGTGGGCATGCAGACTCCTTGCTCTGTGTGGAGAGGGTGGCTGGAAGGGGCCAGAGCAGGGCCCACCAAAGTGAGTCCAGAGCAGGAGCCCTTCATGTCCAAGTGTAAGGTGCTGGACATAGGACTCACATTTGTGACACTGACTGGAGCAGAACTAGGAACCTGGGCCAAGCTCTGGATGTCGAAGGCTAGGAGACTGGAGCAGACCAGGGGGTGATGCAGAGCCCATCAAGTAGATGGGAAATAAGTACAGAGAAAACATTGAAGGTAGGAATAATGATAAGAGCTCCTGGAGGAGGGCATGGCAACCCACTCCAGTATTCTTGCCTGGAGAATCCCATGGACAGAAGAGCCTGGTGGGCTACGGTCCATAGGGTTGCAAACAGTTGGATATGACTGGGGCGACTTAGCACACAGCACACAACAATAAGAACTATTGTCTATTGAGGGCTTCTTGTGTGCCAGATGATGGGCTAGGATCTTTTAAGGGCATTTCCTTATTCAGTCCTCAATAGCAGCACCATTATCACCCCTGTTGTATATAAATAAAGAAACATAGGGCTGGAGAGATGGCTTTTGGCCACCAGCTAGAAGCAACCCCCACACTCTCTCGTACCCCGATGAGGTACAGAGTGCTCGAGTGGGGACAAGAAATTCACTGTCCCCATCTTGAGTCTGCTGCAGGGCCTGAGTCTGTTTTCAGGAGCCAGGTCTGAGACCGTGGCACTGGAGAGGTGTTTCAGAGCAGTGGAGGACCCCATATGGGACCAATGATACGGGGCTGGGAGGGCAAAGGGTGAGGTGGCAGCCAGCCCTGTGGACTGGGCAGGGCCACCAGACACAGTCAAGGCCACGCAAGGCTCGTAATGCCCATGTGATTAGGGCCGCCCTGAGGGCTGGCCAGCATGGTCATGGTTATGAGCCTGGTGCCCTGGGGAGGTGGCAGATGCCTTAAGATGAGTAGCTTTTTAGGAATTTCTTCTGAGGCCGGGCAGAGTGCTTCTCAGCATCTTCTCATGTTCTCAGCATCTCTTGATAGGCGCTACCTGTCTCAGCTGGGGATGGGCTTTGGAGCCTCAGCTACCTCCATCTTCTCTGAAAAACACCTGGGCTGACCTGCCCACAGCCCGTTGTTTTGACTGCCCGGTCAGAAGCTGCCACTTGCTACACTCACCCTCTAAGGGCTGTAATTTGGCTTTCTAAGCGCTCATTTGTGGTTTCCAGACACTCAGTGGTGTAATTACAGAAATGGACTCTCCACCTCATTGACTCTGGGTCAGGTGTACCTGTTGGCCCGTGTTCACAGCTGGATGTTCTGAGAAGGTAAAGCAGCCCAGTTATGGCTCTGGCCCTGTCTCTCCTAACTGCCCCCCAGGGAGCTCCTCACTTGGTGAGAGTTGAGCCTCAAGAGCTGAGAGCAAGGCCTGGCTATATGGCTGGAGAATGGATATAGGAAGCCAGCAAGCAGGGGGTGGGGGTCTCTTCCTGTTCCAAAGCAGAGATGGCTGGCAGCTAGCGCTGCTGGCACAGAGTCATTTCAGGCCCTTTTGTGGTTCCGGTGCTGTTTTAATGTGTATTAAAAAAGATGTCACTCATTAGTCAACAAAGTTGCCTTAAAATATAAATATATTAAACAAGCTAATTTTTAAAAAAATATTAAAGAATATAACAGTTCAAGCAGTTTGGAAACATGGGCAAAATCCTGAGGGTGGCACTTGAATGACTATAGTTTGGGAAATTTTTAAGAAATTGTATCCGTACTGTGCTCAGGCACTCAGGCATATGTGACCCCATGAACTGTAGCTCACCAGACTCCTCTGTCCATGGAATTTTCCAGGCAAGAATACTGGAGTGGGTTACCATTTCCTTTATTGAGAGGAGCAAAGAGGCACAGGCAGAAAGGCCAGAAGTCTCAACCCAGGGCTGGCTTGGCCAAGGGCGCTGAGGCCAGCTCCTTAGGCGGTGAGAAGTGCAGTCCTGCACAGGCTGCTGCAGTGCAGATAGCTTGGGAGGTAACCAGGCAATTCTTCCCGGGAGTTGGTGTCCTCTGAGTCACAGAGAGGGTGACTGAGAAATGACCTCTAATATAAAAATATTTTGCCAAAGGGAGAGAAGAATTGATCTTCTTCAGTGTAGCTCCATAGAACAGAACAGGATGTTGGAGGGAGACTGATTTCAGCTCACAGTGAGGAACAACTCTCTTCTAGTGAGACCTGTCAGAAATGGGCTGGTGGATCTGGGGAGAGGATATCGCCCTCCCTGACCTCCAGTGGGGCTGGGGAAGGGCGCCTCTCTGGTCTCTCCTGGCAAGTTCAAGATGACCCTCCAACAAGGGAGGTGAAAGATCACCAAGGTTCTCAGAAGCAGGCTGAAGACCCAGTGGGCAGGGTGGCTCCTTGGCCATCCTTCCCTGGTGCCCAAGGGGAGATGCTTGGAAGGCCGACTGAAGGTGAGTTCTGGTAGCTGGGAGTAGATGAAGGAGATCAGGAAGATAGAAACTCTGCAGCCTGATAGAAGGTGCTCTCTGCCTCAGCCCTCAGGAGATTCTTTTTTTTAAACTTTTAATTTTGTACTGGGGTATAGCTGGTTAACCACATGGTGATAGTTTCAGGTGAACAGCAAGGGGACTCAGCCATACATATACACGTATTTATTCTCCCCCAACCCCCCCGCCCAAGCCCTCAGGAGATTTTTGGATGCAGATCCTGCATCAGACTCGTCAGGATTTCTGTTCATGGAAAACAACCGCAGCCTGAATCTGAGTGTGTCAACTTGAAGCATGTGGCCAACCTGCTGCCAGCCTGAGGCCCTGCTGGAATCGGGTATCAGAGCGAGGCAGGTAATTGATGGAGCTGACTCACCAGGTAGGGCCCAATGGTACCATGAACCCAAAGCATGGGAGTGAGGATATGCATACTGCGTTGGCTTCTTCAGGGAGCAAACCCAAGACAACACCTACTCTCCTGTCCACTGCTCTCAGGGCTGCCCCCATCCACAGGGAAACCGTGGCCCAGCTGCTCAGTTATCTGTGGGGATGTGGGGAGGACACCGGCTGTGGGAATACTCACCAGGGTGCAGGTCAAGGGGAGGGCATGACTCTGGAGCGCCCAGAGTTGTGTTAGCTTGCACTTCCAGCTGAGGTCATTATGAGATAGACCTATTGGTCACACCCCGGTTCTCCTGCAAGACTAGACCTCTGTCCAAATTCTAACACAAAGGTGTTCTCTGTTCTCACCAACCAGGAAGGCTATTGGGCTTTGGGGAGATGGACGGAGCCCGTGCTATTTGAGGAAAGCCCTCTGGGGACTGTCTGGGGAAAGGATGAGGCTGGTGTCCTCTCAAGGAGCTAGTGACTGCCTCCTTCTCAAGCAGCTGAACCCTAGGAAACATCAGCATCTGTCCACCAGGTCAGCATCCTCAGGGAGGCAGTGATCAAGCCCATCTACTAGGGAAGACACATTTCTTACCAGCTGGCAGAGCCTCTTCCCTAAGAACCATCATCTTCCCTTTCTTGGCCTCACCAGCATGAAGACCTGGAGCTGGCAGGTGATAAGGGGAAATCCCAAGGTGGACAAAGGGAACAATGGGCCAAGTTAACTGAGCTGCTGAGGAGCCAATCCTCTCAAAAAGACAGGAAGACAGCCTGGCAAGAAGGGGTGATCTTCACCAAGCAGCCTGTGCCCACACCAAGAGGCCAGGCCCCAGGGTGGAGCAGGCGTGACTTGATGGTTCACTCGCATCAAATAGGAAGCCAAGACTGGGCCTGTTCCAGCCCTGGTTTTCTCTGCCCTCAGCCAGTGGGTGGACTCCTGCACCTGTCAGTCCACACCAGGCATGGTCCCTGCTGAGCCCTGGGCAATGGGATAAGGAGAGGTTGAAGGGAAGATCAGTCTGGAGGAAGGTGGACTTAGGGACCTAATTCCTACTAAACTCCAAGCTGAGAGCAGTGGATGAAATGTGTACAGACCCTGGGGCAGAAAAATGCACCCGCAGAGGACTGTCTATAGGTGGGGAATGTAACCTAGTCCAGGGCCAGTTGTGTATTAACACAACTAGTGGGATGGACAAGTAACTGAGGTGACCGGTGAGCCTGGGCAGTGGGCAGATTTTGGCGGGGAGCCTTGAGGAGCAGAATTCAGGAAGAGGGAGGGGCAGGCAGGGCTGGGTGGAGGAGGCAGGGAAGATGTCTTAAAGTTGGGGGAGGGTAACCTGGATGTGGAGGATACAGGGTAGAGTCCCTTGGTCAAAGCAGAATTTGGATAGCAATGGGATATCTGTTTCCTGTTGCAACTGTAACAAATTGCCAAAACCACAGATTTTTTTATTTCACGGTTCTAGAGATCAAGGTATCTGAAATGAGTATCACCAGGCCAAAATCTGAGTTAAATTCACCCATTCCAGTTCATTTTAGTTCACTGATTCCTAAAATATCAGTGTTCACTCTTACCATCTCCTGTTTGACCACTTCCAATTTACCTTGATTCATGGACCTAATATTCCAGGTTCCTATACAATATTGTTCTTTACAGCATCAGACTTTACTTTCACCACCAGACACATCCACAACTGGGAGTTGTTTCCACTTTGGCTCAGCCTCTTCATTCCTCCTAGAGCTATTTCTCTGCTCTTCTCCAGTAGCATATTGGGCACCTACCAACCTGGGGAGTTCATCTTTCAGTTTCATATCTTTTTGCCTTTTCATACTGTTCATGAGGTTCTCAAAGTAAGAATGCTGAAATGGTTCGCCATTCTTTTCTCCAGGGGACCACGTTTTGTCAGAACTCTCCACTATGACCTGTCTATCTTGGGCTAAAATCAGGGTATTGGCAGGGTTGCATGTCTCCTGGAGGTTTGAGGAAAGACTCTGTTTCTTTTTTTCAAAGGCAGCCACAGTCCTTGGCTCATGGCCCCCACTCCCTTCTTCAGAGTTGACAATAGTAGTCAAGTTCTCACTTGATATCACTCTGACCTCTTCCCTCTCCTGCCTCCTTCCTTCACATTTAAGGGCCTTTAGGATTACATTGGACCCACCTAGATAATTTAGGATAGTTGTTTGTCATTGTTTAGTCACTAAGTCGTGTCCGACTCTTTGTGACGCCACGAACTCCAGAACGCCAGGCTTCCCTGTCCTTCACTGTCTTCTGCAGTTTGTTCAAACTCATGTCCATTGAGTCAGTGATGCCATCCAACTATCTCATCCTCCGTCACCCTCTTCTCCTCCTGCCCTCAATCTTTCCAGCATCAGAGTCTTTTCCAGTGAGTCAGTTCTTCATCAAGTGGCCAAATATTGGAGCTTCAGCTTCAGCTTCAATCCTTCCAGTGAATATTCAGGGTTGATTTCCTTTAGGATTGACTGGTTTGGTCTCCTTGCTCTCCAAGAGACTCTCAAGAGTCTTTTCCAGCTCCACAACTCGAAAGCATCAATTCTTTGGCACCAATTTTAAGGTCAGCTGATCAACAACCTTAATTCCTTCTGCACCTTAATTTATCTTTTCCATGTAGATCACCATATTCACAGGTTCTGGGGATTAGGGCATGGACAGCTCTGGGTGCCATTGTTCTGCCCACCATAGATGGTAGGAGGGATGATGAGGAAAGCGGACCCAGAGGAATGTGGAGGTGAGTTTAAGGCCAACAGGAAGCTACTTCATGTTCTTAAGCAAAAGAAGGCCATTCTTCAGCAAGGTACTAGGGCTAACCTCTGGTCAAAGGGTTATGCTGAGATCATTTTTCAGACTCAGAACAATGGAGTCATGTTCCGGCTGATGGCTGCAGACCATAATGTGTTATTGTTCTCTGCTTATGGCAGCATGCCAACCTGAAGGATGCCATGGCTGGCACCAGAGTGAGGGGGCCCAGTCCTCGGGGATGCCCAGGCCAGCTGGCGGCTGGAGGCTTCCCAAGAGGCTGGATAGATCATGACATTCCAGCTGCGAGGCATGGAGAGCTGCTGAGTGTCTTCTCTACTCTGAATGGTGAGGCTGCTCCTTCTGGGCAGGCCTGGAGGGTGAGGAGGCCAACAGGTAGGACAAGTCTTTAGGGCAGTCTCAGGAACTGGCTGAGACTCCTGGGCTGCTGAGGAGGGAAGCAGGGCATGGTGGAAGCAGGGAGAGGGTCATCATGAAAGGAGCTTTTGTTTATTCCTTGGCACATACCATGCCTGGGGAGGTGATGGATCAGTGGAGAACACGGAGGCCTATAGATCCAGACAGTTGAGAAGTTCCATCTTGCTGGGGCATTGTGGTGTTGATGGCTCTAATGGTTCCTCCAGAATTTTCTCATGGGTAGGACTTGAAGTTTAGAAGCTATGATCTAGTTAGAGAGAGGCAATGGTATGGCAGACCCGTCTTGGAGCTGGTTTGCCTGGGAGCACATGGTTTTTTATTTAGGTGGTATGTTTTTTTCTGGGGGTCCCTGTCTGGGAGTCTTGGCTATGGAGCTTCAGGGCTGGGAGAGATGAGAAAGATGAGAAAGGAAAGGAAAGGAAAAGCTGAAGGTTGAATCAAGACACCAGTCCACACATGAGGTTGTCAGACATGTCTGGGCCCTCTGGAAGAAACTCTGCTAGAGGCTTGTGAGACTTTGTCTAGTGTCTGGTGCTAGGGAAGTAGGCAGAGGAGCAGCAGTTGGTGAGAAATGTGGCCGCAGGCCAAGCTTCATCCTTAGGAGCATTGTGTAGAGTGAGCCCAATTCACTGGAACCTTGCCCCAGGGGCCCAGCTGCTTCACCCCAGGTTCTGACAGTTCAGAGAGGGCAAGGGTCTCCCCAAGGATTCACTCCCCTATTACCCCTATCACCACTCAAGGCTAGAGCTTCTCCCTCAGGGTTGCTGGAAGGTGCTGAGAAAACTGACTGCCAAGTCATCGAGCAACCATCTAAGGCCCTCTGTGATTGCTGTCCTCACAGGCTGGCTGGGGACCAGAGCCTCAGCGAAAGGCCTCCTCTTCAGGGTCAAGTCAGGGTCACGGGCCACCAACCTGAGTGTCCACAATGGTGGGGACATACACCTGTCTAGGCTCCTATCTAGGCTCTGTCGCTTACCATTTACTTAACTTCTGTGAGCCTCAGTTTCCTTATCTGAAAAATAGGGTTAATGAATAATAGTCCCATCTCCTGGGGTGAATGAGGATTAAGTAAATGGATATCTCCAGAACCATGCCTGGCACACTGTCAGTGCTCTATAAGTGTGGCTGTTGTTACTGTCTTTTATCATGCTACAAAGTACATCCTGGGCACTGATCCAACCTATATTTTGAGCTGCTTTAGGATCATGGAGAGTTCAGACTTTCAGAGAGACAGCCCCTCTAGCAATCACCAGATATGTCTCTCCCATTTGGAAGAGACTGTCTGAGAAAGTATCTGGGTCTTTGCCTCATGTTTTGTGGGAAGTCAGGACAGAGAGAGAGACAGAGCCAGCACTCAGCATAGCTGCCCCTCTTAGCATGAAAGCAGGGGAGTGGGTAGCTCAGGAGAGAGGGTGTGGATGGATCCCCCTGGCTGGGGAACAGAGTTGAGACTGAACAGCCACGGGAGACTAGGGGTGGGTGATTGGAGTGGGGAGCCCTTGAATATGCTTCAGAGGATACAATTTGTCTAGAGGCAGCGGAGAGTATGGTGGGGCTCTGAACACTGGCACACAGGAGTGACATGTGAATTCTCACTCGGCAGAAGTAGGGGGCAGGGAGAGGGACAGGAGAGAAAAGGCTTCCCATCAACCACTCCTCCTATTCTCAGGAGGTCAGAACCACAGCCTGTGGGACCTGGCAGCCTGGCACAGGCGAGGGCCCTGGGGAAGGGCTCTGGTGCTGACTTCGTCTGAGGCTGGTCTCGCCCTGGAAAGACGGGTCGATGTCAGAAGTTGTCAGGGCTCTGGATGAGACTGAGGTGGAAAGCAGTAACTGCATTACCATAAGCAGTCATTGGTCAGCACCCCCTGATACACACACACCTCCTTCCACACGGGCCGGGGGAAGTGGCTCTCTGAAGGGGGTCAAGACATGCAGCTTTGAGTGCGGCATGCGCGGGCTCTTTCTGGGGTGCTGGTGAGGCAGTGCAGGGCAGTGGAGCATGTCCTGGCTTGGCCCTTGCTCTGATGATAGTGGGATGATAGCTTCTGGATTAGGATCCCCCCTGCTCTGCACTCAGCTTTCTCGTCTAGGAATGGATCACTGGTAGACATCTGGGCATGGCTGGGCAGGGGGGGATTGGGGTAGGAATCAGAGTCACAAGATGCCTGAAGGCAAGTCTGGCCAAGGGTTCCCTGCAATGGCTTGTGGGAACTGAGTTTTCCTGAAGCCAAGTCAGGCAGGATTCCGTAACCCTGCCTTGGCATGGGCACTCCTGTCGCCAGGCAAGTGGTGTGGGTTAACCTTCCTGGGCCTGGCAGGACTCAGGCTTGTCCTCAGAGCCTGTGTGTCCTCCATGGGCCTGTCCTGTTCATGGCTGTACCCCCTTCTGTAGCCAAGTGCACAGCGCCCCCACGATTGCTCAAAACACACGTGCTGGATGAAGAAATGATCAAATGCCTGGTGCACACGTTCCTGCGCTCTTTCTTTCCTCAAGTATCTTGACACGGTGTCTCTCTTGGGAAAACTAACCTGTTTTCATGAGCCCTGAAAACAGGGCTGTTGGTCCTGTGGACAGCGAGCAAGGCCAGCAGTTTGTGTGCATAGGGGATGTGAAGGAGCTGAGAATGCGTGCAGAGAGTGTAGCTGGGCTGGGAAGGTGTCCATTTGCCCCCAGGACTGTCCAGTCTCCAGGCGTGTTTCTGAAACCAGCCCTGGAAGGGGTAACATCTCCAGCCTCTGCACTGCTTCCTTTTTTTTTTCCTTCCCCATGCCCCAGTGATGGGAGCTCAACACCTTGGAGACGGAAACAAAACTCGGTCCCTGCACCTTGGCCTCCGTCCTTAGGATGAGGAAGCCGTCCACCAAGCAGCTCTCATCTCCACCTCCATCTTTCCATCCCTGGGTGTCAAGTTGCTAGTATGCTGGGCGTGGAAAGAAGCAGGGGGAAAAAAAGCCATGGGGGAGGTTAAGGGTGAGAAAAAGTTTTCCGGCATGACCCCATAAGGATAGAAGCCTGGTGTGAATGAATCATGTCCCCATCTCTTCACTGTAGAGAAAGTCTATAGATACCCAGAGGACTGAGTACACCCACACCCACATGAAAGGAACAAAGCAAAGGCCAAGAAAATGGTAAAAGCCCTTCTTTGCAATTTTAGACTCATTGATGCAGAGTTCATAGGACAATGTCTGGTGTACAGTAATTTTTATCAGTGTTTATTAAAAGAAAAATAAAACCTCCCTCCATGAGAAAGCAAAACCGAGGTTTTTCCTGCTTATCCCTTTTTTATTCCCTCTGACTAATTAAAGTATTTGTTGATTTCCAGCCCATAGTTTCAATCAACCAAGGGGGATTTTCAAGACTTTGGTATGCCATTGGCAAAACACCCATCCAATGAGGGAAGAACATTCCACAGACCTGCAGGGACCTGTCGGAGGGAGGCTGAGAGCTCTCTTGTGTGGCTCTCACCCCACAAAAGCCAATCTCTCAATCAGTCTGAGAGGTGGGGGCTGAGGCTGTGCCCCACAATCCCCTGCATGTGGGCCCCACCCTTTCTGCCAACCCCGGCCAGCTTCAAATTACCATTCCTCCTCCCGTGAGCAAAGACCCTTTTCCTGCTGCTTCTCCCAACACCAGTGAGGGAAGCCGAGGTGAGATGTTGAGCTTCCTGTCCGGGGTTCCAGCAATTCAAAGGTTGGATTGAGACCAAGGCACAGCACAGGGTGAGGCCATGGGCTTTTGCACCTATGCTGAGACCCACAATTTGTGTCACGTCCAAAGGTCCCCCTTGTCACCATGCCCCAAATAATGGCAACAGAGTACTCCTCCACAGCTGCCAAGAGAGACCAGTTCCTTTTCTAGTAGACTTTTGCATTTCTACTTGGGCCTCTTCTCAGATGTGGGCTCTGGAGAGTCCTAGAGAGGCAGGGTGGCACCCGCAGCATCACAAGGCAGCCGCCACCAGAGGTGGTCATGTGGGGAGGGATGAAGGATCCTCCTCATCCTGCTGTCCACAGAGAGGCCGTCTCCTTTCTGCCCCTGCAGTTCTGAAAATTCTGAATCTAAGATCAAAGCTGGGACCCAGAGTTCCCGCCGACTTTGGGTGGAGGCAGGAGAATTCTTCCCTCAGTTCCTCCCCGAGGCTAGGGCTTTGTAAGGAGTTGTGCGGGCTGGCTCTGGGCTCTGTCCGCCCTTCCCCATCTTGCTGGATCTGGCTCCATGCACTCTCGGATGAGGCTGCCAACCGTCATCCAATGAATAGATGACTCATGCCTCAACCATTGTTTCCCACTCTTTGTGCTGAACACGCATGGTATAGAAGGTCCTCAAAAGTGGGGACACTGCCTCTTTCTTTCTCTCCTGGAGGGGGACATGGGAGCTGGGGCTGAGGGTGGGAGGTGGGGAATGAAGGGAAGTTCAAGGAATGGAGAGTCACGAACTCTGTCCTCAGAGGATACTCAGGCTAAAGGGGATAAGAGATCTACTCTCTGGATGGGAAGCCAGGGACAGAAGTGGGTGGAGAGGACCCTTGGACTCAGGATGGGGTAGGGGAAGGCCTTCCACAATGACATAGGGAAGGGAGATGACCTTACATCTGTCAATTCAATTCAAAACTGTTTGCTGAGCAGTACTGGTGTGCCCGGCTGGGCTGAGTGTGTGGCGATGCCAAGGCAAGCCAGACGTGCTCCGTAAACCTGGGGGAGTCTATTGTCTGGGAAGACCTGCGGGTCATATGCAAAACCATTGCGCATTAAATTTATCCATCACATGGTCTTCTATGAAAGGCACCCAAAGAGTGGTGGGGGCCCCTTGGAGGGAGCCCTGGGGTGGGATCATGGGATTTGCCTAGTCCTTGTTCCATTGTCACCTGGACCAATCCTACTCCCTGCCTGGTGTGTCAGATGTGTCCTTGTGGATGAAATGCTGTGCATATTCTGTGTTCTCATACCTTGTGAGGATGGACAGGGCAGTCACCCCTGTCCCCCTCTGACACGGAGACCAGCAGGACCAGCCACTGCAGTTCCCTCAGTCTTGCACTCGTCTCTTGCTGGAAAATGATGCCTGGAGAAGCTAATTACCATGTCCTGCCAAGCCTTGATAACTCTCTCTGTAGGTGCCTGCAGAGAGGCTCAGGGAGCTCTGTGTAATCTCTCTCTTCCTGCCAGGCTGAAATTCCAAGCTGGGGTGGGACTCTCCCACACTGCAGTGATGCTGGGCCCTGGTTCCCCGGGGGAGCATCTCCACTGTGGCATTGTGGGGGTGGAGGGGAAGGGGTGGCGTGGGGGCGGCCCTATCTGTTTAGGGAAGAATTCCCACAGAGAGAGGTGCTTTTCCCTCAGCGAGGCACCCAAACACGCCCGACCACATTGATTTGCCACCTACACCCCTTTGGTCCCTGGCATCTGAATCTGAGCTTGGCACACTCCAGCCCTTCTCAGAGTGGCCAGAATGCATTCCTGTTCCCCTGAGTCCTTCTCCTTCCTGGACAAGGAGGAATGGAGAGAAAAGAATGTCCCAGTGTCTTGGGAGGGTGGGGCTTCCCCAAGGGCAGTGGAGATTAGACTCAGGTCAGGTGTTGGTGGGGGGGGCGGGTAGGAGGGACCATGCCCTGATGGTGACTTCCAGGGGAGAGAGAATTCCCAGAGAGTTCCCAGATAGCTGCTTCTGTTCTGTCGGGGAATGAGGGTCCACCCCTATGTCTCAGGGACCCCAGGATAGTCTTGTCTGTTCCGTGAGAGGCAAGTGCGAAATTGGCAAGCTCTGTAAAAGTCACCTTTGAGTGCCTCAGGAATTCTCTAGGGAGGGAGGCACCAAAACCTCATTCATTGCCCAAGACTTATAAGGCCAGCTCTGGCCATTGATCTGTCTGTCTGTCTGGACTTACTTGGCCACTGCTGCTTTCTCATCACAGCCTCAGGTGAACAATCACCTCTTGGCTGATCCCCAGCAGCTCCGAGTCATTTTCCCACAGCCGTGGCTGCCTTGTGGCTGACTGCAGGCCCTGACTAGAGGTTCCTAAGCCATGGCTGGGTCCTTATTCCTTTACTCTCGAGAACATAGCCACTCAGTCCCGCGGCTTCAAACCCATCCCCACCCTACCCCTGCCTCCAGCACTAGCCTAGGGATCTCCCCTACCCCAACAACTCTTAATGACCCAAGGACTGCCTGAGATTCCTATTTCTGTTCTGACGAGGCAAATACAAGGCCCCAATCAGGTCTGCAGCCAAAAAGATGGGATGTGATTTAAGACAGAAATTTGTAAAACCCAACCAGGCCACTTTTCCTCCATCTAATACCATAGCCCACCCAGATAAGCTTTGCCGAGAGGACTAACTGGGAGCTGGGCTGAGAGTGCTTCCTAAAACAACTGGCAGGTAGTCAGGCCAGCTGCCTGGTTACCCAAACCTGCCCCTTCTAGTCTCTCTGGAGGGATGATCCATAGATTTAGAACTGCTTTTCCATCCCCCCAGCCCTGAAGGAGGGTTCAGGCTGAAGCTGAGAGAAAGCCCAGCAATTCCCGCTGCTTGGAACGGGGTGGTTTGCCGTTATAACAGGCTGGCCGACTCTCGACATGTTCCTGACGAGATTAGGAACTCCTGCAGGTATGTGTTTGTGGCGGCCTTCAGCCTGTATCAACAGATACGATGACTCATTTCTTCCTTAGTGGAATCACCAAGGGCTTGCTGGAACACACCTGGGGGGCTGGGGAGCGGGCAGAGCAGCTCCCCCTGAAGAGAGACGTGACTGCCAGGTGGAGTCACAGGATTCTGGGGGAGGGTTGATGGCAAGGGGGCCCTGGGTTTGCTAAGCCCCCTCTGGGACCTGCCTGGGCCAAAGGGCAAGGAAAAAGTTCAATGCAGCAGAAAAGGCTGAATTAGGAGGTGTTGTGGTGGGATGGGTCTGTCCCTCCAGAGAGCAAAGTGGGATAGACCGGGGGCTGAGGGTGTTCCACAGTCTCTGTTTCTGGAACTTGGTTCTTGGGGAGACTTTCTGGCCCAAATCTTGCAGGAGAATCTGCCCAGCAGGCTCTGATGTAACTGTGCCTCCTCTAAGAAATGGAGTTTTGCAGTATGTGATGGAAATCTATTTTCCCCTCTGGCACAGAGTGGAGAGATCAGGCCACAGCTGGCTTTCCAAGGGCTGAAGTCCCTGAAGCAAGCTCTCCCTAAAGGAATAAGCAGAGCAGACCACTGCCAGTGGGGGACTCGCTCTGCCTCCTGTTCATGGATAGTGTGCAATGTGCTGCAATGTTTGATGACATTCCTGGTCCTGGAAGGATCTTTCAGGATCTTGGCCAAATGCCCCCTTGCTTCCCAGCACCCTTCTTTGGGCTACTCACAGCCCTAGGCCCCGGCTGTAAAGAAAGATTTGCTGGCAGCATGGCCTATTCGCTGCCAAGACATCAGGGCTGCAAGGCAAGTTTATCCCTAGCTGAGCAGAGCCTGCCAGGAAGACAGCGTTTGCACCCCACACCGCTGCGCAGGTGTGTCGGTGAGCTCACAGCTGCCCCCCAGGCATGCCCAGCCCACTTAATCATTCACAGCTCGACAACTCTCCCGCCCAAACCAGGTCTAGAGGATAAAAGAGGGGCTTGCGGCTCCTAGATAACAGAGCCGCTTTCCGCGTCCTGTCCCGCGCTGCTCTTTCTCTCCAGCACCTCGCGACCGCTAGTTCCCGCTACTCTTACTCCACTAGGAACCAGCCATTATGTCTCGCCAGTCAACCGTGTCCTTCCGAAGCGGGGGCGGCCGCAGCTTCAGCACTGCCTCTGCCATCACCCCGTCCGTCTCCCGCACCAGTTTCACCTCCGTGTCCCGGTCCGGGGGTGGCGGCGGTGGCGGCTTCGGCAGGGTCAGCCTTGGGGGTGCTTATGGTGCCGGTGGCTTTGGCAGCCGGAGCCTCTACAACCTGGGGGGCTCCAAGAGGATTTCCATTAGCGCCAGCGGCGGTGGATTCAGGAACCGATTTGGTGCTGGTGCTGGAGGCGGCTATGGCTTTGGAGGTGGAGCCGGGAGCGGATTTGGTTTTGGCGGTGGAGCTGGCGGTGGTGGCTTTGGGCTTGGTGGTGGAGCTGGCTTCGGAGGTGGCTTCGGTGGTCCTGGCTTCCCTGTGTGCCCCCCTGGAGGCATCCAAGAGGTCACCGTCAACCAGAGTCTCCTGACTCCCCTCAACCTGCAAATCGACCCCACCATCCAGCGGGTGAGGACTGAGGAGCGGGAGCAGATCAAGACCCTCAACAACAAGTTTGCCTCTTTCATCGACAAGGTGAGAACTGATTCTTGGTGGAAAACCACCATGAGTGTGGGATATGTGCTAAAGAAGTGGGAAGAGGGGAGATTTCCTGACCTTGTACAAATATCTTCCTATGTTTTTCTCTTTGTTTCTGTGTCCTGGATTTGTGGCCCACTTTCTTAATTAGACTGGCAGCTTGGAAGAGAGGGTCGTAATTCATCCCCTTCAGAGTTGACCCCCTGAAGGCTCTTTACTGACTGTTGGGAAGAGACTGTTGCATTCTGTGCTCCATGTAACGGGGCTGATTGCATAGAAAGGTGGATCTGTTCACTGGACAGTAGCCTGAGTGCCTTTACAGCCACCCCTGCCCTGGGCCAGTCTCCGCCCAGGCTATCTGTGCCCTGAATAAGTGTCCTGTCTCCCCTAGAAGAGTGAGTTTAGATGCTTCACTCTGGACCTGTCCTCTTTGGCCCAGGTCCAAGCACTATCCATGGGAAGATTTAGGGGGACAGCATGAGAAGGGAGGAAAACTGGAAAGTTGATCACTGAAACATGAATTCAGATGTCTCCATCTTCAAACTCTGCCCCCTCCAGGTGCGGTTCCTGGAGCAGCAGAACAAGGTCCTGGACACCAAGTGGGCCCTGCTGCAGGAGCAGGGCACCAAGACTGTGAGGCAGAACCTGGAGCCTTTGTTAGAGCAGTACATCAACAACCTCAGGAGACAGCTGGATGGTATCGTTGGGGAGAGAGGCCGCCTGGACTCAGAGCTCAGGAATATGCAGGACTTGGTGGAGGACTTCAAGAACAAGTGAGCTGGGGTAGAATGGAGACAGGGCGGGTCTCTGTACCAGATATACTTTATAACCAGACCACTGCTTATGCCTTGCCCAAGGACTGAAAACAGATACATTTTTCATGGACATCTAAAGTGCTGGGAAAACATCAAGTCCATGTTTAGAAAGTTCTAGCTGCAAGCTCAGTCCCTCTGCAAAATACTTAGCCTTCAGCCAGAGTAACAAGCTCAGTGTCCTTGGCATGGCCTGGTGAAAAGAGCAGTTGTGTAATCCTTGCTTTGGGGGACCCTCCTCCCCAATACACTCCAAGTACATGACATGGACTTTTTGATGGATTCCCCTCAAAGCAGGAACTGATGATGTAACCTAGGTTGGGCTAAGTACTAAACAATTTCTTTAGTCCTTATGAACCAGCAGCTGGTCTGCTAATTTTTTGTTTTTCAAAGGCCATGAAAGCTGAAAAATAAAGCACTAGAGAAAGGGACTAGATGTGGAATTTGAATGAAGCTGTATAGTTTTTCTACAGGAATGTTCCTGAAGCAACCGTATTACAGCATTAATAGAATAGCTATCTGCTAAGCAATTACAGAGAAAACAGTATCCTAATGGGTAGGGAGCTTGCCCAGAGGTTCTTGCTCCTGGTGTCCCTCCCTCTCTGTCCATATGATGTGAGAGGCCTCTTCCAGGGAGAAGGTAGGCTCACAGTTGACTATGTGCAGTACAGGCCCTGGGTCTCATCCTCTGATAAGCACTTCCCATTCCTTTTTACCACCAGGTATGAAGATGAAATCAACAAGCGTACCACTGCCGAGAATGAGTTTGTGATGCTGAAGAAGGTATGTGGGTAGCAGAGAAACTGTCGCCTGTGGTTATGCTCGTTTAAGGTGCTGTTCACTTAAGTCAGGGTGGGAATGGGGTACAGTGCCAACCAGCCATGTTTCTCTAGGATGTGGATGCTGCCTACATGAACAAAGTGGAACTAGAGGCCAAGGTCGATGCACTGATGGACGAGATCAACTTCATGAAGATGTTCTTCGATGCGGTAAGAAATGTCCCCTGTTCAGGAGCCAGAGAGATGGTCACCGGGACATTACCAGGGATTAGGGTCTCTGGGATTAAGTGACTTTCAGTGGTTCCTATGGCATGGACACATATTTGTCTTTTCTACTCTTTCAGCACTATTCACACTTTATTACTGAATAAAGCTAATTCTCTCTCTCTCTTTTAAGTCAAATTTAAAGCAAAAGACCTCTACAATAATCAGTCTGCAGAGTGAGATTTAGAGTGAGCTATTAGAAGCCCAGGTATACTTTTCCTGGCCATTTCCCCTTTCTGGAATACCATCCTGTCTCTGCTAACTCCTAGCATGGCAAACCACACCATCAGGTTCTTTTCAGATCAATTTTGACCTAAGAAGAGTCAAGTCTGAGAGGTTACATAGTAGGGGTTTCTTGATGTTCAGAGTTATTAAATTTAAAGTATAGATTTAGTAGTGATTTGAATTATTTATTAACTGACCTAAGTTTTTCATTAATAGGTAGGAGGTTGTTATTTTTTTCCTCAAGTTGACATAGAACAATGAATAGAAGATTTGAATGGAATGATATTAAATAAAATGGACTCTCATGATCGATTTCAAATCTCCCTGCAGGAGCTGTCCCAGATGCAGACACACGTCTCAGACACATCCGTGGTCCTGTCCATGGACAACAACCGCAGCCTGGACTTGGACAGCATCATTGCTGAGGTCAAGGCCCAGTACGAGGACATTGCCAACCGCAGCCGCACAGAAGCTGAGTCCTGGTACCAGACCAAGGTGGGTGCTGTGGCGAAGTGTCCTGAATGAGGGAAGGACACACGTCAAGGTATTCCAGGCCTTAACCAAAGGCTAAGGATGGGGCTCCTGAGACCTGCTGAGGCCTATTGGGAGGAGTTATGAGACATGCATACATCTGCCACATAAATTCAAGAATCTTAAAGAGAATCTCACCGTTTCACATGAGTGTCTACAGAAAAGCAAAGGGGCTAAAGAGGAAATTAAGACCAGCTCCAGGCTCCCAAAAACTATGCCACTTACCACCTTGAGGTAGCTGCTACCTATGAACTTGGGGAAGTGTTTCCACCCTCGTGTAATGGACTCTTTCTTCTTTTCCATTGGCATCAGTATGAGGAGCTGCAGCAGACTGCAGGTCGCCATGGCGATGATCTCCGTAACACCAAGCATGAGATCTCTGAGATGAATAGGATGATCCAGAGGCTGAGATCCGAGATCGACAACGTTAAAAAACAGGTAGGGAAAGAATGCAGGGAAGGAGCTTGAGTTCTTAAAGGAGAACCGACTTTGTTTTGCTTTCTAAACATATACACACAGAACTGGAGCAGGTACCAGCACTTCAGTGTTCCACCATCCACAATGACCAGGGCAAATGTGCTGGCTTCTCTCCGCAATCTCAGAAAGAGACCCCTTAGGCCCAGGTGAGCCTCTAAAGTGTCCCCACCCTTCCTTCCTTCCCCTCTAGTGTGCCAACCTGCAGAATGCCATTGCTGACGCTGAGCAGCGTGGGGAGCTGGCCCTCAAGGATGCCAGGAGCAAGCTGGCGGAGCTGGAGGACGCCCTGCAGAAGGCCAAGCAGGACATGGCACGTCTGCTGAGGGAGTACCAGGAGCTGATGAACACCAAGCTGGCCCTGGACGTGGAGATCGCCACCTACAGGAAGCTGCTGGAGGGCGAGGAGTGCAGGTGGGTGACAAGGCTGACATCACGAACCCACAGTGGCCTCACGTTTGATAAAGTAGAGCTTCTACTCCATTACTGGGTGTCAAAACACACACACATAGGTGGCCACTACCTTGTACCTGATGATTATCCATCATGAATCCAATGATCCGATCCAGCCCAATCTGACACGCTTCTATTAGGGAGCTTCACTAAATGACTTAGTTCTTCTGGGCTTCATCTGCAGCTGTCTAAAAGGGGCCACGTACAGTGCTAACAGCAGCAGGATCAAATAAATTAGATGCATAGGACCAATCTGCCAGACTGGTCTCACCAAGTTTTTCCCCCCTCAGACATACAGCTGACCTACACAATGAGACCTCAACTCACTTTTCTGACCTACCACCAGTATTCTTCGATGCTGCCTCTCCTTCAAACAACTAAGCAACCCCACACATGTCTTTCTCATTCTTCAAGTGCTTCTTCCTTCAGGAAGCCTTTCATGATTACTCCAGTTGAGTTAAACTCATCTGCCTTTGGATTCTCAAACTACTGCATTTTCTTCAGTCTTCTGACACTACCCATTGCCTACTTCCTCCTTGACGTATTTCTGTCCAAGCCAAGTCTTCTCACAGGATGTAGCTCCTGTAAGGCAACAACTGCTTCATACATGTGTATAGTTCCCACAGCCTCTCCTTCACATTTTCTATGTAATGGGTAGAGGAGAGTGTTAATTATAATCTTCCTTTGATAACCTGTTCCTAGATTGAGATCTATTCTTTTAGGAAGTCTCTCCAGAGAGCTATCTCTTTCTCTAATTTAAGCAGTTTTTCAGGCATGCAGTCCCCTAGCTCAGAGAACAAGCTCTAAACATGACTATTGGAGTTATCCACATAGATTACTGCTGTCTTTTGGGAGGATTTTAACTCATTTCAATTTTTCCCTTTCAGACTGAGTGGAGAAGGAGTTGGACCAGTCAACATCTGTAAGTAACTTTGAACAGACATTAACAATGATGACAATACAGGGTATTTGGTGTGACTCAGAGTCCCACTGTTTCTAGCTACCGGACATGCCCATCTCCCAAATGGTTGTTTAATATACTTAGTGAGAAGCAGGTCGTACAGGGACAAAAACACAGGTTGAGACAGGAAGCAACAGGGCTCATGTCTTACCTCCTAAAGGGTGGGCCCTGTATCTTACCCATCTTGGACTCTGTCCCCCAGCCTTGCCCTGACCCCCATTCCCTTGGGGGACTTACACCGTCCCTTGCCTACTGTGTTCACTGGTTTTCTATTAGGGAGCTTCACTAAATGACTTAGTTCTTCTGGGCTTCATCTGCAGCTGTCTAAAAGGGGTGACGTACAGTGCTAACAGTAGCAGGATCAAATAAATTAGATGCATAGGACCAATCTGCCAGACTGGTCTCACCAAGTTTTTCCCTCCTTTCTCTGCAGCTGTCGTCACAAACACCGTTTCCTCAGGCTACGGTGGTGGCAGTGGCTTTGGCGGTGGCCTGGGCGGTGGCCTGGGTGGCGGCCTCGGCGGCGGCCTGGGCGGAGGTCTGGGCAGTGGTCTTGGTGGAGGCGGCAGTAGCAGCTTCTACTCCAGCAGCAGTGGGGGTGTTGGCCTAGGCGGTGGGCTCAGTGTCGGGGGCTCTGGCTTCAGTGCAAGCAGTGGCCGAAGCTTGGGCTTTGGCAGTGGTGGGGGCAGCAGCTCCAGCGTCAAATTTGTCTCCACCACCTCCTCCTCTCGGAAGAGCTTCAAGAGCTAAGAGCCTGCAGCAAGTTACTGCCTCCCAAGCCCAGCAGCCGGCCGTGGCATCCACCTGTGGCATCCACCTCTTCTAGGTGGTGTCTCAAGCCAAGTTTTCTCCTCTTCTGGAGTCTAGTCAATGAAGCCTATCGCAGACCCACATTCTTTGGTTCCTGGAAGGCCCAACCCCCAGTCTCTAGCCTGGTGTGTCCTGATTCTATGCTCTGCTCCCAAGCAGCCTTTGAGTCTCTATAGCCTGGTCCTCGGTGACAGAAGAATCCAATGTTTTCCAGTATCTAAACCATCAAAACAGAGTCCTCACCCCAATCCCATCTGGTCTGACTATCTCCAGATTGTGTTCAATAAAATGCTTTCATAATATAAGCTGTTGGGAAGAACTGTTTTTTCAAGATCTACACCCAACCTAGAGATTCACTGAGGGTCCATCTGTCCAGATGTGGTTGGTTCCTTTGATTCATAGGGGGACAGAATGGCCTTGAAAGGAAGGTGACCGCTGTGGGTGGTACAGAGACTCCAGGAGGCACGAGGTGTGGATGGTAAAGCCTCTACGATGAAGGGGTCTCTGGAGGGCGTGAAGGGGAAGCTTCCCTGACTTGTAGCTTGTATAGATTGTAGAGCTGTTTGTTGGAGGGGGGCCCATTCAAGGTGGGCCGATTTTGCAAATTGGCTTAAGTCAAATTTGTAAATAAGGAATTTGTTGTCTTGAAGCCTCCAAAAGGCATAGAGATACCTTTTATAGATGTTAGTCCTGTTCTAATAATGTGGGTGCTTACAGGGTCAGTAGCTTATAGTTCCTTAATAGTGTCAGGGATGTAGGGGCCCTTGGATTAGCAAATAATTTCAGGAATTTAATGGAGGTGGCCAGAATTTGCACTATGTGTGGGATCACGGCCCATCCTCTTTCCATGAGCTTGTCTTAACTGATCCTGAATGAGGGTGTTTAATGAATCTCTTCGAACAGGAATTCATGGGTGCAATGTCATGCCTGTGCTTCTGGTATGCATTTAAGATCTTGCCTGCAAAGACAATGTGTGATGGCAGGGTAGCTGAGGTACCCCATCACACGTGGGGGGAGATGGATTGTGCTCCTTCAGAGATGAAAGCACTGTGACAAAGAGGCTGTTGCAATGGGCACTGAACAGAACATTTATCAGCCAAATCCTCAAGAGTGAAATATTTACCGCTTGCTGTTTGAACAGAGCCAACAATTTCAGAAATATTGGGTAGGGACCTTAACAGGTATGACAATGGCATTAGGATTTTGGTAACCCACTGTGAGGCATCTTTATTCTTTCCAGGTTTAAAAATAGGCCAAACTGAGTTGTTGAATGGAGAAACAGTGGGCATAATCACCCCTTCTCTAAATATATTCCCTATAATGGGTTTCAATTTTGAAGGCCCTGTTTTCGTTTACACTGGAGCATATTAACTATACCCAAAAGTCCATGAAGTCCTATTGTTACAAGCCAATTTTCAAGTGTCAGGACTTAATTTAATTTTAGTGTGTTGCTCATTGGATCAGAGTGTCCATGACTACTGTGAGATATATTGGGGGCGGGGGGCAACGAGTGGTAAGATCATGTGAAATTGAGGCAAGTCAGTAGTTCTGATAATTATGGTGAGGCATACTGGTTTGCTCTCACTTTGGTGTTCAATGACTTCTTCAAGATTACAGGGGAACCTTGTTTAAACTTAGTGAGATTACCAGTGAGATAATTTGAGCTCCAGTATGGATTAAGGCCATGAAGATTGGCCAACTGGTGTATTTCCGCAGACATTAAAGTCAATTTAGAACCTATGTGGTAGAAGTGCAGAGCCAGTACACATCCCTTTTGATCTTTTTGATGTATAAATTCTTTTTGTAAATTTCAGATTTCCAATTGGATCAAATTGTGTGTGTGTGTGTGTCTGTTTGTTTCCTCCCCGTTTTCAGGTTTATTTCTTTCCTTGCTTCCTCACTCTGATTCTCTTCCTTCCTTCTTTCCTTCCTCCCTCTCTCCTCCCACTTCCCTCTTCCCTCCCTTGCCATGCCCCCTCTCTTTTCTAGGGTTACTAGATTTACTTATGAGAGGAATTCTTGCTACCCTGCTCATATCTATACATTTCTTCCTTCAGAAGGCCTCAAATCAGTATCATCAGGGTTTGAGACTTTTCCCGCAGTTGGTTTAACCGCTTACTTGTGCCACCAGGGTGCCCAATGTATTTTCCTTGGGAAAATACAATTTTGTATATGGGGAAATACAAATACAAGAAGAGGATTTTCTTGGCAACAGAGGCATAGGCAGCAGCAGCAAAGCATTTTGTAGGGTTCTCGTACACTATTTAAGACTTCCCTGGTGGCTCAGATGGTAAAGTGTCTGTCTACAATGTGGGAGACCCGGGTTCGATCCCTGGGTTGGGAAGATCCCCTGGAGAAGGAAATGGCAATCCACTCCAGGACTATTGCCTAGAAAATCCCATGGACAGAGGAGCCTGGTAGGCTACAGTCCATGGGGTCGCAAAGAGTCGGACACGATCGAGCAGCATTTTGTAGGGTTCTCATACACTATTTTCCTTTAAGTTTGTGGTCTCAGTATGCTACAGTGTAATTGCTCTTCCACCCAATGAGTGATCACCTGATAGGATCATATATTGCACAGTCTTTCCCCTGAGTACTTCATAGAATGCGGGCCAATGCCTGCTTAAGACACTCAAAAGTCTTCACAGGACAAGAGTCATTCCCTTGAGCTTGGCGTCAGTCATTGTTTATAAAGGAATCAAGACACACAATTCAATATGAGACACACAAATAGGTCTGGGCTGAGACACGTGACACTTTAAGGAGGGCTCCAGTCCCATAATTGTCTCCAAATGACACCGACTGAAGCTTCTGATATAGGTCAGCTAAGTCTATAACAGAGGCCGTGATAGAATTCAGCAAATGTAGCACAAAGCAGAACAGCTCAAGTGCAAGCTTGACAGAAGGTGGCAACACAGCTCAGAGAGCCCACTAGCCAGAATGCAGCAGCTCAGAGTGCACACTGCCATGCTGCAAGCCAAAACAAGAAAGATCCCAGTGATAGCAGTCATCATCTAGACATCTTGCTCACAACACCAATTATTGTGAACACCCTCACTCAAAATGTAGTTCCACTCTTGAGACTGATGACTTCACACACATATACACAGATGATATGAAAATGACATTACTCACATAACAGGGTGTTCTGAAAAGAGCAGGGCAGGCTTCCCAAGCGCATTCACTATTGTTTAAAAGAGACCAGAGTGGGTTTTTTATGGTGATTAGGGATGGGGCCAGGCCAAGGAACCCCGCACATACTTCGAAATTTCCACTAGTTATAAAGAAGGGATCACCCGGGCTTTCTTACCAGTTTTCTCAGGTGTAGGTAGAAGGGGAAGGGCAATGGGTGGGGCTTAGAAGCTGTCAACATTCATCAGAGTAGAAAGAATGAAATTGTACAATATACGTTCATATCAAAAATATAAATAAATCAGAAATGAATAGCGGATAACTGGCTATACCCCCAATACAAAATAAAAAATTTAAAGGGTGAAAAAAATTAAAACCTTCTGCTCTGCCAAAGATATTGTCAAGAGAATGAGAAATCAAGCCACAAACTAGGAGAAAGTATCTGCAAAATATATATCCTTTAAAAAAGACTGTTATCTGAAATATAAAGAGCTCTTGAAACTCAACAATAAGAAAACTAATAACCCAATTAGAAAACAGGCTAAAGATCTTAGCAGATACTTCACCAAAGAAAATATACAGATGGCACATAAGCATATGAAAAAAAATGCTCACATCATTTTCATTAGGGAAATTCAAGTTAAAGTAATGACATACTACTTCACACCACTAGAATGGTAAAAATGCAAAACTCTGAGAATACCAAATGCTGTCCAGAACGTAGAATGAGAACTCTCATTCACTGTTGGCCAGAAGGCAAAATGATACAGCCACATTGGAGTCAATTTGGGCATTTCTTAAAAAACATACTCTTACCGTGCACCCCAGCAGTTGCACAGATTAGTATTTATCCAAGTGAGCTGAAGTTTTGTTCACACGAAGACCGGTTATGTGATGTTTATAGCAGTATAGATTCATTAACTGTAAAAAATGTACCACTCTGGTGTGGGATGTTGATGGTGGGGAAGGCTATGCATGTGAAGGGTCAGGGAACCTGTACTTTAAGCTCAATTTTGCTGTGAACCTAAAACAGCTCTAAAAATTGAAGTGTATTTTAAAAATGATTCAATCATTTTAGAAAACACAGACATTTACTTGTGTGTAAGTGTGTGTGTGAGAGAGAGGAATGGAATTTACTACAGTTCTGGTTATGTATGCACACCGTGTGCCTGGCTGGACTGGTTGCGCATTTCCTGCTGATGCAACTATATTCCCAAGCATTTATTTAAGCAAAATGAAAACATACGTCAACACAAAAACTCACAAGTATGCTTACAACTGTTTTATGGAAGGAAACTTCAAACTGGAAATATTTTAGGAAGCCATCAGTCAAAATGGGTAAAGAAACTGTGGTTTGTTCATACAGTGGTACTTCACTCAGTAATAAAAAAGGATGAACTACCAATATTCACAGCCATCTGGATGAATCTCAAAAACATTTTGCTGACTGAAAAAATCTAGACACACAAATATATACATGTATATTTATAAATATGTACGTATAGGCTGTATGATTCCATTTATATAAAATTCTAAAATAAATTAATTCAAGGTATAAACATCAACACAGTGATTGTTTAGGGGCAGTGGGCTTAAAGAGAAAGAGCACAAAAGAATTTTCTGGAGAAATGGAGATGTTATATATCTTGATATTGTGTGGATACTGAAGTGTGCAAATTTGTCAAAATTGATTGAATGCTACACTTGAGATCTGTGCTTTTCACTCTATATAAATTATACCTCAAGAAACAAAAAAAAGTTAAGACAAAGAATATTTCATGTTTCAAGTTTCTAAAGGGGAAATGGGAAAGAAAAAAGTAAATTGGGAATGGAATCTAGATTAGCCAAATCAACCGTTTCTGCCACAGATTCAAACTTTTCTAGCCATCTTAAGCGCTCTTCTGGGCCTATCAGAAAAACCCAAGGTATTTTCAGGGAGTGGCTGAGGGAAGAGCAGAGGAAAGGAGGTTAAATGTATCAGATCCCCCTGAGGCCTCCTGTGCAATGTTAGGTGTGCAGACTTGTGTCGGAATATCAATGATCTGTCACTAATTCCAACCCCAGGCCTAAAATGAGATTATAAAGGATTAACAAATGGAAGTAGCCACTGAATGCCAAGAAATCTTGGAAGAGATGGAGGCATGTTTGCTTTCTAGGACATTCAGATGATTTTGAGATGAATTTTTTTGGGGGGGGCGGGGGAAAAATTACTCCAGATCATCCTGAATTGGTAGGAGGAATTATCCAGCACATTCATAATTAATCAATATTTTCTCTTTACTAAAATAAAGGGAGTTTAATCAGAAGACAGAGGTAGTAAGACATCAGGCATAAGGCGGCATCTCATCCGATCATGTTATTTGAGTCAAATACTCGGTGTGTCTTATTAAAGTGTTGGAGTATTTTCGCCCAACTATACTTTTCTTTTAATAACACAGTATAGTGAGGTGGCTGCTGCAGAAGTGAGGAGGTGAAAACCAGGAGCTCAAAGAGGAAATAAGAAGGGAGACAGGGATGCTAGGGAGGCAGTGGAGAGAGAAAGAAACGAGTCCACTGGGAGTTCTTGGACACTTTCTTGGTCCCCCTTGGAGCCCTGGTTTGACTGCCTTTAACCCCTGTTCTTACTGAGAACTGAGGACACATGATGAAGGAGTATCTGGCTCCTTGTCCTCTCTCCATGCTTTTTTTTGCTGCTTATCCTACCCATGCTCCACACTAGCCCTGGAGTTCAGCCTGTTCTCTCCCCATCCTTACTGCTTCTCTAAAACACTTCTCACCTCTAGCATCGCTATTGCCTCAGAGCATCAAAATGCCTCACTCACAAGATATCCATTGCTCTTCCTCCAGCTAGTTTCCCCACATTGATTAGGAAAGCCAGGGGTTGTCTCTTCATCCAAATACACCCTTCAGTCCCAGCCCAATGATGTACTTATCCGTGACTTACACTTTCAAATACAAATACCTACCCAATACCAGTATAGGGTATTGTATAGGGTGAGTTGAAAAGAAATGGACACTTTAAAAAATGTATAACTCAGTAACTAGGTTTTATAAGAACATGTACTAAAATCAGTTGAAGGGAATAATCAGGTTTTTTTTTTTTCTTTCTATAACTGTACAAACACTCAATTTGTGTCCCTCAGGGCACATGACATGCCCCAATTCTGTAAGCTAATATCGCACCCCAATTTATTCCAGACCTTTTGCTGCATATTGCTTCTGGTTGTTGAAATGGCAGCCACAATGCTTCCCTTCATCTCCTCCAGGCTATGAAGAAGAGGTTGGAAAAATACAAGGTTCTTGACTTATCCCACTGGAAGTCACGTGGAATGACATCTCGGGATTTGGGACCAATACTTTGAACTAAGCAATCCACTGAGCATGGTGGAGGTGTTTTCCATCATCTCTGGACCCCAAGATCAACCTATGGTTGAGCCCCATCCTGCTGGAAGAAGGAGTTGACAGAAACTATCTGCAGCCGTGGATAAAGCCACGGAGATAATCATATCCAGATATGTGACCTTTCACTGCGTTCTCTGCCAAATACGGGTGGTCTGTCAGTGTGAAAATTGAGAAGGGGGACATTCTACCATACATGTTCATAAACAGCCTGGTTACTAAGTAATATAATTTTGAAAGTTTCAGTATTTTCTGAACCACTCTGTAAATCATAGAAGGCTGCACTTTCCACTCCAACTTTGGTGCTGAGACAGGCTGGGACCTGGGACCCTTTGTTTGCACCTGGACAAACAGCTTCCATGGCAACAAAATACAAAGAAACTAAAAGAGATTAAAAATAACTGTGCACATTGGCAGTTGAGGTAAATTATGAACAACTAGATACAAAAAAGACCAAAACACACCCCAACTGCCACTTCTGAAAACCTAGAGCAAAAGCAGAGTGTGCGTGCTCTCTGCACACAACATCACCAGTGGCGGGGGAGGCAAACCACCCAAGCCACCCCTCCAGCCGGACCCCTGGACACACCCCTTCTCTCACCCCCTTTAAGGAACCACCTGGCCCCTGGGTTAACAAGGAAACCTATTACTTGTTTTCACTCTCCCCTGCTGCAGTAGGAGCCCCAGGAAAGCTTTGCCTGAATTTCTTGTCTGACCTCTGATCAGTTTCTACTGATTAAGAAGGCCAAGAACCCTGATCAGCAACAGAGCTCCTGTCCCCATCCTTCACACATATGGCTGCATGTTTTTCTCTTTCGATGGGTGCTCCCCAGGGACACGATTATGTCTGGGATTCCCTTGGAAAGACATCATCCCACATTGGGGTTTGTAGCATTAGGATCAGGAATCCTACTCTGGAGTTTGCAGGATTAGGGACTTAGTCTTGAGTTTTTGATGGAATGTGACAATGGCCTGTTCCTCCTTCTCATATGTCAGCTCCACCCAGGGAGGCAGAAAGACAAAGCAAATCTTCTTGATGCAGACTTGCCATGGGCTCAGGCCTCAGGGGATCCCTCTTGCCTTTCTCCATGCTGGGAAAACAATGCAAAGAGTACACACAGGTTAATCCCTGGACCATAGAACAAAAGCCTTCCTCATTCCATGGCCATCAAAGACAGCACCAGCCTGGATAGAGGCTCCCTGGGCACAGAGTAGAGCCTGGACTTGGCAGCCTGCTGGGGAGGAGGCTGGCTATTGTCAGAGTTACTCACGCTGCTTTGCTTTAGTTTCTCTCACATAGCTGCCTGAACGATCACTCTTTGTTTTAATCTTATTATGACGGTCTGGCTTCCCCACCCTGCTCCTCTGGGAAACTATAACTCCCTTAGGCTCCATTATGGGACATGATTCAGGATCACTGAAGAGATTTCATCTGGGAAGTCAATTCTCTAACCATCCAGTGGGTTCCCACTGCCTATGAATACAACCCTCTCCTGGGCACTAAAGCAGGGGAAGAGCGCAGAGGACCAGACTCGGGAAGTGGAAAGAGGTACAGTTTAGTCCAGGAGGCAGTCTGTAAATGGTTAGGGGACACAGGACACCTCCCACACCCAAAGAGAGAAAATCAGGGGCAAATGAACCAAGCTCAAACTTGACCTTATAAGGGTGGTGGGACTGGGAAAAGAAGGACAGGAATGGATCTGTCACAGGGTCTCTCCTCTCTGACTCCCCTCTCCACTGAATTTCTTGTCTGGCCTCTGATCAGTTTCTACTGATTAAGAAGGCCACCTCCACTGTCTCTGGAGCCCTCATCATCTCTCATGAGTCCTGTCAGCAGACCTCACTGAGGGTCAGGGTCCCTGGAATTGGTTCCCAGGACATCATTCCCTGGAAGGTGGTGATGGAGATTTGGGGGAAAAAGACTTTATATATGTAGTCTTATATATATATATATATTAGAACATATATATATATAGACAGAGTATATATTAGAGCATGCTGCTGCTGCTGCTGCTAAGTCGCTTCAGTCATGTCTGACTCTATGCAACCCCATAGACGGCAGCCCACCCCATAGACGGCAGCCCACCCCATAGACGGCTCCCCCATCCCTGGGATTCTCCAGACAAGAACACTGGAGTGGGTTGCCATTTCCTTCTCCAATATTAGAGCATATGTATGTTCTAATATAGTAATCTAATATGGTATATTAGAATATATATATATATCATATTAGAGAATATATATATATATATATATATATATATATATATATGACTTATACATCTACCGGCAGGAGACATACTTGTGTCAGAAAATGAAAGAAACACTATGCTTTACATTGCTGGTGCTGTCTAGTACACAGGCCAAACCGCATTGGATAATACATTGCAGTTAAATCATCCTCTGAGAGGCCCCTTACTAACATGGCACAGACCAGCAATGCTGGTTGCATTTCCTCCCCCTTCATAGACAAGTACAGGCTGCTCCTGTGTTCAGTTCTTGAAGTGAATGTGAGGTTTCTTCTGCAACTGAATTATATACTTCATTTGAGAGTGAGACACACAGTCCTAAAAGAGGAACAGATCTGATCACCTATGCCGGTTGATAGAAGCCTGTTCCGGTGTGCACAGCCCAGACAAGGACCCAGCAGAGGGTGGTGCAGGGGAACTTGACTCCACAGGAAGGAGAGGGCAGCCTGCCAGACTTCTTTCAAGGACTTGGATTCTCCCTCCCTCCCTCTGACCACCAGTTTTCTTCCAGCCCCTTGGGCAGGGAGCCTCATCTGCTCTGGAGTAGGACTCTCCTCTGACTGCTGCAGTGAGTGCCAGCAAGCTTGCAAATCATATTTCTGATCTCATGCCTCTGCATGGCCTCTGGCAACATTCAGCAAACTTTTACCTGTGGCTTTTGGTCCTTACTAATGTGGTACAAACCGGCAATGCTGGTTGCATTTTCTTCCCCTTCATAGACACTTACACATTGCTTCTGTGTTCAGTTCTTAAAGCTTCTTGTGGATTCCTGAACACACCAAGCTTCTTCATACTTCCATTATAATGACGATATTAGCTCATCTTCGTTGAGAACTTATGCACGCACAGAGTGCAGAGACCTTTACATGAATTATTTCACATAATCCTCACAGCACTGTGAGATAGGTACTATTTTCATCCCCAGTTTACAGCTCTAAAAATGAGTAATTTGCATAAAGATGCACAGGAGCCTGTGAGCCTAAGTACCTTGCTTGTCTCAAGAGCTCTTGCTCTTAGCCAGGGGTTGGCAAATTTTTCTTTAAAGGGCCATCTAATAAATCTTTTAAGTTTTGCTGGTCACACACCATTCTGTTGCAACCACTACTCAACTCTCCTATTACAATGTGAAAGCAGAAACAGACATGGGACATTGACATAGACACAGGGCATTGGAAAAACAGGATGTTGCTCCAAGTTGACTTGCTAGCCCTTCCTACCCATCCCGGCCTCATTCATGTCAAGCTTAAAGACTTTATCCCAAGAAAGTAGCTCAGAAAACCATGCCATGGGAAGGAAAACTTCTTTCTCAGAATTGGGTGGAAGAATACTTCTTGGTAAGGCATTGTGCAACCAGGGTGGAGGAAGAGGAGCTGCTTCCATGGCCTTGAGAAGGTATCTCTTTCCTGCCAGATGCCGAATAAGCACTTCTTTACGTAGGGAATGCCCTGCTCCCCTGGAAACTGCCTCCATAACACTGGAGAGATTGAATTGCTTATAAAATAGTCACAAGAGCTTTTCTCAGGCTCATCTCAGTGTGGGAGTTTGTCTTTCCTCCTCTGGCTGTCCATTTAATCAAATAGTCTTATAAAGCACCCTGTCTACAATTGCTCTCAATACTCCTCCATAGTGCTTAATTTATGGACTAAAACAATCAATCTCCTTCCCCCTTAAACCAAGCACCATGATCACTTGGCAGCCTTCCCTCCCTCTAAGAATGTGTCTGGAGATTTAAGATTTCAAGCACTGAGATTAGGAATATAAATTTGAAAGTTACTTGTGACATCATCACACCTGTAAAGACACATTTTTATGATTCACTGTTTCTATATGCCCCTCAACTTTCTGTACACACCCTATTAAGGTGTCTGATCTTGACGCCTAAGAAATGTCAGAATCTATGAGAATATAAATTCAGTGAATTCCCTTAATGATTTTTGTCCTACTCATTTTAGATTCTCAAAATTAAGTTCTAAGTGAACATTCCAAAAAACTGGAGAAAAGGGTGGCTATGAATTCCATTTGGTAGGAAAAAAAAATGTCCACAGTCACCAGCTCAATGGGAAAGCAAACACTGGGGAGGAAGGTGCAGGCATGGCTAGAAACCATGAGAAGTCAGCTTTTTGGGCAGAGTGGACTTGGGTGATCTCTTATCCTATATCATGAAACTGCCAATTCCACACAAGACAAGCTTGTTCTTATGCTGTAAAAACTCATCTCCTTTGTCCCTCTTGCCTTTCAAAGGAGTGTCATGTCCCCAGAGTAGCCCCCAATTCCCAGGCCAGGCCACCAGGAAGGCAGTCAGGAGATCCAGAAGGACATGTTCAAACATGGCCCAAAACCACCGCAAGCCACTTCTTGCTCAGACCACAGGCAAATGCCTATTAACCCTCAGAGACAGTTCAACCTGATGGGAAGGGTGGTGTGAGTGGAGAAGAAAACTTGTGTGGGAAGGGGGCAAGAGAAGAGTGTCTGAGTAAGCAGAAGGAGGGGACAATTATCACAGATCAGCTCCTTGTCTCCTTTGTTTGAGAACATGACTAACCCATGACTTCAGTGAATTTACATCCAGTGGTATTGTGTTGGGATCAAGTCAAGGCTAGAAGCCAGAATTTCTCCATGACTAAAGGAAACCAAAGAAGCAATATTCATACTTCATACCTTTCTAGAGGCAGGGGGTGATCTCACTATTTGTAAAGCCCAGCCCTTTCTAATCTGCAGGCTCACCTTCCAGGACTGAGCCCGGCCCATTTTTTCCATATATAAGCTGCTGCCGGGAAGCTCCTCTCATAGATCTGCTCCTTTCAGCTCTGCTTTCCACCTCTCACACCCTTCTCAACCTATTCTTCTTCAGGAACCATGTCTTACAAATCCACTGTGAAGACCCAAAGCATCAGCCGTAAAGGCTTCAGTGCCGGCTCAGCCAGAGTCCCTGGGGTGTGCCGCTCTGGCTTCAGCAGCGTGTCCCTGTCCCGCTCCAGGGGCAGTGGTGGCCTCGCTGGAGTGTGTGGAGGAGCTGGCTTTGGCAGCCGCAGCCTCTATGGCCTGGGGGGCTCCAAGAGGATCTCCATCGCAGGGGGCAGCTGTGCCATCGGTGGTGGATATGGCGGCAGAATTGGAGTTGGCTATGGCTTCGGAGGTGGAGTCGGGAGTGGATTTGGTTTTGGTGCTGGGGCTGGTAGTGGCTTTGGGCTCGGTGGTGGAGCTGGCTTCGGAGGTGGCTTCGGTGGTCCTGGCTTCCCTGTGTGCCCCCCTGGAGGCATCCAAGAGGTCACTGTCAACCAGAGTCTCCTGACTCCCCTCAACCTGCAAATCGACCCCACCATCCAGCGGGTGAGGACTGAGGAGCGGGAGCAGATCAAGACCCTCAACAACAAGTTTGCCTCCTTCATCGACAAGGTGAGCTGGGAGCATCTGCCCCAATGGGGATTGCAGAGTGCCCAAGAGAGACCCAACCAATGTCTTACCAGAGGGAGCCTTAGGATTTTCAAGAGAGAGGGGACTCAAGCTAGCTCTCCACTGGGATGCAGGGCAGGACCACATCATGTGGACCACAGGCAGAAGGTGATGGTAACCATTTACAATTACTGATCTCTTAAATGTCTTCCATAATTGTGAGGGAAGCATTCACAATTCTTGATAACCCTGAAGCAAAGAAATGAAATGAAAGAATGGAATGAGTTAGCTTGATCTGTTGAACAGTATAAGAAATAAAAAAGGGAATTACAGTGGGAAAATGTACTTCAGCCTTAGTTGAGCTGGTGGGTGTAGGGGCAGAAGGAAAGAAAATTTAAAAAAAATAGAAATTCCAGGGGAAAAAAGACTCAAAAATATGTGAATATCCATAGAAATACTCAACTTGTAGAACCAGATCATAAGCACTAAGATAGTTTATTTTAGAGGGACTCATACTCTAAATAGGAAACAGGATTAAATCCAATTATTAATAGGATTGGAATTTAATCATTAGATTATAGATATTTTAACATCTCTTTAACTGAAATATGCTCTTTAAAAACCTCTGTGCAATATATGAGAGAAATATGAGTTTTAAATTACATTTGTGATTGTGCTTATCAAAAGGAAGAACAGAAAGGTGAAAAGTCACTGACAGACGTCTCTGGAATAGAGAGGGAGGGAACATCTGACAGCTCACTGGGGAAACTCAGCCATGAGACCTGTGTGGTGTGAAGCTAAAAAGTCAGGGGAGCAGAACTGTCAGCCTCTGTACAGGCTCTGGAGCAGCCTAGCACCACCGGGACCACCAGATCAGCCTGGGGACTTGTCAACTCACAGATAACTGTCTTGTCTTCCTGCAGGTCCGATTCCTGGAGCAGCAGAACAAGGTCCTGGACACCAAGTGGACCCTGCTGCAGGAGCAGGGCACCAAGACCGTGAGGCAGAACCTGGAGCCTTTGTTCGAGCAGTATATCAACAACCTCAGGAGACAGCTGGATAGTATCCTTGGGGAGAGAGGCCGCCTGGACTCGGAGCTCAGGGGGATGCAGGACACGGTGGAGGACTTCAAGAACAAGTGAGTGACAGGAGACAGAAACGCTCAGTTTCCTGAAGCCCACATTTCAAGCTAATTATATGATCAGGTTCAAATGAGGGCATGATCTTAGTAAAACATGTCCATGAAAATGAAACCACAATTCTTACCTAAACACAAACTCTGGAAAACATAAGGGCCATGCAGGTAGATGGGGAGAGTAATGGGGTAAATAATATAGTGACCACAAAATTCACCTTTGAAGCTTACTGGCAGGAAAGTCCCATTTGCATATATCCATTCTGGGAAGTTGAAATTCCAAGCTGCTTTTTCTTCATCTTCACCCCTGACTCAATTAGATTTTATCCTTTCTAATTCCAGATATGAAGATGAAATCAACAAGCGCACAGTAGCAGAGAATGAATTTGTGAATCTGAAGAAGGTGAGATGAGTCAGATCAGGGGTTCTGGTTTCTTTGCTGAAGGGGAAGACTGAGAAAAGTGTGTCAGGGAGACTAAAAGAGGAGCAGACTGGGCAGGAGGGCTCATCTGATCTCAGCCTGTTGGCTTCTTCCCTAGGATGTAGATGCTGCTTACATGAACAAGGTTGAACTACAGGCCAAGGTAGACGCTCTCACAGATGAGATCAACTTCCTAAGAACCTTCTATGACGCAGTAAGCATCTTTTCACATTCTGCTTTATTGATTACACTGAGATTTGCAAAGGGTGGAAAATCTCTGGCTGGGTATACCTCCCTAAACATCATGACCAAAGATGATCGGATGATCTCTTGTTCTGCAGGAACTGGCTCAGATGCAAACCCACATCTCAGACACTTCTGTGGTCCTCTCCATGGACAACAACCGCAACCTGGACCTGGACAGCATCATCGCTGAAGTCAAAGCCCAATATGAGGAGATCGCTCAGAGGAGCCGGGCTGAGGCTGAGTCCTGGTACCAGTCCAAGGTGAGTGGTGAGGTGGCAGCTGATGAATCCCTGTGCCTCCTCTGTGAACATCAATGAGGCTGTAGACTTCAGTGGGGAAACTACAACTAAGAAGTGGGGGCCTCTCAGGGTAGACCTTTTGGGTAATTATGCCCGAGTCTCGTAGGTCAAAGACCCAAATGTAGGACAAAAGCTACTGTAGATAAAGGCAGAGTGATCTTTGCTTTAGATTTACCCTGATGCTGGTTCTCAGCAACAGTACAGAACATTGCTTGTCCTGAAGAGAACCAGTCAGTCAGTGGTACTACCAAGGATAGTATGTGATGGGTACACAGTGTCAATGACCTAGTAACACCAATTTTCATACAATGTCTTGTGGAGAAACCATTAGTTTTGATTTGAGAAAACCTTGATTAGTGTCCCGTGAAGCCCATGGACAGCCCCCTCGTCTCCCTCTGGTTTACAGTACGAGGAGCTGCAGGTGACGGCGGGCAGACACGGGGATGACTTGCGCAACACGAAGCAGGAGATCTCTGAGATCAACCGCGTGATCCAGAGGCTGAGATCTGAGATTGACCACGTCAAGAAGCAGGTATGGAGGGGTCCACAGAGCAGAAAAGCATAGTTTCCTTCCTATACCATCAGGTATCATCAACCATCATGTGGGAAATTTCTGGGCATCATGAGGGAAAAACAAGAAGAGCTCCCTCAGGTTAGAGATACGGAGCCCAGCTTACAAGCAGGAAACAAACTCAGGACAGACCAATTCCCACTGGTCAATGGGACAAAGATACAGTCTAGAGGCATTAAAATGAGATCCTGAAAGGGGAATGATTGATTTGGGAATACAAGACACATGTAGGCAAGGAAATTTTCAGGTCAGAAAGTGTGAAGAAGACTGCTGCAAATATGCTCAGATTCAACATGAAAAAGAAGCTGAGAAAAGGCACAGGACAAATGAGGGTTATCCAAGACTGTAAAGTGGAAGGAAGGCAAGGTCTCAAGAGTTTGAGATGAAATCGTCTTCTCAGTGAGAATGTTTGTGGTTTTGTACAAGTTATTATACATCCAAATAAACTTACCTAAACTGTCAACATTCAAAACAGAGCAGTAGTTCCATTTCTTTCCATGTCCTCTGGCTTTATTCTGCTGTGGCATCTCCCAACCCCATCCTCACTGATATGGTTAACACAGAGGGAAATAGGTTTTTATTAGGGACACTGAGACTAGTTAAGGTTTGTAGTTTGAAGAAAGATTGGACAACGAATCAAACCTCCTTTTCCACGAGATCTGGGCTCTAGAGCTCTTCCTCACTGGGAAAGTAGAACTATGTTTCCTCTCCCCTGGAGTCCAGATTCAGGTTCCTCTGCTCTCCTCTCCTCTAGTGTGCCAGCCTGCAATCTGCCATCGCTGACGCCGAGCAGCGTGGGGAGCTGGCCCTCAAGGATGCCAGGAGCAAGCTGGCTGACCTGGAGGACGCCCTGCAGAAGGCCAAGCAGGACATGGCCCGGCTCCTGAAGGAGTACCAGGAGCTCATGAATGTCAAGCTGGCCCTGGACGTGGAGATTGCCACCTACAGAAAGCTGCTGGAAGGCGAGGAGTGCAGGTGAGTAACTCACACAGCCTCCGCAATCATCTGGCTCCATCTCCAAGAAGTCCTGCCAATGAGCCCAAGTGGAAGGCGCTCTAGCAGTGGTCATAGTGCTACTCCCAGGACAGCACTGAGAAGGCAGGGTCCAGGGGACTCTCCTCACACGGAGGTTTCCCATGCGGAGCCAGCTGTGGCTCTGGGTCTCATCGTGGCTGTGTCTTCTCTCTCCTAGGCTGAGTGGGGAAGGCGTTGGACAAGTCAACATCTGTAAGTACCTTCACCTGCCCCCATCCCATGCCCTTGTGTCCCTTTGACTGGATGCTGTGTGGCAGAGTGAGCTCACCATCTTGTCCTGACCTTGTCCCTTTGCCTCCACAGCCGTGGTCCAGTCCACTGTCTCTGGTGGCTATGGTGGTGCCAGCGGTCTCGGCAGTGGCTTAGGCGTGAGTGGAGGAAGTGGCTACTCCTACAGCAGCGGTCACAGCCTTGGAGGTGGCTTCAGTTCTGGCAGTGGCAGAGCCATAGGGTGTGGCTTCGGCTCCTCTGGGGGCAGCAGTTCCACCATCAAATACACCACCACCACCTCCTCCTCCAGCAGGAAGGGCTACAAGCACTGAAGTCCTGTCATGGGCTCAAGCTCCCACAATGTCTCAGGCTCCCTCTCCAGCTTCACCGCCCTCTCCTCCAATTATTTCCTCTCTTCTGCTCCCTTCTTCTCTTACTCCTTGAGTTAGAACTGAAGTTACTTAGTGCCCTTATCTTCTCTCTCCCAAAACCTGTTACCCATGAGGTTCCCTTGTTCAGCATTGGAAGGTCACCTCTTGAGTCCTACTCCATAACAGGGCAATCCCACTTGCTTTCCACTGGCCCAGGAGATCCCATCTCAGAGGTGTTATGTTCCTCCCTTGCAGTGATTACTAAAGTACAAGTGACTGGTTCTTTGATGTACAGGGTTTGTATCCCTGTGGTGCTTCCTCTGCTCTTTTCTCTTTTAGCAACTTGTATTGCTAAATAAAGCAGATTTATAATATAATGTGTGGTTTCGTATAGCCTTTCTTTGTCACCAGTGGTTCTTGAGGTTTTCATCTGATAAATGCCTTCTTGGGAATGAAGCATATGCCCAGTCCCCATGTGCTTCACTCTCCTTGTTTAGATAAATTCAAGAAACAGCAGTTTAGCATCCTGATGCTCAGCAGTCCTCCCATAACACTTTGGCATGCGGAGTGGAAAGGATCTGGTTCCATCATCATAGTAAAGTCTGGTTTTACTGCTTGGATCAGGTCTCAGCAGTTTAGTTTCTCTGACTTGTCTTCGTGATTCTACCTCCTTCTGCACCTGTTGTCGTTCATCAACCTCAGAGAATCATATTACAGTTTAATTAGATCAGAAGAACACTGACTAGAGGGTAAGATGTTTGATATATTCTAAAATGCCTCATGACCAAGAAACTGTGCCTGACAACATGTATCAGGAGTAATTCAAATGCCCACATTCCTCAATTGAAAGTATGCTTCTAGCAGTGTATCCTGAGGAAACAGTACAAATACAAGAACTTGTACTTCTGGGATATGAATCCCAATAAACTTTCTACCAGGAAATATTGGAAACACTGGTTAATTTCAGGATCCACAGACTCAGAAACAAAATGCAAGTGCCAATTTTTTGAAGGGTGGAGACAAAATAGGAATGGGAAGGCCTTTTTCCTCACCCCAAAAGCCTCTCACAGAGACTCAAAGAAGTCGAGTCTTTGCTGCTCCAAAGACATGGTCTTGAAACCTCTCTCAGCTGTGTCTTGGCTTCCTTTGACTGCTATGAATGGGAAAGGAAATGTCAGGATACAGTGCAAGGTAGATCAGTCATCTTCTTCCTGAGAGCCAGTCACTGTTTTGTCCATGTCCCTAATTCCAGGTTTATACCTCTGGAGAATTCCACCTAATACCTTTAGGAATTAAAGTTCCCTTCTGAGGAATCAAGAAGATACAGGAGATTCTAGAAATCAAGGAGATTCTAGGAATGGGGTGAAATATATACTAAAAGATGATCTTGGAGCATCCTTTAGTGCCAAAAAGTGAAGAAATAGTAAAAAAAAAAAAAAAAAAAAAGACACTGTAAGAACTCTTAGTAGCCAAAGTGGAACAACTTGAGCTATAAATAAATAGATAGAACATAATGCATTGGAATAAAACACAAATTGTGAAATAATTATTCGTGGAACCTACTGATGTGAATGTGGTTGACTAAATTAATTAATAAGGGATGATTGTCAAGTCTCAGGCAAAAGAATTTCCTTTAATTACGTATGTGGTTCCCATTCAAAGAAGGAGTGAACAAGTACTCCCTGCTGTGTGGGCTGGGCACAATGAACTCCTTCCAAAGAGTACAGTCTAAAAATGGGGGCAGAGAGTGACTTTACTGCAGAGAAATTAATCAAACACTTCCTCGGCCAGGTGATCAAGGCTAATACCAACAGTAATAAGTTTTTTTCATAGCATATATCCTGATATGATGTGATGAGAAGTGCAGGACACCTCTGTGGTCTTCCTCCCAAATACCATAACTCCGGTATATTCATGAGACAACATCAGAAAAATCTCAATTTTGGACATCTACAAAACACCTGGGCAGAGTTCCTCAAAGCTTTCTAGGTTGTGAAGACAAGAAAAATCTAACAAAGTGTGTTACCCAAAGAGGGTCTAAGGAGACACGTGACTAAATGAAAAGTAGCTATTATGAAAAACACTTAAGCTATGGGGCTCAAGGTATTATCTGTATTTTTTACTAAACTAATTTTCACACAAAATCATAAAGCAAGAAAGGTAGAGAAAGAGTCACAAAGAAACAGAAAGATAGTTGGAGGGACAGAGATGCAGAGAAATTATTGAATGACTTATGTAAAAATAATATTGATAATCTCGTGTTGATTTAACTTCATTACTGTATTTTTTTAAGTTGTGTACTTTCTAAATTTTCTGATGTTGAACTTATTATTTCAAAAAAGAAAGTGTATCCCCCACGATGTCCTCATTCTACGACATCTGAAATTAAATGTGGTTACACTTTCCGGTATTAAGGAAGAAAAGATTCAATCTCTTGATTAAGGTGCATGAGATTAAAACTTTCAGACTGATTTCTTTTGCCCATTGAGGACTGAATAAGAAGAAACATTTCTTTTGAAAGAGCAAAGACTTGTTTTTGAAGCAAGGAAGGAATCAGTAGTACCAAAAGTGGTTAGATACCGGATTTGACTCCTAAGGAGGCTAGCCAATTGCCTCCTTCAATATCAGGTCTGTACACCTGAAAAATACAGAAAGTACATCTTTTAAATAACAACCTTAAATAGAAGAATTTTTTCCAGTTAGAAGCTATATCCAAAATTCATCTTATCTGAATCCTCTGTGATCCAGGATGATCACTTGCAAGCCATACAAGGTAGATTCTAGCTATGTTGGCTAGAATCCCCAGGACAGATTAATGAATGACATCACAGCTCATGGTGGGGGCAGAGGGTTCAGCACAGCAAGAGGAGGGAACATTTCTGCAGGTCCCGATTGCCCTGCCTGCTGCATGCACCAGGAGGCATCCCTATGGATTCCCATGACAGCTAACTCTTCATTATACTTGGCCTTGAGAAAACCTAACAGTAGACCTCAGGATGAGAGGAAAAAGGTGTTAAAGAGTCCATCCCTGACAGCAGCTGGATCCCTTGGACCATGACTTTCTCTGGACCATCCTTTCTCTTCAAGGCTGTCACGTGCTGGGCTCCAAGAGTATTCCTTTAGCACTAGAAAGTGAGTAGGGCAGGAAAATCATCCTCTCTGGGTCTTGGAGGCTGGTCCACTCAGATGTGCTATTTCCCAACGCTCTTACTGTCCCCAGACTCCACATGTAACTATAGAGCCCCTTCTTGAGCCCCGCTGCCATCTGTATCTGTACTCTCTCACTTAAGAAACTCTTCTCCATCAAACTGAATAATGGAAGACCTTTCTTTCCTGCTTCTGTTTGCAACTGCAAAGCTAGAGTTTATCTGGATTCTCATGAAAGTTTCCCTTCATCCCCATTTTCTGTCTCTCCATTCCTCTTGCCTAGTCTGATTTTCTTCATAGCACATGGAGAGTGTAACCACAAAGAAATTAGAAATTGCATTTAGTAGACCTTTCTTTTGTCTTAATATTAGTACTGTGATTTTGCTACTGTCATAGGTTTGTTGTAGGATAGAGCAAATAAGTTAATATGTCATTCAGAGCTAAGCTTTTCAAAGTTAGTAAAATAAATACAGTTATAAAATCATCCTGTTTTCTTCTATTAAAACTTGAAATATAGCTACAAACTTCTGATTTAAGTATTTTCTAATAAGTTTTTACATATTTCAACCTCTGTCTTTTGAAAAAGACTTCAAATCTAGAAGAACCCAGTAATGAAGAGCGCGCATAGCATGAAAATTCTAGCTTATAAATATCACTTCCCAGTAAAGACACCAGAACTACTCACAGAAATGGCTAATTCCATATCTGTTTCGAGATAAGTATAAGATAACCTTGAGACAATTGTTCCTGTCAACAAAGAAGCTTTCGGAGTCTAATGGGGCCCTGTCAAAAAGATGCAGGAGCCAATCTGAAGAACTTAAGAGGCCTAAAATGGGTTTCTAATTTGGTTTCTGCACCAAAAGGATTAATGCCTGCAGTGGATTGAAACATATAAAATATGTTTTTTCAACTGTGAGTTTATAATTATATAAAACCAAAATAACAAGCAAAACTTCCTTGACTGCATTTGGAAATTACTGTGGTCCCAAATCAGTAGTATAAAAAGTTCAAAAGTACAAGCAAGAAGCACTTATTCTGCCTTTGTTGTCTGAATAATATACATACTAGGTTATCTAAAAAATGAACACTAAAGATTCCATCTTTATAGATGACTCCCAGTTGATAAATGCAGAAGAGGGATATTAAATTCAAAATTGCGAATTTGCAATGTCTAAAGAAATAGTCAATGTGGGAATTGACCAATGAATGTTAAAACATTAGATGACAGATTTACTCGGCACTATTTAATGAAGGGATAAGACTGGAACTACAGCTAAACTACAGATCAGTCTCAACATCACTAAACTGGACAGCTAGTATTATGTGCCTCACAATTTCATGCAATATAAAGCACACAGGACCAGCTGGGACATAATTTTTCCTGAAACAATGGAATAAATCTAATTTGCCCATAGAACTAGTACACAGGAAAAACTGGGGTTAGAAGTTATGTGACACCAACAGGCAACAATGAACCAAATCCAGAGTGTAGATATTCTAGAGAAAAAAAAACAATTTGTCCACAGACGCTGCTGCTGCTGCTGCTAAGTGGCTTCAGTCGTGTCCGACTCTGTGCGACCCCATAGACGGCAGCCCATCAGGCTCCACCATCCCTGGGATTCTCCAGGCAAGAACACTGGAGTGGGTTGCCATTTCCTTCTCCAATGTGTGAAAGTCAAAAGTGAAAGTGAAGTCGCTCAGTCATGTCCGACTCTTAGCCACCCCATGGACTGCAGCCTTCCAGGCTTCTCCATCCATGGGATTTCCAGGCAAGAGTACTGGAGTGGGGTGCCATTGCCTTGGCATTTGAAAAGGATCTATTACAGTATGAAAGAATCTTCAGATCAGATCAGTCGCTCAGTCATGTCCGACTCTTTGCGACCCCATGAATAGCAGCACACCAGGCCTCCCTGTCCATCACCAACTCCCAGAGTTCACTCAGACTCACGTTCATTGAGTCAGTGATGCCATCCAGCCATCTCATCCTCTGGCGTCCCCTTCTCCTCCTGCCCGCAATCCCTCCCAGCATCAGAGTCTTTTGCAATGAGTCAACTCTTCACATGAGGTGGCCAAAGTACTGGAGTTTCAGCTTTAGCATCATTCCTTCCAAAGAAATCCCAGGGCTGATCTCCTTGAGAATGGACTGGTTGGATCTCCTTGCAGTCCAAGGGACTCTCAAGAGTCTTCTCCAACACCACAGTTCAAAAGCATCAATTCTTCGGCACTCAGCCTTCTTCACAGTCCAACTCTCACATCCATACATGACCACAGGCAAAACCATAGCCTTGACTAGACGAACCTTTGTTGGCAAAGTAATGTCTCTGCTTTTGAATATGCTATCTAGGTTGGTCATAACTTTCCTTCCAAGGAGTAAGCGTCTTTTAATTTCATGGCTGCAGTCACCATCTGCAGTGATTTTGGAGCCCAGAAAAATAAATTCTGACACTGTTTCCACTGTTTCCCCATCTAATTCCCATGAAGTGATGGGACCAGATGCCATGATCTTCGTTTTCTGAATGTTGAGCTTTAAGCCAACTTTTTCACTCTCCTCTTTTACTTTCATCAAGAGGCTTTTGAGTTCCTCTTCACTTTCTGCCATAAGGGTGGTGTCATCTGTATATCTGAGGTTATTGATATTTCTCCCTGCAATCTTGATTCCAGCTTGTGTTTCTTCCAGTCCAGTGTTTCTCATGATGTACTCTGCATGTAAGTTAAATAAACAGGGTGACAATATACAGCCTTGACGAAATAGCTGTGAAAAGAAGAGAAGCGAAAAGCAAAGGAGAAAAGGAAAGATATAAGCATCTGAATGCAGAGTTCCAAAGAATAGCAAGAAGAGATAAGAAAACCTTCTTTAGCAATCAATGCAAAGAAATAGAGGAAAACAACAGAATGGGAAAGACTAGAGATCTCTTCAAGAAAATCAGAGATACCAAAGGAACATTTCATGCAAAGATGGGCTCGATAAAGGACAGAAATGGTATGGACCTAACAGAAGCAGAAGATATTAAGAAGAGGTGGCAAGAATACACAGAAGAACTGTACAAAAAAGATCTTCACGACCCAGATAATCATGATGGTGTGATCACTCACCTAGAGCCAGACATCCTGGAATGTGAAGTCAAGTGGGCCTTAGGAAGCATCACTATGAACAAAGCTAGTGGAGGTGATAGAATTCCAGTTGAGCTATTCCAAATCCTGAAAGATGATGCTGTGAAAGTGCTGCACTCAATATGCCAGCAAATTTGGAAAACTCAGCAGTGGCCACAGGACTGGAAAAGGTCAGCTTTCATTCCAATCCCAAAGAAAGGCAATGCCAAAGAATGCTCAAACTACCGCACAGTTGCACTCATCTCACACGCTAGTAAAGTAATGCTCAAAATTCTTCAAGCCAGGCTTCAGCAATATGTGAACCATGAACTTCCTGATGCTCAAGCTGGTTTTAGAAAGGGCAGAGGAACCAGAGAACATCCGCTGGATCATGGAAAAAGCAAGAGAGTTCCAGAAAAACATCTATTTCTGCTTTATTGACTATGCCAAAGCCTTTGACTGTGTGGGTCACAATAAACTGTGGAAAATTCTGAAAGAGATGGGAATACCAGACCACCTGATCTGCCTCTTGAGAAATTTGTATGCAGGTCAGGAAGCAACAGTTAGAACTGGACGTGGAACAAAAGACTGGTTCCAAATAGGAAAAGGAGTACGTCAAGGCTGTATATTGTCACCCTGTTTATTTAACTTATATGCAGAGTACATCATGAGAAAGAATCTTAAGAGACCCAAGAATCTAGTTAGGATGTTGGCACCAAAAGGAAACAATGAACCAAATCAAGTGTAGACATACTAGAGAAAAAAACAATTTTTCTACAAATCAGTGGTGTTAAAAAGGGATCTATTACAGTATGAAAGAATCTTAAGAGACCCAAGAATCTAGTTAGGATGTTGCTTCTAGTAAACCAGCATAAAAAGACATCTTGAAATAATCAGAGAAGTGTGGACATAAATGGACATTCAGTTTCATTATGAAGCAACTGTTGCTATTGATATAAAACTGTTATATAGTTAGATTAAAAAGTCATTCTTACTTAGGCATGTATGCAAATATTAAGTGAAGTGACTTAATGTCTTAATTTTCTTGAAGATACATCAACAAAAAAGTAGAAAATTTCAATAGGAGAAGTGGGGGAATTAGATGAGATAATACCAAGAAACATGAATCAGTATTTAATCTGGGAGATTGGTGCATGGCTGTTTACATACTATTCTCTCTCATTGTATCCACTGGACTTCCAATGATACAAATTTTGATTAAGTAGCAAAAGAGGTTGTTTCACTGAGAAGAACACTAATATATTTGGGAATGAAATTTCTGATGATGGTAAGTAAATCTGATGTATTGTACACAACTTTCAGGTGACCCCAACAGGCTCAGAAAGGTGAGGGCCCTGAGCACAATGATGTCTTCATTGAACCCAATAGTTTCCATGTAGTGCAAGAAAGGAACAGTAATATTTCTAGCAGCAATTATTGCTTAATATTTTAAATGCTATGTGTTTTAAATATAAATATAAGAATGAGAGACTTCTGAACATAACCAAATGGAGGAAACATTTCCTCCTTAGAAATTGCCTTAAACCAAACAGGGAGAACAAGAATCATAAAAGTAATCTCCACCCTCAACCACCAAAAGGAAAACATCTTAAATTCCTTCAATTAGAAAAAAAAAAGAAAGAAAGAACAGAAAACTGTTCCCACAAAAACAGAGAAATAAATCACAGATGTTGGGAAACTCAGACAGAAGATGCCCTCAATGCACATCTCAGAAAATCCAGTGAAGAATACTCTCAAAAACAGACAAATCAAAAGTAAACAATGTGGGAAACACAGAAGAACAGTACACAAAGCTAGCCCTGAGGTCTCCTGTTGGCAGGCACCTCTGACTCATGCAACTCCTACTGCGAGAATGTGAAGAACACGTCCTCAGGTGCATATCCAAGAATCGAAGAATCAGTCTTTGCAACAGTCAGAAGTGGGTGTGTGGGCTATAGGCAGAGCCTATTTGCCCTGAAGTTTCAAGACACAGGGAAGGCAGGGTTGAGTAGGGAATCGGAGGCAATGCCTATTGGCAGCTTGTCATTGGAGAAGCAAAGAAAACTGAGACTCAACTGTGGGCCACTCTGAAGACATCTTCCTTGGCTTGGATGAATTAAAATTAAAAGAACTATTTACACAACCTGTGTCCTACTGAGAATTCCTGTTATTCTGGTTGTGGCCTCTCCTCCCAGAAGACTGTCTGTAAAGGCAAGTCCAGAAGGATCTCAAATCATTCAGAGATGAGCCCTTGTTAGGAAGGAACCATTCCAAGTCCCACGAAGAACACTTTACATGAAAGCAAACAAATACATAAGCAAACAAAAACACAAGGAAAAGGAAAAGCAAGAGGCACTTAAAAGCATTCAACAGAAAAAAGTCAGAATAAAGGATTTCCTAAAAGGGAGTGAAATAAACACCAAGATTAAATAAGAAAGCCAAGGGGCAATAGAGTGAGAAATAAATGATTAAATATTGGCAGGTAGAGCTCTGATAAACAGCAGAGAAAAAAAGATAAAGCCACAGAAGAAATGAACGCCAAACTGAAACAACACAGGACCTTGCTGATGCACAACAACGGACCACAGGTTAAAGGCGAAGAAAACAACCCGTAGGAAATAGCGCTTGAGACTGCCAATGAGAGCTGAGAAAAAACAGAGATATGGGAGAAAAAGTACGTACACTATAAGCGTAATTGCAAAAGAGAATATATATGTGTTTCATATATACATATCAGTTCAGTTGCTCAGTCGTGTCTGACTCTTTGTGACCCCATGAATCGCAGCACACCAGGCCTCCCTGTCCATCACCAACTCCCGGAGTTCATTCAAACTCATGTCCATCGAGTCGGAGATGTCATCCAGCCATCTTATTCTCTGTCGTCCCATTCTCTTCCTGCCCCCAATCCCTCCCAGCATCAGGGTCTTTTCCAATGAGTCAACTCTTTGCATGAGGTGGCCAAAGTATTGGAGTTTCAGCTTCAGCATCAGTCCTTCCAATGAACACCCAGGGCTGATCTCCTTCAGAATGGACTGGTTGGATCTCCTTGCAGTCCAAGGGACTCTCAAGAGTCTTCTCCAACACCACAGTTCAAAAGCATCAATTCTTCCGCACTCAGCCTTCTTCACAGTCCAACTCTCACATCCATACATGACCACATATGGAAAAACCATAGCCTTGACTAGACGGACCTTTGTTGGCAAAGTAATATCTCTGCTTTTCAATATGCTATCTAGGTTGGTCATAACTTTCCTTCCAAAGAGTAAGCGTCTTTTAATTTCATGGCTGCAATCACTATATGCAGTGATTTTGGAGCCCAGAAAAATAAAGTCTGACACTGTTCCCCATCTATTTGCCATGAAGTGATGGGACCAGATGCCATGATCTTAGTTTTCTGAATGTTGAGCTTTAAGCCAACTTTTTCACTCCCCTCTTTCACTTTCATCAAGAGGCTTTTTAGTTCGTCTTCCCTTTCTGCCATAAGGGTGGTGTCATCTGCATATCTGAGGTTATTGATATTTCTCCCAGAAATCTTGATTCCAGCTTGTACTTCTTCCAGCCCAGCATTTCTCATGATGTACTCTGCATATAAGTTAAATAAGCAGGGTGACAATATACAGCCTTGACGTACTCCTATTCCTATTTGGAACCAGTCTGTTGTTCCATGTCCAGTTCGAACTGTTGCTTCTTGACCTGCATACAGACTTCTCAAGAGGTAGATCAGGTGGTCTGGTATTCCCATCTCTTTCAGAATTTTCCTCAGTTTATTGTGACCCACACAGTCAAAGGCTTTGGCATAGTCAATAAAGCAGAAATAGATGTTTTTCTGGAACTCTCTTGCTTTTTCCAAATCCAGCGAATGTTGGCAATTTGATCTCTGATTCCTCTGCCTTTTCTAAAACCAGCTTGAACATCTGGAAGTTCGCGGTTCATATACTGCTGAAGCCTGGCTTGGAGAATTTTGAGCATTACTTTACTAGCGTGTGAGATGAGTGCAACTGTGCAGTAGTTTGAGCATTCTTTGGCATTGCCTTTCTTTGGGACTGGAATGAAAGCTGACCTTTTCCAGTCCTGTGGCCACTGCTGAGTTTTCCAAATTTGCTGGCATATTGAGTGCAGCACTTTCACAGCATCATCTTTCAGGATTTGGAATAGCTCAACTGGAATTCTATCACCTCCACTAGCTTTGTTCGTAGCGATGCTTTCCAAGGCCAACTTAACTTCACATTCCAGGATGTCTGGCTCTAGGTGAGTGATCACACCATCGTGATTATCTGGGTCATGAAGATCTTTTTTGAACAGTTCTTCTGTGTATTCTTGCCACCTCTTCTTAATATCTTCTGCTTCTGTTAGATCCATACCATTCCTGCCCTTTATTGAGCCCATCTTTGCATGAAATGTTCCCTTGGGATCTCTAATTTTCTTGACGAGATCTCTAGTCTTTCCCATTCTGCTGTTTTCCTCTATTTCTTTGCACTGATCGCTGAGGAAGGCTTTCTTATCTCACCTTGCTGTTCTTTGGAACTCTGCATTCAGATGCTTATATCTTTCCTTTTCTCCTTTGCTTTTCGCTTCTCTTCTTTTCACAGCTATTTGTAAGGCCTCCTCAGACAGCCATTTTGTGTTTTTGCATTTCTTTTCCATGGGGATGGTCTTGATTCCTGTCTCTTGTACAATGTCATGAACCTCCATCCATAGTTCATCAGGCACTCTGTCTATCAGATCTAGTCCCTTAAATCTATTTCTCACTTCCACTGTATAATCATAAAGGATTTGATTTAGGTCAAACCTGAATGGTCTAGTGGTTTTCCCCACTTTCTTCAATTTAAGTCTGAATTTGGCATTAAGGAGTTCATGATCTGAGCCACAGTCAGCTCCAGGTCTTGTTTTTGCTGACTGTATAGAGTTTCTCCATCTTGGCTGCAAAGAATGTAATCAATCTGATTTTGGTGTTGACCATCTGGTGATGTCCATGTGTAGAGTCTTCTCTTGTGTTGTTGGAAGAGGGTGTTTGCTATGACCAGTGCGTTCTCTTGGCAAAACTCTATTAGTCTTTGCCCTGCTTCATTCCGTATTCCAAGGCCAAATTTGCCTGTTACTCCAGGTGTTTCTTGACTTCCTACTTTTGCATTCCAGTCCCCTGTAATGAAAAGGACATCTTTTTTGGGTGTTAGTTCTAAAAGGTCTTGTAGGTCTTCATAGAACCGTTCAAGTTCAGTTTCTTCAGCATTGCTGGTCAGGGCATAGACTTGGGTTACCGTGATATTGAATGGTTTGCCTTGGAAATGAACAGAGATCATTCTGTCGTGTTTGAGATTGCATCCAAGTACTGCATTTCAGACTCTTTTGTTGACCATAATGGCTACTCCATTTCTTCTAAGGGATTCCTGCCCACTATATCTACATAGTAGATATAATGGTCATCTGAGTTAAATTCACCCATTCCAGTCCATTTTAGTTCGCTGATTCCTAGAATGTCAACATTCACTCTTGCCATCTCCTGTTTGACCACTTCCAATTTGCCTTGATTCATGGACCTGACATTCCAGGTTCCTATGCAATACTGCTCTTTACAGCATTGGACCTTGCTTCTATCACCAGTGTCATCCACGACTGGGTATTGTTTTTCCTTTGGTTCCATCCCTTCATTCTTTCTGGAGTTATTTCTCTACTGATCTCCAGTAGCATATTGGGCACCTACTGACCCAGGGAGTTCCCCTTTCAGTATCCTATCATTGCCTTTTCATACTGTTCTTGGGGTTCTCAAGGCAAGAATACTGAAGTGGTTTGCCATTCCCTTCTCCGGTGGACCACATTCTGTCAGACCTCTCCACCATGACCTGCCCATCTTGGGTGGCCCCACGGGCATGGCTTAGTTTCATTGAGTTAGACAAGGCTGTGGTCTGTGTGATCAGATTGGCTAGTTTTCTGTGATTATGGTTTCAGTGTGTCTGCTGTCTGATGCCCTCTTGTAACACCTACCATCTTACTTGGGTTTTTCTTACCTTGGACATGGGGTATCTCTTCACGGCTGCTCCAGCAAAGCACAGCCACTGCTCCTTACCTTGGACGAGGGTTATCGCCTCACGGCCGCCCCTGCTGACCTTGAACGTGGAGTAGCTCCTCTCAGCCCTCCTTTGCATGCGCAGCCGCAGCCCCTGACCTCGGACGTGGGGTAGCTCCTCTCGGCCACTCCTGTGCCAATGCAGCCTGGCACTCTCGGTCGCCACCCCTGACCTTGGTAGCTCCTCTTGGCTGCACTTCTGTGCGGTCCATCACAGCCGGCAATGTATATATGTATGTATATATTCAAAATATATTCTCACATGCATCACATGTGCTGTGCTAAGTTGCTTCAGTCATGTCCCACAGTTTGCGACCCCAGTGACTGTAACCCCTCAGGCTCCTCTGTCCCTGGAATTCTCTAGGCAAGAATACTGGAGTGAGTTGCCAAGCCCTTCTCCAGGGAATCTTCCAGACCCAGAGTTCGTACTAGCGTCTCCAGCAGCTCCTGCATTGCAATCAGATTCTTTACCACTGAGCCACTGGAAAGCCGTATGCATCACACATGCCCCAGGAAAAGCATAGAAACATTCAAATGAGGTCACTACAAGGATACGCAGGGAAGTAGCCAACACTGCATGGTCTTCCTATACAGGACTGGGGAATGGCCTTCACACATAGTTTTTTCCTCAGCCATGTATTACTTATTAAATATTTTAAATAAATAACTAGATGTTTAATATCAATATTCTGCATATAAATAGGCATTCTATGACATTTTTATATGTAATGTTTAAAGTGATAGCTTATTAAACTTCTACTTTGAATTGTCACTTCACAGGATACACGAAGGACACAAGACCACCTAAAACAAGATGACATGATTATGCAGGTTAAACACTCCAAGACTGGACAACTGCAGAAAACAAATACCCTGTTTTTTCTTTCTCACAAATAAACTGCAAGTGGAAAGGTGGAGGCAGATTTAATGACCTGCAATATTATAAAGACATATAACCCAAACACAAAATGAATGGAATTTACTAGGATCCTGATTTGGGAAAACAAAAAATAAAATACAAATAATACACAGATGTATTTCAAGGTTGAATAGATACTCCTTGATGTTAATGAACATCTAGTATTTAAGGCTATATAAATGGTGGTTAGTAATTTTAGAGAGCAATTCATTTAAATTTAAATATTGAATTGTATTCTAAAGATACAACAAGATATCTGGAAATTGCTTTCCAATATATTAAGGTTAATGAGGAATTGTATGGTAGCATAGAAGAAATAAGGCTGACCATGAGATAATAATTTTTATAAAATCCACTAATAGATATTCAGAGACTCATTTACATTGCAGTTCTATGCTCCTATCTGTGGGAAATTTTTAGGGAGCAAAAAAGTCATATTTAACTTCTGTAATTAATGACAAATACTAAATTATAGGAAAAGCAATAGGTATTTTGCTTTCTGGGATCTCTGGCTAGTGAGTGAAACACCATGGGAGAAGAACTCTACATTTCACAACGAGCATTACATGGAGAACCTTTGTGTGAGTTGCTGACTAACTCCCAGCTCAGTGAGTTGAGACTAGTCTTACTATACTCAGAGCTGTCAAAGCTGGAAGGCAGGAGAAATTTTCCCTGACTAAAGGAAACCAAATATGCAATCTTCACATTTTACAACTTTTCTAATAAACCAGATGTGATCTCACTCTTTGTAAAGCCTGGCCCTTCCCAACCTGCAGGCTCACCTTCCAGGACTCAGCCCAGCCCATTTTCTCCATATATAAGCTGCTGCTGGGAAGCTCCTCTTACAGACCTGCTCCTCTCAGCTCTGCACTGCACCCCTCGCTCCTTCCTCAGTCTCTGCTTCTTCAGGAACCATGTCTTGCAAATCCACCGTGAAGACCCAAAGCATCAGCCGCAGGGGCTTCAGTGCCGGCTCAGCCAGAGTCCCTGGGGTGTGCCGCTCTGGCTTCAGCAGCGTGTCCCTGTCCCGCTCCAGGGGCAGTGGCGGCCTCGCTGGAGTGTGTGGAGGAGCTGGCTTTGGCAGCCGCAGCCTCTATGGCCTGGGGGGCTCCAAGAGGATCTCCATCGCAGGGGGCAGCTGTGTCATCGGTGGTGGCTATGGCGGCAGAATTGGAGTTGGCTATGGCTTCGGGGGTGGAGCCGGGAGTGGATTTGGTTTTGGTGCTGGGGCTGGTAGTGGCTTTGGGCTCGGTGGTGGAGCTGGCTTCGGAGGTGGCTTTGGTGGTCCTGGCTTCCCTGTGTGCCCCCCTGGAGGCATCCAAGAGGTCACCGTCAACCAGAGTCTCCTGACTCCCCTCAACCTGCAAATCGACCCCACCATCCAGCGGGTGAGGACTGAGGAGCGGGAGCAGATCAAGACCCTCAACAACAAGTTTGCCTCCTTCATCGACAAGGTGAGCTGGGAGCATCTGCCCTAGTGGGGATTGCAGAGTGCCCAAGAGAGCCAACTAAGAGACCTGTTCTACCGGAGGGGAGACTCGGGGGAGAGGAGGGTGGGACTCAGGCGAGCTCTCCAGTGGGATACAGGACAGGCTACATGTGGACCCCAAGTAGAAGGTGATGGAAATCATTTATAACTACTCATCCCTCACATGGCCACATTCCTGCCAAGGAAATAGTCACAGTTCTTGACAATCCTGAAGGAAAGAACAGAAAATAAGAGAATGCAATGAGATGGCTTGATCTTCTGGATGGTCTAAGAAAGTTAAAAGGGTATTGCAGTGGAAACTGCATTTGAGTCATAGATGGATGCTGGATGGAGGAAAGAAAGCAAAAAACAAAAGGGAGTTTGAGGAAAAACAACTCAAGTATATATCCATAAGGGACTTTGTATCAGCCGGATTCATGCACTATATGGGAAACAAGATTAAATTCAATCATTATAGAATTGGAATCTAATCATTAGATTATAAACATCTGATATCCCTTTAACTGAGGCATGTGCTTTGTAAAAGCTCTGTGCAATAGGAGAAAAATGCTATGATAAAATACATTTGTGCTTGTTCTGGTCACGAGGAAGACAGGAAGGGTTGAAAGTCACTGACTGACAGTCTCCATAAGTGAGAGGGAGGGAACATCTGACAGCTCCTTGGGGAAACTTGGCCATGAGATCTGTGTGGTGTAAAGCTAAAGAGTCAGGGGAGCAGAACTGTCAGCCTCTGTACAGGCTCTGGAGCAGCCCAGCACCACCAGACCACCAGATCAGCCTGGGGACTTGTCAACTCACAGATAACCATCTTGTTTCCCTGCAGGTCCGATTCCTGGAGCAGCAGAACAAGGTCCTGGACACCAAGTGGACCTTGCTGCAGGAGCAGGGCACCAGGACTGTGAGGCAGAACCTGGAGCCTTTGTTCGAGCAGTACATCAACAACCTCAGGAGACAGCTAGATAGTATCCTTGGGGAGAGAGGCCGCCTGGACTCGGAGCTCAGGGGGATGCAGGACACGGTGGAGGACTTCAAGAACAAGTGAGTGACAGGAGAGAAAACACCTTAGATTCCTGAAGCCCACACTTCAGTCTGTTAGATGACCAGGTCCAAATGAGGGCATGATTCTTAATAAAACATGTCAGTAGACATGACATTACAGTTGTTACTAAACACAAACCCTGAAGAACAAAAGGGCCATAAAAGTTGAATGGGAAGAGTAATGGAGTAAAGAAATTAGAAACCACAAATTACAACCTTCAGGCTTATTGACAAAAGTCTCATTTGTATATATCCATTCTGGGAAGCGGAGATCCCAGGCTGCTTTTTCTTGTATCATCTTCACCCCTGACTCAATTGGATTTTATTCCTTTTAATTCCAGATACGAAGATGAAATCAACAAACGCACAGCAGCAGAGAATGAGTTTGTGAAATTGAAGAAGGTGAGATTGAGTCAGATCAGGGGTTCATGGCCCTTTCCTGAAGGAGAGGATTCTGAGAAAAGAATCACTGAGGAGACTAAAACAGGAGCAGACTGTGTAGGGGGGCTCATCTGATCCCAGGCTGTTTGCTTCTTCCCCAGGATGTGGATATTGCCTACATGAACAAGGTTGAACTACAAGCCAAAGTAGACGCTCTCACAGATGAGATCAACTTCCTAAGAACCTTCTATGATGCTGTAAGTATCTCTCCACATTCTGTTTTATTGCCTTTAAAAAGATTTGTGAGGAGTGGAATATCTCTGGTCTGCTGCTGCTGCTGCTAAGTCGCTTCAGTCGTGTCCGACTCTGTGCGACCCCATAGACGGCAGCCCACCAGGCTCCCCCATCCCTGGGATTCTCCAGGCAAGAACACTGGAGTGGGTTGCCATTTCCTTCTCCAGTGCATGAAAGTGAGAAGTGAAAGTGAAGTCGTTCAGTCATGTCTGACTCCTAGCGACCCCATGGACTGCAGCCCACCAGGCTCCTCTGTCCATGGGATTCTCCAGGCCAGAGTACTGGAGTGGGTTGCCTTTGCCTAGGTACCTCTAAACATCATGACCAAAGATAATCGGATGATCTCTTGTTCTGTAGGAACTGGCTCAGATGCAAACCCACATCTCAGACACTTCTGTGGTCCTCTCCATGGACAACAACCGCAGCCTGGACCTGGACAGCATCATCGCTGAAGTCAAAGCCCAATATGAGGAGATTGCTCAGAGGAGCCGGGCTGAGGCTGAGTCCTGGTACCAGTCCAAGGTGAGTGGTGAGGCGGCAGCTGATGAAGAATCCCTGTGCCTCCTCTGTGAACATCAATGAGGCTGTAGACTTCAGTGCGGAACCTACAACTAAGAAGTGGGGGACCTCTCAGGGTAGACCTTTTGGGTAATTATGCCGGAGTCTCGTAGGTCAAAGAACCCAAGTTAAGATGAAAGCTAATGTAGATCAAGGTGAGTGACTTTTGTTTTAGCTTTATTTCAATGTTGACTCTCAGCAAGAGTACAGAACATTGCTTGTCCTGAAGAGAACCAGTCAGTCAGTGGTCTTACCAAGAATGATGTGTGATTAGTGAAGAGCGTCAATGACCTAGTAACACTAGTTTTCTTTAAATGTCTTATGGAAAACCATTAGATTCTATTTTGAAAACCTTGATTAGTGTCCTGTGAAGCCCATGGACAGCCCCCTTGTCTCCCTCTGGTTCACAGTACGAGGAGCTGCGGGTGACGGCGGGCAGACACGGGGATGACCTGCGCAACACCAAGCAGGAGATCTCTGAGATCAACCGCGTGATCCAGAGGCTGAGATCTGAGATTGACCACGTCAAGAAGCAGGTACAGTGGGGACCATGGAAGAGAAAAGCATTCTTTCCTTCCTAGACCATCAGGTATCATCAACCATCATGTGGGAAATTTCTGGGAACTGAGGGAAAAGCAGGGAGAGAAGGCCATGTATTTCCTCTCTGGGAGAGTTTCCCCAGGTTAGAGAGATGGAGCCCAACTCAAGAGCAGGAAACAAACTCAAGATAGGCCGAATCTCTACTGGTCACTGGGACAAAGGTACAGTCTACAGGCATTGAAATGAGATTCCACAAGGGGAGTGATTGAGTTGATAATTCAAGATGCAAGTTGACAAAGAAAAGTTTAGGACAGAAAGTGTGGAGAAGAATGCTGCATATATGCTCAGATTCATTATAAAAAGAATCTGAGAAAAGACACAGGAAAAATGAGGGTTGTCCAAAACTGTGAAGAGGAAGGAAGGCAAAGTCTTGACAGCTTAAGATGAAATCATCTCCTCACTGAGGATGTTTGTGGCTTTCTATAAGTTAATGTACATCCATATGAACTTACCGAAACTGTCAACATTCAACACAAGTCAGTGGGTCCATTTCTTCCTTTGTTCCCTGGTCTTTGGTCTGCTGTGGTATTGTCTAGCCCCATCATCATTTGGGTGGTTAACACAGAAGGGAATAGAATTTCTCAAGGTGCTCCTAGAATAGTTAAGGTTTGCAGCACCGAGAAAAACTGGACAAAACAAATCAAACCTCCATTTCCACGAGATCTGGGCTCTAGAGCTCTTCCTCACTGGGAAAGTAGAACTATGTTTCCTCTCCCCTGGAGTCCAGATTCAGGTTCCTCTGCCCTCCTCTCCTCTAGTGTGCCAGCCTGCAATCCGCCATTGCCGATGCCGAGCAGCGTGGGGAGCTGGCCCTCAAGGATGCCAGGAGCAAGCTGGCTGACCTGGAGGACGCCCTGCAGAAGGCCAAGCAGGACATGGCCCGGCTCCTGAAGGAGTACCAGGAGCTCATGAATGTCAAGCTGGCCCTGGACGTGGAGATTGCCACCTACAGAAAGCTGCTGGAAGGCGAGGAGTGCAGGTGAGTAACTCACACAGCCTCCGCAATCATCTGGCTCCATCTCCAAGAAGTCCTGCCAATGAGCCCAAGTGGAAGGCGCTCTAGCAGTGGTCATAGTGCTACTCCCAGGACAGCACTGAGAAGGCAGGGTCCAGGGGACTCTCCTCACACGGAGGTTTCCCATGCGGGGCCAGCTGTGGCTCTGGGTCTCATTGTGGCTGTGTCTTCTCTCTCCTAGGCTGAGTGGGGAAGGCGTTGGACAAGTCAACATCTGTAAGTACCTTCACCTGCCCCCATCCCTTGCCCCTGTGTCCCTCTGACTGGACTCTGTGTGGCAGAGTGAGCTCACCCTCTTGTCCTGACCTTGTCCCTTTGCCTCCACAGCCGTGGTCCAGTCCACTGTCTCTGGTGGCTATGGTGGTGCTGGTGGCTATGGTGGTGCCAGCGGTCTCGGCAGTGGCTTAGGCGTGAGTGGAGGAAGTGGCTACTCCTACAGCAGCGGTCACAGCCTTGGAGGTGGCTTCAGTTCTGGCAGTGGCAGAGCCATAGGGTGTGGCTTCGGCTCCTCTGGGGGCAGCAGTTCCACCATCAAATACACCACCACCACCTCCTCCTCCAGCAGGAAGGGCTACAAGCACTGAAGTCCTGTCATGGGCTCAAGCTCCCACAATGTCTCAGGCTCCCTCTCCAGTTTTACCACCCTCTCCTCTAGTTGCTTCCTATCTTCTACTCTCTTCATCTCTTACTTTAATTTAGAACTGAAGTTATTGAGTGCCTTCATCTCCCTCTGCCAATACCTGCTCTACCTGAGCTTCCACTGTTCACCATCGGAAATTAACTATTTGGTCCTAGTCCAGACAGGGAATCCTCCTTGCTTTCCACTGGCCCAGGAAGTCCCGTCTCAGAGGTGTTGTGATCCTCCATTTCAGTGATTGTGAAAGCAGAAGTGACTGGTTCTTTGATGTACAGGGTCTGTATCTCCGTGTTGCTTCCTCTGCTCTTTGCTCACTTGTATTGCTAAATAAAGCTGATTTATCATATAATGTGTGGTTTCACATAGCTTTTCTTTGTCGCCAATGGATCTTGAGGTTTTCATCTGATAAATGCCTTCCCAGGAGTGAAGCATACTCCCAGTCCCCGTTGTGCTTCACTCTCCTCCTTTAGAGAACTTCAACAGACAGCAATTTAACATCCTGATGCCAGGAGTCCTCCGAGAACAGCTTGGCATGTGGAATGGGAGGGATCTGGGTCCATCACAGTAAAGTCTGGTTTTACTGCTCAGATTAGGTCTCAGCAGTTTAGTTTCTCTGACTTGTCTCTATGATTCTACCTCCTTCTGCCACAGTAGTTATCCATATTCCTCAGAGAATCATATTACAGTCTAATTAGATCAGAAGAACACTGACCAGAGTGTAAGATGTCTGATTTATATTTTAAATTGCCTTATGACCATAAGCCTGACAACATGTGTCAGGTGTAATTTAAAAGTATATACTTCTGAACTGAAAGTATGCTTTTAGCAATGTATCCTGAGGAAACAGTACAAATGCAAGGACTTGTACTTCTGGGATATGAATCCCAATAAAGTTTCACCTGGGAAATAATGGAAACATTGGTTAATTTCCAGGATCTACAGACTCAGAAACAAAATGCAGGTGCTGATTTTTTTAAGTATGGAGACAAAATAGGAATGGGAAGGCCTTTTTCCTCACCCCAAAAGCCTCTCAGAGAGACTCAAAGAGGTCGGGTCTTTGCCACTCCAAAGACATGGCCTTGCATTCTCTCTCAGCTGTGTCTTGGCTTCCTTTGACTTTCTGAATGGGTAAGGAAATTCTCATGATACAGTGCAAGGTTGGTCTGAGAGTCAGGCAATGTTCCTGAGATTTAGTAATTGTTTCCAGTCTGTTTTGTCTGCAGCCCTAATCTCAGATGATGTCTCTGGAGAATCCACCTAATACCATGCAAGTTCTCTTCTGAAGAATCGAGGAGATATGTCTGATTCCACAAATGGGGAGGAGTGTAAGCAAAGGCGATTCTGGAGCATCTTTCAGTGGCAAAAAGTGAAGAAATAGTCACAGAAGACACTGAAAGAGCTATTAGTAGACAAACTGAAACTTCTTGAGCCATACATAAATAGATAAATAAATAATATTTGGATTAAAGCCCAATTATGAAATAATTATTCACGATATCTACATCGAGAAAACAGACTGGCAGGGTTCCTCAAAACTTTCTAAGTCATGAAGACAAGGAAAATCTGAAAACTCTGTTAAGCCAGGAAGGGTCTAAGGAGACACAATGACTAAATGAAACATAGTTATTATGGAAAACGTTAAGGCAAGGGGTTCAAGTATCATCTGTATTTTTTACTAATTTTCATATAAAATTATAAAACAAACAAGGTAAAGAAAGAGACAGAGTCACAAAGAAACAGAAAGACAGTTGGAGGGACAGAGATACAGAGAAATCATTGAATGGCTAATGATAAAACAATAATATTGACAATCTCATGTTGGTTTTAACTCCAGTAAACTGTATTTTTTTAATCTGTGCACTTCCTAAATGTTTTGATGTTGAACCTTGTTATTGCAAAAGAGAAAGTGTGTTCCCCATGATGTCCTCACTGTATGACATCTGAAATTAAATGTGGTTACTATTTTGGTAGTAAGGAAGAAAAGGATCAATCTCTTGATTAACGTGCATGAGATTAAAGCTTTCAGATTGATTTCTTTTGCTCTTTGAGGGCTGAATAGGAAGAAACATTTTTTCTGTTGAAACAGTAAAGTCTTGCTTTTGAAGTAAGGAAGGACTTGGCAGTACCAAAGGTTGTTAGATACTAGATTTGACTCCTAAGGAGGCTAGTCAATTGCTTCCTCCAGTACAGGGTCAAGGTACCTGGAAAATACAGAAAATACATCTTTTTCATAACAATCTCAAATAGAAGAACTTTTCCTACTTAGAAGCTATATCCAAAGTTCACCTTACCTGAATCTTCTGTGATCCAGGATGATCACTTGTGAGCCATACAAGGTAGATTATAGCTATGTTGGCTAGAATCCCCAGCACAGACTAATGAATGACATCACAGTTCGTGGGGGCACAGACTGTGGCACAAGCAGAAGAGGGAACATTTCCAAAGGTCCTGAAAGCAGATTGGTCTTCTCTGCCCGCTGCATGCCCCAGGAAGCATTTCCTACAGACTCCGTGCTAACTATCTCTTCATCATACTTGTTCTTGAGAATAGCTAACAGTAGACCTCAGGATGGGAGGAAAAAGGTGTTGAGGAGTCCGTCTTTGAGAGCAACTGGATATCTTGGACCATGACTTTCTCTAGGTCATCTCTTCTCTTCAAGGCTGTCACCTTGAAGACTCCAGGGATCTCCCTTCAACACTAGAAAGGGAGTTCAGTTCAGTTCAATTCAGTCACTCAGTCATGTCCGACTCTTTGCGACCCCATGAATCGCAGCACACCAGGCCTCCCTGTCCATCACCAACTCCTGGAGTTCACTCAAACTCATCGAGTTGGTGATGCCATCCAGCAATCTCATCCTCTGTTGTCCCCTTTTCTCCCACCCCCAACCCCTCCCAGCATCAGGGTCTTTTCTAATGAGTCAACTCTTCGCATGAGGTGGCCAAAGTATTGGAGTTTCAGCTTCAGCATCAGCCCTTCCAATGAACCCCAGGACTGATCTCCTTTAGGATGGACTGGTTGGATCTCCTTGCAGTCCAAGGGACTCTCAAGAGTCTTCTCCAACACCACAGTTCAAAAGCATCAATTCTTCAGTGCTCAGCTTTCTTCACAGTCTAACTCACATCCATACATGACCACTGGAAAAGCCATAGCTTTGACTAGACAGACCTTTGTTGGCAAAGTAATATCTCTGCTTTTGAATATGCTATCTAGGTTGGTCATAACTTTCCTTCCAAGGAGTAAGCGTCTTTTAATTTCATGGCTGAAATCACCATCTGCAGTGATTTTGGAGCCCAGAAAAATAAAGTCTGACACTGTTTCCACTGTTTTTCCATCTATCTGCCGTGAAGTGATGGGACCAGATGCCATGATCTTAGTTTTCTGAAAGTTGAGATTTAAGGAATTTTTTCACTCTCCTCTTTCACTTTCATCAAGAGGCTTTTTAGTTCCTCTTCACTTTCTGCCATAAGGGTGGTGTCATCTACATATCTGAGGTTATTGATATTTCTTCCAGCAATCTTGAGTCCAGCTTGTGCTTCTTCCAGCCCAGTGTTTCTCATGATGTACTCTGCATAGAAGTTAAATAAGCAGGGTGACAATATACAGCCTTGACGTACTCCTTTTCCTATTTGGAACCAGTCTGTTGTTCCATGTCCAGTTCTAACTGTTGCTTCCTGACCTGCATTCAGATTTCTCAAGAGGCAGGTCAGGTGGTCTGGTATTCCCATCTCTTTCAGAATTTTCCACAGTTTATTGTGATCCACACAGTCAAAGGCTTTAGCATAGTCAATAAAGCAGAAATAGATGTTTTTATGGAACTCTCTTGCTTTTTTGATGATCCAGCAGATGTTGGCAATTTGATCTCTGGTTCCTCTGCCTTTCCTAAAACCAGCTTGAACATCTAGAAGTTTGCAATTCACATACTGCTGAAGCCTGGCTTGGAGAATTTTGAGCATTACTTTACTAGCGTGTGAGATGAGTGCAATTGTGCGGTAGTTTGAGCATTCTTTGGCATTGCCTTTCTTTGGGACTGGAATGAAAACTGACCTTTTCCAGTCCTGTGGCCACTGCTGAGTTTTCCAAATTTGCTGGCATATTGAGTGCAGCACTTTCACAGCGTCTTTCCGGATTTGAAATAGCTCAACTGGGATTCCATCCCCTCCACTAGCTTTGTTCGTAGTGATGCTTTCTAAGGCCCACTTGACTTCACATTCCAGGATGTCTGGCTCTAGGTGAGTGATCACACCATCATCATTATCTGGGTCATGAAGATCTTTTTTTGTACAGTTCTGTGTATTCTTGCCACCTTTTCTTAATATCTTCTGCTTCTGTTAGGTCCATACCATTCCTGTCCTTTATCGAGCCCATCTTTGCATGAAATGTTCCCTTGGGATCTCTAATTTTCCTGAAGAGATCTCTAGTCTTTCCCATTCTGTTGTTTTCCTCTATTTCTTTGCATTGATTGCTGAGGAAGGCTTTCTTATCTCTCCTTGCTATTCTTTGGAACTCTGCATTCAGATGCTTATATCTTTCCTTTTCTCCTTTGCTTTTTGCTTCTTCTTTTCACAGCTATTTGTAAGGCCTCCTCAGACAGCCATTTTGATTTTTTGCATTTCTTTTCCATGGGGATGGTCTTGATCCCTGTCTCCTGTACAATGTCATGAACCTCCATTCATAGTTCATCAGGCACTCTGTTTATCAGATCTAGTCCCTTAAATCTATTTCTCACTTCCACTGTATAATCATAAGGGATTTGATTTAGGTCAAACCTGAATGGTCTAGTGGTTTTCCCCACTTTCTTCAATTTTAGTCTGAATTTGGCAATAAGGAGTTCATGATCTGAGCCACAGTCAGCTCCAGGTCTTGTTTTTGCTGACTGTATAGAGCTTCTCCATCTTGGCTGCAAAGAATGTAATCAATCTGATTTTGATGTTGACCATCTGGTGATGTCCATGTGTAGAGTCTTCTCTTGTGTTGTTGGAAGAGGGTGTTTGCTATGACCAGTGCGTTCTCTTGGCAAAACTCTATTAGCCTTTGTCCTGCTTCATTCCGTACTCCACGGCCAAATTTGCCTGTTACTCCAGGTGTTTCTTGACTTCCTACTTTTGCATTCCAGTCCCCTGTAATGAAAAGGACATCTTTTTTGGGTGTTAGTTCTAAAAGGTTTTGTAGGTCTTCATAGAACCGTTCAATTTTAGCTTCTTCAGCATTACTGGTCGGGGCATAGGCTTGGATTACCGTGATATTGAATGGTTTGCCTTGAAAACAAACAGAGATAATTCTGTCGTTTTTGAGATTGCATCCAAGTACTGCATTTCAGACTCTTTTGTTGACCATAATGGCTACTCCATTTCTTCCATTTCTTCCAAGGGATTCCTGCCCACTATATCTATATAGTAGATATAATGGTCATCTGAATTAAATTCACCCATTCCAGTCCATTTTAGTTCGCTGATTCCTAGAATGTCAACATTCACTCTTGCCATCTCCTGTTTGACCACTTCCAGTTTGTTTTGATTCATGAACCTGACATTCCAGGTTCCTATGCAATATTGCTCTTCACAGCATCGGACCTTGCTTCTATCACCAGTCCCATCCACAACTGGGTATTGTTTTTGCTTTGGCTCCATCCCTTCGTTCTTTCTGGAGTTATTTCTCTACTGATCTCCAGTAGCATATTGGGCACCTAGCGACCCGGGGAGTTCCCCTTTCAGTATCCTATCATTTTGCCTTTTCATATTGTTCATGGGGTTCTCAAGGCAAGAATACTGAAGCGGTTTGCCATTCCCTTCTCCAGCGGACCACATTCTGTCAGACCTCTCCACCATGACCTGCCCATCTTGGGTGGCCCCACGGGCATGGCTTAGTTTCATTGAGTTAGACAAGGCTGTGGTCCGTGTGATCAGATTAGCTAGTTTTCTGTGATTATGGTCTCAGTGTGTCTGCCATCTGATGCCCTCTCGCAACACCTACCGTCTTACTTGGGTTTTTCTTACCTTGGACGTGGGGTATCTCTTCACGGCTGCTCCAGCAAAGTGCAGCCGCTGCTTCTTACCTTGCATGAGAGTTATCTCCTCACAGCCACCCCTCCTGACCTTGGACATGGGGTTGCTCCTCTCGGCCGCCTCCCCTGACCTCAAATGTGGGGTAGCTCTTCTTGGCTGCCGCCCCTGACTTCAGACATGGGGTAGCTCCTCTCAGCTGCTCCTGTGCCGATACAGCAGAAAGGAAGTAGCAGTGGGAAATCATCCTCTTTTGTCTTACAGGCAGGTCCACTCAAATGTGCCATTTTCTCCAATACTCTTATTGTCCACAGTCTTCTCATGCAACGGTAGCAACCCCTTTTTGAAGTGCATTGCCATCCATATCTGTACTTCCTCACTTAAGAAACTTCTCTCCAACCAATGTAATCATGGAAAATCTGTTTTTCCTGCTTCTATTTGGAACCACAAGGCTAGAGTTAATCTGGAATCTCATATTGTTGTGAAAGGGAAAGATACTCAGCTGTGTCCAACTCTTTGCAACCCCATGGACTACACAGTCCATGGAATTCTCCAATCTGGAATACTGGAGTGGGTAGCCTTTCCCTTCTCCAGGGGAATCTTCCCAACCCAGGGATAGAACCCAGGTCTCCTACATTGCAGGCAGATTCTTCACCAGTTGAGCCACAAGGGAAGCCCAAGAATACTGGCGTGGGTACCCTATCCTTTTTCCAGTGGATCTTCCTGACCCAAGAATCAAAATGGGTCTCCTGCACTGCAGGCCAATTCTTTACCAACTGAGCTATCAGGGAAGCCCAGATATCAGGTTTGTTGTATGATAGAGCGAATAAGGAATATGCCATTCAGAGCTAAGCTTTTCAGATATAGTAAAAAGAAATATAGTTATAAAATCATCCTATATTCTCCCATTTGAATTTGAAATATATCTAAAAACTTCTGATTTAAGTATTTTCTAATATGTTTTCACATATTTCTAGATCTGTATTTTGAAAAGACTTCAAACCTAGAAGAACCCAGTAACAATGAACATCCATAGCATACAAATTCTAGCTTATAAATATCATTTCCCAATAAAAGGCACCTTAGCTACTCACAGAAATGACTGATTCCATGTCTGCTGCAAGGTAAGTACAAGGTAACTTGAGACTTCTCGTCCTTATCAACAAAGAAGCTTTCAGAACCCAATGGGGCCCTGTCAAAAGGACCCAGAAGAAAATCTGAACTCAAGTGGCATAAAATGGGACAGTTTAAGTACCCCAAAGGTTTAATGCCTGCATTGGACAGAAACATATTGAATATATTTTTTGAACTATGGATTTACAACCATACAAAACCAAAATAACATTATATTTGGAAATTATGGTGGTCCCAATTCACTGTTATGAAAATTACAAAATTATATGAAAGAAGCACTTATTCTGCCTTTCCTGTCTGAATAAAATACATATTACTATCTAAAAAATAAACAATAAAGATTTCTTCTTTATAGATGACTCCCAACTGATAAATGAGGAGAGATGTTAAATTCAAAATTACAAATTTGCAACCTCTAATGAATAATCAATGTGGGACTTGACCAATGAATGGTAAAATATTAGATGACAAATTTATTTGGCACTTTTTAATGGAGGGATAAGGATGGAACTACAGCTCTACTACAGATCAGTCTTAACATCACTAAACTGGACAGCTAGTATTATGTTCCTCACAAACTGAGGCAATATGGGCTCACAGGACCAACTGGGACATAATCTTACCTGAAACAATGGGAAAAGTCTAATTAACTCATGTAACTACTATATATGGAGAAGGCAATGGCACCCCACTCCAGTACTCTTGCCTGGAAAATCCCATGGACGGAGAAGCCTGGTGGGCTGCAGTCCACGGGGTCACGAAGAGTCGGACACGACTGAGCGACTTCACCTTCACTTTTCACTTTCATGCATTGGAGAAGGAAATGGCAACCCACTCCACTGTTCTTGCTTGGAGAATCCCAGGGACAGGGGAGCCTGGTGGGCTACCGTCTATGGGGTCGCACAGAGTCGGACATGACTGAAGCGACTTAGCAGTAGCAGCAGCAGCAGCAACTACTATATAGGAAAAACTGGGGTTAGAAGTTATGTGGCACCAACAGGAAACAACGAACCAAATCAAGGGTAGACATACTAGAGAAAAAAACAATTTTTCTACAAATCAGTGGTGTTAAAAAGGGATCTATTACAGTATGAAAGAATCTTAAGAGACCCAAGAATCTAGTTAGGATGTTGCTTCTAGTAAACCAGCATAAAAAGACATCTTGAAATAATCAGAGAAGTGTGGACATAAATGGACATTCAGTTTCATTATGAAGCAACTGTTGCTACAGATACAAAACTGTTATACAGTTAGATTAAAAAGTCATCCTTTCTTAGGCATGCTTACAAATACTGACAATTGAAATGACTTAATGTCTTAATTTTCTTGACAATACATCAACAAAAAGGTGAAGATTTCAATAAGAGAAGTAGGGGGATTAGATGAGACAATACTGAGAAATATGGATAAGTGTTTAACCTGGGAGATTGGTACATGGCTGTTTACATACTATTCTCTCTCATTGTATCCACTGGACTTCCAATGATACAAATTTTGATTAAGTAGTAAAAGAGGTTGTTTCACTGAGAAGAACACTAATATATTTGGGAATGAAATTTCTGATGATGGTAAATCTGATGTATCATAGACAACTTTCAGGTGACCCCATCAGGCTTAGGAGGGGGGCCCTGAGCAATGATGTCTTCATTGAACCCAATAGTTTTCATGCAGGGCAAGAAAGGAAAAGTAATATTTCTAGCAGCAATTATTACTTAATATTTTAAATGCTATGTGTTTTAAATATAAATATATGAATGGGAAACTTCTGAATGTAGCTGAAATGGAGGCATCTTTCTTTCTTAGAAATTGCCTTAAACCAAACAAGGAGAACAAGAATCATAAAAGTAATCTCCACCCTCAGCCACCAAAAGGAAAACATCTTAAATTCCTTCAATTAAAAAAAAAAAGAATACAAAATCCTTCCTACAGAAAGAGAGAAAACAATCACAGATGTTGGGAAAATTCAGAGAGAAGATGTCTTCAATGCACATCTCAGAAAATCCAGTGAAGAACACTCTCGAAAACAGACGGATCAAAACTAAACAATGTGGGAAACATAGAAGAACAGTACACAAAGCTAACCCTGAGGTCTCCCGTTGCCAGGCACCTATGACTCATGCAACTCCTACTGCGTGAATGTGAAGAACACGTCCTCAGGTGCATATCCAAGAATTGAAGAATCAGTCTTTGCAACAGTCAGAAGTGGGTGCGTGGGCTATAGGCAGAGCCTATTTGCGCTGAAGTTTCAAGACACAGGGAAGGCAGGGTTGGGTAAGGAATCAGAGGCAATGCCTATTGGCAGCTTGTTGTTGGAGAAGCAAAGAAAACAGACTGAACTGTGAGCCACTCTGCAGACATCTTCCTTGGCTTGGATGAATTAAAATTAAAAGAACTATTTATACAGCCTGTGTCCTACTGAGAATTCCTGTTATTCTGGTTGTGGCCTGGCCTCTCCTCCCAGAAGACTGTCTGTAAAGGCAAGTCCAGAAGGATCTCAAATCATTCAGAGATGAGCCCTCATTAGGAAGGAACCATTCCAGGACCCACAAAGGACACTTCACATGAAAGCAAACAAATAAACAAGCAAACAAAAAACACAAGGAAAAGGAAAAGCAAGAGGAAACATTCAATAGCAAGAAGTCACGGTAAAATATTTCCTAAGAGGCAATGAAACAAACATAATGAAATAATAAAGCCAAGGGGCAATAGAGTGAGAAATAGAAGATTAAAATATTAGCTGGCAAACTGCAGATAAGTAGTAGAGAAAAAATAAAGGCATTGTGGAAATGAAGGCCAGGCTGAAAACAGCACAAGACCTTGCTGATGCACAACAATGGATCACAGATAAAGGTGAAGAAAACAACCCATAGGAAATAGTACTCAGAGAATGCTGCATGAGAACCGAGAGAGAACAGAGATGTGGGAGACAAAGTGCATATACCATAACTGTAAAAGAGTATATATATATATATATATATATATATATCTCACATATATGTGTATATTCAATATATATTCTCACGTGCTTCACACATGCCCTAGGAGAAGCACAGAAATATTTAAGTGAGGTGACTACAAGGATACACAGGGAATGGTAACACCTTTACCTGTCTTACTATATAGGGCTGGGAATGGCCTTGAGCATGTAAGTCGTGTATTACTTATTTGATATTTTAAAATGAATAAGTCGATGTGTAATTATCAATATTATGTATATAAATAGGCATTCTGACATTTATAACTGTAATGTTTAAAGAGATAGCATATTAAGCTTCTAGTTTGAACTGTCAGTTATAGGATACAAGAAAGACTTGAGACCACCTTAAAGAAGATGACATGATGATGCAAATTAACACTCCCACATTGGACAACAGGAAAACATAAATAAAACCATTTCTCTCTCTTTTTTTTTTTTTTCACAAATAAACTGCAAGTGGAAAGATGGAGGCAGATTTAATGACCTTCAATATTATAAAAATAGAATACATTAAATACATCACCCAAACACAAGATTTATGGAACTTGTTAGAATCCTGATTTGGAAAAGCAAGACACAAAATATAAATAACAAAAACAGACTTTTCCAAGATTAAATAAATACTTCTGGATGTTAATGAACATCTAAGTATTAAGGATATATAAAGGGTATGTGCAAAAGAGCAACTCATTTACAGATAAATATTGAATTGTATTCTAAAGATGAAAGAAGATATTTGGGAACTGCTTTTCAGTATATTAGAGTTGTAGGGAATTCCATGAGAGTGTAGAGGATATAAAACTGATCATGAGAAATTAATTTTTATAAAATCCAGTGATAGGCATACAGAGACCCATTTATATTGCAAATCTACATACCTACCTGTGGGAAATTTTGAGGAAAGCAAAAAAAAAGTCATGTTTAGCTTCTGTAATTAATGACAAACATAATAATTATTATTGTAAGAAAAGCTAGGCTATTTTGCTCTCCAGGATTTCTGGCTGGTGGGTGAAACACCAGGGCAAATGAGCCTCAGTACATTTCACACACGAGCATTACATGGAGAACCTTTGTGTGAGTTGCTGACTAACTCCCAGCTCAGTGAGTTGAGACTAGTCTTACTGTACTCAGAGCTGTCAAAGCTGGAAGGCAGGAGAAATTTTCCCTGACTAAAGGAAACCAAATATGCAATCTTCACATTTCATAACTTTTCTAATAAACCAGATGTGATCTCACTCTTTGTAAAGCCTGGCCCTTCCCAACCTGCAGGCTCACCTTCCAGGACTGAGCCCAGCCCATTTTCTCCATATATAAGCTGCTGCTGGGAAGCTCCTCTTACAGACCTGCTCCTCTCAGCTCTGCACTGCACCCCTCGCTCCTTCCTCAGTCTTTGCTTCTTCAGGAACCATGTCTTGCAAATCCACCGTGAAGACCCAAAGCATCAGCCGCAGGGGCTTCAGTGCCGGCTCAGCCAGAGTCCCTGGGGTGTGCCGCTCTGGCTTCAGCAGCGTGTCCCTGTCCCGCTCCAGGGGCAGTGGTGGCCTCGCTGGAGTGTGTGGAGGAGCTGGCTTTGGCAGCCGCAGCCTCTATGGCCTGGGGGGCTCCAAGAGGATCTCCATCGCAGGGGGCAGCTGTGTCATCGGTGGTGGCTATGGCGGCAGAATTGGAGTTGGCTATGGCTTCGGGGGTGGAGCCGGGAGTGGATTTGGTTTTGGTGCTGGGGCTGGTAGTGGCTTTGGGCTCGGTGGTGGAGCTGGCTTCGGAGGTGGCTTTGGTGGTCCTGGCTTCCCTGTGTGCCCCCCTGGAGGCATCCAAGAGGTCACTGTCAACCAGAGTCTCCTGACTCCCCTCAACCTGCAAATCGACCCCACCATCCAGCGGGTGAGGACTGAGGAGCGGGAGCAGATCAAGACCCTCAACAACAAGTTTGCCTCCTTCATCGACAAGGTGAGCTGGGAGCATCTGCCCTAGTGGGGATTGCAGAGTGCCCAAGAGAGCCAACTAAGAGACCTGTTCTACCGGAGGGGAGACTCGGGGGAGAGGAGGGTGGGACTCAGGCGAGCTCTCCACTGGGATACAGGACAGGTTACATGTGGACCCCAGGCAGAAGGTGATGGAAATCATTTATAATTACTCATGGCCCCATTCCTGCCAAGGAAATAGTCACAGTTCTTGACAATCCTGAAGGAAAGAACAGGAAATGAGAGAATGCAATGAGATGGCTTGATCTTCTGGATGGTCTAAGAAGTTAAAAGGGTATTGCAGTGGAAACTGCATTTGAGTCATAGATGGATGCTGGATGGAGGAAAGAAAGCAAAAAACAAAAGGGAGTTTGAGGAAAAACAACTCAAGTATATATCCATAGAAATACTCACCTGTAGAACCAGAAAATGAGCCTTAAGGGGCTTTGTATCAGCCGGATTCATGCACTATATGGGAAACAAGATTAAATTCAATCATTATAGAATTGGAATCTAATCATTAGATTATAAACATCTGATATCCCTTTAACTGAGGCATGTGCTTTGTAAAAGCTCTGTGCAATAGGAGAAAAATGCTATGATAAAGTACATTTGTGCTTGTTCTTGTCACGAGGAAGACAGGAAGGGTTGAAAGTCACTGACTGACAGTCTCCATAAGTGAGAGGGAGGGAACATCTGACAGCTCCCTGGGGAAACTTGGCCATGAGATCTGTGTGGTGTGAAGCTAAAGAGTCAGGGGAGCAGAACTGTCAGCCTCTGTACAGGCTCTGGAGCAGCCCAGCACCACCAGACCACCAGATCGGCCTGGGGACTTGTCAACTCACAGATAACCATCTTGTTTCCCTGCAGGTCCGATTCCTGGAGCAGCAGAACAAGGTCCTGGACACCAAGTGGACCTTGCTGCAGGAGCAGGGCACCAGGACTGTGAGGCAGAACCTGGAGCCTTTGTTCGAGCAGTACATCAACAACCTCAGGAGACAGCTGGATAGTATCCTTGGGGAGAGAGGCCGCCTGGACTCGGAGCTCAGGGGGATGCAGGACACGGTGGAGGACTTCAAGAACAAGTGAGTGACAGGAGAGAAAACACCTTAGATTCCTGAAGCCCACACTTCAGTCTGTTAGATGACCAGGTCCAAATGAGGGCATGATTCTTAATAAAACATGTCAGTAGACATGACATTACAGTTGTTACTAAACACAAACCCTGAAGAACAAAAGGGCCATAAAAGTTGAATGGAAAGAGTAATGGAGTAAAGAAATTAGAAACCACAAATTACAACCTTCAGGCTTATTGACAAAAGTCTCATTTGTATATATCCATTCTGGGAAGCGGAGATCCCAGGCTGCTTTTTCTTGTATCATCTTCACCCCTGACTCAATTGGATTTTATTCCTTTTAATTCCAGATACGAAGATGAAATCAACAAACGCACAGCAGCAGAGAATGAGTTTGTGAAATTGAAGAAGGTGAGATTGAGTCAGATCAGGGGTTCATGGCCCTTTCCTGAAGGAGAGGGTTCTGAGAAAAGAATCACTGAGGAGACTAAAACAGGAGCAGACTGTGTAGGGGGGCTCATCTGATCCCAGGCTGTTTGCTTCTTCCCCAGGATGTGGATATTGCCTACATGAACAAGGTTGAACTACAAGCCAAAGTAGACGCTCTCACAGATGAGATCAACTTCCTAAGAACCTTCTATGATGCTGTAAGTATCTCTCCACATTCTGTTTTATTGCCTTTAAAGAGATTTGTGAAGAGTGGAATATCTTTGGTCTAGGTACCTCTCTAAACATCATGACCAAGGATGATCGGATGATCTCTTGTTCTGCAGGAACTGGCTCAGATGCAAACCCACATCTCAGACACTTCTGTGGTCCTCTCCATGGACAACAACCGCAACCTGGACCTGGACAGCATCATCGCTGAAGTCAAAGCCCAATATGAGGAGATCGCTCAGAGGAGCCGGGCTGAGGCTGAGTCCTGGTACCAGTCCAAGGTGAGTGGTGAGGAATCCCTGTGCCTCCTCTGTGATCATCAGGGAGGCTGTAGACTTCAGTGGGGAAACTACAACTAAGAAGTGGGGGCCTCTCAGGGTAGACCTTTTGGGTAATTATGCCGGAGTCTCGTAGGTCAAAGAACCCAAGTTAAGATGAAAGCTAATGTAGATCAAGGTGAATGACTTTTGTTTTAGCTTTATTTCAATGTTGACTCTCAGCAAGAGTACAGAACATTGCTTGTCCTGAAGAGAACCAGTCAGTCAGTAGTCTTACCAAGGATGGTGTGTGATGGGTGAAGAGCGTCAATGACCTAGTAACACTAGTTTTCTTTAAATGTCTTATGGAAAACCATTAGATTCTATTTTGAAACCTTGATTAGTGTCCCGTGAAGCCCATGGACAGCCCCCTTCTCTCCCTCTGGTTCACAGTACGAGGAGCTGCGGGTGACGGCGGGCAGACACGGGGATGACCTGCGCAACACCAAGCAGGAGATCTCTGAGATCAACCGCGTGATCCAGAGGCTGAGATCTGAGATTGACCACGTCAAGAAGCAGGTACAGTGGGGACCATGGAAGAGAAAAGCATTCTTTCCTTTCTAGACCATCAGGTATCATCAACCATCATGTGGGAAATTCTTGGGCACTGAGGAAAAAGCAGAGGGAGGAGGACATGTCATGGTTGAGTTTCCCCAGGTTAGAGAGATGGAGCCCAACTCAAGAGCAGGAAACAAACTCAGGATAGGACAAATCTCAGCTGGTCAGCGGTTCATCCACAGAGTCTAGAGGCATCAAAATGAGATTCCATAAGGAGAATGATTGAGTTGGGGATGCAAGACACACGTTGGCAAAGAAAAGCTCAGGCTAGAAAGTGCAGGGGAAGAATGCTGTAAATATGCTCATACTCAATGTGAAAAAGAATCTGAGAAAAGACACAGGACAAATGAGGTTGTTCAAAAAAATCTGTGAAGTGAAACGAAGGTGAGGTCTCAAGAGTTTGAGATAAAATTGTCTTTCAGGGAGGATGTTTGTGGTTTTGTAGAAGTTATTGTACATCCATGTGAACTTATCCAAAGTTCAACATTCAAAACTAGGCAGTAGGTCTATATCTTCCCATGTCCCCTGGTCTTCAGTCTTCTGTGGTATCTTCCAGCCCCATCATCATTAGGGTGGTTAACACAGAAGGGAATACATTTTCTTAAAGGACTCCAAGACTAGTTAAGGTTTGTAGAAAGGAGAAAAACTGGACAAAACGAATCAAACCTCCTTTTCCACGAGATCTGGGCTCTAGAGCTCTTCCTCACTGGGAAAGTAGAACTATGTTTCCTCTCCCCTGGAGTCCAGATTCAGGTTCCTCTGCCCTCCTCTCCTCTAGTGTGCCAGCCTGCAATCCGCCATCGCTGACGCTGAGCAGCGTGGGGAGCTGGCCCTCAAGGATGCCAGGAACAAGCTGGCTGGCCTGGAGGACGCCCTGCAGAAGGCCAAGCAAGACATGGCCCGGCTCCTGAAGGAGTACCAGGAGCTCATGAATGTCAAGCTGGCCCTGGATGTGGAGATTGCCACTTACAGGAAGCTGCTGGAAGGCGAGGAGTGCCGGTGAGTAACTCACACAGCCTCCACAATCATCTGGCTCCATCTCCAAGAAGTCCTGCCAATGAGCCCAAGTAGAAGGTGCTCTAGTGGTGGTCATAGTGCTACTCCCAGGAGAGCACCGAGAAGGCAGGCTCCTGGGGACTCTCCTCACACGGAGGTTTCCCATGCGGGGCCAGCTGTGGCTCTGGGTCTCATCGTGGCTGTGTCTTCTCTCTCCTAGGCTGAGTGGGGAAGGCGTTGGACAAGTCAACATCTGTAAGTACCTTCACCTGCCCCCATCCCGTGCCCTTGTGTCCCTCTGACTGGATGCTGTGTGGCAGAGTGAGCTCACCATCTTGTCCTGACCTTGTCCCTTTGCCTCCACAGCCGTGGTCCAGTCCACTGTCTCTGGTGGCTATGGTGGTGCCAGCGGTCTCGGCAGTGGCTTAGGCGTGAGTGGAGGAAGTGGCTACTCCTACAGCAGCGGTCACAGCCTTGGAGGTGGCTTCAGTTCTGGCAGTGGCAGAGCCATAGGATGTGGCTTCGGCTCCTCTGGGGGCAGCAGTTCCACCATCAAATACACCACCACCACCTCCTCCTCCAGCAGGAAGGGCTACAAGCACTGAAGTCCTGTCATGGGCTCAAGCTCCCACAATGTCTCAGGCTCCCTCTGTTGCTTTGCACTCTCCTCCAGTTGCTTTATCTTTCCTGCTTCCTTTTCTTACTCCTTGAATTAAAACTGAAGTTGCTGAGTGTCCTCATCTCCTCTCTCCCAAAACCTGTTGCAACTGAGCTTCCATTGTTCACCATTGGAAGGTTGTTACTTGGGTCCTAGTCCAGACAGGGTAATCCCACTTACTTTCTACTGGCCCAGGAGATCCCATCTCAGAGATGTTGTGTTCCTCCCTTGCAGTGATTGTGAAAGCACAAGTGACTAGTTCTATGATGTACAGGATTTGTATCCCTGTGTTGCTTCCTCTGCTCTTTGCTCACTTGTATTGCTAAATAAAGCAGATTTATCATATAATGTGTGGTTTCACATAGCCTTTCTTTGTCACAAATGGTTCCTGAGGTTTTCACGTGACAGATGAAGCATACTTCTCAGGCATGAAGCACACTCCCCACCCCCATATGCCTCACTCGCTTCCTGTAGAGAACTTCAACAAACAGCAGCTTGGGATACTGATAATCAGCTTTCTCTCACAGATACAATTTAATCCAAATGTTTGGCAAGTGTAATGGGAGGACTCTGGTCCAGCATCACGTATACTCTGCTTTTTATTGTTGGGGCCAAGTGTAATCAATTAGTCTCTCCTCCTAAGACCACTCAACCCACACTCAAGGGGTCAAGTCTTAATGTTCATTTCAGGAATCATGTTTCTGGCCCATCAGAGCAGAACAACATTTAGCAATTAAATAGGATATTTGATTTTTATTTAGAGTTAACTTCCTAACAACAAACTTGCCTGAGAAAGTATATCAAGGATAATTAAAGCGTATGTACTTTTGAACCAAAATTCTATTTCTGTACATGTATCCTGAAGAAATAGTACAAACACAGGAAGAAGTATATACATGGATGTGAATTCCAACCATCTTCCCAGCATGGAAAAACTGAAAGTGGGAGAGTTGATCACATTCAGCAGAAAACTCAGATGCTGGTTTCTCAAAGTGTGAAGGCAAAATAAGAATGGTAATTTCCACCTTCTCACACCTTAACACTCTCTAGGAGGTGGATGAAGCTGAGTCTTTCCTCTCTCCGGTGTGATCTGGCTGCTGTGACTTCTCTGAATGGGGATAATTTAAACTCAGGATATGGTGCAAGGCTCCTCACTCATTGGTGCTGTCTTTTGGCCACGCCAGTCCCTATTTCCTCATGAGTGACCATTATCTCCTTTGCCCCCAGGCTCTTACATCACGAGAGAAAGTTCCTTGGTTTCAATAGCATGGAGAGGGTGCCTCAGGATCCCCTTATCAGTACACTGCTGTGTTCACCTATAACCATTCCCCCAGTGAGGTGGGCAGCCTCTCACACTGGTATCTTCTCACTCTCCCCAGAATTCCCCAACAGCAGGTATGTGATGACTGGGTTCCAAAATCCATGCCCACTTAGTGTCTGTATTATTATGTACCTATCAGAAGTAATGGAAAGAAAATACTGACTAGGAAAAATACATAGAATACAATAATTAATAATAAGCAGATTGCAAAATAATATGTAGACATAGATTTATCTAATGAAAATCTTAGGGTGCAGATGTTGATAGCAAAATAGCAGACTGGAAAGCCCCAAACTCTCCTTTTGCTAAAGAAACATTGAAAAAACAACCAGAAGCTGTCTGAACATTGTAGGGGCTCTGGAAAACACTCAAAATTTGCAATAGCCAAGCAAATGCCCTCTCAAGAAAATCCATCTTCCATATTACAGCAAAATGTCATGACAATGTTCCTAGCGCTTTCCCTCCCCTATATGCGGTGCAGTTGTGGCCTTGAGCAGACAGCAACCTTGTTCGTAAACTTTTTTTCCAATCCCCCTCCCACACTCCAGTTGCCCCTCAAACCCATTTGCTCCTCTTGGTCACCCTTCACCCACCAGCACATGCATCTTGAATTGAAGATGCAGATGCAGACTATTTGAAAATGATTGTGCAAATCTCTTCAAACACATCTGGGGGGCATTCCTGAAGAAATGTTGCAAGGGTCCCATCTTCGTTTCCCATAAATTCAGATGCAGGCAAGAAAAGTAGCAGGAAGACTCAGTAAAAACTACAGGGCAAACTACAAAGACATCGACACCTGGGGCAAAAGATTACGGGAGAAGACACACAATAGACCCTCTGCCCATCCAAGGCCCAGAGGCTAAGCTGCAGTGAGACTCTTTGGGAAATGAGGACATTCAAAGGCAGCTGTGCATAGGAGAACATTTAGAAAACTGTGTCTAGGTCCAGGCAAAACACATGTACAGAAATGTCTTGAGTAGTCTTAAGCATTCATCTGGGACTGCTCTCTAGGTTCAGAGCAAGCCCTGTTATGTGGTGAAGGAGCGTCCCATCACAGGGAGAAGTGGTTGTTCTCAGTCTGCTGTTTTGGCTTTTTTATTGTTGTTGTTTTTCAGCTCCTGGTATACAAAAACATCTTCATCAAAAACAGTAGCTGACACAAGCTATAGGAGCAGCCTGATGTTGAGGTGTTCAGCATGCCAGGCGCGGTTGACTCATTTAACACTACTAGTCAATGTGAAGCATAGGTCCTCAGGCACAAACCCAAGAATCTCTTGTTTGCAAAAGTCATGGGGTGCATGCATGACCTGAGGCAGGACCCTGTTAGTCATGAACTTTCTAGAAACTGGGAAGTAGAATTGGATAAAAAAATCAGAGACATTTGATTGCCTATTGGCAGCATTTTGTTAAACAAGAGGGAAAAAAAGCAGAGACTGTGAATTGTAAGTTATTCTGCAATGATTCATTGGGCAAGGTTTTTAAGGAATAATAGAATTATTCACATAGCCTGTTAGCCTAAATATGCCCCCAGCTCACTCCCCATAATATTTTCTGCCAACAACTCATCTAGACGGAGTTCACATCTTTCAAAGATGAGCACTAGTCAGAAGGGAACCATTCCAGGACCAGCAAGAGATACACATTCAAAAATGAAATGAATAGGAAAATAAAAAGACAGATAATGAGCACTCATCAGAACAAAGTCATCATAAAATATTGCCAAAATAAAATAAATCCTCTATAAAATTCAAGGGAAAAAAGCATATAATGAGAGAGTAAGATAGAAAACATTACTTAGAGAAGTCAGATATGAGGCAGAGAGAAAAATAAAACTAGCAGGGAGATGAAGGTCAAGTTGATGTCAGTACAAAGGGCAATACACACGCTGAATGCACAGCAAAGAGCATATGGGATAATATTGAGGAAAGAGAATCAGGGTCTTCAGTTCAGTTCAGTTCAGTCGCTCAGTCGTGTCCGACTCTTTGTGACCCCATGAATCGCAGCACGCCAGGCCTCCCTGTCCATCACCAACTCCCGGAGTTCACCCAGACTGACGTCCATCGAGTCAGTGATGCCATCCAGCCATCTCATCCTCTGGCGTCCCCTTCTCCTCCTGCCCCCAATCCCTCCCAGCATCAGAGTCTTTTCCAATGAGTCAACTCTTCGCACGAGGTGGCCGAAGTACTGGAGTTTCAGCTTTAGCATCATTCCTTCCAAAGAAATCCCAGGGCTGATCTCCTTCAGAATGGACTGGTTGGATCTCCTTGCAGTCCAAGGGACTCTCAAGAGTCTTCTCCAACACCACAGTTCAAAACCATCAATTCTTCGGCACTCAGCCTTCTTCACAGTCCAACTCTCACATCCATACATGACCACAGGCAAAACCATAGCCTTGACTAGACAAACCTTTGTTGGCAAAGTAATGTCTCTGCTTTTGAATATGCTATCTAGGTTGGTCATAACTTTCCTTCCAAGGAGTAAGCATCTTTTAATTTCATGGCTGCAGTCACCATCTGTAGTGATTTTGCAGGGGTCTTAGTGGGAGTTAATAAGAGGTTAAAGAAAGGTCAAGAGGCTATAGGATAGACAAAGAATACAAAGGAGATTCAACACAAGCATAATTTGAACAACTAACGGAAAAGAATGTACACACACACACACAACCTCACACATACAAATGGTCCCTCCCAAAGCACAGAAACATCTTCAATTAGGTGATTAGGGATTTGTGCTGAGATTCATTTTGACAAATAAATATAAGCAAATGTGTGTAATTTAGTCATTTTAAAATATGTAAAACCTAGACAGCATATTAAAAAGCAAAGACATCATTTTGCTAACAAAAATCCATCTAGTTAAATGGTTTTTCCAGTAGTCATGTACAGATGTGATAGTTGGACCATAAGGAAAGCTGAGCACCGAAGAACTGATGTTTTCAAATTGTGGTGTTGGAGAAGACTCCTTACGGTCCCTTGGACTGCAAGGAGATCAAACCAGTCAATCCTAAAGGAAATCAATCCTGAAGAGTCATTGGAAAGACTGATGCTGAAACTCTAATATTTTGACTAGCTGATGCAAAAAGCCAACTCATTAGAAAAGACCCTGATGCTTGGAAAGATTGAGGGCAGGAGGAGAAGGGGAAGACAGAGGATGAGATGGTTGGATGGTGTCACTGACTCAATGGACATGAGCTTGAGCAAACTTCGGGTGAGAGTGAAGGACAGGCAAGCCTGGCGTGCTGCAGTCCATGGAGTTGCAAAGAGTTGGACATGACTTAGTAACTGAACAACAACAACAAATATCATATATGGGTATAAAGAGTGAAGTCTTGCAGCTTGTGACAACATGGATGGATCTCTAGGGCTTTACCTTAAGTGACATAAGTCAGAGAAAAACAAGTATTGCAAATCTCTCATATGTGAAATCCAAAAAGCATACGCATTTTCAAAAATTTAAAAACTTAACTCATAGATGCAGAGACCAGATTGGTGGTTACCAGAGGTGGGGAGAGGTGGGAGAGGTGAGAGAAATGGGTGAAATGATTTTGCAGGTTTTAAGTTTAAATAAATTAAATTTTTAAAAAAAACCCACAGAGATACAATTGTATATATTCTTGGAATGTGATGACTAACATCACAATAATTGAGGATACCAAGGCAACAATATGGAGCAACTGGAGCACTCATACACTGCTGTGGAAACACAAAATGATGCAAGTATTCTGCAAATATATATACATATAAATTTATACATTTGCCTATACCTATATATCTATATAGGGCTTTCTTGGTGGCTCAGGTGATAGAGAATCTGCCTGCATGGAGAAGGAAATGGCAATCCACTCCAGTACTATTGCCTGGAAAATCCCATGGACAGAGGAGCCTGGTAGGCTACGGTCCATGGGGTCACAAAGAGTCGGGCATGACTGAGTGACTTCACTTTCACTTTCTTTGGGACAGGAGTGAAAACTGACCTCTTCCAGTCCTGTGGCCACTGCTGCATTTTCCAAATTTGCTGGCATATTGAGTGCAGCACTTTCACAGAATCATCTTTTAGGATTTGAAATAGCTCATCTGGAATTCCATCACCTCCACTAGCTTTGTTCACAGTGATGCTTCCTAAGGCCCAATTGACTTTACATTCCAGGAACAAAAAGAATTAAATATCTTTAATTCTCAAAACACCATTGCAACAACAAAAAAAATAAATATCTAGGAATAGACATACCTAACCAAGATAAAGCTGAAATTCCAGTACTTCACCCACCTCGTGTGAAGAGTTGACTCACTGGAAAAGACTGATGCTAGGAGGGATTAGGGGTGGGAGGAGAAGGGGATGACAGAGGATGAGATGGCTGGATGGCATCACTGACTCAATGGACGTGAGTCTGAGTGAACTCTGGGAGTTGGTGACAGACAGGGAGGCCTGGCGTGCTGTGATTCATGGGGTCACAAAGAGTCGGACACGACTGAGCAACTGAACTGAACTGAACTAAGATCATGGCATCTGGTCCCATCACTTCATGGGAAATAGATGGGGAAACAATGGAAACAGTGTCAGCCTTTATTTTGGGGCGCTCCAAAATCACTGCAGATGGTGATTGCAGCCATGAAATTAAAAGATGCTTACTCCTTGGAGGGAAAGTTAGGACCAACCTAGATTGCATATTGAAAAGCAGAGATATTACTTTCCCAACAAAGGTCCATCTAGTCAAGGCTATGGTTTTTCCAATGGTCATGTATGGATGTGAGTTGCACTATGAAGAAAGCTGAGTGCTGAAGAATTGATGGTTTTGAACTGTGGTGTTGGAGAAGACTCTTGAGAGTCCCTTGGACTGCAAGGAGATCCAACCAATCCATTCTAAAGGAGATTAATCCTGGGATTTCTTTGGAAGGACTGATGCTAAAGCTGAAACTCCAATACTTTGGCCACCTCATGTGAAAAGTTGACTGATTGGAAAAGACTCTGATGCTGGGAGGGGTTGGGAGCAGGAGGAGAAGGGGATGACAGAGGATGAGATGGCTGGATGGCATCACCGACTCAATGGACAAGAGTTTGGGTGAACTCTGGGAGTTGGTGATGGACAAGGAGGCCTGGCGTGCTGCAATTCACGGGATCTCAAAGAGTAGGACACGACTGAGTGACTGAACTGAACTGAAGGAGACAAAAGAACTGTACACAGAAAATTATATGACAGTGATGAAAGAAATCAAAGATGACATAAACAGATGGAGAGATGTTCCATATTCCTGGGTAGGAAGAATCAATATTGTGAAAATGACTATACTACCAAATGCAATCTACAGATTCAATGCAACCCCTATTAAATTACCAACAGCATTTTTCACAGAACTAGAACAAAAATTTTCACAATTCATATGGAAACACAAAAGACCCCAAATAGCCAAAGCAGTCTTGAGAAAGAATACTGGAGCTGGAGAAATCAACCTTCCTGACTTCAGATTATACTACAAAGCTACAATCATCAAGACAGTATGCTACTGGCACAAAAAAACAGAAATATAGACCAATGGAACAGACAGAAAGCCCAGAAATAAACCCTTGCACCTCTGGGTACCTTATTTTTGACAAAGGAGGCAAGAATATACAATGGGGCAAAGACAGCCTCTTCAATAAATGGTGCTGGGAAAACTGGACAGCTACATATAAAAGAATGAAATTAGAACACTTCCTAACACCATACTCAGAGATAAACTCAAAATGGATTAAAGATCTAAATGTAAGACCAGAAAGTATAAAACTCTTAGAGGATAACATAGGCAGAACACTCGATGACATAAATCAAAACAAGATCCTCTGTGACCCACCTCCTAGAGTAAGGGAAATAAAAACAAAAGTATACAAGTGGGACCTGATTAAACTTAAAAGCTTTTGCACAGCAAAGGAAACTATAAGCAAGGTGAAAAGACAACCCTCAGAATGGGAGAAAATAATAGCAAGTGAAAAAATTGACAACGGATTAATTTCCAAAATATACAAGCATCTCATACAACTCAATACCAGAAAAGCAAACAACCAATCAAAAAGTGGGGAAAAGACGTAAACAGGCATTTCTCCAAAGAAGACATACAGATGGCTAACACACACATGAAAAGATGCACAACATCACTCAGGATATTACAGAAATGCAAATCAAATCCACAGTGAGATATCACCTCACACCAGTCAGAATGGCCATCATCAAAAAGTCTACAAACAATACATGCTGGAGAGGGTGTGGAGAAAAGGGAATGCTATTTATTGCATTGTTGGTGGGAATGTAAATTGATACAGCTACTATGGAAGACGGTATGCAGATTCCTTAAAAAACTAGTAATAAAACCATCATATGACACAGCAATCCCACTCCTAGGCATATACCACAAGGAAACCAAAATTGAAAAAGTCACATGTCCCATCATTCATTGCATCACTATTTACAATAGCTAGAACATGGAAGCAACCTAGATGTCCATCAACAGATGAATATATAAAGAAATTGTGGTACATATACACAATGGAATATTACTCAGCCATAAAAAGGAATGCATTTGAGTCAATTCTGATGAGGTGGATGAATCTAGAATCTGTTATGCAGGGTGAAGTGAGTCAGAAAGAGAAAGATAAATATCATTCTAATGCACATATACAGAAATTAGAAAAATTGCACTGAAGAGTTTATTTACAGGGAAGCAGTAGAGAAACAGACATAGAGAATAGACTTATGGACATGGGGAGAGGGGAGGAGAAGGTGAGATGTATGGAAAGAGTAACGTGGAAACTTACATTACCGTGTGTAAATTAGATAGCCAATAGGAATTTGGTGTATGGCTCAGGAAACTCAAACAGGGGCTCTGTATCAACCTAGAGGAATGGGATGGGGAGGGAAATGGGAGGGAGGTTCAAAAGGGAGGGGACATATGTATACCTATGGCTGATTTATATTGAGGTTTGACAAAAAACAACAAAATTCTGTAAAGCAATTATCCTTCAATAAAAAAAAAATTAATTAAAAAAAAAAAAAAAAAGAATTTGCCTGCAGTGCAGGAGACCCGGGTTCATATGCAATGATATCAGAGAAGGCAATCACAAAAGCCAAAGAGTGGAAAACTCTATAGGATAGGTTGTTGTTGTTGCTTGGTCACTAAGTTATGTCTGACTCTTTGTAACCCCATGGACTTAAGCATGCCAGGCTTCCCTGTCCTTCACTCTCTCCTAGAGTTTTCTCAATCATGTCCATTGACTTGGTGATGCTATCTAACCACCTCATCATCTGTTGTGCTCTTCTCCTTCTGCCTTCAATCTTTCCCAGCATCAGGGTCTTTTCTAATGAGTCAGCTCCTCACATCAGCTGGCCAAGTACTGGAGTTTCAGCTTCAGCATCAGTCCTTCCAATGAATATTCAGGGTTGATTTCCTTTAGGATTGACTTGTTTGATCTCCTTGCTGTCGAAGGGACTCTCTAGAGTCTTCTCCAGCACCACAATTTGAAGGCATCAGTTCTTTGGCGCTCAGCTTTCCTTATGGTCCAACTCTCACATCCATATGTGACTATTGGGAAAACCATAGGTTTGACTGTATGGACCTTTGTAAATAGGCAACCTAGTTTATTTAATAAATAAATGGCCAAAAAATTAAGATCAAAATGATATAAAGGATGTATTATTTAAAGGATATATCACCCAAATAAACATGCATGGACATTATTTAGACCCTGAGTTGAACAAATTATGAAAATAAATAAGAATGAAGGGAAATTTGAATGTTCACTAAACTTCTTGATGTTAAAGAATTATTGTTAAATTTTTAAGGTATAAAAATAGCATTTTGGTCATTTTCTAAAAAGTCTATCATTTAGACATAAACACTGAATTGAATATGAAACTCTATGACCTTCCTTCTGGAATTTCCTTTCAAATAATTTAAGATGGATGAAGAAAGTGGGTGGAGTTAAGGATGAAATAAAGTTGACCTTGAGATAATAATCACAAAATCTGGATAATGGGCACCCATCCATGATAGATCAATAAGAACCTATTATGTTGTTCTTATACTTTTCTATCTGTTAATTTTTACATAATGGGAAGAGCAAGTCAAATTTAATGTATTTATAATCATTGGGAAAATGGTAATCTTTCTGTTAGAGCATAAACAATAGACTGCTCTTAGATTTCCAAGTTCTCAGCTATTACAAAAGATCAGATTGGAATTACGGATGAAGCAAAGCTAGCCTTGACATGATAATTGCAAAATCAAGGTAATGGGCATGTACATTCTGATACTAAAGCATATTCAATGCATAAATTCATAAAATCCATAAAATCCATAATTCAATGCATATTAAACCTTTGTTTGAGACAAAGTCTAACTCCTCAGTTCAGTTCAGTCACTCAGTTGTGTCCGACCCTTTGCGACCCCATGAATCGCAGCACGCCAGGCCTCCCTGTCCATCACAAACTCCCGGAGTTCACTCAGACTCAAGTCCATCAAGTCAGTGATGCCATCCAGCCATCTCATCCTCTGGCGTCCCCTTCTCCTCCTGCCCTCAATCCCTCCCAGCATCAGAGTCTTTTCCAATGAGTCAGCTCTTCGCATGAGGTGGCCAAAGTACTGGAGTTTCAGCTTTAGCATCATTCCTTCCAAAGAAATCCCAGGGCTGATCTCCATCAGAATGGACTGGTTGGATCTCCTTGCAGTCCAAGGGACTCTCAAGAGTCTTCTCCAACACCACAGTTCAAAAGCATCAATTCTTCGGCACTCAGCTTTCTTCACAGTCCAACTCACATCCATACATGACCACAGGAAAAACCATAGCCTTGACTAGACGGACCTTTGTTGGCAAAGTAATATCTCTGCTTTTGAATATGCTATCTAGGTTGGTCATAACTTTCCTTCCAAGGAGTAAGTGTCTTTTAATTTCATGGCTGCAGTCACCATCTGCAGTGATTTTGGAGCCCCAAAAAATAAATTCTGACACTGGTTCCACTGTTTCCCCATCTATTTCCCATGAAGTGATGGGACCGGATGCCATGATCTTCGTTTTCTGAATGTTGAGCTTTAAGCCAACTTTTTCACTCTCCTCTTTCACTTTCATCAAGAGGCTTTTTAGTTCCTCTTCACTTTCTGCCATAAGGGTGGTGTCATCTGCATATCTGAGGTTATTGATATTTCTCCCAGCAATCTTGATTCCAGCTTGTGTTTCTTCCAGTCCAGTGTTTCTCATGATGTACTCTGCATATAAGTTAAATAAGCAGGGTGACAATACACAGCCTTGATGTACTCCTTTTCCTACTTGGAACCAGTCTGTTGTTCCATGTCCAGTTCTAACTGTTGCTTCCTGACCTGCATTCAGATTTCTCAAGAGGCAGGTCAGGTGGTCTGGTATTCCCATCTCTTTCAGAATTTTCCACAGTTTATTGTGATCCACATAGTCAAAGGCTTTGGCATAGTCAATAAAGCAGAAATAGATGTTTTTCTAACTCCTAGCCTCAGTTAATTGAGAATAGTCTCATACTGATATCAAAGATCAAATGCAGGAGAATTTTTTCCTTTGTTAAAGGAAGCCAAGAAGCAGCCTTCTTATTTCTTATCCTTTCTAATAACCAAAGTATCATCTCATTGTTTATAAAGCCCAGCCCTTCCCAGTCTCAGGCTCACTTTCCAGGGCTGAGCCCAGCCCATTCTTCCTTTCACTCTAGCTACTGGAAGCCCATCTCATACTTTTCCTCTCATGCCCTTCTTAACCTCTTCTTCCTCAGGAACCAAATCCACCGTGAAGACCCAAAGCAGCAGCTGCAGGGGCTTCAGTGCCAGCTCAGCCAGAGTCCCTGGGGTCTGCCACTCTGGCTTCAGCAGCGTGTCCCTGTCCCGCTCCAAGGGCAGTGGCGGCCTCACTGGAGTGTGTGGAAGAGCTGGCTTTGGCAGCCACAACCTCTATAACCTGGGAGGCTCCAAGAGGATCTCCATCACAGGGGGCAGCTGTGTCATCGGTGGTGGCTATGGCGGCAGAATTGGAGTTGGCTATGGCTTCAGGGGTGGAGCCGGAAGTGGATTTGGTTTTGGTACTAGGGCTGGTAGAGGCTTTGGGCTCGGTGGGGAAGCTGACTTTGGAGGTGGCTATGGAGGCTCTGGCTTCCCTGTGTTTCCCCCTGGAGGCATCCAAGAGGTCACCGTCAACCAGAGTCTCCTGACTCCTGTCAACCTGCAAATCGACCCCACCATCCAGCGGGTGAGGACTGAGGAGCGGGAGCAGATCAAGACCCTTAACAACAAGTTTGCCTCCTTCATCGACAAGGTGAGCTGGGAGTATCTGCCCCAATGGGGATTGCAGAGCGCCCAAGAGAGCCAACTAATGTCCTATCCGGGGAGACTTGGGGAAAAGAGAGGAGGGGACTCAGAGGAGCTCTCTACAGGCATGCAGGACAGGTTCCATGTGTATCACAGGCAGGAGATGATGGAAATTATTTAGATCCTGCAAATTTCTCTCATCCCTGCCTAGGAAACATTGTCAACTCTTGATAACCCTGAAGCAGAGAAAAAGAAAGGGAAGAATGAAATAGATTAACACTTACCACTAATAGGTCTACAATGGGATACAAAGAAAAGGCCAGTCACCACCTACTCTGAGGTTCTGGCCCACCTTTCTAGTAGGAAGGGAAAAAAAAGAGAAGAAAAGTAAAAAAAAAAAAAAAAATTCCATACAGATGAGAAGAAGAAATGTTTGAGATGTGTAAATATTTATAATTTGCTTTTAAAAAGAAGCTATTCTAGAAACAGAGCATGGCCACCTATAACAATGCTTTAGAAGAGATACAAGCTCTAAATGTGAGTTTAGATTAGTAGTTAATCATTAGACAACATTTAACATCCCTTTGACTGAAATCCACTAGAAAATAAAAGCTTTGTATATTACATAGGATAGAAACCATTTTAAACTGAAATTTTGATTCTGCTTGCCAAAATAAAGAGAGGAAGTGATGAAAATTCACTGATATAGGCACACTTACTTATAGGGCAGGAACAGCTCAAAAATCCATGGGGGAATTTCATCAGCGAGATCTGTCAGTTTAGAAGGAAGAAGATTAGGGGAGCATACCTCCCAATCTGAGTCTCTGTATTCTCTTAATAGCCCAGCACCATGGACACCACTGCAGCCTTCTTGGAAACCTAGTAATACGGACGCTTGTTGCTCTCTATCTCCAAGAAATGGCTCTCTTGCCTTCCTCCAGATGTAGTTTCTGGAGAAACAAGCGCCTGGACACCAAGAGGACCCTGCCTCAGGAGCAGGGACCCAAGCCCGTGAGGCTGACCCTAGTGACTATGTTTGAGTAGTACATCAACAACCTCAGGGAGTGGAAGGATTATCTTCTCTTTTTTTAGTGACTGCCCAGATTCAGAGCTCATGCAGGATCTGGTGGAGAACTTCAGGAACAAGTAGATTACAGGAAATACTTAAGCTTTCTGAAATCCACACTTAGTCTACTGAGTGACTAGGTTCAGTTGTGGCCATGATGGCTTAAAAAAATATCCAGTGGAAATGAAAATTGTAAATTGTTGTCTAAACAGGAACAGACTCACAGACTTAGAGAAAGAAATTTTGGTTCCTGGGGTTGGGGGGGAAGATGGGGGAAGGGACAGCAAGAAAGTACGGGAAGGTCGTATTGTAATACTACTATATTTAAAATGGATAACTGACAAGGACCTACTGCATAGCACATGTAACTCTGCTCAATGTTATGTGGCAACCTGGATGGGAGGGGAGTTTGGGGGAGAATGGATATATGTATATGTATGGCTAAGTCCCTTCACTGCTCACCTGAAATTATCACAGCATTGTCAATCAGCTATACTCCAATACAAAATAAAAATTTTTTAAAAAATAGATAACTAATGAAAGCCTACAGTGCAGCACAGGGAACTCTACTCAGTGCTCTGTGGTAACCTAAATGGGAAAGAAATCCAGAAAAGAGGGGATATATGTATACATATAACTGATTCACTTGGCAGTAGTAGAAACTAACACAACATTGTAAAGCAACTTTATTCCAATAAAAATTAATTAAAAATAAATACATTGCCTAAGAAAAATACGAATGAACAAAATGGGCAATAAACTTCATTATCAAGTACATATCCCCAATACTAGGGGAAAAGATGAGAGAATAGTCACTTCTTAGGCTCCTTGGACTGATAGTTCCATTCAACAATTATCCATTTTAATGAAAAAATGTTGGGTCAGAACAGGTTTTTTCAAAATCCTTTATGAATTGGCTCAAGCATCTCTCCTCATCCTCTCTTTCTGGAAATGAAGAAATAAATAAGCACCGAATCAATTTGTAACACTGAAGAAACTTAGCTTAGCAAGGTTAGGTGTCCCCAACCTTTTGTTGAAGGCTAGAAGAGCCCACATCTGGGAAGAGAAGATGTTGGGTGGGCTGGGAGTGGGGGTCAGCTGAGTCTGAGTTGTTTCTCCTCTCCCAGGAGGTAGATGCTGCATGAATGAGGCTGAAGTGCACACCAAGATAAGTACCTTTATCGATCAAGTTGTTTTCTTACATTCCTACTTTGAGATGGTGAGCTCCTCACCCTGTTTGTTTTTCTGCTTAAGGGTCTGAGTGCATGGAAAGCTGGGGGGTGGATCTCATAGATGTATCACTGGGAGCAGAGGTACTGACAATCCATATCTCGTAGGAGTTCCCTCAGATGCAATCTCAGAACTTAGACCTTTTCATAGTCCTCTTCATGGACAACCAGCATAATCTGGACCCGGATAGCATCATCTCTGAGGGCGAAAGCCTATAGGGAAGATTGCTCAAATGAGGCCAAGTCCTTATACCAAAAAGAGTGAGCAGTTTCCAGCAATGGGAGAGGAATTCTGTGCCCCTCACTCCCTGCTCACAGTTGGTTACACTCAGCTGCACCAGCTTAACTGCAGTTTTTTGTGTGGAGTCTGAAATACAAAGACACTGGGTGATCTCATAGGATGTCTGTCATTGCTCCATTCAAGTAGACAATTAAAGAATTTGCAACAAGGCCTATTGAACAAAAAGAAAAAAGTTTAATGACATTGCCCTACTGAGTTTTGCCTTCAACCTCTTTCTGATTATGAAATCCCTTAGATATCACAAAGAACATCATAGGTAATTGAAAAACTAGATGCTCGGTGATCAAACAGAACTATTCAATTGTGAAGCAGCAAACACTCTTGTACCACCTATTTTTTTCTAGAAAAGAAGTCACATCATTTGGTATGAGTTTATTAGAGGGCTGGGGATCGAAAGCCACTGTTGGCACATGAAAGGCCAGAAACACTGCATCTCCCCCCGTGCACACGGCTTCTCTGTCCTTCTGGATACAGTATAAGTCGCTGCAGGTCAAGATAGACACACAAAGGGATGAACTGCACGAAATCAAGCAGGAGACTGCTGAGCTTAACCCACATAATCTGGAGACCGATCTGAGACAGACAACGGCCACGTGCACTTCACCGTCTCCAGTGGCTATGGCAGTGTCAATGGTGTCAGCAGCGGCTGAGGCCTGCGCAGTGGCAGTGGCGAGCCTTACAGCAGCACTCACAGCCTTGGAAGTGGCTTCAGTTCTGGCAGTGGCAGAGCCATAGGGGGCTGGTTTCAGCTCCTCTGGGGGCAGCAGTTCCACCATCAAATATACCACCACCTCCGTCTCCTCCAGCAGGAAGATCTAAAAGCGCCTAAGTCATCCTATTGGTATTTGGTCCCACATTGTCTCAGGTCCCCTGTCCAGCTGCATTGCTCATTCCTTAGGATGCCGCCTCTCTCCCGCCTCCGACTTCTCTTGGCCTATGAGTTAGAGCTGAAATCGCAAAGTTCTCATTTCCTCTCTCTATACCAACTTCATCTGAGCTTCCCTTATTCACCATCAGAAGGTCAACAGTCAGTGTCGTGGAGATATGTAGACATCCTATTGATGTTCCCATCTTATCATCATTTTCGTCAGTCTACCATGATTCTGGGAAGAAAATGACTTACGCCCGCCTTGAAAACTGAAACTCAATCTACATCGTGCTATCAGAGCAGGGACTCTTCCCTTTAATTTTAATTATCCTATCCATTCTAACAAGACTCAAGAGTTCCTCACAAGAATGAATAAGTTATTTTCTTCTGCAGTGTCTCTACATGGTATTGACGCTACCCTCTCAGATATCCCTGCGATGCTTTGCTCTCTTTGCTTTCTTTTGTTGTGTTGAAGAAAGCAGATTTATAATAAAAAGATTCTGTGTTAGACTGTATTTATGATCATGTACTGGTCCTGAAATTTTCTTATCCCACTCAGAGATCCTCATCTTTGTAGAACCACCTCTTAGCCCCACTGATGACTTAACCTGTCTCATACCCAGCTCTGTTGGTTAACATCATGTGATACTCAGTCCTGTGGGTGGATGAGTATCCACCCACAGGGTATTTGGCTCTCTGCCAAATATTTGGCTCTCTGCCACTCAGCTTTTTCTCAAAATGGAGTTTTTGAAGCAGTCTCTTCAGCAAGTGGTGTTGGCAAAGTTGGACACCTATGTGTAAATCAATGAATTTAGAACATGCCCTCTCACCATACACAAAAATACACTCAAAATAGCTTGAAGACTGAAACACAGGACATGACATCATAAAGTCCCTAAAAGAGAACACAGGCAAAACATCCTCTGACATAAATAGTACTAATATTTTCTTGGGTCAGTCTCCCAAGGCAATAGAAACAAAAACAAAAGTAACCTAATCAGACTTATAAGCTTTTGTACAGCAAAGGAAGCCATAAACAAAATATAAAGAAAATCTACCAAATGAGAGAAAATATTTGCAAATGCTGTGTCTGACAAGGGCTTAGTTTTCAAAATATACAGACAGCTCATACAAAAAAAAACAACAAAAACAGTCCAATCGGAAAATGAGAGAAGACCCAAAGAAACATTTCTCCAAGGAAGAAATAGAGATGGCCCATAGGCAAATGAAAAGATCAGCATCACTAATAGTTAGAGAAATGCAAATCAAAGTTATCAGTACAATGAGGTACCACCTCAGAATGGTCCGAATGGTCATCATTAAAAAGTCTACAAATAACAAATGCTGGAGAGGGAGTGGAAAAAGGGAACCCTCCCTACACTGTTGGTGGTTCAACCACCATGCAAAACAGTATGGAGGTTCCTCAGAAAACTAAAAATAGAATTACCATATGACCCAGCAATCCAACTCCCAGGCATATATCCAGACAAAACTATACTTAAAAAAGATATGTACATCCCTACATTCATAGTGGCACTATTCACAATAGCCAAAACATGGAAGCAATCTCAATGTCCAACAACAAATGAATGGATAAAGAAGATGTGGTACATATACATAATGGAATACCACTCAGTCATAAAAAATAATAAAATAATGCCATTTGCAGCAACATGCATGCAACTAGAGATTATCATACTGAGTGAAATAAGTCAGAAAGACAAAGCCAAACCCCATATGATGTCACTTGTATGTGGAATCTAAAATATGACTAAATATTTTAGAAATATTAATATCTAAAATATGAATCTAAAAAATGAACTTATCTTTGAAACAGAAGCAAAATCAGGGACATACAGAATAGACTGGTGGTTGCCAAGAGGGTGGGTGGGTGGTGGCAGAGGGTAGGAGTGGGAGTTTGGGATTAGTAAATGCAAACTTCATGGCAAATAGATGGGGAAACAATGGAAACAATGACAGACTTTATTTTCTTAGGCTCCAAAATCACTGCAGATGGTGACTGCAGCCATGAAATTAAAAAACGCTTGTTCCTTGGAAGAAAAGCTATGACAAACCTAGACAGCAATCCTAAAAAGCAGAGACATTACTTAGCCAACAGAGGCCCATATAGTCAAAGCTTTGGTTTTGCCAGTAGTCACATATAGATGTGAGAGTTGGACCATGAAGAAGCCTGAGCACCAAATAATTGATGCTTTTGAACTGTGGTGTTGAAGAAGACTCTTGAAAATCCCTTGGACTGTAAGAAGATCAAACCAGTCAATCCTAAAGAAAATCAACCCTGAATATTCATTGGAAGGACTGATGCTGAAGCTGAAGCTCCAATACTTTGGCCACCTGGTGGGAAGAGCTGAGTCATTGGAAGAGACCCTGATGCTGAGAAAGACTGAAGACAGGAGGAGAAGGGAATGACAGAGGACAAGATGCTTGGATGGCATCACTGACTCAATGAACATGAGTTTGAGCAAGCTCTGGGAGATGGTGAAGGACAGGGAGGCCTGGCGTGCTGCAATCCATGGGGTCACAAAGAGCCGGACACGACTGAGTGACTGAACAACAACAACAATAACAAGGGTCTACTGTGTAGCACAGGGAAGTATATTCAATATCCTGTGATAAGCCATAATGGAGAAGAATATGCAAAAGAATGTATACGTATGCATACAAAGCCAAATCAGTGCTGTGTAGCAGTAATTAACAGAACTTGTAATTTAACTATATTTCAGTAAAAAATAAGTTTTAAAATGAAGTCTTTGAAAATACATTAGCTGGGTTCCTGCAAACTGGATCAGCATGATCTGCTAACTGAGATGTTTGTTTTTCCATCTCCACTTGGTCCCCATCTGATCTCTGAGACTCTCTCAGAGATACCCTTCACAGCCCCCACCCATCACTGGAAAATCTCTGCACTGATCCAGTGGAACAGAGGATAGTTGGTAGGAAGGTGAAATGTTTGATCCTTCTCTGTGATAATACCAATTTTTGCCATAAAGCTATCGCTTTGTTACAACATCTAATATGCATCAGTCAAGCTGATGGGTACAGAAAAGGAATATTCCAGATCTTGGTGGATGGGCTTAAAACCATGTGGTGCTTAATGAGTTGGAATGGATTTCCTTTCACCCAAAGATATTTGGTATCAACTGAAGAACTTTCAACAAATGCTGGTTAAAATTCATAAAACTGTACCCTGAGGGGTACAGTGAATTTGACTGTCTGTAAATTATATCTCCATAATGTTGAAATAAAATGATGCTATCAAAAAAATCAATGAAATAAATTAATAAAACCTCTGAACAGTGTTGTTTAGAGACTTTGCTTTGAAATGCTATTGGCGAAAAAAAGAAAAAAGAGATTGAAAAACGGTCCAAGTTGACAGATGACATCAGATTAGCATGAAGGTGGTTCTGGTTGGGGACATTTTCCTTTTGTGACAGGATATCCAAAAACCATTTTCACCATAAAATTCTTTACAAGCAAGATCAATGTTAGAGGTTTATTCAGATCTTCCCATATATCTGTGTCAAGGTTATGATTTTTTTTTTGAAAAGTTAATTTAACATTTTCTTTTTTTTTAATTTTATTTTATTTTTAAACTTTACAATATTGTATTAGTTTTGCCAAATATTGAATATACCTGTATTCCCCATCCTGAACCCTCCTCCCTCCTCCCTCCCCATACCCTCCCTCTGGATCGTCCCAGTGCACCAGCCCCAAGCATCCAGTATCGTGCATCAAACCTGGACTGGCGACTCGTTTCATACATGATATTATACATGTTTCAATGCCATTCTCCCAAATCTCCCCACCCTCTCCTTCTCCAACAGAGTCCATAAGACTGTTCTATACATCAGTGTCTCTTTTGCTGTCTCGTACACAGGGTTATTGTTACCATCTTTCTAAATTCCATATATATGCGTTAGTATACTGTATTGGTGTTTTTCTTTCTGGCTTACTTCACTCTGTATAATAGGTTCCAGTTTCATCCACCTCATTAGAACTGATTCAAATGTATTCTTTTTAATGGCTGAGTAATACTCCATTGTGTATATGTACCACAGCTTTCTTATCCATTCATCTGCTGATGGACATCTAGGTTGCTTCCATGTCCTGGCTATTATAAACAGTGCTGCGATGAACATTGGGGTACACGTGTCTCTTTCCCTTCTGGTTTCCTCAGTGTGTATGCCCAGCAGTGGGATTGCTGGATCATAAGGCAGTTCTATTTCCAGTTTTCTAAGGAATCTCCACACTGTTCTCCATAGTGGCTGTACTAGTTTGCATTCCCACCAACAGTGTAAGAGGGTTCCCTTTTCTCCACACCCTCTCCAGCATTTATTGCTTGTAGACTTTTGGATCGCAGCCATTCTGACTGGTGTGAAATGGTACCTCATAGTGGTTTTGATTTGCATTTCTCTGATAATGAGTGATGTTGAGCATCTTTTCATGTGTTTGTTAGCCATCTGTATGTCTTCTTTGGAGGTTATGATTTTTTACTTTTAAACAGAAACAGCCAAGTTTACACAAGCTTATTCTAGAATTTGGCTAGTCAGGCTTTTCAACCAGGTCCTATCTATATGCAAAAGAATAAAAAGTAAAGGAAAATTCCCTAAGAACAACAAGAGCCAATTCTGTTACAATAATTTGCTACTTTGAAGCCACGGCAGGAACCCTCTGCCCTGGGTCATGGATCAAGTGGCAATCTAGCCTTGTTCTGTGGTTGTCTACAGGTGGGCAAGGGTCTTTCAGCTGAGCAGGTCACTAGGCAGAAACTTTGGAGCTAGGGGGGACTTCTTGTCAACTGCAAATTGGCACTTGCCATGGGCACTTGCCATCTACCTCTACAAGGGTTAAGTCGTGTGCTGCTGACCTTCAACACTCCCTGAAAGGAGTTTAGGGTGGAGAGCAGAAACAAGGCACCCTGTGCTTGGGGAGAAACTGGCAGGGCAGGTCATCAGAGAGTTAAATATTTTCAGGAGCTGATTTTATGCACCCAATTACTGTATCTCCTCGTATCTAGAAAAGCACTAAAATCCTTCACAGTGATGACTGTTTCTCATGATGAGCAGAAAGCTTCATGAGACTAGCAGAAACCTTCTGGAAAAATATGTGTTTGATTGCACATATTATTCCCCCTTGACCAAAATCACATATATACTGACCTTCCACCCTGCTTCTTTGGAACAGTTTCTCAGCTGAGGTGCTGTCTCCTGGGCTATAGTCCTCATTTTGCCCCCAAATAAAACTTAACTCACAGCTCACGTTGTGCAATTTTATTTTTTTATTTTTTGTGTGTGTGGAATTTTTTTAAATTAACACTTCTGAGGATTAGTGACCTCTTTACCCTGCCAAAATGCAGCTGTAGGGTTTGAGTCAAGGGATGGAAGTAGAGGTTAGGAACTTCCAAGCAGCATAAAATCCCAAAAGCTGGTGGGGAAACTTACTAATGAGCCAGGCACAGACTCTGCTTCCCCTCCCCACGTGAAGCTCTCCGTGACAGCAGTTAACTTACAGGCCTTCCTCACCACCCTGGAATGAGGGTCAGGTATGTCCCCAGTTCTGGGGAAGCCAACTACATGCCAGCAGCTTGCCACTGGGGGTAGCATCACTATCCCCGTCAGCTGTGAATAGGGCCACCAGACAAAACAGAGGCTGCCTGGTGAAACCTGAATTTCATACAAACAACAAAAACATTTTAGCATAAGTTTGTCCGCAGTGGGGCTTCCCAGATGGCTCTAGTGGTAAAGAACCTGCCTGCCAATGCAGGAGACATAAGAGACAGGTTCAATCCCTAGGTCGGGGAGATCCCCTGGAGGAGAGTATGGCAATCCGCTCCAGTATTCTTGCCTGGAGAATCCCATAGACAGAGAAGACTGGCAGGCTATGGTCCATGGGGTCGCAGAGTCATACATGACTGAAGCAGCTTAGCACACATGCACACATGTCCTCAATATTGTACAGAACTTACCTATACTAAAAAAATAATTTGCTGTTTCTCTGAACTTAAAATTGAACTGCATATCTTTTATTTTTATTTATTAAATAGGGCAATCCTACCTGTGAACTACAGACATATTGAACCACAGACAAGGACACAGGTGGTTGAGCTGCTGCTCCAAATTCCCACTGGGAAGAGACAGACAATAGGTAAAGACCAAACTCCCACACAGATCAGTTCAAACAGCCTTGGGCTTTCCTGGGTTTCTCACAGTTATGTGTCACCGTTGGTGATCCCTAGCATCAGGACTTCCATTTGTTTCTGTAATTGCTTAGACTTGATCCTGGAGGAGGGAAACAGCCAGCTGTTTGGCCATTTTAGCCAGAACTGTAGCCATAGATTTTTCTAAAGGATGTTGTGCTTATTTACTATGTATGTGATTTATTAAATGATGTTAATGAGGATAAAGGGTGAAAGCAAACATAAGTCAAAATATTAATAGTGATAGATTCCAATGAGTAGAAATTTGAGTAAATGTTCTTTTCCTTTTTGAACTTTCTTGCTACATTATTATATATATGTGTGTATATATATATGCTCCTTTACCACACTGAAATACTACTTTTATTACATGTTGAATTCATACTTTTTCTGTAGTGTCCCATTTACCTCTTTGTGCAATCACACCATTGTCGTTACTAAGGCTTTCTATTCCACGATGGCTTTTGATACACTGATTTCTACTCATTGCTTGCTTTCACTGTTCTTTTTGTAATTATTATGTGTTTTGTTTCATGGTTGCTGTTGCTAATAAGTTTCCCTAGGGATTTTACAGTTTCTAACAACACACTTATGTGCGTGCGTGCTTGAGTCCAAGCACATATTGGATTCAACTGAATTATGTGCCTTCTCTTGGAAAAAAAAAACCTTTTCACCTGGCAGAGCCAGAACTACACCCATAAACACACACACACACACACACACACACACACTCACACAACATAGGAATTAAAAGGCAAAGGTTGTGCATACAAAGTATGAATGTACATGAACAATGGCAGGTCCAACTTCAGAGAGGCTGCGCGAGCGTCAGTTCCTTTCACAGTTGTGAATTAGAACCTCTTCTTTTCCGTCATGTTTTCTAATCACTGGAAGGTAGTGAATGAGAGTTACTAATTCCTGTACCCGACCACCTTGCTAAACTTTTCCCCAGTTCTAATGATGACGTGCAAGAAAGAGACGGAGCCAGGATCCAAGAACTGACCCGTCCCTTGGCATAAACTGTGCTCTTCCCCAGTGCTAGGGTGGTGCAATCTTGCCCACGGACTCTGGCTCCATCAGTGCCCCCTCTGGCTGTGGGGAGAGGTGCAGGTGTGGACCAGGAGGGACTTCCTTCCCACGGCTCCAGCCCCTCCTGACTTTGCTTGCTGCCATTGCTTAGTTGGGGTGCTAAGAGCAGACCCGGGAGTGGGCTCCTCACCTCAATGGGATGTCTGCTGGCTCATGACATCAGCTGGTGACATACCCCACCCCGACAGCAAAAACCAAGCTGGATTGCCCTTGAGCCTGAGACTGCCAGCCCACACTGGCAAGATGAGGAATGACTGCTTTTGCCCAAGCTGGCACAATGCCCTGCTCGCTCCTCCCCTGGATATGAACTTCATCCAAGCTTTATTTTGTCTTTCCTCCTCCTGAGAGCCTTAGCAGTTTCTGCAGCCTATTTTCTCCACTTTGACTTCTCACTTATTCTTCAGTGATGGGGCAGTGATGACTGCAGTGTGACTATCTTTACCCTTATCTCAAAACATGTTTTTGAAACCTCATTATTTTCTCATAAATGCTCTGTGTCACTCAGCAACCCAGCAAAGTCACTCAGCAGTACAGTGTAAGGTTACCTGTGGTTGAGCTAGCTTCTGGACGCTATAGATAATTTAAAGGCAGGGAAGCGCATTGTTAGACTTCCCTAGTGGCTCAGTGGTAAAGAATTCACCTGCAATGCAAGAGCCCCAGGAGACATGGGCTCGATCCCTGGGTTGGGAAGATCCCCTGAAGGAGGGCGTGGCAAGCCCCTCCTGTATTCTTGCCTGGAGAATCCCACGTACAGAGAAGCCTGGTAAGCTACAGTTCATGAGGTCGTGAAGAGTGGGACACATCTGAAGTGACTTAGCACACACATGCAAGTTCATTATTAAACATATGTTGGATTCAACTGAATTATGTGCCTACTCTTGAAAAAAAAAACCCTCTCATCTGGCAGAGCTAGAACTATACCCATAAACACACACATATACTATACAACATGAGAACTAAAAGGCAAAAGTGGTGAATGCAAAATAGGAAGGTACATGAACAATGGCGGGTCCAGCTTCTGAGAGGCTGCATGAGTGTCAATTCCTTCGAGTGAAGGGCAAGTTTTTAAAAATATGGATAGGCTACATTTTAGAACTAAATCCATAAAATGCCACAATATCTAAACAACCTTATCAAGGTGAAGCATATAGGTACTAATGTCAAAGAGACTAATGTCCAGAAAAACAAAACAAGCAAACAAAAAGAACTCCATTTATTATAGAATCACACCCTCTCAATCATTCCTGAAACAATCTCCGGAAATGGCACGATTTCTCTGGAGAGAGGATGTCTGCGTTTACCATTAGATCATAGAAGCCCTTTGATTCTGAGTTGAATTCGTCCTGTTGAGTTGAAGTGTATTCCCTGGTGGCTCTAACAGAGTCCAAGAAGCAGACGGCCTCCTCACATCCTGCCTTTTCCCTCTCCTCACAACTCCTATTTCCCAACACTTTCATCATGTGCGTTGGTCTCTGGGCTCACTCCAGGTTGGCCAACTCTTGCTTAACAAACCAGTGCCTGGGGCAAATGGAAAGCACTTTGAAGCCTTCCTTTAAAAGGAATGAGTGTCTCTCATTGGCCTGATGGGAGCATATTCAGAATATCCCCCAAGGAGAATCACAGAGGGTGCTGGGGCATCTGCCAGTGGGGTCACACCATTTTAGCCCTTTTCCAGGGAGGGAGGTGAGAGCGATGTTCTGGGCACTCAGTGAAACTTGTATCACAAATATGGTGCTGGTATGTTCTGTGGAAACTATTTCATCCCATCATATTCCAGAAAAACATGGGGTTTTGCAGTGGGCTTTTTCCTAGAAGCCCTCCTGGGTGGTTGTGTATCAACCAATCACACTTTGGGTGTACACGGGGAGAGCCGACCAGCTGGCGGTGTCTTCTGCTGAGTCCTTCAAAAAGAAAACTTGTTTTGCAGTAACAAATCACAGGTCCTATATTTCATCCCTTTGTGTCTGGGTTTTCGGAAATTTACTATCTTTAGGCAGAGCACGGAGAGCTACCTGTTCCCCTGTTACCTGGAGGCAGTCGCTCCTAGCTTAATGGCTCTTGGTTTCCCAATGCCATCCTCATCATCAGGGTGTACTCACTCAGTGCCAGCAAGTCAGTTGGGTATCAGAGAGTTCAGAATGAGGCAGAGACTCCAAGGCCCAGTCTGGATGTCCACGTACCCAGCCCTCCAGGGGATGGTGAATACACAGCCCCACATCCAGAAGCTCCTGCTCATGGCAATATCCAGGTAAATAATGTGACACCGAGATGTCTCAGACAGGAACACAGCTTTACAGACCAGGTGGGTATGCGTTCAGCAGATCGTTGCAATCCCATCTCGAGGATCCATGGATGGATTCACTCTACAATTTCTTTGTGAGAAATGTTAAGTCAAGGCAGCTCCCCCAGCCTCCCCTCGAGTGCTCAGGAGGCTCCTCTGCATCCCTCAGCATCCAGCCTGCCTTCAGCCATGCTGCTCAGAATTGCATCTTTTTAAATTCTATGTGCCACTTTGTATGACTTTTATTGTTTCATATACATACACCAATTTTATCTTCCTCACAGCCCAGTAAGCACCTGGGTAGGAATCATGCAGAACTTCTTATCCAGCTTGGGTTAGGGTGGCAGGGGCACAAACCCTATGCTAAGGGACAGGGGACAAGAGTGCCAGCTCCAGATTTACTCTCAGCTTCCAATGGGATGTTGGCCCCACTCCCCTCATCCATAAAATAGGGACGTCTGTAACCATACCTTGTGAAGTTTTCTGGGTCCCAGGCAAACATCAGGGGCCTGGGGTCTATACCCCAGGGACGTGACTTGGCCTCCTAGACACCTGGCAGGTCTGTCAGAGCTCCCCAGACATGTCCTGTGCCTTCTCCTATCCATACGGTGACACTATCATAGTGGTCTGTCCCCTGGATGCAGTGTGAGTGATGGGACCCTCTTCACTCTCATATCCCTGTGCTGAGTACATTGTAAGTTCCACAAATATTTGTTGAATGAATAAATAAATGAACAACTACACCTTGTCTGATGGCTTACTTCAGAATAACTGGGGCTGAGAGGATGAGGCTAGAAAGCAGGAAGGAGGAGAGTGTTTCTGTGATGTTCAAGTTCACAAGACACTGAGGTGGTAGCGAACTCAGTGCGGGGGTAAGGCTGACACTTTTGGCTATCACTTCCCAGCTGGTGACACACACACCCACCCTCTACAGCAAGCCCCAAGCCCCGTAATGAGGCAAAGGGATGGTGTAAAGAGTCTCCCTTGGTGCTCAAGTATCACCCAGCCCACCCAGCTTGTGCCCACAGGCCATGGCAACGAGCCATGATTCCCTCGCCAAAGTGCCGTCCTATGTAGTATGTTTCTCTCTTCACAGAGAGCCCAGGAAAAGCTACAGGGGCTCTCCCCCACCACTTTCCTCTCACAACAGGGCCCTTGTTTGGCAGCTCCTCCTCAGCACCAACCAGAGAGACTTGGTGAAGGGCCCCCTCCTGGGGACAAGGGCGGCCATTAGTGTGGTCGGGGCAGATGGCCAAGACACATGGGAATCCTTCCAGAGGCTTCCTATAGGCTTGCACTGCAACAGCCCTTGAGACACTGGTGTCATACCACCCCCTTCCTCCAGGAAGAACCCCCGCTCTGTGGCCCAGGCAACAGGGAGCTTTTCTCACAGGCACTGTGATATGAAGGAGGCTCAGGCCAAATGTGGCATCAGAAGGGAGCAGGAGCTCTGGCTGGTCTACCAATGGCTGTGTGGCCTTTGATGGTTCCTGCCCTTGGTTTCCTCCTCCCTAAGTCTTCTGCAGCTCTAAACATTGCCTCTGTTCCTTTGCTTCACCTCTTGATCCTGACACACTCAGTATACACTACATCATGTGTAGATCATTGTTTTGTGGATGTTCTTAGGACGTGAGTATCTTTGTGTCCATCTGTGCCTTGTACAGGCACATCTGTTGGGTGTGTCTGAAGCACTTGATCAAAGAGGGAAGGGACTGCTCCATCTTGCCTCTGTTAAGCACAAGTTTGAATGGGAAAACACCTTAATTTGTGCTAAAAATTGGTGAAGGGACCTTGAGGGCCACCTGCTTACTTACACTAGACTCTACCTGCCCATCAAATCTGGGCCCAAGTGAAAGCCTGGTTATGTGGGCAGTGGAGGGGAACAGATCAGGTGAGGTCTGGCTGTGCACAAGTACATGTTTCAAGCCCTGAATCTTGGTAGTTTCTTGAAGTCAACTGGCAAGTTTCATCCTTGCATTGTTTCCACAGAATGTGAGAGCAAAGGTGCCATGCACTGAAGGGTTTGACACCTGTAAAGGGAAGCTGGGTGGTGCCAGAGGCAGAGGAAGTCAGCTGCACAGGCAAGAACAGTCAAGGTTGAAGAGTGTTTCCATTGGGATATCTCAGGTACCATCCAACAGAACTATCTTCCCTACTCTCAGTCCCAGGAGACACTGTGCCCAAGGACCCTGGGCTCTAAGCACCAGGCAGCCTGCTCTAGAGAATGGCCCAATCCCCTCTGCCCCCTCCAGCCTGCCCTCCTCTGGCTCTGGCCTGGATGGAAGCCCAAGCTCCTTGCTGTGTTCTCTACTCCCATAGCATTGGGAGTCATGCCTCCATGCCTTCCTCCCCTGCTCCACCAGCCTCAAGCCCTGTTGCCACTACAGGTCAGTCTCCTTGAAATCTACCACAGCCAAGAGTGACAGCATCCGTCTGAGGATAGGAGAGACCACCCTGAGCAGAGGTGCAGGAACCAGGGAGTAGAGGAGTTTGTCGCCCCCAGCCTCAGGCACCAGAGCCCATACCATATCTTTTGAATCCACCCGTCCCCAAACCTCAAGAGAACTCCTCCCAGACAAACCCAACAACACAGGATTGGAGAGATTCAGGAGTTTCAGGGAACAGAAAGGAATGTGTTCCTTAAAGCTCTTTTTTAAAACTAGATAACCTACATCCAGTGAACTGCAGTCACAATTCCCTGTAGGGGGCTAGGAGACAGGGCAAGGGAAGGGGACACACCCCACCCCTCCAGAGACCACCAGGAAGCCAAAGCAAGCGAAAAACATGCCAATGTGCAAGCCAAGCACAAGCACAGGCCTGCTCTGGGAACAGGTGTGAAGGGGCAGTCCTTGGGCGCAGTTTACTAGGAAGTCTTCTCAGGGGAAGGTTCAAAGCAGAATTATAAAGGAGGTTAAAAACCAAAACAAAAAAAACTCATTGGCAGGAAGGAAAGCAGAGGTGTTAGTAGTCTCTAAGTTCTGAAGTTTGCACAGGCTGTTGTGGGGCCGGGGTGTCCTACGCATTCATATAGACATTGTCCATCAGAGTTAAGGTCACAGTGGAGGTCAATGGTTACAGGAGAGGGAACGAGGAGGAAGAGGGGTAAGTCTCATCTATTTCCATTTTCTTCACCAAAGTCAGCACCTAAGACAAACTAGCTTTGGAAACAATGGTCCAGGTGGGAGAATTAGAGAGAGAAAGGAGGGAAGGAAGGAAGTGGGCAACCCCAGACAAGAGGTGATGGCCGAGGGAAACAAGATCGGAAATGGGATGAATAGCAACACCTGGAATAGCCTCCCAGGAGAGGGTTTGGCCAGTAAAGGCATGACCCAGGAGGCAGGCAGCCTGGAGCAGCTTCCAGATGGAAAGCTCAATGGGCAAGGGCTGTGGTGACCCCATTCTCATGGATGGGTCAGTGAAAGCCCTTCCAGCCTTGACCCTTTACCAGCTTTTATTCCATGGAAAGCTCTGAAGAGCTTACTCAGCATGGGTCAGTGAAAGCCCTTCCAGCCTTGACCCTTTACCAGCTTTTATTCCATGGAAAGCTCTGAAGAGCTTACTCAGCATGGCTCAGAAAACAAGTATCCTTTCTTTTGGGAGAAAGATTATCATGCCATGAGTACAGAAAACAAAGACATTTTTTTCTTTCTTCCACAGACACATGCACCACCCCAGCTGGGACCTGGACACTTTGGCAACCAAGCGAGAAAACTCCTGCGCTCCTCCTGGCCTGTATCAACAAAAGCTATGATTCACAGGTTCCCCGTGGAAACTGAGACTCTCAAACACTCTCTCAATAGAGGAGAGGCCCACTCCCTGGCCTCAGCCCCAATAAGGAAATAGTACAGAGAACAGAGAACCACTGCTCCGAGTGCCAAGTTGCCATTTCAGGCTGGGGAGAATCTGCCAAGCCACAGGCTGCACCTCTGAAAGGACCCCTGCATGGAGAGACCACAGAATGTGGCTCTGCTTCTCTCTAGCTAGACAATGCTGATCTCTTTCATTTACCACATGGGGACTTGGCTTCTCATGCACAAAACACAAACAGAATACATTTCAGCTCCTCTGTCCCTCTCCCATCCTTTAAAGCCACTGCAAGAGGTAAGAAGTCAGCAAGACAAAAGAAGATCTAACAATTTCTGTCTGACTTCACCTCCACCCTCCATGGGGAGAAAAGATGCAGAAGAAAGGGAACCAGGAGCTTTCTTATCAATTGAAATTTATGGAGGTTGGAGACACAGTCAACAAGACCAGTGGGGATGCTATAAACTGCCCCCTTATAACTGCTTTTGCAGTTACAAAACTGAATCACTTTGCTATACATCTGAAACACTGTAAATCAACTCTACTGCAATTTTTAAAGCATGAAAAAAAACTACTTTTACTGCATCCCAAAGGGTTTGAATCAGCTTATTTTCATTTTCATTCAACTCTAAGAATTTTTTTATTTCCTCTTTGATTTTTCCCATGATCCATTGATTGCTTTTTGTTTAGTAACATATTGTTTAGCCTCCACATGTTTATGCTCATAGCACTATTTCCAAATGCCAAGATATGAAAGTGATCTAAGTGTACATCAACAGATTAATGAATAAAGAAGATGTGGAAGATAAAGAATATATATATATACACAATGGAATACTACTCAGCCATAAAGAAGAACAGAATTCTGCCATTTGCAGCAATATTTATGGACTTGGAGGACACTATGCTGAAGTGAAATAAGTCAGACAGAGAAAGACAAATACCATACGATACCACTTATATGTGGAATATAAAAAACTCAACAAACTAGTGGCTATGAAAAAAAAAAAAAAGAAACTGACTCACACATACAGAAAACAAACCAGTGACCACCAGTGGGAAGAGGCAATATAGCTGTTGGGAAGTGGGAGGTACAAACTATTTCGTGTAAGATAGGCTACAAGGATGTGTTGTACAACGTGAGGAATATAGCCAATATTTTGTCATAAGTGCAAATGCAAAGCAACCTTTTAAAATTGTATAAAAGTTTTCAATTTAAAAAAATGTTAAGACTAACGGGGGAAAATAAACAAGCCCTCTATTCGGTGTAGCCATGGGACTTTCTGATGAAGGATTAAAGATTAGGATCCTTGACCATCAACAGGAGGAGTGGCTGGTCAAGGAGACTTCTGGGATGCTGCTGCTGCTGCTGCTGCTGCTGCTAAGTCACTTCAGTCGTGTCCGACTCTGTGCGACCCCATAGACGGCAGCCCACCAGGCTCCCCCGTCCCTGGGATTCTCCAGGCAAGAACACTGGAGTGGGTTGCCATTTCCTTCTCCGACACATGAAAGTGAAAAGTGAAAGTGAAGTCGCTCAGTCGTGTCCAACTCTTCACTACCCCCTGGGCTGCAGCCTCCCAGGCTCCTCCGTCCATGGGATTTTCCAGGCAAAAGTACTGGAGTGGGTTGCCATTGCCTTCTCCACTTCAGGGATGAGGCGGCTTCAAACAGAGACAAGAGTCAGTGTTTTATGGAGCATCACTGTTTCATAAGTTCCTCAATGTGTCTCAATTTAGTCTTCCCAACAGGACCATAAGCCTGTTAATAAAGAAAAAAGAATGTGTATTGTGCTGCTTTCAAATACTGAGTACTTGTCTCAGGATGGGCACCTTGCTGGCATTTCCTTCACAAACATGTGATTATATCAGGAGAGAAGACTCTGTTGAGTTGGCTCAGCATCTGCATGTCCTTGGCATTACAAAATCCATTTTCCCATGAATAGTCATCACAAACCCCACTTTACAGACACTCAAATTGAGGCCTGGAGATGTTTCATGACTGGGCCCATGTCCCACCTTTAGGCAGTGGCAGGGCTGGGATTCAAACCCATCTTCCTATTCTTGCAGCTTCTCTCCACATAGGCAGAGGACCTGACCTTAAGGGTCACGTTACACTGGAGTGGACAGGACATATGTGCTCACACGAACACACACTCACACCCCAGAATGTCAGTGTGACCCGCACAATACAGATGGCAGCTTTAGAGTAAAGCAAAGGGGCCATGAAAATGGGGTGGATTCCTGAGAAAGATGGGTGGAGAGCAGGATTTTCAAGATCTGGAGGGACTGCTTGGGCCAGGGTTGGGGTTGGGAGAGGGGGCCCTGAGAGTTAATAGCCGAGAAAGAGTTCAGGAGTAAGACGCACACCTAAGGGTAAGAAGGAACAGGGAACAGTGAACCACCATCACTGGGGCTGACACAAGATGTTTGCACAGGAGGGAGTTGGTCCCAGGCCCAAGAGAGCGGTTTGGAAATGAGGCAGTGTTTTCTGAGTCCATTTTAAAATGCATGATTAGGACATGACTGAAGGCAATTAACGTGCTTCTCATTAGTCTGCTGATCAAGTTGCAACTGGAAAGGAGTTTCCATGTGGGGGAGGGATGCCAGGGAACAAGCGCGTGGCTTTTACGCCTTTTTCGGAGGGGAGCCGAGTGTGGGCTCAGGGTTGGTGGATGCCGAGAAAATGCCATCAGAGGCCTGCAGGAGCGTGCCCCGCCCCCCTCCCGGAGCCCATAAAAGCCCAGGGGGCCGGGGCACCCCAGACGCCCTGTCTTCTCCATCCCCCTCCACACGTACCCACAGCAGGAGCGCTCCTCACCGGCCTCTCCCAGACACCATGTCCAGACAGTCCATTATCACCTTCCAGACCAGCAGCCGCAGGGGTTTCAGCACAGCCTCAGCCACCACCCCAGCCACCAGCCGCTCTCGCTTCAGCTCCGCGTCCGTGACCCACTCCCCGGTGGGCAGTGGAGGACTGGGAAGGATCAGCGGCTTCGGCAGCCGTAGCCTCTACAACCTGGGGGGAACCAAGCGGGTCTCCATCAGTGGGTGTGGCAGCAACTTCCGAAGTGGCTTTGGTGGAAGGGCCAGCAGCGGGTTTGGGGTCAGCGGTGGATTCAGCTATGGGGGTGGAATTGGAGGGGGCCACGGGGGTTGCGGCTTCTCCGTCTGTCCCCCTGGAGGCATCCAAGAGGTCACCGTCAACCAGAGTCTCCTGACTCCCCTCAACCTGCAAATTGACCCCAACATCCAACGAGTGCGGAAAGAGGAGCGGGAGCAGATCAAGACCCTCAACAACAAGTTCGCCTCCTTCATCGACAAGGTGAGTTGGGAGCTGCCTCTGGTCCACGGGGTTGGGTGCCAGGAACTCTTGGGGAGGCCCCAGTCCAGAGAGCAGCCATGGCCCAACAGCTTCTCTGCGGGAAAGCACATTCACTCAGCAAGCACCCCTCAGGGGCAGAAGTATTTGCAGGTGGGGCCAGCTTGCCCCACAGGACTTGTGGGTATTTCCCTTCATTCTCCTTGGGAGCCATGCTGGCTGGTTCAGTCAACACAGAGGGAAATGTGAAGTTCTTAAGTTCCCTGAGAAAACCAACCTAACCCAGAGCAGGGCTGGTAGAGACACCCTAAGAATGGCGGCTCCCCATCAAGGAGCCACTACACTAGTTCTCTGGAGCCCCAGAGAATGTCAGGGTAACTTGATGGGCTTTTCCATTTCGACAGGGGTTGTCAGTTATATCATTGGCAGACGGGTATCAGGTGGAAAGTACTTTTCCTCTCCTATATTCATTGGGGTGGTGTCTGGCTCTGCCTCCCCAGTTTCTCCAGAATTTCTTTTCTTCTTCTCCCATCCAGGTGCGGTTCTTAGAGCAGCAGAACAAGGTCCTGGAGACCAAATGGAGCCTCCTGCAGGAGCAGGGCACCAGGACTGTGAGGCAGAGCCTGGAGCCCTTCTTCGAAGCCTACATCACCGACCTCCGGCGGCAGTTGGACAGCATCACCACCGAGCGAGGCAGGCTGGATGCTGAACTGAGAACCATGCAGGATGTCGTGGAGGATTTCAAAGTCAGGTGAGAGTGAGAGACCCTTCTGATCACATGCAGTCATCCCAAAACTCCTCTTGATGAGGGCCAGAGGAGAACAAAGGAGCAGATGCCCGTGTCAGAGAGGTTTGGACCTGTGGTCATCATCTCATGAGAAGAAGAGAGCAAGGTATAGAGTAACAAATCATCTCATGCATCACTACCAACAAGAAGCTGACTCTTATATGTGTCCATGGCTGCAAAGGGACATCTGTGTCATCTAACAAAACATTATAGTTCTGAAAGCAATATACTATTTTACAGTTTATTATTTAATTACACTGGACATGGGCTCTATTATTGAGATGCCTGCATTGCCAAGGTGTACCCTAGAGTATGAACCAGGCAATCTGATCCTCCTGAGGGAGTCAATTTTGACTTGCCATCACCCGGGCTGCAACAGGTGAGGTATCCAACAGAAAAGATGGTCCTCGCCAACCCCTTAGGTGGCTCACCCTTGGTTTCTATTTTAAAGCAACACCTACTTACTAAGAAAAACACACTATTTAAATGGCTACCCTGAGGTTCAGTGGAAATACATCAAAATCAACCGAAGCAGTGTCCTGAACAAAGTTTATCCCACAGTTCCAGCAGGCACTTAAGACAGCAAAAAGTTTTTCAAGATTGAAATTGTGCATCTCTATGAGGATGGAGTTGCATAAATATGTTTTACTATCCCTGTCAGCTCCATGCCCACTTTCCAGTCTTACAAAAGCAAAAAAAGGAAAAAGAAACTGGCAGAAGAAATTATTCTCCTTTTATAGGGGGAGAAATAGAGGTTAAGTGAATCACCTGAAGTCACACAGAGGTCTCTTGCTACACAAGTAGTCCACCCCAGCCTGAGAAGAGTTCAATCAAACCCTCACTCACCGCTCGCCCCCTCTCCTCTGTACTTACAGGTATGAGGATGAAATTAACAAGCGCACAGCTGCTGAGAATGAGTTTGTGGCTCTAAAGAAGGTGAGTGGAAATGTCTCTCAGGGGAGAAGATTCAAAACCAAATCTGGGAGTGTGGGGTGACAGACCCTTGGGCCACCCAAGAAAAGTGACTTCAGCCCTTGGAATATCTAGAGAGCTCAAACCTGCCAAAATTCTCCCTCCATGTTTATGGCTCCAATGACCTTGCTGGTTTTCTGTTAGCCCAGGAGATTCAAGCCACAGTTCCCAGCAATTACCCATCCCCAGCCCCAAACCCCAGATACAGAGTTTGCTAAAATCCAAACTAGAAGGGTCAGGGAGTCTACCCAGCTTCTTCTGGGCTTGTTGCCTGGGGCCAGGGTCTCAGAGGAGCATCTTGTGCTGTCCTTTCAGGATGTGGATGCTGCCTACTTGAACAAGGTGGACCTGGAGGCCAAGGCCAACTCTCTGACCGATGAGACCAACTTCCTCCAGATGCTCTTTGAGGCAGTAAGATCATGCATGTGTGTTTGTCCCCCCCTATGTCTAAAGCCTGACAGAGAAGGATGTTGCAGAGTGTTATCCATATAGTGTCTCTCCCTGGGATGGAGGGTTGGAGAGGTCATGGAGATTGGGAAGAATTGCTTGAAATCCTGCCACACTTAACCCCACCCCAGCTCTGAGTATTCTCCCTGCAATCCCATGGCCGAGCAAGGAGCAAGTGTTGATTCCTAAACTCGCATGTCACTGGGTAACATCCCCAAGGAATCAAGACCCATCTCTCTCTTCCCCGTCTCAGAGAAATTCAGAAAGCAAGCTGCCTCTCAGCCCATTGGTCAGGGTGCTTCCTGGCCCCTGAAGATGCCTCTTTCTGGGCATCTCCACTCTGATGGCAGACACCTGGGCCTGTGGAAGGGGACAGAGAGGTAGAGAGCAATGAAGTCACACTGTGTGGCGGGGAGGGGTCCTAAAAATCACCCCATCCTGAAGAAACCTTTAATGCTGGCATATGAATCACATATGTCATATTCAACGGGATCTAATTTGGATTCAGAGAACACTTGCTAATCCTTCATATTCAGAGAAAAAGCACAGAGGGGAGCTTTGAGAATGGATACTGAGGACACACTCCCATTCCACTGATCTATGACCCAGAAACTCCTCAGGGGTCGGCTGGCATAGCAAGAGCTGGGCACTCCCTGCTGGGGATACCAAAGAAGGATTCCTGACTTAGATGGGTGGTCAATTGCATAATTTCGAGACTCCTTCTTTTTTTGTGGCGGTGACGCTGAGTTAACTGGCTCTGCAGGAATTGTGTCAGATGCAGACGCGGGTCAGCGACACGTCCGTGGTCCTGTCCATGGACAACAACCGCAGCCTGGACCTGGATAGTATCATTGCTGAGGTCAAAGCTCAGTACGAGGAGATTGCCAACCGCAGCCGGGCGGAGGCTGAGTCCTGGTACCAGACCAAGGTGAGCATGGGCACCTCCGTGATAGGCTGTGGGTCTAGTGTTCTCTGAAGCCTTAGATCATTGTTTAACTACTAGCCACAAGCCTCAGGAGCCATGTGAGCATTCTCATTTCTTTCAACTTGGCAGAAGTGTCTTGGAGGCTATGAAAACTTAGCTTGAAATGGATGTGGAAATCCCAATACACACATATGCTGATAAGCGGTCAGGCAATGCTGGATGCTCAGAAGGACAGCCACAGTACCCCCACCACTTACCAACTGACAGGGAGCTGGATGAGACTCAAACAACCAAGAAATGCTCATAAAACTGTTTCCAAAGGGCTTGTTTATTTACAGAACTCCTACTGTATGCCAAGCAAGATTACAAAGTTGTAAATGAACAAAATACAAAAGGAATCCAAGGTCTGGGGAGGGCATGAGATGAGTGAACGGTCATAGAAGGGGAAAAGCATTAATAAAACACTTCCAAGAAGAGGTGGGCTTTAGTCTGTTTTGGAAGTGGTGGGAAACAAAAGATTGCCAAGGAGCAGGGAGGGCCTGAAAGGCTGAGCAAGCAGTCCTGGGGGGTTGGGGGGCAGAAATGAGCACTTTGCTGAACAAGAGAGCTTGCCCTGGGAAGAGGGAGGTTGGCATGACTGCAGAGAACTATTGTCCAAAGGTGCAGATGGACAGAAGGTTTGGGTTTGGAGGGGTGTAGCAGCCTGAATGGTCCAACCCATGAGATCAGTTATCGGCCAAATGCAGATGCTTTTCCGGGGCAGCTGCTCACCTACAAGCTGGCTCTCATTCCTTGCCTTGGTCTTTGCACTGCCTTAGTCGCTGCCACTGCAAGTGGTAGAAAAGAAGCAGGTGTCAGGTGCCGGGGTACAAGAGTGGAGGTAGCTCCTTGGTAGTGAGTGGAGGTGGGATGCACTTAACTCCAAGTCGGGTGGTTGCAATGTGTAGAGTTGGCGAAGACTGTTGTTGCCTTTAACCATGTGTGTCCAGAAACGAAGAAGCTGAACCATTCAGCACTTTCTAAATTGGACAGATCTTCGCTCAGGCAGGGGCTCTTCTTCCATTGGGCAAGGTGTGAGTTTCCTCCAGTTTGCTGGAGGACACAGGGTGCGTTTGTTTCTCCTAAATGATGGTGTCCTAGACCCGCACCATTAGACAGAGAGCCACCTGAGATGGAGGATTCTGTTACAAAGTCTTCAGAACGGGGTCCTCTATAGCCTGAGCTCCTTCCAATGGTGTTTCTCTGCAGTGCCTCCATTTCCCCAGCATTGGCATCAGGAGGGCCACCAAACTTCATGGTCACAGTTGGTCTTTGACGTATGCCCCATAACCAAGAACTCCCCAAGGACAGTGCCAAATCATCTCTCCCTCCTCATGCTCTGCATGCTCTGGGGGCTTCATGTACAGGTTGTTTCCCTTGTCTGGAATATTCTCCCCTGAGCCAGTCAATCCTTCCCAGCCTTCAGTGCCCAGTGTCAATATCTCCATCTCTAGAGGGACATCCCTGTCCATTCCCTACCCCATCCCTCACTTCCATATCTAAGTCAGATTCCTTTATCACAGCCCCATAGGACTCAGTTTATTTCCTAAGGGACACTCATCTCAATTTGAAGCTATAAATTCAATAATATGCAGGCTGGTAAGGAAAGGAGTAAACCATGAGTCTTACTGATAACTGCTGGTATCAAATGCCAGCCTGGTTCAATTATTTTCCATCTCAAAACAAAAAAACTGTAGGCAGGAGTCTGATTGTTCTCTTCATGATATTCCCAGAGCCCAGGACATGCCTGGTGAGTAGACGTGGTCAAGTAACAAGCAAGGGGATGGGTGAATGATGAGTGCATGGATGGGCTTGCTCAGAGCACCGAGGGCCAGGCTGGGCATGCAGGTAGTGCCCAGGCCAGGGTTTGATGGGGTGACTGACTCTGCTCTGGTTCTGTCAGTATGAGGAGCTGCAGGTCACAGCCGGCCGGCACGGTGATGATCTCCGCAACACCAAACAAGAGATCTCCGAGACAAATCGGATGATCCAGAGGCTGAGAGCTGAGATAGACAACGTCAAGAAGCAGGTACATTCTGGCAGGACCCAGAGCTCCCCACACACTTATGTCTTCCAGGTCATTCTGCCTCACTTACAGGACTCCTACCCAAGAAGCACCAGATTTCCAGGGGTTATCAGTAAGGTTCATGGCTTCCTCCTTTCCTTACAGTGTGCCAGCCTGCAAACAGCCATCGCCGATGCAGAACAGCGTGGGGAGCTGGCCCTCAAGGATGCACGGGCCAAGCTGGTGGACCTGGAGGAGGCCCTGCAAAAGTCCAAGCAGGACATGGCCCGGCTGCTGCGCGAGTACCAAGAGCTCATGAACATCAAACTGGCCCTGGATGTGGAGATTGCCACCTACAGGAAGCTGCTAGAGGGCGAGGAGTGCAGGTGAGGGCAGATCACCCATCCCAGCAACCTGGGCATTCCTAGGGGCTCAGGTTGGACATGACTGAAGGGACTTAGCATGCATGCATGCACGCAGGTTGATACAGGCCCTTCCTTGCCTGGAAAAGGGAGCAAAATGCTGGTAGAACTGGACTCTGACAAAGAATACAGGTGCAGTTTCTTTCCAGGGAAATCATAATCAACAATCCCAAATTTGAGGTGCAACTGCTTTTAGCACCCTATAGAAATCTAGAAGCTGATTGGATCTAGGTAAAATCAAATCAAAGGAGAAATTTGGTCACACAATGGGTCTGGATATGTAGTATGAATGACTCTGAATTGAGAATAAATTGTCCTAGGATTTGGGCCAACAGGTCTACCACTAACTAGCTACATGCTGCTGCTGCTGCTGCTAAGTTGCTTCAGTCGTGTCCGACTCTGTGCGACCCCATAGACAGCAGCCCACCAGTTTCTGCACTCCCTGGGATTCTCCAGGCAAGAGTACTGGAGTGGCTTGCCATTGCCTTCTCCAAACTAGCTACATAAGCTTAGGAAATTCAGCATCTTCCTCCCACCAATGCTCCCCACTCCCGCTTTCTATGTCTTTAGTGATGGAATAAAGAGGCCAGGTCACATGATCCCCAAAGCACAGTGGGGGCTTTGTACTCCAGTACCACTTGTGTGACCAGCTGTGTGATTTCTCCAGTCCTCATCTGTAAAATGGGACAGCCAGAGTTTCTATCTTCTATGTTATTAAGAGGGCTAAAGTGAGGGGCTACCAGTGAAGTTCTCAGAACAATGGATGGGACACGGCAAATGATTAGCTCCCCCTGATTTTAATGGCCAAAGATGTGGGCTTTGGAGTCAAATTAATTTGGCCTCAAATCCAGCTTTGTGATCATGAGCAAGTTAGTTAACCTCTCTGATCTTCAATTTCCCCATCCGTAAAACCGAGATTGTAATACCTACTTAGGGGTTGTTGAGAGAATTAAGTGGCATAATGTGGGTAATAGGTAGGTAGCCCTTTTCAAGGGCTAGGTCTGCATTTATGATGAATGCCACTTCTGTCCTCAAAATGCTAAAGCAAAACTACTCTAGTTGTTACAACAAGGCTAGGTCGATGATTGCTATTGTTACATTTATGACTCAGACTCCTCTCCACACCTGTAATAACCTCCGTACCTGACAATAGGCCATTGTTGAAAGAGCGATCTTCTTGTTCTATGACAGCCCTGCCTTTCCAGCTGACTCTAACATATGATTCGCTTTAATTTTAATTTTCTTAAGGTGTTTATCTCGTTTACACTAAAAATTCTGAGATTACAGATTTGACTCCTATGAACCCCAACTTTGCATTATTTCATTCATTAGATTATTATTATTTTTTTAATACTACTGGTATTTAAATAATTTCAACCTCCATTACTTCTGCAATAAAAATAATTGAAGGCTTTCTCAGTGAATTTAAAACAATTGCACAAATGTCATTTCAAATGACCACAAGCTGCTGGACACCACAGTAACCTTCCTTCTCCCCCCTCCTCCCCATCAGGCTGAGTGGAGAGGGCGTTTCTCCAGTTAATATCTGTGAGTATGACATCCTTTCATGTCATCTGGAATGTATGTGGCTGGGGACTGGGGAGATGGTGGGCATGTCAGAGGGTGCCAGGGATGTATGGGGCATTGGAGGGGATCCTACCTATGGGAGGTTCATTTTGAGAAGGTTTGAGATTCTGAGTTTCTATTAGGAGAGACCTTACAGTCATCGACTTTACCTCTTTGCAAGTGAGAGGGCACCACGAAGGGAGTAACGGGAAGTTTGTGCTCATCCTTCTACATGGGTTGCAGGATCCTCAGGCCACACCTTCCCCTGCCCAGACTGGATCACACTAGAGAGATACTGTCTGCTCTCAAGCATTAGAGAGAGCCTTCATGCTGGGCACTAGGGCATTGCCAGTTAGGCAGCCTCTTCCAGAACAGTCTGGGAGAAGCCCCACTGCTCGGCTTAACTCTATGGAGTGTAACACAGAAAGCTACCAAGGGGTTTCAAGGCAGTGAGAGTTCTAAGAGGCCTGGCAGTTGGGCGCCACTTCCCAGAAGCAGGAGAGGCATTCGTTAGCAAGCTTGCACAGCCCGCACTGGTAAGCACAGAAGTCACCGTTTACAGAGCTCAGTGCTGGCATCGTGAGGCCAAGAGACGATTCTTACAACTTACAGTCTGCAAGTGAGTTCAGTTTTCTTGACGTGACAGTCACCTTAGCGATTGATGATATTAACCAATGACTCAATGAGGCAGATCCCTCTGAACCACCCAGAGGTCCTCCTTCCCTAAGGTCCTTGTCCAGTGGCTCCAGAGACCCTCAAAGCTAATTTGGGGACTGGCTGGCATGACGTCTAAAGTTTCCTTTCTTGAAAGCACCTAAAGTCTGTGCTTATTTCCTAAGGTTGCCATAACATAGTACCACAGACTGGGTGGTGAGAAACAACAGAAGTATACTGTCTCGTGGTTCTGGAGGCTAGAGATTACAAACAGAGGTGTCAGCAGGGCCGTGTGTCCCTAAACCTGTAGGGAGGACCTTCCTTGCCTCTTCCTGGCTTCTGGTGGTAGCTGTCCAGCCTTGGTGTTGCTTGCCTCACTCCAGCCTCTGTCTCTATGATCATGTGGCCATTTCGGTGTGTCTGTCTTCACTTGGACATCTTGCCTTGTCTTAAAAGGACACTAATCATAATGGACCAGGGCCCACCTTAATGATTTTATCCTAACCTGATTACAACTACAAGGTCCTATTTCCAAGTAAAGACACTTTACAGGTATTCAACACATTTTGGGGAGCATACAGTTCATCCAATAACAGAGTCTATATTTTATTTCAGCTTTCCTTCAGAAGGGCCCGAAGTAAGGTACTAGATGTTTAAGATGATGGGTGGTTTGAAAGTTAGGGAGAGAGCAGTTCGGGAGGAGAAAAGGACAGAGTTAGCCAGCCAGGGGGTCATCTGTCACTTGGTCTATCAAGAGTATTCCAGCCCTGCCTTGGGATTCAGAGAGCGTGGACTGGAGGGCACAAAGGGAAATGTACCCACAACCAGCTGTGAGCTTCCAGAAGGAAGGGAGACACCAAGACCAGGGGGAGGTGGCGACAAAACAGCAGGGGAATCAAAGGGAAGGCAGGCGGGTAAAAGAGCTTCCCAGAGGACGGGCATCCCAGTAAGTTCTGGAAGGAGAAGAGAGGCACCAAGTAGCAGGGGAGAGGCAGGAAGCCATTCGGACTGGGAGGACACCTGGTGCTGTGGGGCAGCTGAAACTAGACTGAGCCACGGGACAGTGAGCTCACGAAGTGGGCAGGAAACTGGAAAGAGGCAAACCACCGGTCCCCACCCCATGGATTTCGGGGAGCTGTCCATGATGCCCCAGGTGTCTTCTCTCCTGCCCTTGGTTCTGACCACATCTCCTCTCTTCCAGCAGCTGTGGTCACCTCCACCGTCTCCAGTGGCTACGGAGGTGGCAGCAGTATTGGCAGTGGAAGCCTGGGCCTCAGTGGGGGCAGCGGCTGCTCCTTCATGACCAGTGGTGGGCACAGCCTGGGCGGCTCCAGCTTCAGCAACAGCAGCAGCCGGGGCCTCGGGGGCAGTGGCTCCAGCTTCAAGTTTGTCTCCACCACGTCCTCCAGCCGGAAGAGCTATAAGCACTAAACACAGTCACCCTGCTCCCTCACCCCTACCCTGAAGCCAGCTCCGCCCGCTCACCTGGCCTGTCTGCACTCATCCCTGCTCACCTAGGTGTTTTTCCTTGTCTCCCGTCCTCGAGGTCCACCTGTGCTGCCAGGAAGCCTGGCATCCTGTCTATATCCCATTCCCCAGCCTAAGCCAGCCTCTGCCCTCCCTCAGTCCCCAGACTGCTCCTAGAACCCACTCTGTGCCAAACCCGCTCTCTTTCAAAATTCACTGTCAGATTGTCTTTCAGAGACTCCCCATCAGCTCTGCCTCCCTCCTCCCTTCCTCCAAATGCAGTCTGTATCTCCCAGACCATCTCAGTGTCAGCCCACCTGTCTCACGATGCTTACGAGCTGCCTGCTGGATGAGAGTGAAGCCTCTCTCTCTTTCCTCCCAGGACCGTGTCTATTAAATGCATGTATAATGTGTCTGGTGTCCAGCCCTCTATTTGGAATGGTGATGGAGCAGAGAGTGATCCTTCTCCCCATCCAAACCTCCTCTCAGCATGGGGTCCTGGCACAGGGAGGGCTCAGCGCATCTGACCTCCCTCCCTTTCCCTCAGAGCTAAGAAGACTGGGCTGAGAAGATGGGAGGGGCAGGAGGGCCAAGCACTGGCCAGATTCCCTCCCTCCCTCCTTCTGCCCACCTACCCCCTCCTCCCATCAGGATGCCTTCTTTGAGAAGCCCAAGCCCCTGGGCGGAAGCTCTGCTCAGACTCCCCACTCTGTATGTCATGCAGGGCAATGCCTTCCCCTCCCCAAACCAGACTGAGTTCCAAGGACGCTGACGTAGGGTGGGCAGCCCAGCCCTCTGCCAGCAAAGGGCTGATTGTTTCCTGACAGCTTCCAACTTGCAGATGTGAGCAGGAAAATAACAGGCCAGGAGAGGAGTTAGAAGTCAGCCCTGGGGGCAGTGCTTTCACACAACAGAAGGGCCATTTAGGCCCATAATTGCAGGCAGCTCCCACATTCCTGAGTGTACAGCCTCTGGAAACCTCCCATCAGACCTCAGCCCCTGGCATCACCCAGAGTTGAGGCAGCCCGAGTGGGCTTGGAGGGATGGGGTCAGTGCTCAGGACCACATTGGTGGGCTCTTGGAACCAGGGATCTCAAACACAGCTGTCCAGGGTGAAAGAGCAAGAAGTTAAATGGGAAGGGAAGGAAGGGGCCATGAACTAGGATGAGAAAAGATGAATGTAAAACCAGGGGCTAAAATTTGGAAGGTTTGGAGGGAGAGGATGGAAGGAAGGAGAGAAATGACACTGAGAATATGTCCCTGGTCCTCGGGGTGACCACGGGATGAGACGCTGGGGTGAGGGGTAGAGGGTACAGGAATTCGGAGTGAAATCCTGAATTTGCTCCTTCCCTCGAACAAGCCACCTCGCCATCGGAACGAGAATAGTGATGCAGAGCTGGTGACCTGCAGTCAGACTGCTGGGTCCTAAGTCTCGGAACTACTCTACACCTCAATTGCTTCATGTGCAAAGCAAGAATAATATGAGTTACCCCTTCCTGCTGTGTGAAGTTCAAATGAGAAACAGGTGTAAAGCACTACTTATAATTGCTGCTCCATAAATATTGGCAATTATTATTCTTGTTGTCCAACCTCACAATGAGAATCAAATAACAATGCTTATAACTGACCTGCCTGTGGTCTGGCACAGATGAAATCCTCAATAAAAAAATTTTTCCCTCATAAGTGACCATGATGGGAAGACTGTAATCAAGTGTATGGTTTCAGAGTCCAAGACTCAAGAAAAGGGGAGGAGAAGAAAAGCCATGGGAATATCTGCAGCATATGGCTGAGAACGTGGGATGATTGGGGGTGGGGGGGCTTGGGACCAGGCCTGCCCCAGGTCCCAATTCCCAGGCCTGGTCCTGCCCTGGGTGGGGTGTTCCCTGTGATGATGAGCAGTGCAGGAAGATGGGTCATGGCCAGACATACCATTGAGATGAACTCAACAGAGTGGTCTTTGATCTTCTCTGGCCAAACCCAGTTCTCGAAAGGGATAAAAGTCAAGGAGAGTTGTAGAGAGCTAGACTTGGAAGGCTGTTCATCCCTGTGACAGTTTCACTCCTCTGACCCGCTGACACCGGCTCCCACCATGACCCAACGATCCTCTATCACCATCAAGTCAGGGGGTTCTCGGAACTTCAGTGCTTCCTCAGCCAACCTCCTCCCAGGCTGCAGGCCCAGCTTCAGTTCCATCTCCATGATCCAGAGTGGGAAGAGCTTCGGGGGTGGCTTTGGAGGTGGATTTGGAACCAGGAGCCTCCACAGCTTTGGGGGTAACAAGAGAATCTCCATCAGCAGTGGCTACCGCTCCAACCGGACCGGCTTCGGGGGTGCTGGCTACGGGTTGGGTCTTGGGGGCATAGGGTACAGAGTGGGAGGAGTTGGCAGTGGCTGTGGATTTGGAGGTGGGATGATGTCTGGCGCTGGAGGTATCCATGAGGTCACCGTCAACCAGAGCCTCCTCACCCCCCTTCACCTGGAGATTGATCCATCCCTCCAGCGGGTACGGAAGGAGGAGAAGGAGCAGATCAAGACCCTTAACAACAAGTTCGCCTCCTTCATCGACAAGGTGAGAGGGCCATGGGGTTCCCGCCAGGAAAGCATGTGACACCCAGGAGTATCTCAGCTTTCTGTTCTTCTCTGAGGTCCTGGGGGCCAGGGGTGTGGAGGAAGCGGTTTCCTACCTTGTTGAGATGAGAAAAATGTCCATCTTTGGGCACCAGAGCTGTCTGACCCACTGCGAGAATATTGCTCTCTTTTTTTTTTTACACTCATATTATTTTTTTAATATGATATTATACATGTTTTAATGCCATTCTGCCAAATCATCCCCCCACTCCCTCTCCCACAGAGTCCAAAGGACTGTTCTATACATCTGTGTCTCTTTTGCTGTTTCACATACAGGGTTATCGTTACCATCTTTCTAAATTCCATATATATGCGTTAGTATACTGTATTGGTGTTTTTCTTTCTGGCTTACTTCACTCTGTATAATAGGCTCCAGTTTCATCCACCTCATTAGAACTGATTCAAATGTATTCTTTTTAATGGCTGAGTAATACTCCATTGTGTACATGTACCACAGCTTTCTTATCCATTCATCTGCTGATGGACATCTAGGTTGCTTCCATGTCCTGGCTATTATAAACAGTGCTGCGATGAACATTGGGGTACACGTGTCTCTTTCAATTCTGGTTTTCTTGGTGTGTATGCCCAGCAGTGGGATTGCTGGATCATAAGGCAGTTCTATTTCCAGTTTTTTAAGGACTCTCCACACTGTTCTCCATAGTGGCTGTACTAGTTTGCATTCCCACCAACAGTGTATTGTATTGCTCTCTTGATGGATAGCCATGAACATGGCTTAAAATTAGACAGCAAAAGGGATTGGTTCAGAGAGCAGAGGATCAAGAAATGGAAGGTTACAAGTTCAGCTCACAGGCTGAGGTTACTTTTCCCTGCCAGTCAACAGGGGCAAGTCCTGTGGCAGCCTCACTATTGATTTGATTGGCAAGGGAGGCACTCAGGGTTTCAGACTTTCCTTTTGGTGAGAGGAAAGCTGTGACTTCAGCCCTGAGTCTCCCCTGCTGTTGGCCTGGAACCCTAGGGGTTTCCCCAGTTCTGGTGTGCACTACTGCCAGTTCACACTGGAGCTAATTGCTTTCATCTGGGAAGAACCAGCTCAAGAATCTAGATCATTCAGGCTCCAATCCTGGATTCTGAAAGAAAAAGTGCTAAACTGAGGGGCAACCAGCTCCTACCGTCAGCTCTCCTGCTGGGAGAATCCCCAACTTCTTAGGTCTCAGTTGGGTTGAACAGATGGACTCCAAGGTCCTCTTGCAGGTCTAACAGGCTATGAAATGCCTCATCATATGGACTCAGACCTTTGAATGTATAAACCTAATCACAGGGACTGCTGAAGCTTTTATCACCCATGTCCTCCACTTGATGTGATGTTTGTTCCAACAGATGGGAGATGTCCAGAAACCCCATTCTGAGGGGACGGATGTGGGCCCTGCTTTTCCACAGTTCATCTGGAGGGGTCTTGGGGAATGAGGGCATGTGTCTAGGGAGGACTTGGAGCCAGGACGAGGGAAGAGAAAGCAGGAGTGGGACACATTTGTTAAAGACCCTCTGTAGGCACACTGCCGATTCCAAAGCCTTGGAGGCTCTGTTCCTTCATTCTCTGAGGCTGTGTGTCACTCCAGCTGCTCCCAACAGAAGGACTGGTTTAGAGAAAAAGGTTTTACATGTTCCCGAGGCTGTCTCCCAGCCTGAGGAGCAGCTGAGTGCAATTCAGGAAAACCAGATTAGTAGCACAGGACCACAGGAACCTGAGGTCTGAGAGAATAGAGACAAGAAGAGGCTTGTGCAAGGCCACACGGCTCATGAGGGACATGGCTGAAACTGTATCCAGGTCCCCCTAAGGTGACTCCAGAGTGATCTACTCCAGCATTCCTGGATTGTGGTGGCCACTGAGTCCAGATTCTAGATCTAGAGAAATCATGTTGAAAGCAAATGGGTGAATTTTCTGCCAGGAACCTCTTGCCCATTTATTGGGAACCAAAGATCTCTCTCAGTAACATGGTAGAGTGTTCTTTTCTTCAGCTATCACACGTCAGCATGGTGTGATGTATTCAGATGGTTTCCTGGCCCTCTGGCCCTCCTGCCTACTCTCACCTCCAAACCCAGCCACTAGCCAGTCTCCCAGCCCCATCACACCAACATGGGCTTGGCCATTTACATCCCAGGCTCCTGCCAGCCTGAGAACAAGGAGGAGGAGCCTGCCACCTGGACTCTGAGATCTTGCAGGGCTCCCCGCTACACTGTCGGGGGCCCTGTATCCCAGAGCCCTCTGCGAGGCAATGGCTGTAAAGACATGCTCATGGGTTCTCACCTCTGGTGGCGGCAGGTGCGGTTCCTGGAGCAGCAGAACAAGGTCCTGGAGACCAAATGGAGCCTCCTGCAGGAGCATAAAGCAACCAGAGCCAACCTCGAGCCCATGTTTGAAGGCTACATCAACAACCTGAGGCGGCAGCTGGACAGCCTGGGGGGAGAGCGCTCGAGGCTGGAGGTGGAGCTGAAGAGCATGCAGGACGTGGTGGAGGACTTCAAGAACAAGTGAGTGGTAGCTCAGCCCTGAGGCTCCAGGGGAGGCCCTGGGCTCTCCTGAAGTGCCCAAGCCAATGGGGAATAGGGCACACACTCAGGACACAGAGGTGGACCCAGGAAAAGAACTGGGACTCTTAGGGACTTCCCTACGGGTCCAGTGGTTAAGACTGTTGCTGCTGCCAAGTCGCTTCAGTCATGTCCCACTCTGTGTACATGCTCCCAATGCAGGGGGCAGGGGTTCGATCCCTGATTGGGAAACTAAGATCTTGCATGCCACACATGTGCTGTGCAGCCAAAAAAAAAGAATGTTGAGGTTTGGGGGAGGGGCTGGGCTTAGAAATGATAACTTATATGGGCACACAGAGCATGATTCATATAACCCTGCAAATTCTGGAAATGAGGAAAGTGAGGCTCGGAGATAGCAACTGACCCATCCAAGGTTACAGAAGTAGCAACACATTATTAGTGAGGAGCTGAACCCATAGAACCTCATGCTCACATTTGTTCACCTCAATCTGATTGCTGACTTACACAACGTTCATGTTGTGTGTAAGCCCTGGCCAAGGGCTTGTGTGAAGAACAAGGAGGTGTGACTACTGCCTTTTCCCTGGAACCACACACACACTCTGCTAAACATAATGGTATGCTCACATCTAAAGATACAAATCATTTCTTATTTCTACGGTTTTAATGTAGTTTTAATGTTTGCTCTTGGGCCAAACAAATCAGTTTTTGTTACCATTTGTATAAGGTCATGAGAGCCCAGATTTTAGAGTTGCTCTAACATGTTAACCACAAGCCACATGAGACAATTTAAATTAAAATTAAATTCAATTTAAAATTCAAGCCCTCAAGGACACTAGCCACATTTCAAATGCTCAGTCACCGCATATGACTAATGGGTCCCATAATACAGGCAAGTATAGAGCATTTCTATCGAGGCGAAAGTTCTGCTAAACAGTGCTAGAGAACCTAGTCAGGTTGATAATCAGTTTTCTTTAAGATTTTTAAAAATATTTATTTATTTATTTGGCTACATCAGGTCTTAGTTGAGGCATGTGGGATCTAGTTCCCCAGCCAGGGATTGAACCCGGATCCCTCCACACTGGGAGTGTAGAATCTTAGCCACCAGACCACTAGCGAAATCCTCAGATTTACAATCTTGGCTTAATCATTTACTGACTCAATATCTAAAGAAAGCGAAACTCTCTAAGTCCTAGTTCTTTTGTCTGTTAAAGGGGATATTAATAGTACCCACCTCACAGGGAGACTGAGAATATTAAAGCAACACTTGCTTGTAAAGTACTCAATAGGTTATCTAGTGCCTGGTACATAGCAAGCTGTTAACACGTGTTAGCTATTTTTATTATATTGACGACTAAGTACAATGTATGTAGTGATGCAAACATAGACAAGAGAAGCAAGTGCTGACAGATAATTTATAATATCATGCAAATATGGGATAACAGTATTTCAATCCAAGAAGGCTTCCAGGAGGAAGAGACAAAAAACTCAAGGGTGCGAACAGAAGATGCACACTGGAGGGATATGGGGGATCTGCTGGAGAGTGTGTTGCTGGTTAGAGGACAGCAGTGTTCCTGTGGTAGGTGTCTAAGAGGCCTGTGCAGGGCCACCTGAGGCTTGCCCTCTGGCCAGAGGGACCGTGAGCTGGGAAACAGAGAAAGACAATTGCGTGGAGTTGGGTGAAGCAAAGATGACCATGTTTAATGAAAAGACAGTTTTGGGAAACAACAAGGAAAATCAGATTCATTTTCCCAGAGACCTTGGAAGAAGGCACAGGACTGAAGATTCTGTAGACAAAAGGTGCAATAGAAAAGTGGGGGAGAGTCTGGCGGTATCCATCCTGTGGGTTTGTACAGAGCTAACAACAAGCTGACTCGTGGATGGGAAAGAGCCTCTGAGATGTTAAGGGACCTGCCCTGGGTTATTCAGCCAGTAGGGAGAAGGGATGAAGCCGCCTCCACAGCCCAGCCATCCCAAGCCTCCGAGAAGGTGGGATTGGCTGATGCTTAAGAGGTAGGGTGGGGAACGTTACCTAGAGCAGACTTGAGACTTCCTTCCCAGAGATCAGTGGTGGGGGGCGGGGCTACGGAGAGTGGGGTTGCTACTCAGGGGCAAATTGAATGAGAAAACTTGGTGGAGGGGACAAAAGGGAGATCTCTTATTAGCCTAAAGACTCTGCTTCCCAGGCAGCAGGTCAGCAGCTGAGAATGGAACGGTGAGGCAACATGAGGGCGCCATGGGGTGCAGGCGCCGGCCTGGCCCAGACTGCCGCCCCCTACCGATCTCTGTCCCTCCTCTTGGCTTAGGCGAGACCATGGGGTAAAAGGAAGCATTGCGCCCCTTCATGGGACCTCTGAGAATACAGCTATGAGAAAGACCTCAGAAAGAATGAGGGGCAGTTCTGTTTTGTGTTGTTTCAAGTGTGGGTTTTGTTTGGACAGGGCTGGTTGTGCGATGGATTGGGGGTTGGGTAACATGTGTAATAGGAGAGCAACACTTCAGCAGCGTGCTTTCCAAGTCTGCTCTGATTTCCCACCTACATCCCCACGCTGGACCTCACTCCTAGAAGCCCCGCTCTGAACATCCACCCACTTCCCTCTCCCCACAGGTACGAAGAGGAAATCAACAGGCGCACAGCAGCTGAGAACGAGTTTGTGGTGCTCAAGAAGGTGAGGAGACAGGGGTGCTCTGATCTGACTCCGGGCCCAGGGAACCCCTCCCAGGAGTGACGGCTGCCACATAAGTCTGCGGCCCTGTATACGAGGCTTTATTTAATTTGCATAACCAATCCTGGAAGCACGTTTTACTTTAGAAGTGAGAAAAGTCAGGTGCGTGGAGGTTAAATAAGTTGCCCCAGGTTACCCAGATAATCAGAAGCGAGTCAGGATCCAGGACACCCAAGTCCGAGCTATAAATCTTAACACCAGTCCCCTCTCCAACATGGATCTTATGCAGGCAAAGGAGAAGCAAAACGGGCCCTGTGCTGAGCTGAGTCTGTGAGACCTCAAGTCAGGCTCAAAAATGGGCATAGGATGGGGACCAGCTCCAGAAACTGTGAACCTTTCTGCTCAGTGTGGATGGGCAGAAGGAGGGGGAGATCCAGCCCTGAAGCTAATCCGGAGAGGAAGGAAGAGCGGGAGCAGCAATGTGGGAAGGGGAGGCAGGGACAGAGTGCAGAGAGGAAGGAAGCCTCAGGGAGAAGGTGAGGCCACAGGCAGCAGAGGCCCAAGGGCCCAGGATGATTCAGGCTGTCCTCACTGCATGGAGGTGACATGAGAGGTTTCTCCACGTAGCACCAGCTGATGAGCAGATGGGCGATCCCCAGGAACCTGGTCCACATGCAATTTGGATCCCCCTGTAAGTTCCACTCTATCCATAGCCTGGGAGAGAGAAATGCTCTTGTCCCCAGGAGCTGAAGGCCTCCAACCTAACTCACAGACAGAGGGGCTGGCTAACCCAAGAAGGGTGGGACTAGAGTGACTGCATGTTCTGTGCCCAGGACGTGGATGCTGCCTACATGAACAAAGTGGAACTGGAGGCCAAGGTGGAAGCCTTAATGGACGAGATTAACTTCCTGAGGTCTTTCTATGAAGCGGTAAGCATGGCCGGGGGCTCCCCTCCAAAGGGCTGGAGGCTGGGGGTGGCGGCTGAGCACAGAGGCTGCTGGCCCCTTCCCTGGTCACCCCTCTGCTCCTCACCCCATGCCTGAGTTGGAATTGATGGAGTAGATGTTGCTTCCCCTACCAAGGGAGAATGTGAGTTTTCCCAGGGCAGCTGGTGGATCAGATAAGGTGAGAAATTCAAGAATGTTCTGTTGGTCAGACAAAAGAGCTGCCTGTCAGCAAATTACTTGCAGTTTCCATAGAATGATCTGAGCAACCCAGCTCACCCAGCCCAGTTCAGATTTACCTGTTACTTTTCCTATGGCAACTGCAGGATGATGTAATTATGCAGATCAAGTGGCAACTAGTGAACCCTCAGGTGCTTCTAGAAGCACACAAAATATTGAACTGGCTCCCCTGAAGAGGCGTTTTGCTGGGTGCTTCTATAAGCCCAACACAGAGCTCAAGGCTGCAAGATACAGCGCTGGGCAAACGCAATCAAGGCCCTAAGTTCTTGGAGCTTCCAGGAGATGGGTAGCATGGAGGGAAGCAAATAACTACCCCATTTCAGGGGTGATGGAGAAATAGACAACAGGGAGCAGGGGCAGGCAGATGGTGGGTGATAACCTGAAGGAACTGAGGATCCAGAAAAGCCAGAAGGAGGCCCATGTGAGTGGTGTAGAATGAATGAATGGGGAGCAGCTGAGATGAGGTTAGTGATGTGGAGGTAGGGATGCAGGGTGCAGTGTGCATCGCAGGTAGGCCTGGTAACAACAGGTAATCCGCTCATGGGGTTGCATGTGTGTGATGCCCAACACAATCTGGTCATGTTCCAGGAGCAGGAACATGGGCTCTGGGTCTTCAGGTGACTTCAATGACCACCCACTTGGGGGCAAAAAAAGACCCCATCATTTTCTTTGCTTATTCGCTTCAATGCTGAAAACCAGGGTGATGTTGGCCCCCAGTGCTGAACAGCAATCCTGTGGGCTGAGACTCCCCTAGATAGGTCAGCTATCAGGAAAAACGATTTTGGAAACGCAAATTACAACCTAACAGCAACAAAAGAATAACTTCTTGAATCAGGAAATGCATGAACCAATTGTTAATAAAGAAAGGAATTAACAATTAATTAACAATTGATATTGTTCTTAAAGATTTGGGCTTTGGATCAGTGATGCTTAAATTTTACAGCTCATTAGAATCTCCTAAAAATCTTGTGAGAACACCAATTCTGATTCAGTAGGTGATACTGTTAGTCTGAGGATCACATTTTGGGACCCACTGTTTTAGATGATTCTGTAAAGTCATCATTAACAAATTACTTGTGGATTTTCTGCTTCAAAACCCATCTTATACAAGTGTTAGTTGTTCTGTCGTGTCTGACTCTTTGCGACTCCATAGCCATAGCCTACCAGGCTCCTCTGTCCATGGAATTCTCCAGGCAAGAATACTGGAGTGGGTAGCCATTCCCTTCTTCAGAGGATGTTCCCGACCCAGGGATCGAACCCAGGTCTCCTGCCTTTCAGGAGGATTCTTTACCATCTGCGTCACCAGGGAAGCCCCATACAAACAAACATGAATGCATTTAACGCTCACAGAAATCATAGGAGGCAGTAGTCTCTCTGAGGCTCAGAGGTGCCACCTAACCTGCTTGGCAGATCCTAGGCTTGAATTTTTCAGGTCTTTCTGCTGTTTCCAGGTGGTTTCCGTTTCCCTTCCCCGGGGAGCAGGGAGGAGCAAGGTTAGGAAATGGGGCTGGGACAGCCCAGCTTTCCGGCTCTTTCTGACTCAGCTTTCTTTCCCAAGATAATTACTTTATTTGGAATGAAAGGTTGCATTTTCTCAGAACATGAGACATCGCAGAACTGACAGGTTATAACAAGGTGCGTGCCCTTGACAGTGGGAGTGACTTCTGGAGAATCTTGGCTACAGCTACCTGAGCTACTGCTCCTTCTGTGCAGATAGGGAACAGGTGTTATCCCAGTGACCGCCCTACTGTCCCCCCAGCCCTTTCAGTCTTCAATAGACTGTTCTGTCCTGTGGTGCAAGGGAGGCCCTCAGTGCCAGGGTCTGTTCTGGGGTGCTGGGCACAGTTTCACAGCACACACGCACAAGTGCACACATGCACACCCAGCACACATGCAGGTACACACACACAAGCAGGCAAACACACCCAGCTTCAGCTTTCCCATGTGGACCTCCTCGCAGGAGCTGGCTCAGCTTCACGCCCAGATCTCTGAGACTTCCGTGGTCTTGTCCATGGACAACAACCGCAAGCTAGACCTGGACAGCATCATCTCTGAGGTCAAGGCCCAATACGAGGACATCGCCAACCGCAGCCGGGCCGAGGCTGAGTCCTGGTACCAGATCAAGGTGAGGTGTCAAGGTCAATTTCATGAAACAGTCTCAGAGAACTGAGATTTCAAAGGCAGATTTGATAAAAGCCTTGTCCTACCAGTCTGATGGACTTGGAGAGATCTGAATTCACCTTGGGGCTCACTCTGTCAGAGCACTCCTCAGGATGCATCGTCAGGACCTGGGGGAACAGCCAGACAGAGGCAAAAGGTGGTCAGTCCTGCCCCGAGGAGGATGAACACCCCTCTGATGCCTTGTAGAGGAGAGGCAAGGGACAACTGGACAGTACCCGCCACTAGTCCCAGTAGGCACAAGAGAGGGAGGGTGGAGCAAGAGGTAGGTTTAGCTTCCTGCATCCGGAGATGAGAGGTAGAAATAGCTGGGGCTGAGAGGCTGAGCAAAGGCTGGTTAGGGCTTACCCAATGACATTTTCCAGATTAGAGCTGAGGAGTCCCTGGGAATACAAGACCCGGTGCCAGGAAAAACAAATATGAGTGAGCTTTAAAATTAGAAAGTGACAAGCACCCCCGAATGATGCTGAGTTTGTGGAGGTGAGGCACCTGAATATGAAGACGAAGGACCAAAGCTGGGGTATAGGAAGGTCCACCTGTGGAGTGGAGACTTTGGGTATGGAGAGTGAGGGGCAGGGCCAAGAGACAGTGCGATGGATTTGATGGAGACAGCTCGTGCAAAGGGAGGTGTCTCTAAGCGTCGCCTCAGAGGCCCTGTTGGGCCCTGGGAAGCCACCACCTTCTGGCCTCACCACCACTTCTCCTCCTTCTCCTGACCCCCAGTACGAGGAGCTGCAGCGGTCTGCCGGCCAGCATGGGGAAGACCTCCGCTCCACCAGGATGGAGATCTCTGAGTTGAACCGAGTGATACAGAGGCTGCGCTCTGAGATTGAAAACGTGAAGAAGCAGGTAGGGCTGAGCAACCATTGGCCATCTCATCCATTCCCCTGCCTCAGCCCATGCAGAGAGTTCTCCCCAGATGAATGATTGTCCAGTAATATAAACTTGTAATCTTCTGCCCCTACCAGGGAGGCCAGGACCTTCTTTCTGAGATCTGTCCAACATCAGTTCCTCTTGGAAAGATGCTGTCTTCTGGAGGCATACATGGCAAAACTGATTCACTTTTTACTTATTCAGAGAAGTTCATATTGAACAGGACCCTGAAAACCATTTCTCCATTCTAAGTCACAAAGTATCCAAGGAGAACATAGATTAATCTTATTTTTAAAGATGATACTCCAACCTCCTTTGCATGAAATCCATTTCAGGAAATTCTTCCACATTTTTAACCTAAAGCCCATATCTTCCATCCTTCCTTGTGGACAATTTCATAAACTCCTGTGTCCTCCTGGCAGTGTGCCACGCTCCAGGCTGCCATCGCCGATGCTGAGCAGCGTGGGGAGCTGGCCCTCAAGGATGCCAAGCACAAGCTGGCCGAGCTGGAGGACGCCCTGCAGAAGGCCAAGCAGGACATGGCGCGGCAGTTGCGTGAATACCAGGAGCTGATGAATGTCAAGCTGGCCCTGGACATCGAGATTGCCACCTACAGGAAGCTGCTGGAGGGCGAGGAGTGCAGGTGGGCAAGCTCCTCCTCCTGCCGTGGTTCAGAGAGATGCCACCAGAGCACTGTAGCTGTGCTACAGCGGCCAAGATCCCCACGGTGTCAGGCCCCAAATAGAAATGCTCAGAATAGAAACAGACGTAAAACTCGGATGATCTCCTGAGGCATCCTGAAGTCATTCCCAGAGCTCCGACGGGACCCAGAGCAGGGGCCAGGATAGAAGGTGTCAGGAGGAGGTGGTCCATGACTACCTGGAAGGCCAGCGGCAGGGTCGTTTCTCCCCAGGCCCTGTGATCAAGGAGGCCACACTCAGGACAAGGCGAGGCCCAGGGGCTCTGTCTGCCCAGAGAGGCCTCCCATCTGACTGTCCCTCCCAACATAGTGAGCACCAGTCTGTCTCCCCATTTCGCCATATATTTGGATTTGATCTCTCTTCTAATGTCCCCTCCCAGAGTCGCATCAGCTTCCTACAGCTAATAGGATGATTCAAAGGCTTGTTCAGCACAGTGCCGAGAGCACAGCCAGCCCTCTGTGCTGATAGCTTTAAATACATAGAACTCAGGGTTCTCTAACTTCTCAGCAAATGAAACATGTCTTTCTCTCCCTCCTGCAACAGACTCACCGGAGAAGGTGTCGGGCCCGTGAATATCTGTGAGTAAATGTCTTGGGACGACAGAAAAGTGGGAGACAAAACAGAAGCTAACAGCATCATTTTTGGTGAACAGATAGTGAATGAGCAGGGGCAGGGATATCATTAAGATTCTCTGAGAGGCTGTGTGGAGACCCCTTTCTTCTTTGGCCCTTCCTCCCAGTGGGGTCAAGAGAGGTTCATGGTGGAGTCATAAATCCACTCCACCCAAATCCCTGAGGACCTCAGTTATGGGACAGGACTACTCACAAAGCAATGGGTCCCTCATCCAACACCTGATTTCTCAGCTATTTCTGGCAGAAATTCAAACAAGAGGCTGTTAAAAAGCTAAAGACCTGTGTTGAAAATTGAAGCAAATTAACTGAACAAGAAAGCAGAGAGGTTTGCCCTCAGGTCCCAGGAAGGAAGCCAGGGGGATTCATTCTGCAGAAGGACTCAGCAGGCTCCAGCGGCGTGCATAGAGTGTGGAGTCCTGGGCATGGAATGTAGAGTTCCCTGGGGCCCCCTTGGGTCCGGCCCTGGGAGGGAGGCTGGAAAACGAGGATGCGAGAGAGCTAGAAACTAATGAGTTAAAGGAACAGAGATGCCTTGCCTGGAGAATCAGACACTGTGAGGGGAGGTTGAAGAGGCATCTTCAAACATTCAACAGGCTGTGGGGAGCTGTACTCCAAGACAGAGAGCTTCCCATTGCAGAAAGGATTTGAGCAGAAACAAAAGGATCACCTCTCAGGGAGAAAGTAGAGGGGATTCCAGTCTGGAGGAGGTTCACCTGGATAGCCTTCGGGCCCACCCATCTGGGAACCTGTGATGCCCACACAATATCTGGGGCCTCTTGTCTCACCCAGTGGGAAAGCCCCGGGTAGAGAGGAGGGACCAACATGGCTCAGGGACCCAAGCCTTGCTTTCCGGCAGGTGTGACCTTGGGCCTGCCACTTGGTGTCTTTGCACCTGTTTCTTCCACTGAAAAGTAGGGGTATCATAGTAAAGGCATCCTCTCAGGCCTGTCGAAGAGACATCTGTGGTCACAGCTGGGCAAGCTATAAAAATTGCCATGTCCTGTGTTCGTTGAGGCAGCGGGTGATGGGGACCATGAGGCTCCCCAGGGAGCCTGTGGGAGGGAGGCTCCTGGGCACAAGACCCAGGGACAAGGCTGCCAGTGTGCCCTGTGCCTTCTCTCCACAGCCGTGGTCTCCTCCTCCGGGGGCTCGGGCTACAGCGGGGGCGGCGGCCTCTGCATGACCGGGGGCGGCTATGGCTTTGGCAGCAGCGGCTTCAGCAGCAGCGGCGGTAGCTTCAGCTCCACCAGCGGCCGCGGCATGAGCGGCACCAGCTCCAGCATGCGCATCATCTCCAAGACCTCGTCCAGCAAGAGTTACAGGAGCTAAAGGGCCCCCTGCCCCTCTGCCTCCCCTCTAAGGCCCCCAGCCCCCAGGCCTAAGACCCGCCGCTTTGCTGACCCCCATGCACTGAATCACAAGAGGCACCGGGAGCAGGGAAGTAGCCTGTGAGTCCCCAGCTCGCCTGTTCATCCCTCTGATTCCAAACAGGTTTCCGCAAAGGTACCCCACTTGCTTCTCATCCCAGAGCACTCCAGGGCCCACAGGCATCCATTCCAGCTGCCATATGCCAAGATCTGGGCTGGGGCATTCCTTCAGGAGCTTCCTCCTGTCTGACCCAGATCCCCGGCAGCCACAGTCCTTTTTGGGGTTGCTTAGAGCTGATCTTGGTGCCCCCAGAGACGCTGAGTACAGTCCAGGCCTGCGTTTCCCACCATAGACAGAACACTTCTCCTGCTTCTGGTGCCTGCCTATCCCCTCAAATTGCTTCAATAAAAATGTCACCGAGCTCTCTAGGTCTTGACTGAGTCTGTGTCCTATCCCACACTCAGAGGACGACCTCGGAAATGGAGTTCTCTGGGAGCAGGTTCTATCCACCTGCAGGGCTTACTCCAGGGCAGAATGAGAATCCCCTCCCCCGGACATCCTGCACCCTCCACCCACCTCTGCCTCTTGCCATTTCCCAGAGTCTCTCATTACACCCCTTACCTCCCCAAGCCCCAGTCTTCCCTCGCCAGCGCTCCAGGACCCAAGCCAAGACAATGCAAAAGGTGCCAGTGTGAAGTGTCACAGTTAGACTAAGAAATGCCAAGCACAAGAATGTTTGAGTTCAGTCTCCTAATCCAGAGGTGAGGAAGCCAAGAAACAGAGAGGATAGAATGCATATTGACAGTAGATCCCTGAGTCCTAACCCAGGCTCCTCCCCACCAGAGCAGTAGAGCGCAGTGACATCAGAAATGCTGGGACTGGATCCCCGCCCATCCCAGCCTGTCTGTGTGTCTCGGGAGTTTTACTCCACCACTCTGCTCCTCACTTTCCTTGTCCATAAAATAGAAACTATATCATGGTTATCATAAGAATTCAATGGGATAATGGATGTAGAGCTCAGTTTGGTTCCAACACATAGTAGGCACCCAGTAAATGTTACTATTATTGTTGCTGACTTGATTTTAACCTAGAAAAAGGTCACAGTGTGGAAGGGAAAGACAAGGTGGCTACAGTGGCTTCACTGATGGGACTGATGGAAAGAAGGCATTTCAGGCATCAGCAAAGAGCTGTGTCCTAGGTGCTGGGGAGAAAGCCTGTAACCTGCTTCCACCTGAACAATTCCTGAGGGCAACGACCCTTCCCAGAAATGTCCTCAGGTCAGAGCATCCATCCTTGGGAGGCTCAGGATGGGGAGGGCAGAGACAGGGAAAGGATCCCTGACCTAATGACTGACATCAGTACATACTTGGGGGGCCTGTTGGGGGATGGAGGGAACAAAACATGCCCACCTAACTGAGAAGGTATCTTGAAGCCAAAAAAACAAGGCAAGCAGCTCCACATCATCAATGGATCAATTTATTACAGGGTAACTTACTCACACGGTAAGATCTGGCCGACAACAATTCGGAAGCTTTCACAACTGCACTCTACACCACCAAGTGGCCACAGGGATAATGTTAGATTTAACTTGGGGTTCAGGGGTAGGTGCTTGAAACAGGACATGCAATACTAAGGTTTATGAATGGGTAACTAGTCTTGTGGGCCCCAGAATATTTCAGGGAAGGTTGTCATCACTACTTGAGGATCAACAGAGCATAGGGCCACCTGGCCTTAATGATTATTAAGCAATATCTATTAACCACAAAGCCCCTGATGGCAAAGAAGTGATTTACCACACAGTACTGTCCTAGGTCAGGTCAGGGAAAGGACAGGAGGAACTGTAAGCGTCAAGATGCCGTCAGTTATGCTAACAGCCTTCTGGGGCTCAAAGAGTCTTAGGGAGGCCGTTCCTCTCCCCTCCTCAAGCACAAGGCACCCCCTCTTGAGTCCCCTGAAGCCTCCTTTGGAGTAACCAGGCCTCTGGAGACAAGAGTCTGTGTCTGGAGCCTTCTATCTCAGGAGCCCTAGAGGGATGAGGGGTGGGTAGCTGATTCAGAGTCAGGACCCTACCCGGCCTGAGAAGGCCAGGGCCCAGCCTGCTTAGGGAGGCTTCTCTCATGCCCAAAGCCTCCCTCCCTCTTCTAGGGAGCTTCTAGGACCACTTGGGAGCCCATGGGGGTACTTGGGTCTGAAGCATCTGCAGAAAAACATGGAAACAACTTTGGGGAAATAGAGCATCCTCAAGTACATCTAATTTGGCCTCTAATCCCAGAGCAGTGAAAGTGAAAGTGGCTCAGTCATGTCCGACTCTTTGTGACCCAGGCCAGAATACTGAAGTGGGTAGCCTTTCCCTTCTTCAGGGGATCTTCCCAACCCAGGGATTGAACCCAGGTCTCCCACATTGAAGGCAGCTGAGCCACCAGGGAAGCCCAAGAATACTGGAGTGGGTAGCCTATCCCTTCTCCTGCAGATTTTCCCGACCCAGGAATCAAATCGAAGTCTCCTGCGTTGCAGGCAGATTCTTTACCAACTGAGCTATCAGGAAAGCCCATCCCAGAGCTGCTGCTGCTGCTGCTAAGTCACCTGAGTCGTGTCCCACTCTGTGCGACCCCATAGACAGCAGCCCACCAGGCTCCCCTGTCCCTGGGATTCTCCAGGCAAGAACACTGGAGTGGGTGCCATTTCCTTCTCCAATGCATGAAAGTGAAAAGTGAAAGTGAAGTTGCTCAGTCATGTCTGACTCTTCGTGACCCCATGGACTGCAGCCCACCAGGTTCCTCCGTCCATGGGATTTTCCAGGCAAGAGTACTGGAGTGGGATGCCATTGCCTTCTCCGCATCCCAGAGCAGCCAGGTAGATAATTCATACCCTTTGCCCCACCCCGACAAAAGGGCCTAAAGTCCCAACTCTAACTTTCCTTGAGGCCAAGCAACTGAATAAACCAACATATAGGGCTGGCCAAAAAGTTCCTTTGGTTTTTAAGTAAAAATATTAATACAGAACACATTTTCTGTTTTCACCAAGAACTTTACTGAACAGCATATTCACCATTTTGTTCCATTACCTTCTCCAATTTTTCAGGCAACATCATAATTCCATCTCCCCAAAATTTTTTATCTTTTTAAGCAAAGAACTGTTCCAGATGTCTTTTTCATTCTTCCAGGGAATTGACATTTTTTTCCATTAAGAGAATTCTGTAAAGATTGACGTAAATGGAAATCTGAAGGTGTAATGGCTGGTGAATGCAACAGGTGAATCAGAACTTCCTGTCCAAGCTGTAACAGTCTTTGCCTGGTCATCACGAAACCTACGGTCTTGCACTACCCTGATGAAAGATTTTGTGTTTTCTCTGGACTGACCCTGGACGCTCTTCACTGAGTGCTGCTTTCAGCTGGTCTAACTAGGAGCAGTATGTGTCGGAATTAATCACTTGGTTTTCCAGAGGGAGCTCATAACAGAGGACTCCCGTCCAATCCCACCATATATACATCATTATCTTCTTTGATGAAGACTAGCCTTCGGCGTGGTTGGTGGTGGGTTGTTTCTCTTGGCCCACAATCTCTTCCATTTTACATTACCGTGCAGTGTCCACTTTTCATCACCCATCACAATTTTCTTTAAAAAGGAACATTTTCATTACATTTCAGTAGAGAATCACATGCAGAAATATGGTCAAAAAGGTTTTTTCACGTAACTTATACGGAACCCAAACATCAAAGCAACAAACATAACCAAGCCAGTACAAATGATTTTCAACACTTGATCTGTAAAATAACAAAATACTCAAAATAGAGTATGTGAACTATCTCCTGCATGATGTAATGTTGATTTTTCTCAATTAATGTCTCAATTTGATCACTATCAACTTCAACTGGTCTACCTGGCTATGGAGCAACATTCAGTGAGAAGTCTCCAGAATGAAACTTCACAAACCACTTTTGACCACTTTTGACATGTTCAGTCAGTCACAGCCCCTTCTCCATAAACTACACAAGTCTTTTCGTGCATTTCAGTTGCGAATTTACCTTTCTTGAAATAATAAAGGGTAATTTGCCGAAAATGCTGCTTTTTCCTTCCATCTTCAATATTAAAACAGCTACACAAAAATTCACTGGTTTTGGTAAGTTTTTTTTAACGCGTGCTGATATGACAGCTGTCACAATACAATTGAACAAAATGGTTTCAAATGAAGTTAAAGACAACTAAGTGCTACCAGAGCCATCTTATAGGAAAAAACCAAGCAAACTTTTTAGCTGACCCAACATCTGTCTGGTTGGCCCCTTTCATCACCAAGGAAGAGGACAAGTAGGATTTTTATGGGTCCAACCTGCATGGACAATTGGCTCCTACCCTTTGCTCTCTGCTACCCTAATTATCCACCTCGGTACTTAGCAGCTGCCAATATGCCAAGCTCATAAACCTGATTTCATGGTGATTTGGGGTTCGGCCCAGCTCGGCCCTCCATCCTTGACCAGATAAAAGGTGGAGGCTGAGCTCACCCAATAACTCTCACCTCTGTCCTCCCGCCAGGGCGCAGTCTCTCTGCCTCTCACACCCACCATGTCGTGCCGCTCCTTCCAGCAGGGCTTCAGATGTGGCGGCCAGAGCTTCAGCTCCTGCTCAGCTGTCCTCCCCCGGGTGGTCACTCACTATGCAGTGAGCCAGGGGCCATGCCGGACTGGGGGCAGTGGGAGCTTCCGTGCCCTGGGCTGTCTCGGCTCCCGGAGCCTGTGCAACGTGGGCTTCGGGCGGCCCCGGGTGGCCTCCAGGTGTGGCCTGCCTGGCTTTGGGTATCGAGCAGGCACCACTTGCGGGTCTTCAGCCTGCATCGCCCCTGTAACCATCAATGAGAGCCTGCTGGTCCCACTCGAGCTGGAGGTCGATCCGACTGTCCAGAGGGTGAAGAGGGACGAGAAGGAGCAGATCAAGTGCCTCAATAACCGCTTTGCATCCTTCATCAACAAGGTAGGACGTGGGTGCCGGGGTGCAGGGCCGTGGGAGACAGACAGCACTTTGTGGCTGTCCCAGGAGCCACAACCTGGGGCTGCTGGTGTGGCTGCTCCATGACCCCTAGTCGCTGAAAGCCGGTTAGATCAGGCTCAGCAGTGGACATTTCTGCTTGTCTGTCTTTTTTTATAATATGTTATCTTTCTCCCTGGGTATTATCTGATAAACTCACCAAGAGGGCCTGAGGTCAGACTATAAGAGGAACTCCCAAAGCCGTGATAGATACTGAACGGGGCAATCAGAGGCAGAGACCTGCCCTTTCTGATGAGGCTTTAATGAAAGATCTTCCTTCCAATGACATGAACTGGGGTGAGACCCTTGGCACTGTGACCCTGGAATTTGCCATCAACTTAGGTCTGTGATGAAGAGAAGGTGGAGCAGTCAGAGCTAGGGACACAAAGTGGCCATGACCAAGTCTCACATCTTTCAACCCCCAAGTCATGGCTCTGAAAGCCTTGAGAGAAGGGTGATGTGCTGCCTTTGGAAGACGCTGAACTGGCCTGTCACCTCGGCTGCTTCTGGGCCTGTCCCTATATTCCAGGGAAGCTCTTGGGATCAGGATACACACCGAGGACTAAGCTGGTGTTCCTGGTGATCCCAAGTTTAGGTCAGAGTCCTGGGCTGGCAGTCATGAGACCTGGACCCTGACTCCCAGCCCCAGGAAAGCGGGCAGAGATGGAGGGAGAATTAAAGAAGGTAATACTCACAAAAGTGCTCCCAAAAGGAACTTGTTTTAGTAAATGGAAAATGTTAAACTTACAGTTTTATTTTGAAAGCTCATTAAGCACTGCTTGTAAACTCATTCCAACACTGTGAGCCCTGATCGTCAGCTGCATCACATCTCCATCTGGGAGGCTGGGGGCCTTCTGCTGAGCAAGCCTTTGACCAGAAGGAAGATGATGTGACTTCCTCTATCATTTTCTTGAGAGACAGCGCACAAGGTGCAAAATCCCAGGGTGAGGACTGGAGACAGTGTGTGCCAGCCAGTGACTAGCTTAGCTGGGTGACCACGGCCAACTCACTCAGTGTCTCTTAACCTCCATCTCCAAGCCACGGAAATGAAGAGTAGGCCAGCAGCTCTCCGCGTTACTGTGGCAGGGACATGGTTTGGACTTGGCCATGTAGGATGGAGATGGGGCAGAGTAGCAATGAGTGCCAGGACCGAACTTTGAGCTTTATTCCCTGAGCACCCCTGGGCTGTAATTAAAGAAACCCCAATTTCCAGTAGCCTCATCAGCTTCCATTAGCATGAAGATGTACAAAGCTCTCCCTATGCAATCCTAAGTATGAGTTTGAGGCAGCAAAACAAGCTTGAGGGGCTGAGTGGCTTGGCCCAGGTTACCAGGCTGGTGGCAGGCAGGCAGGCAGGGCTGGAAGGAGGAAACACCCCAGGCCTCTTGGGGCAGCCCTGTTTCCACTACAACACAACCCCTGGTGGAAGCTGGGGGTCCCCTAAGCCGCCCCAGGCAGGAGAGACAGAGACACAGCAGCAATGTGATGGAGGTCGGAGCACAGACGGATTCCACTGCCTGTACCAGCACTTACTCTCGCAAGCTGTGGTCCCCAGGGTCCCTGCCGCCCCATGATATCCTATTCTTGGCTGCAGGTCCGGTTCCTGGAACAGAAAAACAAGCTTCTGGAGACCAAGTGGAACTTCATGCAGCAGCAGAAGTGCTGCTCGAGCAACATTGAGCCCATTTTCGAGGGCTATATCTCCACCCTTCGGAGGCAGCTGGACTTCTTGACCGGGGACCGAGACCGGCTGGAGTCAGAGTTCCACTGCCTCCATGACACGCTGGAGGGCTACAAGAAAAAGTGAGTCTGCCCCACTGCTACCCAGCCGGGAGCCTGGGGCAAGTGACATAAACAATCTGGGCACTGGGTTTCCCTATCTATAAAATTGGAAGTTGAAAATGTAGACCTTTGGGGGGGGTCCCACAGTCACGTGGGATAATGTAGGCAGAGCATCCTTACTACCCATTAGGCACATCGTACAAGCTCTGAGATTTTAGATGTGTATTAATCCCCCTTCCCACCACGCTCGACTTCTCTTCATGTAAAACAAGTTTTCTCCTGCTGTTCCCAGTGCTCCAGGGCTCTGCCCTCATACCTGTTGTGCGTCATCGTCCATAAGTCCCTTGACAGATCTTGAACACTTCTTAGCCTCCAAACAGATTCCCAAGCCCTCCTTCCTCCCAGCTTGGACTCCTGCTGTTCCTTCTTCCTGATAAGTCCCACCTCGGCATTTCTTTGTAACATCCGGGCTAATATATTCTACCCCGCATCTTCCTGGTCCAACTCGAAATCATCATCTGCAAGAATTCACAGATTCAGTGATTCTTTCAAGAAGCTGAGGCCCAGATAAACTGCCTCGTGGTCCTGGGTGAGCCTCTCATGTTGGTGGGAGAGGGCCGAGAGAAACACGTCTCCAAGGACAGTGTGAATACACTAAGAACGAGGGTTCATTAGAGTGGAGCCATGTTGGGGACACACGCTGCAGGTGTCACGCATGTGTCTAGTCCAAGTCAGATGCTGTGCTGGGCAGTTTGGGTTTGATAAAGTTGGGAAAATCTGGCTCTTTCCCTCTAGATGTCCTGGTAGAGTCGGCAAAATACCCCGGTATGCACACCAACAGCTACAGCATGGTACAAGGCAGGAGGGAAGAGGAAGCCCAAGAGAGTGAGAGAGCAGAAGCAGCCCAGGAAGGCTTCCCAGGGGAGGTGTCAGTTTGCTCAAGGCCTTGAAGGATATGTTTCATTCCAGTTGCTTCTTCTAAAAGAGAAGTTCAGAGTTAGACCACAGAAAAGGAGATGAGACAGAAGCAGGTGACAAGGAAGGACCAGAGTGTGCAAGTGAGAGGGGACGACTCAAGCGGACTGGTAGGTGAGATGTGGCAAGGTTGTGGGTGTGGCGAGATCAGCCCTTTCAGCAGGAGCGATGCCTTTCTTCATGGATACAAGGTGATCAGGAGACATATTTCGTAGCTCAAGATTAGGACTTTGAATTTTAAAAGTGGGGCTGTTGGAGAAGGATGAGGCCAAGTGGTATTTTAACACCAATAGCAAGCACACCGTACCCTGTTCCAGGTACTGACCTGGTGTCCTGCAGACATTAACTTGTGTGATGTTTGTAATTGTGAGACAGGACCAATGATATTCTCATTCTACAGATGAAACTGAGGCCAAGAAAGGCCAAGCCACCCCCCCAAAGTCACATGACAAGTGCAGGAGAGTGGGATTGAAACCCAGGCAGCAGGCTCAGCATCCAGCGCCTGTGCAGCGGCTGAGTTCTGCAGGAAAACGGAAGCTCGGGCGTCAGGAAGCACAGAGAAGCTTTTAATGGATTGATGTCGCTCATCAAACTGAGTCATTCTGACCAGACTAAACCCTTGACCCTGATTCCGTTGCCTTGGGGTGCAGTGAGTGGGCGAAGAGCTCCCTGGAGCCTAGAGGAAATAGGCCGCTCTCTCTGAGGATCTGGTAAAGTGGGTAATTGCTACCTCTGCGAGTGAGCTGCAGGTAGAGGCCAGGCTCAGCGCTCTCCTGGCGAGGAGGGGCACGGGTCAGCTGGGCTTGCAGTGACCGCAGCCAACTCTCAGAACAACTCAGAAAAGACAGTTGTGGGACTTCCCTGGTGGCCCAGTGGCTAGGACGCCATGCTCCCAGTGCAGGGGACCTGGGTTCAATCCCTGGTCGGGAAACTAGATTCCGCATGCTGCGACTGAAAGATACCACATGCTGCCACTGAGACCTGGCGCAGCCAAATAAATAAACAGATATTTTTTCAAAAAGAAAAGACAGGTGTGCCAGCAACAGGCAGCCAACTCTTCACCATTTTCCCAGAGGAAATGACTGGATGAAGTAAGCTTCCTCAGCAGCAAGATAGAATAAAGGTAGCTTTAAGAAGGACTTCCCAGGGACTTCCCTGGTGATCCAGTGGCTAAGACTCCATGTCCCAATGCAGGGGGCTTGGGTTTGACCCCTGGTTAGGGAACTAAATCCCCATATGATGTAACTAAGGACCCACATTTCGCAATTAAGACCCAGCACAGCCAGTAAATAATTTTTTTAATTGAAAAAAAAGAACGTCTTCCCAGAGAATGATTCATTACAGGAAAAGCCTACCAGGCATTGGAGTGGAACATAAACTTACAAAGTGGCTAATAAGAGGCTATGATAAAAAAAAAAAAAATCTGTGTTGAGTGGCTGAAGGGGCCAGAGGTGACCAGAGACAGGGCCAGACCTGGTGCCTCCATAGGGCATTCAATCTGTGACTTGTCCCCAGAGGCTCCTACTCTCAGACCCCATGCCCACACCCTTCCAAATCTCACCAGTGTGACTAAAACATTTTCCCCCTGCCCCTTCCACCAGATATGAAGAGGAGCTCTCCCTGCGACCCACTGCTGAGAATGAGTTTGTTGCCTTGAAGAAGGTGAGGGAGGGTGGCCCATGGAGGGAGAAGGCGCTCTGAGCTGGCCTAGTGGGCCTGGGGACACTCAACCCCTGGACCCGGCCTGCAGCCAGCCCACCTTGCTGACCCCGATACCAGCCCCACTGACCCCAAGGGAGAGAAAGGCCCAGCCTCCTGCTCCAGAAGGGCAGTGACTGAGCCTCCACTGCCCAACTCGTGTTAAGTGTTGTATTTACATCTGTCCAAGAAGCTGGAGATGTGGCAAATGCCAAATCAAAAGACAAAAGCTCTGACTCAAATCCCCAGAGATAAAAACCATCCTGACAACCCCTCACATAGACAGCTATGTGTTCTGTTGCCCAGGGTCCATAGCAGCTCTGAGGAATGGACTCCCATCTCCTTTAATCCCATTCCCTTCAGATCCTTCCCCAGTGGGATGCCAGGCCCAGGCATGAGGTCCTTGGCTTTGTCACCCCCTTCACTTCCACATGGGTCCCACACCTGTCACCTGCTACCAGCTTGCCTGGGAGGTGGCCCAGCTAGCAGAGGGGTGGCCCCAGGTTATGACTGTCACTTTCCTGGCTGCAGGATGTGGACACAGCCTTCCTGATAAATTCTGACCTGGAGATCAATGTGGAAGCTCTGATCCACGAGATCAACTTCCTGAAAACCCTGTATACCGAGGTACCTGCAGCCATGCTGCCCAGAGGTGGTTGGCCAGGGGCCAGTTCTGGAGGGATGGTGGGCAGGGAAAGCTCCTGCCCTGTGGGTACTTTTGTGGCTTAAAAGTGGGCAAGTGAAGAAGTCATTGTGGAACAGCTGGGTGTCAGGCAGAGAGACTCCCAGAAGTCAGAGGGCCCACACCTTGGCTCTTCGGTCTCATTGCAACTGGAGGGTGGGGGCTGGAGGAGGTCGGTGACTGAAGGCTGGGACGGCCAGGCAAATCTGCCATAGGAATGTCAGGGCTGGGTCTCCTCATTTCTTCCCCTCTCCCTCACCAACTTTATCCTCAAAGAGCTCACCCATTCTCACCCGGGGCCCCCACCCCCAGGAGACGAACCTGCTCCAGTCTCAGATCTCGGACACCTCAGTCACTGTGAAGATGGACAATAGCCGGGAGCTGGACACCGATGGCATCATTGCCCAGATCAAGGCCCAGTATGACGAAATTGCCAACCGCAGCAAAGCCGAAGCAGAGGCCTGGTACCAGAGCCGGGTGAGTCTTGGGCAGGGCCTGGGAGACCCCAGAACCACTCTCCTCCAGGAATCAGGAGAGAAAATGTACGCCATGCCACTCCAGCCTCTGTTGTTTTGACCAAGCCTCAGGACAGGTCCCCATGAGTGTGGGAGAGACCCCACAGACAGCCCAGACCTGTTCATCAGAGCTCCCCAGCTTTATACACTCATAGACTCACAGGAAGTGCTTCCCTAAGTAGCATTCAAGGAATACTAATTGGCAGTGATGGCAAATTGGCCCAGAGTTTCCGGGTGTGGGAGGAGGTAATGGCATGGAATGGTTACTAATGGTGGAGCAGAAATTGTGATTAAGGTGGCCCCAGACTCAGGTAATTAGGGGCTTGCTGGGAGGGCAGTTGTCCCCCAAGGGCAATCTGACTTAACAGATACTATCATCTCAGTCTCACCTACCCCATCTATGAAAGGTACCATTCATTCATTCCTTCATTCACTCACTCATTTATTCATTCATTTATTGCACATTCATCATGTGCCAAGCAGCATTCTGGATGCTTGAGATCCAACAGGAATCAGAACAATAATAGCTGCCTCTATGTCACTTTCATTTTCCAGAGGCAGGGGCAGGACAGCCAAACAGGACATACAAGTACAGCGGATGTACAGTAGATGGACACGTGCTATGGAAAAAAATAAATTAGGGTGAAGCACAGGGAGTGCGGCGGGAATTCGGTTTTTAAATGGTTGGCCAGGGAAGGAGGGCCTTACTGGGTTGTATGGAACCATGAGGATACTAAGAGTCAGACCATCCCCATCCTCAAAGAAGTCACAGTCCGTGGGAGAGAGAGAGGTATAAACAGCCAGAAGGATACGAGGTGGCATGACGTGGCCACCAAAGTCGAGCCATAGGCCCGGGGTACAGCATGATGATGCGGAAGTGACAGATTGTGTCTGGAAAGACAGGAGCACTGGCATTTGATCTGATCTTGGAAGCCAAGTATGGTTTCCATAAGCAGAGCATGGTAAGGGTGTCTGGCTGAGAGCCAGCAGGAGCAGTCCAAGAAGCATGAAGGGGAGGTGTCCCCAGTGTGAAGCACCATGAAGGATATGGGGCTGGAGACACAGCTAGATCACAGCAATCGGCAGAGCTTCCCTGAAGGCTCTAGACATTTTTCTGAAGGCCATGGATACCAATTTTCAGGAAGTGTCCCAAGAAATGTTCTGTCCTTTTTCTGCAGATCCATGATGATCAAGGTATCAAACCCTAACCTGGGGTCAGCTCCCTGTAAGTCAGTCTGTGGCCCATCCATGGCCAGGTCTCATTCCGGCAAGCTCCTCCTCTGATTGCTCTCCTGGGCCACCCATCAGGCCTTAAGGAAAACAATCTTAATTACCCATCCTTCTAAGTTAGAACCAGAACGATAATTCTATTATTTATCAATTGTACTTGGCTGTGAAGATCCGAAATTTTAAGTAATAATGGTTAAAACAAATTTTATTTTTTATTTTTTTCTCAAATAACTTGAAGTACAGAAATACACTGCCTAGACGACCCCAAGTTACCATCAGAAACACAGGCTCCTTCGAGCTTGCTATTCTGCCATTCTGTTAAGAACCTTAATCCTCGTGGTACCCTCATGCCCTAAGATGGCTGCAATACCACCAGTCTCCCATGTCCACTCCAAGCAGAAGGAAGAGAGGGCAAAAGGAACATGCCAGGTGAATCATCCCTGACTTGAAACAGCTTTCCTAGAAGCCCTACCCTGCAAGAGTCTACACCTCACTGTAGAGAAAGCTGAGAAACATTCTTTTATCTGGGGTTCTGTCTGAGGAAAAGAAGTATGGATAGTGATTAGGCAACTACCAGTTTATTTCACAATAACCAAAGAGAGTGACTTATGCTTATCTTGTTTTGCATAGAAAATGCATTATATGCAGAAAACATACAGTTGGCTCATTTTTATATGCAGAAAACATATAGTTGGCTAATTTTTAAAAATCTATTGATGTCATCTATAATTCACTATTAAGAAATTAGATTTTATGTGCAGAGGTTTAAAAAAAAGTGTTAAACCGAGATAGTAACATTGAATTTTGTTTTCAATTGTTTTGAGGGAGAACATGCAAATCTACCCTGAGTGGGCAGATGTTCTGCATTCTCAGTTCTTGGTCTGTTAGGTACCCCAGCATGAGGGCAGAAATCCCCTCCAAGTTCCAGAGCACAGACGGAGCAAAAGGGAGGGAAATTCCAGGGCATAGAGAAAAGGATGAGACACAGAACCCATGAAAAAGAGGAAGGGAGCTTGGAGCTTAGGGGAGAATTTGATAAGCTTGAAGGTTCGGGGCTGGGAGGTGAAAAGGGAATGAGAAGCAGCCCAGAAAAGGACCAGAAGTGGAAAAGGGCTGGGGAAGCATAACAAGGATAAGAATCCAGAGTACCCAGTGCAGGAGGTCAGGAGAGCAGAGCCTGGGGACAGTGGGAATGAGGGCTGAGAGGCACCACGGTGTGGGTGCCCAGGTTCTGACCTCCCTGTCTGGCAGTATGAGGAGCTTCAGCTGACGGCCGGGAATCACTGTGACAACCTCCGCGACCGCAAGAATGAGATCCTGGAAATAAACAAGTTGATCCAGCGGCTGCAGCAAGACATTGAGAATGTCAAAGCCCAGGTGAGCCCATCACAGGCTGACCCACCATCTGGTCCTGGTTGTACAGGGCAGGCTCATCCTCCCTGGGGGACCTGAGGGGGAGGGAGTAAACTTGCACTGTTTCCCACAAGAGGGAGCGAGCCCTTTGTTCAGAAAAGCTGATCCACAGCAGGATAAGCAGGGTCAGGCAATAGTGAGGCCCCCAACAGAGACCAGGCAGCCTATATTCATCAAGATGAAATAGCAAGAATACTTCACGAGATGGGGGTATAGAAAAGATGTCCTCCACACCCCCTTCCAACCAAAGACTCTAATTCTATGATCCTGAAATTCAAGGTGACGCTGTAGAGTCCATAAAATCAGACCCACCCTTTCCTCCTGGGCTAGTGAAGACAAGGCAGATGCTTAAAATGTATTAACCACAAAGTAATTGCTTGGCATAAGAGGAAACTCTCAGATCTCCTTGAAGTGTCACAGACAGGAGCACTGGCCTCCATCCCCTGGGGGAACCAGACGTCACAATTCTAGGCTGAAACCCACAGCAGACATGAACCTGGCACATAACCATGACTGTAGGAAGAACTCATTCTTCCTTCTGTGTCCCTCCTTCATTCTCACACAGTCACACTCACAACACTTCTGACACCAGATAGTGGGGAAGAGTGTTTCCACACCAACCAGCTCTGCAACACCAGCTGGGTGTTCCACAATTGAACTCACTTCTGACACTACCTACCTGGAGATAGCATCAGATCCCATAGGTTAGGGGCTGCCCCCCAAGTCCCACAAGACTGCCCCCAGTTCAGATGCCAATCACACGTCCAGGCTGTGCTCCTGACCAGGTGGTTGTACATTGGAGGGCTCCATGACCATCCTCCTTGGATTCAATTAATTTGCTGGCGTGGCTCACAAAACTCAGGAAAATAGTTTACTTTTTTGGTTTATTATGGGCTTCCCAGTTGGCACAGTAGTAAAGAATCCATCTGCCAAGGCAGGAGATGCAGGAGATGTGGGTTCAATCCCTGAGTCTTGAAGATACCTTGAAGGAGGAAACGGCAACCCACTCCAGTATTCTTGCCTAGAAAATCCCCATGGATAGAGAAGCCTGGAAGGATACAGTCCATGGGGTCACAAAGAGTCAGATATGACTGAGCACCCATGCACACACTGGTTTATTATAAAAGAATATGATAAGAAATATGAATGAATACCCAGGTGGAAGGGATGCATAAAGTAAAGTGTGTGGGACAGGCACGAAGCTCTCATGCCCACTCCAGGTATGCCATTCTCCCCGTACCTCCACGTGTTCAACAACCTGAAGGCTCTCTGAAGCCTCTACTATTGAGATTTTATGGAGGCTTCCTCACATCGGCATCATCATTTATCACCTCCATTCCCAGCTGCTCTCCCCTCTTAGGAGAATGGTGGGGTGGGCTGAAAATTCCCAGCTTCTAATCAAGGCTTAGTTTTTCTGGTGACCAGCCCCCACCCAGGAGCCCACCTAGAATCACCTTATTTAAACGAAAGACATTGTCAATACTCAGGAAATTCTAAGGGGTTTTGGGACTCTGTATCAGACACAGGGTCAAAGACCAAAGGTTAGGACAAAGGATGCTCTGGTGTGCTCATCACTTAAACTACAAGGTTTGGAGGAGTTCTGTGCCAGGAACTGGGGGAAGAGACCAATATATGTTATTTTCAATTATCCCACAATGACCTTGCTCTCTGTTCTTCTGAAAATCAGCCCAGGGTCCCGGGGCCCCTGTAATACTTTTCTGTGCTTCTCCCCCAGCGCTGCAAGCTGGAGGCTGCAGTGACCCAGGCGGAGCAGCAGGGCGAGGCAGCCCTCAATGATGCCAAGTGCAAGCTGGCGGGGCTGGAGGAGGCCCTGCAGAAGGCCAAGCAGGACATGGCCTGCCTGCTCAAGGAGTACCAGGAGGTGATGAACTCCAAGCTGGGCCTGGACATCGAGATCGCCACCTACAGGCGCCTGCTGGAGGGCGAGGAGCAGAGGTGGGTCAGGGATGTCTGTTCTCCTGCCCTCTGATTGCTGCTACAGCCACTGCCCGCCTCTCAGCCCATCCACAGGAAATCTGAGACAGCATGCAGTCTGCAGCCCCTCCTCACTGGCAGGTCCACTGTGCGGGCAGGGGCATGGGGTGCTGTGTTCTTCTCGTTCTCTGATGCAGGTCTCTCGTGTCTCCTTTCCCTCTCACCTCCAGGCTATGTGAAGGTGTTGGACCCGTGAATATCTGTGAGTACTGAGGACTCTGCAGGGGCTCTGGGATCTTGGGAACGGATCCACCCAAACATAGACCACACTGGCCCTGCCCAAACCTTAGCCTGCCTCCCTCACCCTAAAGGAAAGAGCTCCTGGTGGATGGAGAGTTTCTCCCTTAGGGCTGCCCAGGTCTATGGGAGTCAGGAGCAGGAGCAGACACCCAGCGTGGTCTGCCAGGCACCATCTCGACAAGAGGATGTTTTCCTGGAGAAACAAGACTTGAAGCAGACAAATAGGGAGCTTCCCAGGTGGTGATAGGGATAAAGAACCCGCCTGCCAGGGCAGGAGACGCCTGAGACAGTTTCGATCCCTGGGTCAGGAAGATCCCCTGGGGGAGGGCATGGCAACCTACTCCAGTATTCTTGCCTGGAGAATTCCACGGGCAGAGGAGCCTGGTGGGCTACAGTCCACCGGGGCACAAAGAGTCAGACACGACTGAAGCAACTTAGCATGCATGCACACATGCAGACAAATAGAAAGAGAGGGTAAAGCAGAAGACAGGGCTCTGGGGCAAGAAGAAGGACACGCGGGGACTGCTACGCATTTCATGTGACTGGAATGGGAGACTTGGGCCTCCCCGGTGGCTCAGTGCTAAAGTATCTGCCTGCCAATGCAGGAGACACAAGTGACTCCTCACACAAGGCTCGACCACTGGGTCAGGAAGATCCCCTGGAGAAGGAAATGGCAACCCACTCCAGTACTCTTGCCTGGAAAACCCCATGGACAGGGGAGCCTAGCAGGCTATAGTCAAGGGGTTACAGAAGAGTTGGACACGACTGAGCAACTAAACAACAATAGGAGACTTGGAAGTTGGTAACTGGGATGGGGGTGTCCTTAGACATGATGACAGCAGGTGCGGGGCCAGTGAGGGTGCGGGGCCAGTGGGGGCACAGGGCTTGGCCTGGCAGGGCCCTCAACATCCCTTCCTGTCCCCACAGCTGTGAGCAGCTCCAAAGGTGCCATCCTCTACGAGCCATGTGTGGTCAGCACACCTGTGTACTGTCCAGGGAGCACCGGTGTCCTCAAGAGCAGTGGGGGCTGCGGCATTGTGGGCACTAGTGAAATCTACATCCCCTGTGAGCCCCAGGGGCTCCTCGTCTGTGGGAGCAGGCGGAGCTCCGGTGTGAAGCTAGGGGCTGGGGGCAGCGCCTCCTGCCACAAGTGTTAGTATAGCCCCAGAGGCTAGTAGCCCAGGGGACAGGGCACAAGCTCCAGGCTGGGATGTTGTCCCCCACAACCAGAGTTCAAGACAAAGCTGTTCCATGATCCCACCTTTCTCTACTGATCGAAGATTCCCCTTGGGTTTTCTCTGGGAGCTGCCCCTCAGGTATCTTCAAGAGTCTCTTTTCACTTAGCTGCGTGCAGACCCTGAGCGAGGCCCTCGGGTGAGGGTAAGGTACAAAGGAAGAAAACACACCTCCCGTCTCCCTGGACTGCTGACAGTCAGGCTCTAGTGTGACCAGGAAAATGGCAATGGCCCCCTAACACTTCTCTCCCCCAGGAGGTCAAAGGGGCACATCACAGTTCTGCTTTGTGGATCACCCCATGGAACTGGCCGCATGAGAAAAGTTAACTCCTTCTAGCTCCCACCTAATACATGCATTATTGCAAATACCAAAAGGAGACACCCCAAAATCCCATCCCAAATTCCCAAGCCAAATGCCAGGATTTCAGAATCACTGGGAATATGTCAATGCTGCTCTCAGCACACAGAATCAGGAGATGGTCTTTGGGCAATAGATTTACCAGCTCAGCTGTGTTGAACTGGCACTATAAAAATACATCTCTTTCCTGAGCTGATATTGGCAGCTGATGGCAAAGAAATGCCTAAAACAAAGGGACAATCAAGAGTTGACATTATTCGTTCCAGGGAATCAGTCATGCCCGCACCTCTTGTACATAGCCACCCCCTGCCAGCTCCCTCTCCCTTGAGTTCCTCTTGCTTTGGGTCTGATGTGAGCATGTTTTCCTGGCTACAGTGCTAAGGCGCTGCCTCAGCAGGTTTGGAGGCTCTGCCTCAGGGGCTGTGAGGGAGGAGAAGGTGCTGAACTGGCCTCACCTCCCCAGAGCACACCCCCTCCCAGTAGTGCTGCCTCCTGCCCACCCAGGGATCCACGTTTCTTCCATGAGCCTCTGGGCTTGTCTATTCCCAATAAACTGTTCCCAGGCTACAGGAATCAGGACTGTTCACCCTGCTCTGAGGACAATGAGGTTGAAGTGAAACCGATGAACAGCTTTGGGGGCCTGGGGGCCAGTTGAGAGCATTGGGAGTGGAAACAGAGGTTATTATACAAATGGGAAAACTACATGTGAATGATGGGCAAGTGGCCTGTGGAGTAAGTGTGGAGCCATACAAATTACACTTAAAGCCTGCACATCATACCACAAGAGTTTAGAAGTCACTTGCCATGTTAAAAACCATGGTCTGATTCCCCACAGGCCTCCTCACCACATGGTCCCCTGCATACGTCCTAGAGAAAGCCCATGGGGCCCTTATATCATGTCTGTACTCAGCAGCCTCCAGGGCTGGACTCTGCCTCCACAACCTGGACTACGTGTACCACATCCACCTTCGATGCAGGACAGAGTCAGGCCTGGGGCTGACAGGGAAGCTGGGTAGCAGCCTGGCCAGGGAGGGGCATCCTCGAGGAGCCTCTCCCTCTCCACAGCCCCAAGGCCTGGAGCTGAGACTTGGTGGCAGCAGTTCCTCCCTCAGAGGGGCCCTGATACCCTCCATGTTGCTTCACGGACCCCTGTAACAATCCCCCCACCATAGATGCCCCCCTGTGCTCCCGTGTCCTGAGCACTCCCTTACCGCACAGCCCTGCCTCACAGGGCAGCTCTTCTGCGCCAAGCCCTGCATTAGGAGCTGGTGAAAGAGAGGTGACTATACACCCTCGGAACCCTGGAGGGACTCGGCCTCAGAGAGGAGTCATAAGTAGTGACAGCCAGAGAGGACAGAAGTGACAAGAAAAAGCAACTGATGATTATGCTGGGCAGGGGTGTCAGAGAGAGGTTCACAGAGAAGACTGCAAGGACAGGGTTTGAAGAGACAAGGGTTACTGATTTATGGGCATCTTATTCCAAAGGACCCATCCACTCAGTTTTCATTCACTCAATGTATTTATCAAGCACCTGCTGTGGGTCAGGCCACCCAGCAACTGGTGTCATAGTGGTGAACCAGGCAGCCCCATTAGGGACAGAAGATGTGGCACCTACCTGTAGGGGCAGAAGACATGGTACCTAGAGCCCACAGTAGGGACTGTAAACTATGGAAAACAGTCTGGCGATTCCTCAAAATGTTAAACGTTAGAGTAACCACGTGACCCAGCAATTCCACGCCTAGGTAGATACCCAAGAGAAATGAAAGCACATACAGGACAGATGTATGGACACTAAGGGAGGAGAGGGGAGGCAGGACGGACTGGGACACCGGGACTGACATCACACGCTACTGATATCATGTATAAAACGGATAACTAAGGAGAACCTGCTGTATACAAGGAACTCCAGTCAGTGCTCTGTGGTCACCTAAATGAGAACAAAATTTTAAAAAGAGGAGATATATGTACACATTAGCTGATTTCTTTGTTGTACAGTAGAAACTAACACGACACTGCAAAGCAACTATACGCCAATAAAAATTTAAAAACAAAAAAAAACATGTCCACATAAAAACTCATCCATGAATGTTCCACAGCAGCCCTATTCACAATCCCCAAGAGGTGAAACAACCTGAATGCCCAGCAATGGACTAATGGGTGATCAAAATTTGATCTATCCATACAATGGAATATTATTTGGCCATAAAAAGGAGTGAAGTACTAATGTGTGCTACAACGTGGATGAACCTCGGAAACATAAGGTAGATAAAGAAATCAGACACAGAAACCAGATAGTCTGATTCCGTTCATACGAAATTCCAGATTAGGAAAACCTATAGAGACAGAAGGCAGATTAGTGGTTGCCTAGGCCTGGAGGAAGGAGAGGATGGGGTAAGGGTGATGAAAATATTCTAAAGGTTTCTTTGGAGGTGATGAAAATATTCTAAAATGGACTATAGTGTTGGTTGCACTTATCTGGGAATATACTAAAACCACTGACGTGTACATTTTAAATGAGTGAATTATATGATCCATGAATTATATCTTTAAAAAACTGTCTTTCAAAAATGGGGCCCTGGCTCCAATCCAGGCCTCTGGGACTTACAGCCTACCTGAGGATACAGACTTAGACATGAAATTATAGATGTCAGGCTTGTTGTGAAAGAGGACAGAACTGAGGCTCCCACCCTAGTCACAGGCCTCGGGTAGGTCGCATGAGGAGGGGCAGCTAAGCTGGACCCCAAAAGCCAGCAAGACTGAGAGGAGGCAAGGAAGCCCGTGGCGGCAGGGTCGGGGGGTGAGGTTCAAGGCTGAGGGATCAGCAACCCTGAGTCAGGGCACACGCAGAGTCAGACAGGCGAGAGCCGGGGACTTCAGGGACGCACATCCACACCCAGGGAAAGAGAAGATGGGACAACAAGGGCCTTACGGCTTCCATTCCCACTTGAAGCCCTGCCACCCTGGACCTGCCCTAGAGCCAGTAAGCTGCTTGCTGATTAAAAACCCAAAGCTCTGAAAACTACAGAGACAATCCAGCCTGGAGTCAGCAAAAACAGAGATGACAACAGGCCACCTCTGTCCCGAAGATGACTATCCAGGGCCCAGGAAACACCCCAGTGGGGTAAAGGAGAAAGGAAGATCCCTCCACCTTCACAGAGAGGTGGGCTCCGGCCCGGTGACCATCCCTGCGGGAATTCCCATCCCAGGGTGGCCCTGTCCTGGATGTAAGCTAGAGGCGCCAGCATGCCCCTTCAGAGCATCCCCCAGGACAGCCCCCTCAGCGCTGCGCAGTTGCGCCCTCACTCTCCTCTTCTCCCCAGAAAGGAGGTGACGCCAGGCAGGCGGGATGAAAGTGCCTCCTGCTGGTGCTCCAGAATTTCATTCCATCAGCTGGGCAAACACCTCCCGAGCTTCTCCCAGGACCTGCCCTGCGCCAGGTGCAGGGATACAGGGAGGATTAGGCCCCCGCCCTACCCCCCGGAGGAAGGGAGAGATGTCTGCTGAAGCCAGAGCCTCCCTGCATTCCACTCCGTCTCCGGAGTTCAAATCGCAGCCCTTCCCAGAGCACCCCCGCAAGGACAGGTGGCGAACAGCCCAAAGAGGCCTGGGTGGAGGTTCTGGAATGAGGTTCCTTGTTTTTGTTTCTGTCTCCCCAGAATGTCTCCCATTTTCTTGTTCCTCTTACCCGCGGGAGACCCTTCCTTGCCCCACTGCCCTCTCCCTCAGTTGTGCTCTGCCCCACACTCTGGGTCCCCTGGGACCCCTTCCTCATCCTGGTCCCATCAGGGGTTCCAGGGAGACTCACTACTGCCACTCTCCTCCTGGAGCTTGAATTGGGGGAAATGGCCACAGAAATGGAGCTGTAAGTGGAGGAGGGGACCTAGGATCACTGTGTCTGGTAGAAGGAAGAGGGTTGCACCCAGCTGGCTGGCATCCCCACACCTAGCTCGATGCCAGGCTCACATCAGCACCCAGTGAAGGGTTTTTGATGTGAACTGACTTGCATGCCTATGAAGAGCATCATTTCGCCCTGAAACTGTGTGGGCAAGTGAGGAATTTGGGCTAAACCTGAAAAAAAGAGAAAAGCCATGCTGCTTGAAAGGGTGGGGATGGGCTCAAGTAAGAGGGGTGCTTTGTCTCTCCTGAGAGGTGTTTAGATTCTATCTCAGCATCATTAACCTGACAGGACAGAGGGCTAGAGGGCCTCGGCTCCTTCCCATCACCCCCTCCTTCTTCAGGGAGATTCCTGAGTCTCCCTTCCCACTGGGGCAGGTCTCAGCATGAACACATCCCAGTGAGTGCCTCTCTCCAGTGCAGACTTGTCCCCAGGCAGAATGGAAACACTCTGAAGGAGGCGGTGGCTTTAGAAAGTCGTCTCATCCTCTGGGATTTCCCTGTCACCCTCCTCCCCACCCACAGGCATGCACACACACACAGAGCAGCCAAGGTTCCCAGGCTCTGCCCAGCCAACCAGCATGGCCCCCTCCCTCATCAGCAGTTCCCCCTCCTCCCAGGGCAATTAGCATCAAGATGAGCCAGCAATCTATCTACACTAGCTCAGCCAGCAGATCTCAGGATTACATCCAGACCAACTCTCAACAGGAAGAAGAAACTGTCAGAGCAGCAAAAGCCCCAGCCCAGAGTTTCCAGGGCTACTCCTCCCCTCTCCCCACCTGCTACCCTTTAAAAATGGCTGAGGACTGTATTTTGCATCGTCTGGTGAAATAATACCTCAGAACTATAAACTGCTAATGGTGACAGCTCATCTCACAACAGGGGTCATGCATGACTGGTCTCAATTACCCCCATCCCGCCCCAGCTGTTAGGGTTGAAGGAAGCTGAGACACGGGTCAGCCCCAGTAATGACTGGTGGGGTAATGATGCCATAACCACTGGAGCAGGAATGAGGTGGGGTTCTGGACCACACCAGGAATGACAGCTTACAGGTGAAGGGAGGCAAAAAAGGGGGAAAGAGGCAGAGATGAAAAGAAGGGGATGAAGAGAGGAGAGAAATGGATAACCACACGAGGCTCCACACAACGTACACCCCGCCCAAACATTTCCACATGTGTCCTTCACATACTATGCAGTAGGTATAATTCCATGTTACAGATGAGGAAACTGAGGCTAGAGAGGTTAGAAAATTTCCCCAGGTCATTTATGTACCAAGGAGGGCGAGTGTTTGCACAGTGATAATAAAATTTTACCCCCTGTCCTGTCTCCCTTTTCCTCCTGCTTTTAATCTTTCCAGTGTCTCCATTCATTCAGCAAAAACACACATCCTGCCTACCACCTGCCTCCACTCTCCTAAGGAGGGATGAAGAGGAGAAACACACACACACACACACACACACACACACACACACGGGTGCCTGCCTCCTGGAGCTTACATTACAGCCTGGGATGATGATGTTAAACAGCAAATCCATGCAGGCAAGGACCTCAGATGGTGAGAACTCCTAAGGAGAGGAGGAAGCAGGGAGAGGAGATGGAGAGTACGTGGAGGAGGGGAATTTAAAGAGAAGGGACCTATGAGCAAAGACCTGGAAGAGTTGAGGGACCCAGCCATGCGGCCATTTGAGGAAAAAAGATTTCCCAGCACAAATGAAAAACAGTAAATGCGAAAAGTGTCTGAGCAGGAGCTTTCCTACCTGTCTGATGGACATACAGGCAGACAGAGTGGCTGGAGCAGAGTGAGCAAAGGACAGACAGACGGAAGGGAGGTCAATGAAAGAGGAGGGCAGACTATGTAGAGTCCTGTATGGCATTTACTCTGGATGTTTGAACTTAGAAATGGCATGATCGGACATGTTTTGTTTCTAAAGGACCACTCTGAACATGGTATTAAGGAAAGACAGAGGGGGCAGAGGAGGAAGCAGGATGACTGGCTGGAAGGATACTTCAATAGACCCTGTGAGGAGTGGTGAACTTGGACCAATACGGGAGCAATGGTGTGGTGAGCAGCAGTAAGGCTCCAGGTATATTTTGAAGGTAGGACTTGTCAATGGGCTGAATGTGGGATATGGAAAAAGTGGATGAACAAAGGATGGCCCCCAAGTTTTTTGCCTGAGCCAGTACAGAGATAGCAAGCCTGGCAAGTAGAATGAATTTCACAGGAACAAGCAATCGGGAGAACAGTTTTGGACAGATTAAATTTGAGATACATAGTTGATAACCAAATAGAGATGTTGATCCAAATACGTGCATGGGGGCACAGAAGGGACATTCAAAGGGATGTTCAGGATAGAGATACACCTTGGCAGCCATCAGCAGACAGATAGTATTTAAAGTCATGAGGCTGTATGATGTCACATAGGGGACAAGTGTAAAGACATGAACAGGTACAAGAGCTGAGCCCAAGGATGCTGTGATGTGTGCAGATCAGGGATATGAGGCTAAACTGGTCAAGAAAAATGAAAAGAAGCAGTCAATAATATGTAAAGAAAATCAAGAGAATGGGTGTCTGGAAACCAAAAAAGGAAATTATTTCAAGGAAAGAGAATGATCAACTATGTCAAATTCTGCTAAATTAAATAATAGCCGAGAATGGACCACTGAATTTAGCAACATGGAGGTTGCTGGCTATCTTCACAAGAACTACTGTGTTATTATTATTTTCTACTTCTCCCTTTGAGACATGCACCTGATACCTGGATCTATGGAGTACAGTGGTAATCTAGAAACAGACGGAAACATCTTCAACTTGATAAAAAATTTATATATGCAGAAAACCTACAACTAACATTGTACTTAACTGTGAGAAACTTGAAGCTTTTCCACCAAAAATCAGGAATAAGGCAAAGATGCCCTCTCTCACCACTGCTTTTCAACATCATACTGGGTATCCTAGCTAATACAGTAAGACAAGAAAAAGAAATAAAAGGTATAGAGACCAGAAGGAAGGAAATAGTGAAGACCTGAGATGGATGACTCTAGTCAAAAGCTCATATTCCCTTCCAAAGTATGGATAGAATCCTGAGTAAGCATCCAAGCAAGCACAAGTTCCCTCAGACCCAGACAAGCAGGACAAATCATGCCACTTTCTAGAACAGAAAAGGTCAACATTTGTCTCTCCATCTATAATGCAAGGAATCCACATAGGTACTACTACAGATATCCCTAATGTGTATTTTAGGGGTTCAAAATCATGTGGTTAACTTTCCACACAGATACATGGCCAAATCATCGGCATGTTTTGGCCTCAAATTATGTCACAAAACTATTGGTTGGTGGAAGTCTTCAAGATAATCTCCCCACACCAGCAGGAATACAGAAACCATCTTTTTTATCTCTATACCTCCGCACCAAGCACATTACCTGAGATAGAGTATTTGGTAATTGCTGAATGAATGAATGAATGTCCTTTGAGAGTCTCAAATCAGACATGTATTACATTAACCCAGATGAGCTTCACTGATGATTCAATTCTTATGTGAACAGTCAAATCAGATTACAGAAGATAGATGAAACACTGCAAAAGGGTTTTGGACTGCTTAATCCATCTACAGGATGCAGTAAACTGTATTCTCACCATATCATTTCTTACTCAGAGCTATGAAGACCCTGCCTCTCTTCTATACACTCCTCATCTATTTAGGGGTTATCTGTGTAGCTGCATTCCTTGCAAGCCTCTTGCTGGAGCTGTTACCAGTCTAACTTTCTGGTGGTTAGCCGCACTTGCAATGGAAAGTCTATTGGATTTAAGACCAAAGAAAATTAATGTCCCCATAATGGCAATTATGGTGGACCTGCGGGAAAAATAGGACAATAATGTTTATGTGTTTATGTGTTTTTAATGTTTATAGGTTTGACGTTATGGCTCTGATTCTGAGGGGAATAGGTGTGTCTGAGATTAGTTCACTGTGAAGGAGGTTACAGGCATAGAGAGTTTCTGCTAACTACCCAAGCTCATAAATGCTTCCAAATGGCTTTTTTCACTTTTATGGGACCAATCCTCAGATCCCCACACACATAAAAGGGGTGAGAGGGATCCACTAGCCCCAGAGGACTCTCAGCTCCAGCTCTCCCCGCTCTGCAGTTGCTGCTCTGCTCTTGCCCAGGACACCATCATGTCTTGCCGCTCCTACAGAGTCAGCTCTGGTCGCTGTGTGGGCAACTTCAGCTCTTGCTCAGCAGTGACACCTCAGAACCTGAACCGCTTCCGGGCCAGCTCTGTCTCCTGCAGGAGTGGGCCCAGCTTCCGGGGTCTTAGCAGCTTTGGCAGTCGGAGCGTCATCAGCTTTGGATCATGCTCACCCCGGATAGCAGCTGTGTGCCCTCGACCCAGCTGCTATGGAGTTGGCTTCGGTGATGGGAGTGGTGCTGGTCTAGGGTTTGGGGTCGGCAGTTGTGTTGGCCTGGGGTTTGGAGCCAGAAGTGGTCTTGGCTATGGCTTCTGCAACCCTGGCTTTGGCTACCGAGTTGGAGGAATTGGAGGGCCAGCAGCCCCATCCATCACAGCAGTGACTGTTAACCAGAGCCTCCTGACCCCGCTCAACCTGGAGATTGACCCCAATGCCCAGAGAGTGAAGAGGGATGAGAAGGAGCAAATCAAGACCCTCAACAACAAATTTGCCTCCTTCATTGACAAGGTACTTGAGACAGCTCAGCCTCTGGGTCTGGGATGATGAGAGCTAAATGCACTGGGGTTACTTTCCCTCAGGAAGAACTGCTCTAGACCCAGGACACAGATCTTGACCCCACATCCTTTGGGATCAACCAAAGGTATGCAGTACGATTTCTGGGTCACTCTGCTGCAGAGCAAGGATGAGCCTGAGGAAGCACTACATGGAGGGAGAGATTGACGGTGGTGGTGGAACATCCAGCCACTGACTAGATGCCTAAAGGGATCTGAACAACCTAGTCATTCAGAAATATCTTCCAAACAGGTTAGAAACACGAACACCTCCGCCAGGTGTTGGCTGGGACAGGTTTAAAAGATTTTGTCCTTTGATATCCTCATGCTCTCTTTGAAGTTTTCATGGTTTCTGAGGATGAGTGGCCACACCTGTTCAGGCTTAAAGAAATGGAGAATGGAGTTGAGTAATTTGTACAAAATTTATACAAAACAAGGAATTCATACCCCTCCCCCTAAGAGGGATATCCAGATTCAGCCAAGTCGCCTAGATTGAGTAGGGAATGATCACTAGTGGTCACTGATCTTCAGGTTGATGAGAGGAACAAAGAGGTGGAACTGACATCCCAGAAGCGGGGATTTATGTCTCCATGAAGTGGGGATTCTCTGATTGTGCCTGAGATTGTAAACTTACCTCTGTGAGCTTCATTTCATGTGAAATGAGGGGTTGGAGTAAATGGTCTCTGCATTCTCCTCCAGCTCTGTAAGTCTCAGCTGATGGAATATTTAGGGTGATGGGTATGACCTACGACCTGAGAGTTCCCACCTCCTAAAGCCACATCCCAGCCCAAATATACTTTACTCTGTTCTTCATTCCCTGCCAGAGATAACTGACATTGGTTTTCAGATGTAGGCCAACTCGGCTCAGGTAGAATCGATTTCTGAATTCCCAGTGAGCTGGCCCTCCCCTCTCTGAGTGTTAAAGGGGAAATGGTTGAAGATTTTGGTTTCAAAGCTTCTGTTTGTAGCTCAGCCTGGTGTGAGGAGGAGTCCCAGACCTGCTCTGCCAGATGCTTCTGAGTTTGAAGGACTGAAAGTCAAACAAAAAAGGGAACAATGGTCACCACGAGGTTGTCACCTCTGACCATATGAGCAACTAGTCCATACATAGGTGATCATATTGAGCACTCAATTGCCATGTCCTTGCCTCTGTGGATTTAGGTGCGGTTCCTGGAACAGCAGAATAAGCTCCTAGAGACAAAGTGGAACTTCCTCCAAGAGCAGAAATGTGCCAAGAGCAACCTGGAGCCCCTCTTCGAGAACTACATCACCAACCTACGCAGGCAGCTGGATGTAGTGAACAGTGATCAGGCCCGGTTGGAGGCTGAGAGGAACCACATGCAGGATGTCCTGGAGGGTTTCAAGAAGAAGTGAGTGGCATCTGGACCATATGGACCAAAGACAGGCATAGGGCTGGTCCCCAGTGCAGCAGCCAAGCTCAGATTGGAGCCCCTGGAAGGATCAGAGTTGAATGCTGGTTTCAATTCCCAGCCTGGAGACAGGAGCAGGGCAGTGATATGTACGGGAGGGTGAGGCCCCTTCGGGTCCTGAGGAATAAAGAGACCTGGGATTGGGCACAGTCTGTCCCTAATCCTGCCTGTGCACATGGGTGAGTTGACCCCAGAAAAAGGAAACCCCTGGTTCTGTAAACAGTGCCCAGGTCCAGCCACAAGCAGGATGCTACTTCCTCTAAGGTCAAGTGCAGTGACCCTAAGGCATTTCCAGCAGAGAACCACAGCCAAGGTTCAGATTTTCAGATCCCACACCCAATTTGAGAAAGTAAAAGGGATTTGGAGAAACCAAAGTCTAAAAGGTCTTAAAGATGGGGCAGAGTGGAGAACATGAGGATGGAAACAGGGAGCCAGGCTCCTGGCTGGGGCAAGAGAGGTCATAAAAGGTGATAACTGGGGAGCTGGGAGTAATCAGCTCTGGGTTCAGGGGGAGAACGCACCCTCTTCATCTTTACCACTCAGGTATGAAGAGGAAGTGGGTCTTCGGGCCAGTGCTGAGAATGAGTTCGTGGCTCTGAAGAAGGTAAGGAGAATAACAGGTACAGGCAGACTTTCCCTCCAGACAGACAAATGTTTTCCACATCCCAGGATGCTGCCCGGGCAGCCCTGTGACTACTCACACACAGTGGACCCCCGAAGGCCACAACTGCTTCCCTTCGAAGTTCTGATTTGGTCTCCAATGACTTAAGGTCTTCATGAGAAGAGAGGTTTGAAGAGATGACATTTTAGGAGTCTTGGATTATCCAGATTCTTCTTGCCTCTAAATAAGCATCGAGAAAGGTCCAGCATCCCTGGGGGTTTGACGTTGCCCAAGGGAGAACAAGAGTCATTAAGCTGTATTTCCACCCCATGACTCTCCCACCTCTCCCACTTGGCCTGCCCCTGTGGAGATTAGTCTGATCTTCCCAGCCATCTCCAGACCCTGCCAAGGTGGGGAGGTTAAACAGTACACAGATAATGAGCATTTTATTCTTCTCTCTTTGATGCAGGATGTGGATACAGCGTTCTTAAGCAAGGCTGATCTAGAGGCCAATGTGGATACCCTAATTCAGGAAATCGACTTCCTGAAAACCCTGTATGAGGCGGTAAGGGCTCATCCCCTCTGAGCCATCCAAGGAGATCATTGTGTGGCCTGGACTCCCTGGGGGATTCATTGGACTAGTGTATTTTCTAATATTTGGTATCATACATCTTTCTTCCCATCAAATCTATATTCTGTAAATGCTGATAAATATACAAGTGGAGAAGGTAAGGGGAGCCTGACTCAGGTCTATGAATCAACTCCTTCTTGGCCAATCTACTGATGGCCAGGAAAGGTTTGGGTCTAGGAATGTCACTTCTATCTCCTGATGAGAAGACTGGAAAACTGACTTGCTGGGACATGTAAGATGTGTTACCTAATTAGTCAAATGAACTAGCTATCTTTTGCTTCATAAGGTCTTTTTGGTCTGGGATAGACCTAATTTCAGAACTGAATGTCTGGCTCTGAGTAGAAAGGCTGAAGAAATCTCCCTTTGAGGCCATTGCCTTGCAGACCAGTTCTCAGCCCTCGCCCATCCCCACTGCCAAGTCTCTTAAGGACCTGGGATACAGGAACTCCTGGATCACCATGTTCTAAAACGTCGTCAGCTCTCAATGATCCACGACTGGCACAGTCACTGTGTGGCTAAACCAAAGAAATGTTTAAGCTTTATCATGGTTCTTACTCCCCTCCACAAATCCTTAGCGCCCCCCGCCCAGTTTTACTAGTCACCTAAACAAGTTAGGGTGTTGAAGGGATGTCTCCTAGTATACAACAAGGGTTTAAAGTCAAGCTGAAATGGTTTGGGGTCACCTCCTCTTCTTTGCCCTCAGTTTGCATGATCTGCTCTGTTGCTTTGCCCTGAAGAAATAAGCAATGCTCTGTCTCCTGACTCTAAGTTCTGGGGACCCTGTGACAAAGCCCCGGCCATTGCTGGGACCCATTGATGGGAGTCAGTCCATCTGTCTCACTTATCTTCCAACACAGGAAATCCAGTTACTACAGTCACACATCTCAGAGACATCAGTCATTGTGAAGATGGACAACAGCCGGGACTTGAATGTTGACGGGATCATCGCCGATATCAAAGCCCAGTATGAAGAGATCGCAAGACGCAGTCGAGCTGATGCGGAGGCCTGGTACCAGACCAAGGTGGGCAGGAGGGTGATGGGGAAGGGGTGCAGGCAGCCCTGGGATGACAAAGATGACAAAGTGGGTTGTGATCTTGACCCAATCTTCGAATCATCCCTTTCTCCCACCAACCCCTAGTACGAGGAGATGCGAGTGACAGCTGGCCAGCACTGTGACAACCTGCGCAACACTCGGGATGAGATGAATGAGCTGAACCGGCTGATCCAGAGGCTGAAGGCAGAGATCGAGCATGCCAAGGCTCAGGTGGGCAAAGGAAAAAGAAAGCCCCATAAGGAACACAGGCAGAGCCCCAAGCTTTGGGGAGCCCAAGGTGGATGACGTGGGGGAGGCAACTGGGACCCAGAAACAGAGGGATGGGAAGAATTAGTCCCAGAAGACTTCCTGGAGAAGGAAAATGTGGAAGGAAAGGAGAGACTCTTAATCTCCGAAAATGTACAAGGAAAGTTCTTGGGCTCACTTAAAGGGGCAGGCAAGCAAAAAGAATGGCTTTATTCTCTGGACCTCCTGGGTCTTAAGAGCAACAGAAATCAGTAAGTGCAAAATCAGTGAGGATGAAAATGGCAGAAAAGCAATGTTCCACTCCCTGGCGACATCAAACTACAGGATGACAAGCCCCTCCATGGGCTCCGTTCCTGGCTTGGCACCAGGCTGTGTCCCCACAGACAGGGGCAGTGTTTCTAGCCCAACCTGAGGATCCCCTAGTTCCTGCCAGAGCCCATCTTCAAACTGCCCTCCCCGCAGCGCTGCAAGCTGGAGGCCGCCGTGGCTGAGGCCGAGCAGCAGGGAGAAGCTGCCCTCAATGATGCCAAATGCAAGCTGGCGGAACTGGAGGGTGCGCTGCAGCAAGCCAAGCAAGATATGGCACGGCAGCTGAAGGAGTACCAGGAGCTCATGAATGTCAAGCTGGCCCTGGACATCGAGATTGCTACCTACAGGCGCCTGCTGGAAGGCGAGGAGATCCGGTGAGTGCTTTCAGTGCAGCAACTGGAGTGAGGTCAGACTTCTAGCTTCTAGAAAGTCTAAGTGGGGGAAGGAACCAGGAACAATTTTTCCTACAAACCTCATTGGATTGCCCTTGGCAGGGGTTTAGAAGATGCCTCTAGTTCTTGTGCCTCTAAGTGCAAGCTTGTAGACAGACTGCATCAAATCATAGAGAGTTCTGCTTGATTGGTTAGCTTGTTTAAAAAAAGAAAAAGAAGACATTCTCTCAAATATTTTGCTTCAATAGTTGTGGAGGGTTTAGGGACATGTGAGTTTTAAAAACTCCCCAGATGCTTATGCAGACATGGGTGAGAACCACTGTCCACACAGCCAAAAAAGCCCTCTCATAGCAGGGAGGTTTTCAGAGAACAACATGGTTGTGAACTGACTTGCTTCTTTCTCTTTTCAGGATCTGTGAAGGTGTTGGACCAGTAGACATAGGTAAGACCCTTCAGTCTCTTCTTCTTCACACATGTCTCTCCTAGAACCCTTCAAATTTCCTTTAAACTCAAGCCCACATTGTGGTCAGGAGCCCATGGCTGGACTGGCCATGACAGCCAGAGGAGCAGGGATCATCTGGCCCTTGGACTGAGAACATCCTTAGCTGACTTAGGTATTAAGACATGCCCAGCGCCTGCCTCCCCAGAGCTAAGCAATCAGTCACCAATTGGGGTTGAGCTAAGTAAAGCTTAATCAGACTAGAGACCTGGGTCATGGAGGTGTGTCCAGTGGAGACTAGAGGGCTAGAGAGCACAGCCATTTAGTGAGTCAGGAGGAACTGAAAACAGGCCCTCTTTAGGGGTGGGCAATGTGGAGATTTCCAAGGGGCAAGATGTAACTGGAAGAAGCCCTGTGGCTTTATTATGGAGGCTACTGGATAATTCAGCTCACCAGCACCCTCACACAACCCAACCAGACTTTGGCCATATATAAATAACAGTGGACTTACCGCTGTATGCCAACACCTGGGGAACTGGCTGAACTCTTCCATTTTAGTCCAAATGTTCCATTTTAGTCACTTTAGTGACTCCACTAAAGTCAAAGTCCATTTGGACTTTAGTGAAGTCACAACCTTTGAGTCACCCAGGCAAAAGGACGGAAAAGTGGGTATTGACTACGTAGATAGTAGGAACCCCTGGGGCCCAGGCCACTTCTGTCTGTCCTCTCCGAGCGTGGAGGGTGAGGCAGCCTCTCTGAGGGTTTCTTCCTTCTGCAGCGGTGAGTAGCTCCCGGGGCGGCCTGGTGTGCGGGCCCGAGTCCCTGTACAGCAGCTCCAGCCTCTGCCGTGGCGGGGTCATCATCTCCGGAAGCGGCAGCAGCAGCAACATCCGGTCCAGCGGCTTCTGCAGCTCCAGCGTGGGCGGGGCCCGGGTCGTGGGCGGTGGGGACCTGCTGGGCGCTGGCTCCCGAGGGGGCTCGGTGCTGGTGGGCGAAGTCTGCGCTCCCAGCGTCCCCTGCCCACTGCCCACCGAGGGCGGCTTCAGCAGCTGCAGTGGCGGCCGTAGCAGCCGCAGTTCCACAGTCCGCTTCGTGTCCACCACCACCTCCCACCGGACCAAGCACTGAGAGCAAGTGCTGGCCAGCCACCGCTCTCAGAAGAACCATCTCCACGCCTTCTGCTTCTGTCCCCAGGGTGCCCTGAGTCAGGCTGGAGGGTGCTCTAGGTACCCCTCCTGCGGGGAAGCCACGGGCTGCTCTGCCTGGTCTCTGTCCTTTGGGGGGATTTTTTACACCCCTTAGATGCTCCATCCACAGGCCCCAAAGGACTGGCTTTCTCCCTGACTCCCAGTTTCCTAACTTTGGGTCACTCCTCACCACCCAGCCCAACAGCCTAAAGAAAGTACAAAAACCAGTATGTTGGGGGAGAAATGGACCAGTTCAATGCCAGAAAGAATGTGCCTGGGCACCATCACCATCCTAACTTTGGATTAACTTCAAGAATGGAGAGCTGGCTGTCCACAGACCAGGGGTCCTCAGCCCACCAGCCTCTGCTTCCCTCTCCTAACTTTCCCTGGCAGAAGGTTCTTTTCTCCTCTTCCTGACCCAGAAGGAGCCACAATCTTCAGTGGCCCAAGGGATCCCTGAGTCCCCAGAGATGGTTCTTCTCCAAGTGGCATCGGTCCTGACTGCTGCTCTTCCTGGGGTGTTGGTTTAACTCCAGCATGCGAGTCCACGAGGTGGATGGGTACTGGTGGAGAGGCGGGCCCTGCAACACTCCATGCCCCTGCTGGTGTTGTGAGGGAAGTCCAGCCTTCCACTGCAAGAGGGTTTATGTCTGCAAGCTCCAAGGAGGCCTGGGCTGGGGTGGGTGCCTGTTTGTACTACTCTTTGTGTTGCTGGAATTTCAATAAACTTGCAAGCTAACATGTCTAGGACTCTGGCCTCTCTTTACCAGTCATGCTGGGGGTGGGGGATCTTGCCTCCTAGATTCCACTAGCTCAATCCCTTGGGGACTTGCTAAGGGCAGAGACTGGTGTCCTGGGACAGAGGATGTACTAAGAAAAGAGCCCTCAGGCCCCTCCCTGGAGGGGCACATAGTTCAGCAAGGGAGATGAGACATACAGCAAAAGCTCTGAAAAAGAATGCCAAGCAGCCCACTTCTCTCCATGTGTTGCCCTCCACCCTCCTTCCACCAAGGCAAACCCTTCCATTTGTTTCCCAGGTCCCACCCACCCCCAGTTCCTCTGGGATCATTGTAGGGGCCAAGAGACCCAGCCATGTGGTTAGAGGGTTGAAACTTTCAATCCACCCTCCCTGACCTCCAGGAAGGGGAGCGGGGTTGGAGGTTGAATCAATCAATCATGATTTATGTAATGAAGCCTCCATAAAAACTCCAAAAGGACTAGGGGTTCCAAGAGTTTCCAGGTTGGTGAATATGTGGAGATATGGAGGGGGGGTGTGCCTGGTGAGACCATGGAAGCCCCCAGCCCCTTTCCCCACACCTTGCCCTATACATCTCTCCCATCTGACCTTGAGTTTTATCTTTCCGTAATAAACTGGCAATCTATTACGTAAAATGTTTCTCTGAGCTCTGTGAGCCACTCTAGCAAAGTAATCAAACCCAAGGAGAGGTTTTGAAACTTTCAATCTATAACCAGTTGATCAGAAGTCTGGATGATAACCTGGGTTTGCAACTAGCATCTAAAGCAGAGTTGGGGTGGGCAGTCTTGTAGGACTGAACCCTTGACCTGTGGAATCTGATGCTGTCTCCAGGTCGACAGTGTCAGAATTGAGTTGAATTGTAGGACACCCAGCTGCTCACTGGTACAAGAAACCCCATGTGCCTGTGTGTGTGTGCACACACACACGCACACACATTGGAACTGTGACCAGAACTCTTAGTGTGTGTCTTGTGCAACAGCAGAGGATCCCACACCATAGTAAGTCCCCACACTAGGTTTAATGACTATTCTCATCATCATTAAATTCTTAATAGTTTTAACAAGGGGTTCTGCATTTTTATTTTACATTAAGCCCCATAAACTGTAGAGCCAGTCCTACCTGAATAGCTATATTTCTACTAAGGGAATTGAATGTGCGGTTTAAAATCTTCCTACAAAGAAAACTTCAGGCCCAAATACCTTCACTGGTGCATTTTGCCAAACATTTAAGGAAAAATTCAGAGTCTTCCAGAAAACATAAGAGGAGGGAAATTTTCCCAACTCCTTTCATGAGACCAGCATTACCCTAATACCAAAACCAGCCAAAGACGTAATAAGAAAAAAAAAAACCTACAAATCAATACATGTTATGAAACTTAATGTAAAAAATAAAATATTAGTAAATTGAATACAGCAACAAAGAAAAGGATAACGCATCATGACAAGTAGAGTTTATCCTAGGAATGCAAGGCAGGTTCAACTTTCAAAAACCTAATGTAATTAATGTAATTTATGATATCAACAGACTGAAAAGGGGGGCTTCCCTGGTGCTCTAGTGATTAGGGATCCATCTGCCAGTGCAGGGGACGCGGCTTCAATCCTTGGCCCAGGAACCAGGACCCCACATGCCACAGGGCAGCTAAGCCCGTGCGCTGCAACTCCTGAAGCCCGCACACTAGAGACCATGCTCCGCAACGAGAAGCCACCGAAACGAGAAGCCCACACTCCGCTACCAGACAGCAGCCACGCTCGCCACAACTAGAGAAAGCCCACACAGCAACAAAGATCCAGTGCAGCAAGAAAAAAACCCACACAGACTGAAAAGGAAGAATCATGATTACCTAACAGACACACAAAAGGATGTGACAAAATTCAACATCTGGTCGCAATTAAAAAAAAAAAAAACTCACAGCAAACTAGGAATAGATGAGAACTTCAGTAATTTAAATAGCATCTACTAAATTCATCAACAAAGTAACATCCCATAGCTAACAACCTACTTAATGGTGAAAGTCTGAATGATGTCTTCCCTAAGACTGGGAAAAGATAAGGGTATCTGCTCACATCATGTTTAGTCAGTATGACACAAGCTGGCCTAGCCGATGAACTAAGGCAAGAAGAAGAAATAAAAGTCATATAAAAAAAAGGCGGGGGAGTCAAATGGGTTGGGTAGGAAGAAATAAAACTCTTTCTATTTTTGGAAGACATTATTTTCTGCGTAGAGAATCCCAAGGAATTTCTCTTTTTAAAAAACCTGCTAGAACTAATAAGTGAGTTTAGTAAGATTAAGGGATGTGAGGCCAATATACAAAAACTAATTGCATTTCTAAATTCTAGCAAAAACAGTTAGAAATTAAACATTTTAAGTATCACTTATAATAGCACCCAAACAGAGAAATACCTAAGCATAAGGCTTTAAAAATGATCAATATGCTAAAAACTACAAAACAATAATGAAAGAAATCAGAGAAGACAAGTAAATGGAGATATATACTATGTTCCTGAATCATAAGACTCAATATTGTTAAGACATTGATTCTCCCACAAAGATGACACAAGGTTCAATGAAACTTGTGAACTCTGGTTTGTGCAAACCCCAGTTCAGATCCCAGGTTTTCTACTTAATAGCTGTGTGGCCAAAAGTAATAACAGGCAAGAATGATACTTAATATAGATTGAATTGAGCAGGATTTCTAGTGTGTTTTGTGTTTTAACTTACTTGATTCTTTCAACAATCCTATGCAGTAGTCACCTTAATAACTGCACTTTAGACAAATGACAAAATCAAGGCCCAGTGGTCAAAGCAAAGGCATTCTGAGTGCAGAACCCACACTCATCACCACCACGCTGTTCGATCTGTCATTTATTCTGTCTCTTGCCTCATCTATAAAATAGGAAAATAGCTTCTATATCAAAAAGTTGTTCTGGAGATTACACACAATGGCATAACCACAGTGCTTAGCCATAGCCTGGTACACAGTGGTGCACAATAAACGGTTGCTATTGTTTTGATGGTGATGGTGATGGTGGTGGCAGGTCTACTTCTACTGCTAATGGAGAAGAGCTGTGTTCAGCAGCTCAGTCATCCCATTACCAAACACGGGTGGATGCCCAAGGGTCAGCAGGCTGTTGCCAGTGTTTGCACGCAAAGCCCTCAGCCCTGAACTGCAGGCAGGCAGGCAGGCAGCTCCCCAGCCTTTCCTGCTCCTGCAACCTGGACTGGGCCTCTGCCTGGCTACCTGTGGGGTGTTGCTGCCCTCTGCTGGCCACCAACTTCCCCGGGGCCTTTTCAAAGCATTTCCAGGGCAGGGTATTATGGAGAGAGAGAAGGAAGTCTTTTTTTTCTCCTTTTGTTATTAATTTCCTTACGCTTATTTTTTAAATTAAAGTATGGTTGGTTTGCAAAATCATCTTGGTTTCAGATATGCTGCTGCTGCTGCTGCTAAGTCACTTCAGTCGTGTCCGACTCTGTGAGACCGCATAGATAGCAGCCCACAAGGCTCCTCTGTCCCTGGGATTCTCCAGGCAAGAATACTGGAGTGGGTTGCCATTTCCTTCTCCAATGGTTTCAGGTATACAGCACAGCAACTTGTTTATGTGTGTACACACACACACACACACACACATATATATATATATATATATATATATATATATATATATATATGCATATATATGGCTTCCCCAGTAGCTCAGTTGGTAAAGAATCTGCCTGCAATACAGGAGACCCAGATTCAATTCCTGGGTCAGGAAAATCCTCTGGAGAAGGGAATGGAAACCCACTCCAGTATTCTTGCCTGAAGAATTCCACAGACAGAAGAGCCTGGTAGGCTACAAGTCTATGGGGTTGCAGAGTCAGACAAACTAAGCGCGCATGCGCACGCGCACACACACACACACACACACACACACACACACACACACACCACACAATATAGAGAGATAGATAGACAGATTCTTTTTCAGAGTCTTTTCCCTTAGCAATTCAGTTCATTTCAGTCAGTCAGTCATGTCTAACTCTTTGCAACCCCATGGGCTGAAGCACATCAGGCTTCTCTATCCATCACCAACTCCCAGAGCTTGCTCAAACTCATGCTCATCAAGTCAGTGATGCCATCTATCTCATCCTCTGTCATCCTCTTCTCCTCCTGCCTTCAATCCTTCCCAGCATCAGGGTCTTTTCCAATGAGTCAGTTTTTCACACCAGGTGGACAAAGTATTGGAGCTTCAGCTTTAGCATCAGTCCTTCCACTAGATATTCAGGATTGATTTCCTTTAGAACTGATTGGTTTGATCTCCTTGCAGTTCAAGGGACTCTCAAGAGTCTGTCTTCTCCAACACCAAAGTTCAAAAGCATCAATTCTTCAGTGCTCAGCTTTCTTTATAGTCCAACTCTCACATCCATACATGATTACTGGGAAAACCATAGCTTTGACTATACCGAACTTCATCAGCAAAGTAATGTCTCTGCTTTTTAATATGCTGTCTAGGTTGGTCATAGCTTTTCTTCCAAGGAGCAAGCGTCTTTTAACTTCATGGCTGCAGTCACCATCTGCAGTGATTTTGGAGCCCAAGAAAATAAAGTCTGTCATTGTTTCCATTGTTTCCCCATCTAAATGTTGAGTGTAGTTCCCTGTGTTATCAGAGGGGAGTCTTTTAAAAACAAATTTTTTTCCTCCAAAATTGTGTTTAGGACACAAACACTGCAACTCTGAATGGCAACTTTAAGGAAAGGAACCCACCCCCCATTCACCAGCCCACCACAGCGTCGCTTTCACCATGCTGCGTCTCTGTCCGTCTTGGTTCTCAGAGATGCTCAGAAAACCACAACCCCGAAGCAGAAAAGAGCCATGGAGGCTTCTGAGTTCCATGCTTTTCATACCAACTATGTTCCTTGGGGCTCAAGGGCCAGCGCTTCCCGTCTGCGGCATTTTCTGCCAAGCACAAAATATTCAAAGTATCCAAAACATCTATTCATTTGCACATTGACTCAGCCCACAAATATTTATTGGGCACTTACTATATTCCCAACACTGTTCTACGTGCTTGGGAACCATCAATGAACAAAAAGACTGAAAATCCCTGCTTCCATAGAGTTTATTTTGGAGTGAGAGGAAACTGACAATAACCAAGAAATAGACTAAACAAGTCAATTACAGTATTTTACAAGGTGTTAAGTGCTACAGAAAAAAGAAATTAGAGCCAGATAAGCTGGGTGGAGAATGCTCTAGAGGGAAAGGCAGGCTGCCGTTTTTAAAAGAAATGCCAGAGAAACCTCTTTGAGAGGCTGTATCTGAGCAAAGACCCGCAAGGCAGGTGGCAACAGGGCAAGCCATGTGGCAGAGGGAAGAGCATTCAGGGAAGAAGGGCCAGTCAAAGGCTCTGGGTCAGGAGTAGGCAGTGTGTGTGTGTGAGGAGCAGAGGGAGGCCAGAGTGGGTGCCCAGAACAAGGGGATGAGTTGAGAACTGTAATAACAAGGACAGGCAGTGCAGCCTTAGACTTTTTCTTTTTCTTTTTATTTTGAGTGAAATGGAGAATTATCTGGGCATTTGAACAGAGGAGTGACACAGCTCAATGTCTTAAGGGGATCACTGAAGTAGAGGGGGCCAAAGCAAGCAAAGAGACCAGCATGTCCATCTTACCTGTTTTTATAACCAAATAGATAAATAGAGAGAGAGATTTATATAGCTGCTTTCCTCCTAAGATTTAGAGAAATGATTCTACTGCTGAAGAAGGAGAGGAGAAGGAGGACGAGGAAGAGAAGGAGAGGGGAAAGGGATGGGAGGAGGTAGAAGAGGACAAGGAGGAGGAGAGGAAGAAAACTTCAAAACCATTAATGTGGTCCAGCTTTGAAATTCGAGGCTCTGTGTTTACTGAGCATCTGCTCTGACCCAAAGTAGCCATCAGGAAACAGTAAAGCCACCAGAGAAAGCTGCCTGCAGGAAGGCATGTGGACAGGGTTTGGGAGAAAAGTCTAGAGTTCCTAGCAGGGAAGCCCATCAGAGGAAAGATGGGGAGGTGCAAAGAGCGGCTTTGCCAGCTGGATGAAGCGCCCGGCCCCGGGTGCACTGGGGAGGGTCTGGCATTCATTCAATGCCTCCCTGTGGCTCTGGCCTCACTCCTCTCACAGAGGGTCTCTCAGTGACACCCAGGTCTTGCAAAAGCCAGAGAAACTGTCCTAGTGCCAAAAGACCGTCTCAGAACTGTGTCCCACCACCAGGAGGTGGCGTAGATCTGGACACATAATAAAAGTGTGGAGAAGACCAGCAGAGGTGATGGGCAATGCCCAAGGTGGATTATCTGAGTGGGAAACTATCGAGGCCTTGCTCATCACAGCCATCAGGATCAATCCCAGAGGATCCCACTATCCAAGGAGAACAGTGAGATGGTCTCTGAGAACCCCAGCAGATACATATATGAAACTATAAGGGTCAACAGGCAGCTCTAGGACAGACAGGGTAGGATGAGAAGGTATCAGCACTCCTCTATCTTTGGATGAGTCCAGGAAGCCCTCTTAGCAGCAAGGGAATTGTAAGTACAAGAAAGAGAGCAGAAGGGAAGGGAGGTCATGACTCCTGGTATGGAGAACAGCACGTGTGTCCCCCAGCAAGTATCCAAGCTTGGATAACATGTGGGAGGAAGATGGAGCATCTGTGGCGGGTGTGAATTTGAGCAGTGACGCCTCTGCAGAAAGCCTGGGAGACGGACTTCAAGAGTCGAGGAAGCTGCCAGGGACTCCAGGGTGGAGCAGAAAACCTCTCACCCAATTAGCTCTTGAAGACTTCCTGGAAGAAGTGGCCTCTCAGGAGCATGTTAAATTATGGGAGGGCCACGGGTTCTCAAATGGACATTCCTGATACTGGGTGTGGCCTTCACAAGGTGTGAGTGCAGGAGGGGACAGAACTGAAGGGCTGATGAAAGCCAGCACCCAGGACAAAAGGATGTGCAAGACAGTAACTGCAGCTACCTGGGGAGCCCCAGGAAGAGTACTGGTGCACTGCTGTGGAGACAGAGGAGAAGGAATCACAGTCTCCCTCTGAAGAGTCCCCAAAGGCTTCCTGGAGGAAGTGGCCAACTGTTCTGGGACATTTCAGGCAAAGGTGTGACAGGCAAGAAAGCTTGGAGATAGGGAAAGGGGTGTGGGAAAACTATAGGGCATATGTGGGCAGTAAGGCAGGAGAAGGCCAGTAAAAGGAGGTCTGGCTCCCACCCCAGCACCCAGATAAGGATCTGGTCTCACTAAGCCAACTGCTTCGGGGGACGGTAGAGATGGGTGTGGTTCTATGGATTCTCTGCCCGCCCTGGGATAGAATCAGATGGTAAAGGCCCAGGTCCGATCAGTTCAGTTCAGTTGCTCAGTCATGTCCGACTCTTTGCAACCCCATGGACTGTAGTACTCCAGGCCTCCTTGTCCATCACCAACTCCCAGAGTTACCCAAACTCATCTCCATTGAGTTGGTGATACCATCCAACCATCTCATCCTCCGTCCTCCCCTTCTCCTCCTGCCTTCAATCTTTCCCAGCATCAGGGTCTTTTCCAGTGAGTCAGCTCTTCGCATTAGGTGGCCAAAGTATTGGAGTTTCAGCTTCAACATCAGTCCTTCCAATGAACACCCAGGACTGATCTCCTTTAGGATGGATTTGTTGGATTTCCTTGCAGTCCAAGGGACTCTCAAGAGTCTTCTCCAATACCACAGTTCAAAAGCATCAATTCTTCGGCACTCAGGTTTCTTTATAGTCCAACTCTCACATCTATACATGACCACTGGAAAAACTATAGCCTTGACTAGGCGGACCTTTGTTGGCAAAGTAACGTCTCTGCTTTTTAATATGCTGTCTAGGTTGGTCATAGCTTTTCTTCCAAGGAGCAAGCGTCTATTAATTTCATGGCTGCAATCACCATCTGCAGTGACTTTGGAGCCCAAAACAATAAAGTCTGCCACTGTTTCCATTGTTTCCCCATGGGTCTACACAAACTCCCCAGGGTGTTGTGCCAGACTGACCTGATCTGTGAGTTTCTCACTTGCCTGGGATGACCCTGAAACAGTCCCATAAGGACTCAGCCTCCCCCTCCAGCCCAGTCCCTTCAATCTAAAGCACCATGTGGATGGACTTCCTGAGCAGACCCCACCAGCCCTGGGCTCTGCTGCCACCTGCAGTAATGCAAACTTCACCCAGCAGCCACAGGCACATCCCTGTACCTGGCAGGGCCTGCCCTCACTCCCAGCACACCTGCCCAGGGACTCTCACCCTTGTTCTGAGTGGTCCCGCTGGTCCTGGATGGGTCTCTTATTTCTGAAGGCAGTGTGGCATTCCCAGGTCTCCTGAGTCCCTGGTTCCCCTTTCCCATCCTCAGTGCCCAGGCCCAATTTGAGGTGGAGGGGTGTGTGTGTGTGTGTGTGTGTATGTGTGCACGCGCTAGGGGCATGGGGTACCACTGACACAGGCATCTCCCTCTGGACCAAAGCCTCCACTCCCTCCTGCTGCCAAGAGGCAGAAATGGGTCTTCCATCCTCTTCAATAAGCTGAGGAGAGCTGAGCTTACAGCAGGTGAGGTTTAATGGGCTGTCCAGGCTGACAGAGCAGAGGACCCACCCATCCTCCATCTCCCATGCTCGGCTCCGACCCTCCTCCCCTTCAAAGGGCCCAAAACCCTCTTGGCCCCACCCCGCCACTCCAGGTCTACACCACCATCTGGCCAAGGCACAAGAATACATCCCTGGGTCCAGGCCAGCAGGACCCCTGCTTCAGGGGTGGCGGCTGGGAAACCATCCCCTCCTTGATCCCCAGTATGGCCTCCTCTATCCACCCCAGACTCCACCTCAAATTTTTACACTAGTGAAATCAGGTTAAAGAAAACATTAAAAGCAGACTTGAAAGGATTATGAAATCATAAACGTGCAGAAGAAGTGAAGCCGGTGGGTGGGGCAAGGAGCAGGCCCACTCTCTGCTGAGTGAGAGGGTGCGGAGCGGAGCAGCAGGGGTATTTCTGATAGGAAGCAAGGATCCCTTTCCCTTACACAAACCCTTTTGGTCCCCAAAGTACATTCTTGTGTATTATCCATTTAATCCCCCCAACAACCCTGGAAGATAAGAATGAATTCCACATTACAGCCAAGGAAACAGAAACTCAGAGAGGTTAAGAACGTCCCCAGAGCCACACAGCTAGGAAGTGTCCAAGCTGGCATTTAAACCAGGCCTTCCGATTTGGACTCCCTTGCCCAGGTTGCTAAATACCTGCTGCTTCACCACGGGTGACTATGATCTGAAGGTTATTTGGTGCCAGCTGAGGCCACCTGCTCCTCGCTTCCCCAAGGCCTCTGCCCTACTCGGAAGGACAGGTGTGGGATGTGGAGATAGAAACCAGCTAGCCTGGTGCTGGGCAAAGACCTGCAGTGGCTCTGGCTGTGAAGACAAGGGCAGACCCCGGATAGAACGTGGGGCGTCCAGGGAGGATCCAGGAACAGCAGCACAGGGACAGCATTCGGTTCTGGCAGGCTCCCTGGAGGAGTTGCCACCCTCAGAGGAAGTTCCTCTGCCCTTCTTCCTGAAGTTCCTAACCTCTCAGGGGCCTGGCGAGCCTCCCTGGGGGTATAGACGACATCCCCAGGTCTGTACTCAATGAGCATTAAAGAATAGCCATCATTATGTTAATAAGTGGCCCCAGGACACATAGGAAAGAGGGGACTTTGGAAAGAACCAAGAGTTCAGAACCTGTGGGAGCCAGAAATCACAGTGTCCTCGAATAAGAAAAGCTGCCTTCCTCCCCCGTCTCTGCGCAGAGCAGTCTCTGAATGTTCTTCCAGGAGTGACAATTCCAGGGCTGGCAAACAGGGTGAGCCCCTCCCCTGGCTGGTGGTCTTGGAAGGAACTGGGACTCACAGGACCTGTTTCTTCTTAAAGAGCCAAGAGACAGTGTCCAGAGCAAGTTTGAAGCATCAAGGCTTTCCCGGAACTGGGTTCTCCCATCCTTTCAGTCAAGTGGGAGAAAGTATCTAAAGGGAGTCTCCCCATTATCCACAAGAGGCCATTATTGTGGCCACTGAGAGTTAAGTGGTTTGTAGTTTTGTGGGTGAGAAATGAAGGCCCTGGAACAGAACCTTTCAAGCTGGAATCCAGAAGGTTCTAGGAGACCATGGGCTCAACCCTCTGCCCTGCAGGAAGCATGATCAAAACAGCCTCTGTGGACCTGAACCACCCCCAAGCCATGCTGCTTGAATGGGTTTGGGCTCTCTTGATCTATCTGCCCCTGAAACACAACGATATACCTGAGAATGTATCCTGTATGGAGCCCCGAGGACAGAGGTGATGATCTCTGGTGGTCTCCCCCAACCTGGGGCCCTAGAGCTTCTTCCTGGAGATGGTGGCCCCAGTCCCTACCCCACACTCAGCCATTCCAGACTGTTGTGTTCAAACCCGTCTCCAGGTGTGGGTTGAGGCCATCTCACAAGGAGACTGCGGGAAAATTAATTACCCTAATGTATGTAAACGAGCTTTGAAGATGAAAAGTGCAAACGCACAGTGTCCCTAATAACATCTTCAATACTTTTACGGAGGCCGGGAGTCACTGCTGAGCTCACCTTTAAGACGAGTCCTTGGAGAGTTGTTGGCAAACTCCCCAAGCCAATAAACAACATAAAATGACTTTTCACTTCTTTCATGTAGCCAACCCCAGCTCTCTCCACCAATAAAAGGACTGAGGAGGATCAGAGGGTCCAGAAGCATCCTACGTAGCGCACCCGCCGCTCTCAACACTCCCTTGCTCAAACCTCCATCCACTCAGACCCACACCATGTCGTGCCGTTCCTACAGGATCAGTCCAGGATATTCCGTCACCAGGACCTTCAGCTCCTGCTCGGCTGTGGCCCCCAAAACGGGCAGCCGCTGCTGCATCACCGCCGCCCCTTACCGAGGCGTGTCCTGCTACCGGGGACTGACGGGCTTTGGCAGCCGCAGCGTCTCGGCCCTGGGCTCCTGTGGGCCCCGCATAGCGGTGGGCGGCTTCCGTGCTGGCTCCTGCAGCCGCAGCTTCGGGTACCGCTCCGGCGGCGTGGGCGGCCTCAGCCCTCCCTGCATCACCACCGTGTCAGTCAATGAGAGCCTCCTCACGCCCCTCAACTTGGAGATCGACCCCAATGCGCAGTGCGTGAAGCACGAGGAGAAGGAGCAGATCAAGAACCTCAACAGCAGGTTCGCTGCCTTCATCGACAAGGTCAGTGAGGCCTGGGATGGTCCAGAGATGGCCCCGGCCCTGCCTTCCCCTCAGGAAGGTCCCAGTCTTCAGGGGAGCCAGCGTATGGCTGCCAGCCACCGGAGGGAAATGCAGGCCAATCTTCACAGAAGGATTTATTTTTCTCATGTAATTCCAGCAAAGTGTATCTATACCCGCAGCCCAGCATGGTCCAGAAATTGAGTCTGTGCTGTAAAGGGTTTGCGCTTCCAGAGACAAGACAACATGGGAATATCCGAGCTGCCGTGAAACATTGGGCGCTGGGTGCTGGACGAGCAGAGGGGCAGTGGGGAGAAAAGAAGGCCCGTGGTGGGGCAGCTTGGGAAGCAGTTGGAGCTCTGCTCAGAGCCCTGCCGCCTCCCCACCTCCCCGCCTCTGCTCACAGTGCTAATCTTCAGGCCTGTTGCTTGTCCCCTTGATAGAACCGGCTTCATATGTTTGCTTTGAAGATTAACTGGGCTCCTGTGCAATCAGTGCCGGCACATAGAAAGTGATAAATGTTAGCTGTTAGCATTCTTCCAAGGACAGTAGTGGGCGAGGAGATGTGGTAGGCAACCAACCAGGCTTGCCAGGCTGCTTCATGGGTGCAGAGCTGGGAATGGAGGAGGGGAGGCCACTAGACTGGCGAGAAGAGACCCACCGGTGCAGAGGGTGAGAAATCCCCAGCTGCCCTCTGGCTGCCTCCCACAAAGGTCACAGCTGCACCTCCCTTCGTGTGGGCTCTGTCCATGGGGCCTTACTCCAGCAGAGGAGATAGGACCAGACTCGGGTCTGGGACCTGGGGTGAAGGACAGTAAGGGGGACCTTCTTATTATCACTTTCTTTAGTGATCTCAGTTAATCCTTGAAATGACTCACTGGAGTAGATATTACCATCTCTATTTTTTTAATAACAAATTGAAGCTGAGAGCTTAGGGAGCTGCTTAGACAGACTGTTCATAGGGTTCTCACGACTGAGCAACTGAACTGAACTAGATAAATCATGGTGACAGGCAGGTGAAGGAGGCTCAAGGAACGTAGGATCCTGACTCCTGACTAATTATGAGATGATAAGTTAGTCATTTCATACCTTGGGGTCTCCTTTTCCCCTCCTGTACTATAGGGGAAATAAGATCTCCCCCCATAGGGTTGTGAGAATTGAATAAAATTGATTGGTAGGTGCAGTCATAGATAAAGGTGTGTGTGTGTGTGTGTGTATCTTAGCACAAGCCCTGGGACCACACAGTAAGTATTCAATAAATGTTTGTTGCTTACATGAATAAATGAAGAACTTGTAATTAAAGTCATAGTTAAATTGGTTGAGTACTTCCTGTGTGTCAGAAACTCTTCTAAACACTTTACATGTAGCAACTTGTTCAATCTTTACAACTTTAAGGAAGGTACTATTATCATCTCTGTTTTGGAATGAGAAAACCAAGCACCCAGAGGTGAGACAGCTGCCATTACAGTGGCAGACCTGGGATGTGAATCTGACCTTTGGCCTCAAGCCTGGGTCACTCCCACCCACAGTGCCTCCCTGGGGGGCTGGGAGCAAGGCCCCCTGAGTCGTAGGGATTCCAGGGCTCAACCCCCGCCTGGCCCCGGCTGTTCAGCGGGCACCAGGGCAGGGGAAGAGAGAACTCTGGGGAACCAGACACCTCCCGGGGCTCCTCCTGAGTCTCTTTCTCCCACTCTGGGCGGCAGGTGCGCTTCCTGGAGCAGCAGAACAAGCTGCTGGAGACCAAGTGGCAGTTCTACCAGAACCAGCGCTGCTGCGAGAGCAACCTGGAGCCCCTGTTCAATGGCTACATCGAGACGCTGAGGCGGGAGGCTGAGCATGTGGAGGCCGACGGCGGGAGGCTGGCCTCAGAGCTCAACCACGTGCAGGAGGTGCTGGAGGGCTACAAGAAGAAGTGAGTGTGGCACCACCTGTGGTAACAGGGTTAAGGGGGAAGGCTCTGCCCACAACCCTCTTGAAGCAGCTTCATTAAGATTCCTGCCTGTCTGCCAAGAGGGGCTGCCCGCTACCCAAGAGGATGGGCAGTAGGAGCCTAGGTTTCTTCAGATTCTTTGGCTCCACCTCAACTCCTTGGAGGCCCATGGGTCTTAGAGATGGTTTCAGAGGAGTAAGGAAGCCCAGTGGGGTTCCATGGCTTTCTTGCTCCTCCTGCTCCCCTTCCTGACCCAGGCTCCACATCCACTCTGCCCGTGGCACCAGTTCTCTTTGGATCTAGGATGGATGGAAAGATGAGTGTAGACCTGGGCATGGAATGTGCATTCTCTGATCTCATCCCAGAGGCAGCAGGACTCAGGTGGAATGAGCCAGGCTGGGACAGGGCTAGCCCACAAACAATGCACAAATAGAATGGGGAGAGAACGGGATGACGTTTGCAGAGTTCACCCCATTTGACTCCCAGAAGAGCTTGCCCAGGATGGCTGCCAAACCCTGACTCCTCAGCTCCAGCCTCTGACTCTCTCACACACAGGTATGAAGAGGAGGTGGCTTTGAGGGCCACAGCGGAGAATGAGTTCGTGGTTCTAAAGAAGGTAAAGGGGATGGGCTCCGGGAGGGAGGGAGCGGCACCTCTGTGCGCACAACCTCCAGTGGGACTGGTCGCCACACCCACCCAGAGCACCTTCCCGGGGCCTCCTCCCACACGCTCGCCCCCTCCTCTCTACCCCACCACCAGGATGTGGACTGTGCCTACCTGCGAAAGTCAGACCTGGAGGCCAACGTGGAGGCCCTGGTGGAGGAGTCTAATTTCCTGAAGCGCCTCTATGACGAGGTGAGGGGGCCCCTGCCAACCAGCCTGGAAGAGGGGAGGGAAGGTGAGGGGACCCAGAGCGGAGACTGTGTGCACATTCACCCCCTGAGGGATGACAGCATGTAAGGAACACACACACACATGCAAGTGGGCGTACTGTGAGGCTGTCACAGACACGTGCACGTGAGCACCGAGGACTGTGGAGCACGTGTGTGCTTGGGCTTCTCTGTGCTTGTGGTCTCTGGGTGTTGCCGTGTGTGTGCCTGTGGCTGGTCTGAGTGTGTATAGGTCTCTACATGGATATGAAAGTGTATACGTGGGGTGGAGAGTGCGGGGGGTGGGTAGGGTGGGTTTCCAGTGAGAGAGGGGTCTTAATTCCTGGACAGATCACTAGTCCTGGCATTCATACCCGAGCTTCCCTGCTGAATGACGTTGAGTCAGGCCTTTTTCATACACTGGGATTCAGTTTCCCCATTTGTAAAGTCTGTCCCCAGCTGATCTCTAGAGCCCCTTCCAGCTTCACTGATGATGTACCTGTGTGTGAACGAAGGCGAGTGGGAGTCATGAATCATGCATGACCAGTGGGTCCCCCAGGGAGTGGACAGCCCCCAGGGGTAGAGCATGTGACCCAGACCAGACACCAGAACCAAATGCATTGGCTTTTGGCACCCACCCCAGGAGATCCAGATCCTCAACGCCCACATCTCAGACACCTCGGTCATTGTGAAGATGGACAACAGCCGAGACCTGAACATGGACTGTGTTGTCGCCGAGATCAAGGCTCAGTACGATGATATTGCCAGTCGCAGCCGGGCTGAGGCTGAGTCCTGGTACCGCAACAAGGTGAGTGGTCCAGAACACCTGCCTCCTGGACATGGCACTGGAAAGGATATGAAGTGTGGATTAGAAAAGGCTTCTTCTGCCTGGGGACTTTGATCTTTAGGGATGTCGAGAAAGAGACAGATCTCAATTTGGGTGTCAGAGCAAGGTGGCCATGTATAGTTGCACACGCTGAATACTGTGCAACCTGCACAATTATCCAAGTTGTCCTGAGTGGATGAGCTGTCCCATCCTGAGCCTCAGGAGCCTCTCTGCTTCCTCTCAGTGTGAGGAGATGAAGGCCACGGTGATCCGGCATGGGGAGACCCTACGCCGCACCAAGGAGGAGATCAACGAGCTGAACCGCATTATCCAGAGGCTGACAGCTGAGATTGAAAATGCCAAGTGCCAGGTATGGGTTCTGGGAGGGCTTGAATACCCAGCACAGGAAAACTGTAGCACCAGGCCCTTTGCCTGCAGAAGAACAAAGGTCTAGCCCTAATCAGGCCTCAGAGTGTGCCCGTGAGGAAGCAGGGGCCCAGAGAGGGGGCTGGGGCCCTGGCACTTCACACAGCACAGGAGCTGAGATGAGCCAGATCACTGATATCCCCCTTCTGGCCACCCTGCAGCACCATCAAGAAGAAATGATGAAAAGTGTCCATCACCTCCCTTGTGTTCATAGTCCCATTAACTACCTGCTCATAGGAGGTTAACCTAACTTTTCTCTGGGATCCTTGCCCCAGCTCCCTTGGCTCAGATGAGCCTAGCTGCGCCTTCCCATCCTCACATCTCCTTCCCCACAGCGGACCAAGCTGGAGGCCGCAGTGGCTGAGGCTGAGCAGCAGGGTGAGGCGGCCCTTAACGATGCCCGCTGCAAGCTGGCTGGGTTGGAGGAAGCCCTTCAGAAGGCCAAGCAGGACATGGCCTGCCTGCTCAAGGAGTACCAGGAGGTGATGAACTCCAAGTTGGGCCTGGACATCGAGATCGCCACCTACAGGCGCCTGCTGGAGGGCGAGGAGCAGAGGTGAGGCTGAGGAAACCTTGGGAGTCTAGAAGGAGGCGGCCCTGGTCCTCTGGGGGTGAACTTCCCTGAACCCAAGTGGGAACTGCATCTTTGCCCACTGCTAGTACAGCTCAGGCTTCAATAGAAATAATAATTTATGAACACTTTATTAGGCCTGTGCTCCGTGCTCATTTTAATCCTCACAAACCAGGTATTGTTTTTCCCATCCAAAGATAAGGAAATAAGGCCCAGCGTTCAGCGACCTTTTCGGGGCTACACAGTTAATAAGCAGAAGAGCCAGGACCCTCATGCAAGACTTGTGGCTCTGAAATCCACTCTCTTCCAGTAGCTTCCTACAGGAGGCTGCCGCTTGGCCTGCCCTGGAAGCCGGTACATTATAAGGTCGATGCAGTCTATGCTATAGCTCTTCATTGGTACCAGGCCCTTTCACATGCTTTCTGTAAGCCTGATCGGCACTATCCAGGGTGGGCCAAGTCATTCCGATTGGAAGCAGCACGTGGATTTCATAGCTTCACTCACCTCTGCTGAAAAGCAGAAGGCCTTGTCTCTGTGGTCAGTGAATAGTTAAAGGAGTGTGAGCATTTAAGGCAAACTCTAGGGAGCACTTCCTGCCTCCGGGGAATTGGATCTGTACACAGCAGGGCCCTCTCTGTGCCTAAGCTTCAAGGAAGCTGCCTCAAGGAATCCAGCTCAGTGCTTAGAATTAATTAGACTTTTCTTTCCTGTAGGCTGTGCGAAGGAGTGGGCTCTGTGAATGTCTGTAAGTACCTGCTTGAAACCCCCCTAGAAAACTGGCTTTATTGATGGGCAGATTTGAGCCGGACAGCCTAACCTACAGGACCTGGAAAGTTCCAGACCTGGGAGGGGGCCTTTCATGCCCCCTGCTCCCTCCCCCACTACGCCCCGCCACGACCCCCTTACCTTCTCCCTGGAGGCACTAAGCAAAGGCATCTTTGGGCGCCCTCCACTGGTGAATGTGTGAACTGCATACCCGGGAAATAAGGCAGCCTCTTCGCCCCTGGGCTGCCCTGGTTGCTCAGATGGCAAAGCGTCTGCCTCCAATGCGGGAGACCCGGGTTCAATCCCTGGGTTGGGAAGACCCCCTGGAGAAGGAAATGACAACCCACTCCAGTACCCCCTTGCCTGGAAAATCCCATGGACAGGAGCCTAGCAGGCTAGAGCCCATGGGGTCACAAAGAGTCGGACACGACTGAGCGACTTCACTTCACTTCAGCTTTGCCACTGAATCTGGGGGTACTTGCTTCCTTCTCGCCTGGGTGCCCTAGAAGGCTGAGGTGCTGAGAACAGGATCTGAGTTATGAACCACTAAACTCATCGGGGAGGAGGAAGCTCATGCATGCAGAAGCCCTTGGGGGCCTGTCCTGGGGTTGGTGACATCACTGCGGTCCATTCAGCCCTCCCTGTCCCCTCTCTTCCCACAGGTGTCAGCAGCTCACGCGGTGGAGTCACCTGTGGGGGCCTCACGTATAGCACCACCGCAGGCCGCCAGATCGCCTCGGGCCCCGTGGCCACCGGGGGCAGCATCACAGTGCTGGCGCCCGACTCCTGCGTCCCCTGTCAGCCCCGTGCCTCCAGCTTCAGCTGCGGGAGCAGCCGGTCTGTCCGTTTTGCGTAGAGTCAGAGGCCCCGCCTGCATCCCCCCAGCACGGAAGGGTGTGTGAATGGAAAAAAAAAAAAATTGTGTGCTTGCTTCCAGAATCTTCCATGTGTTCCTACAAGGGAAGGACCCTCCGCCGCTCTCCGCACCACCTTCTCCTTTTAGGGAGTTGTTTTCCTGGTTCTCCAACAGGCTTCAGTTAGAAAGAGTCATTCCCAGCCCTTTCACTCAACTCCGATTTGAATGCTAAATTCCCGCGGCCAATTTGTGTTACTCACCAAGCTCTCTGGGACCCTCCCAATCACCCAGGGCAGCTGGGCATCATGAAAACTCAGTCTTCCTCTGGCACAAGGAATAAGCCGAACCATCCAGTCAGGTCTCCCTCAACCTTAGAATCAGAGAGGAAGCCGCCCCCACTCCAGCAGATCCCTTGTCCTGGCTGGGAAGTTCTCTGCAGGAATTGCCCCTTGGTCATTTGAGTTTGTATTTTGCTTGTCTCTCTAACTGATTGCCTTCTTCTGGGTTAACCTGTTCCAGCCAAAATCCTCCTGTGACGTCCGAGTTGAGAGGCCTCTTGTGGGGGGAATTCTTTTGACTTTGGACAGGTCTTGCTATTCAATACACCTTAACAGATTTCAAAGAAAACGCCATGGTTGCTCCAGATCGCCCCCTGCCGGCGCAGGGGGAATCTGTCCAATCCAGAGCAGGTGGGCTGGAGAAGGGGAGGCCACTTTCTGGGTCTCCCTCTTATTATGACTGTCTGTGGGTGCCGTGCCTTCTGGGTTGTCTCAATCTGTGTTTCAATAAATGCTGCTGCGATGCAAAGACATGTGATCTTGTGAATGGCAATGTCTCCGACTGTTGCCCTAATGGCCTGGGAGTGAGCAACAAGAATGAAGACAGAACACAAAATCTGGTGCAATGGGTCAGGGGACCTGCAGCCTCTATTGGACTGAGGTGCAGAGTCCACTCTGAGTCCAGCTTTTATTTCTAATGGCAGACTACAAAACTTTCTTTGATCTTTCTTCCCCAAGACACTACCGTGACATAGTCCAAATCTCCTTGTTTTTACCCCAGGCCATTCTCCTCTAGGATAGTCTCAGGACCAGTCAGCAAGTGCATAGGCAGTGTTCATACCTGACACTGACTTGGTGTTCCAAGGTCCATGCTTTCATGATCCCAGTCATACTCCCTTCTGGGTCTGGCCTTGGGGTTTGTAACAAGGCTATTATTCTAAGAAAAACGTGAAGAAAAATCACAGCACAGTTTTGTAACATTTGCTGTTTTTCCAAGTGCTACTTCTGTGAAATTTCTCAAGGTTGGGAAAGCACATTATTAGGAATTCCCACTACATCCAACTCTCCAACATGTCTGACGCTCAGCTCCCACTTGCTCCATCTCTAGCTGACCAGCCCCTTCCAGCCCCAGCCCCCCAGTGGTGCTGCCTCATCCTCTCCACTTCCATAGCCTGATTCCAGCTCAGACCCCTCAGTCCTGGACCACAGCTCCAGATTCCCACATGACCACTTTCTCCTCATTCCTCACACACACCTCCCCCCAACAGCCAGAATCCCAAACTCATGGCTCTTATCCCCTACCACCTGGTTCAAACAATTTCCCAGCATATGCACGTGCTCCTTAGGCCAGACACAGTCTCCTCCAGCTCGTCTTCCCACACTTGCTTCTCACTCCTGTACAACCCCTCCACCTGGATGCTCAATTTCTCAGATTCAGGCTCTACTTTGTGGAAAGACTGCTCTCTGAGGCCTCCAGGGACCATCCCACCTGGACATATCGGCTACTCCACACCCTTCTTCCTATTTGCCTTTGCTCAGTGCTCCCTCTGCCCACCTTCCCTCCTGCTTCGTACACACACACACGTTTCCCTTTCCTGCCCGACAGCGTCTCAAACCCTGAGGACTTCTGACTCTTTCTTTGTGGCTCAGACCATGGCTATCACTGGGTGTGTCTGGACACTAGATCAAGCTGGAAGTTTCTGGAAGAAGTTCCAGGCAATTTCTCTTCCTGGCTTTGCCCCCAACTAAGTTCCAGATGGGATTCCAGAACATGTCAGGCCTGGGATGTTTGGGTGAACTCAGGCTGGTCGAGCAGAGGTGTAGACATCAGCCCTCTTGGACTCATCTCCATCTCTCCATTAGAGAACAGATTAGCCATCACTATTCCGCCTGCTGGCCTCCTCTGCTGCCCCATCCCCTAGCCTGTCCCTGGAAGGAAAGTTAAGGTCCCCTGCATTCTGATGAATCCTCACTTCAGGCCCAAAGGGCTGCAACTCCAGGGAGACTGCTGGCCCTTCCTGAGTGCCGAGGCGGCTGCTGTTTACGGTTTGCTGGCTGATACCAGACAGGACTCCTCCAAGTTTCTGGCCCCCTCCCCTTCTTTCTCCCACCTCTATGGGTCTCCAGGGCATGGTCGTAGTCACAGTAGGCCAACATTCAATTTAGGGCACGTCATCCATCTACAAGAAAGGTTAAGTCACCAGGGCTGAAACGTCAGGAGATCAAAATTTGAGCATCAGCTCTGCCATGTCTCAGTAATGCGCTGTGCAAGAAGTGGCCTCCATGCTCTGGGCATCAGCTTAAGGGTGGGTGAGATAAGCATTTTCCAGCCTTGCCACTTCCTGTGGTTCTGGGTCTCTGCAGTAGCCTGTGCTTTAGGAAAAATGCCTTGATGTTACCATGGGTCTGGCTCAAGTATAACTAAAAAGTTAAATCTGATAAATAAAAATATAACATCATGCATTGAAAAGTCAAACAACCAGAATCTGGGAGTTAGCAGCTATTTAATAAGTTTCCATGTTCTGTGCATAGCAGCCCGAGGTGCCATCAGCTTATGAAGATGAAACTTCCCCTCCCCCGCCCTTGCGTTCAACAGCAAAAATGCAGAGCCATCTCTTCTCTTTTCAAAGGAAAGGAGTTATTCCTTGCAGAAAGTCAAGGATACACTCCAAGAGTAACTGAGGATTAAAGTTTCATTACAAAAAAAAAAATTTAAGGAAAAGTCAAGTGATCTAAATCTCTTGATTAAGAAAAAGCCAGAAGAGCAAGGGGCCCAGACAATAAAGCAGGCCCATGTGGGTGGTTCCAGAGCTTTCCTGGAATCTCCCCCCCGCCACTTTTTCTTTAAACTCCACAAAAGCTAAGAGCTCCATCAAGAGAAAATCAGACCTTCTGTCCATTTTCTACTCTTATTCAAACATTCAGTGCCCTTCCCTCAAATACAAAGGCTCTCCATCTGCTTAGACTTCGGGGTCTTCTCTGTCCCTTCTGGAGGCCACAAGCGCTCCTTCACCGAGTCGCAAATCCTCTCTGCTCTGGGCCATCCTCACAAACACCCACACCCAGGCCATTCCTCCCAGCCCCAATGTCACCAACTGCTCTCTGCCTCAGTCCTTGGGATCTTGGGAAACAGAAACTGAAGCCAAGCATGGTGAGAAAAACAGATTAACCACATGATCAAGGAAATCACGAAGTCTAACCCTCTTTGGAATGGACATGGACATGAGAAATGACCATTTCTGGGAATCACCCCTTGTCTGGATGCCCCGCTGTTATTCCCTCAGTGGGCAGTGGACAGCAGTGGTGAGAGGTCAGTTGCCAGGGAAGGGAGCGGGTCAAGGCAGCACTCAGAGGTTGAGCTGTTGCATTGAAAATGAAGGAAACTCTGGAGACACAAATGTGCATATACACACCCCCCCCCATCACCATCAGAAAGGAAAGGCAGAGCTTCCCCCATTTCTGCCACCCCCCACCTCCCCTACCCCATTCTGGGGCAGAAGGGGCCTGGTACAACTCCTTTCCCTTCACAGAGGCGATCTAGTGGCTCCCTGAGCCCAATTTTCTCCCCTGCTCAGACTTGGTGGAATCTAGACCAAGGAAGTGCCCAAGATGAAGCCCCTGAAAGACCCTTTAAGCCCAGGAGGAGAGACCAGGGGGCCACCACACTAAAAAACATCTGGGTCCTCCCGGGTTTCCCAGGGACCAGTGAGTCTTGTGGGGACACATTCTGAAAGGCACCAGGAGGGCAATGCCAGGGAGAACTACTCAAAGGTCTTTGTATTTTGAGATCAAATATGTATTCTTGGGGCAAGATATCTTCCACCCAATTGGGTCTTTTTTTAAATCTTTTTTTAAAAATCCCAAATAACATAAGGTGTCAGAAATAAGTGTTCTTCCTGTAAAACAAGGGAAAGAAAGTCATCCACCAAAACCCCTCTCTCCATCTCATCACATCCAGGGAGGACACCCTCGAATCTGAGGGGACTCTGAACCGACTTCCCTGGGGGCACTTCTTGGGGGTTGTCAGTGCAGGAATAGCGGGGGGAGAGAGTCCCAGGTGGCTCAGCAGTAAAGAATCACCTTGCCAATGCAGGAGACGTGGGTTCAATCCCCAGTTGGGAAGACCCCCTGGAGAAGGAAATGGCAACTCACTCCAGTGTTCTTGCCTGGAGAATCCCATGGACATAGGAGCCTGGCAGGCTACAGTCCATGAGGTCACAAAGAGTCAGACATGACTTGGTGACTAAACAGCAACACCAGAGGTCCCCACAGAGCCCACTGTCCCTGTCCAGGCCATCGGGGCAAATATCCTCTGACCAGAGGTCTGAGTTTTCATTCTGGATCCCCACGTAAGAGGCCTGTGTTAACTGCCCCATACTAAGGTCTGTCCAAGATTCTTAGAGAACAGAAGCTGTGAGGAGATGTTCCTACAAACACTTCCAGGAGGCTCATTAATGTCACCTTCCTTCTCTTTTCTCTGGAGTGTCAGTAAGGTAGGATCAGTTAGAACGGCATGGGCCATGATTTTATTCTTCAGGAAAAACTGAGGCAAGGGAGCAGAAAGTATATGAGCATTGACATTCCCTACTGGGGCTTCTCTTGTGGCTCAGATGGTAAAGAATCTGCCTTTAATGCCAGAGACTCCAGTTGGATCCCTGGGTTTGGAAGATCTCCTGGAGAAGGGAATGGCAACTAATTCTGGTATTCTTGCTTAGAGAATTCCATGGACAGACGGTGGGGTCGTGAAGAGTCCGGCACAGCAGAGTGACTAACATACATAGCCCTCAGTTTGGATACTGGACTAGCTGTATGAGAAGTTACTCAACTTCTCACGGCCTTAATTTCCATATCAGTATAATACTGTTGCTGTAAGCAATGAATGAAATACATATATGATGTTCCAGACATCTAACCAGTGCTAGTCAACACAGGCTCCCCTCTCCTCCTCTTTTTCACCTTTGCCCCCACCCCACCCACTGTGGGTGGCCAAGACTGGCTCTGATCTTTTAACAAAGTCAGAGGAGAAAGGCAAAGAGTTGAATCTGATCCTGTGAAAATCAGAGGGAAAGTCATGTCCACGGCCAGAATGATCTGAGCCACCCACACAAACCAGTGTACTCTTGATCTTTAATTCTTATGGGAATCCCCTGGGAGCTTGCTTAACTTCAGATTCCTGGACTCATCTCCATAACTTTTGATTCAGTGGTTCTGGATGGAGCCCAGCATCTGCATATTTAACAATCCCTTCATCCCCCGCTCCTCAGGGACCCTGATGTAGATGGTGGTCCATGGTCCACACTTGGAGAACCACTGAAACAATTGGGGAAACAAGGAAGGGTACAGACATTGACTTGGTTACAGGAGAAAATGTTTACCACGACATTTAATCATGCAACCAAAAGAGAAGAAGCCATACAGGAATCACCCCAATATAATAAAATTACAAACCACCAATAATAAAAAGCTGGGAGGATTAGCCTCAGTCTTTCCATCCTGACCGCTACATGGCTGAGGGATGCTCTGGAAACATACAATCTCTCAGATCAAGTGAGGGGACTCCCAGAGCCCCAGCCCCACTCCCACTGCTGCCCCCTCAATGCTGATGGGCCACAAACAGTCCGTTGTCCAAGGGCAAAGCACAAGGGTGCGTCCATGCCCTGCCACCTGCTACCTGGGCCCCTGCCCAGAGGGCCTGGCACATGGTCAGTTCTTAGTAAATGTCTACTAACCTGAAATTAGGGAAGAAAATGACTAAGCAGTTTATATCAAAGAGTCTTTACATCTTTTCTTGGACCACAGGGAGGGGGGAGAATCAATGGAGGCAGCAAGAATGCCAAACCCAGGGTTGAGACTCAAAGAGTAAACCATAACTCCAGTGAGGAGGAACCTGGAGAGTTAGTTCTGGCTCCCCAGTAAGGGATAATCACTAAACTGACATTTGGGCCTGAGACAGAAAAGCTTTCCCTGTTCCCCACTTTCTACCCTGGCCCCCTCAGACACCATCTGTCCAGAGTCCTAACCCCCACTATGCAAACCTCACAGATCTCACACTGGAACAGAATCCCCCTACAGAGGGGGAGCAAAGAGCACTGCTGCTGATGGCCGTGCCACCCAGGCCACGAGGGACGGTGGAATCAAGGTCGCCGCAGATCACGCCTCCCTGGGAACGGCTCACACCTGTAAGGAGATACCAACTCAGAATTCTCTCCATTTCAGACATGGCATGACCCAGAATTTTTCTAGAACCAGTGATTAACTCTTTACACACTGAGGGACTAGTGACATGAATCCTTTTAAACTACAGGAAAATCTAATCCCATTGCCATCTTCCTGAAGGAATATGGTTAGCAAGTTGGACACCGAACTCTGCTTGACTACACTGCAATGTTGAAATCTTTAGGCAAAAACTGATTGAGCACAGAATCATCTAGAAATTATGCTGCTGGAAAGGTGAGGGGAACGGATGACATCTAGGCTAGGGGCGGCATACACGTCAAATTGTTTAAGACAGATTTAAGAGATGTTTTCAGTAGCCCCAGCTGATCCGAATATATAGCTCATGGTTTGTTTGTTTGTTTTCTCATAAAACATTGTACCACCTGAGGCGTATTCTTCGTGGCTGAAAGACTTGGGTGGCTTTTAAAGAACCAATTAGCAGGTCCGAATTTGCCACAGGCGTAAGCTTAAGCTTCATGGATGCTCCAGACGGGTCCATATTTGGGTGGTGGTCAGCTATTTGGGGCTATCCATGTCTCTCAGCTCCTATCCCTCTCACTCAGTGTACTGTGGACAGAGGCTCAGTCCCCTATCACAAGCAACCTACGAAGCAATCCATGAAGACCATAGATACCCAAAGAAGCACGCCCACGGACACCCTCAAACTCACAGATGTTGATGGAGCCCACACCTTCGCACAGCCTGCAGGGGAGAGGAGAGGAGGCAGTTAGAACCTGGTTGCTCTGCGCTTGTGGCATGCCCGCTCTCCATCCTGAAGGCAGGGAGGAGATGCGGGGCGGGCCCTTCTGCAGAGGCAGCCATGCTAGCACTGTTCCCTGGGATCCTGAAAGGACAGGGGGAGGTTAATTTGCAGGATCCAAAAGGCCACTTTATTCCCTGTTTGCTTCTAGGCTATGGAAACTTGGGATACTGAAAAGGAGGGGTGGGGTGACCCTTCTTATCCCTCTGCTAAAATTCCGGCAAAGCCAAAAAATAGGTGATGGGAGCAGCTACTGCCTAACTGGACACCTCTGGGTGGGAAAAAGCTTGCCTAGCATCCGGATGGATCCATTTTTATCTCGCATTCTTAAAAGCTACCCCAGACACACACCTGACTTGATAAACTCAGAGAGAGGCTGGAGGGTATGTAGTTAAGAGCCTGGACCCTAGAGCCGGCAGAACCAGTTACTAGCTGGATGACCTTGGGCAAGTCACCTCACCTTTCCAAGCCTCAGTTTCCTCAGCTCTAATAAGACTGTTATAAGTTCTGTGTGTAAAGCATCTGCAGACAGAGCCTGGCAGGCAGTAAACCTGATGTAAGGGTTTTCGGTACCCTTTGCTGAACACTCGTTACGATGTGTCATTATACCAGGACCTTGCATGCTTCATAAACACCTGTACTTTCTGTTCTGTGTCTCCTTCACTTTTTTTAAACTCCCAACTTCAAAACTTTTTCTCCAGGAATATTCTACTCTGATTCATTCTGCCTGACTCAGAACCCTTCCCCACTCCTTGTCTTCTCAGGGGATATATGCTTCCAGCTCACCTTCCTGCTACGTGAACCTGGCTTTGCTACAGTCTCAGAATTGTGCCCTTCCAAGAAGATTCTAGCCAATGCCCATCAGCAGCTCTCTCCAAATTGAGTAATTAGGCCTGCTTTTATTTTCTTATTTTCTGTGTTTTCTGCAATGAATGAGCATATAATCTAATTACATATGTTATATGTAAGAGGAAAGTGAAAGTGCCAGTCGCTCAGTCATGTCTGACTCTTTGCAACCCCATGGACTGTAGCCCGCCAGGCCCCTGTGTCCTTGGAATTCTCCAGGCAAGAATACTGGAATGGGTTGCCATTCCCTTCTCCAGAGGATCTTTCCAACCCAGGGATCGAACCCAGGTCTCTCACATTGCAGGCGGATTCTTTACCATGTGCACTATCAAGGAAGCCCCATATGTAAGAGAAGAAAGTCTATCAAAAGGGCAATGGCCACCATATGCAAATACACTAAACAACCTTTTAAAAGCTCATGTGTAGGGAACAGTGCATCATTTATTATGACGGAGTTATCAACACGCTAATGATGGTTGATGATTACCATAATGAAAGGAAGTTTCACATTGCACACTGAGTGCTAGCAAGTGGCTTAGGGACTGCAAAGAAGGTGATAGCACAGTTGGCTTCATCCAAAGGCCTCAGAAATTGACAGGAAATTTACCAGCTTTGGTCAGGCATGGCCAGATGCCTTGGGTGCCACACTTGTCAGACTTCTAACACTAACAGTGTTCATATGGAGTCTATCCGTGGGTGCAGCCCTGTCGGGCCACCCCACCATAGAGTTATTCTAATTCTGATAATAACTTCTTCCTGCACAAACTTACTGCATTCCATTACCTGTTGAATCTTTGCGAGAGCCTGAAGCAGTGGATTTTATGATTATCTGTTTTACAGGTTAGGACATTATTTTGAAGCTAGTACGTGTAGTGCTGGGATCCAAACCCGGGTGATCTGGCTCACAGCCTGTTATCGTAATCTCTACACTCTATTCCCCAGTCTGGCCTGCTGCCCATGATGGGACCCAGCGCAGAGGCAATGGTGACGTGGCCATCTCAAGGCTAGGGACCCTTGTACCACCTGAGAAGTAAACCTGCATTGCTCCCTCCCACGCTGACATCCCCTGGCCCCAATTCTTGGCTCAAACTGTCAGCACTGCCTGAGGTGACCTATCCCTTTCCCACCCCGCCTCGGCTCCTCTGCCTCCTCCCCTGAGAAGCCTCTGACAGTCTTCCTGGGACGCTAAGCCCAATCACCTAGAGGATGGGTGGACGCATGCCTGCCCCTGTCTTCTCTGCTGGGCAAGGACGCAGTGCTGCTTCTATTCGCCGTTCTGAACACCAGACTCTCTGGGCTGAGAGAATTCCTTGCATTCTGTGCATCCCAAACTGAGTGGAATGGCCTTTAACAAAGCTTCTGAATGATTCCAGCTTTCACAACCCACTGAGATCTGACTTGGAGAAGGAAATGGCAACCCACTCCAGTATTCTTGCCTGGAGAATCCCAGGGACAGAGGAGCCCGGTGGACTGCCATCTATGGAGTCACACAGAGTCAGACACGACTGAAGCAACTTAGTAGAAGCAGCAGAAGAGATATGACTGCAAAAACATGTTTTCACCCAACAGATGAAAAGTTGCCTGGGAATGAGCTGTACTGGAGGGACAGCACAGGAAGGGAGAGAGATCACTGGAGGGCTAGCCAGGAGGCTGGTGTAGTTCTAGCTTAGCCATTAACTAGCTGCAATCTGATGCTAAAGCTGAAGCTCCAATACTTTGGCCACTTGATGCAAAAAGCCAAGTCATTAGAGAAAACCCTGATGCTGGGAAAGATTGAAGGCAGGAGGAGAAGGGGATTACAGAGGATGAGATGGTTGGATGACGTCACCGACTCAGTGGACATGAGTTTGAGCAAACTCCTGGAGATGGTAAAGGACAGGGAAGCCTGGCATACTGCAGTCCATGGGGTAGCAAAGAGTCAGACACGACTGAGCGACTCAACAACAACAAACTATGGTCTTGGACAAGCCTTTCTCCTCTCTGAGCTTCAGTTTCCCTATCTGGGAATAAGACAATGGCTAGTCTCTCTAGGTCTCTAGAGACTTGGCCAGTTTGAACGCTCTCTGCCTGGAGGTGAGTCAGTGAGACACTCTTCTAGCCCCATGTGGTGATATGAAGTGGCCCTGGGCCCGTCCTCACCGGCTCTCCTCTCCCTCCAGCAGTTTGCGATAAGTGGCGATTTCCAAGTCCAGGCCCAGCTTGGAGTTCATCACCTCCTGGTACTCCTTGAGCAGGCAGGCCATGTCCTGCTTGGCCTTCTGCAGGGCCTCCTCCAGCCCGGCCAGCTTGCACTTGGCATCGTTAAGGGCCGCCTCACCCTGCTGCTCCGCCTCGGCCAGGGCGGTCTCCAGCTTGCAGCGCAGTGGGGAGGAAAAGAGCTTAAGAAGAGTGCAGGCTGTGGGGACTCTGGGTCTTTGTGGGGACTAAGATCTCCCATGGCCTTGGTCATCCTGCTGCTGCTGCTGCTGCTGCTGCTGCTAAGTCGCTTCAGTCGTGTCCGACTCTGTGCGACCCCATAGACGGCAGCCCACCAGGCTCCCCCGTCCCTGGGATTCTCCAGGCAAGAACACTGGAGTGGGTTGCCATTTCCTTCTCCAATGCATGAAAGTGAAAAGTGAAAGTAAAGTCGCTCAGTCGTGTCTGACTCTCCTCGACCCCATGGACTGTTTACCTCAATTCAAAATGGTCAATTTTTAAATTAACTAGGCAGGGAAATCACAGCCAATTGGAGCTTTCTCCCTTCATTTTTTAAAACTATCTTGTAAGACTCAAGTCCATGGTGAGCTGTTAGGGGAAGGAAATGTTAGCAGAATCAGACTAATGCTAATATTAGATAATTATCTCACATTTTTGTACTGCTGTTAGTTTACAAGTCACTTCCACAGATGGTATCTAATTTGACCTTGAAGTTACTCCTGAGCTTATCAGAACAGGTGTGGTTATTTCCATTATTCAGATGAAGACATTGAACCTCAGTCGGAGAGGCTGTGACTTGCTCCAAGCTACCCAGTTAGTGAGAGCCAAGCCCAGATTTTCCGGAGAAGGCAATGGCAACCCACTCCGGTACTCTTGCCTGGAAAATCCCATGGACATTGGAGTCTGGTAGGCTGCAGTCCATGGGGTCACTAGGAGTCGGACACGACTGAGCGACTTCACTTTCACTTTTCACTTGCATGCATTGGAGAAGGAAATGGCAACCCACTCCAGTGTTCTTGCCTTGAGAATCCCAGGGATGGTGGAGCCTGGTGGGCTGCCATCTTTGGGGTCGCACAGAGTCAGACACGACTGAAGCGACTTAGCAGCAGCAGCAGCAGCAGCCCAGATTTTCAGAGGCTTCTGTATGGGAATCTCATTTTTGGTCCCCTGAGATCAGCATGCTGGAAGAAGCTCCCATTCCAATGCTTTTGTCCACTAACTATAGCGCCTTCCTTTTGTCCAACTTAAGAAAGTATAAGGAACTTCTACAACTCAATAGCAGAAAACAAAAGTAACCCAATTTTTTAAATGGGCTAAGGACATAAAGAGACATCTCTCCAGACAAGACTAATAAATAACTAATAGATACATGAAAAAGACATTCAACATCACCCATCATCAAGGAAATGCAATCCAATCCACAGTGAGAATCACCTGATACCTGTCAGTTTGGCTATTATAAAATCAAGACAAGTGTTAAGGATGTGGAGAAATTGAACCTCTGGTATACTTTTGGTGGGAATGCAAAATAATGTAGCTGCTCTGGAAAACAGTTTAAAGGTTCCTCAAAAACTTAAAAAAATGGGATTATCATATGATCCAGCAATTGCGCTTCTGGGTATTTTATCCCAAAGAATCTAAAGCAGGATTTCGAAGAGATATTAGCTCTCCCATGTTTGTATTATTCACAATAGCCAAGAATGAAAACAGTGTAATGTCCAACAGGTGAATGGATAAAGAAATCATGGTATATACATACAATGGAATATTATTGAGCCTTTTAAAAAAAGGAAATTCTCCAATGTGTGACAATGTGGATGTACCCTGAGGACATTATGCTAAGTGTAATGAGTGCTGAAGAATTGATGCTTTTGAACTGTGGTGTTGGAGAAGACTCTTGAGAGCTCCTTGGACTGCAAGAAGATCCATCCGGTCCATCCTAAAGGAGATCAGTCCTGGGTGTTCATTGGAAGGACTGATGTTGAAGCTGAAATTCCAATACTTTGGCCACCTGATGTGAAGAACTGACTCATTTGAAAAGACCCTGATGCTGGGAAAGATTGAGGGCAGAAGAAGAAGGGGGCGATAGAGGATGAGATGGCTGGATGGCATCACCGACTCAATGGACATGAGTTTGGGTGGACTCTGGGAGTTGGTGATGGACAGGGAGGCCTGGTGTGCTGCGGTTCATGGGGTCACAGAGTCGGACATGACTGAGCGACTGAACTGAACTGAATAAGCCAGACACAGAAAGACAAACACTGCACAATTCAGCTTATATGACGTATCTAAAATAGTCAAATCATAGAATTAGAGTGGAGTGGGGATTTCCCTGGTGGTTTAGCGGTCAAGAATCCGCCTTCTCATGCAAGGGGAGCGAGTTCAATCCCTGGTTGGGGAACTAAGATTCCATATGTCTTGAGCAACTAAGCCTGCAAAACACACTAGAGAGTCCATGCAGCGCAAGACCCTGAATGAGGCAACGAAGATTCCACGTGCGGCAACTAAGACCTGAAGCAGTCAAATAAATACATATTAAAAAATAAATGAAGAGTGGAGTAATGGTTTCCAGGGGCTAGGAGGAGGAGGACATAGGGAATCACAAATAAGTGGGCATAGAAGGCAATGGCACCCCACTCCAGTACTCTTGCCTGGAAATTCCCATGGACGGAGGAGCCTGGAAGACTGAAGTCCATGGGGTCGCTGAGGGTCCGCCACGACTGAGCGACTTCACTTTCAATTTTCACTTTCATGCATTGGAGAAGGAAATGGCAACCCACTCCAGTGTTCTTGCCTGGAGAATCCCAGGGACGGCGGAGCCTGGTGGGCTGCCGTCTATGGGGTCACACAGAGTCGGACACGACTGAAGTGACTTAGCAGTAGCAGGGCATAAAGCAGGACAAATAAGCTCTAGAGAGCCATTATAAAACACTGTACCTAGAATCAACAATAATGTATTGTACACCTTAAAATTGTGTCAAGAGGATATATCTCATGTTAAGTGTTCTTGTTAGTCACTCGGCCATGTCCAATTCTTGTGACCCCATGGACTGTAGCCCACCAGGCTCCTCTGTCCATGGAACTCTCCAAGCAGGAATACTGGAGCGCGTGGCCATTCCCTTCTCCAGGGGATTTTCCCCACCCAGGAATCAAGATAGGGTCTCCTGCATATCAGGTGGATTCTTTACCATCTGAGCTTTCCAGAAACCTATAAATTTTTATTCTAACCACATTAAAATAAATATTTTTTAAAAGCATATCAGAATGCAAGTGAGGAAAACTTCTAACTTTCTCTAACTTCACTTCTGGAAAGTAAATCATTCTCATATTCCATTATTTGGCTACTGATAGTAACAAATTACTTCTGATACCTCTTACACAGTGGCTGAGAACAGCTAAACTGAGGGGAGAGGACAGAATTTAAACCAGGAATATGTGGGAACTCAGTATTATGATACAGGTGGTATCACAAACCAGTGAGTAAGAAATGGATTACAGAACACATTTTCTTACTATATGTAGAAAAATTTAATTAAAAACCTACTCCTTGTATATACCAAAAATAAAGGTCAGATGGATTAAAGACCTAAATCTGAGAAGTAAAAGTATAAAATCAGTAGAAGACAAAATTGTAACAGGAGGCCTCTATGACCTCAAACCTTTTAAGTATTAACTGTTAAAGCAAAAAGTGATGGATTTGGCTACATCCAGTTTAAAGATTTCTATTCAGTGAAGGAAATCAGAGCAAAACAGACAAGTGACAGGTTGAGAGAAGATTAACTGGAAAATGTATAAATATAAAGGGTAACGTCTACATAGAATGGGCAAGGAACTACTGGAGATCACTGAGAAGAAAAAAGAAATCAATAAAAAAATGGGCAGATGATCTGAACAGGCAGCTCTCAGAAAGGAAAATGCAAATGAGTAGTAAGTGAATGAAGAGAGAGTCATTCTAGTTAATGACAGAAATGAAAATTAACCGTTAGATGCCATTTACACATTATTAGATCCACAAGAGTTCCAAAGTCTGGTAACAGCAAATGCTGAAACAGAAGTCCTCGCTTGCCCATACTGGGAGCACACTCTGGCCCAGAACTCCGAGGGCACTTATGGAAAGTAAATTAGTGAATATCTTACAACTCAACAATTCCATTTCTTGCTTTACACCTTCAAAACATCCCTCATGTGGTTACACATGGAAACCTTTAGAGATATGTATAAATGTTCATGATACAACTGATTGTAACAGCAAAGTCTTGGAGGCAAACTTAGCAAGCATCCATCAATAAGGGAATGGGTAGGAAACCATGGTTTATAAATAGGACAGAAATAATGAAACAGACAATTTATAGTGATGTGCATGGATTTCAAAAACTTCCAACTGGCAAGTGGCAGAATTTGAATGAGATTTATGGTATAATATCATTTTGTAAACTTAAAACGCTAAGAGGTTTAAATGAATCTAATATACATAGGAAATAAATAGATGAAAGAGAGACTATAAAGAACTATATTAACTGCATGAGAATGAGTGCTGGGATGAAGGGGAATGGAACTGAAGATAAAGGATGGACAGTTTTAAATGAGAGAAATGCGCAGAGGGTGGTAGTGCTCCGTTTGAACAGAGTGGTGTGTCACTAGTTCAGGCCTGTGCACCCCAAGTCCGGCAAGAGAAGTGGGGGGAGAGAGAAAAAGCAGGAGGCAAGCACAGCACTAGACTGTGTTGTCTAAGGTGTGTTTAGAGGAAAGGAACTGTGAAGGGATATAGAGGGCAATGAGAACAGAATTCAGAGAAGGGAGACCAAGCATCCTATCTTTGAAGTCTTGGGCACTCTTGGTCATTCAGATGCAGGTTGTTAAAACACAAGACTCTTCAAAAGGGAACACTCCTGCACTGTTGGTGGGAATGTAAGTTGGTGCAGCCATCATGGAAAACAGTATGGAAAGTGAAAGTTGCTCAGTTGTGTCCAGCTCTTTGCAACCCATGGACTAAACGGTCCATGGAATTCTCCTGGCCAAAATACTGGAGTGGGAAGCCATTCCCTTCTCCAGGGGATCTTCCCAACCCAGAGATCAAACCCAGGACTCCTGCATTGCAGGCAGATTCTTTACCATCAGGGAAGCCCAAAATAGTATGCAGACACCTTTAAAAGACAAAACATAGAGTTACCATGTGATCCAGCAATCCCGGTCCTGGGTATGTATCTGGAGAAAACCCTAATTTGAAAAGATACATGCACCCCAATGTTCATTGCAGCACTATTTACAATTGCCAAGACATGGAAGCAACCTCAATGTCTATCGACAGATGAGTGGATAAAGATGTGGCATACATACGGGGGGCGGGAGGGGCGGGATATTACTCAGCCATAAAAAAGGAGTAAAATAATACCTGTAGCAACATGAATGGACGTAGAGGCTATATACTGAGTGAAGTCAGTCAGACAAAAACAAATCCCATATGATATCACTTACATGTGGAATCAAAGATATGACACAAGTGAACTTATCTACAAAAGAGTCACAGACATAGAGAACAAACTCTGGTTACCAAAAAGGGAAGAGGATGGGGAAGGGGATAAGTTAGAAATTTGGGATTAGCAGATACAAACAACTGTGTATCAAATAGATAAACACCAAGGTCTTACTGTATAGTGCAGGAAGTTATACTCAATATCCTTTAATAAACCATAATGGAAATGAAATCTATATGCTTGTGCATGTGAGCTAAGTTGCTTCAGTTCAACTCTTTTGCGACCCTATGGACTATAGCCTGCCAGGCTCCTCTGTCCATGGGATTCTCCAGGCAAGGATACTGGAGTGGGTTTTCATGCCCTCCTCCAGAGGATCTTAGCAACCCAGGGATTGAGGCCATATCTCTTACATCTCCTGCTTTGGCAGGTGAGTTCTTTACCACTTGCGCCACCTGGAAAGCCTATATATAGGCTTTGCCCCTCCAAAATTAGCAGCAGCAGGAGGAAAGCAGAGAGCAGACCCCAGCAGCAGCCCACCGACCTGCTGCTTGGCGTTCTCCACCTCGGCTGTCAGCCTCTGGATCATGCGGTTCAGCTCATTGATCTCCTCCTTGGTTCTGCGGAGGTTCTCACCCTGCTGTGTTACTGTGACCTTCATCTCCTCGCACTGCAGGTTGGGAGACAGACAGGAGGAAAGCACCAATGACTGCAAGGTGGCTGCAGGTACTGAGATGTTGTCATGCAGAGTCAACCCACATTTCTTCTGGGATTGTGCCACCTCCTGCCCTGCTCTGCGTGGACCTCCACCATAGCCCCTCTTAGTGCATGGGTGCATTTTCCAGGGAAGCTCCAGCTCCAGTGGTCCTCTCTGCCCAGTGGGGAAGTCTGCCCTTCAGCTCACCTTGGTTTGATACCAGGACTCAACCTCGGCCCGGCTGCGGCTGGCGATGCCATCATACTGAGCCTTGATCTCAGCCACAACCGAGTCCATGTTGAGCTCCCGGCTGTTGTCCATCTTGACCACCATCGAGGTGTCAGAGATTTGCGACTGAAGGAGGTAAATTTCCTGTAGGAGACAACAACCATTGCCCTCATCTCCAAAGCCCTCACCGATTCTCCTCTCCACAGGTAATTCAAAACACAAACCCCAACTCTGAAATTTTATAAAATTAATTAGGAAACTTCTGACAAGTCAGGAAATTTTTTTTAAGTGCTGCTTTAAGAATAAAAGGCTAGAATTTGAATCATAATATCAAGGCAGTGAGTAAGGTGGAATTTCATTAATGCCTAGATCAACAGAGGTAGATTTCTGTGGATAAAGTCAAAGTGGGTCACTCCACTTGGGGCCCCAACTACCCAGATCAGCTGTGACTGTCTGTATAAACCTAATCCATCAAATAACAGATAGGTTTGGAGTCCTGAATTTTCTAATTGGGCTTTCACACTATTTGAATTAATAAGATATGATTATTATATTCATATACCTAAACTTACAGTGTCAGATCTCCATGTTATGCTGTGTAGATAGGCAATGAATCACAGTCTTTCAAATTATTTTTTGTTTCTTATCTTTTTTAATTGCAGTATAGTTCATCTACAATGTTATGATCACTTCATATGTATAGCAAACTGATTCTGTTATACATACATATATATCTTTTTTCAGATTTTTTTTTCTTATAGGTTATTACAAAATGTTGAGTTTAGTTTCCTGCGCTCTATGGTAGGTTATCTATTTTAGATATAGTAGTGTATATCTGTTCACTCCAAAAAGGTAGGGCATTACTCATTTCTATTTTGAAAGATCTGAGCAAGAGAAAAATCTCTTGTCATAAAAGGAAAGGATATTGAGGCCCTAGAAGTGTAAGGAATGCATAACTTTTCCTAGAACCAAGGAACCGTGACAGAAAACCTAGAAAACCCTCCTCTGGAGATGGGAAGAGGCTCACCTCATCGTACAGCGACTGCAGGAAGCTCATCTCCTCCTTCAGGGCCTCCACGTTGGCTTCCAGGTCAGCCTTGCGCAGATAGGCACAGTCAATGTCCTGGTGGAGACACACAGGAGGGTGGGACAGGAGAGTGGGCCAGGGGAGCCGTCAGCCTCTGTGGAGGCCCTGAGGCCATCTCCCAGCCCACCCCTTTGCCATCACACAAACATCAGTGGGACCCCCTGGGATAGAAGTGGGGAAGAGTCAGACTCCTAGAGACTTCTTTCCACTTCCTCCGGAACTAGGGATCCCGCAGAAGCAGGTAGCCTAAGATGACAACCCAACATGTCAGGCTGCAGCCGCCAAGCCAAACTGGTCCATAGAGCATGGCCGTGTGGTGAGCACAGAGCCAGGGGTGGTCCTTGGCGCCCAGGTCAGGCACCACTCAACACCCAAGCAGCTGGCTCTCCCATCTGAAACCAAGGCCACACCTGTCCTGGCAGATTTTCTACCAGCCCTCTCTCCATTCCGTGATTACTAACAAATGAGGTGTGTAAGGTAAGCACAGTATTTATGAAGAGCATTAGCATACACTTCAACTCACCAATTTGAAATCAAAGAGAAATCATTAATAGTTTTCTCCCCTGGTTTTTCCACCGTCTCCACTTGCACTGAATAAGGACCACAGCTCCCATAGTCACTACCAAGCTGAGAACTAATACTTCCCAATCTGGGAGGCAAAGGCCATAGGAGAGTGAAACTGATTTGAAAGCGACCATTTCAGCTTTCGGGAAGTTTACAAAAAGCCAAACAGCAGCATGATGAGGTCTCTTTTTAAGAAGCTTCCATCAGCACAGGCTAGGTTCCTGCACGGCACCAAGATGGTTTTGGCAGCCTGACCCACCGACAAGCCTCCGTTTGCCGAGGAACCTGGTCTGACCACAACTGGACTGACTCAAAATTAGCAAGATGCCCAGTGTCCGAGCATGCAGCATCCAATATTTAATTCCTCTCCACGTGCAACGAGTCACTCACCTTCTTCAGCACCACAAACTCATTCTCGGCCGTAGTCTTGAGAGCCACCTCTTCTTCATACCTGAGGAGAGACAGCACAGCTGGAGAGGCCCCACCCAAGGGGTAAGGGCCTCGGGCTAGCCAGCCGAGTCCTAGGTTATCAAAACTCCCTGGTCCTGCCCTGGACTTTCTGTGTGTCTTAGGAGAAGCGTCTGGGCCTCTCTATACTTCTGTTTCTCAGCCACAAAGAAACCACCAAAGGACACCGGATATGGAGTCTAGATACCTGATTTCTGGTCCAAGTTTGGGCTTTAGTCGCTGCAAAACCTCAGGCAAGTCACTGAATCTCTCTGGTCTTGGGATAAATTGCCCGATGTGTGATCAGGTACTCAGTAATTATTTGTTCATTTCAAATGAATGAAAGATGCTCCAGGGGGCCCTTCAACTCTAAAACTGTAAAAAATGTAGCGACCGGGAGGCCATTCTCTCCCTCCTCCCCCACCATCCAAGACCTTGAAATCAGAGAAGTCATCTATGGTGCCCAGATTGCTGGGAGCATTTCCACAGCCTTCCTCTGCCAGCCTGGTCTAGTCTCTCTCTCTTGCCTGTGAGGTTTTATCCCTGGAGCAGTCCTGCCCCAACCTGACAAGGAGCACCAGAGTTCCCAGAACATGGTTTTCACAACTTTTTAATGACAGGGTAATTGGGACTGCTATAAACTCTGAGCTCTATAATTACCAGCCCTCACACCCCCAGAGTGGGAGACAGACCCTGACACCTGCAAACACAATTGTGTCTGCATTTGCATCCCCCCAGGCAAAGTTTAAAAACCCATTGCTGGATCCATCTGGATGGTAGAGCCTGATCTTCCAAGACCAGAATTTCAATTACTTCCCAGTGAAATTACCAGCACCGGTTATGTCAAAATCACTCATCACTCTGTCCATATCTGCCATGTAAAGATGAGCAAGTGACCCAGTAAGTTTAAACAAGGTAATGGCCAGACTAAATAAATCGAATTAAAACAAAAGAAGCTCAACATTCAGAAAACGAAGATCATGGCATCCGGTCCCATCACTTCATGGGAAATAGATGGGGAAACAGTGGAAACAGTGTCAGACTTTATTTTTCTGGGCTCCAAAATCACTGCAGATGGTGACTGCAGCCATGAAATTAAAAGACACTCACTTCTTGGAAGGAAAGTTATGACCAACCTAGATAGCATATTCAAAAGCAGAGACATTACTTTGCCAGCAAAGGTTCGTCTAGTCAAGGCTATGGTTTTTCCTGTGGTCATGTATGGATGTGAGAGTTGGACTGTGAAGAAGGCTGAGCGCCAAAGAATTGATGCTTTTGAACTGTGGTGTTGGAGAAGACTCTTGAGAGTCCCTTGGACTGCAAGGAGCTCCAACCAGTCCATTCTGAAGGAGATCAGCCCTGGGATTTCTTTGGAAGGAATGATGCTAAAGCTGAAACTTCAGTACTTTGGCCACCTCATGCGAAGAGTTGACTCACTGGAAAAGACTCTGATGCTGGGAGGGATTGGGGGCAAGAGGAGAAGGGGATGACAGAGGATGAGATGGCTGGATGGCATCACTGACTCGATGGACGTGAGTCTGGGTGAACTCCGGGCGTTGGTGATGGACAGGGAGGCCTGGCGTGCTGCAATTCATGGGGTCGCAAAGAGTCGGACATGACTGATCTGATCTGATCTGATCTGGTCTGAAAACAAAAGATTTACATGGACCTTTGAATTGTGGAGCCTGGCAGAACAAGAGCTGATAACTTATCTGCAGAATAAATAGAAGAATGATCCAAGGTCATCAGACACTTGAATGGTATCTGCCAAATCATCTTCAAGGTAACTCCCCAGAGACCTCTCCTTTCCTCCCGTCCTAGCGCTGACTGCTCCCAAGTGTCTGTTCTCCATCCTCCTGCTTCCTTTGTTCCTCACTCTCCATCTCTCTTGGGCTTCCCTGGTGACTCAGATGGTAAGGAATCTGTCTGCAATGCAGAAAGCCGGGGTTCAATCCCTGGGTCAGGAAGATCCCCTGGAGAAAGGAATGGCTACCCAGTCCAGGATTCTTGCTTGAAGAATTCCATGGACAGAGAATCCTGGCAGGCTACAGCCCAGGGGTCACACAGAGTTGGACACGACTGAGTGACTAACACTTTCACTGTCACTTTCTCCATCTTTGGGTCAGTCTGTGCTCTGGATGTGTGCCCACCTCTCCCAGGCTGGGAGCTCTTCTTCCCTGCAAAGCTTTCCCCCTTTCCCCGAATGGGGCTGCAAGTGTTGAGAGCTGAGACAAGACAGAGCAGACTAATAAAGCAGAAGCACCTTGGTAAGTAGGCTGCGATGACCCTAATCTTCAGCCACCTCCATCTCCGGGAAGGTTGTATGAACTCAGTCAAGACCCACTGCACACCTATAACCACTCCCAGCCTGGCCACACTCACTTCTTCTTGTAGCCCTCCAGAACTTCCTCCACGTGGTTGAGCTCTGAGGCCAGCCTCCCGCTGTTGGCCTCCACACACTCGGCCTCCCGCCTCAGTGTCTCGATGTAGCCATTGAACAGGGGCTCCAGGTTGCTCTCACAGCACTGGCGATTCTGGTAGAACTGTAGCTTGGTCTCCAGCAGCTTGTTCTGCTGCTCCAGGAAGCGCACCTGCCATCCAGAGTGGTAGAAAGAGATTCAGGAGGAGCCCCAGGAGGTGACTGGTCCCCTAGAGCTCCCTCTGCCCTTGGGGATGGATCCCTGACCCGCAGCAGCCCATGACCTTCCCCCAGAGGCCAAATGATCTGGCCAAGTCAGAAAATGAAAGACACAATTGTTCCCCAAAAAAACTTCCCTTCACTCCATCTCTCCTTCCAGGAAGAATACACAATTTATTTGTGACTTATTTATTCTGCACAGAATGAAATAACTCCTCATCCTGCAAAAATATCCCAGACCTCATGTGACAAGACAAAAATGGCCCCTCAAAGATGTTTATGTCTCAATCCTCAGAACCTGTAAATAGGTCACATTACATGCAAGAGGACCTTGCAGGTGGAATTAAGGTTATGAAACTGAAGATCAAGAGATGAGCCTGAATTATTCAGGTGGCTCCAAGATAGTCACACAGGCCTTTTAAACTGGAAGGGAAGGCAGAAGCGTAAAAGATACCCTCAAAAGAAGGAAGCAGAGGAGAGATTTGAACCATGAGAAGCTCTGGACCACTATCATCTTTGAAGATAGAGATCAGGCCTTGAGTCAAGGAATATGGCGGCCCCTAGACACTGAGACCAACCTCTGGCAGTCAGCCAGCAAGGAACAGGGACTCCAGTCCTCCAGTAACAGACCTCAATTCTGTACAACATCTGCATGGCCCTGAAAGTAAGTTTTCCCAGGACCTCCAGAGGAAGTACAACCCTATTGACCCCTTGATTTTGGCCTCATTAGGTAATAGGTTTGTGTTCTTCTAAGTTGCTAAGTTTGTGGACATTTTTATGGCAGTGATTCAAAAATGCACCTACCATGACTCTCCTTCGCTCTGACCCCAAGGCAAGGGGTCCAGAGGGACTGGATCAGGAATTTGAAGATTTTTCATTGCTTAACTCTGCCATTCACCATGTCATTGTGCCTCATTTTTTCTGAGCCTCAATTCATTTTTTAAATTTTTATTTATTTATTTATGGCTGCCTTCAGTCTTCGCTGCCGCTCGAGGACTTTCTCTAGTTGTGGTGAGCAGAGGCTCCTTTCTAGTTGCAGTGTGTGGTTTCTCCTTGCGGTGGCTTCTCTTGTTGCAAAGCATGGGCTCCACAGTCTGAGCTCAGTAGTTGTGGCACACGGGCTTAGCTGTGCTGAGACATGCGAAATTTTCCTGGACCAGGGATCGAACCTCTGTCCCCAGGACTCGCAGGCAGGTTCTTAACCACTGGATCACCAGGGAAGTCCTCTGAGCCTCATTTTAAATTGAGGCAGTGAGAACACATCAGCAATGGCACACTGGCAGCCCCCAGGTGCGATCTGGCCCAGAGGCATGTTTTATTTGGTCTTCACACTGTTTTATAAAAATTCGATTCATCACCAGCATCTAATAAGAGAGTGATTTGGGGCAAGAATCTAGCTTTACCTCACCTTAACAACCCTGAAACTTGGACAATGCTGGGTATGAGCTGGATTTCAACCTTGCCCAACCCCTGGTGGGTGGCCTTGGGCAAAGAGTGACCTGCATGATCCAACGTCACCTTCATTTTGCCGATGTGAGGGAAGAATGGTTTGGACAGCCAACAGCATGTTAAGAACGGGTGTCCAGGACTTTTGCTTACAGACCTGCCTATTCCTGATGAGAGCATTTGTCTAAGAACAAAGTTTCCACCCCTCCCACCCCCATCCCCTTGGAATGCACCTTACTACAAAGTCCAAGGTGCAGATGTGCACAGGAATCACCCTGGAAAGGGGGGCTTTCCTCCAATGGACATGGGTGGCTATCCTTCCCAGAGCCATCAGACTCACAGAGGGAGCTTCACTGAGAAACCAGAGCTACATATCCAACCAGAAGTCCGGCTTGGAGACTGCAACATCGGAAGAGCACCGTGCTACATCCCCCAACCTGGCCCCCATGGATCTCCTGTTTCTCACCTCACTGTCTTTAATCTGTGCATATTTTGAGTAGGGGAGTGCATCAGGGCCTGAAGTCCTAGAAATTCCCAGGCTTCCCACAAGGTGCCCACCAGACAGGAGCAGGACAGGAGCTTCTGGCCTCTCTCTGTGTCGTGGTTCCCCTGTCCACGAGGGAGATGGCAGCATCTCCTCTAGGAGAGGGTGAGACACCAGCCTTAGTAGAGAGGCCCACCCCGCCCAACCCCCTTGATGGCTGAGATCCAGAAGATGGGGCCCCAGACACACAATCAGCTCCTGCTGGGCAAGGTGAGCAGCAGCGATAAACCTTTCTTTTCTCTCTGGTGGTTTCACATCCATGATTACGTTGGAGTCTCATGGCAACATTTGAAAACTGAGACCCTGATTCAGTCATGTTCTCAGGGCCATGTGCTAATTCGGAACAGGGCAGTCCCCAGGTATTTGAACCCAGTCTGTCACCAGGTTCCAAGTACCTTTCCCTTCCTAAGCCGCAGCCCAGGGGACAACCCAGACACCCACCTTGTCGATGAAGGCAGCAAACTTGTTGTTGAGACGCTTGATCTGCTCCTTCTCCTCATGCTTCACGCACTGCGCCTTGGGGTCGATCTCCAGGTTGAGGGGCGTGAGGAGGCTCTCGTTAACCGACACAGTGGTGATACAGGGTGGGGTAGGCCCGTAGAGGCCCCCTGCCCGGTAACCGAAGCTGCCCCCTCCTCGGAGGGGCCACGCATAACTCACTGCGATCCGTGGGGACCCCACTGCACACAGGCTCCTGCTGCCGAAGCCCCCGAGACGCCGGTAGCCGGGGCCGCCGGGGCTGCCCCCGTGGAAGGCCAGGCCATTGGCAAAGCCATGCACCCCAGGCTTGGGCACAACGGCTGAGCAGGAGCTGAAGTCCCTGACCCTGTAGCTGGAGCTGTTGTGGTAGGAATGGCTCGCCATGCCTCTGCTCGCCAGGCCAGAGCCAGGATGGGGAAGTGGGGAGAATCCAAGGATGCTAGGACCCGCTACCCCTCCTGCCTTTTATCAGGCAGACAGCAGGCCTCCAGACAACATAAAAGTCAGGAGAAAGTCATTAACATCATTTACAAGCGTGGGAATCTCCCGCTAGGCAGGCTGAGAAGAAAGCTGAAACTTGCCTCCCTTAATAGATGTATCAAGGAGACCCTGCATCACAATAAACCTGCCCCTGCCTTTTCAGCCCCACAGGCCTAGACACATCCATGAAGCCCCTAATTCCCCTGCAGCCCTGGGGTCAGACCTGATATCATGATCCCACATGGGCGAGTGGAGGCCTGTACCAGTGCATTCTTGAGACTCGAAGGGTCCCATGTCCCACTAAGGTCCCTGGGCCTGTCCTTCCCAGCAGAGCACGTGATGCCTGGAGCATCCTTCCAGGTGAGCGCGGGTGAGGGGTGGTCTTTGAGCCTTTGCCTGGCATGGATGAAAGTGAAAATCTCTCAGTCATGTCCGAATCTTTGTGACCCCATGGACTATAGAGTCCATGGAATCCTCCAGGCCAGAATACTGGAGTGGGTAGCCATTCCCTTCTCCAGATCTTCCCAACCTAGAGAGATCGAACCAGGTCTCCTGCATTGCAGGCGTATTCTTTACCAGCTGAGCCACCAGGGAAGCCCGGCATGGATGAAGGTGCTGGCCTCTCTTCTTAGGTGCTGCTGGCTGGCCAGCCACTAATCCCTTCCATTGGCACAAGGAAGACAACTGCGGGGTCATGCAGGTCATTCAGTGCACAGCCACATCCCCTCTTATAGTAGAGTTACTGAAGCTAGTAGTGGCCTCTCGATTCAGAAATCATGCCTTATCCACTTTTATAGCCCTCATGGCAACCAGCACATACTAGCTCCTCAGGAAGCATTGTTTGAATAGCCCGGACACAGAGGGAAGGGCCAATGTGTGGAGAGCTCCTCCATCTAGTCCACAGACACTGGCTGACCCTCCGCTGTGTGCCAAGCCTGGGAGCCAGCCTGGAGGAGGTGCCTTCCTTCTTGGGGGTGAGTGCTGATGTCCCACCAGAGCAGGACCCCGGTCTAGATGCTGTGGGAAATAAGGAGAGTAGACAGAGTTTGCCATGAGGAACCTCATTCTCACGGGAAGACCAGACAGAGGCAGGAAAGACGGATGGCAAGAGAGGGAAAGATGACCGATCAGGCAAAGGGGGTGCTCCTGGCATTCTGAGGAGGGCCATTTACTTATGGTAGGCTGGGGTGGGGTGGGGGGACCACAAAGGAGGTGGGAGCCAAGGCAGGTCCTGGAAGACAGTAAGATTTGGCAGAGAGAACAGAGGCAGGGGTGCCAGGCAGAGGCACTGGGCAAGCCAGACACCCAGAGAAATTGCTCAGTACTTGAGGCCCCTCGACAAACCAAGGCCTTCAGTCCTGGCCTCCCGCCCCCACCTCATAAGATGACACCTCCCAGAAGAACAGTGGGGAAATGGGCCCAGTGGGGAGGTGCCTGCCTCTTGGATCAAGTGCCATTGGCGGCCCTGACTGCTATGATGCCAAAGCCCTCAGCTCACCAGGGTCTTGAGTAAAACACTCATTACAAAAATCCCTATGCACAAAGCCAAAAACAAGGATTGCTAAGTCGCTTCAGTCGTGTCCGACTCAGTGCGACCCCAGAGACGGCAGCCCACCAGGCTTCCCCGTCCCTGGGATTCTCCAGGCAAGAACACTGGAGTGGGTTACCATTTCCTTCTCCAATGCATGAAAGTGAAAAATGAAAGTGAAGTCGCTCAGTTGTTCCCGACTCTTAGCGACCCCATGGACTACAGCCTACCAGGCTCCTCTGTCCATGGATTTTCCAGGCAAGAGTACTGGAGTGGGGTGCCACTGCCTTCTCCGAGAACAAGGACTAACCTTCCAGAATGCCCCCTTCAGGAAGCAGGCCTGGGGAAGGGGCATAACAGGACAAGGGGAATAAGGGGGGAGTCCTCTCTGCTCTCTCTTTCTCTCCCTCTCTCTCTTTCTCTCCCTCTCTCTCTCTCACACACACACACACACACACGCCACCCCCTCCCCCCCCCCCCCCCCGCACAGCAGGAAGCAGAGTCCTACTCTATGTGAGGAGCACAGGGATATATCCAGAGGGAGCAGTTCATGCCCCAGGAGCAAAGGTGCAGAGTCCCCAGGGTGAACCCAGTCAGTGATGGGATAAGGAGACCCTACAAACTGAATTCCTACAGAAACAACCGACTCCAGTCTTTTGCTCTTGTGGCCACAAGACTGCCTCCGCCTCCCCACTTGCTGCACAGTTCCCACACCAACCCTGACTGGTGGGAGGAGACTTGCCTGGGCCAGAAGGCCAGGCTGCTCCTCCAGGTGGACTCACCGATTAAGGGAAACAAAATAGAAACTGCAATACAACACGGATGCTCTGGAAGGGTCTCATGCTGGTCTCTGTAGGTTTCTCACATTCAGCAAGAATTTACTGAGCACCAGTGCCAGTCACCATTCTTTGAACTTGCGATACACCCGTGAATAAAGCACACAACAACGTGTGTTTTTTTTAAGTTTCCATTCCGTGGAAAGAGATTGACAATAAACTTGGTGGCTCAGATGGTAAAGAATCTGCCTGCAATGTGGGGGACCCGGGTTGGATCCCTGGGTCGGGAAGATCCCCAGGAGAAGGGAATAGCAACCCACTCCAGTATTCTTACCTGAAGAATTCCATGAACAGAGGAGCCTGGTGGGGTACAGTTCATAGGGTTGCAAAGAGTCGGACACGACTGAGTGACTACCCTAGATGATAAGTCTTATGGAAAGAATAAACAGAACAAGACAAGAGGAATCAGGAGAGTAGGGAGAAAGACAGGGCCATTCGTAGCAGGGTGGTCTGAGTGGGCTGCACTGAGAAGGTGACTTTGAGCCAAGGTTTTGAGGAGGTAAGGGGATGAGCCACGAGGGCAGAGGAAGAGCCAGGGCAACTGCTCAAGATGCAAACAGGCCTGGCTGGATCCCTCCAGGAACAAGGAGGCCAGTGTGGTTTGAGGGGCAGGAACAAGTTCTGAGTGTGGGCAAGTCTAGGAGATACAGGGAGCGGAGGGTTCCACCCTAATCATGGAGCTGGTGGGCTCCCATCAAGGGCAGTGTGGAGCCGGGGGGCTTGATGGACATGAGCTGAAGTGTTAGATGAACTCCATGACATGGCGGCAGCCTGGAAAGCAGACTGCAGAGGGAGGCAACAGAGGAAGGAGGGGGAAGGGTCAGTGGGACCCCTGGAAGACAGCAGAGCCTCGTGCCAGGGAGGAAGCCCCAGAGAGTGTGCAAGTAGCCAGCTTTGGGTAGAATCTGAAGAAAGAGCCAAGCAGATTTCTTGACAGATGGGATTCAGGATGTGAGAGAAAGGGAAGAGTCAAGGATGTCTCCATGTTTTCAGGGGTAAACCTGTCCCTGGGCTTCCCCAGTGGCTCAGCAGTAAAGAATCCACCTACAGTGCAGGAGATGTGGATTTGATTCCTCCGTCAGGAAGGTCCTCTGGAGGAGGGCATGGCATCCCACTCCTATATTCTTGCCTCGAGAATCCCAAGGACAGAGGAACCGGGTGGGCTACAGTCTATAGGTTTGCAAACAGTCGGACACGACTGAGGTGACTGAGCTCATGTGCACGCAAACCTGTCTCCACAACAAAGAAAAGCAGTGAAGCAGTGAGAAAAATGCCAAGATCAGTGCCCCAGACACTCATCCTGGCTCTGCTGACGCTATAGCCTGGCACAAGTCACCCACCCTATCTGGTCCCCCGTGTTCCCAACAGAGCATGCCAGGGTCAGACTGGATGGCCTTCAACATTTCCTAGGGAAGCCTTGGGATCTCGGTTTTGTTGGGAATCCATTAGAGTTCATCATTCCACAGGGCCCATGCTAAGTACACTGGATAGATGATAGATAAGTAGATAGATAATGAATACTTAGATGATAGACAGATAGATAGACAGATGCTGAACTCTCTTCTCCAGCCAACAGGCCTGTTTCTGCTGTGTCCCATCCCTTACCTGTGTGCACCTGAGCTGCTTCTGGCCCCAAGCATTGCTTGGGAGAAACAAGAGCAAACCTACTTTGTCGTCTTTGGAATTGAAACCACGTGACCTCTCCTCAAACCCTTGTGAAGCTAATCTCTTAAAATCTAAGTTTCACCTGAAATGATCACAATATTGTTTGTTAATCGGCTGTACCTCAATATACAATAAAAAGTGTTTTTTTTTGAAAAACAGCTGATCTCATGCAAAAAATAAATAATAAAAACATGAAAAAATCTGAGTTAAAATACCTCTCTCTTTAGCGACACTGATTTCTTTGAATGCCTAGCTCTGTCTCTTTTCATTAACATTATTCGTGACAATATTGTCAGAATTTCATTTTCTATTCCTTCTTAGGGCTCTGAGTATGTATTCATACCAATAATTTCTTGAAATTTAATTTTACAATATACTTTTCTAGAGCTTCGTTAAATGATGAGTGTGTTTTTAAAAAAAATGTCCTTCCATTGCTTTCATGGACTGGCAAGGGGCAAGATCTCTTCCTGCTAGCTTTGTTCACACACCAACCAGGGCTTCCCGGACCAAGAAAACTAAGCCTTATGGTTTCCTCTACCCTCTGGAGACAGAACTGTTGAGGAGGGACCCCAAAAATCACAGACGCTCTCATCTTAGCATCTGTGTTCATGCACCTGGCTGGGGTCCAACACATGAAATTCTTCACTCAACAATATTCAAATCTTTCCATCTGTGTTTCTAAAGCATCATCTCCACCATCTGATGAAATGGCTGGTTCCATCCAGCTTTGCTTCTTTTCCTCTTTCCTTTTCACTGAAATACATCCTTCCTTAACTCCAAGGAGTTTTTTAATGCTTTATGCACAGTGTGACTTCCTCCCTTTACATTAAAGCTGTTTCTTCCACATAAAGCTGTTTCTTCCATATAAAGCTGTTTCTTCCACTGCCCTTTAAGTCCTAGTTCCATCTCAACAATTGATGAACTCACAATTATCTCCTTTTGTTAACATTCCGTCTAGGTTAATTCCCTGTATCTATTGTGCTTGTTCAGGATTTAAGGAAAATGCGTGTCCCAGCGGTCTGGGCGATGGTGGCTTCCTAGGAGGACGTTAGAGGGGGGCAGGCTGCACGTCAGCAGCGGCACCGAGTTGCTCCGGGGTATGCAGGGACTTGGGGCAGAAGGCTTCCCACTGTTCAAGACCAGTGGTGACCCAGGCATGATGGCATCTCAGAAGTGGTCCCTGCTGCCTTCTGTCAGGGGGCCTCATGCGTTTACTCTCAAAGGTAGAGAAGATTAGGCTAGTTCATCAGCATCTCACATGGAGCATCCCTTGGGAGGAGTTTCTTGTGGAGCCTGGCTTGCTCCCTGATATATGATACCTTTGGCCCAATTACAAATTCTGACCTAATCTCGTTAATCTTGCAGCCAAAGGACACAGAGATGAGCCTTCTTGCCCCAGAAGGAACTAAAGGCAGGGAAGGCAGAACTTCCAGGATTACTGGGTGCATCCCTGTATTCCTGTATTGTAAAGAAGGTTAGCTTCCGGTGCTGAAGGGAAATGTGTATAATCATGCCAGTGATGTATCCCCAAGGTGAGGGGTGGGGGCGGTGAGTGGCAGCAGTGTGCTCTGGTGGGGAAGAGTATTTGTCACTGACATTGTTTAGAATTGCTCGTGCTTGGTGATAAGAACAAACTGATTTTTAGTCAGTTTTACTATTGGTTTTTTAATTCCTTACCCAAAAATGCACCCCTATGGCCTACACCCAGGGGAGATCAGTCTCATTGTATCCTTCACCCCACCCCATACATCACCAAGTGGCTCAAATACAGTAAGAGTTGATTCCTTGATCGCTTAGCACCATTGAGGGTGTAACCTGGTCAGTAGGATAGCCCTCCACACAGGAAATCAGAGACCCAGGCTCTGATCAGTGTTGCAGTTCTCGCCTGGCTGAGACATGTGGGTGTTGGATGCTGCATTAATCACCAAGGAATACAGTTACTAGTCACTCCTGCTGCCCGATGTGAAATGAGGTGGCCTGACCTCACAGCCTGGAGGGCATTTCTGATTCCATCTTGGCCTTGGGCTGGGTCAACCTCACATCACCTTGCTAAGTTGCTTCAGTCATGTCTGATTCTGTGCAACCCCATAGATGGCAGCCCACCAGGCTCCCCCGTCCTTGGGATTCTCCAGGCAAGAACACTGGAGTGGGTTGCCATTTCCTTCTCCAATGCATAAAAGTGAAAAGTAAAAGTGAAGTCGCTCAGTCGTGTCCGACTCTTAGCGACCCAATGGACTGCAGCCTACCAGGCTCCTCGGTCCATGGGATTTGCCAGGCAAGAGTACTGGAGTGGGCTGCCATTGCCTTCTCCCACATCACCTTAGATAGACTTTAATGTAACAGACTTAGAAATCCTTCCATACATGCAGAAGTTTTCGGTCAACCCTCAAGTGTTTAGTGTTTTACTAAGTGTAACACCTTCTTCCCTCACAATCCCAGGTCAGCAGAAGGTTCCTGCCTGCGGATTAGATCCCTATTTCTAAGAGGCTTTCAAGCTAAGTGAAATGTGCTGAGATGGAGAGAGGACAGGCAGACGGGCACAGAATAAGAGCCTGGAGCCAGGACAAGAAGGGCATGGCCTGCTCATGCCCTAGGCAGGTGGAAGGCTGGAGCAGTGTTTCTGAGGTGCGGGGTTATCAGAAGAACATGATATCACTGGGGAAAACAGGACGGGACCTGGGGGAACAGCTTTGAGTCTCCTGAATCTGATGCCAGAGGGAGAAACAGGCTGTTCTGATTTCTGGGGTGAAATAGCTGCTAAAAAGCTATGATTCAGATGTCCAAAAAAACTAAGTTATCCATTATGGTTTTGCATGAGGAATGGAGATCCAGGGGATTTTCCCAGAGACCCCAGAATGGCAGCCAAGTCCCAAAGCTCAGCACCAAAGGATGTTAGTCCCCAGGGTCTAAGAGAGCTGCATATTGGACCTGCCCTTTACTCCTCATGGTCACAGGCCCCAGAGATGTTCTGGGAGGAAGCCGAGGTGGAAAGTCCACAGTCTTCCCAGTGCCCAGCAGCACAGAAGGCAAAGTGTGGCCAAATGTTTTCCCACCAGTATTGAGGGACCTCACAGGAATCAACCCTCAACGAGCTTGTGGGACTGCTACTCAACTGTAGGCAACCATGGAGCCTGCACCCCACCAGCTGTCACCTAGGCAGAGGCCTGCTCAACAGTGCTTCCCCTTGATGCAACACACATTGAAAATCTCCTCAAAGAAGGAGGTGGAGGTGTGTTATGAGAGACCTGCCCCACCCAGCCAAGCTGTTATAGCTGTAAGCAGACTGGCTGGGCCCTGGGGAGGTGGTTTAAAAGTGGAGTGAGAGAATAGGTTTGAGCAGAGCTTAAAACCGAAATCTTAAAATGAATTTAAAATATCTTAAATTCTGAAATGAGATGATTCTAATCATGAAGAGTGGTTGCAAATTACTGAATCCAGCCAGTGTAGTAAATCACCCCAAAACATAGGAGCATTTAAAAAAACTTTTTATTTTGTATTGAGGTATAGCCAATTAACAAGCAATCTTGTGATAGTTTCAGTTGAACAGCAAAGGGATGCAGCCTTACTTATATTAATACCTATATCCATTCTCCCCAAAACTCCCCTCCCATCTAGGCTGCCACTTAACATTGAGCAAAGTTCACGTGCTATACAGTAGGTCCCTGTTGGTTATCCATTTTAAACATAGCAGTGTGTACATGTCCATCCCAAACTCCCTACCTATCCCTTCCTCCATCCTCCCCACCCCCAGCAACCATAAGCTTGTTCACAAAGTCTGTAGGTCTAACACACAGCAGTTTTAAAAGCCAACATTTGTTTTACTTATGAGTCTGTGGTCTGGGCAGTAATCAGCAGGGTCAGCTCACGTTCGGTCTCAAGGAGCTCCCGAATTCTCAGGCAGCACCCACGGATGCTCTGAGCCCAGAGTGGCAGCCATCCTTGCCCTCTGCTGCTCAGACCACACAGGAGGAAGAGTGCCCAGTCCCAGCCCCCTCGCTGCTTCTGGAGAAACAGTGGTGGCCAAGACAGTAGCCCATGGGGGTCGAGGGCAACTGAGGAGTCCTGAAGAAGAAGAGGTTTGGTGTCTGTGTTGGGGTGAGGGAAAGTTGACGGGAACATGAGAGGCAGCTGTACCCCCAGATGCTGTCAGGCTGCTAGGGGACAGGACTGATGCTTTGGCTCCCAAAGAGGTGAGGACACCCAGGGGGCTGCAGTGACAGAGGACTCAGCTTCGGGTTCCACTTAGGGGTTGCTCAAGCTGGTCACGAGACAGGGAGGAGCTAGCTGCCTGGAGGATGTGGTGGGACTCAGTGTCCTCCGGAGTTCCCCAACCCCCACAGCTCAGGAGGCTTCCGAAAGGAGAAATTTCAGGAGCCAAAAAAAAAAAAAAAAAATTGGCCCAGAAACACTTATAACTAGCCCTTTCCTATCTACTTCCAGGCTCTCATCCAGCTGCATTATATTAGCCTGATGTGCAATCCATTTCACAGCTCTGAGCTCTGTGGTTCAGACCATCCGACAGAGATGCATGAGGCCCACTCTGGGACCTGAGGTACCTTAGAGAAGATGCTCCTGGACTGCCGGCATTGCCATGCTTCCCCACTAGAGGGCATCCTAGTCTGGCTACCAAAGGCACCCAATGCCATGATTGGGGAAAAGCCATTTTCCTCCATGAAGCCTTCAAAGGTAGATGGACACAAAGTGCAGCTTCCCTGACTCTTCCCAGCCTGGATTTTTTCACTCTCCCAGAAGCTTCCCTCTGAGTGCTCAGTACCTCATGGTGTAACCTTCTTGGACAACCCACAGTCATCACCCCGACATGTTAACTTTCTAACAGATCTTGAGTACCAGGCCTCCTTCCTCTGGTCCATCCTATGCCTTGTCAATTTCAGCTCCTTAAAAATCTGCTTCCAAGACACATCTGCCTAGGCACCAAAGGCTCAGAAGAAGATGTCTGAAGGCTCCTCAGCCCAGCTCAGGTTGGCCGCAAGGAAGCTCTCTTTCTTATCTCCTAGGTCTTTCCCACTTTCTTTGTTTCATTTCTGGTTTTTCTTTTAGACCTCTTGGCCAGAGTTGAGTCCATCACACTTCCCAGTTCTTGGCAGAGTGTCTTCACCAGCCCATAGAAGGCTCTTCCCTCTTTTACTCATCTGTTCCCCCTCATTTCTTATCCCTCCTCTCACTCTCCTCACCAAAGGCACCCAACTGTAATGCATGTGATGATGTCTCCAAATTGTATAAAGTATTATAGCCTTATTAGTGTAAAGTGGGGCTTTCCTGGTGGCTCAGATGATAAAGAATCTGCCTTTGTTGCCAGAGGCTTGGGTTTGCTCCTTGAGTTGGGAAGATCCCCTGGAGAAGGGAATGGCTACCCACTCCAGTATTCTTGCCTGGAGAATCCCATGGACAGAGGAGCCTGGTGGGCTACAATCCATGGGGTCGCAAAGAGTTGGACACGACTGAGCAACTAAGCATTCACACACACACTGTGAAGTAAGTAGCAGTGCTTCTGGACAGTGTACATTTTATTTACATAAATGGTATGGTTTTGACACTGTTTAACTCAACACTGTGTTGTCTGTAAGTACATCAGTTCTGTTGCTTCTAACTTCCATAATACACCTTTATCACCTTTTATGTCAACTAGGCTGACTCCCACTTCCTTCTGCTGCAACAAGGCCATGAATTGTCTGGTGCTGGCAGAGGGGCTGCTCTCAGATGTGGGGTCGGACTTCCCTCAGAAGTGGGGTTGCTGGGTCCTAGGCTTTACACGTGCCTAAATACATGCACAGTGCTACCCTGCTTTCCAGAATGCCTGCACCAGCTCTTATTCCACCCCCAGTGCCCTAGGGTCCCCATTCTCCCAACTCCCCACTCACTGTTGGTACTACCTGCTTTTTAACCCTTGCCATTCTGATGGTAGAAGGATATCTCATGCTTCTGGTCTGCATCCTCTAAGGACTGGCAAGAGCATCCTCAAAGCCATTTGGTCTTTCCCTTTGGGGGGCTGTCTGTGCAGACTCTGGCTAGCTTTCCACTGGATTTCCTGTCCTTCACTTGTTGTTCTGTAGGGCTCCTTATACATTGCAGATATTAAGCTTTTCCCAGGCTCTCCACTTTTTCTCTATAGTCTTTCATTGAAGTAGAATTCTTAATTTTGATGTGATCATGTCAATCTATCTTTTTTCTGTTGTTTTGATTTTTTCTTTTTTGTGTGTGATTTTGACTTTTAAAGTTTGCTTAAGAAGTCTTTTCCCATCCCTAAGTTACAAGGATTTTTTTTTTTTTATATCTTCTGTTTGCTTTATACTTGCATGTTTCATGTCCAGACCTTGCATTCATTGAGGTCTCCCATGGCATATGCTACAAACTGGACACCAGCTCTATGCTTTCCGTGTAGTGGGTCTATTTTTACTTATCTCACCAGCTGAATAAATAACTCTTGTTGCCACCATCATCAAATACCAAATTTATCTTACATTAAAGGGCCTGTTGTGAGCTCTCTCTTCTGTTCCAATGGTCCATTTACCTGCCCCTACACAGGTACTAGGCTTTTTAATTACTGTGACTCTCTATCCTCAGATTTTCTCTTTACTTTCCTTTTTTCATAACTAACTTTACTGTAAATGGACTTTATTCTTTTGCATAAAAATTAGATTGATTTTATCAAGCCCCTCAAAAGAAATTCAGCTGGAATTATATTGCATTAAACTTAAAATTAGAGAGAATTGATATCTTTAAAATATTAGGTCAGATTATTTCTGAATATGATATAATTCTACTTAGATTTTCTTGTATTCTTTTATAAGAGTCTAACCTCTTCCATAAAGATTGTATGAATAGTTTATTGTTACGTGGCAACTACCGTGCTGTTTTTATCACTCTTAAGAATGGTGTCTTTAATTTCTATTTATTTTCTCATTGGTGACACTGATATAGAAACACACTTTTAATTTTTGTAAGTTGATCTTGTTAAACCAGCAGCACTGCTCAACACATCCTGTCATTTCTAGAGTTTTTTGGTTGATTTTTGTTGAGTTTTTTACGCAGCTGATCCCACTGTCTACAGATAATACCATTCCTTTCTCTTCTACATTAATTGCATATATTTATTTTCTCGGCCAGGAACTCCAGTATGTCAAGCAATCATGGCTTTGAGAGCCCGTGTCCTTGTCTTGTTCCCAACCTTCATTGGAATGAGCCCAAAGTTCACCCTTTAGGTATGACACCCTTTGAGATCCACCAGTGCTCTTTGAATATTTCTGTGCTTTTCTGCCGTTTTCTACCATTCTGACTGCCCCAAGCCCTACCCACCCTTCAAAACCCAGCTCAAGTCTGGCCTTTCCCACAGAGCCGCCCTGACTGTACCAGCCTACAGTGAGCTCAGTCCCTGAAACAGACGCACTTTATCAGGCAATTGACAATCAATCATAATCGATCGCAAACTGCCTTGGAAAAAGGACTATATCTACTATCCATTTAACATGTACTTATTTCCAAACCTACCTGATTAAACAGTCAGCTTTTGGAAGACAGGGAAGTACGGAAAATGTCTCCTCATCTCTTATAGGACACAGTACTCGCTGAATAAACAGTTGTAGAGTCTGTGACGGTGCCACGATTTATCAGCTCCAGCCGCTCTGCCTCAGTGTATTGCAAGTTCAAGGCCGGAAGGCAAAACTGGAGGCGGCAAGACTGGAGAACAAAGCAGGCAAAGGGGAGGGGACGCAGTTCCCTCCTGGACCGCAGGCAATGCAGGCTTAGCCTCAGGGGCTTTCATAGAGACCGTCTCATTTCATCCTCAGGGAGGTCTAGGAGGCCAGCATTCCAATCCTCACTTTACAGAAACAAGGCACACAGATGGACTTACTTGTCACACAGCTAGTCAGAGGCAGAGATGGGATTTGTATCCACATCTCCTGACTCTCACATCCTCGGCTTCACCGTAACAGCCTCGTCACTTCCAGACCGGCAGCACACAGGCACAGCCCGAGCCAGGATGGTCCTCTTGCGCCTAGTGATTTTACCTAAAGTAAAAAGAATTAAAGGACTCATGGGTATAAAGGCAAGAAGAAAGGACCAAAGTCAGGGCATCCATGGGTCAAAGGCCAGGCAGACAGGCAGGTGACCACCAGAAAACTGCACAGTTATGAATAAGGCTGGGCGATGCTAGCCATCCCAGGGTGGTAGGCAGGAATCAGAGCTACAGGGTGAGCTGCAATTCCAGACAGCAGAGGCACATCAGTCCCCAGGCGGACCCAGGCCAGCTGTGTGAAGGGGAGACACAGGGCACAAGCCTTGGCGACCGAACCAGCCTGGGACTCGGCCAGAACCTTTATAGCCCAGGGTGAGGGCGGGGCCCAATCCAGCCTGGAGCCCAGCTGGAAGCAGCCTGGCAGGATGCGGCTGTCCCTTTGTCAGCCTCCTCTCTGAGGGATCGCCAGGGCTCAGCTCTCTTTGTTCCGGACCACTTACACATAAGTGCTTTAATTAAAGCTTGCTGGGGTGGCCTCGATTGCCTCATAAAGCTGCCTGGCTATTTTCTGCTCACACAAGGATGACACTTCACAGCCAATGCTCACTGACCCTTTGCAAGGTCCTGCTGGCCCCTGTTAGTATACAGTGTAGGGGGCAGCACCTCCTGCCTCCAGGCACGCTCCTCATCCTCCCAACATTCCAGCAAGATCTGGATTGCATTCATATTTTACAGATAAGGAATCTGGGGAAGCATAACTTATCACAGGTCACAAAGCTAGTAAGTGGCAGAGCCGAGCTTCCAACCGTGCTTTTCATCTCCAGAGTCTACGTGCCCATCAGGACCAGGACCTGGGAACACTCATGGCTCCCCCAACCCAAGGAGATGGGTGTGTCTACACAGAGACCCTCAGTGAAGAGTCCAATTTGGATACCGAGCCCACTGGATCCAGGTAGGTAAGCAGGATCAGAGGACAGAGGCAATTAGGAGTGCGGCAACAGATGGAGGATCCACAGCGTTTGACCAAGAATTAATCTCACATAACCACTGGACATACAGTGAGAAACTTCCAGAAGCTCACCAGTTCCAGCTGAGACAAGAGGAGAGAAATATCTGGTTCTGTCTTGGCAGATGTTTGAGCCAGCAAGGGCTGAGCAAGAAAGTACCAACCAGCATGCCTCCCACAGAAGCGCCCCCAAAGTCCCACTGGCCATTCAGCTGGACTCAATCACCCCCAAACTCCCAGGCTGCCTCCTGTGTGTCTCACAGCTGATGCCCCTATCCCACAGAGCCCACTCCAGGCATAGGAGTCTGTGGATATCTGTGCCTAGGGCTCAAGAGGAGGGGCTGGGAAGGTCTGTTTTCAGCTCCATGTGTATGTTGCCCAGCTCCCTGCCAGATCTCCACATTCCACCCATTCCCTGCCCTCCCAGAAAAGATGGTCCCTCCCTGGGACATAACTGACCACTCACCTGAGAGGTGGTAGGGAGGGCGAAAAGTGAGGCTCTGGGAGGATGCTTGGAAGGCTATTTTTAGCCCAGACTGGGTCAGCATTTGGTGGTTGTGGGTCAGGAAACAGGTTCATCGGAGGAGTCATCCTCAAGTACAAAGGTGCTCAAGAGACATACGCTTGGAAGGGTTTATAGGCTCAAAGTCTCAGATTAGGGAAACCTCCTGGCTCAGTCCCATAGTCCACCCATCAAAGTCATCAGTGGTCCATGTTCAAAAGGAGGTGGGCAAAATAAGGGAATCTGGCTTTCAGGACAGCCACATGAACCCCCACCTCTGCTCACCCAAGGATCCTCTGAGGGAGGAAGTGACACCATTTCAGGACTCTGGTGACCTCCCCTACCTCCAACACCTTTCACTCTTCCAAGTGGGCACATACACACCAACAGTCATCACTCAGCTTCCCTGCTAGGAAACTGAAGGACTTCCACCCCACCAACATCTGACCCCAACTCAACCTGGGCATTAGGGGCTTCCTCCTACCTGTGACCTCTCCCCTTCCCACAGTGGACAAGCCTTGGCATCCCTGTGTCCACGCCAACCCTCTCCTGCCTCCAAATACCTCCAGTCTCTGCTGGATTTCCAGGACCTAGCAAGGTGCATGGTTGGCACTGGATTAGAATGTACCAAATGAATGAAAGAATTAGTGATGGCACAGTTTCCAAATCAGAACTGAACTCCTTCCTTGTCTCCCACCCACCCTAGCCTTACCCCACCCTGGTCCTCCTTCAACACACCTCCAAGGATGCTCCCTGGATTAATCCTGCAGCTCTGGGGTGTTCTACTCTCACCCCTGCCCCCTGGCCCACCAGTGTGTGCTCAGCTGCTTCAGTCGTGTCCGACTCTTTGTGACCCTTTGGACCCTATGGACCCGCCAAGTTCTTCTGTCCGTGGGGATTCTCCAGGCAAGAATACTGGAGAGGGCTGTCATTCCCTTCTCCAGGGGAGCTTCCTAACCCAGGAATCAAACCTGCATCTCTTAAGTCTCCTGCATTGGCAGGCAGGTTCTTTACCACTAGCGCCTCCCGGGAAGCCCACCAGTAGTGATGCCTAGAACTCTGAAGAACAACCTTGGTTCTCTCCTGAACTCTCTGACTCAGGTTCTCCTGTGTCCCATTGGATGCCCCATGGCTCCTGCCTTCCTAGGAATATCCAAAGTGCAGGGGCCATGCTCTCTCCCAAATCTCTCCTCCAACCCCTATCACTGAATAGGCTCTGGGTAGGAATAGCTTAAGAGAAGCTCATTTTGATGGTGAAGAATGGGACATACTTTAAGAGATAAAGGCAAAGAGGCCCATAACGAGAGGTTGTGTGGGACAAGCCAACCCCCCATGGGACAGGCCAACCACTCTACCCCAAGGCCAGGTCATAGGTCCAGGGCCCATAGTCCAGCCCTGTGCCTTCGGGAAAGGATTTGGGGAGCAGGCTCTACCCCAGGTCACTGCAACTGTTGCCTACACTCAGAGCATGGAGTCCAGCTAGATACTTGTAGGAGGTCTCCACTTCCAGTAGCAATGGGACGGGGAGAGGCCATGAGGAAGCTCATAAATGGCTTTGAAGATGAAACAGGCCTGAGGCCGAGATTGTTGACACAGCTCTACTGAATAGGCAAACAGTTGGCTCTTAAGAGGCCAGGGTGATGCCAAGCCAATAAAATGCAGCTATTTTCTCTTTGCTGCCCCTTTTACTGCCAGCTGCCCTGGTGCATAAAAGGGCCTGCCACAGCTCAGGGAGCACAGGCCTTTGGCTCAGTCCTCTGCCAGCTTCTCCACTGTTCAGACATCTCCCTGTCTCCAACATGACCTGTGGCTTCAGCACTGTGGGCTCTGGATTCGGCAGTCGCGCCTTCAGCTGCGTCTCCGCCTGCGGACCCCGGCCTGGCCGCTGCTGCATCACGGCCGCCCCCTACCGAGGCATCTCCTGCTACCGCGGCCTCACCGGGGGCTTCGGTAGCCGCAGCGTCTGCGGGGGCTTCCGTGCTGGCTACTGCGGCCGCAGCTTCGGGTACCGCTCCGGTGGCGTGGGTGGCCTCAGCCCTCCCTGCATCACCACCGTGTCAGTCAATGAGAGCCTCCTCACACCCCTCAACCTGGAGATTGACCCCAATGCGCAGTGCGTGAAGCAAGAGGAGAAGGAGCAGATCAAGTGTCTCAACAACAGGTTCGCTGCCTTCATCGACAAGGTGAGTCTCCTTGATCATGCCTTTCCTGAATCCCACCCATGCTCAGGACCCCAGCTGGGCACTGAAGAAGGAGTCAGAGACATGCCCACAGAAGCCCTCAGGCCAAAAGGAGAGGAAGTCATACCTCTTGAACACAGACAGAAAGACAAGAATAGGTTCAGAAGCTGCCTAGTCTAATGGGGGAGACAAACTGAAAACACAGAACCAGAACTAGGGGCAGAAACTCTAGTGCTGGGAGATAACATCCTGTGAGCAAAGGGCTGCTGTGTGGGTGTTCAATGCATTTGAGGACCAGCAGCTGCTTACTTGGTAAGGAGGTACTCTCCATGTCCAAGCAGGGCTGGTGACTGCAATACTGGAAGACTGCCCAGAAGGAATCTCCTGGTTCACACAGAGCCCTTTATATAACAATGGTTACTTGGCCACTGAGCAGGGCCCAGAATGGCTTGTCCATGCCTCTGTGCGTGGGATCCAGGGGTGAGCAACAGACTCGGTCCCCACTCTCCTTGGCCTTGTGGAGAGGAAGGTATGTGGTCTGGTTGAAACCATCTGCAGATGTCAGTGTCCAGCTCAAGTCTCCTCCACTGAATCCAGGCCATGAGGCAGTGGTTCGAGGGGCCAGGGGAGAAGGCTTCATTGAAGAAAAAGTTCTGGGGCCAGGGAAGGTTATCCAGAGCCAAACTTGTGAGAATTCATGCTACGGAGATACCCACCAGGAAGGGCCAAAAGGATCTGGAGCTCTTAAGAGCATGAGAGACCAAGAGTAGCACAAGAAAGGACTTACCAGGGATGTGGCAAAGTTATTACACAAAAGGACCTGAGTGGGGTGGCAGGCCAACCTCATGGAAGAAGAGTGGATGTGAAATTTCTCTTGGGCACAATTGTCAGCAATTATTGTAGTAAGAGAAGCCCGCTCCCCCCCACCCCACCCCCACCCCGCAGGGCAGAAGATCAAAGTTTGAATTCTTCTGCCACTATGAGATCTCAGGCAGTTAGGGAACCTCTCAATCCTATAAAACTTCCTCATCTGTAAAACAAGGGAGTTGGCACACACCACATCCCTGCACTAATAGTCCAGGTGACTATTATCCTAATTGCATTGTTGTCGTAGGATTTTGATTATTGGCACATACTTTACTTGTTAACTTTAACAGTTGGTCTTTCTAAAAAGGTTGACCTGTTCATTTGCACACTGACAGTCACACCTGTCTTGGAATAGTAGACATTCTGCATTCGGGTGCTTTTCTGCAACAGGGCTCATTAAACTCTTAGCAAGGCAAGCACTCAGGACAAGGGTTAAGTGCTGGGCCCAAGGAAACATTATTAACAAGAGCAGCAGGGTCTGGACTCTGCATGGCTTTAGTGCTTTCCATGACAGTACGTACACTGCCTTAGAAGAGACTGACATTAGCTCCAAGGAAGGACTTCCAGGAGAGCCACTGAGGCCCTAACATGGTTTAAAGAGAGGGGACATAATGCTTCTGAGGACTCTGAGTCAGAGAGCTGGGGATCCTGGGTCTTGGTGCTGGGACCCTCCCCACTCTTGCCCTCTGGTCCTACAATAAGAGGTTCTCAGGCTCTGCCTCTGTGCGGCAGGTGCGCTTCCTGGAGCAGCAGAACAAACTACTGGAGACCAAGCTGCAGTTCTATCAGAACCGCCAGTGCTGCGAGAGCAACCTCGAGCCCCTGTTCGAGGGCTACATCGAGACACTGAGGCGGGAGGCCGAGTGCGTGGAGGCTGACAGCGGAAGGCTGTCCTCGGAGCTCAACCACGTGCAGGAGGTGCTGGAGGGCTACAAGAAGAAGTGAGTGTGGGAAGGCGCCGGCTCCGGGAAGGGCTTGAAGGTGGCTCCCAGCACAGGGGAGCATCCAGACTTGTGGCTGGGTCTCTGCCTGATGATCAGGAAGAGCCTGTGCCCTCTGCCCCTCCTCGAGGTACATGGGTTCCATGGGTGGGTCCTGGCCCCCTGGGGACGGAGCTCAGCCTGACTTCCTACCAGCAGGTCAGGGAAATGATGTTCTCTCCCTTTCTTCTACCCATAGATCTTCTCTTAGGACCCCAGAAAAACTAACATTGCTAATCCTTTTGAGTCTAGCTTTCAAAGTCCTGGACCTTCTTTTGAAGTTCACCCCTTCACTCAGCTAACACTTTTTGAGCACCTATCAGGCACCAGGCAGATCCGGACAGGGTGATAGCAATCCAGGGGCAAATGATAGAGCCAGCTCGTGTTTCTGTGGGGCTTACAGTCCCCTGGTAGGCAGAGATGGCAGAGTCACAGACAGAGACCTCCGATGACAAAGAGTGACACAGAATACGAAGGCACACACTGGGTACTCTAAAGGAACCTGGTTTCCAGAGCTGGCCACCTTCCTTCAGTTATACTCTTAGCCATGCACTGCCAGGCCACCGTGCTCCCTGCCTCTAGCTCTGAGCAGGCCTGGCCACAGAGCAGGAGGAAGCAGCAGGCTCCACATCTCTTGGCTGAGCCAGGAGGAAGATGACAGAGGGGAGATCCTACCACCTGTAGCAAAGCCAGGGGCAAGGGGAGGAGTCAGAGGAAAGGGAAATGCAGACCTGGGTGAGAAAAGAAGGCACCTGCCAGCCCCAGCCACACACACACGCACACATGCACACACACACTCTCACACACACAGCTTCTAGATCCTACCCCCGGCCCCCCTTCCACCCTCACCCCACTGAGGAGCTCAGAGGTGATGTGAAGGTGGGTGTTTCAATAGTCCCATGTATCCCAGGAGGCCTGGACCACCTGGTCCCACCCCATTTCTTTTGGAGGTGGGGAAATGAGTGGAGGCGGGGAGCTAGAAATCAGGCTTATTTGCTTGCATGCTTCATGGTCAAGTTTAGAGTTGCTCAGAAGGGGCCCTGTTTTCCCCATACCCCTCAGATATGAAGAAGAAGTTGCTCTTCGGGCCACAGCGGAGAACGAGTTTGTGGCTCTAAAGAAGGTAAGTGCCTGAGCCAAGCCCCTCCCTGAGCCCCTGACCACCCTGTCCTCTCTGTCCTGCGATGCTGCAGCCAAGCCCGCAGAGTGACCTTGAATCTCACAGCCCCTTGAACCCCACACAGGATGTGGACTGCGCCTACATCCGCAAGTCAGACCTGGAGGCCAACTCGGAGGCCCTGATCCAGGAGATCGATTTCCTGCGGCGGTTGTATGAGGAGGTGAGAGGGTTCTTGGTCCTGGTGGGCATCCCTGAGCCCCTGTCCAGCCCTCCCACTGGCCGGCTGATGTGGGAACACAGGCTGAGATTGAAGGTTAGGCAGAGGAATAGAGAAGCAAAATGGGACAGAATTAGTAAGGGGCACGGAATTAGTAAGGGTGACAACCTCTAGGACAGCTGTGCCTTGAGAAACCAAAGCCCAGGCACACACCTTGACCGCACTTTCTCTAGCTCAGATTTTCTCTGGCAGCCAGAAGCCTGTGGCTGGTCCATGAGAACAAGAAATGGGTCTCCACACAGGGGCCTGGACCCCAAGGAAGTGTCCCCAGCATGCTGGCTGCAGGGACAAGATTTACAGGGGCCTGAAAAATCCCCAAAGCAAACATTTGAGAAGTAATTGCACTTTTTTCTAAATGGGATTTCTTATCTGTATGGAAAGCGATGCAATTTCATCAGGGAATTGTCTGCTCCAAACCAGACTTTGGCTCCAGATGGACCAAAGAGATTACAGCCATTGGCGGGTGAGGAAAAGCTCAGATAATTTGCTTATACTTCCTCTTTCCTGACTCCCGATCCACAGGAGATCCGTGTTCTCCAAGCCAACATCTCAGACACCTCGGTCATCGTCAAGATGGACAACAGCCGGGACCTGAACATGGACAATATTGTCGCTGAGATCAAGGCCCAGTATGATGACATCGCCAGCCGCAGCCGGGCCGAGGCTGAGAGCTGGTACCGCAGCAAGGTGGGTGGTCCAGGACACCTGCCTCCTAGACACAGCAGTGGTAGGGACTTGAGGTATATATAATTAGAAAAACCTTTTTTTTTTTCCCCAGGGATTCTGATCCCTAGAGATGATAACAGAAGGGCAGACAGTTCTCAGGTTATAGTGGCAGGACAGGGTTGCAGTGTATGGTTACACAGGCTGAGCACTGTACAACCTGCAAATCATCCATGTTGTCCTGAGTGGGTGGAATGTCATGAGCCTTTCTGCTTCCCTCCAGTGTGAGGAGATCAAGGCCACAGTGATCCGGCATGGGGAGACCCTGCGCCGCACCAAGGAGGAGATCAACGAGCTGAACCGCGTGATCCAGAGGCTGACAGCTGAGGTTGAGAATGCCAAGTGCCAGGTAAGGAGTGTTTGAGGCCCACCCAGGGTCTCACCGGCAGTGTGTGTGCCCAACTGGATCTCACCATTCACTCTACAGCCCATCAGGATGACTTGAGTCCTAGGTTATGGCCACTCAGGGAGCCCTAGGTGATAAAAGGGAGAGGTCTGTTTCTGGGGTGATCTCATCTGGGTGGAGAGACTGGACACATCCAGGAAATGGACACAGAGACCCAGAGGCCATAACCCACCTTATCCTCTCCTGGGCCCTTAGAACTCCAAGCTGGAGGCTGCAGTGACCCAGGCTGAGCAGCAGGGCGAGGTGGCCCTCAACGATGCCCGCTGCAAGCTGGCCGGGCTGGAGGAGGCCCTGCAGAAGGCCAAGCAGGACATGGCCTGCCTGCTCAAGGAATACCAGGAGGTGATGAACTCCAAGCTGGGCCTGGACATCGAGATCGCCACCTACAGGCGCCTGCTGGAGGGCGAGGAGCAGAGGTGAGGATCATCTCGGTTGCCGCATGAACTCCACTTGCATAGGTCTGCCCACTTCTGATCTTTCCTCATCCTAGTCTCAGCCCTAAGAACTGGTCCCAAGCTAGACTCTGAGGTCTTTGAAACCCGTATCTCGAAGGACTAGAACATGGTCAGTAGCATACAGAGAGGAAATGAGGGCTGGTGCCACTGCAATGTCCAGAGTCCCAGAGAGCCCAGGGCCTTCCTAGATTTAGAACCGAGGTGCCCTACCTCCCAGTTCAGAACATCTTCAAATTATTCCATCCTCAGCTCTTGCAAGATCCACTCCCTGCCAGGTTTCTTGGCAGTCATCCTGCCCTAGGGTGGAGATGCTGACCAAACTCTGATCCTAGCCTCATGTGACTCCCCAAAGGAAACTTCCTCTTCCTAAAGCTGAGCCCAGCCAGGTATGCCAGGTATTTTTGCTCCGGCTGTGCACTGCACAAAAGCAGCCAACTGAGGGGCAAATGAGGCTGAAATTCAGTATATACTCTGTTTGCTAAATAGTGTGCCCTGGCATTGCTGCAACTGCCAGAACATCACTTTATAAAAGTTAACACAAGGGCATAAATATAGGCCAGAAATAGCCCATTTGACCCATCCTGGCACCCAGGGGAAACTTGAAGATCTTATTCTAACCTGTTTTCTCTTTTCCTTTTTTACCTTTTCCCCACTCAGGCTGTGTGAAGGCGTTGGAGCTGTGAATGTCTGTAAGTATTCTGAGCCATGAAAAGGAAAATTCTAGATTGGGCAATAAGAGTGTCCTGGCTATGAGTGTATAGAGATACCAGGAGGAGTGTTTCAAATAATTCCCTCAGTAAATGGAGTAGGTTAGTCATACAGTAGGAGAGACTGAGATTAGCTAACAGGAAGAACCTCACAGCATGAATGGGATTGGAAAAAGATCACTGCAGGAAGGGACCTCAGATGTCACACAGTACAACCCTCAGCTTCTATAGTGAGGACACTAAGAGAGCAAGGAAGGGACTTACCCAAGGTCACAAAGGAGATCCAGGGCCAGAAGCCAGGGCTCCTGATTTGCCCGCTGTTTCCATCCACACCTTCAGAATACCAGCTGAACCTTTGTGTCCTTCCTGGGAGGGCTGAACAGATAAGAGAGGCCAGTGAAGGTGGCCAGATGCGGTGGCCACTAGCAGGCCTCCTGATACCGCGCTCGTCCCCGCAGGTGTCAGCAGCTCCCGCGGCGGGGTCGTCTGCAGAGACCTCTGCGTGTCGGGCTCCCGGCCGGTGACGGGCAGCGTCTGCAGCGCCCCCTGCAGCGGGAACCTGGCGGTGAGCACCGGCCTGTGCGCGCCCTGCGGCCAGCTCAACACCACCTGCGGAGGGGGTTCCTGCAGCCTGGGGAGGTGCTAGGCAGCCCCTGGGGAGAGCCAGAGAGGCCCCTCGGCCTGCCAGAAGTGCCACCGCCCCCACTGCTGCCTGAGAACAGCAGCGCCTCGGTAGCTGGCCCTCTCGTGTTCTGAGAATACACCACGCCCTCCTTTCCATCAGCCTCTTCTCTGCTCCGCTCCTCTAGTCGCACCTGAAGGGGATGCAGCCTGGGGAGGGACTCCTCCCTTCCGCTGTCTTGGCCTCTGGCCTCGCCCAGGAAGAAGAGCGCACCTTCCCATGTCCCCTAACTCTCTGGCCTCTTGTTCCCCCTCCATTTCTCCAATAAACCGAGGCACCCGCTTTCTGTGCTGTGATGTCTGGCTTTCTGGGAGTGAGTCCCATGCACCGACTGGTGAGCACCCCAGCCCAGGGAGAAGGCCTGAGGACTGGAGTGCTTCTGGCCTGCCCTCAGCCTGTGCTCCTGCAGGGCCTGTCCCCGAATGCTGCCGGCCTCCCCCTGGCCAGGCAGTGCTGACCTTCCTCCTCAGTCGCTCCTCTGGGTCTGGGGTAGCTGGGGACTTATTCCTCTGACTGGTTTTGAAGGGACCCAAAGGAGGGCACAGGAATCCGCTGGAAGGCTATGTATGTGTGTGTTCGTGTGTGTGTGCACACGCACTTGTGTGCACACTTTTAGCCCCCTTCCCACCCACCGTGCTTTCTGGGCACACCTTCACTCTGCTGTCCCACCTCCACCACACAATGCACCACGGCAGTAACCGTCACAAATGCCAACAGCCACTTCAGGGGGCCACCCTGTGTCAGCCCGGACCCCACCCCACCTCATCCCCACTGCTGTCCATCAGACAAGGGGAGATGAGACCCTTGACTCTGGCCCCTCCCCCGTATGCACCCCCCCTCAGCACCTGGAACAGCCTCCCTGCAAAGCCCTGTAGCTGATAAGGGGATACTGTCTACTGACTCTCCCAACTGCCCCACTCACTGCCCTCACCCCCACATACCTCAGAGCTTCAATCCGGAGGCTAAGATGGCTCCCCTGCCCCCGGTGTGGCCTGACCGTGCATGTCCTCTGTTCAGGAAGTGTCTGGGAGGTCTTAGGAGGAAGACCTTGAGGAGCCCCAGCCCCACTCTGGAAGCACCAGGCCTGTAGTAACCCCTCTTCTGTGTCGCCCATTTCCCTCCCACTGGCCCTCTCCTTGTCTGCCTTTGCCTCGCCTTATCCCAGAGCCTGGTGCTGGTCCTTCCTCAGGCCCTGACCTTTCTACCCAGCTCACCACACTATCTCTGGAGGACCCAGAACCTTCCCTCACTCCCTCCTGGCTCCTCACCCAAGCCCCTTTGCTCCCCGTCACCCTCACTCCCTTCCCCTCTCTTGAACTCTGAGTCTCTGGCCTTTCACGTCCTTGCTCTGCAGGCTAGGCTCTCAGCTCTTCCGTGGCTCACTTCCCTCACCCAGGCAAACCTCAAGCATGAAAATGCCCCAGAGTCCTTCCCTCAGCACTCGGAGCACGCTCCCTGGACAATGACCTCCATCCTTGCCTTCTGTTACCACCACCGTTAACATCCTCCCGGGTTCAAGTCCTCCAGCTCGAGTCCCCATGGCTCTCCGCTGCTCTGACCTCACTCCTCGGCTTCAGACCCACTCGCCCCAGTTTCTCCAAGACCTCTCCACTTGCCTGTCCTGGAGACTCTTCCAACCCACAGACCTTTCAGCTGAACTCACTATTCCTCATTCCCTCCACTGAGGTCTCCTCCTGCCTCACCTGTCAAGGTCATCATCACAGCTGCCCAAATCTGAGCCTCTAAGATCTGTCCAGGCCTGAACTCTCCCCTTCAAAACCAAATAACCCCTAAGTGCTCTCCTTTCTACCTCCTAAGTATTCCTCTCATCCATCTTTTTCCTCTCTCTGCTGCTGCTACCATCCACATTTCGGCCACCACCATCTTGGTTGGAGACCTGCTGGTCTCCCCTTCCAATCTACACTGAGCAGCAGCCAGAGACATCTTTCCAAAACACAGATCTGACAGTGGATGAAGTCAAGACTCTTGACCATGATGCACCAGTCCTGTGTATCTGGCTGTGACCCATCTCTCAGTGTCTCTCATCCCTCCCCTGCTCTGACTTGGGGGCCCTGAACACCTCTTAAATGAGAGCTGGCTTTTGCACAGCAAAGGAAACCATAAACAAAATGAAAAGCCAACCCTCAGAATAGGAGAAAATATTTGCAGACGAAGTACTAACAAAGAATTAATCTCCAAAACATATAAGCAGCCCATGCAGTTCAATATAAAAAAAATAGACAGCCCAATTAAAAAATGGGTGGAAGAATTACATAGACATTTCTCCAAAGAAGACGTACAGATGGCCAACAAAAACACATGGAAAGATGCTCAACATTACTAATCATTAGAGAAATGCAAATCAAAACTGCAATGAGGTATCACCTCAAACCAGTCAGAATGGCCATCATTAAAAAATCTACAAACGATAAATGCTGGACAGGAGGTGGAGAAAAGGGAACCCTCCTATACTGTTGGTGGGAATGCAAGTTGATACAGACACTATAGAAAACAATATGGAGACCCCTTAACAAAATTAAAAATAGAACTACCACATGAGCTAGCAATCCCACTACTGGGCATATACCCAGAGAAAACAGTAACTCAAAATGACACATGCACCTCAATATCCGTAGCAGCACTGTTTATAAGAGCCAGAACATGGAGACAATCTAAATGCCCACCAACAGACAGATGGATAAAGATACAGTACAAATATATCACGGAATATTACTCAGCCATAAAAAGGAACAAAACTGGGTCATTTCTAGAGGCATGGATGGACCTTTCAGTTCAGTCTCTCAGGCATATCTGACTCTTTGCAACCCCATGGACTGCAGTATGCCAGGCCTCCCTGTCCATCACCAACTCCCAGAGTTCACTCAAACTCATGTCCATCGAGTCAGCGATGCCATCCAGCTATCTCGTCCTCTGTCCTCCCCTTCTACTCCTGCCTTCAATCCTCCCCAGCATCAGGGTCTTTCCAATGAGTCAGTTCTTCACATCAGGTGGCCAAAGCATCGGAGCTTCAACTTCAGCATCAGTCCTTCCAATGAATATTTAGGACTGAATTCCTTTTGAATTGACTGGTTTTATCTCCTTGCAGTCCAAGGGACTCTCAAGAGTCTTCTCCAACACCACAGCTCAAAAGCATCAATTCTTTGACTCTCAGCTTTCTTTATGGTCCAACTCTCACATCCATACATGACTACTGGAAAAACCATAGTTTTGACTAGACAGAACTTTGTTGGCAAAGTAATGTCTCTGCTTTTTAATATGCTGTCTAGGTTAGTCATAGTTTTTCTTCCAAGGAGCAAGTGTCTTTTGATTTCATAGCTGCAGTCACCATCTGCAGTGATTTTGAAGACCAAGAAAATAAAATCTGTCACTGTTTCCATTGTTTCCCCATCTGTTTTCCATGAAGTGGTGGGACTGGATGCCATGATCTTCATTTTTTGAATGTTGAGTTTTAAGCCAACTTTTTCACTCTCCTCTTTCACTTTTATCAAGAGGCTCTTTAGTTCCTCTTCACTTTCTGCCATAAGGGTTGTGTCATCTGCATATCTGAGGTTATTGATATTTCTCCCAACAATCTTGATTCCAGCTTGGGCTTCATCCAGCCCAGCATTTCACATGGTGTACTTTGCATAGTAGTTAAATAAGCAGGGTGACAATATACAACCTTGATGTATTCCTTTCCCGATTTGGAACCAGTCCATTGCTTCATGTCCCGTTCTAGCTGTTGCTGCTTGACCTGCATACAGATTTCTCAGGAGGCAGGTAAGGTTGTCTGGTATTCCCATCTCTTTAAGAATTTTCCATAGTTTGTTGTGATCCACATAGTCAAAGGCTTTGGCATAGTCAGTGAGCAGAAGTAGATGTTTTTCTGAAATTCTTTTGCTTTTTCTCTGATCCAGTGGCTGTTGGCAATTTGATCTCTGGTTCCTCTGCCTTTTCTAAATCGAACTTGAACATCTGGAAGTTCACAGTTCATGTACTATTGAAGCCTAGCTTGGAGGATTTTGAGCATTACTTCACAGGCGTGTGAGATCAGTGCAACTGTACGGTAGTTTGAGCATTCTTTGGCATTGCCTTTCTTTGAGATTGGAATGAAAACTGACCTTTTCCAGACCTGTGGCCACTGCTGAGTTTTCCAAATTTGCTGGCATATTGAGTGTAGGACCTTAACAGCATCATCTTTTAGGATGGACCTAAAGACTGTCATACAGAGTGAAGTAAGTAAAAAAGAGAAAAACATATATTGTATATCAATGCATACATGTGGAATCTAAAAAAGTGGTATAGATAATCTTATTTGCAAAGCAGAAATAGAGACACAGATGTAGACAACAAATGAATGGCTTCCAAGGGGGAAAGGGGTTGGATGGGAGGAACTGAGAGATTGGATTGACACATATACACTATTGATACCATGTATAAAATAGACAACTGATGGGAACATGCTGTATAGCACAGGGACCTCCACTTCATGCTTTGTGATGTCCTAAATGGGAGGGAAATCTAAGAGGGATGACATATATGTATGTATTATGTGTGGTTGATTCATTTCCTCTGCACTACAAGTTAATACAACATTGTGAAACAACTATACTGCCATAAAAATCAATATTTAAAGATTGAGGCCTGCCCAGAGGCTCTACAAGGGCCTTTTCAGTTCTGACCTTTTGGGGAAGTGACTCTGAACTCTGCTCTGGGATTGTAACACCTCCTTCCCGGGGACTTAGCAAGGATTCTGTAATAAGCTTGGGAGGTTGTCCAGGTGCCACCTGGGGGAGCCCAGGGACACCCCATGCCTCTGGAGGTGATGCACTTGCCTCCCAGCTACCAGCTCAAGGGACCAAGCAGGACTGACATTGTACACTCGACTTCTGTAAGAGCTTCATGTCCTAAGACCCTGAGCCCCACCTCACACCTTACAAAATTTTTTAAAGAATTAGAGCAGATCTAACTACAAGGAACAGAAACCATTCAAAGTGAAAAGAGGCCTCCGGGCTCCTAACCTCCTATAGACAAGAAGCAGGCTAAGAACACATGGGTTGTTTATCATGGAAAATAAAGGATGATACAGAAGATGAAGCCAAGATTCCAAAGGATAGAGACAAGGGCAGAGGAGAACCAATTCCAGGGAGCAAAACTAGGCACTAATCAGATACACTCCCAGTCTCTGCAACAGGAGGAATTAGCAATGGGTGCCCGACTGTACTTAGAACTGTTATGAATCAGGGATTTCTCTGTGTGTCAAATTTTTCCTCTTTCTAAACAGAAGTGCAGATTGTGGCTATCCTACCCCAGAGGTTCTACAAAGGGCCTTTTCAGTTCTGACCTTTTGGGGAAGTGACTCTGGACTCTGCTCTGGGATTGTAACACCTCCTTCCCAGGGACTTAGGATTCTGTAATAACTGAATGCAATGGTGAATGCATGACAGGTGTGGTGGACATAAATAATTGCCATCTAATTCACAAGACTTCAGCCTGAGGTAGATAATAATGGAGGAGCTACAACAAAAGAACCATATCCTAAGAGTCTCATGTGTTAATGGATCTAATCCAACCAGTGAGATCCTGATTTCCAGCCGATGTAACAATGGGATGAAATTTGGGCGGGGCAGGGGTGGGGGGCGGGGGGCAGTCTTTGGAGGAGTTAGCATATGTTGTTTGTGGGAGGGACATGAATTGTTGTGACCAGAGGGCACACTGTGGGGTCTGGTGTCCACAAGAGGACTTGGCCATTCTGTTCTTCTCTTCACACATAAGCCAACATAGGGTGGAGTCTGCTTCCCCTCCCCTTGAGCCTGAGCTGACCCTGTGACTGCTCTGGCCAGTAGAATATGGTGGAAGTGAGCTTCTGAGCTCAAGCCTAAAGAGGCCTGGCTGCTTCTGCTCCCTACCTTCCTTCTTAGAACTCAGACACCAAGCAGCTATGTGAGAAAGGCTCATACGGAGGAGAACCAAGTCCCTGGACTCCAGTTATCAATGCATTGTCTGTCAGCTCCAGATTCACCTGTCGTGGCCTGCTCTGTGAACATTTAGAGGGGCCCTTTAAATACTTTCCTTTGTTTACTGGAACAAGATTGAGCTTTGTCAGTAGAGGGTGATGGAGCAATAGAGCAAGAGGAAGGGGCTTTCCTTCCTGGCTCCAGCTTCCTCCTTGGAAGACTCCTGCAGCACCCACAGTTTCTCCAGAACTTCTCCTGTGTTGCCATGGCTTTACTGCCGCCATGCACAGTGGTCAGCAGTATACTGTGGCCAGCAGTTTCCAGTATCCCCCTCGGGTGGTTTTGAGATGGAGACATGTCTTCATGAACAGGTCTCCCTAGTTTTCCCTGGATCTGAGGTCCACATCTTGGCACTGGGGTCCACTTCCTTGGGTGTGCTCCCTTAGGTCTAAAGGTAGGGGCTGCTCCTTATAACTGCAGCTTCTGTATTCTTAGATTTCTTGCTTCTTACTAGCCAAACTCTCATGACTTAATCACCTATTACAGTTAATAATTTCTTATATTAAACTTCATCTGTTCAAATGATTGTCTCCTGACTGATATATCCTGGCCAATAGCTCCAGCTGAACTCCTAGCTAGTATGTGTTCTTAGTCATTCAGTCGTGTCTGACTCTGTGTGACCCCATGGACTGTAGCCTGCCAAGCTCCTCTGTCTATGATATCCAGCACCAAATCCAGCCATGTGAAATGAGGCCATTTTTGACCTTCCAGACATCCTAGCATCCCAAACAACATCACATAAAGTAGAAGAACTGCCCAGTAAGCCTATTGAATCACTAGAAAAAATAAAGCATTATAGTTCAAGCCTCTAAATTTTGGAGTGGTATGTTATATGCAATAGATACCTGAAACCTCCCTACAACCCAGTAGGTCTCATTATTCCATTTTACAGATGAATAAATTATAAAGCTCAGTGACAATCAGTGTCTTGCTCACAATTACAGAACTAGGAAACGGCTGAACCAATATTCAAACATAGGCTTGTATTAACCAAACTCCTTTAAATACATACTCCTTTAAATACACAGTCCTTTAAATACACAGTTCTCCCTAAGTCCTCACTTAGGGAGCCAGAAGGACCCTTAGGAATAGTGTCCACAATCCCTCATTCTCTAGCCAAAGAAACTGAGGCTCAGAGGGCAGAAGCGACTTGCCCAAAGTCACCCAGTTAGGAAATGGCAGAGTCAGGACTCTGAATTAGAAGCCTGATTCTCCTGACCCTCAACCTGAAGCTCTTCCTCTCCCTTACACTGTTGTCCCTCATGCCTTCCTTTCATTCTTACCCTCACCCATGTACTTTTCCCCTCCAGGAATGTCCTTGGCAGGTTGACAGAAGGAAAACACTGGTTGAGAAGCCATAGGGCACATCTGGCCATGTCTAGGGACAGCTTTGGTTGTCACAACTCGGGGAGGGTGGACTACTACTGCCGTGCAGTGGGTAGAGGCCGGTGGGCAAGTCACTGATCCTCACTAAAGTTTAGCTTCTTCATCTGTAAAATGGAATCATGACACCTATTGGATTACAGGGAGGTTTCAGCTGTCTATTGCCCTTCTGGCTCCCTAAGTAAAATTATGTATTAAAGAGTTGGTTAAACCTATGTTTGAATGTTGATTCAGTCATTTACTAGTTCAGTAACTGTGAGCAAATCACTGATCCTACAATGCACAGGATACTTGCCCCCCAGTAAGGAAGTCTCTAGCCCAAAATGTCAGTAGTGTTGAAGTTGAGAATTCTTGGTCTAGAGAAACCCATGACCACACAAGGCAGGGAGGGATTCCCCATCTCCATGGGTCTTCTCTCATTTTCTCAAGGCTCCGGTGGCTCAAGGCCAGATGGGCAGCTTCTACCACATCATTTTCACCTAACGAAAAATAACTGAGTGCATGAGAGGTCCTGAGGACATCACTGGCAGGGAGCAGCTATCTCAGGAGGGCCCTGGCATTTATGAGACTCTGAGGCACCAGGTCTGATTAGCCACAATTAGTTTATTGGAAACAAAGAGGGAAACAAAGACAAAAGAGCTTGCAGGCAGTTGATTCACTGGCTTTGTAGAAGCCTCCGCGGGCATCCTTGAAAGGTGATGGTCTCCCCTCCCACAGGGCATGGCCCTCAAAGAGTTACAGGAAAACCACCATCAGTGTTCCCCATGTCCATGCCACAGGTACCAACACACTCGCAGATTCCCCAGGATGTGCAGATCGGGAGATTCCGGGGCCTGTTTCCCGTTCCTCCAAGATTAGGTGAAGGGGATCAGGCAGGACCAATGAATCCAGCAAAACCCAGAAGGCAGAAGAAGGCATGAATCCTCAAGACAGCAAAACGACTACTAGGAAAGGCTACAGAAAGAGGTCAGGGTGCGCCCCAGCCTCCCCGGGGCTCGGGTGCCTGGCGGATGGCACGCAAAGGAAGCAGAGAGGGAGCAGGGAAGGCAGACCCTGCAGGCTAGCGGGCGGCCCGGGGGCGAGGGCCGGGGGTGCAACGGAAGGGGCGTTCCGGTGGCGCGACGTCCTGGCTGGGCCGGAAGGCGACCTTAGCACTTCTTACAGCCCAGGATGCTGCCGCCCACCCTAGAGCAGGGGCCGCAGGCGTCGGAGGTGCCCACCACCACGTTGCCGCTGCAGGGGGCGCTGCAGACGCTGGTGGTGACAGCAGGGGCAGCACCGGAGGCGCAGAGATCGCCACAGACGACGCCACCTCGGGAGCTGCTGACGCCTGAACGGGGTGGAGAACAGGCAGAGACGCGGTCAGACACTGCCCCAGCCAGGAGGCTTGGAGCGGCGAAAGTGCCCCTCCCTAAAGGCATTGTGACCACCCGGCTGGAGAATGGGGAGGGGCGGGCTACTTACAGACATTCACAGACCCGACGCCCTCGCACAGCCTGCGGGGAAAGGAAAAGAGAAAGGTCAGTGCCCTGAAAAGCCGCTGGTCCACACAGCCAAGGCGAAGGGTGAGGTCCCCCGCCCTCATTCTGAGCACTTGCCCCTGAAAGGCTCCATTAAGCGCTAGCCCTGGGTCAATGTATGGGTTCTCTCTAGCCTTTATTAGCTGAGCAACCTCGGATTTAGGGGCTTTCCCAGGTGGTGCTAGTAGTAAATTACCTGCCTGCCAATGCAAGAGACATAAGAGATGTGGGTTCGATCCCTAAGTCTCCAGAAGACGCCCTGAAGGAGGGCATGGCTACCCACTCCAGTATTCTTACCTGGAGAATCCCATGGACAGAGAAGCCTGGCAGGCTACAGTCCATTGGGTTGGAAAGAGTCGGACAGGACTGAAGCAACTTAGCACACACACAGCCAGCCTCCTGGGGAAAATCTACTCCCTGAACTTTGCGAGGATGAAGTCAAAATGCCTGTAAGTGCCTGATTTCTGTCATCAGGAACGGTAGTGCTTCGGGAATGGTAGCTCCTACCGTTTCTTTCTGTTCTTATTAACTTGTAAATGTATCTGAGGAGCAGCAGATTTAAATTCCTGAATCTGATCTGACTGGTATCACTAAAGAATGGGCTTCCGGAGGACAGAATTTTTTTGTCTATCCTTTTTCCCGCTGCAGAATCTACAGTGCCCCCAGATGATGCTTGGCTCAATAAATAACTTGCATGAATGAATGGGATGTTAGAACATATTGAGAGCAGACTCAGAGATTAGCTACATCTAGTCCCCCACTTAACAAATGGGTAAACTGAGGCCCAGAAAGGAAATAACCAGTACCACTCCGGCCACCTAACTCCATCCAGCCTGGGTTTCCTTCCTACGCGATGCTGTCTCCTTAAGGAAAACACAGAGTCCCTCTGAGAGACCAAAGCAAAGGGTTGTCTTAATCAGCTTCAGAAATGAGGAGAGTCTGCAGCTCACAATCTACCTTCCCAGGCCCACATTTCCTAGGGAATCCACAGCAAAGCTTCTGAGTTCATTCCAAGAGTGTTTGGGGCAGAGGGATGGACCTTTCTGTTTCCAGGGGAAGAACCAAAGGGCACGGCCTGTGACTGTTGTCCTCACAGAAGCGGTTCAGCTGCCCTCCACCTGAACATAGACGGCTAATGACCAGTGAGTCTCCCTTTGCCCTCAAAAGAAGCAACAAGTAAAAATGCCCAGAGCAGGCTACAGCTGCTTCAAGGGACCAGTCCCTGTTATCTGTCTACCCTTCATTTCACTTGCTGCAATGAACAAACACTTAGGCAAAGGCACTCCATAGTTAGAATATATAAGTGTGTGTTGATAAAATCCTCTATTGAAGCTGTCATTTGGGAGGAAATCTGAACTCCCAGGGCTGGAGCCAAGGCCAAGCTTGAGAATAGAGTTGGAACCCTGAGGGCCATGTGCAGTGAGGGCCAGGAGAGAAGAATCACTATTGAGGGAAGGAGACCTAGCCCAGACAGGGCTACTCAGGAACAGCAATTACTATGACCTTGACTCTGGGCTGTGAGAAACAGATTTGCAAAGACACCAATCCCAGATCAGCAACTAAGTGGGCATGAGAAACTGAAATGGGGCTAGAAACATACCTAAAGAAATTACTCAAATTACCTGTCCAGTTGCAGGATGGGGAGCTTTGTCAAGTAGGAAAGTCAGGTACACCACATGATAAGAACCCAGGCAGAGCTGGGAGAGAAATTTGGCTACAGTACCCACCTCTGCTCCTCGCCCTCCAGCAGGCGCCTATAGGTGGCGATCTCGATGTCCAGGCCCAGCTTGGAGTTCATCACCTCCTGGTATTCCTTGAGCAGGCAGGCCATGTCCTGCTTGGCCTTCTGCAGGGCCTCCTCCAGCCCGGCCAGCTTGCACTTGGCATCATTGAGGGCTGCCTCGCCCTGCTGCTCTGCCTGGGTTACTGCAGCCTCCAGCTTGGAGTTCTAAGGGCCCAGGAGAGAACAAGGTAGGTTATGGTCTCTCCACACAGCAGGAATCTCTCCCCTTCATCACCTGGATCACCCAGAGTGACCACAGCCTTGGTCTCAAGTCATGCAAATGGACTGGAGCATGAAAGGTGAGATCCAGCTGGGCACACACACTGCCTGGGGGAACCTGGGTGGGCCTCAAACAGCTCCTACCTGGCACTTGGCATTCTCGATCTCAGCCGTCAGCCTCTGGATCGTGCGGTTCAGCTCATTGATCTCCTCCTTGGTGCGACGCAGGGTCTCTCCATGTCGGATCACCGTAGCCTTGATCTCCTCACACTGGTGGGAAGCAGAGAGGCTTGTGAAGCTCAGGACAGGACATTCCACCCATTCAAGGCACCACAGATGCCCAGTGTACAGCCTGTGAAACCATATATGGCAGCCCTGTCCTTCCACTATAACCTGACAGCTGTCTGCACTTCTGTTACCATCTCTAGAAATCCAAATTGGCAGACAAAAGAAGCCTTGTTAATGTATACCTCACATCCCTTCCATCATGTCTAGAAGGCAGGTGTCCTGGACCACTCACCTTGCTGCGGTACCAGCTCTCAGCCTCGGCCCGGCTGCGGCTGGCAATGTCATCATAGTGAGCCTTGATCTCAGCCACAATGTTGTCCATGTTCAGGTCCCGGCTGTTGTCCATCTTGACGATGACCGAGGTGTCTGAGATGTGGGCTTGGAGAACTCGGATCTCCTGCAGATGGTGGGGCAGGAGGGTGGAAGGGTCTTGTTTACACCTTGGCTTCCCCCACCACAGTGTGTAGAAGCCTTCTCAGCCCTCCTGATCTCCCTGGGCCTCCCAGAGGTCCCCCTCTGACAGCCTCATGGACTGCAGCTCCTGCTCAAACTCCTGTCCGACTCCGAACCCAAACCAACACCCTCTCTTCCAGATCCTGGATTCTGCCAGGGCTACAATCACTTACCTCCTCATACAGTCGCCGAAGGAAGTCGATCTCCTGAATCAAGGCCTCCACGTTGGCCTCAAGATCTGATTTGCGGAGGTAGGCACAGTCCACATCCTGGGAAGATGGGGAGTCTTTGAGCAAAGAGGACCCCTGGTGATCATCATCACCCCGAATTCCTCTCTCTTCTCACCCATTACAAGGAGGTGAGGAGGAAAGGATTCCCTGTGTTCCTCTTCCTGTGCCATCTCCATGCTGCCCTTCCCTGGAGGCATCTCACAACCTCCTCCCCTTCCAAGAACAAATGCCTTGTGCCTTGGAGATGAACCACCAGCCTTTCACCCCACCTACCTGAGACCTCTCACTTTCCAGCTCTCCTTTTCCCCTTCCCTGTACCAAAAAGCCTGCCAGACTGGCTCCCTTGCTCAACCACCTTGACCTTTCCCTGTTTCCCTATAGTCCTCCAAGACTCCACCTGGCCACTGTTGGCTCTGCTCCATCCTCCCCTAGATCCTGGGACTGTGCCCCTCCTCTTAACCAGACTCCTGAGACACTAGACAGGACACCATCCCTCAGAGAGAGGCATGAGCTACAGAGAGACTGAAGCTACCATGCCTCCACAGAATCCCAGCCACAGACTACTTCTGAAACACCACAGAACATCCAGAGGTCAATTCAGCTATACCCCGGCTTTAGGGCAAGGTGTTAGTGGATTGTCCAAGGTTACTGCCCTTGCCAAAGCCTTGGATATGCCTTTCATGACCTGGTCTATGGGAATTTCCCATCCTGAATTGGCAAAGTCACTGCTCCCCAAAGAGGATGAGACCATTGTTCTCCACAATGAGAGCCTGTCATTCTGAGATCCTTCATGGCTCTGCTTCCTGATCCCTTGTTATTCACCTTCTTCAGAGCCACAAACTCATTCTCGGCTGTTGCTCTCAGAGAAACTTCCTCCTCGTACCTGGGGAAGAGGGCAGAGAGGGGAATCATGGCAGGGCAGGTCTCCCCAGAACCCTCTCCACATTTTACCAGTGAATGGGACGACACTAGGGAGGACCTCCCCACATAGCAAGATCCCTGGCAGCCCTGCTGGGTCCTCTCTGGTTGGACTTGGGGTGTGTCTGTGATTCTCTCTCTACTTGGAGTTGAGGGATCCAGGGGGTGACTCTTCTGGAACTTCATAGCCCTGCTGCCCAAACTGCTCTGAGGTCACCTCTGGAGGAAAATAAGGACTCAGCACCAGCCAGGAGTGGACAGCAGCCCCTCTGGGGCACTGCAGCCCCAGCCGCTCCCCACCTGGGTGTCCAACCTAGCTCAGCTGGGGGAGGACCTATGAATCTCAGAGGCCATCAGCACTAGAGCAACCTAGACAGTGGAAAACCCAGAGACCTAGGACCTGGCAGCCCTGAGAGACACTGAGATTCATATCACATCCAAGTGCTACAGGTGGGAGCCTGAGGGGCCAGGCCTGGGAGAATGCAGAAGCCTCCTCCCAACAGAGCACAGGGCACTGTTGCTGGGTGATCAGGCTTCCAGAAGAGAAGCCTGAAGGAGGGGAGAGAGACCTCCTAGGGAATCACGGCCCTACTCATAGGCATCTGAGCAAGACTGCCTGATGGGAGGATCCTGCTGCCTACCACCAACTTGCCCTGCATGGTCACATCCCCTTCTTTGAAATGCTTCAGTCTCACCCAGTGGGTTGAATCCATGTCCATTTCCTGTGCCCAACATCACCCCCAGCCACACTCACTTCTTCTTGTAGCCCTCCAGCACCTCCTGCAGGCTGTTGAGCTCTGAGGACAGCCTCCCGCTGTCAGCCTCTACGCACTCAGCCTCCCGCCTCAGCGTCTCGATGTAGCCATTGAACAGGGGCTCGAGGTTGCTCTCACAGCACTGGCGGTTCTGGTAGAACTGTAGCTTGGTCTCCAGCAGCTTGTTCTGCTGCTCCAGGAAGCGCACCTGCCATTTGGGGTGGGAGGAGGGGTCAGATGGCTCCTACTGCCCCAAAGCCTATTTGGAGGATGGAGGGGATTGGGGAGTGTGCTGATCTCTTTACAGTAAACTCCAAAACCAGGAGTTCAGCAGAAATTAGACAGACGGGGCAGTGGGAGACAAGGCAATTTCTGGATTTCAAGATAGTGATCATGTTTGTATTTTCTATATTAGGGTGAGAGCAAGGTGTTTGGAAAGATCATTCACTTCTCAGGTGAACTGAGTTATCCTGACCTGCTGAGTCTAGATGGCATGTGATCGGGAGCTAAGTAGAGCTCTTTTTGCATTTGACTGCCCCATCAGTGCCCAACTGGGACTTAGGCATGGGAGGCGGGGGAGGAGGTTCAGAACAGGTGTGATCAAGGACAAATACTTGAAGGCTGAACTGTGGTCCTGTTCCCATATCTTGTGTGCATTTCTTGAGTCTTGTTTGCATGTATGCTTTCTTCTCTGACATGTGGTTCCAAGCCTTGTCCTTGTCTGTGGGGACCCTGCCTGTCTGGACAGAGGTTGTATATAATAACAGTGCTCTATTCAGGAGCCCCTGCTCTAGACTCATCTCTCTGGTCTGTTTGTGCCCTGTATGTGTGTCCATTTCATCAGACTGGGACCTGAAAGGACCACATCTCTACTGCCCTTGACTACCCCTTCACTGCCTACCCAGAAAGGGAAGGTTCAGGAAGGGTGTGATCAAGGAAACTCACCTTGTCGATGAAGGCAGCAAACCTGTTGTTGAGACACTTGATCTGCTCCTTCTCCTCTTGCTTCACGCACTGCGCGTTGGGGTCGATCTCCAGGTTGAGGGGCGTGAGGAGGCTCTCATTGACTGACACGGTGGTGATGCAGGGAGGGCTGAGGCCGCCCACGCCACCGGAGCGGTACCCGAAGCTGCGGCCGCAGTAGCCGGCACGGAAGCCCCCGCAGACGCTGCGGCTACCGAAGCCCCCGGTGAGGCCGCGGTAGCAGGAGATGCCGCGGTAGGGGGCGGCCGTGATGCAGCAGCGGCCAGGCCGGGGTCCGCAGGCGGAGACGCAGCTGAAGGCTGGGAGAGCACGGTAAGATCCGCAAGTCATGGTGTTTCTTTGGGGGCACGGGAGGCTCTCAGGAGGCAGACGGCCTAATGGACGGCGAGTGGACGAGGTGTTCACTTCTTGAACATCGTTGGGCCTTTTATATATGTGAGGAGCCTGATGTATCCACGTGTTAGGAGCAATTAGACACGTTTATGGGCTTGGGTTGTTTAGCTGCTGTTGCTCCTTCCTTAATGTTCTTAATTGGGTGCCAGATGAGGCCAGATGTTTATGGCCTTTTACCCTAAACTGCACAATTTTTGTCCTCAAAGGGCCAGCTCACCTCTCCTCACCCCACCCCAACCTCCTCATACACAGTTGGCGAAAGGTTTTTGAGGATAGGGGAGCGGTGACTCACGTTGGAAAGGAGGGCGGAGGAAGGCGGGGCTGCGGCTTCTCCCGTACCGCCCATGTGATGTGCTCATGCCGCTGTCCGTGGTGCTGGTCACATCGGCACTGCAACACTGGGAGAGCGTAAGATCAACAGATGGGCTCCGTGATTTCCCTCACAGGGATGGCTGTTTTTACAGCACCAAAGCCTCACACACCTGCTCCCAGATTCCTCACCTGCACCCATCAGCCAACTCTCTGTATCTTGTCTCTCTCTCTGTTTCTCTCTTTCTCGCACACACACACAAACATACACACTGCGAACTCACATGCTGGACTTCCCATCAACAATCTCACAGATACTCATACGTGCTCATACACACATACATCTACCTCCACTTGCACCTGACAAGTCCCCTTCTTAGACCTTATTTGTTAGCCTGTGCTGAGAGGAGGCACTCCCTCCCACAGAGTCTTCCATGAGGCCTAAGGAGGTACACCTTGGCTCAGCAGTCTCCAGAATGCCCAGCCATTTCCAACAAGGCCCCAAGCAAGGATAGCCTGTCTAGATTTCACCTCCAGGCTCCATGATTTCCCCAGGGCGCAGAAGGACTGGGGTAGACACAGCTATTATAAGTTTTTTTATAGCTTTTGGCTCAGAATACAAGAGAATCTTTCTAGACAGAGCCATATAGAGGGAGCATCCAGCGCCCTGCCATCACCCCCCTGATCCTATATTGCTTTCCATGTTCTAACAACCCTGCAACATCCTTCTGTTTACAGCAATTTGTCAGTAGCATTAGAAGATGCTAATCCATATTGTCAGAACAAATCCATATTGGTGTGTACCATCCATCCAACATAGTTAGATTGGTCCTTGAACCTTATAAGGCTGGGTAGGAACCAGGACTCTTCCATGACTAGATCTATGTGATCTAGGGGAGCAAGGTAGTTCACTCCTCTTGGAAATGGACTAAGCATCTTCTTCCCAGGGCTGCCTTGGAGAATTACAGAGATGTGCATGCACTCAACAAACTCCAGAGCACTGTGCAGATGTGCTTTGTTGTAATCATTAAGAAGCAAGAGGCTCTGGGACTGCATTTTCTCAAAGTTCACATCATGATCCACAAATAGAAGCAACCAGAATTTTAATGAAACAGGTTAGGACAAAATCAAGTAGAGTAGAATATAGTAGAAAACATCAGAGTGTAGCATACATAATTAAAACACTTCAGGATCTTTTATTTCAATAGTATATGATATGTACGTATGTGTGTGCTTAATCACTATGAAAAATTATTTCTTACTATAATTGGAACTAAAAAGTTTAAATACATGGCTTATCAGTTAAGAACACATACCCAGAGTCCAAACTGCCTAGTTTCAAAGTCCCCCTCTCCCAGTTTCTAGCTATGTAACTTCAAGCAATTTCTTAACCTCTCCCTATTTCATTTCATGATTTGTAAAGTAGGGGTAATGCTACCTACCTCATATAGTTTTTATAAGGATTAAAAGAATTAATCCATGTCAAGCAGTTACAATAGAGCCTGACACACTCCTAAGGATGTAATCATATTAGTGGTAGGTGTCGCTACTGCTGCAGTTATAATGTCAGGTTTGATGGAGAGGTAGAGATATGTGTTATTATTGTTGTTGCTACTGCTTCTGCTGTGGATATATCAGCATGTTTCATGGAATATACCTACCTACATTACTAAACCACATGTAAAATACCCACTAATGATGCCTATGTTAAAGGAATAATGAAGTGAAATGAAGTGAAAGTCATTCAGTCATGTCCTACTCTTTGCAACCCCATGGCCTATACAGTCCATGGAATTCTCCAGGCCAGAATACTGGAGTAGGTAGCCTTTCCCTTCTCCAGGAGATCTTCCCACCCCAGGGATCAAACCCAGGTCTCCCACATTGCAGGCAGAATAGACAGATTAAAATTTAAAATACATGGATAATTCTTAACACAACAGCTGGCACACAGCAAGTGCTCAAAAAATGTTATCAACTCTTATTCTACCATGGAGTTAGTCTTAGGGGCAAGTAGAACTGGAGACCTTTCCTTTATCCTGAAAAAGAACCCAAAATCAAAGGTCCATCCTCAAGCCCAGCTACCTGAGGGAAGGCCCAATGAAAATCTCTCTTCTTAGGCAAAGGGAAAGTGTCACCAATCCTCAGGTAACTACACTACTGGGTGAAAAGAAAAGCTTGTACAGTCCAAAAAGTATGTTATCTGTTATAATTGATGAATTTGTGTTCCTTATTTGGCCTTAACAGACCATTAGAAATCTTTAGCCACAAATTAATGACATGCTCATTCACCTTGCCTAATGGTGAATTTTTATTTATTTATTTATTTTTGCCTAATTCTAAAATCTCCTGATTGATCAGTAGCCCAGGGATATCATGGGGTTGAGGTTGACAATCCATCCAAGTATATTGGAACTCTAAAGAGAGCAGGAATTCCACTGTGGCTGGACATATGGAAGTTGGATTTGAAGAAAAACTTGCCAGAAGGAGGGCAAATAGTCATGCCTTCCTAAGGAGCTTGCATTATGTCTCCCATTTAGGGGAGCTTTATGTAAAAGAGAAACATTCTTTTTTCTGGAGTGGCCATCATGTTTGTGGAGACAGGGTGAACCAAAAGACCTTTATATCTGGAGATCAGAGCCTCTTCAGATCTTGTTTCAAGGGATGCCTGGAGAGAAGGGGTAAATCAGGTAATTTTAACATTGAGAAGTTCTTTTTCAAGACTCCCTCTAGTCCATCCTGCTCCTGTGAAGGATGTTGCAAAGCAGATGCCCCAAGATGGATGGTGGGTTAGACAAGGTAACATCTTGTTGCTAGATTCAAGAATTCTGTGATTGATGTATCCCTGCAATATGCTGAACCCTATCTTAAGTTTGGAAGGAGAGAGGAAAGCATTAAGAGGAGGAAGGAAATATGTATTCTGGAACTCCTGATCTGACAGGGAAGACAGACCCAGAAGTTCAGAAGTTCATGAGAAAGGGCAGAAGCCTAAGAGAGTTTGTTTATAGCTATACCATCAGATCCTCAGGAGCTCAATGCCTGTTGACAGTGCCCATTCCAGGACAGTGTGAAATACAGTTAGTCTGATGAGAAAGGTATGAACGGATCCCTAGAAAGGGTGAGGACAGGCTTCATAAAGCAGCAGGAGGGACAGTGTTGGTAAAAAAGATGTGCATGGAGGTATTTCAAAGAGTCAACAGTGGGGGCAATCTGAGGCAATCTCTTCTTCCTTGCAGAAAAGGAAGGTATCATGAGATGCTTTGACAGTGGAGAGCCAGTGGAGACAGAGACTTCCGAAGCAGGGCCCATGTCATTCTGCTGCATGGCTGCAGACTGGGAAGCAGCCTGTGAACTCTATATCTGGAAGATACCAAAGCTCTAGGCTTGCAGGTATCCAAGAGGTGTGCCAGAGCTCTGCCCCTCAGCCAAGACAGCCTGGGACAGGGACCAATTGTCCATGAGAACTCACCAGGGGAGGGAGGGCCAAAGGCAGTCCTAGAGAATCTGGCAGAGGGGGAAGCCTGACTCAGGAGCTCCACCCTTGGTGAGGTCCATTCCCACCAACCAGGCTGAGCCCCTGCACCTCCCCCAGCCCATGTCCCTGCCCCATAAGGGCTCATTTATTTAGAGCTGGAGCCTACCCTTTAAGTAGGTCTATACCTGTGCCCCTTCCCCCATGAACCTCCTTTGCTCTTCCATCGTGGAGTGTCCCACTATTCTCCCATGGGTCTTGCCCTTTTTCATCCTCCACTGTCCTCCACTTCCTTCCTCTCTCCTCTGTCTCCCTGAGTCTCCCTTCCATGCCATTCTCCTCACCCCAGTCAGTCTCCATCCTTCTTCCAAGTGGCCCTGGAGAGTAGTAATCTAAAAGCAAGCATCTTTCTTCTTCCTTTCCTCTAGAAAACTACCTTCCATCCACTTCTCTTTCCTCAACCCTACCCCATCTCTACTGAAGGCCCATGGGCTTCAGAATTCTTGCCTTGTTGTCTGCCTTTCCCTTCCACTCCCACCATCACTCAGGTTGAGGAGTTTGCTTTGGTAAAGGACACATCCACTCACTTCATCTTTCCTTCAGGCCCCAGCCAAGAACCTCTCCCCACCCCACCCCCACCCTTAGGAATGGCTGCCATCGGTCTGCTTCATCTGGTCTCCACCCCATCTTACCAAAAAAAGCTTTGCATAATTAACCATCAAGCTTTGATGGCTCCATTACTCAGCACCTAATGTGCATCTGGGATTTATTTCATTCACACAACAAATATTTACTGAGCACCTACTGTGTGCCAAGTCCTTGGAATATAGCCATGAACCAAATGTTTGTACCCATTGGTATGCTGCAGGGTTTGCATTTTTGTTCATGATCTGGGTATATGTACAGCTTTTCCCTTGGAATTGGAAGCTCACAACAAATAAGAGTGAGTTCTCCTCACCCTCTGGTCCTGCACCCTGAGAGCATGCTGAAGGACCCAGAAGAGGTATGGGAGGGAGAGGAATAGTGAGCGTGTGTGAATGTACCATGTACAATGCGATGCTTTAGTGATGGAAGACAGTGGATGGACAGGACTACGATCAAGCTTTTCCATTGCAATCAAATACACCAGGCTATGAGTGCCAGCTCGGCCTCTAACCACAACCCGAGCAAATCTCTTGACCCTCTAGTCCTCAGTGTCCTCATCTGTAAAACAAGAATAATAACACCAGCATCAAAGGGCAACTTGTAAAAATTAAATGCATTAATGCAAGTTGGGCAGTCAGTATAGTATCTACTATGAAATAAGATGAACATCAACAGATGTTGTTATAAGTTTGGAAGACTGTTCATAAAATAGGTTTCTACACTAAGCATATGCTACCTGAATAATTTTTTTAAATAACAACATACCCTAGAAAAACTCTTGTACAGATATACCAGAAGACGTGGGAAATAATGTTCATGGCAGATCTGTTCACAATACACTCTGGGAACAGCCACGAGGCCTTGGAGGTGGAAAGATGAATAAACTGTGACATATTCCTACAGAGTACAATCCACAGTGAACATGAACACAAGACAGCTACAGGAAGCAACTTTGAACAAAGGAATACACACAATATGATTCCATTTATATGAAGTTCAAAAACTGGGATATATGGTTTAGAGATGCTTTCCTTGGTCCTTAAACTAAAGAAAAGCAAAGGAATCATTCAACACAAAATCCCAGAGAAGCATCCTGGTTCAGGAAGGAAGGGGGTGCAGTGACAATGAGGTTCAGAGGAAGTTCCTAAGTTATACATATGTTCTATTTCTTCCCACAGGTGGTAGGCATACCACCTATACATTCTTTTGTAGGGGTGGTATATTTCACAATAAAAGCAATGTTAACTTTCCTGATGGCTCAGCGGGTGAAGAATCAGTCTGCAGTGCAGGAGATGCAGGAGATATGGGTTCAATCCCTGGGTCAGGGAGATCCCCTGAAGAAGGGAATGGCAACCCACTCCAGTATTCTTGCCTGAAAAAATTTCATGGACAGAGGAGCCTGGCAGACTACAGTCCAAAAAGTCACAGAGTTGGACATGACTGAGAACAGTTGACAGGGCTTAACTTCCATAAAGCTCCCGTTGCCAGAGCCAAGACCACACAGTAGTCATTCTGCCAACCCTCCCCCCTCCCCACTCCCCTTCTCTCACCAAGAGCTTTTTTCACTCCAAGAAAACCTACAGATACAATGTCTTTTTAGGTCTTCAAAATTAGCAGCCATTAGTAATACCTGAGTTAAATGAAATGGTGTCACATTTGAATTTTTTTATATCCTGGTTTAAATTGCTTCTTTCAAATTGCTTAGCAAAGACCAGCCATTAGTAATTAGCTTATGTTTATGCGTGTCATTTTTATAGGGAGTTACACTAGTAGAAAAGGTAAAGTGTGTGTGAGTTGCACTCTGACTCACAGGGCTTCTCCTTGGGATACCCAGCCAGCTGGCTGGCTGGAAGCACCACAACTCCATTGTGGGCAGTGCCCAGAGTGGCGGATGAGGGCATAAAGGGCCTCAGAAGAGCTGGCCCAGGTCCCCAAACACATAAAGTGACATTAGGAGCCACACCCTCCTCTGGGATGGCCAGATTGCTGACATGGTCCATGACCACATGTCCATCCTATTGCAAGTCCCCATTCCTGAATGTTCTACATGGACATACTATTCTCTTCTTCTCCTTCCTCCTCTTTTCTTACCAACCCCCTCACCTCTTGCCCTAAGCTGCTTTGCCTGCCCTTTGCCCCTACAGCACACCAGCTACCAGCTACAGTGTTGGGCTGCCAGCTACAGTGTTTCTCTTCTCTTTTCTTCCCATCCATTTAAAACAAACCCCTGTTATTTTATGGGATCATTTTTCTAGTCTTACTCTATTGGAATGGAGTGTTTCATGTATGTAGAACACAGTATAATCTTATCAAGGTACTTACAATATACCAGATGCAAGCAAATAGCTAAAACTGCTCTTCTCCATCCCTTTCCTTCAATTCTCAGCCACAGGGTCCTGCAGATCCCCTCTCCTCAGCCTCTCATTGCCCTGTGTCACACACATGCCCATTGGCCCTCCTGGTTCCAACCATTCCAACACCCCCTGACTCTGCCCATTTTTCTTAGACTGACTCTCCTCAATTCTATATCCACAGATTGCTGCTGTTGTTTAATTGCTAAGTCATTTTCAATTCTTTTGTGATGCCATGAACTATAATTCGTCAGGGCTCCTCTGTTCATTGGATTTTGCAGATAAGAAAACTGGAGTAAGTTGCCATTTCCTTCTTCAGGGGATCTTCCTGACTCAGGAATCAAACCCAAGTCTCCTGCCTTGGCAGGAGGATTCTTTACCACTGAGCCACAAGAGGAGCCCTATATCCACAGAAACCCTCTCCCAATAAGTTTCTCCACCCTCTTGAAAGTCTCCAAGGACTAGGAAATCCAAGGGTTGTCATAACCTATAAGTGAGAAGGCTTGGCATCTCCTCAGTTCCACTTCTTAATAGCTGGGAGGTTTGGGGCAAGTTATTTAACCTCTCCAAGCCTCAGTTTCCTCATCTGTAAAATAGGGATAATGATACCTACTTCATATGGTGGATGTGAGAATTAGAGATCATTTATGGCATATAGTGTTGGTAACAGAGTAGGTGGCCAGTAAAAAGAAAATAGAACCTATATTGCCCTACAGAGATCTTTCTAATTGTAAAGGGGAAAACATACTCAAGTGATCTGATTTAGCATCACCAGTAATAGGACAACTTGATTGTGCTTTCTGGGGTGATACAGTAAGAGTTATAAAGCATTGTTTATGATGTATGCTGCCCAAAAATGTTTCAGTTAAACCCAATCAAGCCTTCAGACTAGCACTATCTGAAAGACACTGGTGTGATGGTGGAAATGTTCTGTTTCTGTGCTGTCAATAATGTAGCTGCTAGTCATGCGTGGCATGTGACTGAAAAACTAGATTTTTTAATTTAATTTTAACTAATTTAAATTTAAATAGCCACACGTGTCTATTGGCTACCATGTTGAACAGCCCAGCTCAAGAGTTTATTTTCAGTGTATAGAAAATACAAGAGAGATAGCCATAAGTTGAATCAAGAAAATCAATTTTTAAAAATCATAGGACAGTTAGGAAATTTTAATATGAATGGATAGGAAATTATTTTTTGGAATTATCATTCTTCTTCTTGCATGTGAAAAATGGTACTGTCTCTATTCTTAAGAAATGCACGCTAAAGTATTTAAGGGTTCCATGCTAAGCTTTCTGTAATCATCAAATAACTGGGCAAATGTGAAGGCAAATATGGCACAATGTTAATAACTCTTGAATGTGGGTACCTGGGTAGAACACATCAGGGTGTTTGTTATACAGGTACCATTTCTTCAACTTTCCTAATTTTGAAAATTTTCATAATAAAAGTGAAAGAAAACATAAAACACAAATATTTAATAATCTGCTGACTGCTGTCATGGCAGGGAAAGTCAGAACTTTTTCAGCAGCCAACTGGACTCGCTGGAGATTGGGAAAATACAGCTTTATGTAACAGCAGGGCCTTGCCCACTACTGGGATGGAAACTTCCAGAAGTTATTTGCTAATACCCCAGTCTCTCCTAGGCCCCCCACTCACACCTGCACACACACAGGTCACCTGCTTCTGCCACTTCTGGTTTCCCTTCTCCTCCCTCCACTCTCCTGCCCTGCCCTTCTCTTTCCAGTCTCCTCAGATGACTGCATGCCCAGCTGGCAAGGCACTTTGAAGATGAAACATGCCGAGTCCCTTAGAGCCCAGGGACTGGCATCCTTTACACAGAGGAGGGTGCGGGCCACTATTAAAGCACATTCTAGAGAGGCGTTGACCTCAGCTAGCCACACAAGCCCATAAAGCACAAATTGCCACAACTGCATCTGCATAGCCAAGCCCCTTCCGACCTGAGCATAAATAGGACCTCGGCTCTTTGAGGAGGACATTGGAGTTTCCACAAGACTCCAGCTCACCTCTCCTGTACTCTGCAACCTACACCTCCAGAAGGATCATGACCTGCGGATCAGGATTCCGTGGCCGCGCCTTCAGCTGTGTCTCCGCCTGCGGACCGCGGCCCGGCCGCTGCTGCATTACGGCCGCCCCCTACCGCGGCATCTCCTGCTACCGCGGCCTCACCGGGGGCTTCGGTAGCCGCAGCATCTGCGGGGGCTTCCGTGCTGGCTCCTTCGGCCGCAGCTTCGGGTATCGCTCCGGTGGCGTGGGCGGCCTCAACCCTCCCTGCATCACCACCGTGTCAGTCAATGAGAGCCTCCTCGCGCCCCTCAACCTGGAGATCGACCCCAATGCGCAGTGCGTGAAGCAAGAGGAGAAGGAACAGATCAAGTGTCTCAACAACAGATTCGCTGCCTTCATCGACAAGGTGAGTGTCCTTGATCACACCCTTCCTGAACCTTCCCTTCCTGGGTGGGCACTCAAGGGTTAGTCACGGGAGCAACAGAGATGTGGGCCAGATGAGCTCCCAGGCTGATGGAGGAGATGGACACACTTCCAGGGCACAAACAGACCAGAGAGATGAGTCTAGAGCAGGGGCTCCTGATTAGAGCACTGTTACTATATACAACCTCTGTCCAGACAAGCAGGGTCCCCACAGACAACGACAAGGCTTGGAACCACATGTCAGAGAAGAAAGCATACATGCAAACAAGAATCAAGAAATGCACACAAGATATGGGAACAGGACCACAGTTCAGCCTTTGAGTGGGTGTCCTTGATCACATCTTTCCTGAACCCACCCATACTAAACTTGGGCTGGGACTGATGAGGCAGTCAAATGCAAAAAGAGCTCTACTTGGCTCCCGACCACATGCCATCTAGACTCAGCAGGTCAGGATAACTCAGTTGACCTGAGGAGGGAATGATCTTTCCCAACCTCTTGCTCTCACCCTAATATGGAAAATCCAAACATGATCACTATCTTGAAATCCGGACGTTGCCTTGTCTTTCACAGTCCCCTCTGTCTAATCTCTGCTGAGTTCTTGGTTTGGGTTGTTGTTGTTCAGTCACTCAGTCCTGTCCAACTCTTTGCGACCCCATGGACTGCAGCACACCAGCTTCCCTATCCTTCACCATCTCCCAGAGCTTGCTCAAACTCATGTCCATTGAGTCAGTGATACAATCCGACCATCTCATCTTTTGTCTCCTCCTTCTCCTCTTGCCCTCAGTCTTTCCCAGCATCAGGGTCTTTTCCAGTGAGTCAACTCTTCACAACAAGTAGCCAAAGTATTGGAGCTTCAGCTTCAGCATCAGTCAAAATATTCAGGGTTGATTTCCTTTAGGATTAACTGGTTTGATCTTCTTGCAGTCCAAGGGACTCTCAAGAGTCTCCATCTCCAGAGCTCGAAAGCATCGATTCTTTGGCACTCAGACTTCTTTAAGGTCCAACTCTCACATCCATACATGACAACTGGAAAAACCTTAGCTTTGACTATATGGACCTTTGTCAGAAAAAGTAATGGTTTTGGAGTTTACCTTGAAGCAATCAGCACCCTCCCCAAGCCCCTCCATCCCCCAAATAGGCTTTGGGGCAGTAGGAGCCATCTGACCCCTCCTCCCACCCCAAATGGCAGGTGCGCTTCCTGGAGCAGCAGAACAAGCTGCTGGAGACCAAGCTACAGTTCTACCAGAACCGCCAGTGCTGTGAGAGCAACCTCGAGCCCCTGTTCAATGGCTACATCGAGACGCTGAGGCGGGAGGCTGAGTGCGTAGAGGCTGACAGCGGGAGGCTGTCCTCAGAGCTCAACAGCCTGCAGGAGGTGCTGGAGGGCTACAAGAAGAAGTGAGTGTGGCTGGGGGTGATGTTGGGCACAGGAAATGGACATGGATTCAACCCACTGGGTGAGACTGAAGCATTTCAAAGAAGGGGATGTGACCATGCAGGGCAAGTTGGTGGTATGCAGCAGGATCCTCCCATCAGGCAGTCGTTGCTCAGATGCCTATGAGTAGGGCCGTGATTCCCTAGGAGGTCTCTCTCCCCTCCTTCAGGCTTCTCTTCTGGAAGCCTGATCACCCAGCAACAGTGCCCTGTGCTCTGTTGGGAGGAGGCTTCTGCATTCTCCCAGGCGTGGCCCCTCAGGCACCCACCTGTAGCACCTGGATGTGATATGAATCTCAGTGTCTCTCAGGGCTGCCAGGTCCTGGGTCTCTGGGTGTCCCACTGTCTAGGTTGCTCTAGTGCTGATGGCCTCTAAGATTCATAGGTCCTCCCCCAGCTGAGCTAGGTTGGACACCCAGGTGGGGAGCGGCTGGGGCTGCAGTGCCCCAGAGGGGCTGCTGTCCACTCCTGGCTGGTGCTGAGTCCTTATTTTCCTCCAGAGGTGACCTCAGAGCAGTTTGGGCAGCGGGGCTGTGAAGAGTCACCCCCTGGATCCCTCAACTCCAAGTAGAGAGAGAATCACAGACACACCCCAAGTCCAACCAGGGAGGACCCAGCAGGGCTGCCAGGGGTCTTGCTGTGTGGGGAGGTCCTTAGTGTTCTCTCCTTCACTCCTGTAAGGTGGTGACCTCCCTCTGTCCTCTTTCCGCAGGTATGAGGAGGAAGTCGCTCTGAGAGCAACAGCTGAGAATGAGTTTGTGGCTCTGAAGAAGGTGAGTAACACAGGATTGGGAAGCACAGACATGAGGGAATATCAGAATGACAGACTCTTGTTGGGGAGATCTATGTTCTCAACCTCCCTGTGGGGTGCAGTGACCTTGCTGAGTCAGGATGGGAAATTCCCATAGACCAGGTCATCAAAGGCACATTCAAGGCTTTGACAAGGGCAGTAACCTTGTAAAATTCACTAGCACCCTGACCTGATGCAGGGGTATGACTGAATTGATCTCTGGATGTTCTGTGCTGCTTCAGAGTTGATAGTCTGTGGCTGGGGTCCCATGGAGGCATTGTAAGCTTCAGTCTCTCTCTTGAGGGATGGTGTCCTGTCTCATGTCTCAGGAGTCTGGTTAAGAGGAGGAGCACAGTCCCAGGGTCTAGGGGGAGGATGGAGCAGAGCCAACAGTGGCCAGGTGGAGTTTTGGAGGACTACAGGGAAACAGGGAAGGGTCAAGGTGGTTGAGCAAGGGAGCCAGTCTGGCAAGCTTAGGGTAAGAAGGAGACATGGGAGGTAAGAGATCTCAGGTAGGTGGGGTGAAAGGCTAGTGGTCCACCTCCAAGGCACAAGGCATTTGTTCTTAGAAGGGGAGGAGGTTGTGAGATGCCTCCAGGGAAGGGCAGCATGGAGATGGCACAGGAAGAGGAACACAGGGAATCCTTTCCCCCTCACCTCCATGTACTGTGTGAGAAGAGAGAGGAATTCGGGTGATGATCACCAGGGGTCCTCTTTGCTCAAAGACTCCCCATCTTCCCAGGATGTGGACTGTGCCTACCTCCGCAAATCAGACCTTGAGGCCAATGTGGAGGCCCTGATTCAGGAGATCGACTTCCTTCGGCGACTGTATGAGGAGGTGAGTGGTTGTGGTCCAGGCAGAAAGCAGCAGCTGGCCCGAAAGAGAGGGCATTGCTCTGCGATCAGAGTTGGACAGGGTTTTGGGCAGGAGCTACAGTCCATGAGGCTGTCAGAGGGGGCCAGGGCTGGAGATCAGGAAGGGCTGAGAAGGCGGGTACACACTGTGGTGGGGAAAGTGATGGTGTAAACAAGACCCTTCCATCCTCCCGCCCCACCATTTGCAGGAGATCCGAGTTCTCCAAGCCCATATCTCAGACACCTCGGTCATCGTCAAGATGGACAACAGCCGGGACCTGAACATGGACAACATTGTGGCTGAGATCAAGGCTCAGTATGATGACATCGCCAGCCGCAGCCGGGCCGAGGCTGAGAGCTGGTACCGCAGCAAGGTGAGTGGTCCAGGACACCTGCCTTCTAGACGTGATGGAAGGGATGAGCAGTATGCATTAACAAGATTTGTCTGGGGATTCTGATTCCTAGAGGTGGTGAAAGAAGTACAGACAGCTCTCAGGTTATAGTGGCAGGACAGGGCTGCCATTGTGGTTTCACAGGCTGTGCGTTGGGCAACCTGAAAATCATCCGTGTCGTTCTGAGTGGGTGGTACATCCCATCCTGAGTTACATGAGCCTTTCTGCTTCCCACCAGTGTGAGGAGATCAAGGCCACAGTGATCCGGCATGGGGAGACCCTGCGTCGCACCAAGGAGGAGATCAACGAGCTGAACCGCGTGATCCAGAGGCTGACGGCTGAGGTCGAGAATGCCAAGTGCCAGGTAGGGTTTTTTTGAGGCTCACCAGGGTCCCAAAGGCAGTGTGTGTGCCCAGCTGGATCTCACCATTCATTCTCCAGTCCACTTGCATGACTTGAGATCCAGTTTGTGGTTACTCAGGGAGCCCCAGGTGATGAAGGGGAGAGGCCTGTTCCTGGGGTGATCCCTGCTGTGTGGAGAGACCATAACCCACCTTGTTCTCTCCTGGGCCCTTAGAACTCCAAGCTGGAGGCTGCAGTGACCCAGGCTGAGCAGCAGGGCGAGGCAGCCCTCAATGATGCCAAGTGCAAGCTGGCCGGGCTGGAGGAGGCCCTGCAGAAGGCCAAGCAGGACATGGCCTGCCTGCTCAAGGAGTACCAGGAGGTGATGAACTCCAAGCTGGGCCTGGACATCGAGATCGCCACCTACAGGCGCCTGCTGGAGGGCGAGGAGCAGAGGTAAGGACCGTCCCAGCCTGGCCCTGACAACTCATTCCCACCCTTTACACAAATACCTCCCTTGATTCTGGCTGAGCAATGGCCAGGTCTGGGGCAACCCTATCATTTATCACTTTGAAGTGGGGTATTCTGAAGACTCTTCCTTCTGACACTCTGATCCTTCTTACCACTCGTGGACCGCACTCCAAGAATTTGTGGAGCTCTGTTTACAGCTCTGGCTCAATCACTAATGTTGCCTTTTCCTTCTTCCCTCTCAGACTGTGTGAAGGCGTTGGGTCCGTGAATGTCTGTGAGTATCCTAGGCCCTGTGTGGATGGGTTTACTCGCTTCCTGTAAAGGATGGAAGCAATGTTTTCTCTAACACCTAAATATGAGTGGGCTGGCATCACAGGAAGAGGGATTTGGGGTCAGACAGCAGGAAGGACCGCTTCTTTTGGACTAGAGTTGTTAAGATGCTTGGAGAGGGTCATAGTCGGGGAGGTGACACCCTCGGTCCCCCAGAATTTTGACGCAGTCTTTGGGGTTCGCAGGTGTCAGCAGCTCCCGCGGCGGGGTCGTCTGCGGGGACCTCTGCGTGTCGGGTTCCCGGCCGGTGACGGGCAGCGTCTGCAGCGCCCCCTGCAGCGGGAACCTGGCGGTGAGCACTGGCCTGTGCGCGCCCTGCGGCCCCTGCAATTCCGTCACGTCTTGCGGCCTGGGCGGCATCAGCTCCTGCGGCGTGGGTTCCCGCGCCAGCGTCTGTCGCAAATGTTAGGCCTCCCAACTCAGGCCCCGCCCGCGCATCTCTCCCGCGCAGCCCGGCAGGGCCCTCCCTGCATGGCCCCGCCCCCTCCCCCCTGCATGGCCCCGCCCCCTCCCCCGCTCTGGGTGGAGCAAGCCCTAGGCAACCTCTCTCGTACTTCGAAAGGTCCGTCCCACTCCTGGCCTCCCAAGTCTGTGCGTAATGCCCTCTTCCTGGGTTCTGCCGCCCGCTCTGGGAAAGGCTACCCTAGAAAAAAGTCCCTTTGGCCACCACAGGAAGGGACCCTAGGGCAGGGAGAACCAAGACCCCACTCCGGGTTGTCGTGGGGCCAATGGCCAGAGTCCCCACCCTGTCCCAGCATCTCCCTTCCTTCTCTGCTGTGTTCATCTCTTCCAAGATCTGTGTTTCCAATAAACCAATGTAGCCAACCCTGAGCCTTGTCTGTACTTATGTTATCCTCCTCAGGGTCGAGGTTTGGGAGAGTCCCCAAGCATGAAGCAGAGAAAGCCCCAGATCTGGGGTCTCCACTAGAGTCCTCTGTCCCTGGGCTCACAGCAGTCTCGAGTTTAGCCAAGGACGGTGCTAGGCCACTATATCCTGGAATTTTATCCACACCACCTTCACGCTATGTCTTGCAGAAGAAACTAGAGCTCAGGGACCCACAGTAGGCGGGGCCAGCCTCTACCCTGAGCTCAGGGGCACACAGCTGGGATTTGAACCTCGTGTGAGTGTTTAGTGGTCATGTCACTAAACCACAACTGCCTCCCTCTGTGCACATCTGTAAACTTATGAATAGATTCACCAGTCACTCAGAGCTTAAGGAAACATCACTCTTGGCTTTGGTGGGGAAGACTCATGCCTGAGTAATTCATGAGAATTCTTTAAGGGGTGAATATATGAACATGACAAGCTTTCAAAAAGCCTTTGATATGACTGCCTTTTTTTTAAACGGAGTCTTTTTGGGGTTTGGAGACCTGCCATCACTGATAAATTACCTCAAAGCTAGACAACAACAAGAAGCAAAAAGACAATGTGGCTCAGAGGTGAGTACACAGACCCTGGATCCAGACTGCATGGGTCCAAAACTGGGCTCTGTTCATAGCTGAGTGACTTTGAGCAGTTTACTTACCCTCTCTGTGCCTCAGTTTCCATCTTCTAAAGTGAAATGATAAAAAGAGCACCTCTCTTTCACCTCCTAGGGTTATTGGCAGGATGAAAGAATTTAATATATGTAAAATAATTAGTGCTTGCCACAAAATAACCGCAACATGTGTTTATTGTCAGTAGTATTCTTTTGCAGAATATAAAATTGAAATCCTTCCTGGGATAAGGGCCATGGCCTGCCTATCATTACACTTATATCTGTGATCAGAGATGCAAGCATAGAGAGAAATCCCTGCCTCTTCTGGGCCATCAAGCTCCTCCCTGCAGTAAACTGTCCCCCCTACACTGATGAGGATATTACAAGTACTGGTGCGAGTGGGACGATGGCCCTTCAGCTTCACAAGAGACCGAACTGAGTACCTGAATATACACGTATACAGCACAGTGAATCTCAAAACTTCTGGATCCGGGCCCAGGAAGCTAACAGAAATGGAAGTCCCCATTCCATCACTAAGGGCAATAGAAATAATTGAGACCAGAAGTGAGAGGTCTGGAAAGACACAGGCTCTTTTAAAGGACAGGATTAATCCTAGGTCTTCTGACCACCAATGTGTCCCCTCCACCCTCCAATGGAATTCTGAGGACAGAGCCCTCGGAGAGTTCCAGAATCCACAACTATTCTAACCAGCCCTCTGTGCTGTGACAACATACAGCTCAGAAGTAGACCTTGTCTGGAGTCCAAATCCAAGGCCCCAGTATCAGCTCCATCTCCCCACCCCCCCCAACCCTGTTCAGGAGCCACCGGTCCTGAGAGACAGCTCCGTCAACTGACCCCTCCCTCTGCATCTCCCTAGTCTCATCAGCCCAGCTGGACCTCGATGACTTGTCATACTTCACTCTCTCACCCTCCCTCTGGCTCTGACCTCTTACCTACTCCAGCTCCACAATCCTCACCTCCCTATAGGTTCCCAGTCCTGGACAGGCTTAGGCAGAGGTACAAGGGTGAATGAATCACATACATGTTGCCCATGATGCAGGATGGTACAGAAAATGAAACATCTTGCTGTGTGACGTTCAGCAAGTCACTTCTCCTTTCCGGGCTTCAGTGTATTCATTAGTGGAAAAAAAAAAAAAAATGATTGGACCAGATAGACGCTAAAGTCCCTTAGCCATTTAAAGTTCTATTTTTTTTAATTGAAATATAGTTGATTTACAATGTTGTGTTAGTTTCAGGTATACAGCAAAGTGATTCAGTATATATATAGATAGATATTATTTTTCAGATTCTTTTACATTTTAGGTTATTACAGGTTATCTAATATAGTTCCCTGTGCTATACAGTAGGACCTGTTGTTTATTTTATATATAGTAGTTTGAATCTCCTAAACCCGAGCTCCTAACTTATCCCTCCCCCTGATCTTTCCCCTTTGGCTAACTGCAAGTTTGTTTCTAACTCTGTGAGTCTAATTCTGTTTTGTAAATAAGTTCATTCAGTTCAGTTCAGTTGCTCAGTTGTGTCCGACTCTTTGCAACCCCATGGACTGCAGCACACCAGGCCTCCCTGTCCATCACCAACTCCCGGAGTTCACTCAAATTCACGTCCATCGACTCGGGATGCCATCCATCCATCTCATCCTCTGTTGTCGCCTTTTCCTCCTGCCCCCAATCCCTCCCAGCATCAGAGTCTTTTCCAGTGAGTCAACTCTTTGCATGAGGTGGCCAAAGTACTGGAGTTTCAGCTTCAGCATCATTCCTTCCAAGGAAATCCCAGGGCTGATCTCCTTTAGAATGGACTGGTTGGATCTCCTTGCAGTCCAAGGGATTCTCAGGAGTCTTCTCCAACACCACAGTTCAAAAGCATCAATTCTTCGGCACTCAGCTTTCTTCACAGTCCAACTCTCACATCTATACATGACCACTGGAAAAACTATAGCCTTGACTAGACAGACCTTAGGATCACTTTTTTAGACTCCACATATAAGTGGTGTATTTGTCTTTCTCTGTCTTACTTCGCTTAATATGATAATCTCTAGGTCCATCTATGTTGCTGCAAATGGCATCATTTCATTCTTTTTTATGGCTGAGTAATATTCTAGTATATAAATGCCACATCTTCTTAATCCATCTGTCGATGGACATTTAGCTTGCTTCCTTGGCTTGTGTAATCAGTGAAAGCTCTATTATTCTTTAGTAGATGTGGGACGGGACAAGGAGCTGAAGGGAAGTAGGGAGCCACTGTGCCATGCACTGTGCTTCATCCCTCACAGCTCACTGTCTGTAGCTTTCTGTCTGTGAGTGGAACAGAATGATCGCATCCAGGTACATGCACACGTCTGGGCATCTGTGTGGAAAGATGTACGTGTGTGAATATGTGTATACCTGTGTATATGTGCTGAAGAGAGGACATTTGTGGGTACATGAGGGTATGACTGCAGTGTGAGTGCATAGGTGGACTGGTTTGGGTGAGACGGGGTCACATATGAAGAACTGGACTCCACACTATGGTGGGAGTGGTGACAGGCAGGTGCTGCTGGGGGTCATGCTGGGGAGGTACCCTCTGACTGGGGAACCCTAGCTCTAACTTGGGCTCCTCTACCTACCCCTCTTGCCCTATAATTACTGCAGCTCCAGCCAGGGCAGAGGGAGACCAGCTGGCCTTCTTGAAGTTGTACAGCCTTCTTCAAAGGTACTCAAAACTTTCCCCAAGAACTCCAGTAAGTGAAATATTGACTATATTCATAGAATGCCTACTATGTTTTCAGCTCCTTACATATAGTAATATATTTAATTCTGAAACCTCCCTGTGTTAGGTACTATTCTTATTTTACAGATCAACAGTAGAGAGATTCCTTAGGGAGGAAAAATACAAGGGATAAATGAATCTTCATTAGGTGTAGAGAGAGCAGGAATGAGGCCCAGAAACAGTAAAAGCAAGATTGGGAAGAGAATCTGGGCCCTTTCTTCTTATTCCAAGCTGGGCTGGTTGATATACTGTAGCTAGAATCACATCAGGAAGGGCTGTATCTAAATGCATCAAGAGACTCCCAAGGAGGTCCCTAGGGTTAATAGTGGGAGAACAGGGCCCGATTCGTCCAAGGACAGAGTGGACCACACAGGACCACAGGGCTTCAGCCCATGCATATCTACTACATGGCAGACTCTGGAGATGGATGGATGAGGTAGGTCACGGTCCTCAAGAGATGCTATGAAGTTGCATGCAACACTCCAAGTGCTGCTATCAAGTGTGAGGCAGGGGTGGGGGCAGATGGGGGCTGACCCCTCAGGATCTCTTTCGATGAGAAGCAACTGGTGACACCTCTCCTCCCTTCAGATGTCACTCGACTCACAAAGCTTTGTAAATAGATGAGGACTGACTCTCCATAAATGCCCCAGACTGGAATGTGGCCTGTGGCCAGGAAAGCCACTCAGAAAATAGGTCCCCAGACCACAAGCATTGGCCTGGGCCCAACAAGTGACTAAAATCTGACCCCATGGCCCTTGGCGTCTCTAGCCTGACATCAGGCTTCGGATTTGGAAAGAAAACATGTGGTCTGCAACCAGTCCTCAGTGATACTGGTTGCAGGACGCTCACCATCAATCCTGCCTACAGCTCCTGGGGCGCATGGGGTGGGGGTGGGGTGGCAGGGAGGGGCATAGCTCTTCCTTCTGTACTTCCCATAATCTTCCTTCATTGACATGATCAGCAGGGCAGAAGGTGGAAAAACCTGACTTTGAATATCAGAGAATCTCATCACCTCCTAGCAAAATGCAGGGAACACAAAATCCACCTGAAAAAGTGTGCAGAGGAGCGGCTCTGCTTTCAGGCAGCTGCTTTGCATTGGGTGTGTTGTCAGAATGTTTATACCATTGGTGTCGGTCAGAAAGGATCAAGAAGGCTGATACATGAGTCCAGTGGGGCCCTGTTCCCTTCCCTCAGGTGGATGGCAGGCTGCCAGCCAAGTTCTGGTCCCATTCCTCTTGCATGAGACTGCTCTGTTTATCCAGGAGGTAGGCCTTTTGGGTACCTGTTCTCTGGGCAGGAACCCAGAAAACACAGCAGACACTCTGGCACTAGCAAACCTTAAAAGGTAAACCTGGGGCCTCTGGCCAGTGACTCACCTTAGCCCCACCCAGGGAAATAGAAAGCAGGGACCACTGTCCACCAGATAGGTTGGTGATGTAATCCTTTGTGCAACAGAAAAGAATGTGAGCTCCTTGAATGGAGGCTTCTCTCAGGCCTGTGTGGCAAGGAAAGAACCCAGAAACCCAGCCTTTCTCAGGCCACCCCACCGCAACAAACTGGCCTACCTTCTGCACCCTCTCCCAAAGATGCCTTGTGAAAATGCAGACCAAACTACACCAGAGACCTGGAAGTAGCCAAACTGGAACTTCTGATTCCAAAGCTCATGTTTTCCTTCTCTGTGGTATGTTGTTCCCAGCCCACGGTCAGATGATTTGTTCATTTAAAGCCTGGACCACCCAACTATGTCCATGTCCTCCAGCCCTAATCTGCCAGGGTCATTTTCCCCCAGGCCTGTCCTCAAGTGCTCGCACCAGGGCAATAGAGTGAGGCTCACCTTCAACCCCATCATTGTGTTTCTTTCTGCTCCATTTCCTGGTTTAAGGCCTGCCCCCCACCCACCACCACCAGACCATTGCCCAGGACTAGAGTGCCTTGCCCACCAAGCACTATGCCTGACCTTCAGTGGCCATTCGGCACTTACAGAGTGAGTGGATCAATGAATGCAGTTCTCGGCAGCTCTGGCAAGATTAGCTGCCTGTGGACCCCAGGCTGGGAATCAGTCCACCATCATGCATGAATCAACCCCTTCTTTCCCTTTCACTGGGTTTTCCTGGTAGCTCCAGGGGCCCACACACACACACACACACACACGCACGCACGCACGCACACGCACACAGACACCACACAGAACATCCCTAACCCTTAAGATCCCGGTCCTCTGATATCACCATCAGCTGAAGTTATATGAACCCACACACCCAAAGTGGGGTTGCTTCCTGGTAATGTCTCCCCTTTTCTTATCCCTCCCCCAAATCCAGCCAGCTTTTGTCTTTGCTCTGGGGATAGAGAGCCTGAAGAATCTAGGCACAAACAGCAGAAAGGCTCCAACTGCTACATAACTTTTTATTGCAGAGGAGGAGTCCCAGGAAAAGAAGGGGATGGGGCAGTTCAGAGGGGAGGCGTGCTGGGTCCAGGGAAGACAAATACCATGCTTCCCAGTGGCACAGCGTCCAGCCTATCCCCACACTGGGGACGGGTCTATCATGGTCCAATAAACTACATTCAAAGACTTTATACCCTAGGGTGGGGACAAGAGGGAGAGGTAAGACGAGGGTCGGAACCGTGGGAGCGGGCATCTGAGACACAGGTCCAAGTCACTGGAGAGGAAGCTAGGGTTCCTTGACTTCTCTGGAGTAGGGCAGGAAGGATTCAGCATCCGCGTGAGCGGCTGCAGCGTAAACCCCCGACACAGCCGGGGGAGCCGCAGAGCGCATAGCCGCCGCTAGGGGCGCTCGTCTCCACGGCGCTGGGACCCGCTCCGGGCGGCCGCAGTGCCTCAGGGCCCGAGGCTGAGCCCGGCAGGCCGGTGGGAGCACTTCCCAGGGCTGAGCGGAGAGCGGCTGTTGGAGGAAAAAACTCTTAAGTCTCCCCTGCCCTTTCTGCCCCAGAAGACAGACATACAGATATACAGATGTGCAGACACCTCCCCCTACCAGAAGACAGACGTGCAAACTCCTCAAAGTGACAGATACACAGACCCGATCCCCTAAGAAACAAACTCGGGAATGTCCCCTCCCTGGAGTCAGCCCCAGATTCTCCCCCACGCGAGAATAAAACAGTCTCTTCCACGGGGATAAATCCACAGACCTTCTTCCCACACCCCAGGACACATCTATAGATCCCCCACCAAAGAGCAGACCACAGAACCCCCTTTCCCAATACACACAAACACCAATTAACCACCCCCAAGAGAAAAAACAGCTCTCACAAAGGGGAGACACAGGGGAAGAGGCTCCCTACTCCTTCCCAGAGAGGATACATGCCCAGGGTGGGGAGGGGATGATATGTGGCCCCTTCCACCCCAGGTTACTCTCTTATTTACTTACTGACATTTCCTGCCCCAAATCCCAGATCAAGCCTGCAGGGAGAAGGAGGCAGCAGGTGAGTGAACCCATCTACCAGGCAGAATACTCACCATTCTTCAAAACAAAGCACTTCTGGCCCTCTCCAGACAGGCAGAAATCCTTCCCTTCTGAAAGCTACTTGGGTCTCTCAGATCCACTCAGCCCTTTTGAGTAAAGACTCCTTCTGGACCTTTACACCCTACCCTTCCTGTCTTAAATTCAAATAATTCTTTTACTAAAGAATTCTTAGAGAAGGGAGAAGGCAGAAGATCTACCCTGTCTTTAGCCTAAACTTATCTTGAAATTAGACCCCAGGATGGGGGCATTTTGAAGGCAGATCCCAGAGGAGATAGGTCAGTTGTCTGGAGAATATTGTTCAAGCCTCACCCAGTCTGTTTCTACCAGTGGGTCCCTAAGGTGGTCTTTTACTCTCTGAGACTCAGTTTCCTCATCTGTAAAATGGAAATAATAGAACCTCCCTCCCAGGAGTTTAAAGGAGACAATACATGCAGCTTGTCTGCTGCATGATGGGTTCCCTTTCCTTCCCCTCAGCCTAGTGGGCCCAGCTGGAGCTGGAAGCCCTTGGGTCTCTACCTGCCTAATGTTAAAAGCCAGGCCCTACCTCTTGCCATAAACCCTGCCTCCCCCAGGCCTGGAGGAGAGAGGAGCAGAGTTAAAGGCACCCACACCAGGGATCTTACTCCCCCTGGCTGGGCCTTGGTCCTTGCAGTTGTCTCAAGACAAACTGGCTCCTGCTTTCTGATCCTAAGAGTGGAAGAGTTACTCATCACAGGTGCTAAAGTTACTTGTTAGCTGGGACCCTTGGTCTAAAGGTCTGTGAGATGGAGGGAAAAAAACTGACTCCAGGAGAAGAGATCCCTGGATACCCAGCTCACCTCTCCTCACCTTATCCCCAACCCCAGCTGGCAAGGACCCAGGCAGTATCCTCCCTTAAGCTTCTCTACTCCTCGCCTTGACCACATCTGAAGCACCGCCTAGCCCTCACCTGCTCTCCTCACCCTCCAGCAGCTTCCTGTAGATGGCGATCTCGAACTCCAGGCCCAGCTTGAAGATCATGAGCTCCTGGTACTCACGCAGCTGCCGCACCATGTCCTGCTTGGCCTTCTGCAGGGCAGCTTCCAGCCAGACCAGCTTGCCCTTGGCGCTTCCTGAGGCACTTTCCTCCTGCAGAGCAGCTGGGTCCTTGCCTCTCTCTGGCTCACGGGCCTGGGGGCAAAGGGAAGACCACAGACAAGGACATCCTCAGCCCCTCCCCACTCAAGGGTCCAGACCTTTCTCCATAGCCGGAGGGCCGAAGAGAAGTTAGAGATCGCTAAGAGAAATGAGTGTGCCTGCTCTGAAATCTGTGTTTGTGTGTCTGCCCCACTCCCAGGGTGGAGGTTGTTGGGGACCAGCCATCTTAGGTGACTGAGAGCCTTTTGCATCTAGTATGTGGATGTGCCTGCTAAGTCGCTTCAGTCACGTCCAACTCTTTGTGATCCTATGGACTGTAGCCCACCAGGCTCCTCTGTCCATGGGATTCTCCAGGCAAGAATACTGGAGTGGGTTGCCCCGCCCTCCTCCAGGGGGTCTTCCCAACCCAGGAGTTGAACCCGTGTCTTCCGCAGCCACACCTTGGCAGACTGGTTCTTTACCTCTAGCCCACCTGGGAAGCCCGCATCTAGTATAGTAACACTTCCAAAATGAGCTAGGGTCTGGGAAGCAGCAAATACATTTTAGCATGTCATTCTGGGGTTATTGTTTCATCAGGGAAATGAACAGGAAAAGTATCCTTTCCTCACAACAGACTGGAATTTGTAGTCTCTAGAGAAAAAAATATTGATAATAAAGGCCTGCGTTGGTGAGGCATACTTGCTGCTTAGAGAACCAGTCGGGGAATCAGAGCAGCTGAGGCTGCCGGGAGACTGCCAACAATGGGCCCACCCAGCCACCACTCTGTCACCCCTGGAACCTGAACAGTTTGTCCCCTCCTCAAAGTCGGGGTTCCTGGAGAAGGGAGAACCCCCACGAATATCCTGCAGAGCCTGAGACACTTGTCTCTGCAGAAAACAAGAACTGACTGGAAGCAGAACCTTTGCGGGGTGGAGCGTGGGCCAACGCAGGAGCTTGACCAAGAGGGTGGCTGAGGGGAAAGAGGAGCAGGTGAGAGGGAGAGAGGTGGGGAGAAAGAGGGCATTCATGTGGGAGCCTTCTCTTTCTGGCGCCTAAAGCCTGAGAAACACAAATGCCTACAGAGCCTGGCTGGAGACATCAAAAAGTATAGGCCAGCGACTTTCCTGATGGTTCAGTGGTGAAGACTGCACTCCCAATGCCCAGGGCCTTGTTCCATCCCTGATCAGATCAGGGAACTAGGAATGCTGTAACTAAGACTGGACACAGCGGGGGTGGCGGGGAGGGAGGGGAGAAGGAATAAAGGCCAAATATAAAGTGTATATGGATAGTACCCAGCTTCACAAAGAAATATAGACACTCTAATTTTCCTGAAATCACAAGGATGTCTTTCCTGTTTCAGTCTTTCATTTCTTCACCTTAGATAGAGAGCTAGATCCAGAGCCTAGCTGTATCTCTTTGACAAGGATGACAAGAGTACTAGCCAAGGTGAGGATAAATGGCAAAGATCCCTCTGCCTCAGTGTCAAAGGATGCAGTTTGGAGTGGTGGAGTCTGCGGCACGCTGCAGGAGCATGACCCTCATGTGAAGATGAAAGAGAAGACAGAGGCCTCTCTTCTCTCACCAGATGTTACTGTGTGAGACCAGTTTAATATTGCCAGATCTGCATGTTTGTAGAGGGAATCCATGATACTGAATTTCTAGGTAAGATCTTGACATTTCTGAAGATGGGCTCAAATTTCACACTGTAGGACAATCACAAAACATACAGACTTAAAAATATATATACATAAAAAATGATATACAAACTAGCATCCATATGCATAGACTTTTACCTACATGTTAATTACTTATCCACATTAAAAAAAAACTCAAAGTCCTGGGCAAATGGAAGCATGGTATATACACACATAACCACACTCCTCTTTGCTCAGACATTCACAAAGAGAAACTCTATCCAAAGGATGAGGGGTGTCTGTCTAGTCTAGTCTGGGATGCATCACCAACATCACCACGCAGCTACCCCGCGCCCGCCCCTCACCTGGCTCTTGGTGCCATCCACCTCCACTGTCAGCCGCTGGATGGCCTGGTTCAGCCTGTTTAGCTCCTCCTTACTGTGTCGCAGGTCCTGCGTGTGTTTCTGCACTGTTGCCTTTATCTCCTCGCACTGTGAGGTGGGGACAGCCAAGTGAGTGGAGGGTTGATCAAGAAGATGAGGAAGCAGCAGGTGCACTCACTGGAGACCAGCAAGACTGTTGCAGCACCCACCCACCCACTTGCTATCATGGGTGGGTCATTTGACTCCTCTGAGCCTCTGCTGCTCCATCTATAAGATGGGCATGGTCATCCTTTCTATCCCCAGAGGTGGTTGAGAGAAGGAAGGGCACTTGGCTGGCACCATGGCACGTGGGCCACCAGGTCTGCGGATGCCAGAGGTGGTGTGGACTCAGCCACAAAGGGTAACAGCGTCGCAGTCTGTTGAGTCTTTGGACTGAGACCACACAGAGTGGACCCCAGGAATCAGGGTAGCTGACCCTAGGACATCAGTTCTCGTCCTTCACTACACAGGCTCATCTAAACGAATACAAAAGGCAGGTAAAAAAAATTCAACATTCCCGAATTTTAAAAATACTTTTTCAAATCTAAGAATATGAAGAAACTTTCCTAATTTGATGAAGGTTACTAATCATTGACAAAGGACCCAGTTTACAGCTACTTCCCCAAACCCCAGGCCACTCTGGGACAACATTATGGGATGACAAGGGACAAAATCAGTGGGCCTTTACCCTTCCTGCATCCTGTCTGTACATGCCAACATCTAACCAGTTGGGTACCGTGACCAATGCTTTCACAGTGCCTTACACTCTCCAGTATTTTCCCTCCACCATCTCCCTGGGGCTCAGGACCACCTGTGAGGTAGGCCAGGGAGATGTTCTTGTCTCTATTATCTTCCCTTGGGCAAGCTGATGCTCAGCCACTGTGCAAGAAGTAGGGACCCTGAGGGATATGACCAACCCTGCCAGTCAATGGCTGAGCCTGGCTGCATCTTAAGTCCACACACTTTGCTCTGCTCCCAAGGAACAGATAAAGTCAACAGGCCCTTCAACACAGAGAATAGGAACCGTTCACTCCAGCCCAGTGCAAATTTCCTTCCAAGGTATTGATAGATAGGGTGTGGGGAATGGATGAAAAGAGACTGTGAAACTTCATCTCCGACCAATCTCTGCCCTATTCTTACTGCCCGCACCCGCTCTCATTACCAAAAGCTGAAGACACAGCAGGCAAGCTTGTGCCTGGCTGGGTCCAACAGATCTGCGTGGAGTTCAAGACTCCTCCTCCTCTGTGAACTAATGAGCCGTCCAGACAAGTCTCACCATGATAAGCAGAGCTGTTTTCTCCTCGAAGCCTCCCGTGGGCCCTGAAGCTCAGCTCTAGCCCAGAGAGCTCCTAGAATGCTCAGCTCTGAGGGACAAGGCCTCTTCTTCCTGGGGGCTCTGTGACTTCATCTTGTTACATTTGCAGAGTTCTTTTTGGGGGGAGTGGTGGAAAGAGCCGTCCTGTGAGCCCAGAGGGGAACATGATAGTCTCTGAGCTGCAAAGGACCTGCAAAGAATAAGAGGAGGAGGAGGAAGCGGGGTAGGGGAAGGAAAATGACTTCAGGTGGGGGAAACGGGTGGAACTGGGGAGTCTGGGCTTTGGGAGTGGGCCACAGGGAGCCACAGAAGGCACTTGAAGAGGCCAGCAGCCTGGTGTATGTACGATGCAGTGTGGGAAGGCCTGTCTGGTAGCAATACAGAAGACAGGAGGGAGAGAGATTACGGCTGAGAGTCCATTTCCACTAGTAGGTAGGAAATCTGGGAAAAGACAGGACTCCAAACTGAAGGAGTAACAGGGACCAGAGAACACAAGTTGATCGGCATTTTCTTTTGTTTGATAAATTTCTCATACATGCAAGAGTATATATAGCATGCATTTAATGATTTAAATAGCGACATAATAAAACAAGCCCTTGTGTGCCCACCAGTACTTCCAAAGCCCGCTGTGGGACGGACCCTTCCTACTTACAGCGTCCTCTCCCTCTGACCCCATTCAGTCTCCAAGGTGACCACTATCTTGGGTTTCTGCGTTGAGCACCCCCTTGCGTTTTCTTTATTGTTGTATCATATGTGTATGAATCCCTAAGCAACTGTTTTAGTTTTGCCTTCCTTTAAGACTTCTATACGGAGAAGGCAATGGCACCCCACTCCAGTACTCTTGCCTGGAAAATCCCATGGACAGAGGAGCCTGGTAGGCTGCAGTCCATGGGGTCGCTAGAGTTGGACACGACTGAGCGACTTCACTTTCACTTTTCACTTTCATGCATTGGAGAAGGAAATGGCAACCCACTCCAGTGTTCTTGCCTGGAGAATCCCAGGGACGGGGAAGCCTGGTGGGTTGCCGTCTCTGGGGTCACACAGAGTCGGACACGACTGAAGCGACTTAGCAGTAGCAGCAAGACTTCTATAAATAGAATCACATGCGGGCTTCTATGACTTGCTTCTCCCTCCTCAACATTCTAATTGTGAGATTCAACCATTCTGATGCGTTAGCTTAGTTTGTGTTGCAATGCTGTAGAGTATCCCAGTGTGATTATTGCTCCTAGGGGTATACACATGTGTGCTTTTTTTTTTTTTTTTTTTGGTCATAGCAAACAATGCTGCTATGAACTTTGGGGTTTGTATTTGCTAGTGTACTTTGGCAAGAGTTTCTTTAGGGTACTGACTGTCAAATTTTTTTTGTAGCCATAGCTCAAGTTATAAGAAATACATTTTAGGGACTTCCTTGGTGGTCCAGTGGTTAAAAATCTGTGTTGCAAGGCAAGGAAGACAGATTCTAGCCCTGGTCAGGGGTTAAGATCTCACGTGCCACGGGAGCAACTAAACCCAAGTGCTGCGATTACTGAGCCCACAGGCTCTGGAGCCCACGCACCACAACCAAAGACCCTGTATGACTCAGCGATGATCTCACGTGCTGTAACTAAAACCCAACACAGCCAGTTAAATAAATAAAAATTAAGTAAATTTTTTAAAAATATATTTTATATCATGGATCAGTACCTATACACATATCCACACACATGAACTGAAATAAATTTTATGAAACATTACTTCTACTGTAAAGTGCCCTCTGATCCTCTAATTGATCACTTTAATGTTTCACTTTCAATTTATGGACCTAGGTTTTAAGTAAGGGCTCGTGTTCAGGTTTTCATATGTTTTAGTTTTTTCACCAAGCCTTATGTTTAGGTTTCATTTCTTATAAATAGCATATTAATCTCATTATTTGTTAAATAGTGTAATGAAAACGAAATATCCGTGAACTACCTTACTGCCACAAGAACCCATTCTTTCCTCTCCCTCTCACTCTGGAGGTAACCACTTCCTTGAATTTGTGTCAACATCCCCTTGCTTTTTTTTTTAAGTTTTATCACATACATTACATATTTCTAAAAATATATCTGTAAGGTTTTCTTGTTTGTTTTTTAATAAAAAGGGTATCACACAGGGCTTGCTTTTTTTGTTGTTGTCTTTTAACATTATATAGCTAAGATTCCTCCCCTAGCATTCATAGTATTCTCTTGAGCGAATATACTACATTTCTATGTTATTCTGTTTTATTTTTTCCTTTTACAAAGTTGGTTCTACAACCATTTTTCTAAATGACCCCTGATGCACAGATGTGAGAATTTCTCTTTGATACACATCTGAGATCTAGGAGTGGAACTTGGGGATCTTAGGATGGTCAAATGTTCAACACGACAAAACAAAAATTATCCACCAAAGTTGTTATAGTAAGAATTTACACTTGGTCAGCACTATATGACTTCCCAGGTGGAGTTAGTGGTAAAGAACCTGCCTTCTGATGCAAGAGAATCAAGAGACACAGATTCAATCCCTGAGTTGGGAAGATCGCCTGGAGTGAAACATGGAAACCCACTCCAGTATTCTTGCCTGGAGAATCCCATGGACAGAGGAGCCTGGTGGGCTACAGTTCAGTTCAGTTCAGTCGCTCAGTCGTGTCCGACTCTTTGCGACCCCATGAATCGCAGCACACCAGGCCTCCCTGTCCATCACCAACTCCTGGAGTTCACCCAGACTCATATCCATCAAGTCAGTGATGCCATCCAGCCATCTCATCCTCTGTCGTCCCCTTCTCCTCCTACCCCCAATCCCTCCCAGCATCAGAGTCTTTTCCAATGAGTCAACTCTTGTTATGATCAGTGCATTTTCTTGGCAAAACTCTATTAGTCTTTGCCCTGCTTCATTCCATATTCCAAGGCCAAATTTGCCTGTTACTCCAGGTGTTTCTTGACTCCCTACTTTTGCATTCCAGTCCCCTATAATGAAAAGGACATCTTTTTTGGATGTTAGTTCTAAAAGGTCTTGTAGGTCTTCATAGAACTGTTCAACTTCAGCTTCTTCAGCGTTACTGGTTGGGGCATAGACTTGGATTACTATGATATTGAATGGTTTGCCTTGGAAATGAACAGAGATCATTCTGTCATTTTTGAGATTGCATCCAAGTACTGCATTTCAGACTCTCTTGTTGACCATGATGGCTACTCCATTTCTTCTGAGGGATTCCTGCCCGCAGTAGCAGATATAATGGTCATCTGAGTTAAATTCACCCATTCCAGTCCATTTCAGTTCGCTGATTCCTAGAATGTCGACATTCACTCTTGCCATCTCTTGTTTGACCACTTCCAATTTGCCTTGATTCATGAACCTGACATTCCAGGTCCCTATGCAATATTGCTCTTTACAGCATCGGACCTTGCTTCTATCACCAGTCCCATCCACAACTGGGTATTGTTTTTGCTTTGGCTCCATCCCTTCATTCTTTCTGGAGTTATTTCTCCACTGATCTCCAGTAGCATATTGGGCACCTACTGACCTGGGGAGTTCCTCTTTCAGGGCTACAGTTCATGGGGTCATAAAGAGTCAGACACGGCTGAGTAACAGGCATGGCATGACAGCACTGTATGAAAGATTCATACATTCTCCACATGTCTTAATTTTCAACAATTTAATGGGGACTTCCCTGGTGGTCCAGGGACTAAGACTCCATGCTCCCGATGCCAGGGGACTGGGTTCAATCCCTGGTCAGGGAACTAGATCCCACATCCTGCAACTAAGAGTTTTCATGCAGCAATTAAAGATCCCATTTGCTGCTACTAAGACCCAGAACAGTCAAATACATAAATAAATATCTTTCAAAAAACAATTACATAGTATAATCAATCTTATTTTTGACCTTGCTTTGAATTTTCATGATTACTGTTGAGGTTGAATAGCTCTTTAAATGTTTATTATCCATATGGATTTGCTTTCTTTTGATCATTTTTTTTTTTGGATTGTTTGCCTTATTCCTATTGAATTACAGATGTTCTTTATATTTCTAGTTATTACTATTTTATCACTTATATGTATCACAAATAGCACTTTCAAATTTATAGTTCATCTTTTTACTTTCTTTATGGCATATTTTTATCAATAAAAGTTCTTAATTTTAATGTAGTCTAACTTATCAAGCTTTTATATTCAGCACTCTGTGTGACTTGCTTAAAAGTCCTTTTCTATACCAAGATCAGAAAGGTAGTCTCCATTTTTTTTCTTCTTAGAGTGTTAAAGTTTTGCATTTGACATGTATAATTTTAATTTGCTTGAAATTGGTTTTGTGTATCACAGAAGTCAGGGATCCAATTTCATTCTTTCCCATGTGGATAACCAATGTATAGTTCTTTCTCTGCTATTGATCTGTGGATCAAAGATATATATAGATATATATCTATATAGATATAGATATAGATATAAGGTATATTTAGCTTTATATATTATATAATTTTATTTATGTCATATTTATTTAATATATTTATATCATATATACACACAAGAATAAATTGACCAATGTAACAAAACAGAGAGCCCCTAAATTGATATGTATTATATAAATGTCATATATACATATATGATGCAATATATTATACAGTATGTCATAAGCATAAATAATGCAATACATATGTTTTATATATGTATGTATACAATACACATCAATTTAAGGGCTCTCTATTTTGTCTCATTGGTCAATTTGCCTAATCTTGTATAGATACTGCACTGAATTTCTGTAGCTTTCTGAAAGGGCAAATATTCATTCTTTCTTTTACATCAGTGCCCTAGCTATTCTCAAACTTTTCTCTTCACCATAAATTTTAGAAACAGCTTGTTAAGATTTATATAAACGCTTGTTTGAAATTCGATTGTAGTGGCACTTATACTGTAAATCAATTTAAGGAGAATTAATGTCTTCTTTTCTCTCAACAATGCTGTATCTCTTCATTTAGTTAGGTCTGCATTTTAACTTTCATTTCCTATAACATTTCGTTAAATGTTTGTATTTCTCTAGGCATAGTTCTCTCACATATTTGTTAGATTTATTTCTAAGTATCTTATGGGTTTTAAAGTCATTAGCTTATCTATTTTATTGGGAGATAATTTACATACAATAAAATACACACAGTTCAACAAGTTTTGATAGATGTTTGCTCTCATTCAACCATCACTGAATGAAGATAAATGACATTCCAGCAAGCATCTCAGTAGTTTCCTTTATACCCCTTTGCAGCAATCTTCCCACCTCATCCAAGACAACTACTGAACTAATTTCTAGCAATGAAAATTAGTATCGCCAGTTGGAGAACTTCCTATGAATAGAAGCACACAGCATATACTCTGATTATTTTCACTTAGCATAATGCTTTTGAATCATCCATGTTATTTCATGAATCAGTAGTTCATTCTTTTTTCTTGCTGAATGATAACATCACATGAATATATCTCTGTTTATCCATTTATCTATTAATAAAATGTTTTTATTGTTTCTACTTTGGGGCTGTTATGATTCAAGCTCCTAAGTAATTCATGTACAAGTCTCTGTGTAGACCTCTTTTCATTTCTTGTAGATAAATACCCAAGAGAGGAATTGCTGTGCCATTTGGCAAATGTACGTTTAAATTTATAAGAAATTGGCAAACTGTTTTCGGAGGTGATTATATCATTTTATCCTCCTTGAAAATTCCAGCTACTCCAGCTACTAGGTCAGTCTTTTAAATGATTAGTCTTTTAAATGATTAGTCTAGTGGGTAAGCTTTTTCTCATTGTGGTTTAATTTAGGTTTCTCTGATGACTAATAATGATGAATGGCTTCTCACATACTTCAGTTCAGTTGCTCAGTCATGCCCAACTCTTTGCGACCCCATGAACTGCAGCATGCCAGGCTTCCCTGTTCATCACCAACTCCCAGAGCCTACTCAAACTCATGTCCATTGCATCAGTGAAGCCATCCAACCATCTCATCCTCTGTCATCCCCTTCTCCTCCCACCTTCAATCTTTCCCAGCATCAGGGTCTTTTCCAATGAGTCAGCTCTTCACATCAGGTTGCCAAAGTATTGGACTTTTAGCTTCAGCATCAGCACTTCCGATGAATATTCAGGACTGATGTCCTTTAGGATTGGCTGGTTGGATCTCCTTGCAGTCCAAGGGACTCTCAAGAGTCTTCTCCAACACCACAGTTCAAAAGCATCAATTCTTTGGCACTTAGCTTTCTTTATAGTCCAACTCTCACATCCATACATGACTACTGGAAAAACCATAGCTTTGACTAGATGGAACTTTGTTGGCAAAGTAATGTCTGTGCTTTGTAATATGCTGTCTATGTTGGTCATAGCTTTTCTTCCAAGGAGCAAGAGTCTTTTAATTTCATGGCTGCAGTTACCACCTGCAGTGATTTTGGACCCCCAAAAAATAAAGTCTCTCACCGTTTCCATTGTTTCCTCATCTATTTGGCATGAAGTGATAGGACCAGATGCCATGATCTTAGTTTTCTGAATATTGAGTTTTAAGCCAACTCTTTCACTCTCCTCTTTCATTTTCATCAAGAGGCTCTTTAGTTCTTCTTCACTTTCTGCCATGAGGGTGGTGTCATCTGTGTATCTGAGGTTATTGATATTTCTCCCAGCAATCTTGATTCTCTCATACTTACTGAACCTTAATACATCTTTGTATTAGGTTTGTAAAGTGTCAACTGAAGTCTTTTACCCATTTTGATTGAGTTGTTTGTCTCCTTGTTACCGAACCCAAGTCTGACTGCTCAATGCTCAAAAACTATTAAAGAGGCCAGGCTAGTGGAAAGAAACTTTGCTTTATTTTGCATGCCAGCAAGCAAGGAGGCAGGATGGGGGTGGGGGAGGTGGACACCTGTCCAAAAACTGACTCCCCCAACCACTGACAGGGGGCAAGAGCTTTTATAGACAGAAGGAGAGGGTTACATGCAGAAATAGCACAGTCAGCCCTGACAGTCATCTTGAGGTTGGGCATCAGTGGTCTGACCAGTGTCAACTTGACTGTTTTAGGTATAGTTTATCTTCAGGTCCATGGTCGATTTGTTCTCATTTCCTTGAGGCCAATTCTTGGAATTACAGCAGCTTATGTCATGGCTACATTCTGGTCATCATACAGTTACCTTCTTCCACCTGGTGAGGGTTTCAGTATCTATAAGATGGTTCATAGGATATGGCTCAGCATATTATCCACAGTCCTTGAGAGGGAACTAAATGTCCCTGATTATGCTTAATGACTACATTATTATTATGTTGTCTCCTTTGATTGTTTTCCTTTGTTTCTGCATTTTCTGACTTCTCTGATTAAACTTATTCTTTGGCTAAAGTTTTTCCATGGACAAAATGCAGGCAGAGGACACGAGGGGGCAAGGACTATGGGGTCCTCCTCCATTTCATTCTTATTGAGAGCTGAGTTCTTTACATTTACATTTAATGTAATCATTGATATGATTGGTTTTAAGTCAGTAATTTTGTTGTCTGTTTCACATTTGTCTGGTGTGCTTTTTTTGTTCTCTAAAGTTCGTTTTCTGCCTTCTTTTGATTTAATCAAACATTTTTAAAATATTTCAAGATTACTTATTCTATTGGCTTTTTAGCACTTTTTTTTTTTTTTTTAATAATAAACACTGTTTCAGTGATTGCTCTAGAGCTAAAACTGAATGTGCATCCTTGGGACTTCCCTGGTGGTTCAATGGTTAGGACTCTGATTCCACCGGTGGGGCTGAGGTTCAGTCCCTGGTCGAGGAACCAAGATACTACAAGCCATGCAACTTGATAAAAAAAAAACAGCATCCTTAATTTATCAAAGTCAATTAAGATCCCCTGGAGGAGGACATGGCAATCCTTTCTCCAGTATTCTTGCCTGGAGAATCCCATGGACAGAGGAGCCTACCGGGCTGCAGTCCCTAGGGTCGCAAAGAGTTGGACACGACTGAAGCATCTGAGCACACGCACAAGTCATCTTCCTGGGGATTAGGCTGATGTGAGATGCTTCTGTTCACCCCTCTTATGATAGCATCTTGGTTCACATTTCATGATTTTTGATTAATTGTGAGCTTCCATTTGTTGTAACACTCTCTGGAAGAATTCCTAGAAGCCTGGGTTTGAATGGCATTCTTCTAGAAAGGATTTGTATTTGCTCTTGCCAGATTCAGGGGAGAACCACCAACCTGGGCTCATTTTAAACAATGTTCTCATGTGTGGTACTGTGGGTATTTGCCACCAAAAGGAAAAAAAAAGTAAACTTCAGCCCAGAGCTGGATGAGGGCAAACTTGTGGTTTAAAGTTATCAGGAAAAACTTTTCTTTACCAAAGCCAAGGTCAAGACGTACATGTTTCTTTCCTCTCTTTTTGCGGATTCTTGTCCTGCTTCCCCCTTCACTGAGGATCATCCAGTTGCCTATTATGGACCTTGGGTCCAATTCTCTTTTATCGGCCTAGGCTTTGTGTCCTGTCCCCTAACCATGGTGGGCTTCCATCCACTGAATGCCAATGACCAACAGATGCCCCTTCCATGCCATCAGGCTTCATCATCCACATACTTCCCTGGAGTCATGCTTATTGTTATTGTTATCCAACTCTGATCATCTCCCATGTGTTCTTGCTAGCTCATGATGCATTAAAATATTTTTTTAATATATTATCTAGAATTTTAATGACAAAAAGTTTATTCAGAGTTCCTAGTCTGACTTCGGAGAAGGCAATGGCACCCCACTCCGGTACTCTTGCCTGGAAAATCCTATGGACGGAGGAGCCTGGTAGGCTGCAGTCCATGGGGTCGCTAAGAGTCGGACACGACTGAGCGACTTCACTTTCACTTTTCACTTTCATGCATTGGAGAAGGAAATGGCAACCCACTCCAGTGTTCTTGCCTGGAGAATCCCAGGGATGGAGGAGCCTGGTGGGCTGCCGTCTATGGGGTCGCACAGAGTCGGACACGACTGAAGTGACTTAGCAGCAGCAGCAGAAGTCTGACTTACCGCAAGAAAAGAAGTTGCTGATGGCATTCTTCAGAGAAAACAATTCACAAAGTTTGGTGACTCGTTAGATAGGGAAAATAGGTGTCAAAGAGTTTTAAGCTGGAGATATTAGAAAGAACTGATAGAAAGAAGGAAAGTTGATGAATGGGCCATCTGTAGACAGGAAAATGATGAGATGTTTTTAAGGCTGCTTGAATTTCAATTATCAGTGCAACATTCACGTGGAGGTGCCCCATGGTCGATCAGAAACCTCAGAGATGAACTCATTCATTCTCTCAACATTGCTCAGTGCCTGCTATAAGCCAACACTGTGTCAGACACTTCCTAGCACTAGAGAACTACCTCAGAGAGCCCTGAGCACACAATAGCACAGCCTGAGCATCAGGCCCGCCCCTCCAACACCCCCCGCCACCACCCCCCATCCCACCCCCACTTCCTGGAGATCCCACCCACCCGTTCCAAGCCTGGAATAATGGACAGAAAGATGCACACATATGATGGAAACTAGATGACTTTATTTTAAGCACAGTTAGCAAGGAGGAAAGAAGATTTGGGAAAGGAAGTGACGAACATTCAAGAATGCAAGGGAAAGAAAGGTGGGAGGGGGACTTAGGTGTTGCCCTCTTCGTGGGATCAGAGAGCCCAGGATCCTCAAATAGACTACATCCACGGATCACTCCTCCCAGCAGCCTTTCTCAGCCAGAGGCAGGCAGGAGACAAGGAGGGGAGGAGGGGATTCCCACACAAGAATTGAGAGGTGGACAGTAGAGAAGGTGAGTCAGAATGATGGGTTGCACATGGTAGGGTTGGGCAGACAGGCCAGCTGGGAGGCTCAGAGAGGGTGAGATGGGCTGGGGCTTGGGTGCCTCCTCAAGTCCTACCAGCTCAACACTTCTTACAGCTGCTGCCACAGGCTCCCACCCCATAGGAACCGATGCCACAGGTACGGGTGGCTGAGAGGTCACCACATACAACTCCACCCCGGGAGCTGCTCACTCCTGCACAGAGACAATAATGGTAAGTCAGAACCTTCGGGGGTAGTGGGGAGCTGGTCCCAAGCACACTCCCTCCCTAACACCCAGCAGGATGTCTCTGGATCATCCACATCTCCAGGGAGAAAGACAATCTGAACTCCCGTGTGGTCTCAGGACTCCCATCCTCACAGGACAGGAATGACCTCAATCTTTCTTAATCTATTCTTCTGTAGCTGATTTCAGGAAGACCTCCATGGGGACAACCATGCTAATAAAATACCTGTTTTGATCTAGAACAAGACAACTGGAGTATGGACAAGTGTGTTTGGACAAGGAGAAAGTCAGAGCTTCCTATAATGGCGAAAATAAGACTGACACTCTAACAGGCAGGGGGTGAAGTATTATTCCACTCCTAACCTGTCAACCAGCTCCCTCTTTGTAACTGTGTGATTGGAAATGAATGGAACTCTTCTCCCAGGGTCTTTTCACCCTCAGAGCTAAGACATTTTTCCCACCGTCTCACTTCAGTGTCTCCCCTTCAGGGCCCGAATTACTCACTGACATTCACAGCACTGATGCCTTCACACAGCCTGATGTGGGAGAGAAAAGAGCATTAGGACTGGGTGTTAGTTTCTGACAACGATCCCAGAAGTCACATGGTCACCCACTCTGAACCCAGTCACCTAAGAAGCCACCCAAGTTCCTCCCCAGAAGGTCAGAGAAGGTCTGGGGTCCAGCACCCCTAGAGGCTCAGCATCTCCCCAGCTCTGTTTCAAGAGAACACAAGGGGCAGGATCTCCCAGGTCCCTCTAGGAAGAGGGTCCTACTGAAGTGCAGTGGGACTGCCCCCAGGACTCCAGCTTCAAACTGCCGACCCCACTCCTACTGACTGGCTCTACCATCCTGAACAATCCAGTCTCCCTGGGCCACAAGCTTTTCATCTCTCTAATCGAAATGTATTTTTCTATTTGCCCTTTCAGTTTGAGGCCATTTTTATCCTGTCCCTTAAGCAAGGATGTTCTGGTACCAGCTCCTACCAGTTAGTTCACAGATACTGTTTTGTACATTTCTAGCCAACTCTGCATGAAGTCACAGTGGTAGCTTGAGCCCAGGCATGATAGAAGTATTTATACCACTAAAATATGCAAATGTTATACATCACAGACTTTTTATTCCCTCAGAGAACCAGCAAACTATTGTCCCTAACCAAATGATGTTGGAGCCCATTGGAAATCAGACAGCGGGCTCAACTGAGACTGTTCTCCTTAGCCTCTCCTCGGAGCAGAGAGGGAGCCAGAAAGGGTTCCAAGATGTAAACAGAAGAAGGAATGGGGAAGTAGTAGAGGAAAAAAAATGGGCCAGGTCTATGCAATTGAGGCCCCAGCTGTGCAGACTGTACCCACCTCTGCTCCTCGCCCTCCAGCAGGCGCCTGTAGGTGGCGATCTCGATGTCCAGGCCTAGCTTGGCGCTCATCACCTCCTGGTACTCCTTGAGCAGGCAGGCCATGTCCTGCTTGGCCTTCTGCAGGGTTTTCTCCAGCCCCGCCAGCTTGCCCCGGGCATCATTAAGGGCCGCCTCGCCCTGCTGCTCCGCCTGGGTCACTGCGGCCTCCAGCTTGGAGTTCTAAGGGCCCAGGAGAGAACAAGGTGGGTTATGGCCTCTGGGTTTCTGTGTCCATTTCCTGGATGTGTCTAGTCTCTCTACCTAGATGAGATCACCCCAGAAACAGACCTCTCCCCTTCATCAACTGGGGCTCCCTGAAGGGCCATAACTTAGGACTCAAGTCATACGAATGGGTTGGAGAGTGAATGGTGAGATCCAGCTGGGCGCACACACTGCCTGTGGGACCCTGGGTGGGCCTCAAAAAAACCCTACCTGGCTCTTAGCATTTTCAATCTCAGCTGTCAGCCTCTGGATCAGGCGGTTGAGCTCGTTGATCTCCTCCTTGGTGCGGCGCAGGGTCTCCCCATGCCGGATCACCGTGGCCTTGATCTCCTCATACTGGAAGAGGAAGCAGAGAGGCTCATGAAACTCAGGACAGGACCTCCCACACATTCAGGACAATGTAGATGATTTGCAGGTTGTCCAGTGCTCAGCCTGTGCAACCATACACGGCAGCCCTGCCTTTCTACCCCAGCCTGAGAGATGTCAATACTTTATTTACCGTCCCTAAGGATCAGAATCCCCAGACAAAAGTAGCCTTTTTTAATAAATGCCTTGAATCCCCCCCAGCGCCACATCTAGGAGGCAGGTGTCCTGGACCACTCACCTTGCTGCGGTACCAGCTCTCAGCCTCGGCCCGGCTGCGGCTGGCAATTTCATCATAGTGAGCCTTGATCTCGGCGACAATGCTGTCCATGTTCAGGTACCGGCTATTGTCCATCTTGACGACAACTGAGGTGTCTGAGATGTGGGCTTGCATGACTCTCAACTCCTGTAGGGCCAAGAGTCATTCACATTACATACACCATCCAGAGCCAAGTAGAACAGAGTTCACTTCCACCTTTACACACACACACACACACACACACACACACACACACAAGCCCACAATTTCCAAAACCCTCACGCCTGCAGGCACCCCTGTCTATTTCCTCTGTACACAGGCCGGCCTGGGAATCAGGAGACCTGAGTAATGTCCTCTCTGCTGGTGCTCACCTCTTCATACAAGGTCTTCAGGAAGCCCACCTCCTCTACCAGGCTGTGTGCGTTGGCCTCCAGATCTCCTTTGAGCACATAGGCATGATTAACCTCCTGGAGATACAAACACACAGCAATCCCTGGTCATTGCAGAGGCTTTCCAGTGGGGGCTCCACTTCCCCCAACCCCATCCCCAGCCCTGCAAAGCAAGTCGTAGGCATATATCAGTAAGTCAAGAATAAGGGAACTAAGGTCTCCCACCAACTCTAGCAAAACATCCTGTGTGACTTTAGAAAGTCCTTCTATCTCTCTGGGCCACTCTATTAAGGGAGAGCCAAAGAATTCCTGCCCTGTAGATCTCCCAGAGTGTGAGAAGGGATATGCCTATCGGTTGGAATAAAATATAAGTTTATTAACTGAACAAGGGCATACCGATGCCCTGAGGGCTACCAGACTCCCAGGCAACTATCCCCCAAGCAGACCTACTCACCTGCTTGATTTTGACAAACTCATTCTCTGCCGTGGTCTTCAGGGCGACCTCCTCTTCATACCTCCACAATGGAAGTTAATTTGAAACAGAGATTTAGCTAGTAATGGAAAGGAGGGCTCAACCTGACCCATCACATCCACCCCCCAGGATATCTGAAACATCCCTCTCACCCATATCCCTAATTACACATTTCTCTAACTTAGACATGATTCACTTTAAAGATACTGGTTTTGTTATTACTCAAGTATAATAAACTGCCTGGAAAGGTGGATGGAACTAGTAGGTTGAACCAGTGATTGTGAACAGTGGAGAAGACATAGTGTCATTTCTTTGTACCTCCAGTACCTAGCATAGTAAAGAAAAGAGTGAGTGTTCAGAACAGGTTTGTGGGACAGGTCAATGGATGGATGGATGGATGGATGGATGAAGAGGGATATGGTCCCTATCCTAAGAAGTTCATAATGCAATAGAAAGACTCTTTGCTGACATTTCAGCTTCTCTTCTTTTCGTGTGTCTTCCTGTCACTGCCTTTAAAGCTGATAAAAGCAAAAGTGGGTTAATGAAGAAAGAAGTTTCTAAGGCCAGTGTGCTCAGTGGTTCCCCAATTGTCGTATCATGTCAACCCTTCTGAGAGAAGTGGACCTTCCCAAATGCACTCACTTCTTCTTGTAGCCCTGCAGCACCTCCTGCAGGCTGTTGAGCTCTGAGGCCAGCCTCCCGCTGTCGGCCTCCACACGCTCAGCCTCCCGCCTCAGCGTCTCGATGTAGCCATTGAACAGGGGCTCCAGGTTGCTCTCGCAGCAGCGCTGGTTCTGGTAGAACTGCCACTTGGTCTCCAGCAGCTTGTTCTGCTGCTCCAGGAAGCACACCTGCCGCCCAGAGGAATAGTCACCCAGGCAGCCGTAATTCCAGCATCCTGCAGAATCTACCCTCCAAAACTTCCGCCCATCCCTTTCCCCCATCCCACCCCAACACATACATGAGGATTTCTGTCACTGAGATGGCTGCAGATCTGAGTCCAAGTATCCATGATCAAGCGGAAAAGTCCTTTCTCATGCCTGGCTTCACTGTGCCAGGGATCAGAATCCCCTCCCAAATGACTAAGCCTTCCCCTGGAAAACCTTCCCCAGTTAGGTCTCCTGCTGGCCCATTCCTGTCTGAAGTGAACATTACTGGGGAAGCCTCAGCTGGCCCCAGAGTTCAGTGTGAGAGTGTGTGAGTGAGTGAGTGTGGGGCGGGGATGCGGAGAGAGAGATCGGCAGGGGACAACTAAGCATTCCAGATGTCCGCAAGGATGACCCTATAGTCCTATTTCTATTTCTTTTTTTCTTCTGTTTCTATTTCTGACGTAAATTTTGTATGTGTCCCATGGGGGACAGGGGTCTGTGTCCGCTTCCCTCTGACATGCAGTTCCAAGCCTGTTCTTATCTCTCTTGTACATTATAACAGTGCTATCATACCAGGAGCCCCTGCTCAATGCTCACATCTCTCTAGTCGGTCTGTGCCCTGGAAATATGTCCATCTCCTCCATCAGACTTGGGATTCATCTGGTCCACATCTCTCTTACCCCCTGACTAACCCTTCAGTGCCTACCCAGGAAAGAAGGTTCAGGAAGGGTGTGATCAAGGACACCCACCTTGTCAATGAAGGCAGCAAACTTGCTGTTGAGGCTCTTGATCTGCTCCTTCTCCTGGTGCTTTATGCGCTGTGCATTGGGGTCGATCTCCAGGTTGAGGGGCTTGAGGAGGCTCTGGTTGACTGACACGGAGGTGATGCAGGGAGGGCTGGGGCCACCAGAGCGGTACCCAAAGCTGCGGCTGCTGGAACCAGCACGGGAGCCCCCGCAGACACTGCGACTGCTGAAGCCCCCAGTGAGCCCACGGTAGCAGGAGACACCGCGGTAAGGAGCAGCCGTGATGCAGCAGCGGCTGGGCCTGGGCCCACAGGCCGAGACACAGCTGAAGGTGCGACCAGGAGCGTACCTTTGAGTGGTCACACAGGAGCTGGAACTGCGGACTCCACTACGGGAGCTAAAGCAAGCCGATCCACAGGTCATAGTGACTCAAGGCTGGAGGAGATGAAGCCAGAGGAAGAGGAGAAGGGTTCTGAGCTCTCCCTCACTGTCTGTGCCTTTTATAAACCCAGACACCTGGCGCTGTCTACGTCACCATGTGGAGCAAACTTCTTGTCACCTTTATGGGCTTGGGGAATTTCTCAGTTGTTTCTCCTCTCCTGGGATAATATCATCAAGATGGGGCTTTGGAAAATCCTACACTCAGGCAACTCTGAAGCCTTGGCAGAATTTTTTCCATAGTTCAGGGCCTGAGGGTGCCAAGGAGCCTAGATCAACCAAGGCCTGGGGACTCTGCATTTTGCGAGATAATTGAGGAGAGGAAGGGAAGCTGGGTTGGGATGATGGTTTTCAGGTCAGCTGGACTCATAACCTCTGACTTTTAGTTTGGGCCACAAGATGCACTAAGACCAGGGACAAAGGGTGGGCCAGCCTATGGTGGGAAGGTGGCCGTGGACCCTGGCAGCTTTGAGAGCAAGAGCCTTCCAGGGGCTTCACAGGTAGGGTCTTGGGGACCAACTCTTCAGGGCAACCTATGACACTTGACCCTTGGCATGGCCAGAAGGAAACTGTGTTTACTCCCACCAAGACGTGGAAAAGCCAGTCATACAACCAAAAAAAAGTATTTGTTCAGCCACTTCATGCTGGGGGATCCATGAAGTGGGTAGATGTGTGTGAGCAGTGGTGTGAGAGTTCAGTATCTGAATCCCTAAAACCCTCTCTGTCCACCCACCTCCATCCCTCTTTGTGTGCCTTCAAGATTCCTCACCCACACCTGACACAGAGTGTCTTCCTCAACTAGACCTTAAGTGCAAGGCCACACTCCCCAGACAGTCTCTTTCAAAGGCCTCCCTGTTTTCTGGGGCATTTTCAGAAGAGCTTCTCCAATAAGCTCTGGGCCTGGACTGAGTGGAGGGAACTGGGATCCATTCCAAGAAACTTCAATGGATTTATTTCTAAGTATCTTATGGGTTTTAAAGTCATTAGCTTGTCTATTTTATTGGGAGATAATTTACATACAGTAAAATACACACAGTTCAACAAGTTTTGATAGATGTTTGCTCTCATTCAACCATCACTGAATGAAGATAAATGACATTCCAGCAAGCATCTCAGTAGTTTCCTTTATACCCCTTTGCAGCAATCTTCCCACCTCATCCAAGACAACTACTGAACTAATTTCTAGCAATGAAAATTAGTATCGCCAGTTGGAGAACTTCCTATGAATAGAAGCACACAGCATATACTCTGATTATTTTCACTTAGCATAATGCTTTTGAATCATCCATGTTATTTCATGAATCAGTAGTTCATTCTTTTTTCTTGCTGAATGATAATCATCACATGAATATATCTCTGTTTATCCATTTACCTATTAATAAAATGTTTTTATTGTTTCTACTTTGGGGCTGTTATGATTCAAGCTCCTAAGTAATTCATGTACAAGTCTCTGTGTAGACCTCTTTTCATTTCTTGTAGATAAATACCCAAGAGAGGAATTGCTGTGCCATTTGGCAAATGTACGTTTAAATTTATAAGAAATTGGCAAACTGTTTTCGGAGGTGATTATATCATTTTATCCTCCTTGAAAATTCCAGCTACTCCAGCTACTAGGTCAGTCTTTTAAATGATTAGTCTTTTAAATGATTAGTCTAGTGGGTAAGCTTTTTCTCATTGTGGTTTAATTTAGGTTTCTCTGATGACTAATAATGATGAATGGCTTCTCACATACTTCAGTTCAGTTGCTCAGTCATGCCCAACTCTTTGCGACCCCATGAACTGCAGCATGCCAGGCTTCCCTGTTCATCACCAACTCCCAGAGCCTACTCAAACTCATGTCCATTGCATCAGTGAAGCCATCCAACCATCTCATCCTCTGTCGTCCCCTTCTCCTCCCACCTTCAATCTTTCCCAGCATCAGGGTCTTTTCCAATGAGTCAGCTCTTCACATCAGGTTGCCAAAGTATTGGACTTTTAGCTTCAGCATCAGCACTTCCGATGAATATTCAGGACTGATGTCCTTTAGGATTGGCTGGTTGGATCTCCTTGCAGTCCAAGGGACTCTCAAGAGTCTTCTCCAACACCACAGTTCAAAAGCATCAATTCTTTGGCACTTAGCTTTCTTTATAGTCCAACTCTCACATCCATACATGACTACTGGAAAAACCATAGCTTTGACTAGATGGAACTTTGTTGGCAAAGTAATGTCTGTGCTTTGTAATATGCTGTCTATGTTGGTCATAGCTTTTCTTCCAAGGAGCAAGAGTCTTTTAATTTCATGGCTGCAGTTACCACCTGCAGTGATTTTGGACCCCCAAAAAATAAAGTCTCTCACCGTTTCCATTGTTTCCTCATCTATTTGGCATGAAGTGATAGGACCAGATGCCATGATCTTAGTTTTCTGAATATTGAGTTTTAAGCCAACTCTTTCACTCTCCTCTTTCATTTTCATCAAGAGGCTCTTTAGTTCTTCTTCACTTTCTGCCATGAGGGTGGTGTCATCTGTGTATCTGAGGTTATTGATATTTCTCCCAGCAATCTTGATTCTCTCATACTTACTGAACCTTAATACATCTTTGTATTAGGTTTGTAAAGTGTCAACTGAAGTCTTTTACCCATTTTGATTGAGTTGTTTGTCTCCTTGTTACCGAACCCAAGTCTGACTGCTCAATGCTCAAAAACTATTAAAGAGGCCAGGCTAGTGGAAAGAAACTTTGCTTTATTTTGCATGCCAGCAAGCAAGGAGGCAGGATGGGGGTGGGGGAGGTGGACACCTGTCCAAAAACTGACTCCCCCAACCACTGACAGGGGGCAAGAGCTTTTATAGACAGAAGGAGAGGGTTACATGCAGAAATAGCACAGTCAGCCCTGACAGTCATCTTGAGGTTGGGCATCAGTGGTCTGACCAGTGTCAACTTGACTGTTTTAGGTATAGTTTATCTTCAGGTCCATGGTCGATTTGTTCTCATTTCCTTGAGGCCAATTCTTGGAATTACAGCAGCTTATGTCATGGCTACATTCTGGTCATCATACAGTTACCTTCTTCCACCTGGTGAGGGTTTCAGTATCTATAAGATGGTTCATAGGATATGGCTCAGCATATTATCCACAGTCCTTGAGAGGGAACTAAATGTCCCTGATTATGCTTAATGACTACATTATTATTATGTTGTCTCCTTTGATTGTTTTCCTTTGTTTCTGCATTTTCTGACTTCTCTGATTAAACTTATTCTTTGGCTAAAGTTTTTCCATGGACAAAATGCAGGCAGAGGACACGAGGGGGCAAGGACTATGGGGTCCTCCTCCATTTCATTCTTATTGAGAGCTGAGTTCTTTACATTTACATTTAATGTAATCATTGATATGATTGGTTTTAAGTCAGTAATTTTGTTGTCTGTTTCACATTTGTCTGGTGTGCTTTTTTTGTTCTCTAAAGTTCGTTTTCTGCCTTCTTTTGATTTAATCAAACATTTTTAAAATATTTCAAGATTACTTATTCTATTGGCTTTTTAGCACTTTTTTTTTTTTTAATAATAAACACTGTTTCAGTGATTGCTCTAGAGCTAAAACTGAATGTGCATCCTTGGGACTTCCCTGGTGGTTCAATGGTTAGGACTCTGATTCCACCGGTGGGGCTGAGGTTCAGTCCCTGGTCGAGGAACCAAGATACTACAAGCCATGCAACTTGATAAAAAAAAACAGCATCCTTAATTTATCAAAGTCAATTAAGATCCCCTGGAGGAGGACATGGCAATCCTTTCTCCAGTATTCTTGCCTGGAGAATCCCATGGACAGAGGAGCCTACCGGGCTGCAGTCCCTAGGGTCGCAAAGAGTTGGACACGACTGAAGCATCTGAGCACACGCACAAGTCATCTTCCTGGGGATTAGGCTGATGTGAGATGCTTCTGTTCACCCCTCTTATGATAGCATCTTGGTTCACATTTCATGATTTTTGATTAATTGTGAGCTTCCATTTGTTGTAACACTCTCTGGAAGAATTCCTAGAAGCCTGGGTTTGAATGGCATTCTTCTAGAAAGGATTTGTATTTGCTCTTGCCAGATTCAGGGGAGAACCACCAACCTGGGCTCATTTTAAACAATGTTCTCATGTGTGGTACTGTGGGTATTTGCCACCAAAAGGAAAAAAAAAGTAAACTTCAGCCCAGAGCTGGATGAGGGCAAACTTGTGGTTTAAAGTTATCAGGAAAAACTTTTCTTTACCAAAGCCAAGGTCAAGACGTACATGTTTCTTTCCTCTCTTTTTGCGGATTCTTGTCCTGCTTCCCCCTTCACTGAGGATCATCCAGTTGCCTATTATGGACCTTGGGTCCAATTCTCTTTTATCGGCCTAGGCTTTGTGTCCTGTCCCCTAACCATGGTGGGCTTCCATCCACTGAATGCCAATGACCAACAGATGCCCCTTCCATGCCATCAGGCTTCATCATCCACATACTTCCCTGGAGTCATGCTTATTGTTATTGTTATCCAACTCTGATCATCTCCCATGTGTTCTTGCTAGCTCATGATGCATTAAAATATTTTTTTAATATATTATCTAGAATTTTAATGACAAAAAGTTTATTCAGAGTTCCTAGTCTGACTTCGGAGAAGGCAATGGCACCCCACTCCGGTACTCTTGCCTGGAAAATCCTATGGACGGAGGAGCCTGGTAGGCTGCAGTCCATGGGGTCGCTAAGAGTCGGACACGACTGAGCGACTTCACTTTCACTTTTCACTTTCATGCATTGGAGAAGGAAATGGCAACCCACTCCAGTGTTCTTGCCTGGAGAATCCCAGGGATGGAGGAGCCTGGTGGGCTGCCGTCTATGGGGTCGCACAGAGTCGGACACGACTGAAGTGACTTAGCAGCAGCAGCAGAAGTCTGACTTACCGCAAGAAAAGAAGTTGCTGATGGCATTCTTCAGAGAAAACAATTCACAAAGTTTGGTGACTCGTTAGATAGGGAAAATAGGTGTCAAAGAGTTTTAAGCTGGAGATATTAGAAAGAACTGATAGAAAGAAGGAAAGTTGATGAATGGGCCATCTGTAGACAGGAAAATGATGAGATGTTTTTAAGGCTGCTTGAATTTCAATTATCAGTGCAACATTCACGTGGAGGTGCCCCATGGTCGATCAGAAACCTCAGAGATGAACTCATTCATTCTCTCAACATTGCTCAGTGCCTGCTATAAGCCAACACTGTGTCAGACACTTCCTAGCACTAGAGAACTACCTCAGAGAGCCCTGAGCACACAATAGCACAGCCTGAGCATCAGGCCCGCCCCTCCAACACCCCCCGCCACCACCCCCCATCCCACCCCCACTTCCTGGAGATCCCACCCACCCGTTCCAAGCCTGGAATAATGGACAGAAAGATGCACACATATGATGGAAACTAGATGACTTTATTTTAAGCACAGTTAGCAAGGAGGAAAGAAGATTTGGGAAAGGAAGTGACGAACATTCAAGAATGCAAGGGAAAGAAAGGTGGGAGGGGGACTTAGGTGTTGCCCTCTTCGTGGGATCAGAGAGCCCAGGATCCTCAAATAGACTACATCCACGGATCACTCCTCCCAGCAGCCTTTCTCAGCCAGAGGCAGGCAGGAGACAAGGAGGGGAGGAGGGGATTCCCACACAAGAATTGAGAGGTGGACAGTAGAGAAGGTGAGTCAGAATGATGGGTTGCACATGGTAGGGTTGGGCAGACAGGCCAGCTGGGAGGCTCAGAGAGGGTGAGATGGGCTGGGGCTTGGGTGCCTCCTCAAGTCCTACCAGCTCAACACTTCTTACAGCTGCTGCCACAGGCTCCCACCCCATAGGAACCGATGCCACAGGTACGGGTAGCTGAGAGGTCACCACATACAACTCCACCCCGGGAGCTGCTCACTCCTGCACAGAGACAATAATGGTAAGTCAGAACCTTCGGGGGTAGTGGGGAGCTGGTCCCAAGCACACTCCCTCCCTAACACCCAGCAGGATGTCTCTGGATCATCCACATCTCCAGGGAGAAAGACAATCTGAACTCCCGTGTGGTCTCAGGACTCCCATCCTCACAGGACAGGAATGACCTCAATCTTTCTTAATCTATTCTTCTGTAGCTGATTTCAGGAAGACCTCCATGGGGACAACCATGCTAATAAAATACCTGTTTTGATCTAGAACAAGACAACTGGAGTATGGACAAGTGTGTTTGGACAAGGAGAAAGTCAGAGCTTCCTATAATGGCGAAAATAAGACTGACACTCTAACAGGCAGGGGGTGAAGTATTATTCCACTCCTAACCTGTCAACCAGCTCCCTCTTTGTAACTGTGTGATTGGAAATGAATGGAACTCTTCTCCCAGGGTCTTTTCACCCTCAGAGCTAAGACATTTTTCCCACTGTCTCACTTCAGTGTCTCCCCTTCAGGGCCCGAATTACTCACTGACATTCACAGCACTGATGCCTTCACACAGCCTGATGTGGGAGAGAAAAGAGCATTAGGACTGGGTGTTAGTTTCTGACAATGATCCCAGAAGTCACATGGTCACCCACTCTGAACCCAGTCACCTAAGAAGCCACCCAAGTTCCTCCCCAGAAGGTCAGAGAAGGTCTGGGGTCCAGCACCCCTAGAGGCTCAGCATCTCCCCAGCTCTGTTTCAAGAGAACACAAGGGGCAGGATCTCCCAGGTCCCTCTAGGAAGAGGGTCCTACTGAAGTGCAGTGGGACTGCCCCCAGGACTCCAGCTTCAGACTGCCGACCCCACTCCTACTGACTGGCTCTACCATCCTGAACAATCCAGTCTCCCTGGGCCACAAGCTTTTCATCTCTCTAATCGAAATGTATTTTTCTATTTGCCCTTTCAGTTTGAGGCCATTTTTATCCTGTCCCTTAAGCAAGGATGTTCTGGCACCAGCTCCTACCAGTTAGTTCACAGATACTGTTTTGTACATTTCTAGCCAACTCTGCATGAAGTCACAGTGGTAGCTTGAGCCCAGGCATGATAGAAGTATTTATACCACTAAAATATGCAAATGTTATACATCACAGACTTTTTATTCCCTCAGAGAACCAGCAAACTATTGTCCCTAACCAAATGATGTTGGAGCCCATTGGAAATCAGACAGCGGGCTCAACTGAGACTGTTCTCCTTAGCCTCTCATCGGAGCAGAGAGGGAGCCAGAAAGGGTTCCAAGATGTAAGCAGAAGAAGGAATGGGGAAGTAGTAGAGGAAAAAAAATGGGCCAGGTCTATGCAATTGAGGCCCCAGCTGTGCAGACTGTACCCACCTCTGCTCCTCGCCCTCCAGCAGGCGCCTGTAGGTGGCGATCTCGATGTCCAGGCCTAGCTTGGCGCTCATCACCTCCTGGTACTCCTTGAGCAGGCAGGCCATGTCCTGCTTGGCCTTCTGCAGGGTTTTCTCCAGCCCCGCCAGCTTGCCCCGGGCATCATTAAGGGCCGCCTCGCCCTGCTGCTCCGCCTGGGTCACTGCGGCCTCCAGCTTGGAGTTCTAAGGGCCCAGGAGAGAACAAGGTGGGTTATGGCCTCTGGGTTTCTGTGTCCATTTCCTGGATGTGTCTAGTCTCTCTACCTAGATGAGATCACCCCAGAAACAGACCTCTCCCCTTCATCAACTGGGGCTCCCTGAAGGGCCATAACTTAGGACTCAAGTCATACGAATGGGTTGGAGAGTGAATGGTGAGATCCAGCTGGGCGCACACACTGCCTGTGGGACCCTGGGTGGGCCTCAAAAAAACCCTACCTGGCTCTTAGCATTTTCAATCTCAGCTGTCAGCCTCTGGATCAGGCGGTTGAGCTCGTTGATCTCCTCCTTGGTGCGGCGCAGGGTCTCCCCATGCCGGATCACCGTGGCCTTGATCTCCTCATACTGGAAGAGGAAGCAGAGAGGCTCATGAAACTCAGGACAGGACCTCCCACACATTCAGGACAATGTAGATGATTTGCAGGTTGTCCAGTGCTCAGCCTGTGCAACCATACACGGCAGCCCTGCCTTTCTACCCCAGCCTGAGAGATGTCAATACTTTATTTACCGTCCCTAAGGATCAGAATCCCCAGACAAAAGTAGCCTTTTTTAATAAATGCCTTGAATCCCCCCCAGCGCCACATCTAGGAGGCAGGTGTCCTGGACCACTCACCTTGCTGCGGTACCAGCTCTCAGCCTCGGCCCGGCTGCGGCTGGCAATTTCATCATAGTGAGCCTTGATCTCGGCGACAATGCTGTCCATGTTCAGGTACCGGCTATTGTCCATCTTGACGACAACTGAGGTGTCTGAGATGTGGGCTTGCATGACTCTCAACTCCTGTAGGGCCAAGAGTCATTCACATTACATACACCATCCAGAGCCAAGTAGAACAGAGTTCACTTTCCACCTTTACACACACACACACACACACACACACACAAGCCCACAATTTCCAAAACCCTCACGCCTGCAGGCACCCCTGTCTATTTCCTCTGTACACAGGCCGGCCTGGGAATCAGGAGACCTGAGTAATGTCCTCTCTGCTGGTGCTCACCTCTTCATACAAGGTCTTCAGGAAGCCCACCTCCTCTACCAGGCTGTGTGCGTTGGCCTCCAGATCTCCTTTGAGCACATAGGCACGATTAACCTCCTGGAGATACAAACACACAGCAATCCCTGGTCATTGCAGAGGCTTTCCAGTGGGGGCTCCACTTCCCCCAACCCCATCCCCAGCCCTGCAAAGCAAGTCGTAGGCATATATCAGTAAGTCAAGAATAAGGGAACTAAGGTCTCCCACCAACTCTAGCAAAACATCCTGTGTGACTTTAGAAAGTCCTTCCATCTCTCTGGGCCACTCTATTAAGGGAGAGCCAAAGAATTCCTGCCCTGTAGATCTCCCAGAGTGTGAGAAGGGATATGCCTATCGGTTGGAATAAAATATAAGTTTATTAACTGAACAAGGGCATACCGATGCCCTGAGGGCTACCAGACTCCCAGGCAACTATCCCCCAAGCAGACCTACTCACCTGCTTGATTTTGACAAACTCATTCTCTGCCGTGGTCTTCAGGGCGACCTCCTCTTCATACCTCCACAAGGGAAGGTAATTTGAAACAAGAGATTTAGCTAGTAATGGAAAGGAGAGCTCAACCTGACCCATCACATCCACCCCCCAGGATATCTGAAACATCCCTCTCACCCATATCCCTAATTACACATTTCTCTAACTTAGACATGATTCACTTTAAAGATATTGGCTTTGTTATTACTCAAGTATAATAAACTGCCTGGAAAGGTGGATGGAACTAGTAAGTTGAACCAGTGATTGTGAACAGTGGAGAAGACATAGTGTCATTTCTTTGTACCTCCAGTACCTAGCACAGTAAAGAAAAGAGTGAGTGTTCAGAACAAGTTTGTGGGACAGGTCAATGGATGGATGGATGGATGGATGGATGGATGAAGAGGGATATGGTCCCTATCCTAAGAAGTTCATAATGCAATAGAAAGACTCTTTGCTGACATTTCAGCTTCTCTTCTTTTCGTGTGTCTTCCTGTCACTGCCTTTAAAGCTGATAAAAGCAAAAGTGGGTTTATGAAGAAAGAAGTTTCTAAGACCAGTGTGCTCAGTGGTTCCCCAATTGTCGTATCATGTCAACCCTTCTGAGAGAAGTGGACCTTCCCAAATGCACTCACTTCTTCTTGTAGCCCTGCAGCACCTCCTGCAGGCTGTTGAGCTCTGAGGCCAGCCTCCCGCTGTCGGCCTCCACACGCTCAGCCTCCCGCCTCAGCGTCTCGATGTAGCCATTGAACAGGGGCTCCAGGTTGCTCTCGCAGCAGCGCTGGTTCTGGTAGAACTGCCACTTGGTCTCCAGCAGCTTGTTCTGCTGCTCCAGGAAGCGCACCTGCCGCCCAGAGGAATAGTCACCCAGACAGCCGTAATTCCAGCATCCTGCAGAATCTACCCTCCAAAACTTCTGCCCATCCCTTTCTCCCATCCCACCCCAACACATACATGAGGATCTCTGTCACTGAGATGGCTGCAGATCTGAGTCCAAGTATCCATGATCAAGCGGAAAAGTCCTTTCTCATGCCTGGCTTCACTGTGCCAGGGATCAGAATCCCTTCCCAAATGACTAAGCCTTCCCCTGGAAAACCTTCCCCAGTTAGGTCTCCTGCTGGCCCATTCCTGTCTGAAGTGAACATTACTGGGGAAGCCTCAGCTGGCCCTAGAGTTCAGTGTGAGAGTGTGTGAGTGAGTGAGTGTGGGGCGGGGATGCGGAGAGAGAGATCGGCGGGGGACAACTAAGCATTCCAGATGTCCACAAGGATGACCCTATAGTCCTATTTCTATTTCTTTTTTTCTTCTGTTTCTATTTCTGACGTAAATTTTGTATGTGTCCCATGGGGGACAGGGGTCTGTGTCCGCTTCCCTCTGACATGCAGTTCCAAGCCTGTTCTTATCTCTCTTGTACATTATAACAGTGCTATCATACCAGGAGCCCCTGCTCAATGCTCACATCTCTCTAGTCTGTCTGTGCCCTGGAAATACGTCCATCTCCTCCATCAGACTTGGGGTTCATCTGGTCCACATCTCTCTTACCCCCTGACTAACCCTTCAGTGCCTACCCAGGAAAGAAGGTTCAGGAAGGGTGTGATCAAGGACACCCACCTTGTCAATGAAGGCAGCAAACTTGCTGTTGAGGCTCTTGATCTGCTCCTTCTCCTGGTGCTTTATGTGCTGTGCATTGGGGTCGATCTCCAGGTTGAGGGGCTTGAGGAGGCTCTGGTTGACTGACACGGAGGTGATGCAGGGAGGGCTGGGGCCACCAGAGCGGTACCCAAAGCTGCGGCTGCTGGAACCAGCACGGGAGCCCCCGCAGACACTGCGACTGCTGAAGCCCCCAGTGAGCCCACGGTAGCAGGAGACACCGCGGTAAGGAGCAGCCGTGATGCAGCAGCGGCTGGGCCTGGGCCCACAGGCCGAGACACAGCTGAAGGTGCGACCAGGAGCGTACCTTTGAGTGGTCACACAGGAGCTGGAACTGCGGACTCCACTACGGGAGCTAAAGCAAGCCGATCCACAGGTCATAGTGACTCAAGGCTGGAGGAGATGAAGCCAGAGGAAGAGGAGAAGGGTTCTGAGCTCTCCCTCACTGTCTGTGCCTTTTATAAACCCAGACACCTGGCGCTGTCTACGTCACCATGTGGAGCAAACTTCTTGTCACCTTTATGGGCTTGGGGAATTTCTCAGTTGTTTCTCCTCTCCTGGGATAATATCATCAAGATGGGGCTTTGGAAAATCCTACACTCAGGCAACTCTGAAGCCTTGGCAGAATTTTTTCCATAGTTCAGGGCCTGAGGGTGCCAAGGAGCCTAGATCAACCAAGGCCTGGGGACTCTGCATTTTGCGAGATAATTGAGGAGAGGAAGGGAAGCTGGGTTGGGATGATGGTTTTCAGGTCAGCTGGACTCATAACCTCTGACTTTTAGTTTGGGCCACAAGATGCACTAAGACCAGGGACAAAGGGTGGGCCAGCCTATGGTGGGAAGGTGGCCGTGGACCCTGGCAGCTTTGAGAGCAAGAGCCTTCCAGGGGCTTCACAGGTAGGGTCTTGGGGACCAACTCTTCAGGGCAACCTATGACACTTGACCCTTGGCATGGCCAGAAGGAAACTGTGTTTACTCCCACCAAGACGTGGAAAAGCCAGTCATACAACCAAAAAAAAGTATTTGTTCAGCCACTTCATGCTGGGGGATCCATGAAGTGGGTAGATGTGTGTGAGCAGTGGTGTGAGAGTTCAGTATCTGAATCCCTAAAACCCTCTCTGTCCACCCACCTCCATCCCTCTTTGTGTGCCTTCAAGATTCCTCACCCACACCTGACACAGAGTGTCTTCCTCAACTAGACCTTAAGTGCAAGGCCACACTCCCCAGACAGTCTCTTTCAAAGGCCTCCCTGTTTTCTGGGGCATTTTCAGAAGAGCTTCTCCAATAAGCTCTGGGCCTGGACTGAGTGGTGGGACCTGGGATCCATTCCAAGAAACTTCAATGGGCAGGAGGCCCCAGCTCCCAGACCTGGAAGACAAGGCAGGCCCAGGGTGGGGGTGAGGGGAGTGCAGAGGCCAGGATGGTTGGAAGGGAAGGTACCTGGGCAACCAATGGGCCATAGAGGGGAAATAATAACAACAACAATAATGATAACAGCTGATATTTATTGATCACTTACTAGGCACCAGGCATTGTATTAATGCTTTACATATACACTCACTTTATCCATATCACATCCCCGGATAAGTTTGATTATCTTCATTCTAGATACAAAGGTAACTGAGGCTCAGAGAGGTTATGGAATTTTCATCCAGATTGCAAGGTGCAGAGCCCAGGCTTGAACCCAGGTATGTCTGATTCCAGAATTACTTTGACCATTATTCCACAGAGAAAAAAGAAGTGTGTCTCTGAAATGGGCATGCTGATGTTCAAGATGTTTCATAAGGACGCCTTGGGCTACCAAAAGTAGACACACACACACACCCTCCATGTACTATCCTCACATCCCATTTGGTCACACACGGTGAATATGGCCTTCTCCCAGTCAACTACCTCTCACACTCAGCTTGATAGTCTAAGCCCACCTTACCCACCCACCATATTCACCATCCCCCTGCCTCCTTTCCCCCTAACCTCATCCATCCCCCATTTTCCAAACCAAAGTAGACTCGCTGCCAGCTGTTCCTCCCACATCCTCTGGCCTCCCTCGCTTTGTGTCTTTGCTTACACGGTTCCCTCTGCCTGAACCCTCCTCCCCTCTCTCTTCCCTGTACATCCAGCTCTTCAGTGTTTTTCATCCCCAACCAAGCTGTCATTTCCTGTAAGACCATACCCTGACCTCTGGCCCCAAGGCGCTGGAGGCTGACTCTCCCACCGAGTACCCTGGCATTAAAGTCAGATCCCCTGCAGCCTTGTATTATTTGCATGTGCCTGCCCTCTGTGGGGGCTGCAGACTCTTTCCAACTCTGAGCCTGGCTCCTGTTGGGTATCTATTTGCTCCCTGCCTTGGGTATCTATTTGCTCCAGGGGCCTAGGGTGGGGGTAAAGAAGAGACACGACACCAGCTTTCCATCTGTTGACTGGTGGGTTAAACTGGTGCCCCAGGAGATAAAGGGGGCAAGGGATCAATTTCTAGAAGATGTGGCTGAAAATGGAGCAGCCCCCCTCTTCCCCATCACTGTGACCACCAACTGTCTTTATGGGGAAGTCTGTCCTTGAATGTATCAGAAATTGGAGCTGGGTCAGGGATTGGTACTGACACTTGGGGGACCACTGTGCTTTAGTTGTCAAACCTGTCATTTCCATCCTTCAGGTCATGTTAGAGAGTACAGCTCAGCCTGCAGGCCTCTGGTCTCTTGGGGCTTTAAATGCACTTAATTATCAGTGTGAACAAAAGCTGATTATTAACCTCCTCATTGATTGTGATAGCACAGAAAATCTGCTCCATCCATCCACCAAAATGCAGAAGGAGATCCAAGCAAGCATCATGAAAGTGCTTCTGTAAGTCTAATTTAAATCTTTAAATTAAGGAAATTAAATACTTTGGGGTAAGTCCATTTCCTCTTGTGAGGGAGATACCAAGGGAAGACTTCTTCAATACCAATTTATTCCCTAAAGAAAATTGGAGTAGAGGGCTTCCCAGGCGGCTCAGGGGTAAAGAACCCACCTGCCAATGCAGGACACACAGGTTCAGTCCCTGGTCCGGAAAGATCCCACATGCAGAGCAACTAAGCCCGTGTGTCACAAACTACTGAGCCCGCTTGCCGCAAGGAGTAGCCCCTCTCTCCACAACTAGACAAAAATCCGCACAGTGACGAAGAGCCAGCAGAGCCAAAAATCAATAATTTTTTAACGAAGAAAACTGGAGTAGAAATTCATAATCCTGAAGCCATTAGACACACAGCTAGAGCTGGGAGCAGAAGCACAGACACTGGAGGTGGGGCTCCATCTTCTACAGAGGATGGCTCTAAGGTTACACTGAAACCCCTGCAAAAATCAAAGCTGGACCAAAGGGATTCAGGCCCACAAGAGAATTGGGAAAGACAGCAAAGGGGGCAGTGAGGCACTCCCTAGAAATGGGACACCAGGCAGCCAAAGCCAGGCATGGCCGGCCAGGGTGACCTCAGCTGTTCCAGGATTTAATTACCCCCTTGCATAATAACAAGTCATATTTAAAAGCAAAGGAAGCCAAAGATGATTTGCGTATTTCTCTTTAATGCAAGCTGCTGAGTTCACACTCTGGTTTCCTCTGTCCACAATTGGACACATAATTAACTACCATTATGACGGCTCGTAGCCTTCTAGGGTTTTGGCCATGAGCAAGCATCAGTTGAGGAGAAGGCTTTGGATCTGATTTCTCTAAGACCCCAAAGCCTAGCAGTCTGGGCTCCTGCCTCCATGAGGAACTTAACTCTCATTCAGTCCTGAAGACTCAGACTCTTCAATCTTGGCAAAGGGCTAGGAGCCTCCTTCCAGATTCTGACTTTGCCCTTGATGAACCCTTCTGTGCTTTACCTTGTTTTTTTTAATCATTCTTTTTATTTGTTTGTTTCTGACTGTGCTGGGTCCTTGTTGCCGCGAGGGCCTTTCTCTAGTTGTGGAGAGCGGGGGCCTTTCTCTAGTTGTGAAGAGCGAGGGCTACTCTCTAGTTGTGGAGAGCGGGGGCTACTCTCTAGTTGCAGCAAGTAAGCTCAGTAGTTGTGGCTCTCAGGCTCTAGAGCACAGATTCAACAGTTGTGGCACACAGGCTTAGTTGCCTCACAGCATGTGGGATCTTCCCAGACCAGAGATCAAACCTGTGTCTCCTTCGTTGGCAGGTGGATTCTTTACCACTGAGCCACCAGCGAAGCCCCCGTGCTTGATTGTAAATAAGCCATTGATTCACTCTGAGTTCATCTTCCTAATCAAGTAAATGGACACAGTAATTCTGACCTCAGAAGAATGCCCTCGGGGTTAGATGAAATAATGCAGGATAAATTCCTCACACATTGTATGTGCTTGTGTCCTCAGTCGCTTCAGTTGTCTCCTGCTTTTTCCGACCTCACTGACTGTAGCCCACCAGGCTCCTCTGTCCATGGGATTCTCCAAGCAAGAATACTGGAGTGGGTTGCCATGCCTTCCTCCAGGGGATCTTTCCAACCCAGGGATTGAACTCGCTTCTGTTGCGTCTCCTGCCTTGCAGGCAGATTCTCTAACTGCTGAGCCACCCAGGAAGCCCACACATTGTAGGTACTCCATAAATGTAAACTCCCTTTCTCCTCACCAGTAGAGTGGAGAGAAGTATGAGGGGTGGGGGTGGAGGATCCAATCTTACTGGGTGAGGAACTATGAGCTGAGTTCTGACAGAGAGGAGAGAGAGTTTTTGTCCCAGGGGAAACAGGATGAATGGCAAATTAATAATAGAATAAACAGAACAAACAAACAAACTAACATTTATGGAGCTGTTATTAAGAGCTAAGTAGGGCCCTAAATGCTACCCTGTCCATTGCGCCCCCGCGGGTTCTGTTAGGATCCCTATTTTGCACATGAGGAAACTGAGGTTCGGAAAGGTTATTCACCTGTCCCAGATCATGACAAGAATCTCCAGAACTGACCTCTAAGATGCCTCCCCTTCAACACACACACAGACACACAACACATACACACTCACACAGAGACCTCGCAGAGCCGCACAGAAAACTAAGACCAAAGCTTCCCAGCCTGCAGGGCGGTGGCGCAGGCTGGTGGGGCCGGGGGTGCCTAGCTGCCCAGTTTGGGACTAGAACCAATGCCCCCGCGCTTCCCGGCCCAGTCCCGGCCTAGGGCCGCGGGCGGCCGGCCCCAAGCCCGCAGCGCACGGCCGGCGAAGCTGAGCAGGCGCTACCCGGTCCCATAAAGCGCGCGCGGGCGGGAGGCGAACGCCGTTTTATAGAGGCAGCCGGGAGGCCTGGTTCACTTTAATTCCGGCTCGCAGAGGCTCTCAGCCCGACCTCCAAGCTCATAAACGAGTGGGCCGAGCACTCCTCCTTCCGGCCCGCGGGCCGCGATATAAGGCACATGGTGGGCTTCTGGGTCCAGCTGCCCTCTCCCACCGCCGCTCGCCGCCACAGCACCATGTCCTGCCTCCCATCGCCCGTCTGCATCCCCGGCGGGGTGCGAGCCTTCAGCTGCGTCTCCGCCTGCGGACCCCGCCCCGGCCGCTGCTGCATCACGGCCGCCCCCTACCGTGGCATCTCCTGCTACCGCGGCCTCACCGGGGGCTTCGGTAGCCGCAGCATCTGCGGGGGCTTCCGCGCCGGGTCCTGCGATCGCAGCTTTGGGTACCGTTCCGGCGGCGTGAGCGGCCCCAGCCCTCCCTGCATCACCACCGTGTCAGTCAATGAGAGCCTCCTCACGCCCCTCAACCTGGAGATCGACCCCAACGCGCAGTGCGTGAAGCAAGAGGAGAAGGAGCAGATCAAGTGTCTCAACAACAGGTTCGCTGCCTTCATCGACAAGGTGAGTCTCCTTGATCACACCCTTCCTGAACTTTCCCTTCCTGGGTGGGCACTCAAGGGTTAGTCACGGGGGCAAGAGAGATGTGGGCCAGGTGAGCCCCCAGGCTGATGGAGGAGATGGACACACTTCCAAGGCACAGCCAGACCAGAGAGATGAGTCTAGAGCAGGGGCTCCTGATTAGAGCACTGTTACTATATACAACCTCTTTCCAGACAAGCAGGGTCCCCATAGACAAGATCCCACCCTTTCTGAGCTCAGAAGTCCTGGCAGGACCTGAGAATTTACAGGCTAGTCTCCCCTGGAAGTTCATTCCTGGTGGCTCAGTGGTGAAGAATTCGTCTGCAATGCAGAAGACCCTGGTTCAATCCCTGGGTGGGCAAGATCCCCTGGAGTAGGAAATGGCAACCCACTCCAGTATTCTTGCCTGGAGAGCAAGAACACAGAACTATACAAAAAATATCTTAATGACCCAGATAACCACGATGGTGTGATCACTCACCTAGAGCCAGACATCCTGGAGTCCAAAGTCAAGCAGGCCTTAGGAAGCATCACTAAGAACAAAGCTAGTGGAGGTGATCGAATTCCAGTTGAGCTATTTCAAACCCTAAAAGATGATGCTGTGAAAGTCATGCACTCAATATGCCAACAAATTTGGAAAACTCAGCAGTGGCCACAGGACTGGAAAAGTTCAGTTTTCATTCCAATCCAGAAGAAAAGCAAGGCCAAAGAATGTTCAAACTACCATACAATTGCACTCATCTCACACACTAGCGAAGTAATGCTCAAAATTCTCCAAGCGAGGTTTCAACAGTACGTGAACCAAGAACTTCCAGATGTTCAAGCTGGATTTAGAAAAGGCAGAGGAACCAGAGATCAAATTGCCAACATCCGCTGGATCATCGAAAAAGCAAGAGAACTCCAGAAATACATCTACTTCTGCTTTATTGACTACACCAAAGCCTTTGACTGTGTGGATCACAACAAACTGTGGAAAATTCAAGAGATGGGAGTACCAGACTACTTTGTCTGTCTTCTGAAAAACTTGTATGCAGATCAAGAAGTAACAGTTGGAACTGGACATGGAACAACAGCCTGGTTCCAAATTGGGAAAGGAGTGTGTCAAGGCTGTATACTGTCACATGCTTATTTAACTTATATGCAGAGTACATCATGCAAAATGCCAGGCTGGATGATGCACAAGCTGGAATCAAGATTGCAGGGAGAAAAATCAATAACCTGAGATACGCAGATGACACCACCCTTATGGCAGAAAGCAAAGAAGAACTGAAGAGCCTCTTAATGAAAATGAAAGAGGAGAGTGAAAAAGTTTGCTTAAAACTCAACATTCAGAAAACAAAGATCATGGAACCCGGTCCCATCACTTCATGGCAAAAAGTTGGGGAACAATGGAAACAGTGAGAGACTTTATTTTCTTGGGCTCCCTCCAAAATCACTGCAGATGGTGACTGCAGCCATGAAATTAAAAGACGCTTACTCCTTGGAAGAAAAGCTATGACCAACCTAGAAAGCATATTAAAAAGCAGAGACATTACTTTGCCAGCAAACGTCCATCTAGTCAAAGCTATGGTTTTTCCAGTAGTCACATATGGATGTGAGAGTTGGACTATAAAGAAAGTTGAGCACCGAAGAATTGATGCTTTTGAACTGTGGTGTTGGAGAAGACTCTTGAGAGTCCATTGGACTGCAAGGAGCTCAAACCAGTCAATCCTAAAGGGAATCAGTCCGGAATATTCATTGGAAGGACTGATGCTGAAACTGAAGCTCCAATACTTTGGCCACCTGATGTGAAGAACTAACTCACTGGAAAAGACCCTGCTGGGAAAGATTGAAGGCAGGAGGAGAAGGGGATGACAGAGGATGAGATGGTTGGATGGCATCACCGACTCGATGGACATGAGTTTAAGCAAGCTCTGGGAGTTGGTGATGGACAGGCAGGCCTGGCATGCTGCAGTCCATGGGGTTGCAAAGAGTCAGATACAACTGAGTGACTGAACTGAACTCTCCTGGAAATGGGGAATGAGGACTGTTGATATTTTATGTGGTATAAATTTAGATGTTTTAGATGTCCCATTGAAGCATTAAATAACATCAAAACACCTGGTGAAAAAATTCATCTCTTTAATCTATTAATTTAATTTATTTATTCTTGCCTTAAGAACCCCATGAACAGTATGAAAAGGCAAAATGATAGGATACTGAAAGAGGAACTCCCCAGGTCAGTAGGTGCCCAATATGCTACTGGAGATCAGTGGAGAAATAACTCCAGAAAGAATGAAGGGATGGAGCCAAAGCAAAAACAATACCCAGTTGTGGAGGGACTGGTGATAGAAGCAAGGTCCTATGCTGTAAGGAGCAATATTGCATAGGAACCTGGAATGTCAGGTCCATGAATCAAGGCAAATTGGAAGTGGTCAAACAGGAGACGGCAAGAGTGAACATCGACATCTTAGGAATCAGTGAATTAAAATGGGCTGGAATGGGTGAATTTAACTCAGATGACCATTAGATCTACTACTGTGGGCAGGAATCCCTCAGAAGAAATGGAGTAGGCATCATGGTCAACAAGAGAGTCTGAAATGCAGTACTTGGATGCAATCTCAAAAACGACAGAATGATCTCTGTTCATTTCCAAGGCAAACCATTCAATATCATAGTAATCCGAGTCTATGCCCCAACCGGTAACGCTGAAGAAACTGAAGTTGAACGGTTCTCTGAAGACCTACAAGACCTTTTAGAACTAACACCCAAAAAAGATGTCCTTTTCATTATAGGGGACTGGAATGCAAAAGTAGGAAGTCAAGAAACACCTGGAGTAACAGGCAAATTTGGCCTTGGAATATGGAATGAAGCAGGGCAAAGACTGATAGAGTTTTGCCAAGAAAATGCACTGGTCATAACAAACACCCTCTTGCAACAACACAAGAGAAGACTCTATACATGGACATCACCAGATGGTCAACACCAAAATCAGATTGATTATATTCTTTGCAGCCAAAGATGGAGAAGCTCTATACAGTCAGCAAAAACAAGACCAGGAGCTGACTGTGGCTCAGATCATGAAATCCTTATTGCCAAATTCAGACTTTAATTGAAGAAAGTAGGGAAAACCACTAGACCATTCAGGTATGACCTAAATCAAATCCCTTATGATTATACAGTGGAAGTGAGAAATAGATTTAAGGGCCTAGATCTGATAGATAGAGTGCCTGATGAACTATGGAATGAGGTTCGTGACATTGTACAGGAGACAGGGATCAAGACCATTCCCATAGAAAAGAAATGCAAAAAAGCAAAATGGCTGTCTGGGGAGGCCTTACAAATAGCTGTGAAAAGAAGAGAAGTGAAAAGCAAAGGAGAAAAGGAAAGATATAAACATCTGAATGCAGAGTTTCAAAGAAAAGCAAGAAAAGATAAGAAAGCCTTCTTCAGCAATCAATGCAAAGAAAGAGAGGAAAACAACAGAATGGGAAAGACTAGGGATCTCTTCAAAAAATCAGAGATACCAAAGGAACATTTCATGCAAAGATGAGCTCGATAAAGGACAGAAATGGTATGGACCTAACAGAAGCAGAAGATATTAAGAAGAGATGGCAAGAATACACAGAAGAACTGTGCAAAAAAGATCTTCACGACCCAGATAATCACTGGTGTGATCACTGACCTAGAGCCAGACATCCTGAAATGTGAAGTCAAGTGGGCCTTAGAAAGCATCACTACGAACAAAGCTAGTGGAGGTGATGGAATTCCAGTTGAGCTATTCCAAATCCTGAAAGATGATGCTGTGAAAGTGCTGCACTCAATATGCCAGCAAATTTGGAAAACTCAGCAGTGGCCACAGGACTGGAAAAGGTCAGCTTTCATTCCAGTCCCAAAGAAAGGCAATGCCAAAGAATGCGCAAACTACCACACAACTGCACTCATCTCACATGCTAGCAAAGTAATGCTCAAAATTCTCCAAGCCAGGCTTCAGCAATATGTGAACCGTGAACTTCCTGATGTTCAAGCTGGTTTTAGAAAAAGCAGAGGAACCAGAGATCAAATTGCCAACATCCGCTGGATCATGGAAAAAGCAAGAGAGTTCCAGAAAAACATCAATTTCTGCTTTATTGACTATGCCAAAGCCTTTGACTGTGTGGATCACAATAAACTGTGGAAAATTCTGAAAGAGATGGGCATACCAGACCACCTGATCTGCCTCTTGAGAAATTTGTATGCAGGTCAGGAAGCAACAGTTAGAACTGGACATGGAACAACAGACTGGTTCCAAATAGGAAAAGGAGTTCGTCAAGGCTGTATATTGTCACCCTGCTTATTTAACTTATCTGCAGAGTACATCATGAGAAACGCTGGACTGGAAGAAACACAAGCTGGAATCAAGATTGCCAGGAGAAATCTCAATAACTTCAGATATGCAGATGACACCACCCTTATGGCAGAAAGTGAAGAGGAACTCAAAAGCCTCTTGATGAAAGTGAAAGTGGAGAGTGAAAAAGTTGGCTTAAAGCTCAACATTCAGCAAACGAAGATCATGGCATCCAGTCCCACCACTTCATGGGAAATAGATGGGGAAACAGTGGAAACAGCGTCAGACTTTATTTTTCTGGGCTCCAAAATCACTGCAGATGGTGACTGCAGCCATGAAATTAAAAGACACTTACTCCTTGGAAGGAAAGTTATGACCAACCTAGATAGCATAGTCAAAAGCAGAGACATTACTTTGCCAACAAAGGTTCGTCTAGTCAAGGCTATGGTTTTTCCCGTGGTCATATATGGATGTGAGAGTTGGACTGTGAAGAAGGCTGAGCGCCAAAGAATTGATGCTTTTGAACTGTGGTATTGGAGAAGACTCTTGAGAGTCCCTTGGACTGCAAGGAGATCCAACCAGTCCATTCTGAAGGAGATCAGCCCTGGGATTTCTTTGGAAGGAATGATGCTAAAGCTGAAACTCCAGTACTTTGGCCACCTCCTGGGAAGAGTTGACTCATTGGAAAAGACTCTGATGCTGGGAGGCATTGGGGGCAGGAGGAGAAGGGTTCGACAGAGGATGAGATGGCTGGATGGCATCACTGACTCGATGAACGTGAGTCTCAGTGAACTCCGGGAGTTGGTGATGGACAGGGAGGCCTGGCGTGCTGCAATTCATGGGGTCGCAAAGAGTCGGACACGACTGATCTGATCTGATCTGATCTGAATTTATTTAATTTGATCCTTAAAATCAAATTGGGGAAATCTCATTAGGTATTAATATGTCTTTAATATCCCTGTAATAGTTGGTGCTGCTGCTGCTAAGCCACTTCAGTCGTGTCCGACTCTGTGCGACCCCATAGACGGCAACCTACCAGGCTCCCGCGTCCCTGGGATTCTCCAGGCCAGAACACTGGAGTGGGTTGCCATTTCCTTCTCCAATGCAGGAAAGTGAAAAGTGAAAGTGAAGTCGCTCAGTCGTGTCCGACTCTTTGCGACCCCATGGACTGCAGCCTACCTGGCTCCTCCGTCCATAGGATTTTCCAGGCAAGAGTACTGGAGTGGGGTGCCATTGCCTTCTCTGTCTAATACTTGCTAATACTTGCTACTCTCATGCTTTTAATGAAAGAGAGCAAGCCTCAGCTTCAAAGCTGTCTGGGGCAACAGTTTCAGCTAGAATGTCATGCTTTCTGTTTTCCTCTTATGTATGCCTAGTGATACTGGTTTTACAGCTATGATGCTAATATAAAGCTACCCCTTTAAGCCCCATTTAAGTGTTTGGTGAAATACTAAACAAATCCATTTGTAGATAAATCATGAGTAAAACAGGCAAAATCCTGAAGTTGGCCTGTGAAGGGCTCATGTTTGAGAATCACTGCCACCCGACTAGTCCTCTGAGTGCACACAGAGGAGAAAGGAGATGGGGAATTATGGCAGGACCGGCCCCAGCCCCCACCCACATTCCCTGAGAGTGGGTGGCAGAGCAGGGGTCCAAGCCTGGCTCTTCCAGGCTCTCCAGGCCCCTGAGGCTAGGGAGTTCAAAGCTTGGGGCCCAGCTCCCCCACTCCTCTCGAGCGAGAGCTGGCCCCCTTCAGCAGGCACTCCATCCTGAGTGTGCTGGAGCTCACACCCGGGAAAGGTGGACAGGGAGTGGAGCAGAAAGGGTCCTGGCCCAGGAGCAGACAGCATGGGCTCTGTGTCGTTTCTCCACTGATTCTGTGTGTGATGCTTCTCTGTGTGTGGCTTCCCCCCTCAGCCCCAAAGCTGTGCTAGGTGCAGTGTGTGTGCTGGCCACGACTCTGAAAGGAAACACAGGGATCAAGACAGGCAAGCAACTCACCACCATGGCTCGAGCCCTGCCAGCTAAGACCCCCTAAAATGATCCCACGTCATATCAGCAGTGCCCTTTCCCCATTTCTGGGAGCTCCACAGGGATTGCCTAGCTGCATTCATCGGGTTGGATGAAAGGATTTCGGGCCTGTAAAAGGCAAGGCAATGTCCCAAATCCAGCTAAAAAAATCTGAGAGGGGAAAACGGGAGACCAGGGAGCCTGGTCCTGTTTGCTGATTCCCTTCTGGCGGCACCGTGATTGCTGCTGTCACATCTGTCCAGTTTGAATGATTTCTAGCGTTGGTTTGCATGCTTTACTATCATCCCCGCTTCACATTACCTGCCTGGCTTCCAGACACATAAGAGTGTGTGTCTCCTCACACAGGAGTGTGTGTCATCCTCCACCAGGCCTCTTCAGACCCCAGCCTTCCTACTTGGTGAGAAACTGCCCTCTCCAACCTCCCTCGCCAGGTAGGAAGCCCTGCCCAGGCTGACCATCCATTCAAGCCCCAGGCTGGCCACTGAGGACAGAGCTCCCCTGCACTGGTGAGGTTCACAGTGAAAGGCTTTCCTCTTACTCTAACCCTCTCAACCCTCCTCTACACTCCTTTCCTCCAGGAAACCTTCCCTGATTGTCACTACTGTCAACTCCTATCTGTCTCTGCCCCAACCCAACCCAGCACAACCCATATGCCCTTCAGTGTCGCACTTACCCCAGCCAGGCCCAACTGGACAGACCCTTACTCAGATTCGAGCAAGCAATCAGGAACAAGGAGTCTCCAGCTGCCTCCTAAGGCCAGGAGAGCCCAGCAAGGATGATGCCATCCACCCACCCTCTGCCTCTGCACACCTTGCTGTGAGCTCCAGTTCTCTCACTCTGCCTGTTCTCGCAGGAGGGCTGGGCTTACTGGCTCCTCTCACTGTTTCTCCCACCTCCACACCAGGTGCGCTTCCTGGAGCAGCAGAACAAGCTGCTGGAGACCAAGCTGCAGTTCCACCAGGACCGCGAGTGCTGCGAGAGCAACCTGGAGGCCCTTTATGAGGGCTACATCCAAACGCTGAAGCGGGAGGCTGAGCATGTGGAGGCTGACGGCAGGAGGCTGGCCTCACAGTCCAACCACATACAGGAGGCACTGGAGGGCTACAAGAAGAAGTGAGTGCGTCGGGGAGGAGGCTGTGGAGAAAAGAAATGGGGTGCGATCAAAGCAGGATAGATTTGGGTTAGACCCCTAGAAGAACTTTCCACTAGGAAGTAGAGAGTGACAGAAAGACTGTGGGGAAATTTTTTTCTTTTCTGAAATGGGAGAGGAATCATTGGCAAGTCTGTGTTTCTCCAGCCACCTCATCATTCTGTGTTTATTTTGATTTATCAAGCATTTATCTATGTTCCAGGTGCTGTGTTGGGCCCTGAAGAGGGGTAAGGATAAGAAAGTCAAGAGGACAGGAAAAGGGGACACCTAAACTAGATCAGGGTGCCGCCGCCACCGCTGGGGAATTAGCTTCAGGAACAGAAAGGAGGCCTACAAGAATGTGCATGGCACCCACCCTGCCTCTAAAACAGGAAGAACAGTGGGTGACATGGCTGGTTTGGGTGCCCATAGGAGAGGGATGGACAATTTTTGATTCCATGACCACGTCCAAAAGATCCAGTTCCTGGAATGTGTTTGTCTGAGCCTTCCTTCTCTTTGCTTCTCCTCAAATCCCAGCCTATTGAAACTCTGGCCACTGAAACTTGTGCCCTTTTTGTCCCCAGGTATGAAGAGGAGGTGGCCCTCAGGGCCACTGCTGAGAATGAATTTGTGGCCCTGAAGAAGGTGAGTGGCCCCAGAATACACATCCCACAACTCAGAACCGTGGACAGAGGTGGAGGGAGCACTCTGTGATTCAGTGAAGCTAAGTGACTTCCCTGGAATCACACAGCCCAACCTCTCCCCTATTTCTTTCTCCAAATGTCCCAGTGCTCCCTGAGTGGCCCTGGACATCAGAGCAGTGCTTCAAACAGGGCAATCTTCCACCATCCAAGCTAACTCCCACATGCCCAATGGCTTCCCACCTCCTCCCACTCAGCCTGGCAGAAAACAGGCACTGCATAAATTTTTGTGAACAGAAGAGCACCTGAATGCTTGGGGATGGCTCCATCCTTGGCCAGCAATGGTTGGGAAATGCTGGCATGAATAGAGCTGTTGCTCCTCACCTCTTAGGACTTGACTCAGCAACACCGCCCTCAGTACACTGAGACACAGACCAAGCAAGGGTCTCGCCCTGAGTCACATTGGTTTGGGAGCAGAGTTGATCCCTGGGATGACTTCTGACCACACATCTCTAGATTTCTTTCCATAACATTCCAGAGCAGGGAGAAGTGGGTCAGCGTTAGAACTGAGCTATTTTACATTAGATCCTACGTTTCATGATAGTGCCTTCTAGAGGGATCATCCTAGTACCAAGGGGAATGCCTGGAAACATCGGGACCCCCTCTCACCCAGACCTGCTCCTGACCCCTCAAAATGAGTAAAGGACTTCACTAACACCATGACACCAGGCACCGGAATGAGCAGCTAAGGAGGGTCCAGGGAGTGCGCCCTCCCTGCTGGGGAGAGCTCTGTGCTGTCTCCCCACTGAGACTCTTGCCCCTCCCTCTCCCTGTAGGATGTGGATGGAGCCTACCTCCATAAGTCAGAGCTGGAGGCCAACGTGGAGGCCCTGACCCAGGAGACTGACTTCCTGCGGCAGATGTATGAGGAGGTAAGGGGCCACAAAGCAGCTGGGCACCAAGGAGGATGGCAGTTAGACACTGGAAAGTACTCGCCACCATTTGGCTCCTGAAACTCTTGGTTTGGGGACATAGGGCAGAGTTGAGGAACCCGAGGCAGGTTTACTGTCAGAAGGTGAAAGGTATAGCTTCGTGTCTTACCTGCCAAGCCCAGACAAACTGGTGCTCCCAGTTAGCATGGTGACAATTATCACAAATTTCAAGTTCTAGTCCTAGATCCAAAGGATCAAGACAGGAGGCCCTGACTGAAGTCAGGTAAGCAGGCCTCAGAGCTGGACTCCTCTCAGCCTCAGGCCTCTGGTCCTGAGGAGCACTGAGAGCTTCCAGGGTTGAAGGAAGATGTCACCTTTGAACTGAGGTTTCAGACAGTGAGGCTGTGGAAGAAGCAGGGGCAGGGGACAGGAAAGGAGGTGAGAAAGCGGGCTGCCTGGAGGGGGGCTATGGTCCAAGGGGCTCTTAACACTCCCCTACTTCCCCTCAGGAGCTCCAAGTTCTCCACACCCACATCTCAGAGACCTCGGTCATCGTCAAGATGGACAACAGCCGGGACCTGAACATGGACAGCATTGTGGCTGAGATCCAGGCTCAGTATGACGACACTGCCGGTCGCAGCCGGGCGGAGGCTGAGTCCTGGTACCGCAGCAAGGTGAGTGGTCCAGCACTCCCTTCCCAGAACAGGGATGCTAAAATCTGAAAGCATTAGCAGAGTGGGGAGGGATGCTGAAAAAGCATTGACCTTTGTCTGGGTGGGCAAGGGAAGGGCGGGCAGCTCTCGGGATGGGGTGCAGATGTGCAAGCTGTGGAGTTCAGTCGGATGACATAGCCTGTGTTTCATGAGCATTTGTGCTTCTCCCCAGTGTGAGGAGATCAAGGCCACAGTGATCCGGCACAGGGAGACCCTGCTGCTGCACCAAGGAGGAGATCAACGAGCTGAACTGCATGATCCAGAGGCTGACAGCCAAGGTCGAGAATGCCAAGTGCCAGGTACAGGGTCCTGGCCCACCCCTCAGTGTAGAAAGAGAACAGGGTTGGCCTGAGACAGGGAGATTGAAGTCAGACACCTTGCCAAAGTGTGGGAAAAGGAGCAACGTGAAACTTCAGGCAGGTCCCCTCCATAGACAATGTTCTCCATTCCCCCTGAATGTGGGTTGTGGGGGCAGGGCTATGGAGGAGAATGGAGTGACCTGGTCTTTCATGGTCTCTGAGGCAAAATGAGGCAGGGGAAATAGCAGTCTGAGGGGCCGGAAACCTACGCTCTCTAACCAGCCCTGCCACTAGCTCGTCACGTGACTTGGGGGGCCCATTTCACCTCTCTGGCCCATTGTTTTAGGTCAGCGATCACACACTGAGATGTCCCCAGAGATTAGTGAATGAGCGAAGCAGGCCATACCAAAGGCACTAGGGTTTGGTAAACTGGAAAGCACAATGGGCAGAGCTCATCAGATCAAACTGAGACAGGCCCTGTGGAAATGCAGGCCCAGTGTGGCCAGATCCTCGGATTTTTCAAGAGACGCCAGGAATGTGGGTTTATACGTTAAATTTCAAAAAGTTAAGGACACTGTGCCGACATTCCCCAAGAGCACTAATTTGCAACCCCTGACCCAACAAACCAGTAAGGCCCCTTCTTCCCCTGACAGTCAATGAACAGTGGATACCTGGTCTCTGACCCTAAGTCCAAAAGAAGGAGCCTTAATAACCTTACCCTCCCCCCCAGAACTCCAAGCTGGAGGCTGCAGTGACCCAGGCTGAGCAGCAGGGTGAGGCGGCCCTTAATGATGCCAGCTGCAAGCTAGCAGGGCTGGAGGAGGCTCTGCAGAAGGCCAAGCAGAACATGGCCTCCTTGCTCAAGGAGTACCAGGAGGTGATGAACTCCAAGCTGGGCCTGGACATCGAGATCGCCACCTACAGGCGCCTGCTGGAGGGCGAGGAGCAGAGGTGAGGACCACATCTGTGCAGAGGATGTCTCTTCACCCCCCAACCTGTGTTCAGAGCCAGGAACGTGTCTACATCTTATTTATATCTAATTTGCATCAAGATTATTTGGAGGAGGGAATTTGCTGGTTCTGCTCTCCCCAACTAATTTTTGTCTCTTTCTTCTCCCCACAAGGTTGTGTGAAGGCATCGGAACTCTGAATGTCTGTAAGTAATCTGTACTGTGGGTCCTAAAATAAGAGCCTGGGGTTCCTGGCCGAATAGTAAATATTTTAGACTTGGTGGGTCACGTGGTCTCTGCTCAACTGCTCTGCTTATTGTAATGTGAAAGCAGCCACAGCCATAGCAATACTTAATAGATGTGATTAGGTTTCAATAAAGCTTTATATACAAAGACAGGAGGCCCTCAAGGGGCCACAGCTTAAGACCCTGAAAGGAAGGAGGGGGGTGTGGCAGTGAATGATTGTAATAACTTAAATAGCTGTTCCTGCCTATAGGGAGGGCCTGGTCTGTTTTTCTAGGATGCTTGAGGTTGGACTACAGGAAGGAGTGTCCGGGTATGATGGTGTTTGAGGGGGAAGGGGAATAGAATGGAGGGAAGGGGCTCTGAGCAAGAGAAGAATGGGTGGGGGGACTCTGGCTAGCAGGCAGGAGCAGCTGACGACAGCCTTGCACGAGGACTGAGCCACATCTTTCTGCCCCGCAGGTGTCAGCAGCTCCCGAGGCGGGGTCGTCTGCGGGGACCTCAGCATGTCTGGCTCCCGGCCGGTGACGGGCAGCGTCTGCAGCGCCCCCTGCAGCGGGAACCTGGCGGTGAGCACCGGCCTGTGCGCGCCCTGCGGCCAGAGCAGTGGAAACAGCCGCCTGTTGCGCTTTGCATAGCGCCTTCTGCTTTGTAAACTCACCGCTCCGCAAGCCAATCCTACCTGCCTCGGGCGGCGGCGGGTCTTGGAGCTTCTGGAACTAGCCGGCTTGACCTGCCCCAACGGCTGCTTTCTCCTCCTGCATCTCTCCTGCGGTTTGTCTCTTCATTTCTTTCAGGGAGAGGGGCGGGCTACTAGCCCCCAACCCCCCAGAGTCAGAATGACCGGTTTCCTCCAGCCCTGGGCAAAGAGCCCATCCAGACTCGGGCTGCTCTGGGAGCTTGGACGCCCTTGGCTTCTAAGGGACAGACTGGCCCCAGGGCCCCTCGGGTGCCTCCTAAACCCTCCCACGGTGCCCGAGTTTGCGTCCCCGGGGGTGGGGGGAACAACTTTATGCCCCCACCTCCCTTCCACTCTCTCCCTTGTGCTTGGTCTCCAAGTTTCCAATTAAGCTCATGACCCAAATATAACGCTCTCTGAGAATCTCCCTACACATGTGGACTGCCAGCTCCGTTTCTGCCCTCTTCCAAGGGAACAGAGGAACTGTTCTAAGCAAAGAGGGAGAGAGGGCTGTCTCTAAGGTACCCTGCCCCTAGGACCACACTGCACAACCTGAAGGGTGCCTGGGGGTGTCCTGCAGCCCCCAAAATCCAGACACACGGAGGCATAAGGGGGAGCTGGGAGGGAAGTGAGAGGGGCTGCAGGGAGCCAGCAGGGGAAGGGTCTCATCACATGTGGCCGCTGAAACACCAGTGGTCCCCTTCCTCTACTCCCTCACTCCACTCCCACCTCAGTATATGAAAATTCCTGACCATGGGGTCAAACACACAGCCTTCATCTCTTTCCACAAACCAATACTTCCTAGATAGTCCCCTCCAACCCTGCCCCCACACCCACCACCTCCATCACCTCCAGGGCATCCCAGTCAGAGACCTCCTACCTCCCCTCCAGTACCCAGGATATGAGCTGCTGTCCATCAGAGATGGATACTCCCAAGCACAGACCCCCAAACATCCCACACACTCACAGACACACACACCACGTCAGAGACCCTGACATATACAGATACAGTCCCATCAAGCAGAGCCTTAACATACTGATGCCCTCCCCGATCCCCACCCCATCAGGGATCCAGATCCACAGCCCGTCCCTGGGTGAGGCAGGTGAGACAACCCCCTACCAGGGATCCAGACTCTGGGACCCGCGCACCATAAAGTCCTCCCAAACACACACAGACCTCCCCCCACTGCCATCACTCCCACAGAATCCCAGAACCCCTCCAGGACCTCAGACGCACACCATCCAGGGCCCAGGGCCTGGCCAACTCAGCACCAGGAAGGGCTGAACTGCCAGTTGGCTGGTCCACCCGAAACCCAGGCCCGGGGCAGCTAAATGTTTGTGGTCTTCTCACCACTGACGAATGTTCTCTGACAGCACAGGGCATTGGCAGGAGGAGGGGGTGTGCAAACACCCCTCCCACCCCCTCAGCAGGAGAGGAGTCCTGTGCCCACTTCCTGGCAGAACCAGAACTTCCAGGGCTTTCTGGCTTGTTCAGGAGAGGAGCTGGAATCAGCCCCAGCCTTGAGAGGGGCCACGGCCTCACTCTAACTAAGAGCCAGTTTCCGTTCAGCAGCACCCCACGTCACCAGTGTGCTCTCCCAGTGCTCTCTAGAGCCCCTCCCTTGCCTCACCTTCCCCTCCGGGCCTAATGAAGCCAGGATACCAGGTGCCAGGCAGGGGCTCATCCAGGCCTCAGAAAGCAGCTGCTTTATTGGAAGCTATTCTGATATCTTTTTTCAAACTGTCTTGCAGTTCTTGGGATGAGGGTGGGACCAGGGTTGGGGGTCTCCTTGTGACTATGGGAGGAGGGGGTATGTATCTCCCCACACCCAGGGCTCATTTGCGGGGGCTCCTGCTTGTGGCGGATGTGGTCCTCATGGAGTAGGCCTTGAGGGTCCCAGGCCCTCCACCGCTGGAGAATCTCAGGGCGTTGTTGCCCATGGTCCCCCCAAAGGTCAGCAGGCTACCAGAGCCACCCGTGGAACTGACCACAGCTGAGAGAGAAGAGAAGAGGTCTCCATCAGTGTGAGGCCCACTACCTGCGCCCCCAGCCTCCTGCCATAGCTGCCTGTTTCCCTCCCTCTACCCACTACCCTTCCCCCACCAACAGCCAGGAGCCAACCCAGAAGTAGCCTCAGACAGAGGTGAGGGCTGCTCCACACTGCCCCAGCCCCACCCTGCCCTCATGCATGGCTTTGCTGGGCTGTTGAGCCTGTCTGGATGGAATCTCCAGGCACCTGCTGAAAGCTGTTTAAGGGAAGGAGGTGCCGGGCCTCCATGAGGCCAGGTCTTCAGGCCAATGTGCCATCTAATAGACCCAGCCTAGTCTGGACAGCACAGGTGATGGGCCGCAGCCAAGGACTTACAGATGTTCACGGCTCCCACTCCATCTCCGGTCAACCTGGGGGCAGAGGAGAGACCTGTGAGGGCTGCTCTATCCTCAGCACTAGAGGAGGCACTCCTGCACCCCTCCATCCAGGCCGCAAGCAGGACTCATGTTCATTCCTGTGTCCCCACACATCCAGCCTTCCTGCAGCCTTTCATTTCTGGCTACAACAATCTTGGGAATGTCTCAGAGCCTCCATTTCCTCACTTGTAAATGCAGTCTTAACCTGTCCCAACCTCACAAGGTTGTTTGTGAGGGTTAAACTCATAACTTACCTAAAGCCCTGGGCACACAAGATTCTATAAATGGTAGCTGCTCTTATTGTTTATGTAGATGGCTGCCTCCCTTAACCAGATCATAAAATCCTCAAAGAAGGCTGTGGCTTATTGATTCCTGCATCTCCAGTCACCAGCATGAGGTCTGGCACATGCTATTTACTTAATATGGGTTGAAATGGTTAATGAAGTGTTAAGTGTTGACTGAGTGAATTCAGCTACAGTGGGAACTGCGAGGGGAAGGAGGAGGCAGCGGTGGCTTTAAGCAGCCTGGGGAGCTGAAACAGGTCTTGTACTGGAAATTAAACATCTATCCCAGACAGGTATGTTTGTTCTGTGACTCATAGCCCCATTGTCACCAAGCCCTTGGCCGTGAGGATGAATTTACACTGCAGGGAGAAGAGAAGGCCTCAATTTAGTGGAGCAAGTGAAGGAAGCCCAGCTGACCTCAGCAGCCCCAAGTCCTGGAAGGGGATAGAGCAAAGGGCAGGGGCAAGAGAGGCAGACACTAGGAATCTTCCAGGCCCCTTATCTGTTGACAAAATGAGTCAATCAAGCCATCAAGGTATGAATGAAGACCCCAACTTTACGGACATAGGTTTTGAGTCTTTTGTGAAGAATTTCCTGTAAGACTAACCCAGCCCAGCTTCATCGCAGGCTGCAGGTAAGCATGCAAATATCTCTGGGGACAGGGGAAATTTACCTCCTCACCATGCTCAGTCAACACCCCATGACTTAGCCCTCAATTATGTAGTGAGAAGCAGACTGTTGCCAAGGAAGATGGCTGGACCAGGACTCAGCAGAGCTCAATTGCATACTGGCTCTGTCCCTCAGTTAATAAAACTAACCAGTTTCCCCTCTGTACACTCGGAAGTCAATAATACCTGTCTTGCTTACCTGATGTGTTCTGAGAATCAAATAAGATGACCTTGTTAACACACAAAAATGCTGTTATCAACTTTCCCACTGAGCTTATACCACAAGGTCTTCCCTCCAGAAAGCCATCAAGGGCAAAGAAGCAAGCATTATCTGTACCCTCCCTGCACTTCCCATCCTCAGCGCCCTGCAAAAGGAGAGATACAGGAAATGCTTGCAGGTGGATGGGTGTCAAGCTGCAAGCCCCACTGAGCCAGCTTGTACGTCCTCACCGGCTCTCCTCGCCCTCCAGCAGCTTGCGGTAGGTGGCGATCTCGATGTCCAGGGCCAGCTTGACGTTCATGAGCTCCTGGTACTCCCGCAGCTGCCGGGTCATGTCCTGCTTGGCCTTCTGCAGGGCGGCCTCCAGATCCTCCTGCTTGGCCCGTGCATCCTTGACAGCCAGTTCCCCACGCTGTTCAGCATCGGCAATGGCGGCTTCCAACTTGGAGCGCTGTGGGGAGTAGCGGGGCTCTGAACCGGGGTCGCAGGCCTCATCAGTCACTGCCTTCCTGCATCCCCATCCTGCGGTGAGTGCCTGGGCAACTTGCTTACTGTGGCTTCACTGGCACCAGCCTCCTTCCCCAAGCACCAGGGAATCCCAAGGGTTTAAAACATGGGCTTTGAGGGACTTCCCAGGTGGTCCAGTGGTTAAGAATCCACCTGCCAGTGCAGAGGACACAGGCTCCCTCCCTGATCTGGGACGATCCCACACACCAAGGGGCAACTAAGCCAGTGTGCCACAGCTACTGAACCCGTGCGCTCTAGAGCCTGTGCTCTGCAGCAAGAGAAGCCACAGCAGTGAGAAGCCTGTCCATCACCACTAGAGAGTAGCCCTCGCTTGTCACAACTAGAGAAAGCTTGCGTGCAGCAACTAAGACCCAGCACAGCCAGTAATTAATTTTTAAAAACATGGGCTTTGATACCCAATGCCTAGCTTTCAGTTCTGGCTCTACCTCTTACAAGCCATGTGATCTTGTATGAATCAGCCCTTCTAAGCCAAAAGTCTCCTCTTTTCTAAAATAACAGTAATCACGGTATATAAATATAGATGGGAATAGCTCAAGTAATGAAATGAAATAATATACAAGTCCTTGGCACAGTGTCTAGTATTCAGTAAGCACTTAATAAACGCTATTATGAGTAAATGCGATTATGATTTACAAATGCTCACATGCCCGACCCCTAGCTGGAGGATTTCCAAGGCCATGGGATTCTAGTGTAGTACTCAAATTTCAGGCAGATGACCAGGCACCTTTCAGGTACCTTGAAAACAGGAGCCATTTTGCAACAGGCCCAGAACAGGGAGACTTGGAGCACAGAAATGCTTCCTGGAACCCCTAGATTCCAAGTCAACAGCCCCCCAGGTGCAGGTAGGGGTGGTGTGATTCAGAGGGACCTGAACAACAGCTGTCACTTCCTGCCTGGCCTAGTGTTCCCTCTCTTGTGGCCCATCCCCCACTAGAGGAGCCTACATAATGTTTTGTGTGTGTGTGTGTGTGCGCGCGCTCAGGCGTGTCTGACTTTTTGCAACCCCATGGACTGTAGCCTGCCAGGCTCCTCTGTCCATGGGATTCTCCAGGCAAGAATACTGGAGTGGGTTGCCATTTCCTTCTCCAGGGGATCTTCCCAACCCAGGGATGGAACCTGCATCTCCTACCTTGACAAGTGGACTCTTTACTGTTGCACCACCTAAGAAGCCTGAGCCGCCCCTTATTCATTTCCAAGGGCCACCATCCCATCCCCTAGCCCAGGGCTCCTCCTCCTTCATTTTCACAACCACCTTCTGCCCTCAGATCCTCTCTCCTCAGCACATGCACTCTGCCTCTCTGCCTGATCCTCCCAGTCCTGCCCTGAAGGCTGGCTGACATCCTTGCCCCCATCCACCGGTGAGCATCATCCCCGTCACATTGGTGCCCCCTTGGCAGGGTCATTCCACTGCCTCTGAGCCACAGCTTCTGGGCCTGAGCCTGCCCTGCTGTGTGAGAGGAGAACCGGATATAGGAGAAGCTGTGGGGTTCGGGAAACTGCCATTCGTTACTCTGTGCCTCCCCTCCTGGCCTGGATGCTGGCTCACTGCACCAGTGACTCATGGCTCCGATTCTGTGCCAGGAGGAAGCCTCCATTCTCGCCCACGTGTAAACAGGCCTGCAGGGCTCCAAGAGGAGGACATTTCTGGGTAGATCACCCTCACATCCCATCCCCCAGCTGTCAACCATCAGCTTCTTTCCCTTCCCACTGCAGATGCCTGCTGAAGCTTAGCCTCCTCCCCTACTTCCATGCCTTCATCAGATCTTAGGGGACCCTTTCTCATCAGTGCCCCCCGCCCCAGCTTCACAGGATCTCCTCCCATCAGTCTGTCATCTGAGACCTGTGCCCTACTATGCTGGGAAGGGAGGAGCAGTGAACCAGATGGAAGAGGGGCCCAGCTACTATGGCATTTTTAATATCCCAGTGGAGGTGGGGGACAATATTTACTTACACTTAATTAATAAGACTTACCTAGTAAGTCAATGGACTTCCCTAGTGGCTCAGACAGAAAGACTCTGCCTGCAATGTGGGAGACCCGGGTTTGATTCCTGGGTCAGGAAGATCTGCTGAAGAAGAGAATAGCTACCCAGTCCAGTATAAGACAGAACATTCCAGAGTGTTAAGTGTTTCAGGGATCTTCCCACAGACTGCTAAGAGAGTGGCTAGGTGGCTGAGGAAGCCATCTCTGAGAAGAGGTCTTTTGTCCTCAACAAAAGATGATGAGAAAGGGGCACGATGTGCAGAGCTGGGAGAACCACATTCCAGGTGGAGGGAACACTGAGTGCAAAGGCCCTGAAGCATGAAGATGCTTGGCAAACATCATCTCCAGCAAGCAGCAAGAGCACGGCCAGAGAGGGAGCGGTGGGGAGTGAGGTCAGCGGATGTGGCGGGGTCTCGGGAGTCACAGCAAGTTGGCCCCAGACCCCGTGGCCCCTATCCCAGGTAGACATTGCACCCAGAGCTAGGTGCAAGAAGAGGGCTCAGGACCAATGTGATAATGAATGGTGGTTCTCATCTGGCCAGCAGCCTGAGGCTCCCTCCATGAGCTCTGTGCCCTGCTAGGACTCCTGGTCTCCCTTTGGCCAAACCAGCACCTGGTCAAGAACATTTCATCCTGGAGGGTCTGAGAGGCTAGAGCTGCCCCAGCCTCATCCCCAGGGCAGCAGGGGCAGGACTGATGCCCCTGCCTCCTGCTTCTCATCCTGAGCATGGTCCCAGCTGGCTGCCCTTCACCTGCCCCAAGGACAAGCACTGGTGCCCACCTGGTTCTTGACGCTGTCGATCTCGGCCTGCAGCCTCTGGACAGCCCGGTTCATGTCCGCAATCTCATTCCGGGTATTCCGGAGGTCGTCCCCGTGCTTCCCAGCCTGGGCCTGGAGGGTCTCAAACTGGAGGGACCACACAGAAGGGTATGGCAGGGGTGGGCTATGATTACAGGGGGCTCGTCTTCTCCCCACCCAAAGAAGGCCCCAGGTTCTGAGTGACAAGGCCTCCCAGCTTATCGTGCCAGGGAGGGATAGTCTGACTCCCAGCAAACTTTGCCCGATGCCAGAGGCCAGACTCCTGGACAATGGGGTGGGGTGGGGTTCAGCTTCCTCCCAGCCAGGACAGGGAGGACAACGATGGCTCCCTGGACCCGTCCCCACTGATACCAGTCCTCTTCCTGTTTCCATCATGTCCTAACGCTGGAGAACCACAGAAGTCTGAGATCCTCACCTGTTAACCCCTTCATCAGCATCATCCATCTCACAGATGAAGAGAATGAGTCCCAGAGAGTGGAAGGGACTGCCTGAGAGTCACACAGCAAGTCCTTACTGACATACCTGTGTTCTCACACGCACCATGGATGACCCCCTATATCTGCAGAGACATCACTCTATGCCACTTTTAAACCCTCAGGCTCCTTCCCTCAGTTACCCCAGCATCCCCCACCCCACCCCAGCCCATTCCCTCAGCTCCTGCCTGTCAGCTGCCCTGCCCTTGCCCAGTGCATATAATGATTAAACCTAATCTGGAGCCCTTGGATCCAGAATCTGGTCTCTGCTCTTCCATTCACTACCTGTGTGGAGCTAGAAAAATCACTTAACCTCTCCATGCCTCAGTTTCCCCACCTGTGAAAAAGGGATAATATTGCCTACCTAACGGGCTGTTCTGTGGGTTATATGAGTCAATACAGGTAAAACATTTGAAATGTTGCCTAGCACTGTGCTTACTCGCCAAATTTCAGCTATAATAATTATTACTCCATGTCCATTTCCTCTGCCTTGCCGCCTACATCAGGCTGGAATCTCTCCCTGGGCAGGGGCTTGGCCTTCTCTTCCTCTTCTTCCCAGGACACTGGAGACCCCCACAGACTTAATCCCTGGTGCCTGTCAGCACAGTGAGACACAGGCCCCAAAGGCTCGAGACAGGGTGAGGAGTAAGGGAAGCCACCACCCAGGACCCTGCCAGGAAGAGAAAATAATGGCTCCAGTGAGCACACACCTTGGTCTGGTAACAGGCCTCGGCCTCCGCCCGGCTGCGGTTGGCGATCTCCTCATACTGGGCCTTGACTTCAGCAATGATGCTGTCCAAGTCCAGGGAGCGGCTGTTGTCCATGGACAGGACCACGGATGTGTCTGAGACCTCAGACTGCAGCTCTTTCAGCTCCTGTAGGGACCAGACAGGGCATCAGGGCTTGGGTGACACATTCCTGTCCCCACGCCCACACTGGGATCCCTTGCACTAGGGAAAGATAAAAGGAGAAGAGGCCAGAGTGGGAGCGAGTCACCAGGCAGCCAGAGGGCACAACAGACCCAGCACCTACTAAATGGCTCCGCCAGCCCTGGCTCCCGGAGGAGCCCATCAGCAGCTTGTCAAATCTAAGAGTCTGGTGGGAGCACAGAGGAAAAGCAGAGTGTGCTGAACGTCGGTGGCTCCTGGCTGTGAGTTGCTGTGCAGGTTGAGCTCTATTATGAAGAGGATCACTAGGGCGTGGGTAAAAAAAGTCATATTCCACCCTAGTATGGATGGAACACTCTGCAGTCTTTAACACTGATGATACAGCCATATTTATGGACAGGGAACTACATCCATGATATACAGTTATGTAAAAAAGGTATGATTCTACTTTATTAAATGTGTATATTTCTGTATCTTTATGTGTGTGTGTATATATATATATATATATATATATACAGAAAGAGCCTGAAAAGGTAGCTATCAAGATGATAAGAGACGGTATAGGAAGCTTGTTTTCAATTTTATGCTTTACTTAATTTTCTAGATTTTTTGCAGTGAGTATGTATTTCATAACAAGAGGAAAATAATTCCATATACATGTATATACATACACACACACATATATAACATGTGATAGACATATAAAGGCCCACAATGAGACTAGGAGGGCCCAAAATCAGCTTCAAGGATCCAGCCCCCAAAATTAACACACGTGGAAATTCTCTCAGAGATGCAAATGGAAGCTGGATGTTCATGTAAAAACGAGACTGAAGAAGTAAGAAGTAAGAGAAGTAAGAACTGAAGTAAGAAGTAAGAACTGAAGAAGTAAGAAGTAGGAATAAGTAAGCCCTTATTCCTAAGGCCTTCCAAACTCAACTTACTTGTGTAACTAGCCTCTTGTGTAACTATGTCCCAGACCAGCCTGATGATCAGCCATACTATCTTCTGCCTAAGGCCAGAGCCTCACACTAATGGGATTAAGTGCTTTTTAACCCCCTTCAGGGAAAGGATCTGGAAGCTCAGGGCAGGGCAGGAAAGGAGATGGGAGGGGTAGGCAGAGAGAGAGGCTGGGTGGTGGGCGTAAACCCTCAGGCACTCCAATCTCTCCTGACCTGGCTCCCCTGCCAGCCCACCCAGCACACCCATGAACCCTGTCACAGCCCAGATCCCTCAACATCCTCCTGGTTTCTTCCAGCCCCTCTCAACCTCCCTTCCTTACAAATGGTCATCCCATGTCTCTAGAAGGCCAATTTTGACTGACACACCCCCTAACCCCCCTTCCTCACCCTCCTGCTGCACTGCCTCAGCTATTTCTGAGCTCCTCACCCACCACAGATTCCTGAATCTAGAAAAAGTAAAGAGCAGGGTCATCTCCCCTACATCTCCCCAACACACACCCAGACTGACCCAGAGGCAGAGGGTAGACCAGATGGCCCCCTGGCTAGGACATGTAGAATATGGCATATTTCCCACCCCTGAGGTCTTCACCTGCTCATAGAGGGTCCTGAGGAAGTTGATCTCATCATTCAGGGTATCCACCTTGGCCTCCAACTCCACCTTGTTCATGTAGGCAACATCCACATCCTGGGAGGGGTGGTGGCAAGAAGGGGTAGATAGATAGCGTGTTCTCAGTACTGTAAATATTTGGCAGCCAGTACTGTCCAACCCCAGGACCAAACCCCATTGCCCTACCAAGAAACATACAGCAGCTCCATGCTGCCTGACACATCCACAGCGGAAAGTTCCCTCCAGTGGACCCGCCCAGGCTTTGAGATGGACATTGTCTCCACTCATCCCCAGGACTGGAAGTGCCTTCTCAGCACTGACAGCCCAGAGCATTCTGAAGCCCCAAACCTAGTGCTTCACCAGTTTCTAAAGGCTTGTTTAGACACACCCCCGGCTCTGCCCACTAGAGGCTATGTCACCTTGAACAAATCACTACAACTCCAGGAGCCTCAGCTTCAAATAGGAGAGCATGAAATCATGCAGACTCCAGGATACCACATCCAGAGATGAGAAATCTCCAGCCCAAATGTGTAACTGGCAACTTGGGTGATACTGAAGCAGGCAGGCCACAGATAACTCCACAAGTCCAGATGATGTCTGGGCCCCATCCTCTGCTGTGGGTTAGCTCCTGTGGGGAGCGCTCACTTCCACTCATCCCTGAATTTCCAAGGGCCCAGCACTCCAGGGCAGGTTACATTTCTGTGGATGGGCCTGGGACACTGAGTATGTGTACTTTAAATCATAGTCTTAAGTCAAGCCCTTATTCCTAAGGCCTTCCAAACTCAACTTGCACACCTCCAGGTATGGGAAGGCTCACTCTGCCTCAAGGCAGCCCATCCATTCAATATTTCAGGCCTGCCATGTGCCACCCTCATCTGTAACTGAATGTTTTAACTGATAGAACACTTATTTATTGTGGGGTTGAAATTGCCCTCTCTAACCTCCAACTTGTAGTCTTAATTCTAACCTTTCCAAGCCCAGAAACAAGTCTACTGACTTGCCAGACACACACACACACCACACACATGCACACACACATACATGCACACAATATAGCCTTATGAAGGGCCTGGCTTTCAGATCTTTCCTTCTCCAAGCCCATCATTTCCCTCTTATAGACCCAGCCAGACTATGACCCAGGTTCCTATTGGTTGCTTTGGTGAGAGGCATGTGGTCCCCTGGCCCCTGTTTCTACAGTGTCCTCTACCCTCCCTGTCTGCCCCCTCACCTTCTTCAACACCACAAACTCATTCTCAGCAGCTGTGCGACGGTTAATTTCATCTTCATACCTGCAGCAAAGAAGAGAAGCATGGTGTTGGTGCAACTCTGCCTCCATCTCCTCATATCCAAGTGTGAAGGTCTGCCGTGCATCACCTTCACTCCCTCCTTAATGACACAGTAGCTCAGTTGGTAAAGAATCTCCGCAATGCAGGAGACCCTGGTTCGATTCCTGGGTCAGGAAGATCCAGTGGAGAAGGGACAGACTACCCATTCCCGTATTCTTGGGCTTCCCTGGTGGCTTAGCTGGTAAAGAATCCACCTGCAATGTGGGAGACCTGGGTTCAATCGGGTTGGGAAGATCCCCTGGAGAAGGGAACGGCTACCCACTCCAGTGTTCTGGCCTGGAGAATTCCATGGACTGTATAGTCCATGGGGTGGCAAAGAGTCAGACACGACTGAGCGACTTTCACTTTCACTTATGACGCAAAGTGTCCCTGACTCGTCCATATGGCTATTCCTAGGACTTTGAGTCTTGGCAGGGGGTGGGGGTGGGGGAGCAGGGAACGTATGTGAATTAAAGGACAGAGGCTGCGTATCCTGGGAGTGAGACGGCAGAGAACAGCCATGCTTAGGGACCGCTTCATATGGCCCTGCCCCGTTATGTGCTTCCTGCGCATTCGCTAATTTAATGTCCACAACAATCCTGTTAACAATGGTGCTGTGACTCACAGGAAGAGGAATAGAGGTGCTGAGAGGCAAAGTACTCTGTGCAGTCATCAAGCTGCTAAGTGCAAAGCCCAGACTTGAAGCCTGGTCATCTGACGCTTGAGCTTAACCTGCTTAATCCCATTGGCTGAGGGTGAAGAAGGGGCCTGAAGAGGAGGAACCTTGTGGATTCCGGAAGAACCAGGTCCCAAGTAGGTGGGGAGCCCCCATCCCTACTCTTACAGCTCCCCTCCCATCTTTCTTTCTCTCAAGGAGCCAACCCCTTGCCCGTAGAAGGACACCAGCAAAGCCGGGCACAGAGCAAGAGGGCAGCTGGGCTTGACCCAGTGTTTACTGGAGGATTCAAAATAGGTGTCGGAAACTGAAACTCAGCAGTGCACACAAGCTTCTGGAGAACAACAGGAGCAATGTGGGGCAATTTCAGTGGGGAGCAGGATGCTCAGACAGGCAGAGGCCCTCCAGGAGCCCAGACCCCCAAAGTCCACTCCCCCTACCCCAGCCTCTAGAATAGTTAGAAAAATATCTACAAGGCTGTCTGTCCATTCCTGCTGTGCCACTGGGCCCAGAGGGCACACAGACGAGGGCTCCCTGGGCAGCTGCATCAGGACCCTTCTGCACATTCCCTTCCAGCTCCTCCTTCAGCCTGGCCCAGAGCTCAGCCTGGGGCCCCAGGAAAGTGCTCTGGGGCTTTGGCTGGGGGGGAGCATGTGTGAACACATGCAGGGCAGGGGAGGCCTGGACAACAGGGGCTCACAGGCTGTCCTGGGCCTCCCCTGCCCTGCACCTGTCTGGTTCCACCTGCTGTGAGATTAATCCTGTTGACTGTTGCCCTAGGGAAGTTGGGGGAGGGGGGAAGGGACACTCCCTTCTGAGGCCTTTGTTTGTTCTACCTCCAGTCAGAGGAAGTGACCCTGCTCGCTTAGTCATACACCCCTAGGCAGAGCACAGAATTCACTCATTACCCACCCCCCACCCTGTGCCCACAGGGCAGGGATGCCCACTCAGCCTCTGGTTTTGGTTTCTATTCAGTGAGAACAGCGGGCACCTCAAAGGCCTGCCCTCAAAACCAGCCTCCACACTCCCTGCCCCTCCTCATAGCCTCCTTTCCGGTTCCTGCTCTGGCCAGAAGCCCCCATCCCCACCCCCACCCCAGCCTCTGCAACCTCGCCCACCGCTCACAGTGATCATCCTCTCTGCTTCTTTCCTCCTCAAGTTGGCTCCATGTATGTCTCCTCTCGGGAGTCAGGGGACCCAAAGTAAGACCCAGCACTCCCAATGATCTACTCTGCAACCTCAATCAAGTCCCTGCAACTTGCTGGATTCTAATCCTCACAAGAACAAAATGGAGTTGTTCTAGAATAATCTGAGGGTCATACAAGTTCTGACGCATATCTGTCATAGGACACTTCTTGCCCTGCTGTCTCCTGGGCCCTGGTCAGGCTCCCAAAGGGAACAGTGTGGATCAGGAAAGGGTTGAGAGAGTTCTTTGGAAATAAGTCGGGAGAAAGGACCAGAATGACTTGGAAACAGCCCCCAGAGACAAAGAGAAGCAAGGGGAGGAGAGGCAGGGAACCTGTGAATCAAGACCTTCCTTTCCTTGAGGAAGGTATTGTACTGAGCAGCAGCACCCCCTGACCTCTGACCCCAGAAGGATTATGAGGGGGTGAGCTGACAGGGGCACATTGGCCAGGGCACGAATCCCCACAGGTTGTACTGGGGGACCATACTTATTCTTGAAGTCTTCCACGACATCCTGCATGTTCCGAAGCTCCACCTCCAGGCGACCCCCATCCAGCTGCAGGGCCTCTAGTTGCTTCCGCAGGCCAGCAATCTGGGCCTCAAAGATGCCCGGGAGGCGGTTGCTCTTGGCAGACTTCTGCTCCTGCAGCAGCGCCCACTTGGTCTCCAGCAGCTTGTTCTGCTGCTCCAGAAACCGCACCTAGAAGGAGCAGGAGGAGGGAACTCATGGAGGGCAGACTGTGCCACTCAGCGCAGTTGGGAGGATCTCCAGCCACGTGGCAGAATCGCATTCCCACTGGCTCTTCCCCCAAGCTGGGCCCCTAGTCCTTGGCCCTCTTCTCCAGGAAGCCCACCCTGAACAAGCCTCTCCTCCAGGACTCTCTGTCTCCTGTGTGTGCAGGGCTCAGATCACAGACATGTCCCAGTGCTTACGCTTTAGGGTCTCCTCCTTCCTCTGCTCCCCATCACACCACAGGTGATGGTCTCCACCACCCTCTCGGAAGGGCTGCTGCTGCTGCTAAATCACTTCAGTTGTGTCCGACTCTGTGCGACCCCATAGATGGCAGCCCACCAGGCTCCCCTGTCCCTGGGATTCTCCAGGCCAGAACACTGGAGTGGGTTGCCATTTCCTTCTCCAATGCATGAAAGTGAAAAGTGAAAGTGAAGTCACTCAGTCGTATCCGACTCTTAGCTACCCCATGGACCTACCAGGACCTACCAGGCTCCTCCATCCATGGGATTTTCCAGGCAAGAGTACTGGAGTGGGGTGCCATTGCCTTCTCCACTCGGAAGGGCTGCCTCCTTCCTATCTTCATCCTGAGCCTGACTTGGGCCCCCTCCCTTAGGCTGGGACCTTATCTCTTCCTCTCTCAATATCCTCCCTTCCCCTCTTCCCTCTTTGTCCAACAGGGCCTCAGGACAGGATGCTATAATCAAGCCAGTGTAAAAGGAGCCCTAAGAAGCACCAGTATGACTGGTGGTGGGAAGCCAGCCTCCTCAAGATCAGCCATTCAGGCAGCAGAACCCTGGGGCTGCAGCTAAGTTGCAGGGGGAGGAAGCCTGGGCCTGGGGCTTTCTGTGGAGGCTGCCCCAGAACCTGAAGGATGTGTATGGTCTGAAGGGTGAAGGAGAGGAGGAGATGGGGAACAGAGAAGCGGAGAGTTACACAAGGCAGGAGAGGAAGAGCCTGCTCCATGCCCAGGGAGGAGACCCTGGCCCTGCTCCAGGGAACTAGCCCTTAGTTCCTGGGTCCAGCCCCCACAAGTCTGCGCCCCCATCTCCATCCCCCACTCTTTTGGGACCTGAACAACCGAGAAAAACACTTCCTAAATGGCCCTTCCAGGGGGCACTCAGTGCCCCCAATGGGCTCTCTCCAAGGGCAGGAAGAGCCTCACTTCCCACCACCAAATAGAGGGTTGGAAGACCAGGTAGGTGGGGCAGCCAGGGTTGGGAGCCTCCCTCTCTCCAGCCCTTTATTTCCAGCAACTGCTAGATAATAACTGGAGAGGACAGGTGAGAGGGTTCTCAACCTACCCCATCTCCGACTCCACACAGCCCCCTCTCAGAGAAAGGGGCCCAGGGAAAGAAGTCCTGGCCCCAGGCGTTTGGAACTCGAAAACTGAGCGCAAGAACTCCAGCTCACAGGACAGCCCCCGACACACGTTCGGGGAGGGAAAAAGCAGATGATTTGGGTAGCTTGCCGGAAGAGAGAGGCTGAGGTTGGCAAAACAGCCACAGGTTTCATGGGGAGGGTTCAGTCCCCGATATCGGAGGAAAGAGAGTACCAGCCCTCCCAGCGCCTGGCTCACGTTGGCACGGCGGGGCGGCTGCTGGGGCCTGGAGCCTGGCTCCTGGCAGTGAGGGAGCTCACCTTGTCGATGAAGGAGGCGAACTTGTTGTTGAGGGTCTTGATCTGCTCGCGCTCCTCCTGGCGCACCTGCTGGATGGAGGGGTCGATGTCCACCTGCAGCGGGGTCAGCAGGCTCTGATTGATGGTGACCGCGCGGATGCCGGTGCCCACGGGGGCCCCGTAGGATGAGCGTGCGGCCACTCGAGGCCGAGAGGCGCCCAAGCCATAGAGACTGCTGCTGCTGCCGAAGCCGCCGGGGCGCACCGAGCTCAGGCGCACCTGGGTGCCGCGGCCCGGGAAGGCGGCGGAGCGCGAGCTGAAGACCTGGGAGCCAAAGTGGAGCGACATGCTGAGCTGGGTCGGGATAGAATGAGCGGCTAGAAACAAGGGGCTGAACTCGCTGACCTCCGGGGAACAGGGCCGCTTTTATCCGCTAGGCGCGAGCGGATCGGCTTACACAAGTAGGGGCGGGGCTGGCCGCGCGCCACCTTTCTCTGCCCGCTGGCCCCTCCCGGGACCGCGCTTCCGCCCTCCGCGCGGTCCACCTGGGGGAGGCTTTCTGTCCCAGCCTGGGCCAGTCCAGACTGGGGAGGAGGGCTGTAGACCCCCAGACCCCTTGATGCAGGCGAATGCAAAAAGCGGTGGAAGACAGCGGGCGCAATCCATCTGAGAGTCAGGGGAGGCTTCCTAGAGGAGGCATGGGGAAGAGGTGAAGAATATCCAGATTTCTGACAGCAGAAAGATCAAGCGATAAAAGATTGAGCTAAGAGGTGAACAAAATGTTCTAGTGCAGGAATCAGCCTCCCCACCCGGGTCCCTTCCCCAGGCTACTGAAAGCCAGAAAATCATTCCCACCCAAGTTCATCTCCAACTTGAGAGATCAAGCAGCCCAGTTCTTGAGTCAGCTAACCCCAAGGTGAGCCCACCAGTGCTGGTTTCCCTGGCCACAGGCCCCAACACCTCATTTCTATACAGAGACTAGCCCAAGTGGGGCAGGACCCCAGTGCTTGCCCCTCTCCTCCCCACCCAGGAGCCATCTGAAGCCCAGAGGCCCCTGATAATAGTTACCCTGGGCCTGCCCTTCCCCCCACTCCCAGATCACATTCCTGTCCACTTACTTCACTTGTCTCAGGAGAAGAAGGGGACACCTGTGTGTGTGAGAGACGCTTGGCGCTAGTGTTTCGTGAGTTTTGTGTGCACGTGCCTGCAGGTTCCTGGGCTCAGCGGTATACACATTCTAGGCATTTGTGTTTCCATATTGTTTGCATGATTGGGAATGAACTTGTACAAATGGGAGTCTATTTTGGGGGAGCAGGTGGATAGGTGTGTCTGTGGATACACACTTGCACACTTTTGTAAGCACATCTGTGCAATATGCTTATATTTGCACTCAGACACTTCTGCCTCTTCCCCACCCGTGCCACTTTCCTGTTTAAAGGTCCCACAGCTGAAGCCACCACCAAACAATGCCCAGCAGTTTCAAACCCAGGATGAAGATGGGGATAAATGTGCTGGAACAAGGAACACTGGACCAAGGAGCTAAGCACTGGCCTCACTTCCTAGTCTCCAGCCACACATGCCACGCCCTCTGCATGGCTCTGCTTTTAGCTCTGCTAGAGAGGCAGCCAGAGAAGCTTTTGGAAAAGACAACTGACAGGGCTGTTGTCATCTTTAGGCCACTTCTAGCCCCACAGGCCAAGTTGTCACTTCAGACCAAGCCCTTGGGGGCATCCTGGGTGGAGGAGGGTGGGCATGGAATGCCCTTCCTGGTTTTCATTTCAGTTAGACAAGGAGGACTAATCAGCAGCAACCCTTTCTCAGTGATCTCAGTGGAGAACCAGGCCCCTTCCCCTCCCTCTCCTCCATAGTGGTGTTGGGACAGCTCAGGCCAAGGGATGCCCAAGGAGACCTTCAGTGTGTCTGCTGCAGGGTGTGTGTGTGACAGAAAGAGAGACACATACACACTCACACACATACACACTCACATACATATATGCATATATACATACACGCGCATACACATTCATACAAACATTCACCTAAATGCACATCATGTCACTTACAGATACACATACACACACAAACCATATCACTCACATGAGCACATGCACATCATACACTCACACACACACACACTCTAAAGTCTTTATTCCTCAGTGTTTATCCTCAACTCTTTTCTCCACTACCTCCCACCCCAGCCCCCTCGCCCTCCACCTCCTAAACCCACCCAAGTTCCACAGCTGGCCGCTCCTTCCCCCCAGGCACAGCTCCCCACTCCCAGGATCTGCCCTCTGGAGTCTACGCCCCACCCATGCCAGGAATTCCTCCCCCTATACCCCACACCCCCACTTCTTTCCTGGTCTGAGAAATCTCTGGCTGAACAATGCTGGTGACCCTGAACAAGTCACTGCCCCACCCTGGGCCACAGCGTCTTCACCAGAGGTGAAGCCCGCAGGTTAGTGGGGAGAAGGAGCTGGGAGGACACAACAAAGGAGGAAAGGCCTCTGGGCTTTTCAGGCCCAGGACGCAGCCTGGCTTCTGGCCACATTTCCCCGTTCCAGACCTGCCCTGGACCCGCCCCTCAGCTCCCCGTCTCCTCCCTCACGTGTTCTGGCTGCTCCAGCCCTCCCCAATCTCTTCCTGTCCCTCCATTCCCAGGCCAGCACCATGAGCCCACTGGGTGCCCAGCTGCCCACACAGACACCTTCTGGAGGGCTTCACACGGAGCTATCGACACTAAGAGGCCAAGGGTCAAATTCCTGCCCCGCAAGAGTGCCCCATCCAGGGGTTCCCACCAGCCGATCCGGTCTCCCATCAGCCGATGCCTCTGCTGGCCTCACAGAGACCCCCTTAGGAGATTCTGGGTAGAATCTTGAGCTGAATTAATTTCCAAAACCTTTCCCAGTTGTTCCTCCCCACCCCAGAGGCTCGCTTCATCTCTGTAGTGTTCTGTCACACACACACACGCACGCACACCGTGCACACCACCATGTGCACACACACACCATGCACATCACTTGTCCTCCCGCTGCCCACCTGACCTCCCCTGCACCTCTGGACTCAGCTGTGAACAAGCAAGCCGCCCCAGGTCCATAGTCCTGCTTGGCTTTACCAAACCTGCCCAGAAACCGCAGTCCCACAGCCCTCAAAGCTGGAACAGACTGGATCTTTGTGAGAAGTGGAGTAGACATTCTTTCTGGCTCCATTACTCATTGTCCATCCCCTCCAAATACCTCCTTAGATTCCTAAAGAAAACAAATGTTTAAGGCATAATTTGTTTTCATTATCTTGGAATTCCAATTATTGCAATCATAACAAAAACCATTTAACATTTCCACATGCAATGTAATACTTTAAAAATAAAGCCAAAACAATTTTTTTAAATAAAGTCAATTGACAAAACACATATATGGCAGCCAACTTTCCAAAAGAGACAAATCCATAAGGAAAAGAAAAGTGGGCAATGAACACGTATCGTATCAGCCAGTGCTTACCTCGTACTTACTTTATCTGCGCCCAACTCTGTTCTTTGCATAGTGTATGTTATTATCTCATTTTAAGAGAGGTAAAGTGAATGAATTTGAGTAAATGGCCCATGGTCACACAGCTAGTATGCAGAAAAGCCAGGATTTGAAGCTTGGCAGTTTGAACTGCTGGATTACTTCTAAAAAAGAAGAGAAGGAAACAAAATCAAATACTAAATATGAAAAAAAAAATGTTCAACTTCACTCAAATTAAAGAAACACAACTAGAATAGCAATAAAAACAGATTTGTACCTGTCAGGTTATCAAATGACTAAATCATTTGCTATCAGTGTTAGGGAGTGTGTGGGTAACAAAGTTTTGTCCTTTATTGGCGCATCCTCTTTAGGTGTCATCTGTTGGTGCATCCTCTTTAGAGGGTAAGTTGGCGACAGCTATCAAAATTAAAGGCATTTCCTTTACCTCCATAACCAAAACTAATGAAATGGATATGCTTGTCCTCGGCCAAGCACATTCACTGCCAGGAACTTATCCTACAGATGTTCTCACCAAAAGTGCATACACACACACACACACACACACACACGGCCTCTGTTGTCATTATTTTATATCAGCGAGACACAGGGAACAATATAAATGCCTATCACTTGGATCTGAGTCAATGCATTGAGCTGTACACATTCAGAGAAACGTTATCTAGTAAAAGGAATAAAAGCCTTTGTACACTGATTGAAATTTTACCTTTACATATTGATTGTACAAATCATTGTGATTTTTTAAAAAACTCTCAGGAGGCTCATACCATCAGCTATACCACATCCACCCTCTACCCTGTGGCTGGTCCCAGCGGGCCCCACAGTCACCTCCTGATCCCCTGGCCACTCCCTCACATGCACCAGCGACTCTGGATGCTGGTTCTGGGTGCTCCTCTCCCCTCCCCCCCACAAACCTCATCTCCAGGCATATGACGCACTCAGCGTCTTAGCCTGATCCAGGCTCCCCAATTCCAGTGCCTTCCATGTCCATCCTTTTTCTCTTGTCTCTGCCTGTGTCTGCTCTCAAGACCCCAAACTGCTCCGTCTCTGAAACCTCAAGCTCTGACCTCACACTGCAGGGCCATTCATACCTCTGCCACTGCCAGCAGGTGGACTCTTCAGCCACAGCAGCATTTCCAGTCCTGAATCCAATTATTCCATTTTCTACCCCCTAGACTCCTTCAGTGGAGAAGGCAATGGCACCCCACTCCAGTACTCTTGCCTGGAAAATCCCATGGATGGAGGAGCCTGGTGGGCTGCAGTCCATGGGGTTGCTAAGAGTCGGACATGACTGAGTGACTTCACTTTCACTTTTCACTTTCATGCATTGGAGAGGGAAATGGCAACCCACTGCAGTGTTCTTGCCTGGAGAATCCCAGGGACGGGGGAGCCTGGTGGGCTGCCGTCTATGGGGTCGCACAGAGTCAGACCCGACTGAAGCGACTTAGCAGCAGCAGCAGCACCCTCCTTTCAGGGCTTCCCTGGTTGGGGGGAAGCTTCATCTCATGGCTCAGATGGTACCGAATCTGCCTGCAATGTGGAAGACCCAGGTTCAGTCCCTGGGTCAGAAAGATCCCCTGGAAAAAGGGAATGGCTACGTACTCCAGTATTCTTGCCTGGAGAATTTCATGGACAGAGGAGCCTGGCGGACTACAGTCCATGGGGTTGAAAAGAGTCGGACACAACTTAGCCACTAACACTGTCACTTTCTCCATTTCTGGGTCAGTCTGTACCTTGGATGTGTGCCCACCTCTCCCTGACTGGAAGCTCTTCTTCTTTGCAAAGCTTTCCCCAGTTCCCAAAAGGGGACTGCAAGTGTTGAGAGCCAAGACAAGACGGAGCAGACTGATAAAGCAGAATCATCTTGGTACGTAACGCTTGTCAAACCACCGGTGACCAATTCCAAGGTGACTGTCTGAGCTGACTACTGTTTCTGCATGTAACCCCCTCACTCTGTCAATAAAAGCTCTTGCCCCATGATTGTGGGAGAGGGAGGAGGAAGTCAGCCTTTAGACAGGCGTCTGCCCTCCCCACCCCCAGGTTGCAGGCATCCAAAATAAAGCAAACTTTTGTTTCCACCCACCTGACTTCTTTATTGGCTTTTGAGTGGCGAGAGGCTGGACCCCCACTTTCAGTAGCAGGAGGGATCATCTTTACTGTGTGCTCGGCCTGTAGAGCATGGGACTGCATAGACACCTGTGGGCTTCAGGCATGGCTCCCATGGGCCTTGGGCAGGTCACTTCTCTCATTCCTTTATTTGCTGATATAGACATTTAGAGAATGTTGACTCTGTGTAGCAATGTAGTATTTACGGGGTGAGAAATGAGTCTCAGAAAGGGTAAAGGGACTCACACAAAGATAGATGGCTCACAAAAATGGCAGAGATGCAACAAAAATCCAGGCACCCTAACTTCTAGGTTAAGAAGATCTGGGCTAGAGATCTCCCTACCAAGCCACCCTTCTAGTAGCTTCCAATCCGGGGTCACCTAAGTCTCATCAGAGTCCGATTTCCTAACCTTGAGAACACTGAATCCCCCAGAGGGCTACCAGATCATCTCCTTCTGCGCCAAGCGAGAACATGTAAGTACACAGGTAGCCACCTACGTTTATAGTATATAGTCTTCACTTTTCACCCTGGGGCCTCAAGAGTTATCTACATACAATTCCCTAGCCCTTTCCTTGAGCAAAATTCCTTAGTCATTTGTAGAAAATGAACAGTTATGCTGAGAAAGAAAAGGCGAATCAAGGGGACTTCACTGGTGGTCCAGTGGCTAAGAGTCTGAGCTCCCAATGCAGGGGCCCGCATGCCATGACGAAGACTGGATCAAAGACGTGTGTGCCGCAACTAAGACCTCGCACAGCCTAATTAATTAATAATAAATAAAAATAAGTATTAAAAAAGGGTGAATCAGGACAGAACAGTTTTCTCCAAAAACATTGCAGATGGTATCTGCTTGCACCTTTGATCACTGTTAACTTTTCAGTTTCATACTTCATTGTCTTTAATTATAAAGGCTGTTAATCAATACATCCTACTTGTTAAAAACAACCCAAAAACTCAAGAAGCACATAGAAAGATGAAGGTCCTCTCTTCACGTCCCTAAATCTCACTGCCTGACCTGTCCCTGTAGGTCACTACGGTAGTGGCTGTCCTTCCAGCTTTTTTCTTTTTTAAATTCATTTTTCTTCTCCCTGGTGTTTGGAATTTTTTCCTATGTATCTCAAGTTTATTAGTAATTAGATTTCAATTTATATTTTAGTATCTCTTTATTTTTAAATTAAGTAATTGATTATATTTATTTTTGGCTGCACTGAGTGTTGGTTGCTGCATGTAGCCTTTTTTTAGGCGCAGTCTGCAGGCTTCTAATTGAGGTGGCTTCTCTTGTTGCAGAGCACAGGGTCTAGGGCACACAGGCTTCAGTATTTGTGGCTCATGGTCTCTAGAGCACAGGCTCAGTAGTTGTGGCATATGGGCTTAGATGCCCCATGGCATGTGGAATCTTCCTAGACCAGAGATCCAACCCACGTCCCCCACATTGGCAGGTGGACCGCCAACCACTGGACCACCAGGGAAGCCCAAGGTTTCAATTTATATTTGAACCCATGCTTCCCTATCAACATACCAAAATTATATTGTTATATGATACCCTCCGCTTAGTGCACACTGTTGTACTTTCTATCTCCTCGTCTTCATCCCCTCTTTCCTCCCAACTCCATCAGTCTCTCCATCCCATATCCTGGGCTTGGTTAAAAATAATCTGACATTTTAATTTCAACCTACTAGTAAGGATTTTTCCCTCTGTCTTCTATTTGAAAGATCTTTTCTGGTTTATAACATAGTTAAAAGTCAGTTTATCATCATCCATTTATTTGCTATAGATTTTACTAGAACTAGATTCGTTACCCTCCACTGCTTGACATGCTCTTTGTCTTCTCTTGAAATGTCTCTGTTTTCATTCAAATTTAACTTTCATTTGTCTTAACTACCTTCTTGATTAGGTTCCTGAGAAATGGATCATGGATCTTGCAGATCTGAAAATATCTGCCTTCTGTTCTCACACTTAAACACCATTTTGGCTAAGATTCCTTTTCCCTGGAAGCCGGGAGTCTTTTCCAAGGCCCTGGGGCTTGCCGAGCTGCAGGTGACAACTTCAGTGCCAGTACAATTCTCTTTGCAGATAACCCGTTTTTGTTGTGAATTGTTGAATTGTTTTTATGTCTGGAGATTTTTAGGATTTTCATTCTTTTTTTTAAGTTCTGAAATTTCACTAGTATCTAGGATTCTAACAACTCAGAGAATTCAAATCTTCTGACGTATCTCCTCTGGGATCCAACAAGAAACCAAACTTCCCCAATCCACTCTCATTAGCTGGTCCACTTTTTATCCTCTTGGTTGAGTCTCCCAGAAGGACAATGGGAAAAAGAAAATCACCCTTCTCCAACCACTGTTTTCCCAGTATGCCCCAGGTATAGATAAATTGAAGAATGAATGGATCTCTTATTTTCTCGCTTGCACTTGAATCCCTGTTTCCTGCATTCTGTTTCTTCCTCTTAAGTTTACCTCTTTATTCTTTTTTAAAATATTTATTCATTATTTATGTATTTGGCTGTGCCAGTTCTCAGCTTTGGCACATGGGATCTTTGATCGTTGTGGCAGTATGTGGGATCTTTAGTTGTGGCATGCGAATTAGTTGCAGCATATGGGATCTAGCTCCGTGACCAGGGATGGAATCTGGGCCCCCTGCATTGGGAGCAGGGACTCTTAGCCACTGAACCACCAGGGAAGTCCCTTGCCCCTTAGTTTTCTCTTCTTTTTTCTTTTTTAAAAAATGTATTCAAAAATAATTGATTTACAATGTTGTGTTAATTTCTGCTATACAACAAAATGACTCAGTTATACATATGTATGTATTCTTTTTCATATTCTTTTCCATTTTGGTTTGTCGCAGGATATTGAATGTAGCTTCCTGTGCTATACAGTCCTGCCCCTTAGTTTTGATAGAGCATATCCTCCAGTAGCTTTCTGAGAAAGGTGAGGTCAATGTGTTGATAGGAATGCACATCTGAATATTCCCTGTGCTCAAGAGTAACTCATGGTTTGTAAAGCTATAGAATTCTGAGTTGGAAAATGTTTTCCCTCAAAATTTTGAAGGTTTTAATTGTCTTCTAGCTGCTAATAGTACTGCTGACAAGTTTGAAGTCATTCTGATTCCAAATTCTTTATACAAAAGTTTTTTTCTCCACTCTATAAGTTTGTAGAGTCTGTTCTGTCCCCAGTAAAATGTCTTGAGATCTGTTGGAGATTTCGTGGTCCATTTCAATCTGCAAATTCATATCCTTAAGTTCTGGAAGTTTTTCTGGGAATATTTCTTCTTTTTTCCCCCCTTACATTTTCCCTGTTCTCTCTTTCTGGGACTCTTCTTATTTAAACACTGGACCTCTTGAATTGGTCCTCTTGTTTTCTTATCTTTGATCTCCTATTTCTCATATTTTTATTCTTTTTCTCTACTTTCTATATTTCCTTCATATTCTCTTGAAAATTATTTACTCAAGTTTTCATTCCTGTTATCACAGTTTTTATCTCCAAGAGCTGGCTTCTTTTCTGAATATGCATTTTTTATTGTATCCTGTTCCTGTTTCAGGAATAAAGTATCTTCTCTTTCTTTTTGAAAATACTAATAAAATCAATGTTAATATTTTCATCTCCCTAAGTCTCTGCTCGGAGAAGGCAATAGCACCCCACTCCAGTACTCTTGCCTGGAAAATCCCATTGACGGAGGAGCCTGGTAGGCTGCAATCCATGGGCTCGCTAAGAGTCGGACACGACTGGGTGACTTCACTTTCACTTTTCACTTTCATGCATTGGAGGAGGAAATGGCAACCCATTCCAGTGTTATTGCCTGGAGAATCCCAGGGACGGGGGAGCTTGGTGGGCTGCCTTCTATGGGGTCACACAGAGTCGGACACGACTGAAGTGACTTAGCAGCAGCAGCAGTCTCTGCTTCCTCCACATTTTTTTTTCATGTTTGCTATCTGAGCTTCAGTTTTTATGTGGAGGCTCTTCTCAAATGAGTGACTACTCCATGGCTGACAACTCACATTTCCAGGGGCAGCACCAACAACTCCGTGAGTGTGGATGACGCATGTCAATGGTAGGCTCTCTATACAGTGTCGGCTAAGCTATTCACATGGAGAGATTCTAATGTCAGTGCTTTGGGTCTTTCCTTTGCAGTTAGTTAGAAAAATCTTCCAAATTCCCTCTCAAGAGTCCACAAGCCTGACTTCTAGCATTCTGGAAACCAAATGAGAAAAGAGGGCTGGGGATCTTAACCCTTGGTTGTAAACTTTCCTTCATTCACCATTTTTTCAGTAAGGTGTCTGTGCCCTACTGTGCCTTGTTATAAAGACCCTCTGTTTAACCCTCCAGAGAATAAACCTGAAGTCTTCCGTGGAGGTGGGGAGGAACAGTGTCTGGCCATTCTGAGCAGAAGAGGGGATTCCAAAGTCCAATAGCTCATGGAATAGATTTTGACCAATCTTCCAGATTTTTCAAATCAATTTTATTGAAGTAAAATAAAATTCATCCACTTTAAGTGGAAGTTGGATCTGTTTTGATGAAGGTTACTCGTGTAACCACCACCAAAATAAAGAACATACCCATGACTTCCAAAGAATTTCCTTATATCTCTTTATAATCAACCCCTACAACCCTAGGCCCCAAGCAAACACTTATCTCTTTTCTGTCACTATAGAATAGATGTGTCTGTTCTAGGATTTCATATAAATGGAATCCTACAGTAGGTACTTTTTAGTATCTAGCCTCTTTTGTTCAACATAAATTTTTTGAGACTCGTCCATGCTATTGCATGGATAAATCTTCATTTCTTTTTATTTCTGAGTAGCATTACATCATGGCACAGTAGTGAGGAATCCACCTGCCAATGCAGGAGATACAGGAGACACAGGTTTGATTCCTGGGTCAGGAAGATGCCCTGGTGGAAGAAATGGCAACCCACTCCAGGATTCTTGCCTGGAAAATCCCATGGACAGAGAAGCCCAGAGGCTACAGTCCGCAGGGTCGCAGAGTCTGACACAGCTAAGCATGCACACACACAGCATTATATCATATGAATAGAGCACAATCCATAATTTTCACAGACATATGAGTTCTTCCCAATTTGGGGCTATTCTGAATACCTGACATGAGCACTTGTATATACATTTTTATGGACATACATTTTCATTTCAGTTAGGTGAATGAATACCTAGAAGTCGAATTACTGGATCATAAGTAAATCGATGTTTAACTTTATAAGAAACTGCAATGTGGTTTTCCAAAGTGGTTATGCAATTTTCCTTTTCTGCCAGCAACACATGAACATTCTAGTTGCTCCACATACTCACTAACACTTGACAGCATCACTAATTCTAGTGGTACTGGGGTTTGGCGGGTCTAATGGTGGTTTTAATTTTATTTCCCTAATAATTAACAACACAAAACATATTTTCATGTGCTTATTGGCCATTCATGCAGCTTATTCTGTGACGTGTGTGATCAAATATTTTACCCATTTTTAAATTGAGCTACTTGTTCTCAGCAGGTAAAGAATCTGCTTGCAATGCAGGAAACACAGGAGACACAGTTTCAATCACTGGGTTTCGAAGAGTCCCTGGAGAAGGAAATGGCACCCCACTCCAGTATTCTTGCCTGGGAAATCCCATGGACAGAGGAGCCTAGAGGGCTACAGTCCAATGAGGTCGCAAAGAGTAGGACACAACTGAGCGACTAAGCACACACACATTTGTCTTCTTACTGAATTGTATTAATAAGTGTTCTTTCTGTATTTTACATTCAAGCCCACTGTCAAATGTGTGGATTATGAATAGTTTATATTTGCAAGGATGACTTGACTTTTAATTTTCTTAATGCATCTTTTGAAAAACAGAAAGTTTTATTTTTAGGAAGTCTAATTTATCAAACGTTTTCCTTTATGATTCATGCTTTTTGTGCCTTATCAAAGAATTCTCTCTATTCCAAGACTGTAAAGATTTTATCTTATGTTTTCTTTAGAAGCTATATAGTTTTAGCTTTTATGATAATGTTTATGATCCATTTATAGTTCATTCTTGTGTAATGCATTGAGCTCCTTTTTTTCTAACAGATACCCTGTTCTTTTAGGACCATTTGTTGAAAAGACTATTCTTTCCCAAATTAATTGCCTGTTTGTCTTTGTCAAATATCAATTGACCATACATGTATGGGCCTGTTTTTAGATTCTATTCCATTCCATCCGTCTGTGTGTCTATCCTTTTGCCAATATCATACTGCCTTAATTACTGTAGCTTTATATTAAGTCTTGGAATTTGGTAGCACGAGTCCCCCAGTGTTAAGCTCAGTATTAAGGGTAAGTTTAGGGTAGTCTTTACTATGGACTAGTTTAGGCTTTCCACTAGTGTGTCATGCTTCTGGGGTCTCCACCGAGTGCCCAGGGTGCTTATTAAGGAGTCTCCTCTCTGCCTGGTTCTAACTTGAATGAGCTCTGAAAATTGTTCAGCTTACAACTTCCCAGTCATTCTTTGCCTAATCTCATGGATCATCACTCTACATATACAAGACTGGTTATTTAACCATGTACTCAAGGAGAATTCCTGCAGATTTCTGAGGCTCTCTCTCAGTAGATCCCTTCTGCTTTCTCCCAGATGCCTTAACAGTCAACTTTCTTGGGTCTAAGATAGTGTATTAAAAAAAACCTAGAGCTCCCCTCCTATGTGTCTCCTTTGCTACTCACACAGACACTTCATTTTTGATAATCCTGGTGGCCAAATGTGTGGGAAATTTTCCCTACACCAAGCAATTCTGCAACACCATCTGGGTCCTACAGTCTAACTCAATTCTGACACTTAATCGACCTAGACACAGGATCAGGTCCTGTAGATCAAGGACTCAGTCCCACAGAATTGCCCCCTCCTTTCAGTTCAGGTTGTCAGGTATGCTTCTGATTGATTGGCTATAAATCTGAGGTTCCCACAACTCCATCTTCAGGTTCCATCAATTTACTAGAGTGATACACAGAACCCAGGGAAACACTTATTTATATTAACCTGTTTATTAAAGCATGTGATAAAAAAAAAAAACACAGTAGACAGCCAGATGAAGAAACACATGGGGTGAGGTGTGGGTAGGTCCCAAGAGCAGAAACTTCTGTCCCCATGAAGTTAGATTGCATCACCTTCCCCAGCCCCATCCATGGATGTTTTCTGCAATTTGGAAGCTTCCCAAACACCCTTCTCTTGGGATCTTATGCAGACTTCTTCACATCAGTTCAGTTCAGTTCAGTCACTCAGGCATGTCCAACTCTTTGTGACCCTATGGACCGCAGCATGCCAGGCCTCCCTTGTCCATCACCAACTCCCGGAGCTTGCTCAAACTCATGTCCATCAAGTTGGTGATGCCATCCAACCATCTCATCCTCTGTTGTCCCCTTCTCCTCCTGCCTCAATCTTTCCCAGCATCACGGTCTTTTCCAATGAGTCAGTTCTTCGCATCAGGTGGCCAAAGTATTGAACTTCACATAGGCATGATCAATTATTAATTCCATTTCCAGCCCTTCTTCCCTTTCTGGAAAATGAGGGGTGGAAACAAAAATTCCAAGCTTCTAATCATGGCTTGACACCCAGGAGCTCACCCAGAGTCTCCTCCAAAGAACAAAAGATACTTCTACTGTTCTTATCACTTGGGAATTTACAAGGCCTTTAGGAGCCCTGTGTCAGAGACAGAGTCAAAGACCAAACTTTACAACAAAAGATGCTCCTAAGGCTCCTATCACTTAGGGAATTACAAGGGTTTTAAGAGCTCTGTGCCGGGAAAGGGATGCTGCTGCTACTGCTGCTAAGTCGCTTCAGTCATGTCCAACTCTGTGCGACCCCATAGACAGCAGCCCACCAGGCTCCCCCATTCCTGGGATTCTCCAGGCAAGAACACTGGAGTGGGTTGCCATTTCCTTCTCCAATGCATGAAAGTGAAAGTGAAGTCGCTCAGTTGTGTCCGACTCTTAGCGACCCCATGGACTGCAGCAGAGACCTATATATATATATATATACATATATTTTCAAAACAACCAACTGTGTTTGTATTCAAAGAAACAAATTTCACTGCAGTTTTTGTGGGTTTCAGAGGGAAACAGAGGTAAAGACATGTGTTCGATCTGCCATATTTATTTCTTTACATGATTACTTCCCAAGTGGACAGTAGGACCTGCCAGGATAAGGACTAGTAACTCTATATCCATTTTCCCAGTCTCTAGCCCAGGATCTGACTCTCACTGTTGTTGTTGAGTTGCTCAGTTTTTTGCAGCCCCATGGACTGTAGCCCACCATGCTCCTCTCTCCATGGGATTTTCCAGACAAAAGTACTGGAGTGGGTTGCCACTTCCTTCTCCAAGGGGTCTTCCAAACCCAAGGATTGAGCCTGTGTCTCTTGTACCTCTCCACAGGCAGGTGGATTCTTTACCACTGAGCCACCAGGGAAGCCCCCCAACCCTCATTCAGTTCAGTTCAGTCACTCAGTCGTGTCCAACTCTTTGCGACCCCATGAATCGCAGCACGCCAGGCCTCCCTGTCCATCACCAACTCCCGGAGTTCACCCAAACTAACGTCTATCGAGTTGGTGATGCCACCCAGCCATCTCATCCTCTGTCGAACTCTTCTCCTCCTGCCCCCAATCCCTCCCAGCATCAGGGTCTTTTCCAATGAGTCAACTAACTAGGTGTTCACTAATGTTAGTTGAATAGAGTTCAAATGAAAGTTGTTCTTTGGCCATTTAATACATCAAACAGACGAAATATTTCTGTGAATTTATGAAGACAATTTAAAATAGATTCTCATCTCCAGGAAATGCCTTAACTCCATGGAACATATAGCAGCCAAACATTCTAACTGGAATTTCTCCAGCCAGCAATTCCTCAATGCAGCTAGACACTTCTTCTTTGAAACTTGTCAAGAGAGAGCAACAATGTTCCAGAAGGGGCCACTTTCTTTCAGCCAACACTATAGCTCCCACGGAGAAGGCGATGGCACCCAACTCCAGTACTCTTGCCTGGAAAATCCCATGGTTGTAGGAGCCAGGTAGGCTGCAGTCCATGGGGTCGCAAAGAGTTGGACACGACTGAGCGACTTCACTTTCACTTTTCACTTTCTTGCCTGGAGAATCCCAGGGATGGGGGAGCCTAGTGGACTGCTGTCTATGAGGTTGCACAGAGTCGGACATGACTGAAGCGACTGGCTGGAGAACTATCGCTTCCTCATATCTCTGTGTACACAGAATTTAAAAGAAATCACGTAGGCACAGCAAGGGCCTCTGAACTTCAGGAGCTCAAGGCCTGCCCTTTGTCAGTCAGGTTCCAATAGGGAGAAAAGAGTCACACTAGTTTTTTGAACAGAAAGAATTCTGACAGAAATCTGAAAACCTATACAGAAAGAATTTAATGTAAAAAATTGTTAACTAAATGTAGAGTTGTTAACTGGGAGACTGAAAGAGTGCCCTAGGATATCACGGAACTGGCACTGACAGACGTAGGAGGTGTAACTAGGGTTGAAGGAATAAAGGAATGAGGTTAGAAGCGTTAAAACTCAGAACCTTAGAAAAGGGGCCCCTGGAACAAAGAACTCTGGGGAGGAGGCGCTGCTTGGCTGGCGCTGGTACCTCTAGTAGGAGGCAGAATGAAGTTGATTGATTCTTCAAGTGTTGGGAAAACTGCCAACTAGAGTCAGCTACAACTACAGGAAGACAAAGCTGCTGTCAGCATGAAGACACATTACTGGAGCATTGCGTGCGGACCGGAAGGCCACAGACTGCACCGTGCAGGTTCCCTCTGGCGCCCCCTACTGGCAGGTCCTAACAGAGCGAGCTTGAAAAACCAGGTCTTGACTCCACATTGGAGCTAAGGCACAAATAGATGAGAAAAGAGAAGCTAAAGGCAAAGGAGAAAAGGAAAGATATACCCATTTGAATGCAGAGTTCCAAAGAATAGCAAGGAGAGATAAGAAAGCCTTCCTCAGCGATCAATGCAAAGAAATAGAGGAAAACAATAGAATGGGAAAGACTAGAGATCTCTTCAAGAAAATGAGATAGGCTCAATAAAGGACAGAAATGGTATGGACCCAACAGAAGCAGAAGATGTTGAGAAGAGGTGACAAGAATACACAGAAGAACTATACAAAAAAGATTTTCATGACCCAGATAACCACAATGATGTGATCACTCACCCAGACATCCTGGAATGTGAAGTTAAGTGGGCCTTAGGAAGCATCACTGCGAACAAAGGTAGTGGAGGTGACGGAATTCCAGTTGAGCTATTTCAATCCTAAAAGATGATGCTGTGAAAGTGCTGCACTCACTATTCTAGCAAATCTGGAAAACTCAGCAGTGGTCACAGGACTGGAAAAGGTCAGTTTTCATCCTAATCCCAAAGAAAGGCAATGCCAAAGCATGCTCAAACTACTGCACAATTGCATTCATCTCACATGCTAGTAAAGTAATGCTCAAAATTCTCCAAGCCAGGCTTCAGCAATACATGAACCATGAAATTCCAGATGTTCAAGATGGATTTAGAAAAGGCAGAGGAACCAGAGATCAAATTGCCAACATCTGCTGGATCATTGAAAAAGCAAGAGAGTTCCAGAAAAACATCTATTTCTGCTTTATTGACTACGCCAAAGCCTTTGACTGTGTGGATCACAATAAACTGTGGAAGATTCTGAAAGAGATGGGAATACCAGACCACCTGACCTGCCTCTTGAAAAACCTGTATGCAGGTCAGGAAGCAACAGTTAGAACTGGACATGGAACAACAGACTGGTTCCAAATAGGAAATGGAGTATGTCAAGGCTATATATTGTCAGCCTGCTTATTTAACTTATCTGCAGAGTACATCATGAGAAACGCTGGGCTGGAGGAAGCACAAGCTGGAATCAAGATTGCCGGGAGAAATATCAATAACCTCAGATATGCAGATGACACTACCCTTATGGCAGAAAGTGAAGAGGAACTGAAGAGCCTCTTGAAGATGAAAGAGGAGAGTGAAAAAGCTGGCTTAAAACTCAACATTCAGAAAACTAAGATCATGGCATCTGATCCCATCACTTCATGGCAAATAAATGAGGAAACAATGGAAACAGTGACAGACTTTATTTTCTTGGGCTCCAAAATCACTGCAGATGGTGACTGCAGCTATGAAATTAAAAGATGCTTACTCCTTGGAAGAAAAGCTATGACCAACCTAGATAGAATATTAAAAAATCAGAGACATTACTTTGCCAACAAAGGTCCATCTAGTCAAAGCTATGGTTTTTCCAGTAGTCATGTATGGATGTTAGAGTTGGACCACAAAGAAAGCTGAGCACTGAAAAATTGATGCTTTTGAACTGTGGTGTTGGAGAAGACTCTTGAGAGTCCCCTGAACTGCAAGGAGTTCCAACCAGTCAATCCTAAAGGAAATCAGTCCTGATATTCATTGGAAGGACTGATGTTGAAGCTGAAACTCCAATATTTTGGCCACCTGATGCAAAGAACCAACTCATTGGAAAAGACCCTGATGCTGGTAAGATTGAAGGCAGGAGGAGAAGAGGACAACAGAGGATGAGATGGTTGGATGGCATCACTGATGTGATGGACATGAGTTTGAGTAGGCTCCAGGAGTTGATGATGGACAGGGAAGCTTGGCATGCTGCAGTCCCTAGGGTCGCAAAGAGTTGGACACGACTGAACAACTGAACTGAACTGATTACACCCATCAACTGGGAATCCCATCTAGCCCACACCACATTTTTCTGAGCTGATTAAACCAACTCATCGTTTTGACATTTGCCCGCACATCACCCCCTCGGTCTTAGGAGCAATGACCGAATCCCTAAAACAATCAGCTTAGCCATGGGTTGAATGAATTGAGGTGCCTTGCTGTTGGCTTTCGCACTGAGTTGTGCAATAAAAATATCTTTGTTGTTTCCATTCCTGCCATCAGTCCTAGTAAACAGCAGATACGCCTTAAATGCTCCTTGAATAAAAACAAACTTGTATTCAAATATACACTAATTAAATCAAGTAAGGGTGTTTTTTTTTTACCTATTAAATTATAGGCTCTCTTTTTAAAATGATAACATGCCAGTGTCATTTCAGTGTGGCATTCAAATTAGGTCAAACCTTTAGCAAATAATTAGTGAAAAAAAAATCTGTGAAGATGTTCATTAAGGCAGTGTGTGTGGGGAAGGGGAGGAGGGGAGAGAAGATGAGGAAAGAGGAAGATGGAGGAGAAGGGAGAGGGGGAGAAAGAGACAGCAGCCCACATATCCTGCAAGACGGGAACAGTTGTGTAAGTTATGAAAGAATTTCTCATTAGTACATGCCTGCATTTAACATCAGAGTTATGGAACTAGTGCTGTACTATGTAAAAAAAAAATATCTATATATCTATATATCTATATCTATATCTATATCTATATCTATATATATCTTCAGGCTTCCCTGGTGGCTCAGAGGTTAAAGCGTCTGCCTGCAATGTGGGAGACCTGGGTTCGATCCCTGGGTGGGGAAGATCCCTGGGTCGGGAAGATCCCCTGGAGAAGGAAATGGCAACCCACTCCAGTATTCTTGCCTGGAGAACCCCATAGACGGAGGAGCCTGGTGGGCTATACTGTCCATGGGGTCGCAAAGAGTCGGACACAACTGAGCGACTTAGCTTTTTTTATATATGTATCTTCAGGGAGGTGGGTAGCAAACAAGACTTTGAAGTCAGAGCTATCTGGTTTCCGGTCGTAGCTCAATCACTTACTAGAAGTGTAATTTTTAACAGTCTCCATGAGCCTCAATTTATCTCTAACATCAGGAAAATATCTACTTTGCAGATACAGTAAGGATTAAAGAGGAAACAACACATACAGAGCCTGGAACACACTACATATTTCATAAGTAGTAAGTGTTTTTATTATTGCCTTAGGTAAACATGCAGACCGAAAGGTGCAGCAACATTAAAGCTGTAATTATATTTAAGAGAAAACAGGTGCATGCAGGGGAGAAACTGAAAGGAAATGCACTAACATACTACATGATGGTTGTATTTGAGTGGTAAAATTATGGATGACTTTTTTTCTATCTTCCAAACATTAACCATGCAGTCTGAAACATTTACAATGGCAAAACAAGAATCATTTTGAAGGGCAGGTCTTGAGAAAAATCTCCCAAAGATCGGAAAATGTAATGATTCATTGGTCAGTGAAAAGTCCAAAATGTTGCTTACTTGCCTGTATAATTCAGTCCCAGTGCTGTAAGATGGGGCCAAAGGAAGCAGGCATCCATGCCAGAGAGCAGTAGGGATGGGCAGGGGATGGGGCAGGGGGTGCTTGTCTCTACACAGAAGAGGGCATTCTTGGCTGGGGACAGTGGCTGTAAGAGATGATGGAAGTGTGAAAACTAAAATGACCCATGTGGTGTGTTGGGATTGATATTCAAGGTATAAATATGGACTCATGGCCTTCAAATTAGTCAGAAAAAAATTTAAAAAATAGATTTAAGTTGTGTTCAAATGAAGGTTGTTGCTCAGTTGCCAAGTCGTGTCCAGCTCTTTGTGACCCCATGAACTGCAGCTCCCTGTCCCTCACCATCTCCTGGAGTTTGCCCAAGTTCATGTCCATTAAATTGATGATGCCATCCAACCATCTCATCCTCTGTCACCCTCTTCTTTTTCTGCCTTCAATCTTTCACAGCATCAGGGTCTTTTCCAATGAGTCAGCTTTTTGCATTAGATGGCCAATGGCCAAAGTATTGAAGCCCACACACACACACACACACACACACATATGTATTCCTTACCTCTGTTCACTGATGTCTTAGATTCAGTAAACTGTTTATTCAATAAATATATATTTATTTTTAATTTTAATTGTGTCTAGTGGGAGTCTTTATTGAATTAGTTGCACTATGCTTCTGTTTTATGCTTTGGTTTTTTGACCGTGAGGCTTATGTGATCTTAGCTCCCTGACCAGGGATTGAATCCCTGCCACATGTATTGGAAAGCGAAGTCTTAACCCCTCGACCACCAGGGAAATCCCATATATTTCCATTAAAAGTTTCATTATGTCCATGTTGTCCACCACCTGAACAGGTTTCATAGTCACCCAGTCCAGAAGATTAAAGCTTGAAGGTAACATTCTGTTCCTGGCTAAAGAGTTGGAAAATCACTGGCAACATTTCAAAAGCTATGAGCATACCCAGTGCCAAGATCTTGGTTTCTATACCATTCTCCACCAAAGGAAGCTAAGTTGCCTTGGAGAAATGATAAGTTCCAGGGCTGGGACAGATAAATCACAAGATGATTCAGGACTACCTGGCTCCAGAAATTTAAAGAATGGAAGGACTATATCGAAAGGACACAGAAGCCAACTTGAAGGGGTTCCCACCGGCCAAAGCTGAGACAATCTGAGCCTCAAAATAAAGAGTAAATAAAATAGGAATCGCTGAGTCTACTCTAACATAAATAAATGAATGAATGGATGAATAAATATGAAGAGGAGGTTTATTTCCCATACAGATGATGCCAACTAATAAATGTAGAAGTAATCCTGGATTTGGCAATCAGTATAGTAAGAAGCCAAGAAACAGCAGCTGTCCTAGTGGGAGGAAATTTGGTAAGGATCAGGATTCTTAAATTGTATCCTGATCCTTTGGAGATCAAGTATCTCTCCACAAGGTACATTTTATTTACAAAGAGAAAAAAAGGTACTTTAGAGTGGAGAAACCTGGCCAGCTATTATCAAAGTTAGCATCATCAATAATGGGACAAGTTGAAATCATTCACTGCCTTACAGGATACGGAGGGAGACACACAACATCCCTTCTGTGGTACTCCTGCCCATAACGCATACTCACAAAGAAACACCAGACAAACCCAACTCATGGATCATTCTACAAGATAACTGGCTTATTATAATCCTCAAAAGTGTCAAGGTCATGAAAATCAAGACTGAGAAACTGTTCCAGATTAAAAGGGATTAAGAAGATGTGATGACCAAATGCAGTTAACGCTGGATGCTTTCCCTACAGAGGATATTACGGAGACAACTGGCAAAATCTGAGACCCCCTCAGATTGGGGTCTGATGATTAGGTGGCAGCAGTGTATCAATACTAATCTCCTGGTTTTGATGGCTCTAATGTGGTTGAGTGAAAGAGAATGTCTTTGTAAGAAATACACATGAAATATTTGAGTGGTAAAGGAACATCAGGTCAGTAACTCACTCTCAAAATGGTTCAGAAAAAAAAGTTCTTTGTACTATCCTTGCCACTTTTCCATAAGTTAGAGATGATTCAGAGGAAAATTAAGTTCAAAAAGTTTATTTCAGCTGTGGCCAGAAGCTCTGACTCTTTATCTTACTAAAAGCAAAGGCTGCAACCAGTTCGGTCAGCCAAACCTGTTTGTCTTGACGGTTGGGGACAGACTGCCAGGCGTGGGTTGGGCAAACAGCTCAAGGGATCAGACCAGGGGCTGGGAGGGCTGGGGTGGCAGCTTCAGCCATGCCTTATGTGAGGAACTTCAGCGTGGGACACTTAGGAAGAGCTCAGAAGCTTATGATCTCTGGGACTCAGGTTAAGAGGAGGAGCAAACCAGGATACTTTCCACACCTTGCTAGCACCAAGCCCCCTCCCATCAGACCCTAAAGGATGAGAGAAGGCAGAGCTTGGAGAAAAGAGGAAAGGGAGAAGGAGAGAGAAGAGCAAATGACCTTGAATTTCTGGTACCGTCACATTGTTGATACAATAAATATGTATTTAGTCCATAAAGTCACCAAACTCTGTTGTCCTTGGACCTCTGTGCCGTTTCCCAGCATCGTGTCCCCAGCAGCAGGGGGCAGGACCCCGCTGATGCGGTAGCCTAGGGACCCAGGAGAGGGCTGTTTTGGGAGCAGGTGTCCCAGTAGTCAGTCATTGCGGGATTGCGAGGTTTGGGGTTTTCCGGCTACTCAGCAAAGTTGCTGCTTCATTTTTTGCATATTTTAGTAGGTTTATTGTTTTCCCTGAGCTAATTCTGCAAATTTCAAGAATGGAAAAGAAATACACATTTGTCAATACATATCTCAGCAGTGGCCACAGGACTGGAAAAGGTCAGTTTTCTTCCCAATCCCAAAGAAGGGCGATACCAAAGAATATTCAAACTACCATACAATTACACTCATTTCACATGCTAGCAAGGAAGGTTATGCTCAAAATCCTTCAAGTTAGGCTTCAGCAGTACATGAATTGAGAGCTTCCAGCTATTCGAAAGGCAGAGGTTTAGAAAAAGTAAGAGGAATCAGAGATCAAATTACTAACATTCACTGGATCATAGAGAAAGAAAGGGAATTTCAGAAAAACATCTACTTCTGCTTCGTTGACTACACTAAATCCTTTGACTGTGTTGATTACAACAAACTGTGGAAAATTCTTAAAGAGATGGGAGTACCAGACCATTTTACCTATCTCCTGAGAAACTTGTATGTGAATCAAGAAGCAACAGTTAGAACCAGACACGGAACAACGGATTGGTTCAAAATTGGGAAAAAAGAGTTCATCAAGGCTATATCTTGTCACCTTGCTTATTTAACTTCTATGCAGAGTACATCAAGCGAAATGCCAGACTGGATGAATCACAAGTTGGAATCAAGACTGCCAGGAGAAATATCAACAACCTCAGATACGCAGATGATATCACTCTAATGGCAGAAAGTAAAGAGGAACTAAAAGAGCCTCTTAATGAGGGTGAAAGAGAAGAGGGAAAAGATGCTTAAAACTCAACATTTGAAAAACAAATTGCATCTTGTCCCATCACTTCATGGCAAATAGAAGGGGGAAAAGTGGAATCAGTGACAGGTTTTATTTTCTTGGGCTCCAAAATCACTGAGGACAGGGACTGCACCCATGAAATTAAAAGATGCTTGCTTCTTGGAAGAAAAGCTGTGATAAACCTAGACACCGTATGAAAAAGCAAAGACAGCACTTTGCTGACAAAAGTCTGTATAATCAAAGTTATGGTTTTTCTAATAGTCATGTACAGATGTGAGAGTTGGACCATAAAGAAGGCTGAGCACCAAAGAATTGATGCATTCAAATTGTGGTGCTGGAGAAGGCTCTTGAGAGTTCCTTGGACTACAGAGAGATCAAACCAATCAATCCTAAAGGAAACCAATCCTGAATATTCATTGGAAAGACTGAAGCTGAAGCTCCAATACTTTGGCCACCTGATGCAAAGAGCTGACTCATTGGTAAAGCCCCTCATGCTGGGAAAGATTTAAGGCAAAAGTGGGCAGCAGATGATGAGATGGTTCAATAGTATCACCAACTCAATGGACATGAATTTGAGCAAACTCTGGGAGATAGTGGAGGACAGAGGATTCTGGCATGTGACAATCCATGGAATCACAAAGAGTCAGACCAGACACGACTTAGCGATTGAACAACATCTCCTCCGAGTGACTATGAGCTGCTGTAGGTGAAAGCTGTGCAAAGTCAACCTCAAGTGGCATCGCTTTATCCACTCTTTCCCAGTCTCTAATATGGGCTGGGGCACAGCCAGTGCTCCATGAATGCTGTTTCTCTGTGTGTGTGTGTGTATGTGTGTGTGTGTGTGCATGTATGTGCTTCAGTGGACTTCTTTTTTTCATGTCTGAGTGGCAGAGATAAGTCCCATCACCACAACTTCCCCCTAATTTTCCACGTGCAAAGGCTCTCTGAGCCATCTCAATGCAAATCACATGTTGTACATGGATGTCTGGAGTGGTATGTTTAGCAACTGAGAATGGGTAAGTCATAGTTTGCTGTCCTTGAAAGAAAGTGAAAGTGAAGTCACTCAGTCGTGTCTGACTCTTTGCGACCCCATGGACTGTAGCCCACCAGGCTCCTCCGTCCAAGGGATTCTCCAGGCAATAATAGTGGAGTGGGTTGCCATTTCCTTCTCCAGGGGATCTTCCCAATCCAGGGAACCTGGGTCTCCCACATTGTGGGCAGACGCTTTCCCTGAGCTACCAGGGAAGCCCAAACTCCCAGCTTCAGAGAAGCAATGACGCCTAGAGATAAGAAACCAGGCAATGGGGATCTGCATGTGTGTGTTCAGTCGCTCAGTCTTGTCTGACTCTTTGAGGCCCCTGGACTGTAGCCCACCAGGCTCCTCCGTCCATGGGATTCTCCAGGCAAGAATACTGGAGTGGGTTGCCATTTTCTGCTCCAGGGGATCTTCTCATCCCAGGGATCGAATCTGGGTCTCTTAGATCTCCTGCACTAGTCAGTGGATTCTTTACCACTAGCGCCACTTGGGAAGCCCAGGGGATCTACATAGTGTAGTGAAAATACTAAATGTTGCAAGAGACACTCATCCCCACCTAAGCCCACCCAATATATGGGCACTGTACATTGTGCTGAATGGTCACAGTTTGCAGAGACAGGAAAAGACAAAACCTCCTGCCTAGTCACAGGTGTAGGAGAGAGTTCAAAGTGAGCATTTCCACATCTCCAATGTTCACCAAAGCCTAGAGAAAGTTCATCTGGGTCTTCATTGGAGACTGCTAAAATCTAGATGAAGAACAGAGGTTCTCGAGGAATCAAGATGGGTCTCTGGGTGTTGCAAGCTGGATTCAGGAGCTCTGATAGAAATGAGGCAGTCCCCAGCCACAGGGCCAGAGGCCCCACCCCCAGCAGCAGCAACAGCTATGAAAGCAAAGCCTTCCAGGGCTTGGCTGGGTCCTTTTCAGGATATTTTATCTGAAAAGCATCTACATATCACAAAGCCCATGTCAACAACACCTTCAACCCACAGACCTGGGGGTACTCAGTTCAGCCCTAGGGCCCTGGCTTCCCGGCTCCATCACTGGCAGTGGGCATCACATCATGATAAGGTAGCAACCAGATGCATGCCTGCTCCTGCCTGGGTCCAGCATCTGACCCCAGTGTGACCTCCCTCCTCCTGGACTCGGGCTTGACTCATGCTTCCAGAATGGGAACCTGGGGATTCCTGCTGCCCCACGGTAGCTGATTCGTAGCTGGCCCAGGGGTAACTCTGGAAGGGGCTCAGGGCAGCTGTCAGCTCTCAAGGAAGAGATACCTATGGTTCCCTAAGTACCTACCATGGGCCAAGCACCAGGCACACTGCCATATTTCATTGGTATAATGACACTGTTGGCTAATTCCTAGAAAGGAAGAAAGTGAGGTTCAGAAAAGATCATGCACAGAGCCAGCCTCCCACTTACCCTTGAGAGATTCCCTGGGGCCAGCCAGCACCCTGGGAACCATCATTTGTTCCTTCATTCCCCCAGCCAGTATTTATTGAGGGCTTCCTGCCCTCTGCTTTAAGCCCTCTCAGTCCCTGAGGGCAGCCTGCAGGGGGCCCACCCGGCTCTCCTAGAGGAGCCAGGCTTGACTGGGAAAGGGGGGTTCCTGGCCCCCAGGTCCAGCAAGGCATCCCCCAGGTGTCCCACTCCCTGCCAGGGTACTGCTTCGGCAGCAGAGAAGGGTTCTCTGGCTGGGACTGGGGCCTCAGCTGGGCTGCGGGCTCCTGCACCCAGGAGGTGCTTCAGTGCGGGAAATGTGCTTGTTCTCCCGGCCTTAGCCTGCGGCAGGTGGGCAGGTAAGGGAGGCAGTCTCTTCTCATTCCTGTGGTTTCAGGTGCCTGGATGATGTCAGGCCTGAGTGATGCGTGGGACTCACTGTGTCTGGGGCCTGATTGGGGGTGGAGTCATTTCTTTCGAAGCTTATAAATCACTAACTAATTCCCCTTTCAGCTCAGCCCCACCCCTGGCCTAGGAGGAGTTGCTCCGCAGGTCCACAAAGACAGCTTGCCCCGCCCCCACCCTCCGTGTCGCGTGCACCGCAGACCCAGTCCCCCTCCCTTGGGGCTCCTCTCCCCACCTCTGCAGTGGTAACACATATACACACCAACCTACCTCGCGGGCAGCCAGCCTGTCTTGGACACACAGGTGCATGCTGTAAGCGGTCCCACACGCATGCTCACAGCCCCTCACTCGCACTCACACTCTGCCTTCATGCTACTCCCATGCTCAGTGGTGTCCCCAAGCACAGATGAACTCTTACCTGCCAGAGCCCTCAAGCTCTCCTCCAGGAACCCACAAAGCCATGTGTCTTTCCACTGTTCCATGTGCTCTGGAGTGTGCACATGCACAAGCCCCAGTATCCAAGGCGCTTACATACAAGCAACAGTCTGCAGGAGCCTGCATTCCATTCACAAATACACACACACACACACACACACACACACACACACACACACACTACTGCATGCACTCGACATAACCACAGACACACTCCAACCACACACCCACACCAGGCACACACACCCAAATCTACACACACCTTCACACACTCAGGGACACCCCCACACAAACAAGTGTGACTTTCACGATGTCTGGGGTGACAGCGTGAGCCAGCAGGGAGCTGAAGCCTACACAAAGCCGCAATCCCCAGCCTCACCTCCAGGGGCCGCTGCTCAGCCCAAAGCCCTGGGGACAGAAGTGGCCTTAGGCACGGTCCTCTCATCGTCAGGAGGAGAGGGACTGCAGACAAGACTGCCCCGAACTTCTGAGCTTCCCGCAGTGTGTGGCGTAACCTCCCACCCAGGTGGGCAAGGACTCCAAGACGGAAGTCTGAACGGGGACAAGTGAGTGGAAGAGAACCACAGGGAGCAAGGGGCAGAGGCAAAAATGAAGACGTGGGGGTCCTGGGGGGAACCAGGAGACAGGGAAGGACTGGGGGAAGAAAAAGAGAGAAACGGAGGGAGATGAAAGGATGTGCCAGAGATGCGAGGGACACTAGAGGAAGGAGGTAAGGGAGGCGTGTGAGAGATGAGAAGGAAAGAGGCTACTTGCAGATGGCGACAGGGCTCAGTACACCTTTTCCAGGACCAGAAAGAGGGGTGGCTCTTTCTGTCTCCTAGGCTGGCTGGACCACCCTCCATCCTACCCCACCAACAGCAATCCACCTTGGTGCCTTGGCCAGCCCTAACCTGCCACCCACCAAACACATGAAGACCCCTCCCACAAGACCCAGATGGCAGGTGCCTCAGGAAGGGGCCCTAGGGTGTGAGCATCTCTCACCTCAGCTCACCCAACTGCTCCCCTGGGGTCTAGAGAAAGCTGGGACCCCTGAGACAGAGCTGGAATTTCTTGTTGCCGGAATCCTTCCTGCCAACCACAGGCCTATTGCCTCCTGCTCAGGGCTCTGTGAAGTAAGAAGTCGAGCTGTAAAAACGCCAAGATTTGGAGACTTTTGGAGCTGGGAAAGTTCCAGGTTCTCACCCCTTTATGTCTAAGCGGTCACCCCATCTTGCCTTTCCATCCAACCCTGGTCCCACTCTTGGTCGCATTCTCACAGGATAGGAAGTGAGCCTAGTAAGCTGGAATGTTCTGAGACACCAGCTCAGATTACAGAGGAGCAAAGGAGGCCATGGACCCATATCTTGTCCACCAGCTCCTCACCCTGGACACACTCCCAGAACCCTAGTCCCTGCAGCCCCTCCCAAGCACTCCAAGAGCTTCATATCATGCCCAGAGCCCACCGAGGCTTCTGCCAGATTCTTTGTCTTTTTTATTTATATGGATCTTTTTTTTTAAAGTCTTTATTGAATTTGTTGCAATATTGCTTCTATTTTTTTATGTTTGAGTTTTTTGGTTATAGGCATGCGGAGGAATCTTAGCTCCCTGACCAGGACTCAAACCCACATCCCCTGCATTGGAAGGTGAAGTCTTAACCACTGGACCTTCAGGGAAGTTCCTTTGCCACAGATTCTGGCTCTCTGAACTTCCATGCCCCAGAATTCGGGACCAGACTGAGGAACAGCGACTTGTTTATTAGTTGGATACTCCACGTGACAAAGGGAAGGTGTGGTGCTCTCCATTTCTCAGATGGGAATACTGAGGTTCAGAGAAGCGGCCTGTCTTGTCTGAGGGCTTGTGAAGCCAACCAGCATTTGAGGCCTAAAGGGAGGAGGAGGCTGAGCCAAGGCCACGGTCAGGCCCCTGGCCTGCTCTCGCTCCAGCTTCAGCCCTATGCTCAGCCTTCCCCCTCCAGCAGAGCACTGCCTCAACCCCTGCCCGTTTCCCACCCTTCCCACATGTGCGGGCGCACCTCAACACCCTGCTCCAGACACCCTGCACCCCGCAACCCACTCCACAACCAACCCACCCTATGCCCCGTCCCCAGGAGCACACCATCCCCCATCACTCCCTCCTCCATGAAACCTGAAGTCAGACTCCCCCATTTCCCCGTTCCCATAGCGCTGCAGCTCCTGCATCTGACTATGTCTCTCCCTTTCATAGCTGGCCCTCCCCTTGGGAGAGTGTTCACTCCTCAGCATGGCATTCAAGACCCCTGCAGACTTTTCTGGCTTCATTTCCATCCATTCCCCACAACACCCCACACCACAAGCAGCAGTAGACCCATTGCAGTGTCTGGGGCCCCGAGGACCATCTCTGGGAGAGCTGGCTCGCCATGCCAGCGAGGAGGGTGGATGTACATCTTGTTGACATGCAGCTCCCTGCTCACCTTAATCCCCTCAGACTCTACAAGGGCAATGGGTGGCCAGGAGGGTCTGAGACACCAGCACTCCACTCCTCCTACCTGCAGGTCCCTGGGGCCTCTGCAGAGCCCCCCAGAGGCCCCCAAGTGCAACCCCTCCTCAGCAGCTTTCCCAGCACCTTCACTTCCTGGAGCAGCTACAGCAGGGAGACCATGCATGCGGGCCCAGCCCTTGGGAAGCTTCCAGGCTGGAAATCGAGGAATGACCCTGTCACCTGGGGGCCAGACAGACCCGGGGACAAAGCTAGGCCAGGATGCAGGTGGATACCAGCTGGTGGATGGTGACAGCCACAACAGTCACGATGGCTACTCCTCATTAAGCACTTACTAAGTGCAAGACTCCAAGCTGAGCAATTTATAGATGTTTTCTCATTTAATCCTCCCCTTTACGTCTATGGAGTAGATATCCTTCTTAGTTTGCAGACAGAAAGAGGAAGCTCAGAGAGATCTAGCAATCTGTACAGCATCACACAGCTAACCAGTGGAAGACCTGAAATGTAAATCCAGATCCACTGATTCCTAAGGCCATGCCCTTCCCACCCCACTTTACAGCCACCCCAGACTCCAGGTGGGGACTTGTCACTTTCCTTCTAAAAAGACCTCAAGGGCTCCCCACCACCAGGAGCATAATCTGTCCCAGCTGAGGGGCCCCACTATCTGGCTGCTGCCTGCCTTTCACCACCCACACCCACTACACTCCGGATTGCAAGCTTGGTGTTTTCTAAGTCAAGCTCTCTGAGCTTCACTGTTCACTCAGGCTCAAACACCTGCCCCATTTTACAGACAAGAAAACAGAGCACTAAGAATGTTAAGTAACTAGCCCAAGGTTACACAGTTGGGAAGCAATTGAGCCTGATTGGAACCCAGGTCATTAGAGCATCAAGTACTCAAGCATTAATTTGTGTTACAGACAATTAAGGAGTGAGAATTAGCAGAACATGCTGCTGATGGTGCAGAAGAAGGTTGGAGAGAGTACTCAGGTCGGTTCCAGAATGAAGGAGGGCAGTCTAGGCCTTCAGGAATGGCAGGGTCTTGATGGGTGAATTTGAAAGGGAAGTCTAAGAGAAGCACAGACAAGAGAAAAAGAGAGAAAGGGCTGGTGAAAATTAGGGAGGCAAAGTACGTGGTGGAAAGGGCTGTGTCATGGGAAAGCCCAAACATGTGCTCCAAATTCCTGTATGACCTTGAGCAAAGCCCTTCCCTCTCTGGGGGACCCCTTGTCTATAAATGAAGGGTAGATGAGCCCTGATGGTCCCTAAGGTCTAATCTGGCCCTGACATCTAGGATTCTGACTCTGTATGTTGCCATTGAGCCTTAAACACAGGATATGATCCCAAACCTATTGTAAAGGGATACAGACTTGAACTCCAAGAGCAGACAGGGGCCAGCAGCCAACAGTACCCAACAGGGTACACCAAGCGTTGGCCCCAGTTACACGCCAGGGATGGCACATGCATCCCTCTTCTCCACACATGCGTGCTGTACATGTGGACTCACTACAGCAGGGTTGATATTGTGGAAGTTGGAATGAATGGATGAGGGGTGAATTCACTCAGGGGTGAATGAGTCAAAGTGGAACTGAGGTCTTACAGGGAAGTTTCAGGACATGCACAGCACTAGCTTAAAGCCCTGACTCTAGCTCTTCCTCAGGAAAGAGGAAGGGAGTAGGGGTCCCTGAAGAAGGGGCAGAGAAAACATTTTGTGGGTGAGGGTGAGGGTGGCAGGCCCAGAATAAGTGGTCTGTCCAACTGGAGGACATTCAGGGAACAAGGATGGTCCCCAGTCAAGACTTGCACCCAAATCTAGAGTACATTCCAGACCATAGCAAAGGGGATATTCTTCCTTGGGTGCCTGTGGTACAAGCACAGAGACGCACTAGAGGGCTCAGAGTCAGGTGGGGCAGAAAATACATCACTAGAGGCTGAGTATACACACATGCCCATGCAGATGCACACACACACAACTCCTGCACAAAGACCCCAAAATCAAGTCATCCATCCCCCTCCCCCCACCTCCAGACTGAGCCCTTCAAACTGCTCTCCCTACCTAGACAACACGCCCTTCACGTGCCGATGACACACAGCCCCGGAAGTCAGGAGGTCTCGGTGTCTCACCCTTATCCCTCTTGCTGCAGTTTTGATGTGCCTGCTTCCTTTCTGACTCAAGAGGTGTCAAACAGAAACAGGCCCACCCACCTCTGCGTGCTAACTTCCATCCTCTGGAACATGAGCTCACCTCTTATCTTTCCTGCCTCTTTCACCTCCATTTCTTGCCCTCAAGAAGGCTGTCTTATTCACCACTGAACACTACATGAGGCAATGAGAGAGCCCCTGGGAGCCCACCTGGTCCTCCAGTGGCCCACCTCACTGGACCCTCAAGATATATCAAAGAGCTTGAGACTGACAGCGTGCAGAGTAAGTGCCCAGTGAAGACTGTTTAATGTGTTTAATGCGTGTCCCTAATTATCCCATCATCCCATCACTTGAGTAGGAAGTCCTTCTGGAAGTCTAGCCTCAAGTCCTCATGCTATGGTATGAGCCAGTGTTCCACGTTTGGTGGAGTCTGGGGACCAAACTGGATGAGGCTGCACAGGTTGGTAAGAGGAGCCGCCTTCCTGGAAGGGGATGAGGCCAGGAAGGAGATTACAGAGGCGCCAGGCCCAGGGCTCCACAATTGCACCTGCTGCAGCTCCTACAGGGAGATCAGGGGGCCTGCCAACTTACCCCACCCCATGATCTCATAGCTGCCTTTGCCAGGCGCTGGCTCAGGGAGCAGGTGCTGACAGCATGGATTGGGCACAGAGCCCAAGGACAAAAAGGCGGGAAGGCTGCGAGGGCCAACAACAGAGTCGTCCCCACAGGGCTCAGACATGAGGTCCCTCTGTTTACTGCCTTTGGCTGCTGACACCCCATCTTGGCTCCTCTTCCCAGGTTCCCCCATTGCCCACCTGTCCCCCAGATGACAACAGATTAGGGGAGGAGAGACTCCTTCTTCCTCCCGGAGCATCAGTCTCTCCATTTGCACCTCTTTTGGCTTCTGTCTGTTCCAAATCATTGAATGGCCCTGAATGGGATGCTGTTGTTTCCAAGCAGGCAGAATTTGCTGGGCAGGAGACAGATGTTCAAATTTTGTCATTCCTGAGGCTACTACAGGCATGAATCTAAATGCCAGTTAAAAGTGACTATGAATCCCTAAATAGATGCTTCTGTCCTAGTTTCAGGGCATCCCCAGAGGTGTCAACCTCAGACCCAAGGTTCTCCTGTGTCTTACCTCCCCTCCATCCACCATGAAATCCACCTCTGGAGTCAAGAGACCCCCTCCACCCAGCCCTGGTCCAGTAGGCTGCAGTTCCTGGACTCAGGACGGGGACACCTGGTGGTGAAACCCCAGGCCTCAGAGTGAGGAGTCACCTGAGTCCTGGGACTGCAGTCAAAGCTCTACTGGGCTATCAGAGGCTCCCTTCACCTCTTGATTCAAAGGTGAGGCCCCCAGCCTGGAGACAGCTGTCCCTCCGGGTGCTTTTTCTTCTCCCCGTTCTGCTCTCACCTCAGCCAGCCTCCCTCTGCACATTCCCTCTCCCCTCAACCAGGGAACCCTAGCCAGGCCTGCCCCTTCCAGCTGCTCAGTCCTGCCCACAGGGCACCACCCCGGATCTGGTCCCCTCCTTCTTCAACCAGCGCCCAGCACTAGTGCCTGAGGTATGTCTGCTGTTCCCACTGTGGAAGGCAGTCTGGGATGTGCCGGTCACCCTCCAGGGAATGCCTCAAAAACCATAGCAGCCCCTCTTCCCCAAATCTTGGGTCTGTCCCACCTCCTCCCCCACCTACACAATCTATCCTCCCCTCCCAGCTTCTAGCCCTCCAGTCCTTCTCTGTTCCAGAAGGGGGTGGACTAAGGGCCCCTCCCATTCAGCAGCTCTGTGCATCTGACATTTCTCTCCAGGGCCTCGAGCCCAGGCCCAAAGCAAGTCCAAGATGCAGACAGACTGACCACAGATCTGTCGTCCTCCATATTGGTGCCCTGGTTCCTGAGAAGGAGATAGGAGGCCTTATTAGCATCCTATCTCCACTTCTCAGAACCTTCCTCGGCCTCTACAGAGGCTCCACACTCTTCCCTCATCTCTTTCCCCAGACATCCCAAGAGAAGACCCCTGGACGGCCCACCGGCCAAGACTCAGCCAGGCTTCCTGGAGAGGAGGACCTGGCTCAAGGGTAGCAGGTTACTGAGCCAGAGCTCTGGGGCACAGCTCCTGGGGATTGGCTAGTTCCAGAATAATGATGCCTCTGGGATGCTAGGTGCCCGATGCTCTCCCTTCCTGTCCCCACCCCAAAGATAACTTTGCCCCTCCTCAGTCAGTCCACACCCCACTGCTCCGGGAAGGTTTCCCTGGACAACCCCACCCAGCTCTTACTGCCACTTATTCCGTCACCCCATGCACTTAGATCCAAAGTTTTCCCTGTATTCAGTTGCCCTTCTTCATGTGTTGCTTTGCAAATGTTCTCATAAAGCTATATTTCTTATCGTTGTCACTTGTTGTGAGTTCCCTTGTTAATTAAGCCCACTTTGCTAGAGGATTAGTCCCTGACCTTACAGAGTGCCAAAAAAGACTCTAAAATCTAAGTCATGTCTCTTTCCCTGCAATTTTTCCCTCTTGACAATCAAGCAATGTCACAGAGAAACTTCCAACAATGGGCAACTTCTCCCCACGGCCAAGTTCTTGCCTTGATTGCCAGGAGGCCCCTGATAAGGTTCTTTCCAAGCAGGACTCTCTAGGCAGTATCTGGAAGAGGTCAGCTCCTCCTCAAGGGAATCTTCTCGCTCTGGAGCATTGCAAACCCTTCCAAGATCATTTCCCTTCTCCCTGACCTCCGGAACCAGTCTGAGAGCTAAAGCAGCGTCCACACTGGGGTCCTTCAGACACTGCAGTAAGATGAGGCAAGAGAGTGATGTGGGACTGAATCTACACTAATTGTGTGGACTAGTGCCCCCGGACCTTGATTCTTCTGCCTATAAAATGGGCACATTTGTAAGATGGTGTTGATACACCATACAGGCTGAAGCAGGAGTCCATCTTTTTGCAAAGGAAGATGCTGCAAGTCACTTCAAGGTCACACAGCTAGTCCTGGGGGTGCATTCATTAAGCCGGAAATCCTTTGGTGAGTCTCTACTGAGGCTCGGCAAAGGACTAAGTTTACCTGCTTTTCTAGATAACCTTACGGTAGGAGGAGACAGACCTGTGAATGGGAAACATCAGTAGGATAAAAAGTGAAGTCACTCAGTCATGTCTAACTCTTTGAGACCCCATGGACTGCAGGCTGCCAGGCTCCTCCATCCATGGGATTTTCCAGGCAAGAGTACTCGAGTGGGGTGCCATTTCCTTCTCCAGGGGATCTTCCCAACTCAGGGATTGAACCCCACTCTCCCGCATTGCAGACGGACGCTTTACCCTCTAAGCCACCAGGGAAGCTGATAGGCTAGAGCAGGTTCAAAGCTATGAGAGAACATGAACACATTTCTGAGAGCAAACAGAAAAGGACCAACAGCCCCTCCCCAGCATCTCCTTCTCAGTCGAGAAAGCTCTTTTTTTAAGACTTTTTTTTTTTAATGTGGACCATTTAAGTCTTTATCAAATTTGTTACAATACTGCTTCTGTTTTTACATTTTGGCTTTTTAGCCACAATGCGTGTGGGAGCTTAGCTTCCCAACCAGGGGTCAAACTCACACCCCCTGCACTAGAAGGCAAAGTCTTAACTACTGGATGGCCAGGAAAATCCCCAGAGGGCTCTTCTACCTTCATTTCAATCATAAAGACAGCTTGGTCAGGTCAGTGAGTGAGGCTTCACTAGTGGGACTCCAGAGGGTAGCTTGCCCTGGGCTGCCCCAGGCCCCTTCGCTGCTCCCCGCAGGGGCACCCCCAGACCAGACACAGACAGGCTTGCTCAGAGAGGCTGTCTTCATTTACAGAGGTGAGGAAGGACTGGAAGCCTGACTCGGGCCCATGGAAGCTAAAGTAGGTCTGGCTACCAAAGGTCAAGGGCGACTCGTGGGGAGGGGCAGCGGGAGCAATGCCAGGCCCAGGTTGCAACCGCCCACCTTTCTCACCTAGGAATGCTATCGGCCAGCTTAAATTCCAAACCACACGAGGCACCCTCTGAGGGCTTCAGGGGAGGGTGGGATTTACATTTCTCCCCACCCCCACTGACACCCCAGCGGGAAATGTGTTGAGTTCGTCAACATCTCTCTGGGCCCCGGGGCCCAGTGCTCCTGTGGCTCCTAAATGATGGGGCAGAAGCCAGGTCATTAGGCAGGGGAGACTGTCATTAGTGCCGTGGTGATGCCACCGCCACACAGACAATGGCAAACAGTCATTAGCGGCTGTGTCACGGGTGAGGCAATGCTGGCCAGGCTCGGCAAACCGCCCCTCCCCCAGTCCAGCTCCCGCACACTCACCTGTACACTCACACCAAGGAGAAAGCAGGCGCCCACTCCCCCAAGCTCATGTTCACACAACAGAAGTGTGAGTAGATACTCCCACAGACTCACACACTTGCCCACTCACATGTCCACACACACACACAAGGAGCTGGACCCCTGGATCCTTCCATAACCAGGTTCCCAGACACACAGGTATCGCCCCTTGGGTCCCAGAGGAGACTTCAGACACCCCCTCCCATCCCACCCACTCTGCTTCAAAGGAGCAGCACCCACGACAAGCCTTGCCTTACTTGCACCCCAAGAAATGGTTTTCTGCACCCCCAAGAAATGGTCTACCACAGGCATGTTTCTAAGCATTCCTGACCCCAGCAGGAGAGAGACAGGAAAGGGAGGCTGGGGTTAGGAGAGGAATGCCTGAAATCTAGCCTCCTTCCCAGTTTTGAATCTTTCCTTCCTTCCTCCTCACCACCTGGCTTTCATTTGTCAAGCTGTGGGACCCAGCTTTCAGTCTGGAAAATGTGGGTGTGGGTGGGGAGGTGGAAAAAGTGGCAGTTACATCAGTCATGTAAGGTAGAAGGAGCAGGGGGCCAGCTGCGTCCTGGGTTCAGATCCTAGCTCTGCTACCAGTTGGACATATTCATTTCCTGCTTCTGCTGTAACCATGAACTTAGTGACTTAAAACAACACAATTTTGTTATCTTATAGTTTGGAGATCAGAAGTCCAAAATGTGTTTCAATGGTCTAAAGCCCAGGTGCCAGCAGGGCTGCCTTCCTTCTGAAAGTCCTAGAGGAAGATCATTTCCCCACCTTTTCCAGCTGCTGGAGACCACCCATCTTCCTTGGTCCCCTTCCCTCTTCAAGCACCAGGAGTCTCTCACAGTATCACCCTTCAGCACCCTCTTCCTCATGAAAAGGACCCTGGTGATGATACTGGGCCCACCCTGATCATTCAGGATAATCTATCCATCTCCAGAGCCTTCACTTTTTCATGTCAGCAAAGTCTATGACCATTCAAGGTAACATATTCACGGGCTCTGGGGGTCCATTATTCTATCTACCACACCTGGTGACCATGGACAAGTCCTTTTAACCTCCCAGAGTCCAGCATCTTCAACTGTAATCTAACAATAACTCCTACCACATGGATGGATGGTCCTGGGGACTTAGAAAGTCACATGAACAGGAAGCACGGTGCCTCACGCGGTGAGTGGGAGGGTCCTTGGCCAGCAGCACTGTCATCTCCCTTTTTGGCTTCCTGAGGACAGAGGAGGACAAGAAAGCTGGGTGAGGGACCTCAGAGGCTGGTGAGGGGGCTTTGGAGGCTCCAGCAGGTCAGAAAGGAGGTATGGGTGTCTGTGAGGGTCCCCAGATCCGGGCAGTCACCCGGCGTGGCTGTGGACACACATACATGCAGTGACCAGGGACAGGGCAGCAGGGCGGGGCTGGGCTGCCACTCCTGCTTGCTCCTGCCTTTCTCTCCCGCATCGGTTGCCATCTGTTTGCAGGGCCCTGGGGCCAGTGGGCAGGCAGGAGCCCCAGACCAGGCTGCCATTACCTGCTAAGTGCAGAGTGCAGAACGATGACCCAGGAAGATAAACTCCACATAGAGGAATTGCCCGCTGGAAAACACTCATTAGTCTCCGATCTCACCCAGCACTGTTTGTCCACTCAGTAGGCAACAGGGCACCTCAGAGAGGAGCTGAGGTTGTCAGATCCCCACTGGCCAGTCTGGCTCCATCCAGCAGCCCAGGCCCAGGGTTTGGGTGGGGTGTGTCCAGCCTTGCATCCTGTTCCTCTGCCCACCTCCCCTTCCCCACCCCTCCCTGGCCTATCCCCACCCCAGCTCCTCCCAGCTTCCCCCAGAACCTCAGAACTTATAGGAAGCCTGGGCTGGGGGCTGCATTTTGAGGCAGAAGACCAGTTTCAGTCCCACACCTCTGCACAAGGAGGGCGCAGGGATGTTCAGCTGACAAGAGTGTTGGGGACATGAAACCAGGTCACCTTTTTAAGTGCTTTTTGTAAGCCTGGGTACTAATTTGAGTTCGGGGACACACGGAAGGACTTCCTCCTCCCTTTCTCCCTGGGATGCAGCAGGCAGGGCTGACCTCAGATCAGCCTTTCATAGACAGCTGCCTTGGAGACCCCACATCTCATTGCATCCAGAGATCCCCAACAGGTGCTGGGGGGAAGAGATGGAAGGATGGAGAGGGAGGAAGAGCTCTTCTAGTTCCTAGAGGGAATGCTGCCCGATTCATGAATCACCAATAAAGCCAATTGGATCTTCAATTTGGTGGGGGGTGGGGTGCTTCCTCTGCAGCCCAGTGGTTAAAATTCTATGCTTCCACTACAGAGGGCACAGTTTCAATCCCTTGTTGGGGAACTAAGATCCTGCATGCTGCACGGCATGTTTAAAAATAAAATAAATTAAAAAAAAAAAAAAAAAGGATGGAGAGGGAGGACACAGCTGCCTACACATGACAGGTTCTGATAAATAGGTGCCAAGGGCACACTACTCAACCACTGAGCTGCTACTGTATGCCAGGCATCGTGCTTGGTGCTATGGATACAAAGATAAATGAACCATAAACCACCATCACTCAAGCATCAGTCCTCAAGATTCATCCTGAGAGTCTCCCTTGTGCCCCATATGGGCTCTGAGGACCGCTGGATGAGTGGGATATCCCTGCCTTACCCCTGCACAGTGGGATATCTATCCCTGGACTGTGGGTTGATGGCTACCCACCTGGCCACAGCCTCCCAGTGCCAGCCGGCCTGTGTCAGCTGGCACAGTGCCCCAGCACCACCCGGGGCTGCTGCCATTCTGGCAGGTTCACAGAGGCCGGGCACTGGTCGCTCCACAGGGAGCAGAACATGGTTTCGGTCTATTATCAGGGCAGATAAAACAGTCGCTGAAGCTCAGGGCACAGTTTGAGCTGACAAATGAGCATCTCGAGATGCCCTACCCCTCCCCATCCTGCCTTTGTCAGCCACCCTGGCCTTCCAGTCCCTCTTTGTTCCTCTCTGAAAGCAGCCCCAGGGAGGTGGACGCCTCCTAAATAGCTGTGTGCAGTGCCAGCGATGGAAGGGTGAGGAGGCTGGAACCAAATGGACAGCTGGCCTGGAGGCAGAGGCCAGATGGAAAGAGTCCAGAGATCAGAAAGCCTCACTGATCTTTGTACACATCCCCCTGCTCTGCGCCCAGGAGAGGTGGAGAAAGCCTTTTCTCAATGAAGGCCCAGTTGGCCAGGGTAGGTAAGATTAGACAGTGTCCTCAGTAACCGGGATTCCAGTCGCAGGGAGACTCGCTGGAGGGGAAACTGGGGTCCCCAGGGTCCTGTCTAATGGGGGAGGATACTGCAAGAAAGAGACCCTTGCCTAAGAGAGTCATAGAAACAAGCGCTAAATAATAGAGGACATGCCCTGTATTAACTCAACAACTATTTTGTGCGAACCTAGTATGGGCCAGTGGTGATGGAACAGTGGGTAAAACAAAGTCCGGCCACCACAGAGGCTGCTCTTGAGCGCTCTCCCCACCAAGACAAGTGAGTGGGCTATCTGGGGAGACTTCCTGGAGGAAGGGGGCAGGTGGGCTGGCTGAGTGGTCAGCAAAAAGGCTCAGAGGCAGCTGGGGGAGGGAGGGGTGTGGGGAAGGGAAGAAGAAAGATGAGCGTCTGAGGCCTGAGAAGTGAGGGCTGTTGGGGGGAACTATCCCTGTGGGGGTGGTGGTTGGAGCCATGATAGGTGGATGGAGAGTGGGCAGCAGGCCACTGGGAGTCCCCTGTTGTTGAGACCTGGCATTTCCTCCTGGAGGAGGAAGCAGGTGAGCAGGTGCAGTGTTTCCCGGGGAACGGGGTATGCGCTGCGCCCTCCCGGGAGGCAGTGACCGGCCACCAGAAGTGGAGCCCTCCTGCTGGTTTTCCTTGGTGCCGTCCTCCTTCCTGCCCCCTCCGCCCAGAAGCAGGCCTGGCAGCCCTGCTGGATGCCATGGGCATGAGCCTCACACCCACACAGCTGGCCATGGGCTGGGGTTCCCAGGGAAGGTAGGCCCACCTTCCACCTAGACCAGGGGTCCTGGCCACATGTGTTCCATCCTCGGGTCCTGCGTGGAAGGAGAGGGACCTGGGAGGCTTATGCCTTGGTCCCTGCCCTGCCCCGAATGCATACCTGACTAAAGTCTAAGCCTAATGAGGCTTCTACTAGCTTTTGGAGACTTCCTCCTGCCTCTTTCTTTCATGAAGAGGACCATTCATCTTCTCTCCCGTCTGAGGCACCAGGCCATGACAGGAGGGCATCGGAGTTCCCACCCTATGCTGAGTGGGAACAAAGGAAATTGAGGCCAGGCCTCTGGGAGTCCACCTGTGGCTGGACCCATGACACATCCCAAGCGGAGGACCCAGCATCAACCACAGGACCGTCCCAGGCAGCCCAGCTCAGCCTGAAGAGGAGGCAGCCAGGTCCCGTGGGGCAGGGGCCCCGGAGCCAGCCTCAAGATTATGGGGTGTCTCCCCATCCTCACTTGCTCCATGACCCACCTAGCGTCTGTTGCTCTACACCGTCTGAAGCTTTTGACGTTGCATCCTGTGTTGTAACATCGTATAACAAGTGCCCCGTGTGGAAGGGTGGCCTTTCAGTCATTCCAGAAGGAAGTAGTCATCAAGGACCTACTATGTGCCAGGCATTGTGGCAGGCCCTGGGACACCAAGGAATAAAACCATCACATGGTCCCTGGGCTCACTGAGCGTCTCAGGGGAGGCAGGTACAAGTAAACAACCAACAACAAATCACTACAAATTGGGCTAAGTGCTCTGAAGACAAGAAAGTGTAATTAGCCTATGCTTACCTCTCCCTGGCCCCAGAGGCCAGCCCTCATTAGAGATGCCCACACCTGCCTGACCTCCCCAGCACACTGCTTGGCTAAAGACCTTGGATCATTCTGGAAACCACTGAGTACCTGGCATAACAAGGGGACTGACCACAGTGTGAGGACTACTTGTTGAATCAAACCAGGAAAAAAAAAAAGTTTAAAAAAAAATTCACACCATCCAGTACAACCTATTTTTACAAGCGACTGAGGCCCAGAAAGTCTAAGCATTTGGCCCCAAACCACTCAGCTAGGAGCAGCAGAGCCCAGATCAGAAACCAGCTCTGCCCCCATCCCATGCTGCCCTCTGATCTATCCTGACCCAGTTCACAGCCACCTGCTGGCCCATCTCAAATGCCTTCTTTGCGTATCAGCCCTGGCGGATAGAGTTGTCCGCAGTGATGTTCCCTATCTGTGGGGCCCAACGTGGACACAGGACATCACCCACCAGGTTTGAGGAAATGGGGCCGCTTTGGCGGGGGTGGGAATGGGCAGGGGCCGAAGAGAACAGGAGGATGTGAGGAGATGAGATACAGAGAGGAAGAGGGGAAGCAGGCGCAAAGGGTCTTATTTGACAGTCCGAGGAATCTTCTAGATCCTAATCCACAGAGAGCACTGAAGGGCTTTATGGCAAGTGATGAGATGCCCGCACCGTGGCGTTCCTGGGAGAACTGCTGCTCCTCGGAGCTCCTCGTGCTCCTGACTCCCCGGTCCCACTGGCTCCCGTCATCATCACTGTCCTACACGTTTTTGCCTCAAACAACCTTCCCTCCCCTTCCTGGACAAGGCTTCCACTTCCTTCAGGCCTTTGCTCACTGCCCCAAACACCTTCGCCCAGGTCAGTGCCCCTCCCATGTCTCCACAGCCTGCCTGGCACGTGGAAGGAGCTTCACAGCCACTGTTTTGGGGTGGGTTTGTTTTTACTTATTTATTTTTGGCCATGCTGGGAGCATAGAGTCTTAACCACTGGACCACCAGGCACCATTTGGATGTCTCCATCCTTGCTGTTAGTCCCTCTTTCCTGGCCTTGGTCCTTCCCAGCATGCTCTCAGCTCCCTAGTCTCCAGTTCTGGGGCCTTCGGAAATTCTTTTCAGCCAGCCATGGGTTGCTCAAACAGAGAGGGCACTGCCCCAGGTGAAGGCATAGGTGTTGGTGTGCATTTTCGAGAGAGGAGGAGGGGGGCAGGAGCCTGTGCAGGTTTCTCTGGGAAGCTTCCTGGAGGAGTGTCCCGGCCTTACCACCATGTGCTGGAATGAGGCTAAGAGTCCCTTGCCCGGAGTCACTGTCTGTCTTCCCAGGAACCACATCCTGCTCCAGAGCCCCAGCCAGGCTGGGATGTGCTCATCGGAATATTCATCCAGCAACTATGCATTGCTGTCCTGCATTATCCCAGGCGTGCCTGCTCCACACGCCAGGCCTCAGGCCACATGGGCAAAGGGCACAGACAAGGCCCTGAAACTGTGACACAGTGATGCCATTCCTACAAGACCATCCCGCTGGGTTGTAGGGCCAGGGTGCTTCTCCTCTCCCGAGGCTGAGAGCTGGAGGAGGCCTGGACCAGGACTCTCCCAGAGGACAGGGAGACAGGGAGGCAAGAAAGAAGAGGTGGAAGGAAGTGAGCAGTAGATACATCAGCAGTGGGGAGGCAGTGACTTGGAGAGAGAAATAGTAGGCAAGAGGAAGCAGAGAAAGTAAGAAAGCTCCCCCTTGATTCTTTGAGGACCAATTTCAGGAGATCCAGCCTCCCCCATTCTTACCTCTGGCCAACTTTTGTCCCTCTTCCTTCTTCTCTCTGCCCCCAGGATGGTCAGAATCACCTTCTGTTGCCAGTTACAGGGGCCCGGAACAAAGGAGGTAGACTTGAGGTGGAAGGTGGAGAATGGAGATTTCTGTTCCTGGACCATGTAAAGATCAACCAGGACGGCTCCAGAATCCCAAAGGGGCAAAAGATGCTGTCTCCAGCAGGGTCACCTAAGCTCGTACCGCACCAGAAGCCCCAAGCTGGTTTGTCTATGAGTACATCCAGGAATGGTTGGGAGACTGCCCAGCTACCCAGACATCCCCAGAGAGACTAAAAGTTTCACCCATCCTCCATCTTTCCTCTCCCAACCCCTGCCAGGCCTCCTGCTCCCTGGGGGCCTGAACACCTAGGAAGTTTATGCTTCATATCAAGGCCAGAAGAGGGTCATGCCAAGTCCTCAGTGAGGATGGAGAGGCAGAGGCCTGTACAGTGGACCCCAGGGATGTTAACTCAGGAGTGGAGGGAGGCATGGGTGAAGCTAGGGGAGGCAAGGAGAAAGGGAGGAAATGGGGCTGGGACCTTCCATGGAGTTACATCTGGGGCTTTTTTGCTGCTCTTCTTGTTCAGCAGCCAGGGCTGTGACAGCCAAAGATCACCTCTGTGACTGCACCTAAGGGGGACTGCTGGGTCAGAGAGGCAGCGGCAGGTGGGACCACATCCTTCTTCCTACCCGTAGTGGCCCAGGTTAGTATGTCCTTCATGGCTCCAAGAAGCCAGGCCACCCACCAGGTAGGCACCCAGTGTTTGGACCCCAGAGACTGTCCTGCAAGGCCAGCCTTAAAGCCACGGACTAGCAATTAACTGTGACTTGTCAAAACACTTGGAGTAGCAGATTTGAGTTATCCAGAGGTGCTCTGGAGAATCGAGCATCCAGCTTAAAGACAGGAGATGGAATCAAGCCACTGATGGTAAGAAGACATCTTTATTTTCCATCCCACTGTCCTTTCCAGGAGCCACCAGGCTTAGAGGCTAAGATAAGAGGAAGGGCCCATAACTCCAGTTGTCTGCATTCAAATCTATTACTCATAAATTGCTGTCAGAAGACAAGGTCTTGCGGCTTCCCCGATGGCTCAAACAATCTGCCTGCATTGCAGGAGACACTGGAGACACAGTTTTGATCCCTCAGTCAGGAAGACTCCCTGGAGAAGGAAATGGCAACCGACTCCAGGATTCTTGCCTGAAAAATTCCATGGACAGAGGAGCCTGGAGAGCTACAGTCCAAAGTTGCAAAGAGTCAGACACAACTGAGCATGCACACAAACAAAAGATCGGGCTGTAAACCTCTCCAAGCCTCAGTTTCCTCCTCTGCAAATCAGGGCGATTAAAATTAAAGCTTCTACAAAGGATGGGTCTCATGAGGACATGGGAGCTAATCCATGTATGGGGGGTGTACCTGACCTGTCTGCTGCTATTTTGGCACCAGCAGACCCCTTACGCCCTTGTCTGCCTTCCCCACTCCCTGCAGAGAACACAGAGGTGGCCAGGTGGGGGCAGACAGGGTGCTGAGTTCAACCACACACCATTCAGATACCAGGTCAGGAAGGACCTGCAAGTCCTTGCATGGATGGACCATGCAAGTGGGTGCCGAATGGGGGAAGGGCTAGCATGTCTCAGGGGTGGGGGCACCAGATACCCCTGCAGTGACCCCATCACCCAGAAGTGTCTCAGCAGCCCACCCCCAGCATCAAAGCCCAGAATCCAGTCTAGGGATAGACTCGTGGCTTCAGGACAGATTCTTGTGTCTCAGTGAGCCAGAAATGCCCACTATGCAGGACAGAGCTCTGGCCTGGGAGGCAGGGGGTCTGGACAGGGCGATGTGACCCAGGCAGGAGCTCCCATCTCCAACCTGTCTCCCTCAGTCCCAGAGGGGACTGAGATCTCTCCACCCCTGAACACCAGAGTTTCTCCCAGACACGTTCCTCTCTCTTCTGCAGCACCACCACCCAAGCTGGTGTGCCAGGTCCAGGGAGGGCACACAGAGCCATCCAGCCTGGCCAAGATCATCCAGCAACATCAGGGCAGGGAGGAAAGAAGAGAGAGGCCCCAGAAAAACGGCAACTCCTTGGAAGTGGAAGAGTGAGGCCTCCGGAAATCCAGGAAGGTGGAAAGGAATGCCCTGGCCCTGGCTGACCCCTCTGCCACCCCATCAGAGGCTCTGGGGGAGCAAGTCAGAGTCTGCGCTATTTACACTTCACATTTAAGATGAAACCAGGGTGGAGAAAGGAGAAGAGGAGCCGGAAGAATGGGAAGGAGGGGGAGGGAGGAGACCGAGGCACCTTCTCACAGCCCTGGGAGCAGAGCTGCACTTGACCAGGGCCCTCTGCCCTCCAGGCTCAGCTCCCAGAAGGTGGGCTCGGGTCTCAGCCACCATCCACAGAGGGCTGGGTGCCCACCCTCTCCCAGATTCTCTGCATGTACCATCTCCTATGGGGTTGGTATATTCACCCCCATTTAACACAAAAGGACAGAAGTCAAGGAGCCTGCTGGAGGCCACGCCAGGGGTGAGTGCTGAGTCTCGAACCAAGTCTCAGTCATCCAAAGACAACTGCTTTTGACCGTGTATTTCCTCTCCAGCCCCTGAGACAGGGGGATGCACATAAAGGTGATTAATAAATAATAGATCAAAGGCAGGGAGAAGGGAGAGCTGGGGGAAGAAAGAAGAAGAGAGGAGAAGTCAGGGTGACTCTTAAACACAGATAGAAAATAAACAGTCAACGTGCTATTTTCCAATGCCAGGCTGGCACGGTGCCCAGGACGGCTGCCCTACACTTGGGAGCCCAGGGACTGCGCTTGCCTCATCTTTTCCAGAGGTATGTAAGCCTAGATACGTCAGCCTTCAGGTATGCAATGAGGTCTGCGGTGAGAGGCATTGCTCTCGCCCTCCTCGCGCGCGCGCGCTCTCTCTCTCTCTCTCTCTCTCTGTCCTTCCTTGTTGAATCTGTCCTTCCTCTGACTACCTCCCCACCCTCAGCCAGCCAGCCAGCCCAGCCCAGCCCATGTCCCCTTCCCCTGGAGCCAGGCCAGGCTTGGTTGGGAGGCCAATGACAATGAGCAGCCCCCTCAGCCTGGTAAATTCCTGCCCGGGGAGGAGATGGGTACATGGTGCCGGGGGGAGGGGCGGGAGCCGCATCATCTAACAGGTTGGTCTGGCTGGGAGGGGAGGCGTCCCGCCCTCGTGGAGCTAATGAGCACTGTGCGACAGGTGTCTGCTCCTCAGTCCCCAGCCTGCCCTGCCTGCGACGGGAGCAAGCCACCGCCACCCCGCAAAGGCTCGTTCGCCGGTCCCTGCGCCCTGCGCGCTCTGGGACCCGGGGGCGGTGATGGCCTGCCGCTCCTGCGTCGTTGGCTTTAGCAGCCTGAGCAGCTGTGAGGTGACCCCGGCGGGCAGCCCCCGGCCTGCGACCGCTGGATGGAGCAGCTGCGGGCCCCCCGAGCCGGGCTTAAGCTCCCACAGCCTCACAGGCTGCTGGACAGCCGGCACCGTCTCCAAGGTGACCGTGAACCCCAGCCTGCTGGTACCCCTGGATCTCAAGGTGGACCCAGCCATCCAGCAGCAGAAGAACAACGAGAAGGAGGAAATGAAGGTCCTCAACGATAAATTCGCCTCCCTGATTGGCAAGGTGAGCAGAAGTGGGGGGAGGGGTCCCCAAACTAAGGCCAGTTGGGCTGGGGCAGGTGGCTAAGCTCTGCAATTCCCCCCAGCATCATGCCCCACCCCCTCCCCAGCCCAGCCAATGGGAAGCCAGCATTGCCAACTTCGCGGCCTAGCTTTGAGCTGAGAGAAGCAGAAGGGGGAAGTCCCTAGCCATCCTGACATGGGAGAGAAAAGGACGTCAGGATGGCCTGCCTCTGAGGGATGTCTGGATAATAACGCACTGCATGGCCTGGGGTCACCCTCCCCGCAGGCAGGGACTAGGGAGGGGCTCTGAGTGTGACCAAGAGGAGGCCCCCTCTTGGGAACAGCTGATGGAGGCATGGGCTGCAGTCAGACTCCACGGTGGACCGACAGGGCTCACCTTCCTGTCCAGGCCGTTGGATCTGTTCAGCTTCCCAGGGTCAGAAGCGCCGACATGGGCAAGGGGACCTGTGGGGCAGCTGGAAGGAAGCTGAGTGGCATGGGGTACACCTGTGGTTCCTCAGGAGCTAGGAATGCGGGGGATGGGTGCTGCGAGTCTGAAACAGGCGGCCAGCCGGTCTTCCATGTCCTGACCAGAGTAGAGTGATTGAGTCCCTTGCACCTCACTTCCTGGACCCGCTGGTGTCAAGCTCTGGCTCAGGGCAGGGGCTTCAAGAGCTCCAAGGAAGTCCTGTCCACCTCCCAAACCTGCTCCTCACTCACCTCCTGCAAGAAACCTCCCATGACCAGCCCTCCCAGCTCTGCTCCCTCCCGCCCTGACTGAGAATAATAGATAGTAACAGCTACTGTTGATTAACTGCTTACCCTGAGCCAGGAACTGTGCTGAGTGCATATTTATTTCTATTTCCTTCAACCTTAGGAAAGAAGTTACTTCTATGGCCATTTTACAGCTTTCTCACTCCCCTCTCCTTCTGCCCCGGGCTGGCTGGGTCCTTCTCTGCCCCTTGCTCTCCCTGCCTCTGTGTCCCTCTACATATGGTTGGTGTCCTCCACTAGGTGGGGGCTCACCGAGGAGGGCAGGGGGAATGAAGTAACAGACCTGGAGTCCCAGCTGGAGTTCTGCCCCCACTGCCCAGCACTCCACAACAGCTGGTTCCCCGGCCGCGCCGATGGGGAGACGGAGCAGCCCAGAGGCAAAGCGCCTTGCCCAAGGTCACACAACCAGCAAGGTCTGGACTTGAACTCAGGTCTGTGAGACACAAAGCCTCTGAAATGGGAGTCATTTCTCCCCACCTCGCCCCCACATCTGAGTGCCCAGACCAGCATTCCTGCACCCACACCTGGGGTGCCTGGGGTAGGGGTGTGTAGGGGGAGTGACAACTGGAGAAACAACCATCCCCTGAGCTGGAGCGTTCCCTCCATCACCCCCGGTGGCTGCACAGCATTCAGACTGCCAGGCGGTCCACCCTAGGAGAAGAGCCCGCTGCCCGAGGGAGGCAGGTCCCTGCAGAACCACCTCCTCTCCAAACACAGCTTAATCCCTTAAAAGGAATGCTTCATGAGCTATGTAATTTGGCTTCGATGGGTGGCTTTTCTCCGTGAACGCCAGGGCTGATATCACCCTGTGCCTCTGCCGTGGGGACAGGAGGAGTGTGTAGGCACAGGGAGGGGCCCGAGGGGTCTGGGTTCTGTTCCCAGAGTCAGGACAATGCCCTCGAAGGTCTTTAGAAGAACTCGAGTTTCCCAACCCCCAGTTCAAGCTTGGCCTTGAGACCAGTGCTCTCCATAGTGGCAGGCAGGGAACTGGGGGTGCCAGCCCCTTGGGGATCCTGATCACTGGAGCTCTGCCCAGGGAAACCCAACTGATCCACCAACTCTATGGAGAAAGTCTGTTATTCGCTCGTATCCCTCCTTGAAAAGACCACGAGGGCCCAAGTGGAAGCAAGCAGAGGTTAGAATGTGAAACCCGGAGTCACATTTCTGGGTTTGAATCCTGGCCTCACCTCTCACGTTTGTGTCATCTCAAGGAAATTATTTAACCTCTCTGGGCCTCAGTATACATTGGTGTCATGGGCTTGTCAGAATCAAATGGGATCATTTCTGAAAAACACATAGAAAGCCCTCACCAGGTACCAGGTATATTCTCTTTGTTATATTGAAAAGGCCATACATGGGTCCAGCCCAGAGAACTCCAGCCCAGGGCATTTAGTCCCTGCCAGGCAGGAAGGGCTTCCCAGGTGGTACCAATGGTAAAGAACCCGCCTGCTAATGCAGGAGGCATAAGAGACATGGGTTCAATCCCTGGGTCAGAAAGATCCCCTGGGGAGGGCATGGCAACCCACTCCAGTACTCTTGCCTGGAGAATCCCATGGGCAGAGGAGCCTGGTGGGCTACACAGTCCGTAGGGTCGCAAACAGTTGGCCATGACTGAAGCGACTTAGCTCGCATGCAAGCAGGAAGGAGCCTGGGAAGAAGGAGGGAAGGGCCCTGCTGGAGGGTGAGGTGGAGGAGCTTAGTGGGTAGGGATGCAGCATGGAGCTGGAAAGAGCTGCAGGAGCCCAGGGTGAGATGCCATCACCAGTGCAGGGGTAGGGTTCTAGGCAAAGAGAAGAGACTGGCAGGGTGGCCCTCCCTCCTGGGCCCTCTGAGGCACCCAGAGAAATCAGAGATCATTGAGGAAGAGCAGGAGGAAGAGGAGAAGGGTTGGCAAGGAGACCCACAGGAGCCCCCAAGGGGCCCTGGAGCAGTGACAATTCTTTCACTTGCAGCTGTGTTTCCTTGGGCAAGCCACTTCCCCTCTCTGTGCTTCAGATTCCAACTCCCTGCTCTGCTCCTGCTCCGAGGGTAGCCTTGACTTCATGCCAGTCAAGAGACTAGTACAGCTGCAGCCATGAAGAAGGAGGATGAGCAGAAGCAGCAGCAGGAAAGGAGGCCAAGGGGGTAGCGCGAGGGCCATGCTGACAACAGCAGAGGCTCCAGGCTGGGCCTTCAGCTGCAGACACCAGAGGCGGTGGAGATGGGACAGGAGGAAGCATTGCCAGAAGCGCCTAAGGAGGCTGTAGGGAAAGGACCCAGAGGGGTGGGCACAGTGTCTTCCCTTGGCCTGTGTAGCCTCTGGAAGCCCCAGGGGCCACCCCCCTGCCTGCACGCAGGCAAGCACAAAACAGCCTTTCCTGATGGAGAGACCTTGAGGCTCTTGGGCAAAGCCAAGCTGAGGCTGGAGGCAGGGGATCTGACACCGCCCCCTTCCTGAGGAAGCACCAGAGGCATCACTCTGCACACTCACCTGCCTGGGCTGTGGGCCCATGGGTTGGCACATGCAGCCCCCCAGACAGTCAGCCTCCCTCCTGAGGAGGGCCCCAGCCCAGCCCAGCCCATGCTGCTCAGTTCCCCGAAACAGAAAGTACGTCTCTCTCCACCCTCGTCTGGGCCTGCTTTTGAGCCGGAAGGCCCACGACCCTGGAGTTGAGTCACAGTGAGTTCTGTGCTTCTGAGCCTCAGTTTCCTCATCTGTAAAATGGGAAGCAGGTAGACCACAGCCTTGGTCTCCAAGGCTCCTCCTAGAGCTGCTGCCTAGATCAAAGGGCAAGGGGTCAGCCAGGAGAGGCAGAAAGAGGAACGAGAGGGGAGTGCTTGGCAGCCTTGACAGGTTGAAAGAAGTGAAGCTGGCATCTCACAGGGTACTGGGATTTCCGGCCCTCCCTCGCCTTTGTTTCCAGAGGGAGGAGCCTTTCAGCATGGAAGGTTCTGGGTTGGGGGTGAGTTCTCATCCCCACCCACTGAGACAACAAGCAACTCCCCCAAGTAAAAGGAGGCTTCCCTAAATCCCCTGCAACCAAAAATGCCCTCTGACTAGACTGGCTGGCCAAATGCATACCGTCTCCCAGCAAGCGAGTACCGAAGCATAGGGTATCAAAGTAAGACTATGGGGAGGACTTCCTGGTCCAAAGGGTTCTGTGTTGCTTATGGGTGGAGGAGGGAGCCTCACATCTCTTGTCTCAACCCTACCCTCAGTATAAATACGGGGCTCCTACTTGTCAAAACGCAGGGCAGGTGGAGTGAGCAGAAACCTCCCACCACCCCCAGCAATCCCTCACACACGCAAGTACGACAGAAACCCTCTTGACCGCATCCCTACTGAACCTGTTTGGCTGTGACGACAGCACACAGCTTAAAGTCGGCTTCAAGCAGAATTTACCAGTACAAATGGGAGTTAAGGAGGGGAATGGCAGCCCACAAACACCATTGTTGAGTGTTCCCACAGATGTCGTCTCCTGCAAGTGTCCAAGGGGCCTCCCCCGGGGCATCAGAGATCTCAGGGAAACCCGGGGATGTGGGTAGGGCAGACAGAGAGGGCGAGAGCCCACCTGATACCCAGGTTCAGGAGGAACGGGAACACGAAAGTCCAGAGTTGGCAGCCGCCATCAGATGGGCCTGTCAAGAAGCTGGGCCACGGAGTTGCTGTGTGAGCCTGGACAAGTCACCTGACTGCCCTGGGTCCCCATCTCCTCCTCTATAAATGAAGGGTATAGACCAGCTGATCCAAAAGGCTGGTCTGTGGTTCTGGCTCTTTCGGGCTGTGATTTTGGGAGCTGGTGCCAGCAGTGGATGGAAAGACTTTCGGCTGCCCACTGTGGTCATAGGAAACATAATTGAGCTGGTTGTCACAACGCTATCATGACAACAGCCTGCCCCATTCAGGAGCTCAGCCCCAGCCACCCATCTTGCCTCAGTAGCCCTAGCCACATCCCAAGAGGCATGCAGATGGCTCTCAGTCTGACGTTGAGGGTGGTAGATGAGGACAAACGAGAAGCAGATACACCAAGGGTCAGATATTGGAGGGAAGAGGGGAGGCTTCCTACAGCGGGGTGCTGGGAGCACATGGAACGGGGGCTGGGATGGTAGGAAGGAGAATGATGCTCAAGGGAGAGGCTGGGCCTGGAGAGGACAGGCAGGGTGCAGAAGAGGGAGGGGGACTCCCAAGCTCCGCTGGGCTGAACTGGATGGAGGGAATAAGAGGACCCAAGAGGGACTCTGCCCTCCTGCTGGCCAGTGGCTGGGGTGGGAGCCATGCAAATCCCTGCAGGATTTGCAAATCCATGCATAAACCCTCTGAGCAGGAGGGTGTGAAGGATGCAGAGTTTCAGAGGAGCCCTGGGTCCAGAGCCCCCCCAGGCTTTGTCCTCAAGGCAAGTCCGGCCCCAACTAGAGGCAGAAGCCAGCCCAGCAAGGGCAACGGGGCCCCGCAGAGAACTTGCAGCAGACCAGAGGCCTGCTGAGCAGCAGCTCAAAGATTCTAAACCTCAAAGTGCTTGCATTCCACCCCTAGGCCTGCCGCTTGCTAACTGTGTGACCTTGGGAGGGTAATTTCCCCTCCCTGTGCCCTGTCTCGTCATCTGTGGAGTGCAGCTGATAACAATATCTTCCCCGGAGGGTTGTTTGGGGGTTTGAGTTAAAGATGTCCAGCTCAAAGAACAAGGCCGTGTGTACAGCAGGGACCACAGGAGCATTTGCTGTTTGCTGCTCCAAAGCACCTCCCCAGGTTTTTCTCTCTGCAGGTGGGCAGAGCAAGTGACATCAACCTTGACTTCCAGCTGGGGAAACTGAGGCTTGGACAGACCTCAAGTCCAGGGATGTTAGGAGGATTAGCACTTAAGAACTAACCAGGCCCTACCCTGCGGTTTCCAAAGCTAGATGAGACCAGGCTTGTCTAGGTGGGCGGCAGACAGGCCTTTTGATACCCCACGTTCCCTGGGGTCTCCCACCCAAGCCCCAGGCAGCCTGGAGAACCTGTCATATGTGGGCACCTTCACAGCTTGGTCCCTTTTCCCTCATCTCGCTGGTCCTGCACTTCCTGTAAGAAACCTTGGCTAATTGGCTGTGCCTCTCTGGGATTCTCGGATTCCCCCCCTTATCGCACCATCTGCAGTTGAACAATCAGTAACTGGAGATGCCACCTGAAGGTGCTGAGTGAGGGCCCCAGGCGGGTGCCTCTTGAGTAGATGAGCTGCCACGTCCCATGGAGGCCCCCCGGGGGGGGGGTGGGGGGAGGGTGGCACTGGCGGGGGCACACCTGGCCCTCTCACTGCCACCCTCCCGCTCTCCCAGGTGCAAGCCCTGGAGCAGCGCAACCAGCTGCTGGAGACCCGCTGGCACTTCCTGCAGAGCCAGGACTCGGCCACCTTTGACCTTGGGCACCTCTATGAGGAGTACCAAGGCCGGCTGCAGGAGGAGCTGCGCAAAGTGAGCAAGGAGCGGGGCCAGCTCGAGGCCAACCTGCTGCAGGTGCTGGAGAAGGTGGAAGATTTCCGGATCAGGTAGGGGAGCCCTATGAGGGCCGAGGGTGGGGACCAACCTTCACGTGTGGAGGCAAGGTCTGGGGGCCCAGGCCAGAAAAAGAGAAAACTTCTTTGAAAAACCAGTCTTTAGTCCATACTTACTTACTAAAGAGCTGCAACGTGCTAGCAGTATTCTAGATCCCGGGAAGACAAGGCAGTGAATCTACAGCTACATCCCAAGCAGTGACCCTTACAACAAAGCCAGTCTCATGCTGGCTGACAGCTACGCTGCGCTTGCTAGCCTCTGGGCATTGCAGCCCTGTCCCCTACGCCCTCCCCTTGCGCCCAAGTCCATGGGAAATTGTGTCACTAGCGAGAGCAATAGATGGGCTCCGGCTTTGGCTGTAGCTTGAGATTTTGAACTCTCTTGAGCTGAAAAGGGAAGAGGGTAAGGGAAGGCAGGGGGCAGAAATGATGAGGTTTGTTTGCATAAAGAAGCAATCGCCTAGAGGTAAGACACGCCTGAACTCGATGGCAGACTTGGGGTCTAGAGAGACATGGAAAACACAGACTGGGGGGACAAGCAGCTGGCAGGCAGAACGGCCCAGCTGTTAAGGGTCTGGGCTTGGGTATGACTGTGCCCCATGGGAGGGGGTTACTCCTTGCCCATACCCCTCACCATCTCTGTGACCTCGGGCAAGCTGCCTCATACACGAACCTCGTGTCCTCCTGTGTGGAGTGGGAATGGTGATGGTTGATACCAAGCTAAGGCTGGTGTGAGGAGGAAGCCAAGAGTTTGGCATGGCTACTGGAGGTTAAAAATGGCCACTCTTCTGCCCCCCCCGGAGAAGGCTCCATGCCCAGCACAAAGCAGTTTGCTGCACTGAATTGGCCAGTCTAGAAAGGCAGACTAGTTAACTTGAGTAGCTCAAAGGAGAGGTGACCTTCTCTGACCAGACAATGGTCAGGGCTTCAAGGACAGGGAAGCTGGGCCAGAGCAGAGAGGCTGGTCTCTGCTGGAGGCCCCCAGCCAGAGAGAAGGAAGGACAGGGTGCGGTTGAAGCAGCCCCTACCTTCTGCAGGACTTGGGCCAGATCCAGGCCTTGTGATCTGAGGTAAGGCCCAAAGCCTCCCAAGACGGAGGGCGGAGGCAGCCTGTCAGGAGTCCTGGGCTGTGGCACAGCCTTTCCTCGAGGCCTCTCTGCGTGGCCTCCCCTGCTGAGACCACATGCAGAAGGAATGGTCACACAGGAAGCTTTTCCCTCTCTGGGGACCTCGGTTTCCTCATCTGTGGATCTGGCTGGGCCCCTCCCTGACCTGGGCGGGGGGCACTTCTCCCCCTACCCTGCCCTTCCAGGTCCTTGGGAAATACAGGGAATTAGACTGCCCATTCTGACGGCGACGAGGGAAATCTCACTGGTGTGCCAGAACCCAAGACTCAGTTCACTGATACATAGCAGGTCCTTGGCCTACAAAGGATCAGAGAATAGCAGAGCTGGGTGTGGACTTGGATTCTCCTTTTATGGAGACAGAAACAGAGGCCCAGAGAGGGTGGGGGCTTGTCCTTAGTCACACAGCCAGGAGTACAAAGTCCCATCCCTCGCCTGGCAAGCTACTGTGTGAAGCTGCTCCCAGGAGAGCAGCCGGATCGCATCGTGGAGGCACTTTGTAACTGGAAGTTCTGTACAAACACTGCTTGTTGTTTTAATCTGGCTCAGCCCCCTCATTTGGCCCGCTGCCTGGTTTCCATCTGCTGCCTGATTTTACTGTTTAGGCTCAGGGCCTCTCTTCCCCCTCTCTGGGTAGGGAGCCCACTGAATTGGGGAAGGTGAGGCTGGAGGGTTTCTGGGTCTGCAGGCCAGAGCCAGGAAAGCTGCAGCCTGGCTGTGCAAAGCCTGGGGCCCCCAGAGGCCAGGAGATGCCAGGCCAAGCCCTGACAGGGAGGGGTGTACTTTGCCTCTACAAGGCCGATGAGATCAGCTTCACTCCTAGAAATAAACAAGTTTGGGGGGGTGGAGAGGGTACGGGTGTGACCAGCTGAAAAGGGCTGAGAATGGGTTTGGGAGCTGGCGGCTAGCATACGGGCAGGGGATTGGAAGTGAATGGGGGACATGGGGTTGCATAAGCCTCTATAGGAATGGAGACTTCTAGAAGCTCTGATGTAGCAGGGACCTCAAGGATTAGCTGACTATCCCCTCTGTTTACTAGGGATGAAGCAGAGGCCCAGCAAGGGGAAGAAACTTGCCCAAGGACACATAGCAAGTGATTCAGAAATGTTGTGTATAATTGTTCAAGCTGTCTAGGGGTGAACTGGGATTGAATTGCAGTGGAGTCGATGAGAAGGGAGGTGGGAAAGCTGAGAAGGGCAGTGAAGGGTAAGGGGAGGTTTGGCACCTCAGAGGGCTCCCACTGGACAGCTCTCTCCAATGTCCTGTTCCCAGGCAGGCAGAAGTCTGTTATCAGAGGAGAGGGGAGAGGCTAGACAGAGGGCTTGCTTGGGGAGGGCCAGTCAATTTGTGCTTCTCAGCTTGGAGCTCCCAGACCCCTGTCCACAAGTCAGGAAATTTTTCCGAGGCCCCCAGATCCCAGAGGGAAACTTGTTCAGGTCAGCCCAGCCCTAAGCATTTGTGAGGAGTGTGAAGAGACCTGCCCACTCTGTCTGCAGTGAGAATCCCCATGGTTTCTTTCTGGAAACGCTGAGAGAGAGGGGCTGAGCTGGGACATGGTGTTGGTGAAAGTGAAAGTCGTTCAGTTGTCTCTGACTCTTTGCGACCCCATGGGCCGTAGCCCACCAGGCTCCTCTGTCCGTGGAATTCTCCAGGCCAGAATACTGACGTGGGTAGCCATTCCCTTCTCCACAGGATCTTCCCAACCCAGGGATCAAACCCAGGTCTCCCGCATTGCAGGCGGATTCTTTACCGTCTGAGCCACCACGGAAGCCCTGGTGTTGGAGAGGATGGTGATAATAATAGCAGTAGCTCTGGTGGGTGTCACGCACCTTTGTAAATGCTTTATGTGTTCATTTATTTAATCCTCATGAAATTAACATTATTGTGACAAGGGCACGTAGAAGGAGCCTATCCAAGGTCACATAGCTACTTAGCAAGAAAGCCGGAATTTGAGCCCAAATAGTCTGGCTCTGGAACCCCATTCTTAACCAGCACATGACTCAGGCTTCCAAGCCTCTCTCTGAGCCTCTGATCTGTGAAACAAGACCAAGGGAACACCCCTGGCTGGGGGCTCTGAGGCTCACAGGAGAGGCATTTTGTTTGCCCTGGAAGGCTTCAGATTACAGACCAGTCTCCCTGACCCATAGCACCACCCTGTCCCCATGGCCTGCACCCTCAGGGACCCTCAAAGATTCTGGAAGCCCGCAGTGGCCAGGGAGAGTGTGGACCCTCCACATACTGAATTTCAGGGAGCTGAGTGCTCTACAGGCTCTCGTGCTCTGGGGTCTGCTCCCCTTAGTCCCTCTGGGAGGCTAGTGAAAGAGAAGGCCTGGGGGTGGCAGGTCCAGCTACCTGACGTGGGTGATGGGTGATGCTGCCCCTTCTGTGAGGTCAGGGACTGGGGCAGGCAGGCGGCTGTAATTAGAGCCGCCAATGATTCAGGCATTCCCTAGAGAGGAGGAAAGGCAACAGGAAGCCACAGAATCCCCACGTCGGTTGGGGCAGGCAGAGCTGGGATGGGAAGCATGCCGCAGGCAGACATCCATCCTGGGGGCCCAGAGGGTAAGGTCAAGGGTCCAGGGATCCCATCTCCCCACCCAGCAGTGTCCTGGTTCTGAACACGAGGTGTACTCGACACATCTCATCACATGTGTAAGGAGGAGACACATCTGAGAAGAGAGGGAACACAGCTTTGGAGTGCTGGTGAATTTCAGCCCCCATGACACATGCGCCTATGCACGTGCACACCCCAAGAGACAAGGGAGGGGAGGAGTTTCTTGCCCTGAAACATATGGGGGGGCCCATCTGACTGCAAAACCCATGCCTTCCTGCCCTCTCTCCAGAGGGAAGATGGCATAGTGTCCTGCTGTCTAGCAAAGCAGTGGGAGAAGCGTAGGGCTTCGGGGAAGGGTGGAGTTAGGAGAGGATGACGTGAGCAAGATGCTTGGAGCAGACACTACAAAAGGCACAGCTTGTTTGAAACTGAGACTCTCGGGGGAGGAGATGGGATAAAGATAAGGGAACAAAAACATCAGGGTAAAGGGACTGTGCAATCAGGAGAGGCTTCCGGGAAGAGATGAATGTGGAGCAGAGCCAGGAAAGGGGCAGATGCCCCTGGGAGAGGAATGGCTGGTCATCAGGAAGGAGTAAGCATGAGGGGCGGGATGCCTGCTTCCCCAGAGCCAACACTGTGGTATCAGGGAGGAGAGGGGACATGTCATAGAGACAAGGGGCTGCATCCTCCTCAAGGAAGGGACCCCTTTTTTCTAACTGCCACAAGGCGCCAAAGGGATGGCAGAGGCCCCAAGCCCCACCCAAGGAGGGTTAAGCAAACCGTTGCTAAGTCCACCGTATCCAGCTGAGCAGGCTCTGTGTGTGTGTCTCCCTGGCTCCCCTTCTCCTCCTTCCCTACCTCCCAGGTATGAGGACGAGATCTCCAAGCGCACGGACATGGAGTTCACCTTCGTCCAGCTGAAGAAGGTAGCCTCCCCAGCTTACCCCATGGGTTCCTTCCCCAGGGACCCTCTGCCCTCTTTTGCTCAGGATCCCCAAACAAAGGCCCCACAGGCTGAGTCCCAAGACCACAGGCAGAAAGCTAAGCACCTGTCCCCACCCTCCTCCAAGGCTCTGAGCCAGGTCTTCTCCGGGAATCTCTCCCATCATATTCAGGAAGCAAAATCCCCCTTACCATACCCCTGCCCTGGGATCCCTCCATTCCTTTTCCCATCATTCACCACTGCTCCCACCCCCAGGACCTGGATGCAGAATGTCTTCGACGGACGGAACTGGAGACCAAGTTAAAAGGCCTGCAGAGCTTTGTGGAGCTGATGAAAAGCATCTATGAGCAGGTGAGAAGACGGGCCGGGGTCCCGCTGAGCCGAAAGCCAACTGGTCCCTGGGTAAGGGATGCAGGGTCGTGGAAACTTCAGCAGGCGCTCACTGTTGCTGGCCACAGATGCAACAATTTCCTACACCCCTTGTGTGCGGCAGTCAATAACCCGTGTCCCCTCGTCACTCATCTCACGGAGCATGGTAGGTTCCCACAAAGCCTCTCTCAGGGAAAGCCCCACCTTCGTGTGTTGGGGAGCACTGAGGGCATGAAGGGGGCCCAGGTACATCCAGGGCAGGGTCAGGAAGTGGCCTTGGAGTGGTGAGCCAGGAGGCTTTGAACAGTAGTTCTTATTGAACTAATTTCTCTCTCATCCCTGCAGCTTAAATTGCAAACACCCACAGCTCTAGCTCTCCTAGGCCTGCAAGGCACCCTCCCCATTTGGGGATCATACAGGGAAGATTTATAGACAGATTCTCTGGTAATCAGACAATACAAACTTCTGCCAGACAAAAATGACTCAGGAAGGACTTCCCTGGTGGTCCAGAGGTTAAGACTCCTTGCTTTCACTGCAGGAGGCATGAGTTCAATCCCCAGTCAAGGAACTTAAGATCCCACAAGCCATGTGGTATGGCCAAAAAAAAAAAAAAATCCCAGTCCCAGTAAATGCAGACAGAGGAGCCCCCGGACACATTTTCATTTGTCCCTAGGTCCTCACTGTCCTTGGGGGGACAGTAGCCCAGCAAGGCCTGTCCCATCTGCTGTGCCACCAGCAGATGAATTCTGGGCTCTGCCCCTTGGCAGCATCTACCTCCTGGGCTTCCTTTGGGATGTGTGTTCTCCTCTCTACATTCCCCATCTTCTCAGGAGTGAGGAGGCTGATGGAGTGATGCTTTGATTCAGCTACAAGCAGGCAGGACCATTACTGAGTGTGACAGGGCACAGCAGCCTGTGTGCTGTAAGCCGCTGGTGCCAAGCTATGGCAATGCAGCCCAGGGCAGAGCAGGGGTCAAAGTCACCACTGCAACCAGAAAGATCTGCTCGGGTGGCCTGAAGGGCTGCTGACCCTGTGGAGAGGGAAATTGGGCCTCGTGGCTACACGTGGACCTGAGACCTCTGTGCAGCCATGGGAGGGAGCAGAAGAGAGACCCTCCCAACCCTTGCCAACATGAGGGAGGCAGCCCTCATGGGCAGACCACCCCAAAACGCTTCTTGTCCCCAGCAGGGTCCTCTGCGGCCGGCCTAAGCCCTGAGGGGCTCACCAGGGCACCGTGCCCACTGAGTGGCTTGGGAAGTGGGTAAGAGCTTCCTCTACCCACACTCACCAGGGCTGGTACCGCCCAGCAGACGTCAGCAGGGCCACAGTTTCAGGGCCTCCAGCCCATCCTGCTTGCCAACATCTCAGGGAGCCGGGGCCAGGCGGAGGCCCTACGGGTGTAGAGACATAGCCGAGGAAGGCTGGGCATAGCCAGCCATATACCTGAGCACTGAGGAGACACACCTGCCCTACTTCTGGGCCCCGCCCCACAGCAGGCTGCCGGCTCCCTCTGGACTTGGCAGCCCTTGGCCCCAGTCCTGACTCTTTTTTTTCCCCTCATTTCTGTGACTTGGGGCAAGTTATTTCTCCTCTCTGTGCCTCACTTTCCTCATCTGTTAAATGGGGAGAGTGATAGTAGCAGGTTCATCATGCTGTGATGGGGTAAATCACTTAACAAATGTTTATGGCATGCCTGCTAGGTGCCAGGCACTGACCTCACAGCTGTGAGCCAGGCGGGCAAGTTTCCTGCCTTCAGGAGAGCACAATTTAGCTAAGACGGCACGGGTGATAGGCTAATAAACACATCTGGACAAGATCATTTTGGAGGGGAAAAGTTGCTGGTATGCAAAGAAACTGGGCCATGCCTTAGTGCTAGAGGGGTTGGGGCCATGTGTCTCTGAGGAGGGTGAAGCCCCAACCTGGAAAGTTCCAACTCAGCAGAGACTTGAAAATGCTTCAGCAGAAGGAAGGGCTGTATGAAACACCTGAGATGGGAATGATGTGATCCTGGGAGGGAAAGTGGCAGCTGTGGCTAAGACAGAGTGGGCAAGGGCCAGGTCGTGCAGGGCCAGAGGCCCAGGATGGGGTGTGGACATTATTCTAAGCAGGATGGGCAGCCCTTGGTGGAGACGGAGGCAGGGTGCTGTTGGGGGGCTGCTGTGGAGAAGGGGCCACAGTGAATGCAAGAGTGCATTATTACACGTACGTACATGCTCAGTCACTCAGTCGTGTCTGACTCTTTGTGACTCCAATGACTGTAGTCCGCTAGGCTCCTCTGTCCGTGGGATTCTCCAGGCAAGAATACCGGAGTTGGCTGCTGGGCCCCCAGGGGATCTTGCCGACCCGATTATTACATATACATTCTATTGTATCATATCACATTGTATTTATACTATATTATATTGATACTACCATATTATATTGATACTATCATATATTATAACAATGTATGTAGTGTAGCATATATATAGTATATATTATTATATAATGTGCAGTATATATAATGTATAATAATAAAATATTATTTTCTATATTGTATACTATATCATCATATTTTATTGTTTTATTTCTAACATATTAATATAATATTATAATAACATATTAATTAAAATAATAAAATATGGTTATATAGTATATAATGTAGAAAATAATATTTTATCATTATTACACATTATATAATGCCCATATATAAAACAATAGCAGTTATTATTGTTTCAGGTAGCAGCAAGGTGGCAAGTTGGTGTCGGGACATAAGGTTTGAGTTTCCCTCCATGTACCTCCGCAGGCTGAGAGGGCAACACTGACCCATAAAGATTCCCTATACCAATGGGTCTCTAAGCTGGCCCTGCCTAGTAAAAATATAATGCAAGCCACATAGGTAATTGTAAGTTTTCTAGGAGTCACATTTTTTTTTAAAGTGAAGAAACAGAAAAAAATAATTTTAATATATTCTATGAGGCCACTATATCAAAAATATGATTATTCAACAAGTAGTCATTATAAAAAATGAATGGGCTATTTCACACACGTTTCCCATTGTAAGTCTTCGAAATCTGCTGTGTATTTTACACCTCCGGCTCATCTCAGTTCTGACTGACCACGTTTCAAGTGCTCACGACCACACAGGGCCAGTGGCTACCCCATCAGGCAGAGCAGGTCCAAGAAAGGTACCAGCCGTGCCAGCTAGGGTGGAAGAAAAACACAGTGGGATGTGCATAGCCCCGGGGTGGGGGGGGCCAGGCACCAGTCTCAACTTTGGAGTAGATACGGAAAAAGCACTACTGTATAGCCCGCCCCAGGGCCCCAGGACACAGCCCTCCCTCTTCCCAAGACACACACGCAGGTCAGGATATGTATGGAAAGCCTTGCCCAGAAGCCAGTGGCTATAGGCTGCTCAGGGCCTCGTCTACACACTGCACCCACCTGGGCAACACCCCTTCCCCTCACCTCCAGGGATGCTGACTGGTGACAGCACCCTGGGGCTCCCACTCCCCCTCAGCTTCCAGGATTCACCCCAGCTCCCAAGTGCTCTGGGGCCTGGCTGCATCCAGCCAGAAAGCCACCTGCCCCACCTGCAAACTCTGGTTCCAGGGAGATTAGCTACGCAATCTACTGACAAGCCCCTGTGGCCAGCACACCTCCCGGGATACTGACCCCTACAAAAAGGACCTGGCCTGTCTACGTGCCTGCCTTCATGGTGCCCCAGGAGGCCACTCCAGGAACAGGCTACTCAAGCCCTGGACACTTCCTCCCAGCTCCATCACGTTTTCCAGTCACACCAATAGTTTCCCAGCTGTTGTTTATTGAGCACCTACTATATTCCAGGCACCAGGCTGAGTGCTCTCCAGATGTAATCTCATTTAATCTTTCCAATAAACCTATAAAGTAGGGAAAATTATTAAGAGAGCACAGACTTTGGGGCGGCTTGGATTTGAATCCTGGCTCCATTATTATATGGACTTGGGCTGGTTCCTTTATTTTTCTATGCTTCAATTTCCTCATCTGTAAAATGGGGAGGACAATAGTACCCAGCTCACTGGCCCGTTGTGAGGATTTATTTTGCTAGTATATCCTAAAGCACTTAGAACAGTGTCTGGCACATGGTGAGTATTTAATAAATGTCAGCTGATTTCAATTCCATAATTATACCCACTTTTCAAATGGGCCTCCCTGGTGGCTCAGATGGTAAAGTGTCTGCCTGCAATGCAGGAGCTGCTGCTGCTGCTGCTGAGTTGCTTCAGTCGTGTCCGACTCTGTGCGACCCCATAGACGGCAGCCCATCAGGCTCCCCCGTCCCTGGGATTCTCCACGCAAGAACACTGGAGTGGCTTGCCATTTCCTTCTCCAGTGCAGGAAAGTGAAAAGTGAAAGTGAAGTCGCTCAGTTGTGTCCGACTCTTAGCGACCCCATGGACTGCAGCCTACCAGGCTCCTCTGTCCGTGGGATTTTCCAGGCAAGAGTACTGGAGTGGGTTGCCATTGCCTTCTCCGGCAATGCAGGAGACCCAGGTTCAATTCCTGGGTTGGGAAGATCCCCTGGAGAAGGAAATGGCAATCCACTCCAGCACTCTTGCCCGGAAAATCCCATGGACAGAGGAGCCTGGTGGGCTACAGTCCATGGGGTCACTAAGAGTCAGACACGACTGAGCGAATTCACTTCACTTCACTTCACTTCACTTTTCAATGAGAAAACTGAGGCTCAGCTAAGTTTAAAGACTTGGCCAGGGCTAACCCAGCTAATAAGAGGTGACATTATTCAGAGCCCAGTGCCGTTGAACACTGCATTTTACTGAGCAGTACTGTTACCCCTCAGTCCCCATATTCCCTGACCTGGGGGGGCCACGATGACAATAGGCACACATATGGAGGCCTCCTCAGACTCTGGCTCCTAAGAAAAGCTCTAAACCTGAATCAACTTGATTCTTGCCCGCTTGGAGATGCAGATCCTCCCCGGCTCCCCCCACCCAACCCTGCTACGGTGGCAATCCCACACCACACAAGTCAGCATTGTTATGCCCTCTGTAGCCCGGCAGGGCCAGCATGTCTGAACAGGTCTGCAGATGATCCAAGCCCTCCACTTCCTGCTTCTGTTTACCACGCTTATGCTTACACTGGCTCTTTCCAGAAAGGACCTGAGGCTGCCCCATCAGCCGGGTTTCGCCCATCCTTTTGCTGCAATAGTGCCCTGTGCTCTGACAGTGCCCTGGCCTTCTCCTTGCCCATAACGAATGCCACCTTAAGCCTGGGGAAGAAATGGCCCTGGAGAACTTTGTCTGAAATGCCCCCATGCCTGCCAACCCCCAGCACATGGTGACCGAGGAGGCCCCAAGCTGCATCTCTGAAACTGGTTCGCTGCCAAGCCCCAGCTGGGATGTCAGTTCCATCTGGAAAATGTCAATCTCCAGTGAGGCCCAAGGGAGCAGAGGCGGAGCATGAGCCTGTGTTCCCGCAGGGGGTGGGGTCTTCCCCCACTCTTGCTCAGAGATCTCTGTTAGATGTATTTGAAGATCAACCAAAACCCTCCATCACGAGACCCTCTAAAGGATAGCTGGCCACTGAGCTCAGGGTCCCACCAGCTCCAGGGTGGAGACAGGTGGCCTGCCACTGCTCAAACTTCTTTTCCAGGAGGCGATCCTGATCACCAGGGATGCTAGTGGGCAGGGTCAGGCGGTGAGCAGACAGGGAAGGGGTGGCCTTCCTCTGCAGGCCTCGAAGCTGCCCACCCCTGCGGTCTCCAGCCGCAGGGACACAGCCACAGGTCAGAAGTAGCAGCCTCTGCCGATCTAGACTCCAGAGGTTCAGCCACAGCTTCTTGGAGCAAAAGACAGATGAGGGTCAGCAGGGGGCCCAGAGTCAGAAACCAAGATTGGAATGCAGTCATGAGCCAAAAACAGAACCTGGATCTGAGCGGGCCTCCTGATCCAATTGCCCCTTTTCAGGAAATAGAGAAGCCAGAGGAGCATGCTAAACACCAGCATGCGGGGCAATCAGGAAGATTCAGACTATAGGCAAGCAACCTGAGGTATTCAATAAGAAAAAGACAGGGGGGAAATAAAAGAGACAGAGATGAAGAGAGTATCCACAGAATAGGAGAGACATACGGACCAATGGCGGCGCATGAACCTTGTTTGGATCCTGAATCAAACAAAAAAAGGTCTTTTTGTAGTTTTCTTTAATTTTATATAGGGCTTCCCTAGTGACACAGAGATAAAGAATCTACCTGCAATGCAGGAGATGCCTGGAGAAAGGCATGGCAACCCACTCCAGTATACTTGCCTGGAGAGTTCCATGGACAGAGGAGCCTGGAGGGCTACAGTCCATGGGGCAGCAAAGAGTCAGACAAGCAAGCGACTTGTCTGCTCCAAGTCAGTCAGTCGAGCGACTAACACACACACACATATATATATGTGTGTAAAATGAGAACACTGGCCAAATCTTGATGACTGAAGTAAGGGTCGAGGATGAACTGTGAACACCAGCAGTAGTAACTGTGCATCTGTATCCCACCGCTCCCCCCTGAGCTGAGCCCCGCCGTGCCTCCCTGGGTGCCTGGCCGCTCTCCCTGCCTGTCAGGCTCCTCAGCCACCTGACTCACTCTGTACAATGCTGGCCACGGACACTCTGCTTACACCCATTCCTCCTTTCCACGCGGGGCCCCGCCCAGGCCCGAGCTACTGATCAGCACCTCCAGAGAAGCAGCCCAGGGCCCTGGAGGTGACACCTTGCAGCCCTTCCAAAGACCCCCATCCCCACTGGCTTTGCTACACACCTCTGAGCCTTCACTCTGGAAAGCAATCAGACCGCAGGGCATGACAGAAGCATATGTGGGGCTTCAGCTCCCGTCCCTGCCCCTCTAAGGGAGCTTAGCAGGAGCGGCAAAGCTCTGGGACCAGCCCCGCCCTCACAGCTGTTTCCATCAACTCTGGGTCCTGCAGCTTCTTCCTTGTCTGTAATCTGGGGCTGACAGTTGAGCCAGCCTGGTGAGGATGAGACGTGGATACGCCTGGAAAGCACTTAGCACACACACTGCCTGGTCTCTCAGGAGCCCCCAGGGAAATGGGAAGTTTTACCGCTTCCAGGGGTCTCTGAGGACACAGGCTAGCATTTTCTAGGCAAAGAGGAGGACAGAGAGGAGGGGAAAGAAGGATCCCAAAGGACAGAAGAAGACAAAGATACTGAGGCTAAATCCTGTCGTTGCGGCTGGGCAAGCCCCTCAGCTGGACAGGGAGGGGCAGTGAGTCTCCAGGGTGACCCGGAAGTCACCTGGGCCTCCGCTGCTGGCAGGAGAGCAGGGATGCATGATCGTCAGCCTCTGCTCCCCTCCTGCCCTCATCACTCATGGGCTTCCATTCCCACATGCATTCAGCAGGGACACTCCCCTGCCAGATACGGAGGCCTGGAGGTGAAAATGCCTCAGCCAGGCCCTCAAGGAGCTCCCATCCTGGGAGGGCAGGGGTGGGGGAGGCCACGCTGCACAGCACTGAGCCTAATGATAGAATGCCCTCAGGCCCAGATGTCCTGGGCCCTTTCCTCCTCTGCCAGGAGGAAGGAGGCCCACCCTGGGAGCATACAGCAGTGTGTGTGTTGGGGTAGGGGGCGGTTCAGGGAGGGATGGTGGGAACTGAAGAGGAATTAGGTTTGCAGGTGGGCCTCCAGAGCCGAGGGGCCCTCCCTGCCAAATCAGAGAGGAAAACCGACAGGTGGGTGAGTTGGGAGTTGAGGGGACTGCTTCTTAAGAGTACAAGCTGCTGCAGAGGCAGGGCAGGGAGATGTTTATCCTCTGATCATCTCTCCAGGGAGACAGAGGGAAGCCTGCCCTCCACCCATCAGGGAACGAAGAGATTATGGGGACTATGGCTGAGGGTCTAGGGCCCCCCACCAGCCCTGAGGCCCCATGTCTGTGCCCCATCAGGAGCTGAAGGACCTGGCAGCCCAGTTGAAGGATGTGTCGGTGACCGTGGGTATGGACAGCCGCTGCCACGTCGACCTGAGTGGCATCGTGGAGGAAGTGAAGGCCCAATATGATGCCGTCGCGGCTCGCAGCCTGGAGGAGGCCGAGGCGTACTCCCGGAGCCAGGTTTGGGACTGGCAGGCAGACTAGAGGGATGCAACCAGGGCAAGATGGGCAGCAGCAGAGATGGCTAAGGCCGCCTGCAGCTCTGGGTGCTGAGAGTCCAGGAGAGATGAATGGCGAGACACAGGGGCGATGGAGTCCACAGCAGTGAGTTCACATGCAGGGACAGAGAATGTGAGAGCCCAGTGATGTGCTGGGCCACAGGGATGATGGGGACAGGGGCAAGCCACAGTCTGCACCCTTCAGAGGCTCATGGCAGTGCTGCCACCCAGTGACTCCAGTCCACGTGTGGGCATGGCCCTTGGGGCTCAGTCCAGGGCGGCCAAGAGAGGGATCCTGAGATGGACGTGGTGGAGGCAGGAGCAGGGAAGGAGGGAGACACTGGCCTGGGTGGGCCACAGAGGAGGGGATGAAGCCAAGGGTGAGGAAGAAGGAGGGGCCAGGGGTCCTGGGGGGACACAGTGAGCTCCCCTAACTGCCACCCTCTCCCTGGCCTCCAGCTGGAGGAACGGGCTGCCTGCTCAGCCGAGTTTGAGAACAGCCTCCAGAGCAGCCGCAGTGAGATCGCTGACCTCAACGTTCGCATCCAGAAGCTCCGATCGCAGATCCTCTCCATCAAGAGTCACGTGAGTGTCCGGAGGACCCACCTGGGCTGGAGCAGGGTAGAGTGCGGGACACATGCTCTCTCATATCCTTCATACACACACGCTCACACAGGCTGTGTCTATGTGAGCCCTGGCTTTGTGACCCTGGATAGGTCACTTAGCATCCCTGTGCCTCAATTTCCTCATCTGTCCTTAGACAGCTCTGAGGACCACATGAGCTTGGCCGGTAAAAGTGCTCCATAAACTGGCCAGGGCTGTTGGAATGTTGGAGGGTCCCCTACACACACACCCAGAGTCCACCGCCTCCCCCCTATGGGGGAGAAGCGAAGGGAAGCATAAGCCCCAGCTTCCAGACAGGACGAGCCTTCAGAGAAGTGCCATCCTGGAAGGACAGCTGGGACAGGCTCCTGTGGAGCCCTGCCATATTTGGTAGCCTTGGGAAAGTGTCTCCTTAGGTCTAACTGAATGGCCTCTTGCTGCAACGCACTCCATTACCATGCCTAGGAACGCCGTGCCAAATCCTCCCAATGCACACTCCCACCAAGGACAGAGGCGGGCTCCTGGCCCTGACCCGCTCTCTCCCTCCTTCCTTGCTCACTGACCCCTCTTTCTCTCTGTCCTCCCGAACTTTCAGTGCCTGAAACTGGAGGAGAATATCAAGGTGGCCGAGGAACAGGGTGAGCTGGCCTTTCAGGATGCCAAGGCCAAGTTAGCCCAGCTGGAGGATGCTCTGCAGCAGGCCAAGAAGGACATGGCGCGGCAGCTGCGCGAATACCAGGAGCTCATGAACACCAAGCTGGCCCTGGACATCGAGATCGCCACCTACCGCAAGCTGATGGAGGGCGAGGAGAGCCGGTAAGGAGCAGGGCCAGCGGGGCGGGCCTGAGAGAGGGGAGGACTGGAAGCCCCACGGGAAGCCAGTACCCAGCCCCTCACCCCCCAGCATGATACTGTGAGCCTGGCAGGCCTGGGTTCATGTCCTGGCTCAGCCACTTACACACTGGAACTTCAGTCCAATTTACTCAATTCTCAGTTTTCCTATCGGGAAAATAGACTGATGATAAGTATGCCTCACATGTGCATACAATCCCGTGTGCAAATACCTGCCACCAATCAGTGCTCAGCAAATGATAGCCGTTCATGCAGGGGTGAGGGGACAGAGCTGACTAGCCAGAGTCACACAGCAGGGCAGCCCAGAGCTGGGAGGGACAGCCAAGAATTGGCCTCTGCCTGCTAATCCCCAGGCCTCCAATCCCAGGAGAGCTGAGCCACAGGTTCCCTTCACATCCCACCATCTCTTCCTCCCACAGGATGGACATGCCCTCAGCCACTGTGGTCAGCGCTGTGCAGGCCAGATGCAGAACTGGTGAGCCTGCTTGCCCCAAGAACCCATGGTGGGAGGGGGACAGTGGGTGGGGGGGGATCATGGCCCTAAAGGCATGATATTAAATGCCTCCCAAACCTCCAGCCCCTACCCTGCCCCACCCCTTATGTTCCCTGTAGCTGTCTCCAAGTCCGGCCTCTCAAGAGCTCCCTCTCGGAAAAAGAAGGACAAGAAAGGCCCTGTGATCAAAATCACCGAAATGTCAGAAAAGTTCCTCTCGCAGGAGTCAGAGGTCTCAGAGTAAGCCGCTGTCCACACCCCAGGAGCCCCAGGCCACTCCCCTGCAGCAGCAAGGACATAAGCTAGACTCCAGAAAGCAGCCTGGAGCCTCCAGGTTGGGAAGGAGGCAAATCTGATCCTGAATGGAGAAGAGGGTTAAAAACAGTGACTGCTTTTTTGCGGGAATGGGACAGGACTGTCACCAGTTACTCAAAGTCACTTGGCTCCATATCAATATCTCACAGTCCACCCTTCCAATATCTGAGAGGTCTTCCTGCCTGGGTAAATTGGAATTGGGGTTTTGCCTCCACCTCCTTGCTCCTCGCACAACAGGGGACTCTAACCAAGCTGCCTTTGACCCTTTGCCCAACCCTTGCCCTAAACTCACATCTCAATTCTTGTGTTGCCTCTGACTAGGAACCAAAGTGAGTGCCCTCACTCCCCTAGCCCCTGCTAGCCTCGGACCAAGGGCCGGTGGGGACTACATGGGCACCCTCCACTATCCAGAGTTCCTGCGGAGGCACCTGGTTTTCCTGCACCACCTGGGCTTCCCGGAGACCTGACAGTATTAGGGAGTGAGGGGAGGAGGCTCCCTGGGTGTTTGGGACCTGAGCCCAGAACTCTGAGATCAGCCCAGACCCCCATGCCCCTCCTCTCCTCCTGTGAGTCCCTCCCAGCAGGTCACGGTCAGAACTGGACAGCTGTCCCGCCAGCTCCCAAGCACCTTTTCTAGAAGCTTTTCTTGCCATGACAAACTCCCTGATGGGGGAAGTGGGAAGTGGGGGAGACGGGGCAGGAGAACTGGACCCTCCTTTCTCCTTTCTATCATCCTGGGGCTCACCACCCTGCCTGGGGTCTGAGCTCTCTGCCTCCCATCCAGATGCTTCCCAGCCTGAAACCTGGTTTGGGTATGCACCAGACCCTAGAGACTCCTCTTGCCACCCTTGCCATGAAACTCCAGGCCCATTTCCCATGAGTCCCACTCCTGAGGGTCTCCATTCCCTCCATCAGGCCAAGCCTCCCCTCCCCTGCACACACACTTGTGGATCAGAGGTCCTTCCTGTCTTCCTCCTCCACGTCTGCCCCTCTGCTGCCAGCAGGGTCATGAAGAAGGCACTGTCCGCTCAGGTCTGGGAACTTCTGAGCCCTTGAGGTCAGGTTGGGGGGCCCCAGTGACTAACTAAAGAGAAATTCTGCAGCAGCAATCCAACAAGAAGGTTTGGGGCTTAGAGGAACGCTCCTCTTTCATCCTCTTGGCTCTCGCCTTCAGGGCCTTACAGGGAATCTGGCAGCTCCACCTTCCCACGCCGTAAGCCACCTTCTCTTCCTCCCTTTCCTCTCCCTACCTCCCTCTTGCCTCACCTCCTCTGCTGGACCCAGTCTTTGATTTATTCATCTCATTTTCCAGGACCGGGTGGCCCAAGGCCCTGGCCCCCTTCTAGGCCAGAAGGTCCTCCAGGCCTGTTGGGGGCGCTGAAGGGCTATTGACGCTCAGGCCAGAAAGAACTCAGATATATACTTATCCCTCAAGTTTCAAAAGGGTGCTGATTGCTGCTTATTCTCCACCTATTTATTGGTTTCCATGGGAGCAAATCCTCAATGGGGATATACGATATTAAAAGTATATATATTATTTTTTCATAACTTATATAGCTTTTAACTTATTGCTTCCCTTCCTGTTTCTGCATAATCAATGCTATATATTATACTACCTGGAGAGACAGCACATGTTCTAGCCAACCCACCCCACTGGCTGACTTCCTGGGGGGTAATGCCCCCTTCTCCCTCAAAGGGATGAAATAAAGTGCTGAGATTATTCATGGATAGAGCTGTGTGTCTGTCTGCTTTTATATCCCCTCTCAGGATTGGTCAATCATTGGTCAAACAGGTTAACCATAGGACTTTGAAAATCCTCCAGTTATGGGAAAGGGAGTCCAAGGACCTAGTTATACCTTCAGACCAGTGCTACTTGGCCATGGAAAAGTTCTCCTGCCCTGCCATCCCACAAAGAGGCTATACCAGTGTTGACCTACGTTCCAGTACCTCCCAGGATGCCCAGGAACCATGTGACCACCTCAGCAAGCACAGACATGGGGCATTCCCCACGTGGTGGCGGATTCCCTCTGAAGCCCTTCTGCCCCATTGTGCGGGTTGGCACAGCCCAGAATATATTCTGATAGGTACAGGCCTAATCCTGTGAAATCAAATTCTATATCAGCAAACAAGGATCGAGGGCCTTCTCCAAGCCCAGCCCTGCAATAAAACACCTACGAGTGCTCCCCACCCTTCCACCTGGAGAAACTCGCTATCAGGTCAAGAGAGACGCTCTCTCCAACTGCAGAAGGCAGAGAGGAGAGGGGCTTGCTCAGGGAACTCAGGAACTGGAACAGGAAGAAGAGGTGTCTCAAGGACAGGAATTCTGGGGGTGAAATAAGACCTTTGAAGCATTTGTGTCCTGGCTCACCCACTCACTGGAATGAGACAAGTGGAACCTCAGTTTCCCCATCTGTAAAATGGAACACACAGCTTCCCTATTTACCTAAAAGGATGTTTGGGGATCTGACAAGATAGCTGGGCTCATTCCTACCGAGAGTAGCACATCTTGCTTCAGGACTCTGAACTGTAACAGCTCAACAAGAATAAAGGATTACTAGTGATATCGTTGTTGTTATTACAGCAGATATTATTATGGACTAGTTATTAACAGATATTAACAGACTAGTTGGGAAACTAAAACCAGGCCTGGAGCTAGCTCTTTCAGGGTACAGCATAGCCATGCCCCAGGGCTGAAAGACCAGAGACTTCCACTCAGGGTTTACCCATTCACCTGGGCCACTAAGAGACGGGCTCTGCTCTCAAAACTCAGAAGGAATGATGGACAAACCCCATTCCTATGCAGGAAGGTCCTGGAACCGAGCCCAGTTCTCTACTTACATTATCTTTGTTTTCTAGTCTATTAACTCCTGAATTATGAATTTCTGAACACTAATTTGAATTTCTGACACTGAATTCATAATAAATATTACTTTTTAAAAACCTATTTGTTATTTATTTTCCTTTGCTTTCTTTGAATTTATCAGCTTTCAACTTCTTGAGTTAAATGTTTTAACTTTCCATCTTTCTTTTTTTCAATGTAAGATTCTCTAAAGACCATAAATTTCCTTTTATGTACTATTTTGACTGCTTCACATGTAGCATTATTTATTAGCCTTTAGTTAAAACAATTTTATTCTTTGACTGTTAAGCTGTTAAGAAAGCTCTGCACATAAGGGTCACTCATCTCACAGACATTTATGGATACATACTTAAATCCAGCAGAATTTATCTCTGGATCCTAGCCTCCCTAATCCTCTGCTTTAGCAGTGCTTCCTTGCCTCTTTGTGTGCCTTTTATCCTCTAAACTCCTTGCGGGCAGGGACTGTATCCCATGACCTCCCCAGGACTTTGCACAGTGCCCAGACCATAGCAAGTTTTCAGTCAAAGTAAAATTAAAGAAAGAATAAATGAATGGTGCACCTCCCAGCTTGGGTCTCCTAGTCTAAAAGTCCCATGAAGGGGAGGGCATGTCTCCTTGGCCTCTGTGTCCCCAGGTGTGAATGCAACGCCTGGCCTGTTGAAGGAGCACTGTAACTATGCAAAGAGAGAGAGAGGAGAGGGAGGGAGAGAGAAGGAAGGCAGAGGGAGTGGAGAGGGAGAGAGGAAGGAAGGAAGCAATGGAGGGAAGGAGGGAAGGGAGGGAGGGAAAGGAACTGTGACCTCCCTAGCCAAACAAGAAACTCTCCTGCCCCTTTCCTGCTGGCAGATCCTGACTAGTTGTCAGGAAGTCTGGAGCCAGATTTCCCTTCCTCGTGGGAGCTCCCTCCTTCTCCTTCCCACTCCTGGCCTCTGGAGTGAATCAGTGAACACCTGGCCAAGGGCACCACCCCGGTTCCAAGTACAACAACAAAAACAAGCCCCTACGTGGGCTTGGCTCCTTCTTCTCCTTGATCTCTAGTCCTCCCAAACACTGGTGAGACGAACAGGACAGGTATCATTAGCAGAAGCCCAGAGAGGCCAAGCACTGTAACTCTGGTCACCCAGCAGGTAAAAGAAAGCATGTTGGTTCACTGGAACCATTTTTCACCTCTAGACTGCCCGCCACAGGGACGTAAAGCAGCCAAAGCCGGGACTTGGTGAAGTGGATACTGAAGGCACCCCACCTTCAAACTCAAAGGGTGCTGGGGCTGAGTGGGTACCCAACAGCTGGAGCCCAGCCTGAGTCCCCAGGCTCAGCATGAAAGATTAGGGCTCAGGGGTCTCAGGCCAGGACTGTCAAGTGAGTGCCCTGCTGATTCCAGAGAAATCTTCCTCTAAGAGGCTCTGGGGTCCAGAACCCAAGGCAGGTTCTGTGTGCTGAAAGTTGGCAGCATGACCTCCCCTCCTGCCTCTTCTGGTCTATTGAGATCTGAGGGAAAACAGCTGGAAGGGAGGTAGTCCCTGTATTTGGGAAACTCCAGAGCCTGATGGTGGAGGGGAGGCAGGAAGTGCCTCACATAGAAACAGAGACAGATAGAACCAAAGATACCCGGGCAAAGCTCAAGACCTCAGCACTGGGGTCTGTCGAACAGCTGGGGGACTTAGTCAAAGAGGGCTTCCTGGAGGAGGGAGTGTCTGGGCTGGCAGAGAAGAAGGGAGTGGAAATGGCCTGGGGGAGGGAATGGAGCAGATTGCTCAGCCTCTGGCCAGGGTAGAGAGCAGGCTGTAAGTGCCAGGCTGAGCAGAGGAATGAGGAAAACCATGGGTGCACGAGTCGTAACGGGGGGTAACCCCTGTAACCCACAGTAACCCCCTGTAACCAGGAGATAAGCCAACAGGTGCAGGCACTGTGTTTTATTCAATTGTGCATCTGGCATCTAGCAGGATGCTGAGCACTCAGTCAGTGCTTACTAAATGCCGAGTAAATGAATGAAGTCATGAATGGCAGATGACTACAGCTACTGAGGGATGCAAGACTGACTCATTGTGGAGGACTTTATGAGCATCTGCTATGTGCTGCCCCTGTACTGGGGACAGCAGGGAAGAGTGGGGTATAGAGGGGTCCTTGCCCTCCAGGGAATTCTGGCTTCTGCCCAGGATCCAACTTATGATCCCCTATAGTGCCCAAGTCCCCTCTGTTGTGGCCAACCATGTGATCTCTGTGGGACCCTTGGCAAGGCACTGTCCCCTCTCTGGAGTTGATTCTTCATCTGCAGAATAAAGGAGCAGATGAGTGCTCCAGCAGGTCAGCCCCTTGATGATCCCCTTCTGCTCATCCCTTCCCTACTCAAGTCAATTCCCTGGGCAAGACGCCCTCCTTGGAGGCAGCAGGAGAGGAACTGAGACGTGACGAGTAGAGCAAATCCTAGTTCTTGCTGTGTGATCTTGGGCAACCTCTGGAGACTGAGTACCTGGCTCATAAATCTGGTGTGAAGTTTTAAAGAGATGACGCATGATAAAAGAACGGTGCCTGACACATGCTAAATGCTTTAAAATAAAAATAATAGTGTTAGGGAAAATATGACACTGCCCACCCTGGCCAGGCATCACAATAACCATTGGTATGAGTTATTTTACTACCAGAGATCTTGGTAAGGAACATGGAATTAATAAGCCACCATAGACCAGAAGAATTTGGGAAAGGTCAAGAGGAGACAGGAGAGACGCCAGTCCACATGTTCTCCCAGAATCCTTCTCACTGGAACCTATCTTGGCTGAGCGATGTATGGGCCACCAGGAAGGACCCTGAGTCACAGTGATTGGCGAAAGGCAACCTGGAAAATAATCCAATCACAATAAAACCCGAGATTTCGAGCCACATGGCAGAGCAGTCCTCTGGGTTTCCCTTACCCTCCTCCCCATCCTGGCCGGCGACCCTTCCCAATAAATTCTCTTGCTGTGTCAGCTCGTGTGTCTCTTTGGACAGTTCGTTTCCTAGTGTTAGACGAGAGCTGACTCTAGGGCCCTGAATGGGGTCCCCCTTTCCTGCAACAGTAGCAAATATGCTAATTGTGAGAGCCTTTCCCTTAGCCCACTGGAACCGGAACTCGACCAGGAGTGGTTAAGCAAGGGTCTGCACATCGGCCCAGCCTCCCCTGTATCTCCCTCCCCTACTCCCAACGCCTCCAAGGAGAGGCCAGTGCTCAGAGATCTGTTTGGGGGCACTGGGGATTAGAAAAGGTAAGGGAAGTGACCCAACCCGGTTCCCTGGTAAAGCTGACCGCCCAAGTTACACCAGGGGAAGGTCGGCCGCCAGCTTGCGCGCACCTCAGCAACCACTGCCCTCTACTGGCCTCGGCGAGATCAGCACGTCTAAGGCGAGGGAGCCACGCGCAGAGGCCTCCCCCCGCCAGGGAGGGTGGGGCGGGAAGAAGGGAGGTGGGACTACGTTTCCAAGCAGATACTTAAACTAAATGTCAGGCTTCTGCTCGGAGGCTCCCAGGGCTAAACCCTCCGAGCTGGGGCCACAAACTAAGCCATCTCTTCTCTTCGCTTCCACTCCCTCAATCATCACCCACAAGGGCAGGCTTCCACTGAGGGGCTGTCACAGCCCACAAGCCGCAGAGACCCTGACCCCACCTGGAATACTCACCCCCTAGGTGTGGCTCCTTCTCATTTAACTCAAACGTCACCTCCTCAGAAAGCCCTGCCCATTGAAAATAGCCCCTACCCCCTACTACCTCCACACTACTTTTTATTTTCTATTTCATTATGACCCTGTCTTGTGCTCTTCCTAGTGTTCAGCACAACTTGCTTTGTCTTGTTGATTTTCCTTTCTTTAATGCATCAGCTGGGATTCTGGTCAGGAAACCAGACTAGGCATTTCACGGACAGGATTCAATGCAAAGAGCTGAAAGTGTACGTACTGAAGGTGTAAAGAAGAAAGCAAGAAAGCTGAAGTACAGTAAGTCCCTGGCATTTGTTTGTACACGAGTTCCATTCCAAGACTAGGTTCATAAGTCCAACTACACTTAGCTGAGCCCAGTTACTCAACTAACACAATTGGCTATATAGTACTGTACTCTAATAGGTTTATAATACTTTTCACACTAACAATACGTACATCAAAAACAAACCAAAAAAAAAATTAAAAAACATATTTAACCTTACAGTACAGTACCTTGAAAAATACAGTAATACAATACAACAGCTGGCATACAGGGGCTAGCATGCATGTTTGCGTCTTTTGAAAGTCTGCAACTTGAAGGTTCGTATGTAGGGGACTTACTGTCGTTGTTGTTTAGACACTCAGTCGTGCCCAACTTTTTGCAACCCCATAGACTATAGACTGCCAGGTTCCTCTGTCCATGGGATTCTCCAGGCAAGAATACTGGAGTGGGTTTCCATTCCTTCTAGAGATAAGTTTCCATTTCCTTATCTAGAGATAAGAGATAAACACAGATTCAACACCATCCCTAGGGCTGAAAGGTTGGCCTTACTCCAACCCAAGAGCTCAAGTGAGGGCCCCAGAGGCTGGTTCTTGGACATGGGGCAGGGAATGGACGGGTGAAATGTTTCCCTTCTACTGGGAACAGTTGGAACTTAAAGACCAGGCTATCGTCCTGACGAGGTGGCCGAGGCCCGTGTCGGCTTCCGGAAGGTGTACTGCACGTGTGACCCAGTGGAGAACGTGTAACCCTACAAGCCCCCTGCTGGGAGCCCTCTGTTCAGAAACACAGACATTTCCCAATAATAAACAAGTGAGACATATCAAACAAAAAATTTCTGCACAGCAAAAGAAACCATCAACAAAATAAAAAGGCAACTTATGGAATGAGAGAAAATATTTGCAAATCACATCTTTGTTAAGAGGTTAATATCTGAATTATCAATATATAAAGAATTCATACAAACTCAATAGCAGATAACAGTAATAACTAAGAAGGACCTACTATATAGCACAGCGAACTCTACTCAATACTCTGTAATGGCATATAAGGAAAAAGAACCTTAAAAAGAGTGGATGTATGTATATGTATAACAGATTCACTTTGCTGTATACCTGAAATTAACACAGCATTGTAAATCAACTATATCCCAATATGATTTTTTATTAGCAAATAACAACAACAGTAATAATCCAATTAAAAATGAGCAGAGGAACTGAATAGACACTTTTCCAAAGAAAACATTCAGATGGACAACAGGCGCATGAAAAGATGTTCAGCATCACTCATCATCAGGGAAATGCAGATCAAAACCACAATGAGGTAGCATCTCACACCTGGCTGAATGGCCATCATCATAAAGACGGCAAGCGTTGGTAAGGAAGTGGAGGAAAAGGAAAGCTTGTGCACTGTCGGTGAGAATGTAAATTGGTGCAGCCACTGTAGAAAACAGTTTGGAAGTTTCTCCAAAATTAAAAATAGACCTTCCACATGATCCACTTCTGGGTATTTATCTGAAGGAAACAAAATCACTATCTTGAAGAGATATCTGCAGTTCAGACATCTTTCTTCCAGTCATGATATGGAAATAACCTATTGCAGAGATAAAGTTGTGGTATCTACTAAGCCATAAAAAGAAGGAAATCCTGCCATCTGTAACAACATGGATGAACCATGAGGATATTATGCTGAGAGAAGGAAGTCAGACAGAGAAAGACAAATATTGCATGATCTCAATCACATGAGGAATTCAAGAAAACCAGACTCACCAAAACAGAGACTAGATTGGTAGTTGTTAGAGATGGGAGGTAGTTGAGGAAAAACAGAAAGAAAGAAAGGAAGGAAGGAGGCAAAGAAAGAAAAGAAAGAAAGAGAACACCTCCCCCACTTTGATTGCTGTATTTTTGTAATAATTTAATTTTTTTCAAAGGGAGAGACCTGCATCTCCCTGTTTCAACTAAGGCGTGTTTGGTGGATATTACCATAGCCACTCAACTTCAGTTCCAAAAAGATCAAGAAAGAACCAAAACACTCCTGCCTTCTCCTCCTCCCCACCCCCAGGTTTGTGGCAGCTGCGACTCAGCTGAGGCCTAAAAGTCAGGCACCTCCCTGTCATCAGCCCCTGTCACCAAGAAATGCGTGCCACTGAGACCCAGCTCTCAATACTCACTTGATAAATATTTTATCGACACCTAGTGTACCACACATGTTTTAGGCTCTGAGAAGACAGCATAAACAAATCTGCCCAAATCCCTGCTCACATGGAGTTTACATTTTCATGGGGAGAGACAGATAAGAAAGAAACATATTATAAAAGATACAGGTGGCCAGATGGAAATGATAAATGCTATGGAGAAAAACTGGGCTTCCCTGGTGGCTCAGCGGTAAAGAATCCACCTGCCAATGCAGGAGACGTGGGTTCCATCCCTGGGTCAGGAAGATCCCCTGGAGAAGGACATGGCAACCCACTCCAGTATTCTTGTCTGGGAAATCTCAGGGACAGAGGAGCCTGGCAGGCTACAGTCCATGGGGTCGCAAAGAGTCAAACACAACTTAGCAACTACATAACAACAACATGGAAGAAAATTAAGTGGAAATGCGCACAGGAAATGTTGCAGGTGGGGTGAGTCATAGAAGATATTAGGGAACGCCTTAGTGAGAAGGGGACATTTCATCAGAACCCACATGGGGGTGAAGCAGGGAGCCGCATGGATGTCTGAGAACAGCAAGGGCAAAGGCTCTGAGGCAGGACCTGCCTGGCATATTTGAGGACCTGCAAGCAAGCCACTGAGGAGGCGGCAGTGGAGGGACGAGGGGTACAATGAGAGGACACTGGTCAAGCTAGGGGCCAGGCTGTGCCTGGCCTCGAAGGCATTACCAGACTCTAGCCTCAACTGAGTCAGATGGAGAGTTTGAGGCAGAGAGTCAGATTCGGACTTCTCTGGTCAGAGACAGAGGACCAGAGCAAAACAGTAAGATCTGAAATGTTCCCAGCCCAGTATTTGACAAGAAATAAAAGAACCTTCTCTGTCAACCTTTATTTGTTGCCATTACTTCCCTGGCGGCTCAGCTGGTAAAGAATCCACCTGCAATGCAAAAGACCTGGGTTCAATCCCTGGATTGGGAAGATCCCCCGGAGAAGGGAAAGGTTACCCACTCTAGTATTCTGGCCTGGAGAATTCCATGGACTATTCCATGGAGTCACAGAGAGTCGGACACGACTGAGCGACTTTCACTTTCTTTCCATTTTTTGGAGAATCAAAGGACAAGCCATAGGATGCCTGCTCCCACTAGAACCTCAGCTCCTGGAGGCAGGTGCTACCCCACGCCACGGTGCTCATCACTGTACCCAGAGGGTCTCACAAAGGGCCAGGCACTCAGCAAGTGCTCATTAAAGATCTATAGAAGAAATGTGCAGCTCTGCCGCGAGGGAGACTCTGGCCATTTGTATTAAGCTCCATGGCCATTGTGTTAAGGCCAGTGCTGGGCATCTAGCAGACACTGCCCCCTTTCCAGTAGAGCTTGAGTGCCCTGCCCAGGGTCCCCGTGAGGCCCAGTTGGATCAGACAGCCAATCTGAGTCCAGGGCCCTTGCCCCCTTCTCACTGCCACAGAGGCCAGTTGGTCACTCCCACCTCCCTCTGGCTCGCCCGGTGCCCTCAAACACCAGCCCAGAAGGTGCCAGACTTGGAAGGGGGCATCCCGTGCCTATCCTCCTGAGGGTCGTGAGTCTATTGGGGGCGGGGAGGGGCAGATCCTTCGTGAAGACGGTGTATATCTGTCCCTCTTTGAAACTGTTCCTCCTGGCACAAAGTCGGTGCTCTCCCTCTCACTGCCCTCTCACGCATCAGGTGAGTCCTCCCTGTGTTTCAGTCCCGCCCTGCCAGTACCCATCCCCTTCGGGGCGCGCCTCGCATCTCCATCCGCGGACCCCGAGCGCCCCCTGCCGACCGCTGCTCGGCCTGCAGTCCGCGGCTCAGAAGCCCGAGGGCTTCGGTGACAGAGGGCGGTGTAGTGTTCAGTTCGTGGGGCTGGGGTCTCAGCCCTTTCCCCCCACACACCCAGGAGGCACAGGGGAGTCCCATCTTGGCTTGAGGGGGGATTTCCTGGCACACGCAGCATGGAGACAGGGCACAGACCTCACAGGCCCCTCCTCCCGGCCCTGGTGCTCTCCTGCAGGCCCCCTGGAGCATCTTCCTGGGTAATGGGGGGCTGAGCCTTGAGAGAGCAGGGTAGAGAAGGCCAGCAGGGAGGTACAGGACAGGGGCTCCCTGGGCCAGCCCACAGAGGGTCTTCTTTCCTGCCTGGGACTGAAGAAAATCCAGGCTGGTCCCCACCCACCAGCCTTAATCCCTCTCATCCCCGTCTTCCTCATATTCAACCCCTATCCCTGTCAATCCTGTCCCTCCCCAAAATGGCTTTCCTTCCAAATCCCCAGACGACGTAGTGCCATCGACAAGGCCATGGTGCATCCCCCCCTTTTTTTTAGCTATTTATTTATTTGGTGGTCCCAGGTCCTAGTCGCAGCATGCGGGATCTTTTAGCTGTAGCGTGCAAAATCTTAGTCACGGCATACAGGATCTAGTTCCCTTTTTGTTGTTGTTGATATTTAGTCACTGATTGTGTCTGACACTTTTGCAACACCATGGACTGTAGCCCACCAGGCTCCTCTGTCCGTGGGATTTCCCAGGCAAGAATACTGGCGTGGACTGCCATTTCCTTCTCCAGGGGAGCTTCCTGACCCGGGGGTGGAACCTGCGCCTCCTTCATTGACAAGTGGATTCTTTACAGCTGAGCCACCAGGAAAGCTACTTCCCTGACCAGGGATCAACCCAGGCCCTCTGCATGGGGAGTGAAGAGTCTCAGCCACTGGACCACCAGGGAAGCCCCACGCATCCCATCTTGGAACTGAGTCAGGAGCCTGAGAAAGGGACACAAGGTGGGTGAGCAGGAGGGCAAGGTCAGCCTTTGGAGAAGACCCCACATGTACAGGCTCACGGCTGTGTGCAGATGTGAACACAGGTACACAGCATGTGCTTGTGTGCACACATGTGCGCTCACGTGTGTATAAGTGAACACATATGCACAAATATGCCTGTGTGTACATATGTGAGTCACATGCTCACACATATGCATTGCGTGCACACCTCCATGCCTAGGCACAGGTACCCACACCTACACCTATCTATAGGTGTAGATAGATAGCATCCTTAGACAGACTGATACAGGTCTGCCATCAGAGCCCACATCTGCACACATAGGCAAACACACATCCCTCATGGGCACACGTGTTTCCACATGCCTGGGGAAAACTCGACTCTAGAGTCAGAAAGACCTGTCTGAACTCTGATTTGGCTTTACCACTCTCTTACTCCGTGATCTTTTGTGTGTGCAGCTTTTCAGAGCCTCTGTTTCTTGGTCTATAAAGCTGGTAATAGGGTGCCTGTCTGTCGGGTTGCAAGGATTAAAGGAGCTAATAAATGGATCAGGCCTGCCAAATAGAAAGGCAGCACACGGACCCCCATCCTCAGGCCTGCGTGTGACAGTGACTATAAGGAAACCAGAAGGATCCCCATCTGGGGGTTGAGGCAAGGACGCCCCCAGCACAGGCGCGCACTCGTGCATGCACGCCGGAGCCACTCTGTGTTCCTGCTGTTTGTGCAGGCTGCTTAGCTACCAGCCGGGCTGAGGAGCACGTGAACCCACATGGGAGCCTGCTCCTACCACCCTAGCCTGTTGGGACAGGGCCTGGCCAGGATTCCTGCATTCCTACTGCCTTCCCTCTTCCTCCTGGCCACATTTAGGGTATGAAATGGAGGAGTTAGGGAGCCGCCCACCCTCAAGCCACCAAAGGCTTTGCCCTGCCCACAGTAAAGTTGGTGGTACTGTAGGCGCCCTCCCTGAGACAGGGGGACCCTGGGACCCTCCTGGGGGCTCTCCAGCTTGCCTGACAGCCCCTCTCCAGCTCCATCTCCTCACAAGCCCAAGGCTGCTGAGACTATATACCCTCAGCAAGCTGAGAGGTGGGAGGCCCCGCCCCCTACACATTCTCTGCACATGGCCTCCTGGGAAAAGGAAGCCAGCCAGTATCCCCGTGAGCTCCTCTCCCTAGCACTCTAAGTCCCCTCACAAAATCCTGTCTCCCAGGCCACCCCCCTGGCCACCACAGTGCCCAGGCCAGGGGTGGGGGTGGAGGGAGAGGAACTCGCTGTCTTGAGTCCACAGCAGAGAACAAGTTGGGCTCAACGCTGGCTCTGAAGACCCTTCTGGGTTCAGGGACAGTCACATGGCAGGTCATCCCTTGCAAGTGTGCCTTTCTATCGACAAGCCCCAAAGGGATGACTGGGACTCCTCCCCTTGCCTGTCCTCACCCCCAGGCGGGCAGGGGGCACCAGGCAGGGACATCAGTGTCATGCAATGACAGAGGCATACATACTCCCACACTTCGGACTGTGAGAGCACATCCTTTGGCAAACTGGCCCAAAGGTAGTGGGTGCAACCCACCCAGGCCCTTCCGCTTCCAGGTCCCTCCAAAATAGGTGTGGGGGTGTGGACGGTAGACAGACAGCCGGGGTGACACACAGCACCATGAGTGTAGCCTACAGCCTCCTTCTACAGACAGAGAGACTGAGGCCCAGAGAGAAGCTGGGCCTTCTGACCACTCCGCACCCTCTTCGGGGCTCTAGCAAATCTCCCACTCAGAGCTTTGCTATGTCCTGGGACTGCCTGACTGCTGGGGTAGAGAGACAAAGAGGGGAGCACACCCCCAACTGAGCTGATATGTTGGGAGGAGGGCAAGCTGCAAAGAAGTTCTTCCTAGGGCCTAGCCTTAAGGCTGACAGGAGGACTAGAACCCACACAGGGCCTCTTCAGGAATTGCAGGGGCCTAGAGCATGGGCAGTGGCACCCCACTCCAGTACTCTTGCCTGGAAAATCCCATGGATGGAGGAGCCTGGTAGGGTGCAGTCCATGGGGTCGCTAAGAGTCGGATACGACTGAGCAACTTCACTTTCACTTTTCACTTTCATGCATTGGAGAAGGAAATGGCAACCTACTCCAGTGTTCTTGCCTGGAGAATCCCAGGGACAGGGGAGCCTGGTGGGCTGCCGTCTATGGGATTGCACAGAGTCCGACACAACTGATGCGACTTAGCAGCAGCAGCAGAGCATGGCCAGAATGAGAGAGGGGTCACCGGTGTGACCACAGACAGGCCTGGGTTTGGAAAGAGGGACCCTAAGTGTATTCTGAGACCCACACCCGCTCCACCACTGTGACTTTGCAGCTGTAAATCCCCCAAAATGTGGAGATTAAACACACACACACACACAGAAAAAGAGTACTGGCTGGGAATTAGGGGCTTTGGCTCTGGTCTTGTTTCTGTCTCTAAACTCATTGCCGGAACTTGAGCCTCCATTTGAAAGTGAGTGTTAGGTATTCAGTCCTGTCCGACTCTTCGGGACACTATGGACTGTAGCCCATCAGTCTCCTCTGTCCGTGGAATTCTCCAGGCAAGAATACAGGAGTAGGTAGCCATTGCCCTCTCCAGAGGATCTTCCAGACCCAGGGATCGAACCTGGGTCTCCTATACTGCAGATGGATTCTTTATGACTGAGCAGCCAGGGAAGCCGGAGCCTCTGTTTACCCATCTGTGAAACAGCAGTGGGATCTGTGCCCTCCCTGCCTCCACTACCCCCACTGCCAGAGCCTGCCTCTCTGCGGTGGAATGGGGTGGGGGGGACCATGGGGCACCTTCCTGAGGAGTCTTGCCCTAGACTGGGAAGATGTCAGTCTAATAGGGGGTGGTGGGCAGGAACGTTCGTTAGCACTGTCCTGAGCCACTATCCATGAGTGTCTCCTATGGGTCAATGCAACAGTACCTCGAGGCAGGGTCATGGCCCTCCTTTACAGATGAGGAAACTGAGGCCCAGAGCCAGGACTCCAACACAGCTCTGGCGGCCTCCAGTAGGATTGGCGGGGAGGCAGGCACCAGAACGGGGCTGAGCACGTGGGCCTCAGCCACCCACCATCAGGGCAGGTGTGTCATGCCGCTGCAGGCGGAAGATCCCTGGGCTCGGAACCTCAGGAACTACAGGCCTGTGTCCCCGGCAGTCGCTCCGCGCCCACCCCCAAAGGCGCCCGACAGGGACAGGGCCGGGTGTGGCGCCAGGGTCCAGGGCGGGGCTCGGAAGCCTCTGTTCGCGCAGCGCCGACACCTGGTGTCCGCCCGCCCCGCGGATCGGCGTGCCCGGGCAGGGAGGCCGCTCGGGGCCGCCCGGACCGGACGGGACGGGACGCAGGCGGCGCCGCCACATCTGAGCCCCGCCGCATTCCGGGGCGCCCCGCCCAGGGCCGCGGAGGAGGGTCCTCCCAAAGCCGGTGAGGCACCGCCTCATGCCGGCCGCCGCAGGCGGATGCAGGTCCGGGAGAAGGGGGCTCCTCGCTGGTCCCACCACCCGCCTGGGTCACTCATCAAACACTTCCTGCCTGGGTCTGAGGCTGAGGGGGTCCTTCAGGGAAAAAATGCCAGAGCCTGGTTTAGCCCTCTATCGTCTTGTCCACCTGCCAAGGCTCTCAGCCACCCAGGCAACGCCCCACTCTCCCTAGACCGCACGGGCTGAACACCCCGCAGCCAGGCTTGTAGAAGTGGCCTCCAGTACCTGGACTCCCTGGCCCAGAAAGTGAGCAGAGCTGGAGTCTCCTCTCCGCGATGTCCAAGCTGCTCACACTCCAGGCCCATCTGTTATGCTACCCTCCATGCCCACCCCTCCTCTTGCCCTCAACCCAACCAGGAATGTCCATGCAGTCCTTGCCTGTCTTTTCTAAGACCCCTCAGAGTAGCAACAGCAGAATGCTTCTGCAGCAACTATTATGACCAAACACCATTCTTCCTGCTTTATAAACATACATTTAACAAGCCTGCCCAGAGCCTCACACACACACACACACACACACACACTTTGTGCCTGTCAGTAAGTTCAAATTCCCAGGTCTGGGTTTCCGTGGATTTCCTATCGAGGTCCCCCCACCATTGGCAGCTGTGCTTCAGAACACTGGGCATGCCTGTCCTTCCCTTCTCTGGAACCCCCTGCCCCCGCCATGTGCCCTGTGCTCAGGCAGCTCTATGGGCTGAGTTGCTGAAGAAGGAACATAGACTCTAGTCCCAGCCATTATGCACTGCTCTGTGACCCAGGGCAGCACAGGACCCTCTCTAAGCCCCAGGTTTCTGAGCTTCAGGAAAAGGCCATTTCTAAGGCCACATCAGACTTGCCCGTGTGGGATTTTGTATACAACCAGTGCTTACCAAATGCATGAACAGTTGTTCACGGATTGTGACCCCGCTCTCAGCCCCACTTTGCGACCAGGACCTAGGAGGAACCGTGCCCTCTGCTTCCCCTGTCCTGGCCTCTAGAACCTCCTGATAAATCTTGGTCCAGGCCCAGAGATGTCAGTGACAGGATGGGGTGACGAGCCGTGAACAGGCCTGGCAGCCTCCTTCTCCCTCTTTTCCTCTCCAGGGCCTGGCATCAGCTACAGGCCAGAAGAGAAAGACAGTCCAAGTTCAACACGTGTTCAGATGCCCCACTGAAGCACTTTGAATCAAAAGTCCCTGTGGGTTGGACCTACAAGGTCTATCCTGGACTTTCCCATTTGGAAAGTCAGGAAGAGTCAGCTGACCACAGTTTTCAGCATGTGCTAATACTTGAAGAACTGCTCTAAACAAACCCGTGACACTTACAGAGCCCTGTCCGGTGTCAGGCACCGCTCAAAGCAGTGGACAGACAGGCTAGTGTGGGACACAGAGAAAATGCTGGCAACAGGCTCAGATGCAGAGGCAAGGACAGAACCTGAGACGGCAGGTTCTCTTCCTGGAGAGGGGAGCCTGCTTGAGGTGTGGAAAGCCCTGGCAGGGCCAGATGGCTGGGAGGGGCAAGGAGAAGGGCACCCCTGTGGGAATTCTGAATAGAACCTCAGGTTTCCCCAGACCTCACAGTGGAGAGGTGGGAAGGACACCTGTAATCCTGACCTCCAACTTACTGTGGCCTGAGCACCGGACAGTCAAACCCTCCAGCAGACAGGACAAGAAGAGAGGGGGTTAAACACAGCAGAAGAGACCAGAGCCAGGTACCAGGGAGAGCTTCCTGCTAGACCTGTCTGAATTCCAAACTGGCAAGCAACTGAGGGGTTCCCTGATCCCTGGGCCTTTCAAGAAGGGGAGCCACCTAGGGGCTTCAGAAGGGTCTTTTCTGCACCAAGGCAGGAGGCTGTGGGCAGGCCTCTCAGGGCCGCTCCCGCACGGGAGGCTCGGAACGGGAGAGCGCGATTCAGCCACTCTCACAGGTTTGGCCTTGTTTTTTCACACAGCAGAAACTGCTTCGTCAGCTCCTCTGTGCAATCACTGGTGGAGGAGCCCTGCCCCAGGCCTCTCCCTCCCCCTCTGCCCTCTGTCCTGATGCAGGAACACAGACCTGCCTGCTCCCAGCACAGGCTTGGGACCCGGCCCTCAGCCTGTCCTCTCCCAGCTGGGCCATCCAGGTGCACTGGGCAGCCAGCGCAGACCCCAGAGCCCCCCGGGCCCAGGCCCAGCCACCGGGAGGGGGCAGGGAGAACACACAGCCTGCCCCTGGGGAAACAGTGGGGCTGGGGAGTCAGGAGTCCCAGGCTGTAGTCCTAGCTCTGGGTCTCAGTTCCCTAAACTCTGCAGTGAGGAGCTGAACTCGATAATATCCAAGGACACTCCCAGCTTCGAAAGTTCTAGGATCAACAGGAAGAGACACTCCCTTCCTTCACTGTGCCCACAAGGGGACCAAACCCAACCCAGGGGCTGCCTCCAGGCCCGGGCTCTGCCTCCACTATGCCTCTAACCCCTCTGTTGAACCCACTTGCCAAAGGGTCCTGGCAGAGGGGCTGTTGCAAGAGTCAAATGAGATAATGCTTGAAAACTGCTCTGGGAACAGTCAGTGCTCTCATCTTTCATCTCCAGAGAGAAATTCCAAGATGGTACGTCCAACACACACAGGATGAGTGGCATGGGAAGATACAACACACACCGCCCCTAGGGCTGGGGAGAGCATGGCCAGGGCTAGGCTGGGGGCTTTCGGGGAAGGTCAGCTCCTCAAGGGAGGCGCTGGTTGAGAGCTGAAGATGGAGAGCATTACAGACCAGAGACAGGTCTAAAGAAGGGCTGCCTGCTTCCTCCGGCTATCTTCACCAGACCCCCCTGCTGGAAGTAAACAGGCTGAGCCAGGCTGCCTCACCTGGAGAACTGGCCAGAACTGCCCTGGAACCTCAGCATCCTTGGGACAGAGAAGGGTCACCCAGTGAAGGCTCCTGGCCTTGGGGAAGGGGGCCAGGCCTGGGTGGGTGTAGTCTTGGCTTGTTAAGTGTCTGTAAGTGAAGGGACATTCCATGGGGCTGAAGATCCTCAGGGAAATTCACAGCCCCTAGCCCACCACTCTAAAAGTGAGGACGAGGAAACTGAGGCTTGGGAAGGAGGGGCCACTTAGCCAGGGTCACACAGCTGACTCTCTGAGTCCCGACTGCCTCGTCTGCCTCCCAGGTGGGGCAGGCCAGGCCTCCCCAGCAGCAGGTCTCGGGCAGGAGCCAGGGTCTCCCTGGGGGCTGGGGAGCATTGTAGGGTTCAGGGCCGGACTGGGGTATCACTGACACCAGCTTCTTCCTGAGAAGGGTGGGGAGGCCTGGAGGCAGGGAGGTAGCCTGGCCTCCACCTGGCAGACAGCATTTGTTACCTTATAAGGTGCTTTCTCTTCTCCCTCAAACAGCTTCTGACAGAACCAGGTAGGGCTGTGGGTGGAGGGGTGGAGCCACACCTACCCACTCGTTCAAGTGCACTCTCTGAGCCTCGGGGTCCAAAGCAGCCCCCTGGCCTGTCAGAGAAAGGCGACCAACATGCAGGCCTGTCTGAGGCCCCAAGCCTGGCCTGGGAACCAGGACCCCCGAGCTCCCACCCTCATCACCTGCCCTTAACCTGCACTGCTTCCCCCACAGCCCTGGTTTACAGCCAATCTGGCTCTCCTGCCCCTCACACCCGGACATGCACACAGCAGAGCCTGGGGGTCAGAGGCGGTGGGACAGGGGAGCACAGTGTTGGCAGCGGGGAGGCTGGTTCGTGTAGAGACTGCACTTTCTGTCCCTTCCTGGGGACAGTGAGGCCTGGTTCCCCAAGGGGGGAGCTGCCTCTCACGGTCTCAGGGCCTCCTGCCTCTTGCCCAGAGAAAGCAGTCTGGGCACTGCCCACGAGCCCGGCAGGGCTGTGTCTGTCTCCGTCCTCGGAGGCATGGAGGGGCCTAGGACCCAGGCCTAGTGGCTGGGAGAGGCAACAGGGCTGCTCACTCACCACCCGCCGCTGTGGGACCCCTGCCTGACTCTGAGTGAGGAGTGGAGTCCAAGGGGCCCCAGTGAAGGGCAGCACTGACGCTCAGGGTGGGGCCAGGCCACCATCACTGATGCCCCCCACACCTCACACGGGGCAGGCACGGTGATCATCCGATGAGGGGCTTTAAGGCCCGCTGGCCGCCCTCTAGCTGTGTGACTTTGGGCAGCTGTGAGCCTCCCTCAGCCCTGGTTTCCTCTCTGTAAACTGGGAGTGATAGTTTCTTCCTCCTGAGGTTGTTTCCACTGGCTGACAGTTTGGATATGCTCTTGCTAAGTCGCTTCAGTCGTGTCCAACTCTTTGCAACCCCGTGGACTGTAGCCCACCAGGCTTCTCTATCCATGGGATTCTCCAGGCAAATACTTGAGTGGGTTGCCATGCCTTCCTCCCACGTCTGGTTGCACATAATAGCCTGCAAACAGGTTTTATTGGGCAGCTGGGGAAGGGTTAGGGTGCTCCCCAGGATTTCTGGCTGTGCTATGGGCGCTAAACCCCATTTCAGCTCCTCCAGGCCCTAACTGGAGGGAGTGCAGAAGCACAGGGCCCTTGGTCACTGAGGAACATCAAGGGAGGGGCTCACAGCACCACCAAGGCAAAGGCACTGAGGCAAGCCCCATGCTGGGCAGGCCCCTTTGCCCCCAGGTCGCCCGTGTCCGGGCCCCAGTGCCATCTGCGCACAAAGCTGTGTGTGTGTGTCTCCAAAGTGCCACCTGGCCCACTGGGCCACACCCTGGTGACTCAGGGCTACGGCATGTACCCTGCCAGCCAGTAGAACAAAGCCACCAACTCAGGGCCTCGGCATCCAGGCTGAGTCACAGGCAAACACACCCAGGCAGGTGCCCCTCTGCCTCCCAGGCCTGTCCCACCCCAAGGGATCTGCCGTGGAGAGCAGGGGAGCCCCTCACACTGACAAGGCGGGGAGGGGGTGAGGGTTAGGGGTTGCTTTCACTGCAAGGAGGAGCCCCAAACCCCAGGCCAGCCCAGTGTGACATGGAGCCCCTGCTTTAGCTGATACCCAGGCCCCAGAAAGCCTGAGGCTCAGCTGCAGAATGCCACCACCTTGGGTCCCCACCTGGGTGCAGACGTTGGAGGGGCCCTGCCTGAGGACCCTGTCTCCAGCCAAGGTCTCAGCTGAGAGCAAGCCACCAGGAAGGAGAGGACAGACCCAGGGGGACACCACAGGGCAGAAAACCAGATCCCCCAAACCCTCAACCAGTTGCAACCATACCTGCCCCTAACATGGAAACTCTGATCCCCAATCCAATCCAACCTAACCCCAAACTGTGCATAACACTAACCTGGGCCTGTCCTCCGACCTTAGACCCAAGGCCGGATCTGACACTACACAAACCCGAACCCTAAGTCCAAGTCTGAACCATACCCCAACTCTACCCTGAATCAACTTCACTCCAAACCTGGGTGCTTCTCTATGCCCAAACCTACCCCATCCTCAAAACCCAGCCCTAAAGCCATCCCATCTGCAGCCGCAGCTCTGACCTGCACCCACTCTCAGACTTTTGCCCGAAATGCCAACGTCAGCCCAATTGCTGCTCCAAATCCATAACATTCCTCCAAACTCTGCCTTCCCAGGCTCTCCCCTAACCCCAAACCCTATTCCACATCTCAGCAGCACCCCACACCCTGTGTCTACTCTTACCCCCAGCTCCCCAAGCTCCCCAAGTCACAAGCTCCCCCAAAACCCACGTCTAACCCAACTGCTCCCATTGAGCCCACTCTGTGTCCACTGTCTGACAATCAGAGACCTCTGCTGGGAATGGGGGCATCAGGAGGGGCATAGATCCACAGTGGTGGGTCAGAGCCCATTTGCTGAAGCTTGGAGGTGAGGTAAGAGGGCAGGGGCCGGAGACAGGATGCGCCCCCAGTTAAGAACAGCAAGCCCTCTGCCAGCACCGTGAGTCCCTGCACCCAGTGGCCCCATGTTAGAACTTGCATGGGGATGGGGGATCATTCAGACTCTGGGCCAGCCCTTGCCTGCCTGTCCTCCCATCTAGGGTGGTGGTTGGCCCACCCAGCTCAGGAACCCACTGTAGTACAGCCCCCAGACCACTACTCTACCCCAGATTGTGGGGTACCCGGACCTCAGAGGAGGGAGTCAAACCCAGGGCCCTGGGGCCTGTGCCAATGCCCCCTAGAGAGCCCAAACACCCGCTCCCACCTTCTACGCCCTGTCCATGGTCTACATGCCCAGTAGGCCAAGTTTGAGGCCCTCCCTCTGCAGTCTGCGGCGGATGGAGCAAGGCTGGCCGGCTGGTATCAGCCCCCACCGCCTTCCCCCAGGCCCAGGCTGCATTCCCAGCACGCCAGGACCTGCCTCTTGGGTAAACAAGCCGAGATCAGCACCCTCCTCAGCACCCTCCTCCGCTGTCCTCCCAGACTCCCGGGTGGCTGCTGTGGTTTGAGAAGGTCTCTCCCTCAGCTCTAGCCTCAAGGCCTCATGCTGCAGACTCCCGAGGACCCCTCTGAGGCAGGCCTGCACCCCAAAGGCTCTGCACCCACCGCAGCCAAACGATCCTGAATGTGTCCTTTCCTTAACCTGCCTCTCCCTGTCTGAAGACCCGGCCCCTACAGGGACTGTCAGGAGCTGCGGCCCCACGCCTCCCCCCACCACAGTGTGCAGAGGAGACCCTGAGAGGTCGTTAACTCATCACATACCGCCTAATAGGGTTAGGGCTGAAATGGCCTTGCCCCATCTCAGACCTCAGCCAGTCCAGGGCTATCCCAGAAACCTGGATAAGCATATGGGGCATGTGGAGGCAATGGGGACCAGGAGAGGTGGGGCAGGGTTCAGGTACGGGTAAGGGAGGACCAGGCCTCTAGGCCAGGGCTCCCCCAGACGTCTGCCCTGGAAATTCTCGCAGTCACCCTACCTGATACCCTTCAACGCCATCCAAGGGGAGAAGGAGCTTTTTCTCCTTTCCATCTCACCCTGATGCTGGGCAAGATCGAGGGCAGGAGGAGAAGGTGGCAACAGGATGAGATGGTTGGATGGCATCACAGACTTAATGGATCTAAGACTGAGCAAACTCCAGGAGATAGTGAAGGACAGGGAAGCCTGGAGTGCTGCAAGTCCGTGGGATCGCAGTGTCGGACACGACCTGAACAGCTGAACACCAGCAACAATCCCTCCAGGAGCCAGCCAGGTCCCCACCCAGGCACCTCTACCCTACTCCTGCTGCTCTCCCGGGTTCTGAGCCCACCCTCGCCTCCAGGGGTCCGAGCTGCCCAGAGTCTTCCCAAAGCTCCCCTGCTGGCTGTGGAATTCACAGCCAGACTCCCACAAAGTGCCAACCCACCCACCCCAACAACTGGACGCCTGCTGCACTCCACCTGCCCTTCCTTGGGCCACGCTGGCCCCTGATGCCCTGCAGTTTCAGCCTCCTGGCTTTGCCCTCCCCTCCACTTCCAGTCTAGAAGCAAATCCTATCTATCTCCCTCAGGCATGGGTACAACAGGAGCCCCCACTCCTCCAAAGCAGTCCCCTGCTCAGAAGCCCAGACCGTGGTGCCTTCTGATGGCAGGCCCACCTCCTGACGGGCAGTTTAGTGATGGGCCTTTACCACCCTCCACCTTCAGCTTGCTGAGAGCACAGACTATCTGACACAACTTTCCATCCCTGGGGCTCAGGGTGGTCTTGTCTGACACCTCCCCACCTCCCCAGCCAGGCCACCAGGCAGCGGCAGTGGGGAGCTAGTGTTTCCCACCTGGAGCTCCAGTTCTCACCACAGTCTGTGAAGCGGGTGTTCTCGTCCCCATTTTACTAACTGGGCTGCCTGAGGGTGATTGCCCAAGTGGCAGAGCGCGTCAAAGTCAAAGTGAAGTCGCTCAGTCGTGTCCAGCTCTTTGCGACCCTATGGACTGTAGCCTACCAGGCTCCTCTGTCCATGGGATTTTCCAGGCAAGAATACTGGAGTGGGTTGCCATTTTCTTCTCCAGGGGATCTTCCCAACCCAGGGATTGAACCCAGGTCTCCCGCAATGCAAGCAGACGCTTTACCCTCTGAGCCAGGCAGAGCGCATATTAAATCTCAAAGCCCAGCCTCCAAAAAACAGAAATTGCCAAGTGGCTGTGGATGTGGACATGGAGACCCCTGGGGAATGGTCAGGAGAGTGGCAGGGCCAAGACCAGACTTTCACCTAAGTCCTTGAAACCCTACAGCAAGGTCCCGGGGACTGGGGGAGCAGCCAGTACGCCCGGGCACCTCCACAGCCAACCAAGCCCTGCGATCAGACCGCACCTCACAGACATTCCAAGTGCGTGTGCAAACCCAGCACCGCAGCCCCTCCGCCGCAGAACGCACCGACGCGCCTCACACCCACCCCCACTTCCGCCCCCGCCGTCCACACCCAGACCAGCCAGACCGGCTGGGCCGGCCAGGCAGCTGAGCGAGGCTCCAGAGGCTCCCCGCCCCCACTGTGAGCCTGAGTGAAGGGATTCCGTGGCGCAGGAGCGCCCCCAGCTGACCAGTGTGGGACCGGCAGGGCACAAGGACCCATCCAGACCCCAGGCCAGAAAGAGGAGTCCTGCGAGGCTCCCCTATTCCATGACCTTCTTGAGTGTCCAGGACCAAGTCAGAGCGGCTGAGTCAGGAGCAGAGGAGAGGAAAAGGGCAGGTCTGGGGGCCACATTAGCACAAACATGGAGGGGAAGAACAGCAGAGCCGGAGGCCAATGGGTGGCTGGAGCGTGTGTTCCCGCCTTGAACTTGGTGATGGAGCAGGCCCTGGCTGGAGTAAGGAAAACTGAAGGTCCGCTCAGATTTCTGCCACCGGCTGGATGAAGATCAGAGCTACAGGTCTGGGACAGCGACAAAAGGACTTGTCTTGGTCGTGCAGGCCTTGAGGGACCCGAGCAACTTCCAGCAGAGACCAGCAGGAGGTGGTCTGGAGAGTCCATGAGCATGGCAGGGAGGCAGGGACAGCATTACAGCGTGGGTCCCCCCTCACTGGCTTCTGACTCATCCCTGGGCAAGTCTCTTCTCACAATGGGATTAGTGTGAGTTAGCTTCTCCTAGGGTCCCTTCCTGCCCTTGTACTTTTCATTAGCCACCCCGCCTCCCTGTGTCGGGCCTCAGACCCCTGCAGAGCCCTCCTAAGAATACACTGAGGGCACAGAGCTAACTCCCATTTATTGAGCACATACTAAGCACCAGACACTGGGCTGGTGGCCTTACCAGCCGGCGGCGGGGGGGTGGGGGGGGTGGGGGGAGACTGGCCACTTCGACATCAGTGCCAAGTCACAGGGGCTCTTGGGCCCCACCTGTGTGGCTCCCAAGGTACTTCCAGGGTCTCCCAGGGATACTGCCTTGCCAGACAGGAGCACATAAAGACGCCCTACCTCAGTGGCCAGCGTCATCCATGAGCTCTCTGCCCACGGCCTACTGAGCCTTCCCGGGTCCACGGCAGGGTCTTGAGGGGGTGGAATTGGGGTGGCGTAGAGCAGCGCTTCCCTCTCTAACCACCATCTTCCCAGTCCTCGAGGTCACACTGCTTTGGCCCAGAATCTCAGCGGTTTTCAAAACCCAAGCCTCCTTCATCCCCTGGTGCTGCGCCTCTGAATGTCTCTCTCTGCAGGGCCTCACGGCAGCCCTCCAGGTGGGGGATGGGCACCAAGTCTGCTCCATCCACTCTGGCATCCCCCCTCTCTCCCCAGACACCTTGTGCACAGACCAGCCCCCGTCCTCCTGCCAGCCCGGACACCAAATACACCCTATACCATCACTGTTTGTGTGTGCTCCATCATGTCCAACTCTTTGCGACCCCATGGACTGCAGCCCACCAGGCTCCTCTGTCCATGGAACTTTCCAGGCAAGAGTACTGGAGTGAGTTGCCATTTCCTTCTCCAGGGGATCTTCCCAACCCGGGGATCAAACCCGAGTCTCCTTGGCAGGCAGATTCTTTACCACTGAGCCCCCAGGGAAGCCCCTACTATGTTCTATTCACTACAGCACCACCGTGGTCAAGCCTGAGCCTTCCCGTCATGGAGGTTACATTTCATTTGGGGGGAAAGGACAGTAAACAAATATGTACAGCATTATTGGGGGCCACTTCATGGGTGTGACACCCACGCAGTTGCCCAGGGCCCTGCAGTTGGTTTAACACACCACTGTCACTAACTTGGAATTCTCAATCATTTTTTTAACAAGGTGCCCACATGTTCATGCTGCATTGAGCCTGCAAATAACGTAGCCAGTCCTAAACATAGTATGTTAGATGGTCGTTGCCGTGGAGAAAAATGAAACAGGAAAAGGGAATGGGGGCGGCAAGGAGGGGAGATGATAAATTTAAATAAGGCTTCATCCATGGGCGATGTTAGTGAAGACTGAATGAAGCGAGGGAGCCAGTCCAGCGGCTGTCTGGCTGAAGACAAGGTGAGTGCAGAGAGGAGATATGGCTGATTTGTGAGGAGAGGCAGGGCGCCAGGGTGGCCAGAGAGGGGTGATAGAGAGAAGGAGGTGAGGCTCAAGAGGCCCGTGGGACAGTCACTCAGGACTTGGCTTTACCGTGAGACAGGAAGATACGGAGACTGGAGACCAGAGCGCTGACATGATCTGACTCGAGGACGTGCCAAGAGCCTCCTCCCGCCGCACTGAGGAAAGCCTGCAGGGCCACAGCAGAAGCGGGGAGCCCACCTGACGCTGGGTGGGGCTCCCCACACTTTTCTGTCTCCCCAGTAGACCTGGTGGGCTGAGGGTTGGGAGGGACGGTAGAGGCCACAGGAGTGAGGCCCACGCGTCTGGTCTGGGCAACCAGGTGGGCAGAGGAGCCATCCCACAAACCGAGACAGGGACCATCACAAGAGGGCAGAGCGGGTAGGGAAAAGAGGGGCCATGGACGCAGGCCGAGTCAGGCCAGGGGCCCACCCACAGATACCCCACCCCACCCACCCTCGAGCTTGTCCATTCCTAGACGCTGCTGCACGAGCTTCAAGGCCTGCCCTTCCCCTCCTCTCCCTGCTCCCTGACCCTTCCCACCCTCAACGAGGGAGCTTCTCCTGCACCCCTCAAACCTCCCCAGCCCTTCTCACAACCGCAGGACGGCAAAGGCTCTAGCAATGGTTAAGCTGCTTTTCACTTAGAAACACGACCCCCAGGCAGGGCCACCCAGTCCAGCCGTCAGCCAGGGTCCCCTCTGCAGCCTTCTGTGCACCTCCGGGACCCAGGAGCCCAATCTCTCACCAGGAAGCCCTCCAGCCTATGCTTGGACTGCTCAACCAGCCACCTCAACCTTGGTCCCAGCCTGGTCTTCTCTGAAGCCACATGGTAGACAGCAGCTCCTTCCTCCGTGAGACGGGAGCAGGTGAAGACAGAATGAGCTAACTGATCACCCACCTGGCACTTGGGATGCAGAGGTGAGAAGCAAGCTGGGGTCCCTGCCCTCAGGGCCTATGACAAATTGAAAAGGAAAAGAACAGCGAGTTTCATCGAGCATTTACTGTGTCAGACACTGTGTCTGAACACACTTTATGTGTAATAAAATCATTTTGTTATCCCCAAAGTCCTCAAAACTGGGCTCTGTTCTTATCTCCACCTATGCATTGGCCCAAAGTCCTGCATGCACTACGGTCAACCAGAGTTCATGCTGAGAAGAGCAAGCTGCGGGAGTTAGCAACTCGCTGCCTGTTTTAAGTGTCGGCTAGTGTTTCGCTCCTCAGTTGTGAAAGTGTTCTCTGGTTTCTGTCTTCAGTCATCTCCCCCAAACGGTTCGCACAGGTGGGAAGGGGTACGGTCCTGTGGCGCCATCTAGGGGCAGAAATATGCACTTCAGCGGTTTAAGCATACGCACTCCGCCCCACCCCGCCCCCCACCCCACCTCCCACCCTCCTCACCCCCAACCCCCACCCCCGCCGCCTTGTAGGGATTCAGAGGGATGGCACCCCACTCCAGTACTCTTGCCTGGAAAATCCTATGGACGGAGGAGCCTGGTAGGCTGCAATCCATGGGGTCGCTAAGAGTCGGATACGACTGAGCGACTTCACTTTCACTTTTCACTTTCATGCATTGGAGAAGGAAATGGCAACCCACTCCAGTGTTCTTGCCTGGAGAATCCCAGGGACGGGGGAGCCTGGCGGGCTTCCGTCCATGGGGACGCACAGAGTCGGACACGAATGAAGCGACTTAGCAGCAGCAGCAGCCTATTAGAATGTCAAGCGTCAAGCACGAACCACCTCCCACCACGCAGGTGTCACTCAGTACTGCAGTATGACTGCACACCTTCATCTAGTTGCCAACCAGAACACGTCTCCCTGTAGAACTGTGTCCCTAAAATGTTGTTGCTTCTTCTTTATGTGAACACAGGTGACTTTAAGAGTTTTGAAATCTGATGCTCCGCCAGACAGCTTCATACAGTCCCTGAACACTGTTGAATTGTCCCTACCGCTGGAGTTCGGTAGCCTTGAAACAGACCTTGTTGAGGGATGCACGGAAGGGTGGATCACTCACAATATCGGCAACATTCTTTTCCTTAGGATGGCCATAGGGACGTGGCTGTTCAATTTATTCTCTGTTAAACTTTGTATATAATTTTTATAGATATGAAATATTTTCTTTAAAATATATTACTTCTTTTTGACAAACTTCACAATGTTTGAGACCTACTCTGTCAGCACTCAGGTGTACCCACAAGGAACCACCAACAGCCTGGATACAGGCCCACAGGGAAATCTAGGTTTGAGGCCACACACCAGCCACCCAGAGAATAGAACTAAGCCCCAAGGTCAAGAAGCTGCAGGCAGTTCTGTCCTGAAAACTCTGGCCATTGAATTACCAAAGTTTAATGTGAAAATCTACAATGGATATTTCCCACATTTGGAAAATAGTAAGAGGGCTTCCTGGTGGCTCAGTAGTAAAGAATCTGCCTGCAATGCAGGAGACGCAGGTTTGATTCCTGGGTCGGGAAAAATCTCCTGGAGGATGAAATGGCAACCCGCTCCAGTATTCTTGTCTGGAAAATCCCATTGTCAGAGGAGCCTGGAAGGATACATTCCACGGGGTCACAAAAGAGCCCACCCTGACTTTGAGACTAAACAGCAACAAAAGCACTTACTACTCGCTCAGCGCTGTGTGGGCGCTGGGGATCCAAAAGTGAGGCGTGGCTCCTTCCAGCAGAGAGGGGACTCTGTGGGGAATGAGTCCTGACAGTAAACAACAAGACAAGAAGGAGAGTGGGAGGTGTCACAAGAGGGAAGGAAGGAGACAAAGTGATCGCTTCTATCTTGGAAAAGCTGGGAAAGTGGCCAGGAGGCAGAGGCATAGAGCTGGGCCTTTAAGAGCGCTAGAGGTTGACTGCTAGAAGGAAGAGACTCATTCCAGGAGGAGGGAGCAGGGTCAGGAAAAGCACAGAGGCTTGGGGAACAGCAAGAATGAGATGAAATTTTACAAAGGAATCCTGGGGGCTTCCCTGGTGGCTCGGTGGTAAAGAAACCTCCTGTCAATGCAGGAGACGCAAGTTCGATCCCTGAGTCCGAAAGATCCCCTGGAGGAGGAAATGGCAACCCACTCCAGTATTCTTGCCTGGAAAATCCCATGGACAGAGGAGCCTGGCAATCCATAGGGGCTGAAAAAGAGTCGGTCATGACTAAGAGAATGAACAAAAAGGAATCCTGGATTCTCAGGCTGGACAAGTAGCTTGGTCCACCATGGTGGCAGGCCTGGAGTGGGTTTAGATTTGACTCAGGAGGAGCCAGGGCAGATGTTTGAGCAGGAGATTGCCCCATCAAAGTGGTCGCTGTGTGCTAGGTGCTAGGAACAGGGAGAGCACTGAGGTTGGCCAGTGAGTCGGCCGCATAGGCCTGTGCTGGGAGGGGTGAGGAGAGGGAGAAAGGAGTGCCCCTTGAGTTTGTCTCTGCTGTGAGTCATGTGGCCAACCCTCCCCTTGCCAAAGGAGGTGGGAGTTAATCAGTCCAGAGTGGTGTGTACAGAGCACCCCCTGGGCCCTGAGGGGCCACAAGAGACCCAGGACAAGAAGCCCAATCTCCACCCATAGGAGCTTGTATCTCCACACGCCGGCAGTGGCTCCATGGAAAGCTACCTCGACGAGGTGGAGGTTTTAGGAGCCCACTCCTCCCACCAGAAGAAAACCCCCACACATCTCCTGTCTAAGGACTGGTCTCACCCTAAGAGATGCATTGCTCAGATCCAAACTTTAGTCCTTGTAGTGGATTGAATGGTAGCCCCCAAAAGGTATGCCCACATCCCAGAATCTATGAATCTGACCATATTTGGCTAAAGTGTCTCTGCACATACAATTACGTTAAAGATCGTAAAGTTGAGATCATCCTGGATTATCTAGGTGGACCCTAAATTTAACGACAAGTGTCCTGACCAGATACAGAAGAGGAGGCACGGACGTATAGAAAAGGAGAGGGTAACGTGAAGAAGGCAGAAGCAGAGATCAAAGCGATGAAACCAGAAGCCATTGTTATTACTATACCGATGCACAGAGAAGTTAAGTGATTCACTCAGGGTCACACAGCTGCTGCGTGATGGAGCTGAGATCAGTGGCCACGCCCGGAATCGTTGCAGGGGCCGCTGAGGGCTCCCTGCTTTGCCTCTCTCCCAACCCTGCTGTTTCCTTCTTTCTGAGGACGGCCTGGTAACCACCCCTTTTCTGTCCCAGCTGCTGGGAAACTGGCGTCAACACCGACTCTCAGGCACAGCGATAGGACTAGCCTTCCGAACCACCAGTTTTATTTTCTTCCCAATTAAGGGGCCCTAGCGTTCTGTTTCATCACTAATGAGAGCCTGCTTCTTTCTAGAGAGAATGTGGGAGGCAACAAGCACTAAAGACGAAACAGTAAGACCAACACAGAGAACTAAAATGCTGGGCCCACAGGAAAGAGAGATTGTACAAGGCTAACTGAGTGGCCACAGATGCTGTGATTAAGCCTCGGGGCAGCCAGGGCGGAAGGGGAAGTCTGATGTGTTACCATCTGCAGGAAGCAGGCTCTTTTCTCAGTGGGAACCGTTTTCCTTTATAATGAACTCTAGTGAAAGTTGCTCACATGGTCCTTGGTATTGGGAACACTGAGTGATGTGGTTCACTGACTATGTCCTGAAAAACTGTTTTTGCAGAAAAGGAAAGTATTTTATGCAATTGTTGGTCAGGGTCAAGGGCACCGCACTGAGCCACACTCAGGGAGGGAGCATGCTCCAGGGGAGAGACCAGCGTGTTTCAGGAACAGACTGGCCAGAACTCAGAGACCCAGGCCTGGATGGACAACAGAGCCCTTCAAAGCCGTGCCCTAAACATCCTCCACCAGCTTCGGTTTGTGAAAAACCGTGTTCCCTGAAGCAGGGTCTAGTCTTTTTGTATCTACAACGCTGCTCCTGGCTCAAAGCCCTCAACAGCCGAGTTGGTTGGAAAGCTGGTTAGAAGGATGGCTGGGGCCGGGCCCTGTGCCCCCATGCCCAGTAGAGTAGACACTTTCTTTGTTCCGCCCTCATGCCTGCTCTCCTCTTCTGTAGAAGCAGTGGAGCCCTGATCTGTCGCTGGGCACATGGGTGCCCTTGTGCTTCCTGCACCCCAGGCACCCGGCTATTGCCACGTGCCTGAGTACAGCCAACAGGAGGTGAGTGGAGGTCGTGAGTCCGGCCTCCATGTTGGGGGACACCCTCTCTCCACCACGTCCCCTTCCGCTGGCTGGAAGCCAGACATGGAAGTCAGGATGGATGGCTCTTGCCAGAGGCTGTGGAGCAACAGGAAAAGCCTGAGACCCAGTTCTGTGTAGCTGCTCCACCAGTCCTGGAATGTTCCTGCCAGACCATATAGGACAGAAAATCACATTTCATCTGTTTAAGTCACTGTTATTTTGATTCTCTGATGCATGGCGAATGGATAACCCGACTAATACCCCAGGGAACCCAGGAACTCGGGGGAAAAGCCATTGCCTTTTGTCCCTGGGCACCGGGTTCAACCAAGCGGTCTCCCCTGAGGCTAGTTCCCACGCAGAAGGATGGCTGTTCCCACCGCAGCTTTCACACATTACCTCACCCTCACAGCCACTCCGCAAGGGACCACACAATTGACAGATGGGGAAACTGAGGCTTGGAGACGTGGCCAAATCTGCACAAGGGCTCAGAGGCAGCAGAGACGGAGCCAGTCTCAAATCCAGGTCTGCCTGCTCCTCCTACAAAAATGAGAATTACTCACCACTGACCCCAATGCAGACAAGCTGTTCCCTTGGTGGGAGAGACCCCGTCTGCAGGAAATGTCTTGATAAGTCTGCCAGGAGTCCGAGCCCAGATGCCCCAGGTCAGAGTGACGGGTTGTGACAATCTTCAGGGCTCACAAAGTGCAGTTGAACTTTGTGATTCTATCGAGGCCTGGTTCCCCAACAGCCCACCGAGTGTGGGACATGGAGGGGTCCCCACAGAAGAAGGGCATTTATGAGGGCAGTGACCCCAGGCTGCAGGCAGCTGCCACACATTTCCAACACCTTCCAGGTCAGTAGCATAAGCATCTTCTGGTTTATTGTATTCAGAGAATCTGTGGGTCAGGGGGTTGGGACAGGGCGTGTGGCGAGGTGGAAGCTGGGGCTCGGATGGATGGCTGGGGCTGGAGTCATCATCACTCCAGCTTCTTTCCTCATGTGTCTGGACCAGATGATTCAAAAGCGGAACTGGGCTGGCCCCCTCAACTGGAGGATCTTCTCAAGCCTCTCCAGGTGGCTGCTTACAGATGACAACTGGGTCCCAAGAGGAAGCATCCACAGAGAGATGGCAGAAAAGCAGTGTTCCCAGAGATCTAGCTAGTGCTACCTGAACTTTATGACCTAACCTTAAAGATCACAAGGGCTCAGGTGGTGAAGAATCCATCTGCAATGCAGGAGACCCAGGTTCGATCCCTGGGTCAGGAAGATCCCCTGCAGAAGGGAATGGCTACCCACTCCAGTATTCTTGCCTGGAGAAGTCCATGGACAGAGGAGCAGGCAGGCTACATGGGGCTACAAAGAGTCAGACACAACTGAGCGACTAACACTTTACAGGTCACATGGTATTGTGTCCACCGTGTCTATTGGTGAAGTGGTCTCAAGCCCATCCAGTTTTAAGGAGGGAACGAACGTAAATCCCATTTCAACGGGAAGAGTGTCAAAGAATTGGAGGCCATATCTTTAGCTGTCAAGCCCCATAATACCTGAGGGTATCTCTTCAGTTGACTTATCTCTGATTCCAGAGTGTTTGAATGTCAAAAAACAACTCCCCTTCCAATACAGATGCCCAAATTTCCCTGAAGAGCTTTAGTCTTTGATCTTTCTATTTTTTAAGATTTTTTTTTGACATGGACCATTCTTAACGTCTTTATTGAATTTGCTACAATATTGTTTCTGTTTTATGTTTTGGATTTTTTGGCCATGAGGCATGTAGAATCTTAGTTCCCCGAATGGGGATCAAACCCACACCCCCTACGTTGGAAGGCAAAATCCCAACCAGTGGGCAGCCAGAGAAGTTCCAGGTCTTTAACCTTGAAGAGACTTTATTCTAAAACAGGCCCCCCTGGCCCCAGCTGCCCTCCAAACTGTGCTGTTGGCCTGACCCTTCTTATACCCTGGTGTCAGCAGGTGAGCCCACCAGATCTTTCCAGAGAGCAGCAGTGGCTGAGAAGCAGAGGGAATGCCTGGACAGTGACAGTGAGTTTTGGTTTCACCAAAACTCCATCCTGACTGGATGCCCAGAAAGAGGAAGGGGAGTAAAGAAGGCGGGCATCTGAGGTCCAGGGGTAAACTTGGCAAGGTCACCATTTGGCTGTCCTCTCCCAAGCTTCTGCCTCACCTACACCTGTATCCACTAACCCCTCATCCCCCTGGGCTCAGAGAAACAGGACTCCTGTCCAACCCTGTCCCTCTGAGGGTCCCCCACCTCCTCTCCTCCAATCTAGTGTGTCCCTCTCTCTCTCAGACCCAAAGATCTCTGTTAGAAACAGATTCAGCACTCTGTTTTCCATTCAAACCAGCTTCTTCTGTATACTTACTGTACCAGCAGAATAGGAAACAAGCCAATCTAGGTCTTAAAAAGGAGGAGTGGGATTCAGGGAATTAGGTGCTTATAAAATCCTGGGTGGAGGCAGCAGCTAGCAGGTGGACAAGTAGGGAGCTGGAGGCTTCTGATGGAACTGTTGAGTTCAAGGACACACACATACCATCGCGTCTCCATCCACAGATCAGGAATTGCTGCAGCAACGGGCTCACTGCACTTTCAAATCCTGTACAAGTGCATCTGATTGGCCACACCTGATGCACTCTGTGGGCTTCCCAGGTGGCTCAGTGGTAAAGAATCCAAATGCAATGCAGGAAACACAGGAGATAGGCTTTGATCCCTGGGTTGTCAGAAAGATCCCCTGGAGGAGAAAACAGCAACCCACTCCAGTATTCTTGCCTGGAAAATCCCATGGACAGAGGAGCCTAGCGGGCTACAGTTCATGGGGTCGCTAAGAGTCAGACACGAACGACTAAGCCTGTGTGTGTGTGAGCACGTGGGCGCCCACACACACAGTACACTCTAGCTGCAAGGAAGTCTGAGGAGGGTGATTTCTGGCTTTCTGGCCTCAGCAGTGCAAAGGGCATGTTGAAGGAGGAGGGAGAAGATGTTGAGATTCAGGGCACCAGACCCAGCATTGATGAAAAGGCAGGCGTTTGCTGGAGGCATCCCCTTCTCTCAGGGAACCATCAGAAGGTGGGGTCTCTCATCTCCCCAACACATATCCTCTGGCTTATTTTTCCTGCTATCGCTGTGTCATCTTTGGAGCCATCATCACCCTGGGGACTTCCTGGAAGGAGAGGAGGTGACACCAGCTCCCTTTGCCACCATGTTCCTTAAATCTCTCCCAAAGGCACATTTACTCCATATGCAAATTTCTTTTTTGAAGTGTTTGCGTAAAAGGGAATTAACTTCTCTGAGACAAAACCGTTAACTCTCCAACCGACTTGGACTTTCCCTTGTGGATCACTAAGGAATGCACCTAACAACCCGGCCTTTCCAAGGAAGGGACTTCCCCAAAGAGTTCCCCCTCCCACTGCCCCCTCCCTCTCCTTTCGTCCCCTTCCTCTTCCTCCCTGTCCTTCCCTCTCCTTAAGGGTATCCACTCCTTCCCTCAGGATCCTCCCTACACACTCACCCCACTACCCCTGTGCCTTCCTTCCTAGGGCCTCAGGTCTGGGTTCTGCAGCCCTGAAAAGCGCCCTCAGCTTCAGTGGGGGCAGGGAGAGGAGGCAATGCAAGGCTGCCCTTGGGGAGGGAGCTGGAGGAGCTGGGGCACCGTCCCACCTGATGGCGACAGCAATCCTCTCATTCCGTTCCTTTTCAGAACCCCCACTAGAGGGAGCTAGACATCTACTAATGCCGTCGCTAGTGGTTCCAGCCCAGAAGAATTGAAGCCGCTCCCTGGGACAAGTTTACACAAATGAAATTCAGAGGAAGAGCACGTCCACATTTGCCAAGTTTGGGGGCTTAGACGGGGGAGATCAAGCTGAGACAGATGGCCCTCCCTCTCTTCCACCACTGCATGCGTAAAGGGGGCACGGGGGTCGGGGGAACATGGTAAGGGGAACGTGGGACGAGGACACTTGTGCCGGGCTCCTTGGAAAGTGGCTTCCTCGCCCTTCTAGGAAAGCCTCCCAAACCATCCTCTCTCTCGCATGACCTGGATGTGGAAGCCACAGCCTAGGAGGAGGCTGTTGTGCCCTCTTAGGCCACCCCGGGGCGCCAGCCTCAGGTGGATGCTGCACCACGTCTGCCTGGAGAGAGACTGACTCCCCAGGTCTTGACAAGCTGAACCTGCATCAAACCAGCCCTGGGGCACATCCTTCCTCCACACTGACCAGTTGGTTGAGCTGATAATCCCTCTTTATTGCTTATCCCACTGAGAGTAAGGTGTGTCCTTGCAGGCAAAGCCTCCTGTTAATTCCAGGTGCTTCTCAGGATGGTGTTCCCCCGTCTCTTCTGATCCCACCCCTAATCACCACTCCTGAGCTAGACACGGCAGTGCTGACAGGAAGGAAGCACAGCCGGACTCACAAAGAGACAGACAAACGGTGATGCAGGCAGGTGTGGGGCCCTGGGGTGGGCGATACAAACAGGAGTGGGGTTTGTGCTGAACCCGGGTTTACGCATGTAAACAAGGGGCTCCAGGCTGCAGGACCAAAGGTGGCCAGGCATGAAGGCTGGGGTGTCCACACAGTGTGGCTCCACAGGAAGGGAGAAGATTGAGAGTCAGGGAGCACCAGTTAAGTGGCTATGGAAGTGGTCCAGGTGAGAGAGGGTAAGCACCCAAAGACAGTGGCAAGGAAATGGAGAGGAGGGTACAGATGCTAGAGATGGATGTTAAGAGGCTTCCCAGGGTGACCTGGGTGATGGGAGGCTTACTGTATCATCAGTGAGCTCAGGGACCCAGGAAGAAGAGGCATGGAGGAGATGACAAGGTCAACTTTGGACGATGGGAAACTGAGATGCCTTGGGACATCCAGGCGTACGGACATGTGTTAGGCAGTTCTGTATGTGGCTGCAGCGCTCAGGAAAGAATTAGCGCTGGGGACAGAGATTTGTCAGTCACCACTGGTCACTGACTGGTAGCCCACAGGCCAGCTTAGACCACAGGTGGAAGTGGGATTGATTCACACCACTTCTTTAATGGAACCTCCATTTTAAAATCAGTAGAATTTATAGAAAAAGCTGGATTTCAGACTTCCCTGGCAGTCCAGCAGTTAAGACTCCACACTTCCAATGCAGGGGGCATGGGTTTGCTCACTGGTCAGGAAAGATGCCACATGGCACAGCCAAAAAATACCCCCAAAATCTGGATTTCCATCTCCTCTTGAACAATCGGAAGATCTGACACCATCAGGCCTGAATTCCTCATGCAACAGTCATCTCAGGTCACTTGGAGGGGCACCCTAGTTTTCCTGCCTAGCCCTCTTGGTATTATATTTGATCCCCCAATAGTATATTTGGTAGTTACAATAGATTGTTTCAAAAGAAACTCACAACAATCCTGCGATCCCACAGGCTCCTTTACAACCTGACTTTGCCACACCTTTCATTCAGAATCTCTTCACTTCCATTATTTTAGCCCAGCCACAGAGCCAACATGACAACCGCCAGACATAACCACAGCAGCCAGAGTTACAACTCAGAAATTTATGTTCAGAACGTATAACATGGTGAAAAGATGTAGCCGGGTAAGCTCAGATTCATCCCACGAAACATTACCAATCTCTCAACCAGGGCAGCCAACTTCCCCCATGGAACCTGCCCATCAGGCCTTCAAAGCTCCTGAGCCTTGCCCTCCACCCCTGCATCCCCAATCCTCAGACAACAGCCCAGGCCGCTGACCCCAGTCTCTGAGTCAATCTGTTTTAGGCAACAAGGTAGCTGACCAGCAGGACAGAATGATCAAACCAAAGCAGACAAAGCAGCTCTTCAAGGAATGGTCTTCCTTCATGACAATCATGTTGAAGGGAAACCAGCCAAGATCTATCATGTCACAAGAACCACAAAGCATGGTGAATTTTGGGTAAAATAGCTGCGGCAAATTGAAATTCCGACATCACATTTTCATCCTGTACAAAATTCTTGTACATATTTGGCCATTGCTCCATGCAGAGATTTGTTTCACATAAGTAGTAGTTCCGAAATGTTTTTTAAAACTCTCTTTGGAAAAAAAAATGTGAATTTAAATTTAGTAATGTGGCATTACAGTCCTTGGAAATAAAATTAATTTTATACTGTTGTTCTGACAAAGTAAGAGAAATGCACGATCCAAAGTGGCATGATCTACAGTTTTTTCCAAAGTTTTTCCTTTCTTCCAAAAGGAAGGTTTTCAGTGTTTCCCTGGAGCTTTGTTGGCTGGAATGGTGATCTCATGGGAGGCTTCTTCAAAAAAAAAAAAAAAGAGGAGGAGGGGGAAAAATCAATTCTTTGGTCAAATCTGCTGGGAAGTGCTCTGCGCTTCTCTTACATTCATCATAATATTGGCATAGCAATGCCTCTTACGAGAACTGCAATAAAGAACTCTCTTTAATTTGCCTAACACAATAATCCCCAAATTTATTAGACCACAGAACCCTGTTTTCAAGCAACACCAATTAAAGTCCCTTGCAGCTGGAAAACCATGGCACCCACTTTAAGACACACCGCCTTAGCCACTGGGGGGAAGGGAACTGGGGCGTCAGTCCCCGGTTCCCACCAAATGGTTTTGAAATATTCATAATTTCTCTCGAATGACAAAAGGATAAACTATTGTTTCTACTTTTAATTCATTTCTCCTACAATTCTTGTAACATTTGGTGCTTGATCAAGACATTTTAAACGAAAAGATACTTTCAGATTTGGGACCTGACTGGCAGCATGATGTTCCTATTCATTGCCACCTGTGCCTTTGAAATGGTGGGTTCTGCTCCCGCTGTATCCACAGCCTCTGGACCGAGCTTCCAGGTACTGGAACATGCTGCTCCCATCTTCAACCAGTCACACAGCCCTGCCTTCTCCAGCCTGCTTGCACACAGGGGAAGAAACGCTCTTCTCTCTCTCTCTCTTTTTTTTTTTTGCAAACCCACAAACAGTGAAGTCTAAAGAACAAACAGCATTGAAAGCATTTTGGAGTTATTGGATTTCCTCACAAAACCTCACTGCTGCTAAATCCAAAAGATGAACATGACAATAGCTGAAAGTCTGCCCACTATCCCCCTTAAACTTTGCTGTCATTTCTCTAAAGCTCCTGTACGTGCCAGAAGCACATCACAGGATCCAGCTCCCAGGTGCCTCAGCTGAGTTCTAGCACATTGCTGGGAACTAACACATCTTCCACTTGAGAAAACTAAGGGGCCAGGATCCATTTATAGTTTTTCCCTCCTCCCCACCCCGTGATCAAAGAAAAAATTTAAGGACGATGCCTTTCGTTCAAACTCTATTTCCTCGTAGCCTTCTGTGTGCAGTGAACGAAACAGCAAAAATCCCTATGCTACTGGAGCTGACATTTGAGCAGATGGCTCGGGCAGAGAACTTTCCGGCGGAGAGGGTGGCTCTTGTCATGAAAGCCAGTCCAGGAAGGAGGTAAATCTACCTTTAGCTAGGTTGTTGCTTGGCAAGGAAGAGGTTCAAAGCCATGAAAATAGGAGGGTTCACATGGGCTGTTAACTGTGGGTGAAGAGCCTCTGTCTTAGGGTTGAGGGTTCCAGGTTGCTGAGGAGAAAGACGCTAGCACAGCCTTGGGGTCTCCCCCGCCCCCTGTGGAGGCTACAGAGGCCCGGGCTGCAAACACCTCCATGACAGCGCCCTGGAGCCAGAGGAGCAGATCTGCAGAAGACGAGGTGATTGGAGAAGAACGCAGAGGGCACACAGTGAGGCAAGAACATCAGGGACCCTCATGCTGTAGCGTTGAGGGAGTTACGTTACCCCCTCAGCTTGGAACCCTAATGGCATGCTTTGCTAAAAGATATCTTCAAGGGCTTCCCTGGTGGCTCAGTGGTAAAGAATCCACCTGCCAATGCAGGAGACATGGGTTCGATCCCTGATCAGGGAAGATCCCACATGCCACGAAGCAACTAAACCCGTGCACCGCAACTACTGAGCCTGCGCTCTAGAGCCGGGGAGCCACAGCTGCTGAAGCCTGCTTGCCCTTGAGCCCACGCTCTGCAACAAAAGAAGCCACCACAAGGAGAAGCCCGTGCCCCACAGCTAGAGAGTAGCCCCCGCTTGGCGCAACTAGAGAAAAGCCCACGCAGCAACAAATACACAGCACAGCCATAAATAAATAAAATTATAAAAAATAGAGGTATCTTCGGCCTCCAGCAAAGTTCAGTGTGATCTGGGCCAGGGGAGGGTGGCAGCCAGGGACACGGACAGTATTCCAGAAGAGGCTGTGTGACTTGCTGGCCATCTCGGATGAGAAGAGCATCAGTCAACAGATGCTTGGGCCTGAGAGCTCAGGAGCCCAGTCCCCCAGGCATCCCTGTCTCCCTGAACACCGCTGGGGGGACTCTCCTTCCTTCACCCCTGCATTATCATTTTCCGGTTGCTCTCTGGTTGAGTAGGGCATGTTCTTTGGGGATTTCCTGAGAAAGCGTCCTAGGTCTCTGTGGAAGGCCTGGCCAGCCTGTCACTCACCCCCACCTCGTCTAGCCCTGACCTCGGTCCTCACCACGGCCCTGCTCCCTGGGCCTCCCCGCTGTCTGTTCCTCAGCCACTCAGGGCCGGGGGTGGGGGGCTCCTTCCTCAGGCTGCCAGCTCCTGCTACTCTGCCGCCCAGAGGCCTTTCCCCACTTAGCTCTATCGCTCTTTCTCACTCCGGTCTTCTTCGTTCAAACGTCACCTTCCCCATGACCTCACTGATTATTTCCACCCTGCCCCCACCCTCTCCGTGCACCCTCCCTGCTTCGTTATTACCACTTGTTATAAACCGTATCCCCCCCAAAAAGAGATGTGCTGAAGTCCTAAGCCACAGTACCTGGATCGTGACCCAATTTACACTGCAGAGGTAATTTGTCAAATTAAAGTGAGACCACACTGGACTAGGGAGGGCCCCTATTCCAATGTGACTGGTGTCTTTCTAAGAAGAAGGACACTTGGAGCCAGACACACAGGTGTCCCGTGGCAAACGGCACAAGACACTGAAGACAGAAGTTGGGGTTATGTGGGTACCAGCCAAGAAATACCAAAGGGTGCCAGAAAGCCACGTGAGCTCGGTAGAGTCAAGGGAAGGTTCCTGGAAAATCACGGAGGGAGTAGGGCCCTCCAACACCTCAGTTTTGGATGCCTGGCCTGTAGACCTGAGCAACTTGGTTATGGAAGCTCTAGGAACCAATACACATCCAGGATTCTATTTTATGTCTATTTGATATTACATGTAGTGTTCATCATCTGCCTCGCTTCACAAGAAGGCCAGCAGCAAGGAGCAGGGACTTTTGTCTGCTTTGCTCACTGCTGCGTGCTCAGGGTCTAGAGCAGTGCCTGGCATGGGGTAAGTCCTTAGAGCAGCAGCCCCCTACCTTTTTGACACCAAGGATGGGTTTCATGAAAGACAATTCTTCCACGAGCTAGGTGGGGAGGACGCTGGCTTCAGGATGACTCTCATAAGGAACACGCAACCTAGATCTCTCGCAGGCGCAATTCGCAGTAGGATTCGAGCTCCCATGAGAAACCAATGTTGCTGCTGATCTGACAGGAGGCAGGACTCAGGCAGTAATGCTAGCAGTGGGGAACGGCTGTACATACAGATGAGGCTTCCCTCACTCGCCTGCCACTCACCTCCTACTGTGTGATCCAGTTCCTAACAGGCCACGGGACTGGTCACCAGCCCACAGCCCAGGGGTTGGGGATCACTGCTTTATGACCTTAGTGGAATGAACGAGTTAATGGCTGAATGAAACCTTTGGTTTCTGTACCCACTGAAGACTGGGTGGGTGGCTGCCTCTCCCTCTCCACCCCTGGGTACCTTCTGTGAAGCATGGATGAGCCTCCAACACACTTTCCTTTAATGAAACTCCAGTCACCTGCCATGCACCCTACCCGAGCAACCTGAGCCCACCCTGGAACTTTGTATCACCTGGAATTGCCCCATCTGGGTCAGCATCGGGGCTAGACCCAGGGTCTGGCTGTCTCGGGTGCAGACGACTCCCAGAGAAGCTACTGTAATCTGAGAAGTGAGAACGAATGAGTTAAGAAGGAGCCCAGGCCTGGGGCAGGGGAGCAGCCTCCTTCACCTGCAGGTCAAAGGGCCAAGCGGGTGGAATAGAACAGGAGCAGGCAGGGAATCGGAGCTGGAGGGGGTCGGGGCCGACGGCTAAGACAGAGGCGGAGAGAATGTCAGGTGGGCAGGGCTCACGCTGCTGGGTGAGGCTGAGGTGCCTGTGTGGGTGCACGGGTGGGTAGGCAGCTTCGAGGGCTGGATGGGCCAGGGAGAAGCCCCATCCTCTCCTCCCACGGCCTCTCTGTAGAACTCAACCTTTCATTCATTCGACACATATTGACTGAGCACCTACTATGTGCCAAGCACCACAACTGCACTGGAAAGGCAGCAGGGAATGAATAGTCAGGCTTTTTCTTGCAGCGCTTACCTGACAAGGGGACACGGGACGTGTAACTGAACACTTGGGGGAAGACTATCAGGGGTGAGCCTGGAGCTGTGGGACTGCTGGACAGGAAGCCCCGGGCCTGAAGGAGGGGAAGGGGCCAGCTGGGCAATGGGAGGAAGGTGGTCAGAGGCCCAGAGGACACGATGGAATGTGAACAGAGACAATGAGGAGAGGGGGTAGAGACTCAAGAGGGCAACAGCTTGCGGACCACATTTTGGACTCCAGCCTGGCAGGCAATAGCTTGACAGGCTACCCTTTATAAAAGAACCACTCTGGTGCCTGTGGACAAGGGGGAGCCACGAAGGACCGATGGACATGGGGGCTGGGTGAGAGGTAAGGCCAGCAACCAGAGACGGAGCAAAGCTTTCTAAGGGGTAGAATGGACCACATTTGTGGTTGGGCTGTGCAGAGGAAGGAGGGGGGTGGTTTGAGGACACCTGCTGGGGAGGAGGTGGTCCCAAGCCAGGAGTCAGGCCAGGAGCAAGGATGGTACACCCAGAGCACAGGCCTTCTTCCCCGACTGCTTCATTAAGCTCCCACCACACCAGCCTCCTTTCGGTCCCTCAGACAGGCCCATCTCATTCCCACAGCAGGACTCTTTGACCCATGGTCCCTTTGGCATGAACACTGGGCCCCAGCCCTTGGCCTGGCTGCATCCTCCTCCTGGCCAGGTCTTGACCCAGATGCCACCTCCTTGGAGAGGCTTGCCCTGACCATCTGCACCTAAAGTCAGCACACAGGTCTCCTCCCCATTGCCCTGTTGTATTACCATCTGCAGTGACCTCATGCATGTATTTGCTCACAGGTCCATCAAACATCCCCTCCCACCAGAATGTAGGCTCTGTGGCAGGGGCCCCTCTGTCTCATTTACGACATGTTCTCCAGGGGCTGCCAGAGTTAGCTACTGAGGAAATCACTGCAGAATGGATCAAGGCATTAATGCGACTTTCAGCACCCAGGTTCAGCTGGGGCTGCTGCTTTCAGAGCCGTTTATATATGGCAATTTAAGTGCCAGGAAAGGGTATGGAGCACCCAGAGCAAGAGGGCAGGGAAAGAGGAAGCTCTCAGACCATTCTGAAACACTCAGCATGCATGCCTTGGGCAAAGAGAGAGGAGGTGCTGGCACAGGACCACCAGAGAGAGCTGAGGCAGGGACAGGGCCAAGCGAGACCTCCCTAAAGGCATGCAGCTGGGAGCTGGGGAGCCTGGATTCAACCCAGAAAGGTGCTCCAGGGCCCTGGGCCCACCCTCTGAAATCTACTTCATCTCAGGAGTTTCCAAAAGTGAGTGTTATCCACTTCACTGACGAGGGACAGGGTTTCAGTTACCCAGTGAGTGGCAGACCCAGGGTGTGGACCCAGTTTTGTCCTGGAGCCCACCGTCTCAGCCTCTCCTCTGCACGTCACCAAGCTTCTCTCTGAGCTTCTTCCAGAGCTGTCAGAGAAGCCACCGGAACGCTGCGAGGAGGAGGGAGCAGTCAGCAGCAGGATGAATGACCAGGAGAGCAGCTGAGAAAAGAACGGACAAGCAGGCTCAAGCAACCATCCAGGGGTTGCTCTTGACCAGGCAGCACCAGTATAGACTAAGCCAGGTGGGAGAGGGTTAAAGGAGGCAGGGGGAGGGAAGCGGGTACAGCCAGTGTGGATAACTTTGGAGAAGGTTGGCTATAAATATGAAGCAAGACACGGGGTAGTTACTGGAGGTGCACACACCAGGCGCAGAGAAGGGCTATTTTAAGGTGGAAGAAACCTGAGTGTTTTGAAGCTGGAGCCAGCAAGGAAGGAGGGGATAAAGGAGCATTAAAGAAACTAAAGTGAAGGGGGTGCGGTGCAGAGGTGGAGACAGCATCCAGTGTGTGTGTGGTATGGTGGGTTGGGAGGGTGGTCCTCTCCTGGCGACACATGGAAAGCCCCTGGCTCCAGAGAAGGTCTGGGGACAGAGAGGAGGGAGTCATGTCTGAAGGCACCTCCTTTTTGTGAGCAGCAAGAGGTGAGGGCATCTGAGCAGAGTATGGGAGATGGGAGGCAGGGCGTGGAGACAGAGTTGAAAGTGGTTGTGGCTTGCGGTTAGTAGCAGTTAGTACGTGAGGAGAGAGAGAGCAACCAGACAAAGAAAAGGGTCCTGTGGGGTCTGGTAAACAGAGGAACCATGGGCATGGAGGACGTGGCTGCAAACTCTGCCTGCCCAGCAGGATGCAGCAAGTGCAGAAGTCCCTGCACTTGGAAGGGAGTCACAGGAGCCGTGGAGTCGGATGAGCTCATTTGTGTAGGCTTTGTGTTGTTTTGTTTGGCCTAGGTGAGCCGTGTGTGCGTGTGTGTGTGTGTGTGTGTGTGTGTGTGTGTGTGTTAGAGCATTCACACATACAGAGCAGTAAACTAAAGAAAAGAAACCCACCTCTCTCCCTACAGTGGGTCTGCCAGCCCAGAGGGACCATGTTCCCACTTTCTTCTCTATGGGGGCTCCTCCCACCCCTCCCCATCACCCAGGTTTAAGGCAGTGGGAGTTGGGGTGGGTAGCTCAGGGAAGCCAGGTGGTCCAGAAAGAAGCCTTCTGACTCCAGAATTGTGGGGAGCGTGGACACTCCCCAGTTCCGAAATCCTTTGTTCCCTGACTCCCAAGAGAACTGGCTCCCCGTGCTCCCACCTGCCTCTCGGGACCCTGCCCCACCTCTGAGTGGTGGTCTGCTCGCCTCCTCTCTTCTCAGCCCTACCTGGGCCCTTCCCACAGCTCCATTTTCTGCCTCTAGCAACACCCTGGCCTGGAAGTCTCTCTGGTGAGCCCCAGACCCATACACTAATTGTACACCTTGGATGACCTTGCTGCCGTGCTTCAGACTCAACACACCCAAACTGGACTCATCCGCCACCCCTCTGCCCACGGCCCCCCATGAGCCAGTTTACAGACACCCAGCCTCTGTTCACCCCAGAACTAAAACAGGCTTAGATCTGGTGAGGAGACATCCTTATCCTTTGGGCCCTGTGGTCTGGGATGTCTGAGCAGAGCATGTGACCTAGGCCTAGAACATTCTATACTAGCAACACAGGACCCCAGGGTTAGCACACAGTCACAACTGCTGCAGGGTTTGGCCTGAGAGACCTGGGAGATGACCTGTCCTTCCCTGATTTGAACTTGAGATGCCTCCTGCCTCAGGTGGAGGCTGAGGCTGATAACAGGCACTCTTACTGGGCCAGGCTCTCTACATGTACGCCCTGCTTCTCACTCTAAAGAGGAGAGATTTGAACTGCAAGGGATTAAGCACCTTGCCCAGGTCACATAGCCAGAAAATGTGGGGCCAGCTTTCAAGTCCAGCCACGAGATTTCAAGCCCTTGCCCCAACCACTAGACCACCCTGCCAGAGGCTGACAGAGGCTGCAGACCAAGGCATGGAAGGCAGAGAGGCCAGGGCTGCTTTCACAGTCAGACCTGAGTCACAGCCGGCCTGAGGCCAGAACTGCCCCTGGGCTCTGCAGTTATGTGGGCCAATTAATTACTCTCTGCTCAAGCCAAATATCTTTAGGGTTTCCTGTAAACTCAGACCAAAAATATCCTAACCGATAACATAGCCCCTCGATCGTCACCACCCCCTGCGTAATTAATTCCAGGAGCTGGGGCTTCGTCCTCCACCCCACTTCATTCCACACCCAGCTAGTGACCAAAGCCTGAATCCCAAACATCACTTGGATCTGTCCCCTTTTCTTTCCACTTTAGTCCAGGCCATCATCATTTTTGCCAGGTTGTGGCCACAGCCTCCTCGCTGTCTCTCTACGTCCAGCCTGCTCCCACCCACAGACTTACCCCAATTCCCTAAGATCTAGATCTTACCATGTCATTTCCAGCTTAAAACCCTCTAGGCCCCTCCAGACCCCTCGCTGCCTCCAAGATAAACTCTCTCATCCAGGCTGCCACCCCTCTGGTCTCATGCCCCTTCACATCCTACTCTACCTACCTGCCTCTAGGCCACCTCCAGTCCTACGCCCCTCTGTGTCTCTGCCCAGAATTTTCTTCCTCCCCTTCTTTGCCAGGTGAATGTTCAGTCAGTACCCCTTCCTCTAAGAGCCGAGCCAGTCACTCTCTGCTCTTGGCTTTGTCCACACTCGACACTTCCTACTGTCTACTTCAGTCTTGTGAGCAGTGCTCTTACTGGACTGCGTGCTCCTTGAAGGCAGGGCCTCTGTCTCATTCATCTCGTCCCCAGCCCCAGAGCAGGCCTGGCACAGAGCAGTCATTCAATAAACACTCATGCGACTACCTTGTCAATTACCAGGGAACCTGGAGACACACTTTAGCCAGGGGCCCTGTTTTCAAGAAACACCAGTTTGGTATTTGGTGGAACATGTTAACATTGAGCCTGCAATGTAACTGCTTATTAAAAAAAAAAAAGCCAAAAAGAGGAAAATATAAATAAATAAACACTCATGGCCTCAGCCATACATATACATGTATCCATTCTTCCTCAAATTCCCCTCCCATCCAGGCTGCCACATAACATTGAGCAAAGTTCCCTGTGCTATACAGTAGGTCCTTGTTGGTTTTCCATTTTAAATATAGCAGTGTGTACATACCCATCCCAAACTCCCGGACTATCCCTTCCCCCATCCCTTCCCCCAGCAACCATAAGTTCATTCTCTAAGTCTGTGAGTCTCTTTCTGTTTTGTAAGTAAGTTCATCTGTATCATTTCTTTTTAGTTTGTACATATAAGTGATGTTATAGATAGTGATGTCATATATCTTCTTCTCTGTCTTCACTGTTCACCTGAAACTATCAGAACACTGTTAATCAGCTATACCTGAATACAAAATAAAAAGTTAAAAAAAAAAAAACACTCATGGGAAAGACAAATGACATGTTCCCAGAAACAGGGTGGGTGGCTCTACACCTTCTCTCTGGAGATGGTCAGGTTTGGAGAAAAAAACAACATCACACGATAATCACAGTGTAGAAAGCCTTTTATCTACGGACAAGCACACTATATAATTGATCCTTGTGACATTGTTGCCTCCATTTTAGGGATGAAGAGATTGAGATTCACGAAGGTTTATAATACAGAATTCCATGCATATGCTCACAAAATTCACTCTCACGTTGAGGCACAAGCTCTGGCCAAACTGTGATCAGACCCCTAACTGTTGTTGTTCAGTCACTCAGTCATGCCTGACTCTTTGCAACCTGATGGAGTGCAGCACACCAGGCTTCCCTGTCCTTCACTAATTCCCAGAGTTTGCTCAAACTCATGTCCATTGAATCAGTGATGCCATCCAACCATCTCATCCTGTGTCATCCCCTTCTCCACCTGCCTTCAGTCTTTCCCAGCATCAGGGTCTTTTCAAAGAGCTGGCTCTTCGCCTCAGGTGGCCAAAGGACTGGAGCTTCAGCTTTAGCATCAGTCCTTCCAATGAATAGTCAGGTTTGAGTTCCTTTAGACTCTCAAGAGTCTACTCCAGCACCACAGTTCAAAAGCATTAATGCTTTGGTGCTCAGCCTTCTTTCTGGTCCAAATCTCACATCCATACATGACTACTGGAAAAACCATAGCTTTGACTAGACAGACCTTTGTTGGCAAAGTAATGTCTCTGTTTTTTAGTACACTGTCCAGATTGGTCACTGCTTTTCTTTCAAGGAGCAAGCGACTTTTAATTTCATGGCTGCAGTCATCATCCGCAGTGATTTTGGAGCCCAAGAAAATAATGTCTGTAACTGTTTCCATTGTTTCCCCATCTATTTGCCATGAAGCAATGGGACCAAAAGCCATGATCTTAGTTTTTTGAAAGTTGAGTTTTAAGCGAGCTTTTTCACTCTCCTCTTTCACCTTATCAAGAGGCTCTTTAGTTCCTCTTCACTTTTTGCCGTTAGGGTTGCTGATATTTCTCCCGGCAATCTTGCCCACACTGACCACAGGGAGGCAGAAGAGTGTCGGTGTGAGAGTCACTGCCCTGCCTCCTACCTACCAGGAGATGTGGATCTGGGTGTGGAGAGGGAAAAGCTAGCTGAGAAGAGACCAAGGGAGAGGGGCTGTGACTGGGGTTGCTATTTCAGGATCTGCCTGCCAGAAACAGTCCAAACTGGAGCAGACCCAACATGCTGCGTGCTAAGTCGCTTCAGTCACGTCCAACACTTTGCAACTGTATGGAGTCCACCAGACTTCTCTGTCCATGGGATTCTCCAGGCAAGAACACTGGAATGGGTTGCCATGTCCTCCTCCAGGGGATCTTTCCGACCCAGAGATCCAACCTGCATCTCTTATATCTCCTGCACTGGCAGGCAGGTTCTTTACCACTGGCCCAGGGTTACCACTAATTCCAAGAGCCAGGAGCTGGAAACACTGACTGTATATGCCAACTTTACATTACCAGCATATTTAATAACAAGCCACAGGAAGTGATGGGGCAGTGATGAGGCATTGCTGGGGCACCCAAGACCTTCACATTTGGGACACTGGCCTACCGCCCTCAGCAAGGACAAGTCACTAGCCTGTCAGACCACAGCCACCCAGCACCAGAGATGGGACCAGGCCCAGCAGGCACGAGTCTGTCAGCGTCTGCAGCACTGAGCATCCTGAGGGTGTGGCCACTTCAGTGCCCAGGACGCAACACAGTTGCCAGGAGGCCCATTCTTTCCTGGGGGGCTGACCACCCAGGCCCACATCATGAGCACTTCAGGAGGTTGGATGGAGCAGGTCAGAGGAAGCAGCTGTGTGCAGGAATCCCAGGTTGAGGTCTCACCACAGTCCAGGTTTTTCCCAGGCTGTCATCTGTACTGTATGCGGATCAAAGGTTCCTTGTGTGGCCGGTAGGACTGGAGGAAAGTGCTCTGGGAGACACACCATGCGAGGTTCGGGAATCTGTAATAGATAGCCGCCCCCGTCCTTGCTGGAAAGGGAGCCAAGGAATGACAGTCCTTTCCACCTCAGGGTGAGACTCGGGGTTTAGAGGAAGAGTAAGCCAACCACGCATGTGTGGACCCAGCCTTTCCATCAAGGACAGCACAGGCTAATGGAGCTTGTTGGGATCCAAATGCCTGGCCTCACTCCATGGCACACCAACCTGCAGTCATCATCCCTGCCACTCCCAAGCCGAGCCTGACAGATGGCGTGACAACAACACCCATTTCCCAATTTTCTGAATTCTTTCCCTCCCCATTCAGTCTGACAGCCTTGACCAGGGTCAGAGTTTCTTAGCAAACGTCTCAGGCTCTTCCTCCAGGAACACTGAGGTCCTCCACAGCACACACCATGGGCCAGCTTCCCAGGCACTGAGCTGAAGGGACAGCGAAGACAGGAAGTTGGATGAAGAAAGTCTTTGCCTACCCCCTCTTCTTCACCCCACTGCACCGTCCCCAGCCCTGCCTGGGTGTGAGCTGATACCACGACGCTGGGGGACACAGCCTTTCCTGCCATCAAATCTTCCTACACCCCTAACACCACCCAGACTTGAACCCAAAGGCCAATCCAAGTCATCATCTTGACCTCTGGCCCCTCTGCCCTGTCCACTTGGATTTCCTTAGATGTATATTCCAGCTGACCCTCTGAGCTCATCCCACCCTCATGCTCAGGCCAGAAAAGCTGAGCCCAGCTACCTGGGAGTTGTTGTGGCACCTGGGTGGCCATTCGCAGCACCAAGAAGGTATCCAGCAAGGCTGCGGGGGAGCAGGGATGGGAGAGAGGACACCAAGGCGGGGGGCGGAGTTGGGGTGCCAGTCCCAGAAACCATATGCCATATGTGTGGTGTGAAGGTTCATTCTTTTGGGGAGAGAGGCCATATTTTGCATCAGCATCTCAAAGAGTGGTGAGAAATCAGGGCAAGAGAGAACAGAGCAAAAGGGGCAACCCAAAGCTCAGGGATACCACTCCCCGCCAGAGCTCAAAATCAATCAGGAGCCCCAGGGTCCAGTTTGAGCTCTGGCATTCACTCGAGCAGGTCACTTTCTTCCCTCTGAGCTTTCCCATTTGTAAAATGAAGGCCTCACAGCAGACATGGAGACTCTGGCCCAGCTGGAGAAGGAGGAAAGTGCACAGGCTGGAGATGGGAGACAGGACGGAAATACGCAGAATGTTGTGAGCAAGGGGGCAGGTAAACTGGATACCGTAAAGAGAAGGAGTTCCAGCCCCTCCCCCAGGACACAGCAAAGGGCAGTGGGGAATGTCCCTGCGCCCAGCCCCGCTGCCCTTGGGCCAGGAGCAGTCACACACACCCCTCACTGCCCTGGCCAGCCGTCTCTCCAAGGGGGTGGGGGCGGTGTGCCTGAGGTGAGAAGTCCACAGCTCAGCAAGTCCAGTGCAGCACAGCTGCCCGGGATTAACACCAAATCCTGGGCTCCTCTGCAGAGGGATCACACGTCGTCGCCTTCACAGCTGCTTAGCTGCACGTTGCCCACTCAGGCCCCTCACCCCCACCGGCCCCTCCTCACACACCCAGCCCTCCCCTCTCAGGGGCCAGCCAGGACCCTGCCTCTGCCTTGGCAGACAGGAGCGGGGCTCTACAGTGGAAGGGGCAAGAAAGATCAGAGGTACCTCCAGTGAACAGGCACACCCACAAAAACCTCCCAGGAACCCCTAGGTGCGATGCTAAATAGAGAAGGGCAGAAAAGGGTTCCCTCACTGGCCCCTGTGGCTCGGCCTGAGACAGCCTTGGCCTAGAATTACCTTGTCTTTAGGCCACCCAGGCCCTTCCCTCCAGATGGTTCCTGTCCTTGGGGAGAGAGAGGCAGGAGGGCCAGATGGAGCCCCTGCAGCTGGGAACCCTCAGCTCCAGCCTCCTGGAGCAACGTGCTTCTGAGGCCTCCCAGCTGTTAGGAACCTTGACACCTACCCCCACAAGCACACCCCAAAGCTGCTTGCTCTGGGCCACGTGCATTCACCCCAACCTGAGGGGGAGGGGGCAGCACACCTCTCCATCCCCCAGGGTCATCCAGGCCCCTGGTTCTGCCCTAAAACTCAACCCACACCCCCATCCCTGCCTCGAGAGGGAGGCCACAGTGAGGAATCTTACTCGAATCGCCTCTCGGGGGGAAAGGCTTCCGGAAGGAGAGGAGGGGAGAAAGAAGAAGCCAGGGGCCTGGGATGGCTGCGTCTCTGTCACCTGTGCGCACTCTCACCTGTGCGAGCGCACCAGCATCGCGGCAGGGTTCCCCACTGCAGACTTCGGGTGCTGGGGGGCCGCTCCCTCAAAGTCTGGCATGGAGTCCACGGACCGCCGGGAGGTCGCGACCCCCGAACGCAGCCGGGCGCCTAGGAGTCGTCGTCATCGACGCTGGCGCCACCGGGCTCGCCCTCCCGGGACGAGCGCAGCTCTCGGGCCAACAGCGCTGTTAAACCCTGGGCGCGGAGCAGGAGGCCGGCGCCCAGGAAGAGGACCCCGCAGAGCACGAGCAGCGACAGCACGCCCAGCACCGCCGCCTGCACGGCGCGCGGCCCCTCGGGGGGCTCCGGCGGCACCCCCGACTGGTTGCAGCAGGAGCTCTGCCAGGCGCCCCGGGCTGTGGCGCCCGCCTGCGAGCTGTTCATGCTTCGGCGCCGGCTGCCCAGATGCGCTGAGAACCGCCAGATGTGCGGGAGCCCAAGGCCGGCGGGTGGGCGGTGGCTGCGTCGGGGAGGGGCCCAAGGGGCGGATCCCAGGCGCCGTGCGCCCTCACCCCTCGCGGCGAGCGAGGAGCCTCTTTCTAGACAAGGGGCTGGTAGCTACCGCCCAGAATCCCGGGGAGGCCGGTGTACTTCTCAACCCAAAGGCCCACACAGCCACTCATGTGAACCGGCCCATGCACCCAACCAGACAAAGCCAGGAGTCCTGTCCTCAGGGCTTACCCTCCCCCTTAGAAAAGGTCAGGAGATAGCCCTCTCAGAACCCTTAAACCATTCTAGACCACATTCCAGGTGCTGGCCACGGTGCTGCCCCCACTGAGCAAGACACAGGACAAGCAAGGGCCATCCCTGCTCCTAGGCTTTCTGTCCCTGGGCCAAAGTTAAATGCTGCTTGGGCTTCCCTGGTGGCTCAGTGGAAAAGAATTTGTCTACCAGTGCAGGAGATGTGGGTTTGATCCCTAGGTCAGAAGATCCCCCGGAAAAGGAACTGGCTACCCACTGCAATATTCTTGCCTGGGAAATCCCATGGACAGAGGAACCTGGCGGGCTACAGTCCATGGGGTCACAAGAGTCAGATACAACTTAGCTACTAAAAACAACCTAGGTGCCACTGGGACAGGAGGCAAATGTGCAGTATCTAGAACCTTAGTGATACATAGCCTTCATCATCCCCTTGGGAGCCTCCTGGGTCTGGCTAAGTGGGCCAGCACCCCCCTGGTCCCAGGTGTGATGGAGGGGAGGAGGAATTTAAGGCCTGCCCCCATTCCTCTGCTCAGGCCTGAGGTCAAGGAGAGTTACAGATCAAGAGGAAAGATCTGAGTCACCAGGGCTCCTGTCCTGACCTTGAATAAACCAGTCCCCTACCCCTAGGAAGTCACAGTGCCAAAGTGGATAGAGATGCTATTGAACGGCCCACTAAAGGGAGCCTGCTGCCAACTGGGTGTTCCACATCCAAGCCAGGGTGAAAGTCTGGAGCAGAGCCTGGCTGCAGAAAAGCATGAAGTCTGGGGAAGCTGGGATGGAGGAAAGACCCTCCTGCCCAGGTCTCCTGAGAACTCCTGTAGCAAACAAAGTCACTGTTAGTGAACAGCTGAATCAGCCAACTCCTCAGAGGAAATGAGCTGGTCTAAGGGATGGGGGAGCCTGGTGGGCTGCCGTCTATGGGGTTGCACAGAGTCGGACACGACTGAAGCGACTTAGCAGCAGTAGCAGCAGCAAGGAGAAAAAGGCCACCCAGACTGCAGCAAGCCAGGTAGGATCACATCTCATTAAGGACTTGCTGACAATGGGCCTTCCCCATCTCCAAACCCCTGAAAACCTCCTGAGTTCTCCAATTCACCAGGGCCCCAGAGGCCAAGGGTATGACATCACAAAACTCCTCATGAAATAACACATGGCCAAAAAGTGGCCTGAAATGAGAGAAATGTGCAAACACTTCCTGGCCATCCTGGCACCTATCTGCTCCAGGACCATGGACAAGACCCCAGACCCTGGCCATTTCTCCTTTAGCACTGCTGCTTGCTTACACACTGTTCATTTAGTTTGGTTAGAGCTTGCCCCCGTGTAACAAAAAGCATTGTAAAATACGGAAGAATAAATCAATGAAAAGCACACTGATCTTGACAATGTTTCCCTAGAAATGGATGTGAGATACCAAAGTGAAACTGTTGGTTGCTCTGTCATGTCTGACTCTTTTCGACTCCATGGACTGTAGCCCACCAGGCTCCTCTGTCCATGGACTTCTCCAGGCAAGAATGCTGGAATGGGTTGCCATTCCTTCTCCAGGGGATCTTCCCAACCCAGGGATTGAACCCAGGTCTCCTGCATTGCAGGCTGATTTTTTACTGTCTGAGCCACCACAGAAGCCCATGTCAGCCCAAACCAGAAGTGTCACGGGACACCAGTCTCAAGGTGGCCAATCTCTCTCCAGAGGGAGAAGACACCAAGTCAAATGAGCTTTCTGTGCAAGTTGGGGCCTGTGTGTGCTCTATGGAGACAGAGGAGATATTCTTTGGGGTCATCTGATAATATAAAAGGCAGGTCATGGCTTCCTTAGGAAGGGAGGAGAAATAGCACAGCCATATCCAAAAGCAGCAGATCCTGATCTGTGTCATCATTTATGGGACTGACCGTGGTCACACCTGCTTATGTGAATGTCCAACAAAGTACAAGATTGATCTTTAATCTATCTTCAATCCCATCATGCACCCCCATCTTGGAATAATGCCTTCAACATATTCATGTGTTCCTCGAAGTTCTGCCAGAAAGTGCTAAAATGTTTCAGGGCGTAACACCAGTCAAGGGAGAGACAGCTCAACCCAAACTCACATTCTCAGCTTTATTCACCATCCTAGTGATGGGTCCTCTGTACAGTGTAGGAAAGGGGAACCCCGCCCGCCCCGAAACCAGGAGTATGGAGAGACAGTGCAGGCCAGACTTGACCGTCAGTAAAGGTGACAAGGATGACCAGAGACTGGCAACCACACCACGAGGAAGCCAGGGCGGCCCTTCCAAGTCTCATCAAGGACCGGGAGCGGGTTCCAGAGCCCCAGGGGCCTAACAGTACGATCCCCAGAAGCCAAGGTCCGTAAGCCATCAAGGAGCACCGAGGCCCTGGAGAGACCTAGAGGGCCAGGGTGTCTTTGATGAGCCTGCGCATGGTGGTGGTGACGGAGGAGCCCAGGGCATCGGTGATCTGGAAGGAAATCTTATAGAGGTAGGGCTGCACGTCCCGCAAGCCCGTGTCAAATACGTTGTCCACCTCTGACTGCGTGGGCATCTTGGGCAGGTACTCGTGCCGGTTCATCACCTCCACGATGTTGATGATCTTCTCGCAGAGCTTCTCCCCCACCTTCTCCCGGCAGATCTGCCGCTCCTGCTCCGTGGCCAGGGCCACCACATGCACCTTGACCGTCCACACTTCCCAGGGGATGCACTCGTCGGAGAACGGCCAGCGAGACTTCTTCTTCTGGTAGAACTCCAGGGACATCTGCCCCAGCCCGTCGCCCCCGGAGTTGCGCAGAGCATCCTGGGGAAGGAGGAGCAAGAGTGAGCAGGCCAAGGCCTCCACTGGGTTCTCACCTGCGAGGGCCAGCTTCCTATGCCCCAGAGAATCGCTCTCTTTATCAGACCTCCAGGGAGGGCAGGGAACGAGACCCAGACAGTAAAGGATTTGTGTAAAGTGACACAAATGGCTCCTCTTAAGCAGAATCCTCCTTCATTCCCTCGAAGACAACCTAAACTCAGTTTCTCAAGAAAAGCCCGGTGATCCTTGAATAGAGAGACAGAAGCGAATGGGGCCACCTGGTCTAATAAATCTGCCTGTCCCCCCATGGGGTGCGATGGCCCACTCTTCCTCCCAGTGTAGCCAAGACCCCAAAGCCCCTTTCTACCTTTCTCTCTGAGTTAGGGTCAACCCAAAGATAAGGATGCCTCCCTCAACTCCTTAACAGCTCATCAGGAAGTGAGTCTCTCGTTTATTGACAAACCAAGCTCCCATTCCCTCTGCTGACAGTAACAACAGCTACCGCTTCTACAGTGTCTCCTGCGTGACGGCTCTCCAGCACTTGACATATTTGACTCCCTTAATCCTCGTGGTGCATACACCCTATGAGATGGGTACAGCTTTCATTCCAAATTTACATATAGTGAAACTGCAGTCCAGAGGAGCAGAGTCACTTGCCAAGATCACACACTTGTGGGTGGTAGAGTCCATGCCCTTAAGAGTCCACTGTGTTTCGTGTGCCTCTCATAGGCATCTGGAGGACAGGAGTCTGAACACCCCTGCCTCCCCCGAAGGGGGACAGAGAAACTCATGAACGTGCCCTTTCTAGGCTTGGAGCGATGGGAGGGTGGGGAGTACCCTGTGGCTGGTAGAGTCTACCCCCTATGAGGATCACACGTGTATGGAATGGAAGCCAGACAGACAACCCTCCTCCTCCAATCTCAGGAAGGGCACCTTAAGAGAAATTCCCTTGGTTACTTTAAATTGTAAAAATATGCACTCGCTGAAAGAGTGAAACACTGCAACCCTGAATGAAGACACAATTAAAAATCACACCTCCATTCCCACCCCGAGATGACCAACGTGAGCAGCCTGGTGTGTCCCTTCCACCTTTCTCCTAGCCCCTACAGGCCCACACAGACATCTGCCATACCGCCCACAGGACCCTTCTCTGGGACAGCCACTGCCTGAGCCCAGCAGCCCTCCCTCTCAGGGAATCTCATATGAGAAAGGCCCGAAGCAGAAGCAGAGAGGTGTCAGTAGAGAGGCCAAGAGTGCAGAGGCGATGCTCAGCCAAGGGTCCTGGGCCGCCAGTGCTCCAAGGGCTTCCGGCTCTCCTTGCTGGTATTTTCACAAGGCCCCCTCATCTACCCCCCTACCAAGCACTCCCCACCCAGAGGAGCTCTGAACACGCCTGTTCCTGAGAACCTGAAAGAACCTGAAATGCACACCTAGGAAGGGTGAGCTGGTCCAACAGCAAGCAGGTGACGACACTCAGCAGCCACCTGCTGCCCACTGCGCCCCACCTTACCCTGAACTCCCCGACGACCTTGCGCAGAGCGCGGTCCAGCTCCTCCGAGGAGACACGCACATAGGTGAAGTCGATGAAGTCGCAGTCCACGTCCTGGGTGCCCACGGTGCCGATGGAGTAGGTGCCCTCCTTCTTGTAGTGGAACTTGCCAGTGCTGCGGTGCAGGAGCACCGTGTGCAGCACGGCCAGCATGGCCTCCTCCACCTGCCGCCCCTCAACCGACACCTCCAGCACCTCCGATCGACAGTTCATCTTGCAGTCGGTGGCCCACGCTGAGGTCAGGACCAGAGGAAAGATGGTGGAGCTTCACCCCACCCAGGGGCCACCCTGCAAGAGGAGCCAGGTCAGAATGTGGACACATTCTGCTGATTGGCGTGTCACCTGTTCACATCCTTCGGGGCCCAGCCCTGTCCCCTGCCATCACGGCCCTTCTCTGCTCTGTAGCCGCACGTGCTGGCAGAGGACCACAGACTCTTGGGATGGGAGACGGGGAGAGCCTCAAAGCTACCAATCCAAACACCCAGCTCCAGCCTGAATTCCGTGACGGCATCCAGTGTGGTTTACAGCACATGCTCACTGTAAACCCCTGCCAGCCCCAGCCCTGGAGAAGCTGCCAGGATGGAGGACAGACAGGCAGGTAAACTTCACCAGAGTACTGAGACGCCATGATGGGAGTGAGAAGAAAAGGAAGACTGGAATCTGATCTCCTGGGACCCTGAATGACCAGGCATCTGGACTCTGTCCCGAGGGCGGTGAAGAGTCCACGCATCACTGTCCAACACTGAATCTGCGCATCAGAAAGTTAGCTCCAGCCAACAGATGAAGAATGGCTCCTCACTATTTGAGGGGTCACAGACTGCTCTGAGAAGTCAGTGAAAGCTAAGAAGACTGAACTTGAAAACCTGACTGACACATACACACCAAATCTCACAGACTGCGGTAAAAACTTGCCAATTTAAGGGACTCTCCTGGTGGTCCAGTGGCTAGGACTCTGAGCCCCCAGTGCAGGGGGTCCGGGTTCGATCCCTGGTCAAGGAACTAGATTCCATATGCCCCAGCAAAGATCGAAGAACCTGCATGCCACAACCAAGACCCGGTGCAGCCAAATAAATAAACATCAAAAAAAAAAGCTTGTCAATTTAAGGCAGAAAGGGTTGGGCAAGGAGTCCAGTTAGAGGCCACCACAGTCGTGCCATTTCCAGACAGTGCAATGGGATGCGGCAGCGTGATGTGCAGAGTGTGGGGTTTCCACATCCAATGGCCCAGGGTCCGAATCCCAGGTCTCCAGTAACTTGCTCTCTGACCTTAAGCCAATCACTCAACCTCTGAGTCTACTTTCTTATCTGTAAATATGGAATAAAATAACACATGTAAAACACAGCAGGCTGGTGGTTAAGAGCAGGGACTCTAAAGCCAGACTGCCTGGGCTGGAACCCCAGCTGTCTCATCAGCTCACTGTGTGATCAAGGGCATGTTGCCTCACCCCTAAGTGCCTCAGGTTCCCCAATCCATAAAAAAGGGATATTCACAATAGCTACCTTGAAGGTGTCCTCTCCAGAATAGGGTGAGTGAGCATCTGTGAAGCACTTGAAGCAGTTCCTGGCAAGCACTAAACACTCAGTATGACCTGCTCTAATTACTACGTTATTATTGCTGAGAGATGACGAAAGGCTAGGACAGGACTGGTGGAGGGCGTGGGAAGGGAAGAACAGGCTCGAGGACCAGAACTTCATCAGTATGATGAGCTGAGAATATGAGCTGAGAAGGAGAGGGAACAGTCAACTTTCTTAGCTGAGAAGGTTCAGCTTACACACCTCCCCTGACAGGGAATTCACCACCTCTCCCAGCAGGTCATTCCAGTCTTTTCAAAGTTCTACTCAGAGACTCCCTCTATGGAAGGACTTTGTCTCTTAGTGCCTTAAACTGCTAATCTTAATTCTGATATCAAGAGTCACACACAGAATAAGTCCCACCCCTTTCCCACAAAGGAGCCTTTCAGATATTCAAAGGCAACTCTGCCATCACCCCCTTACTCCTTCTACAGGTTAAAGGTCTCCAGTCCCCATAAACATTCCAGCTTCACATCACATCTTAATTCCTCAGGGGCGGGCAACTCTCTTCAAAGTGTACTGGTTTGTCTCTTTGCCCCTGAAGTCAGGGAGGCAGTCCACAGACCACTCGGAGATCAAGCTGGCTCTGCCTCTCACTGGCAATCAGCCCAAGACTGCCTGCTGCTGCTGCTGCTGCTACGTCGCTTCAGTCGTGTCCGACTCTGTGCGACCCCATAGACGGCAGCCCACCAGGTCCCACCGTCCCTGGGATTCTCTAGGCAAGAACACTGGAGTGGGTTGCCATTTCCTCCTCCAATGCATGAAAGTGTAAAGTGAAAGTGAAGTCACCCAGTCGTGTCCGACTCTTAGCGACCCCATGGACTGCAGCCTACCGGGCTCCTCCATCCATGGGATTTTCCAGGCAAGAGTACTGGAGTGGGTTGCCATTGCCTTCTCCGAAGACTACCTGTATCTTATCTTTTCACAGGTGTTAATCTTGTCTGGTCTCTCCTACTAGCAGACGATTCCTTAATGGCAGGGGCTGTATCCTATTCATCAGTGGAATCTCAGTATACCTGGTTCCGAGTACACAGCAACTGCTCAATTCATCCTGAAAGGACTGCTGGACTGATTTATCCCATATATACTCTTAGGATGAGCAGGGCTTCTTGCTCATTTCTGCCCTCTAGTCTAATTCCATCCAGCAGTTTCCCATCGGAAAACTCCCAGCTCTGGTCCAACTCTCTTTTCTTCCACAAACCCCTTTTGGTATCCCCCACAAACTGTCAAATAGGCCACCCCTCTTTTCACTTTTGCCCCAAATCCAGGTTCTTCCCTCATTCTCAGTGCTATTCAAGATTCCACTTCTTCAGGAAGTCAACACGAACCAACCCCAGCCTCCTTCCCAACGCGGCCACCTTTGCTCTGCGATGGGCTTGTCTGCTCCCTCACCCTCGACCCCCCGTGAGCAGGGGACTTTGCCAGGGCAGTGCCTGGGAAGTCTCGTCGCTTCGGTTCCCCCAAGGCCCAGGTCTGCAGAGTACCGGGGCAGACGCTGATCGATGCCTCCTCTGGGTCAGGCCGGAGCACAGGGTTTCCCCCAGCCTCACCTTACGCGGAGAGGCTGGCACGCGGGTCACTCAGGATGGATCTTGCCCTTTCTCCTCCTCACGCACAGGTACGTACGTCCTCCGCAGGTACGATCTCCGCAGGTACGCCGAAACCTCCCCGCGCGCCACGAGCCGCAAGAGACAGGCTGAACGCAAAAACACAAAGTTATTCGGCTCCGCATCGAGAGACCCTGTCGGACGCAGGAAGGACTTCCCGTCCGGGTTAAGTTTCTCCCGCCGCCAATGCCGGCGAACCTCCACGGTCCAGGGACGCGGGAGGAGCGGAGCCCCGCGCCCAGCCTGGCCAGGCCCGGGAGTTCGAGGCGCGCCCGCGCTCGCACAGAACAAGGGCCACACGGCTAGAACTGTCTCCCACCTCCCAGAATCCCCGTCTGGGACCCGCGGGGCAAGAAGCGGCCCTCCCGGAGGAGACCAGATCACCTCGGCAAGAGGCGGTGCCGGCGCCGGAAAGGCCCGCCCCTGCGAGCCCGGCCGGTCCCACCTGCTCCATCGGCCTCCGGCGGGGGCGCGAGCACAGCTGGCCGAGCCCTGACACCAGTGCAGCTGCCCGGACCGTTCCACCTCCACACCGGCGGACAAAGACCACCTCATGGTGCTCTATATTTTGAATATTGCTTTCTTCTGGATTATGTCTCGGATTTTAAAATTTGATGGTAAGAAGTATCCCCCTCGTTTGGACGAGTCCATTTAACCCCACCACCGAGGATGTTGTTGTGTTTCGGCTGGAACAACTCACTTCCGCCATAGAGATGAGAGGGAAGGAGGGACCTGACGAGCTCTGTGCTGCCTCCCTAGACGGAGAAGAGTCATCGGCAGAGGCCACCCCTGGGACCGAGACGTGGTCCCCAATTCTGGTCTCAGAGGACTGGAAGAGGTACCAATCCCCTAAGATGAGGGACATGGCATTTGGAGAGGTGCCCTGGAGATGAACTTGGGCCAGTGTTCTGAGTGGGAAAACTTTAGTTGGTTCAGTGTGCATAATGGAAGATACCAGGCAAAGGGGGCTTAACCTTACTCGGTTATCTTCACACAGGAGCACTTCTTGGTGCTCTGCCATGACCAGTCTGGTGACTGTTCTTGTAAAGCTTGTAATTCTGCCATTGCCTCTGTATGGGCCTCTTGATGTCATTCATCCTTTCTGATTTCCTCCTTTATAAACGGGGCCTGGGGAAGGAGAAAGTAGCCGGCCTGACAGGCCAACATCCTCCTCTAGAGCCTGGACTTAACCGGAAGGGAATCAGGATGAACTACTGAGAGGGGAGGATCTGTGAGAAGGCAAAGGAGGGACAAACAGGGCAATTAGAACCAGCCCTGGGGAGGGGGAAGAAAGAGCCTAGGGACTTCTCTGGTGGTCCAGTGGTAGAGACTCCGCTCTTCTGCTGCAGGGGACGCTGATTCGATCCCTGGTCAGGGAACTAAGATCCCATATGCTATGCGGCATGGCCAGGAAAATAGAAAAACAGCCTAACTTCCACCGACTGCCGGAGACTGTGGGGAGTGACTGGAGGCACTCTGTGCCCTGACACACTCATCTCAGGAGCTTTCACTGCCACTGTCCTGACATCACCATCGTCAGAATTACCTGTCACTGAGCTTTACAAGGAGAAGGCAATGGCACCCCACTCCAGTACTCTTGCCTGGAAAATCCCATGGACGGAGGAGCCTGGTAGGCTGCAGTCCATGGGGTCGCTAAGAGTCGGACACGACTGGGTGACTTCACTTTCACTTTTCACGTTCAAGGACATGGCAACCCATTCCAGTGTTCTTGCCTGGAGAATCCCAGGGACGGGGAAGCCTGGTGAGCTGCCGTCTATGGGGTCGCACAGAGTCGGACACGACTGAAGCAACTTAGCAGCAGCAGAGCTTTACAAGGCACCACACTAGCACTTCACATGCACTAGTGTGTTGATTTCTCCAACTGCCTTGGAAATTAAGTACAATTTCTCCCCAGTTTACAGATAATGAAACTGAGGCCCAGTGATACAGAGTGACAAGCTATGATGGGATATTTTATGCGTCAACTTGACTGTGCCACAGAGTGCCCAGACATCTGGTTAAATATTATTCTGAGTGTGTTCATGAGGGTGTTTCTGGAAGAAAAACATTTGAATCACAGACAGTGTGGCTTCCCTGGTGGCTCAGTGGTAAAAAATCTGCCTACCAATGCAGGAGATGCAAGAGGCATGGGTTCAGTTCCTGGGTGGAGAAGATCCCCTAGAGAAGGAAATGACAACCCGCTCCAGGATTCTTGCCTGGGAAATCTCGTGGACAGAGGAGCCTAGCAGACTATAATCCATGGGGTCACAAAAGAGTTGGACACAACTTAGGGACCAAACAACAACAAAGCAGATTGCCTTCCCTACTGAGGGTAATAGTGTTAGCAGCTCGGTCGTGTCTGACTCTTTGCGACCCCATGGACTGTGGCCCACCAGGCTCCTCTGTCTGTGGAATTCTCCAGGCAAGAATACTGGAGTGGGTTGCCATTTCTTTCTCCAGGGAATCTTCCTGACCCAGGGATTGAACCTGGGTTTCCTGCATTGCAGGCAGATTCTTTACAGTCGGAGCCACCAGGGAAGACTCTATGTGTGGATGGGCCCCAACCAGTCAGTTGAAGCCCTGAATGGAATAAAAGGTTCTCACCCTCCCCGATTACTTTCAAGTTGGGACATCAGTTTTTTTTCCCCCTACCTTCAGATTTGAACCAAACTATCAGCTCCTCTTGGGTCTCGAGCCTGCCAACATTCAGAATCACACCATCAGCTCTCCTGGATCTCCAGCTTGCTGACTGCAAATCTTGGGACCTGTCAGCTTCCATAATCACATGAGCCAATTCCTCATAATAAATCTCTTTCTATATATACACATCCTATTGGTTCTGTTTCTCTGGAGAATCCTGACTAATACATTTGCCAAGGCCACACAGCTACTCTTTCCTCATTCTGCCAGTCTTTTTTCTTTTTCTTTTTATCTTTTGGCTATGTCACACAGCATGTGGGATCTTAGTTCCCGACCAGAGACTGAACCTGTGCCCCCTACACTGGAAGTGTGGAGTCCTAACTACTGAACCACCAGAGAAGCCCCCTGCCTGTCTTTTTTCCCACTCTCCTCCCTCCACACCTCACCCCGTCCGTCCCTGGAGCCTTTCCTGCCTGAGGATGAGGTTGAGACATCTCACCTCTCCTGTCTCAGGCCCAGATCCTGGCCAATCCTTGCCTCCTCATACTTCCCTGAATCCTTAAAGGGCTATTCTTACTGTAACTCTGATCCTGAGTCCTACACCCATCTGGGTGGTCCTGTCAGGAACATGGGGGGTGGGGTCTCAGCCCCTCAAAATGAGGCTGTGTGGAATGAATTCTCCCATCCTCTGCCAGCACTCCTGCTGACCCAGATGGAATCATGCAATCATGCTGCACCTGTGAAACTTTCCCCATGCCAGGCCCGTGCGCTGCCTACCAAGGGGGACGAGTTGCAATCCTGGCCCTCCGGGAAGGCCTCAGAGTCTCACAGAGGAGATGGACCAGGAGTTGCACCTGGGTGGGAAGACACAGCAAAGGGTATGAAAAAATGACAGCAGGTTCTGCAGGGGCCAGAGGGGGCCAGAATTGAAGCCACTGCTGTAATCCCAGAAAGATGCCTGTGGCCTGGAATAGAAAGTGACACAGTCAGAGTGAAAAGGAGTCCCAGGCCCTGCTCTCAGCAAGCTGGGAGGTGACTGGGCACCAGCAGAAAACCAGGACAACAGCAACCAGAGGAGATGGACAAGAAGGGGGGTTGGCAATTCCGGGAAGAAGTGGGGCCACATGGAATTATGCTGGGGAGGCTTCCTGAAGAAAGAGAAAGAAAAGAGCTAGAGGGAGAGGTCTCAGCGAGGCTGGAAACCGAGCATTCTGAGGCAGGACGGGCCAGCACAGGGGGAGCTGACTTCTCAGTCAGAGTCACGGCCAGCCGGGCAGACAGGCGACTGGCGAAGGCCCTCTGAGGCACGTCTGCGGCGAAAGCTTGCGGAGGGACCTTGAAGGCCAACCCAAGACCTTGGGAGTAGGCAGCTGGCTTCGCAAGGCGACTGTGGCCTCAGATGGCCCCACCCCATCCCAGTGCACCCAGGGGAGAGCTAAGCCCTGAAGCCACCCCCAGCCGCTCCAGAGCTGACCCCCGTGCGTCACAGGGAGTGACTCAAGCCTCAGCAGCAACAATGAGTGGGACTGACGTCAGGCTGGGGGCTCCTGACAGTGGCCAGCTTGGCTGGGCAGCCGGCACCCTGCCTCCCGACCCTCTAGTCCGAGCCAGGACGCGGGGGCGATGAGGACCAGCTGTCCACTTCTGACATCTGCCCCCTGGGATCCTGGGCAGGGGCTACTCCACTTCCCACTCTTTCTGGGCTGTCACTCCCAGCCCCCACCCCTTAAGGCAAAGGAAATGGCTGGGCGGACGAGAGAGTGACAGAGAGCGTGAGAAAGAGGGGCCTCCCAGCCCAGCCTCGTCAGGAGCCTCAAGACCTGGGCAGGGCAGGAGGTGGCACTGGCTGCCCTTTGCCCCGGGATGCGTGGGGCTCTGGCCTTTGGTGTTGGGGAAGACTGGTGTGTCTCTGTCTCGCAGAAGATCTTTGTGTTTATCTCTCTGGCCAACTGGGGTGGGGCTTTGTTTCTGCGTCTGTCCCCCAGAGGGAAGGGGTCAAGCTATCCTTCCTGCAAAGTCTGTGCCTCTGTTCCTCTGGGAGGTGTGTGCATGACTGTTGTTCTTTGGGGCAGAGGATTCTGTGAGACTATCCATGCAAGAAAAGAGGCCTGTTTACCCACCCTTCGTAAGGGAGTGTCTCCATCTACTCCTGGGGGGGCTGCTTTTCTCTCCCAGGTTTCCTATTGGGCTGTATCTGTCCTCAAGGTACCCCAGTTACCTGGGATAGGTCCAGGTCTTCCGCTTGGGCAACCCTGATGCTAGACTCCCTGGATGGGGGCCCTGTTTCTCTGCTGTGCCTGGATGAGGGCAGCAACAGTCAGCACCCGCCTGCCTAGCTCGCAGCTGGGCACTGCTCCCTGCTAACGCAGCATGTACCAAGAAGGGCCCCCCCGCGCTCCCCTCCCAGCCCAGCTGCCACCCCCAGCCCTCACAGCCGTGCCGGCATGATTTATGGTCCTGAGCCAGCACCTGTGTGAGACCTTGAGGAGACCTCAAGTGGCCCCCCCCTGGTCTGGCAGGGTCAGGGCCCAGCAGGAAACAAAGGGGAGCAGGGGTGGTGGGCAGGATGGTCAGAACATGGGCCTAGGGGTGGGGGGCAGGAGACAGATGCCAAGGCCCCGGGCCTTCAGGCAGCTCTGAGTCCAGCTGGGGACCCTGAAATGTGCCCCCTGCCCTCAGAATGTTCCCAGCTGTGTGGCAAAGGAGATATTGAGGGGGTGGAAAGGGGTTTCTTCAGTCTTGTGCTCCTTCCTGCCCTTCCCACAGCAGACTGGAAGCTTCGAAGTCCCACTGGATGGCCTAGGCCTTACCCAACAGCCCCCAGCCTGGGACCAGGGCAGGGCTGGCAGCGGCCTGAGCCTGAAGCAGGGAGGAGAAGAGGTTTGGGGCTCCAGGTAACACAGAGCAGCTGCTGGCTGAGCTGTAGGGCTTTAAGACCGGGCCTGGACAGGGCCGCAAGCAGATGGACAGAGGCTCACCCCTTTAGCCTCATGTTCTGAGAAGGCCCAGCAGCCCTGGGGTCACTGCTAAAGTCAGGGGCTTAGTGAAGCTGGGGCTCATCTAGATTTAAGCTAAAACACCCTGGGAATCCCCAGGCCCAGCTCTTACCTGAGGCAACCCAGCACTGCCCTCAACCAGAACAGGCCCAACATAGTTCCTCATTAGCCATGGAAGGCATCACTAGACCTGCAGACTGTCCCCAGCTGCCTACCTCTGAGAAATTCTCATACGCTTCTCTCCTCAGCCACAGGGCCATCTACCATCCAGCCCAGCGCCCTGGACATTCAGAGCAACCGTGAGGTACCCTACAGCTCAAGTACCAAGTGGTTGCCTGTGAGGGTCAGAAGCTTCTGTGCCTCCTTGAGGCCGAGCCTCGTCACCTCCCTCCATAACCACGGCAGCTTCTTCCATCCCAGGCCCTAGTGAAGGGCTGTCTCCCCCTACTCACTCAGACCTTAGACCTCAGAACCATAGCCCCTTCACTGTGGCACCTCCGGACTGGGGGCCTCTGGGCTCGGGGCCCAGCGTGGGTGAGGCTGGGGACAGAGGGAGGCAGGCTTCCTGGGTCTCCTGTGAGGACAAACAGAAAGCTTTGAGGCCTCGGAAAATCCCGCCTGGGATTCCAGGCCCTGCCGGCGTCACTGCCTTTTGACTATTGTCCCCAACGGAAATGACCCAGCCCCCAGGCTGCAGGGACAGAGCGGCCATTGTGAGGCCCCACCAGGCTCAATGCCCCCCTTGTTCGTCCTCCCAGCCCCTAGCAAGACTCCGAGGCCAGTTCTTCCAGTTGCTAGTTGGAAAGAAAGGGCCTGCCTTCAGGCACCAGGCCTTGGGTGGGGCAGGGCGGGGCTGGAGAAATCAGCCCCCCTACCCTGTACCCCTATCGCCCAAGTCCTGGAAACAGCCACTGTCCATGGTGTTTCTGCAACTCACACGGCCCTGTACAGGGAGACCTAGTGATTAAGTACAGTAGTTAGACCCACCCAGCTCAGCCACTTAGAAGTCAAGTGACCTTGGGAAAGTCATTTCCTTTTCTCTGAAATGAATTCTCTTCTTTGGCGAAAACAATAGCTATTATTTATTGGTGCTTGCTAAATGGCAGGCACTGCTGGAAACAACTTTGTATACATTCACCTTGTAATCATTATAGCAACTTTGTGAAATAGATACTATTTTCCCCACTTATAGATGCTCAAGCTAAAGCTCCAATCTTTTGACCACGGATATGAAAAGCTAACTCATTGGAAAAGACCTTGATGCTGGGAAAGGTTGAAGGCAAAAGGAGAAAGGGGCAGAGGAGATGGTTAGATAGCATCACGAACTCAATGGACATGAATTTGAGCAAACTCTTGGAAAAGGCAATGACAACCCACTCTAGTACTCTTGCCTGGAGAATCCCATGGACGGAGGAGGCTGGTGGGCTGCAGTCCATGGGGTCACGAAGAGTCGGACACGACTGAGCGACTTCACTTTCACTTTTCACTTTCACTTTTCACTTTCATGCATTGGAGAAGGAAATGGCAACCCACTCCAGTATTCTTGCCTGGAGACTCCCAAGGACGGGGAAGCCTGGTGGGCTGCCGTCTATGGGGTCCCACAGAGTCAGATACGACTGAGGCAACTTAGCAGCAGCTGCAGCAGCAGCAGCAGCTGGGAGATAGGGGAAGACAGAGGAGCCTGGAGTGCTGCAGTCCAGGAGGTCACCAAGAGTCAGACACAAATTAGCGACTGAACGACAACATAGACGAAAACACTGAGAAGTGACTTGCCCCAAATTCCACAGCTAGGAAAAGACTTTTTAGAAAGCCAGGTAGTCCGGTTCTGGAGTCCTTGCTCTCTTCACTTTCCTCTGTTGCAGGCTTTCCTCATAGGGTGGTGTCGAGGACTAGAAATAGCAAATATATGAACTCAGTGGATGATGAAGCAGGTGTGGTAGCTGCTGTCCTCACCGTGGTGCCTAGATACCTGTAGGGACCAAAACTCTCCACTGCCCTGCCTGCTTCCTGACCCTGGGAAGCATCTTCTCAAGCACCTTTGCTTTCCCCGGGGGCCTGCCGTGTGCTCTACATCTGTCTGTGCCAAAGGGTGACCCAAAGGGAGAGAAACTCAATCCAGCTACAGCTGGTGGGAGATTTCCCAGCAAACTCTGCTCCTAACCAGAGTACTGCCACCAGACTCACCTCCACACGGAACAGACAGGAAACCAAGGCTCAGTGAGGGAGCGGGGCTTCTCAGAAAGCAGCATGGAGTTGGAGCCAGGGCTGAGAAACGAGGCAGATCTCCTGACCACCCCACCCCCTTCCCCTGCCTCACCAGGGCTGTGACAACTCAGGGGCTCTGGCGGGGCAGCCAGGGACATGTGCTTGGATGCTCACACACTGTGGGGGGTGGCGGTCATCATGCACAGGGCCCAGGACTCCCCAGCCTACCCCCACGTGGACCCTTCAGAAGACCTGGGGCTCAGCCATCATCCCAAAACCTGAGTGAGGGCAGGTGGTGGGGGACTCTCTGGGGAACCTGTAGGTGGGGGCTGGAGCACCAGGGAAGGCCCTTGATTCTGTTCTATTGAAGAGCAGAGCCCTATTTTGTCGAGCTTCCATCAGGCAGGGGCTGCCCTCATCCAGCCAGTTCCTAGGGGTTGTGGGCGTGGAGGTTCAGGGGTCCTGGGTCAAGGGTCCTCCTGCACAAAGCACAGGGTAGGGGGCCGGGCCCTGTGTGGCAGCCAGCTACCTTGGACTTTGGTATAGGGTCAGTTCTACATTTGTGTTTCTCCAGAGTGGCTCCCAGACCTCTAGCCTCACAGGCACCTGGGTGCTGGGTGAAAGTTGAGCTCCATGGGCCCCGCCCCTCGTCAAATCCCAGTCTCTGGGGTAGAGCCAAGGAATTTGCATTTTAAGCCAGCTAAGCATCTGATGGGCTTGGGAGTTGGAGAACCTATTTGGGGCATTTGGGCACAAGCAGGGAACTCAGAACAGTCTTCCTGCCAAGAAGGTCAGAGTTACCATAACCTGGGTTCTGCTGCTGGTGCACTAGGCTTGTGGGAGGGATACTCAAAGTGGGGACGGGGAAAGACTTCTACTGAGGAAGGACAGTGGCTACCACCATCCTGGGCTGCCCTGGACCCAGCCCTACACTGAGCACCCCACCCAAACTCCCAGGGGACATGTGAGCTGGGGTTCAGGTTAGGAACTTCCAGACAAAGCTGATGGACGAATTGGCCCCCAGCACAAGCCCCATCCACAAGCCTGGCCTGTTCACCAGAGGCTTTCTCCATGCCAGAAACTAGTCTGAGTGCTTTGCCTAACAACCCCGTGAAGCAGGTGTCGTTACTTTCACCTTTTATAAATGAGTAAACTGAGGCCTGTTAGCCAAGTTGGTAACATGCAAGATTTATGGGAGCTAGGGACTTACTTCGCTGGTGGTGCAGTGGTTAGGACTCTGCACTTCCACTACAGGTGGTGTGGATTCGATTCCTGGTTGGGGAACTAAGCTCCCATATGCCACCTGGCATGGGTTGCCCAAAAATAAATAAAGACTTACAGGAGCCACCTGTGTCTCTATTATGCCATTTTGGGGGTGGGTGGTATGGGTAGAGGGTGCCAGAGATAAGATCTCAGCTTCAGCTACATGTCTATTTTTTATTCAATATATTAAATATATTAATCAGAAAAGTCACATACTATAAATCCAGGAAAATACACAAATATAAATGTCAGAATCTGTCATTTGTCTTCCTCCTAGAGTGAGTCTATGTACACGTGGAAGGAGGGCAGGAAGAGAGCAAGTAGGAGGCGGCTGCTGGGGGCCCATTCCTCCCTCCCAACCCCACTCCCACCTCAACCTCTTCCTTCCTGTATTTACAGCAGCATTCGGCTTATTTACAGCATGGCGGTGTGTGTATGTTAAAAACGGTTTATCTTACAAAAACATGACGACTAGGGCTGGGCTGGGGGGGTAAGACAAATAGTAAGGGTCACCCCTGTGAATGCATCCCTCTCCCCCAGGCCATGAGCTCCCTGCTGACCTCCCACAGAACAGGGGGAGGGGCAGCCAGTCTGCAGCTCAGGCCCAGGCCGGGGTGATGCTCTGGGGGTCCGTGGGCCATAGGCTAAAGGCACGTGGGGTGGCATTATGAGCGTGCACACCAAGTGCACGCATGTTCCCGGGCCAGGGTCAGAAGGGCAGTGTGTCCATAAAGATCTTGTCGACGATGGGTGGAGGGGGCACCAAGTCCTCCAGCTTGAGGTAGAAGATGCGCTGCAAGCCCTGGGTGCACAGGGTCCGCAGCTCGGGCAGCTTGCCCAGCAGGCGCGACAGGCAGCTGGCCGGCTGGGGCTCACCCGCCTCGGCCGAGACGTGCTCCTTCAGGCAGCTGGCAATGCGGTTCTGCAGCTCCTCTACCCGGCGAGGCTCCTGCAGCCCATGTCGGTCTGCGGTGGAGGGGGGACAAGGTGTGGGATTAGACGCACTGCCCAGAACCAGACACCCCTCTCCCCTGCAGAGTTGGCTGCCCCCAGGTCTCTGGAGCTACTGCTACTGACCATCTCCCATGCCCCCCTGCACTCCACACAAGCACTGGAGCCCCACCAGAAGCCCAGCAAGGCAGCAATGCTCGTCATCCTCATCTTCCAAGGGACAAAGTGAGGCCCATAGAGGTCCCAAGACTTGCCTAAGGTCACAAAAAGGAAATAAAACCTTAAGCAGGTTTCTGACTAGCCCAGTATTGTTTTTTTGGTTTCTGGTTGTCCCCACCCCAGATGGTAAAGAATCTGCCTGCAATGCAGGAGACCGAAGTTTGATCCCTGTGTCAGGAAGATCCCCTGGAGAAGGGAATGGCTACCCATTCTAGAATTCTTGCCTGTAGAAGTCCATGGACAGAGGAGCTTGGCAGGCTACAGTCCATGGGGTTGCAAAGAGCTGGACATGACTGAGCAACTAACACCCCAGACTATTGTGAGAAACCTTGGCTTTGTGTAGCAGCATTACAGATGTCACCTCCAGAGAAAGCAGGCCTCAAAACCTAGTGCTCTCTCTGCAGCCAAAAGTACCTTGGATTCTGTCCTACAGTTTTTTTGGTACTACGTAGCCTTGTGAAACTTAAAAAATTAACTGAAAAGGGGCAGGGGAAGTCCCCTACCAGGGACTTAAGTGGTGCAGTGGTTAAGAATCCGCCTTGCAACACAGGGGACAGGGGTTTGCTCCCTGGTGGGGGAACCAAGATCCCACATGCCTCAACTATCAAGGCCCATGTGCTCTGTGGCTCACGTACCATAACTAGAGAGTCCTTGCGCCATGACAAAAGATCCCGTGTGCCACAACTAAGACCTTACGCAGTCAAATAAATGAGTAAATATTTTTTTAAAAGAGAGAGAGAGATGGGGCAGATTCTGGTGCTTTAACAAATAAAGACCTGAAAACCTCCACATTTAATGCCAAAAACTCGTATCTTGCACAATTACGTTTACATATTTACATGAAGTACACAACCAGCAAAGCTAATCAGTGCTATAAGCAGTCAAGGTGGCAGCTACCCTTCAGGCAACTAATGACTAAAAAGCGGGCACAAGGAAGGGTTCTGGGGTACTGGTCATGGCTATTTCTTTTTTAAAGTATAATTTTAGTTATTTATTTATATTTGGCTGTGCTGGGTCTCTGTTGCTCCGTGGGCTTTCTCCAGTTGCAACAAGCAGGGGCTATTCTCTAGTTACGGTGCACAGGTTTCTCATTGTAGGGCTTGTCGTATTGCGGAGTACAGGCTCTGGAGCAGGAGAGTTTCAACAGCTGCAGCTCATGGGCTTCAATAGTTGTGATTCCTGGGCTCTAAAGCACAGGCTCAGTAGTTAAGGCACACGCGCTTAGGTGCTCCACAGCATGAGGGACTCTCCCAGATCAGGGATTGAACCTGTGTCTCCTGCGTTGGCAGGCGGATTCTCTACCACTGAGGCACCAGGGAAGCCCTGTGTCTGTTTCTTGATCTATTTGTTGTTTATGTGCATACACTTTGTGAAAATTTCCATGCAACATGATTCAGTAAGATTAAAAAAAAAAAAACCCAAACTTTAGGCCACACATGACACCTACACAGTTAGGATCTTGAGTAGTCTGGGCTACGTCAGGGGCTGAGGGTTTGCCGTCAGCCACAGCTAGGCCTGAAACCCGGCCCTGCCAACCACCAACTGCATTGCCCTGAGCCACACCTGCCCTCTCTGCACCTCGTCACCCTCACCCCACAATGCAGGAGGCCCAGGAAACACCAGATGCTGGTACATCCAGAGCCAGGCCCTCAGGCCTTCCCCATCTCCCTGGGTCTGGGGACCGGCCTCCCACCTGTGATGAGGACAAGCGCGGAGAGGCAGGCGAAGGCAGGGATGTCGACCACCAAGCTGTGCAGGGAGCGAGAGAAGGCCAAGATGCTGTCGATCCAGTCCCCGAAGCCACGGGCACATTGCAGGCGGTGCAGCACCAGGCCTGAGCAGAAGATGAGCTTCCCCTCGGCTGGTTTAGACCTGGCAGGTGGGGTGCAGACAGCTGTTAGGGGGGCTGGAGGGCAGGGCGCCAGCTGAGGGCTGAGCACACAGTGGGACGCTCACCGGTAGGCCAGACGGAGGATAAAGAGCTCCAGAAAGGCGGACTCCAGCAGCAGGTCCTGGTCTCCGGGAGACAGTTCAGCAAAGCCGGGGATCTTCTCGGCCCACTTGCGAATCACCTCCAGGGAACCCGAGAGCAGGTCGTAGAACTGCTGCACGTCCCCAGCATCCTCTTTCCCGAAGTGGGGCAGCGCCAGCTCCTGGAACTGGCAGGTGGCCCAACGAGGTCAGACCCCAGAAAGAGCCCCACACCTAGGCGGCCGTGTACAACTGTGTCATACCCTGGGATGCCAGATCCCAAGGGTGAGAATGGAGCCGAGATCCCGCCCACGCTTGCTTGCCAACTCTCGCCTATTAACCCAGAGCCAAGGCTGCTGGAAGGAGCGCATTTTTTTTTTTTTTTTAATTGGCCACCGCCCAGAGGGGTACATTTTTCCATCTGGTCAGCCTAGAGGGGCCAACCCTCTTTTCGATCTGTGGAACTAGGGGCTGGCGGGTGGCTTTTCTCATGTGTAGGAAGTGCCAAATGTGGGCTGGGCAGGGCCTCACCTTGGAGTAGTCCAGTTTAGAAGTGCTGGGCCCCGAGTCCAGGTGCGCCCGGACCAGGGAGGTGAGTAGGTGGGCTGGGGAGGTTTCTGGGGGCTGCTTGGGCTTTGAAGGGAGCCGACCCCGCCGTCCTTTCAGGCTGTCTGTCCGGACAACTGCAGAGAAAAGGGCTGGAGTGAGGCAGGGAGAAAGGGGCCCAGGGAAAGGACTCCCAGCCCAAGCTGTGCACCCCGGTACTAAAAGCATGCCGAAGTATGAGGAGCTAGAGCCCCCGAGAACCCAGGGGACCCTACAGCGATCTCCACTCCCACAAGGCAGGCAGGTGGACTGGAGGCAGGGGAGGACAGAAGGCCCAGGCACGCCCTCCCTTGCGGCCCACCAGGACAGATGTCCGGGGGGGGCGGTCTGCGGGCCCCACCCCACTCCAGCCCATCTCTGTCCCTCGGGGCCTGTCCCAACCACCCACCTTCCTTCACCATGCCCACGGCCAGGCACTTCTGGAAGCGGCAGAACTGGCAGCGGTTTCGCCGCCTCTTGTCCACAGGGCAGTCCTTGTTAGCCAGGCAGATGTACTTGGCATTTTTCTGCACTGTGCGCTGGAGGGGGCCAACACGGAACAGGCTGTCAGAGTGTGGGGTGGGGGTGGGGGAGAGCCAGGGGAGGGGACTGTCCAGATCCTACTGCCATTGCAGACAAAAGCGCTCTCTGTTCACAACTATTTTTCTAACATTTGGGTGGCAGGGGAGGATAAGATGGATGGGTTGGGGGAGGAAGAAAAAAAGTCTTGGGGACACTGGGGGAGGGTTTGGCCTTACCCTCAGGACGCAGGATGAGGGGCGAAGGGCTCCCCAGCAGCCCAGACACTGACACTTCTTAACGTGCCTGTGTCCGCCTGCCCCTTCCCTGAGGCAGACACGAGAGGCTGAGGAGGGGCCAGGGCTGGGGCCGGGCAGGGAGGCAGGCACCCAGCGCTGGGACAAACACGCAGCCTGTTCCCAAGTCCACCCCCAGCCCTCCAGCACCAAGCCCTCTCCTCGCATCCTTTCATCTCATGCCAAGAACACGAGTGCCTGGGCCCCCCCTTCCCACCAGGACCTTGAGTAGGGGGAGGCCAGACAGAGGAAAACCAGAGGCTGGCCACAGAAACTCCCCCTCCAGGGTAACCCCACAGCCTCACCCTCTGCCCCACTGTCGCCCCTCCCTCCATCTCTCCACCACCCCAGGGTCAGCATGAAAGGTCCCAGGTCCCTGTTCCTAGGATGGCAGCCCACCGGGCCAAGCCTGCCCTCTTCCTAAAGAGCAGACTTGTTGGAAGGAGAGCCCAAGCGAAGCCACCACAAAGCCTGCTGGGGTGAGAGACCAGCCTGCCCCACTTCTCATAAAAAGCTACACCCAGGGCAGCCCAGTACCTTGAAGAAGCCTTTGCAGCCCTCACAGGTGCGGACCCCATAATGCTGGCAGGAAGCATTGTCCCCACACACAGCACAGCGGCCCTCGCTTCCACCCGGAGCCCCACTCCGGGCCTTGGCAGAGGTCACAGGCGCGTCCAGCCTCCCTGAGCCATCAAGGTGGGGAGAAGTGGGCACCAGGCCTGGGAACGCTGTTTGCATGGAATAGCTCTCTCCCTCCCCCAGCTGGTGGGCGGCCTGCGAGGGGAACAGCTTCAGGGGGCTTGGGGCCAGGCTGGGACTGGGGCCGGGGGGAGGGCTGAAGGAAAAGAAGGCCGGCGGCTGGGGGGGCCCAGAAGCCTTGGGCAGCTGCTCTGTCCATGCCCGCAGGCCTTCGTAAGTCTGGCTGGGCGAGAAGGGGCCAAAGGAGCCATCCCAGGGAGAGAGCTGAGGAGGCTGGAAGCTGGGCGTGGATGGTGACGGTGCAGAGCAGGGACTGCCATAGTAGTCAGAGCCGCTGGAGGACAGGGTCTCGTCCAGAGGGCCACTCAGCGTGCCAGGGTAGCAGCCGTACACCTGGAAGTCCTCGAACTTGAAGGAAGCAGAGGCTGGGGAGGTGGCTGACGATGAGGACGTGGAGGAGGCCGAGGAGGAGGCAGAGGAGCACGGCTGGGCTGTGCCTGACAGTTGGTAGAGGAAGGTGTCAAACTCCCCTGTGTAGCCGTCCATGAAGGTGCTGAAGCTGGGCAAGGCGGTAGGGACAGCGGGGGCTGCCTCGGGGCTGGCCAGGTCCATGGTGGGCTTGCTGAGCTCAGGGGTCAGGAGGTCGCCTGCCAGGTGGTCACGGGGTCCTGGGCTTGGTGCTGGTGTCCCATACTGGGCTTGGATACAGGGCATCTCTGGAGAGGGAAGAGACCAAAGTGGGGGGAGAGGGAAGTCAGTAAGAGAGGCCTGAAGCCTGACCTCTAAGTATAGGTCCTTGAGCGGCCAGGAGGCAGGACTCCCAGCCAGACATGGGACACTGAGGCGTTAAGGCCATGGCCCACCACAGAACCCAGGAATCCTTGGTACCTGGTCAGAGCACCACCTCAATGTCCATGTCACAAAGCCCCTAGGCAAGGTCCCAGCAAGGGTGGGCTCAAGTCGGAAGGCCAACCACACCCCGGGCAGCCTGGGAACCCTAGGGAGGGCATGTAGCCAGCATTTCTCTGCTGGAACAGGGGAAAGCTGTGTTCGTCCAGCCCCCTGCCTCTCCCTAACTGGGTAAGGCACGGGTGGGGGCTGGGAGAAGGGTGGGTGGGAGAGGCAGCCAGGCAAAGCCAGAGCCCAGTCCTGGGAGCAGATACGCCGTTCCTCCAACCTGGCACTTCTGGGAATATTCCCAGGCATGGCTCAGCCTCTGCAAAACCCCCTCCTGTCCTCCCCCAACAGTGCCTGAGCTGAAGAACAACATCCTGCAAATGGAAGAGGAGCTGAGAGTGAAGGCCCAGTTGCCTATGAAAGCAGCCAAGACAGCAATTAGCCTCTCCCTACCCCCATCCCCAACCCCACCCTCACCCTACATACTGAGCAAAGGCTGTAGATCCCACGCGCACCCCGGTCCTGCCATCTGGGGATGGGCACCCACTCTACATTGCCTGGGATGCTCTCAGAAGGAAAGAGCAAAGGAGCCCGACCTCCTTCCCCAGTACCCCAAGGGATCAGGTAACTGGGATCCAGACCTTTAAAAGGCCATATGCTGGAGGGCGGAGTGTGGCGGGGAGAGCAGCCCCTGGACTTCGAGTCCTGAAAAGGAACTTCTCTGCTTTCCCGCAGCATCTCCCCCTATTATTTTTACGAGAGCACTGAGTCCAGCAGACTGAGGTGGCTGTGTAGGGCAGAGGAGAAGTCTGCTGGGGGTGATGGAAGTCTGGGTCCCTCCACTAAGCAGTTCTGTGCCCTGAAGAACCCAGGAGCTCAGACAAAGGGGGCTTACACCCCCTCAAATCTGGAGGAATCTGAAGGAGCAGAGAGAATCATTCAGGGGGGATCTTTAAGTTCACAGACAAGTCAAAAGCTAACACAGAGAGGAGGTTCTCATCCTACCTCCTTGCCTTGTCTCCGTGACTCTAGCCTCATCAGTCAGGGAGGGAGGCTGGGGAAGAAAGCAAGCTGAAACAGGGCGTGCCATGACCAAGGGGGACAGCAGGAGGGGGCAAAAGCTGGCATTACCTCCTGGCCAAGAGCCTGGGGAGTTCTCCCGTAATAGGCTTTCTCCTGCCTCCTTGGGCCCTGGACAGGGCAGCTCCACCCCCGTCCTGACACTCCCACAACCAATCCAGACAACAGAGCCCCTAGAAACTTTGGCCCCACCAACCAGTGGCGCCCATCCATAGGCATAAAGTACCTGCAAGCGATAAGGCTGGCCCCGTCTGTCTGCGCTAAGACAGCCTGGCAGGGAAGGCTTTGGGGTGGAGTAAAAGAGGCAGCAGCTACGCAGGACTGGGCTGGGCATTCCAGCCTTATTCAAATCCCGTTTCTCCACTTGGAAGTCCCACATCCGGATCAACCCCCACCAAACTACCCCCACTCCTGCCTTCATGCAGGTACTTAATGACACAAGATATGGACCTCCATCCAGCCTCTGGGAGGGACACACGGAGAAGGAAGAGGCGGGGTTGAAGGAAGGAGCAAGGAGAATCCGGCTACAGGCAGGTCTTGGCAACAATGTGGTTTGCACCTGTTGTGCTAAACAAGCCTCAGGCTGCACCCTACCTGTCTGATCCGACAGAGACTGGGGAAGGGGATTCTCTAGGTGGTACCCCACCAGAAACTCCATCAGCAACTTCAATCAAGGATCCCCAAGGACGAAGCTTTCCACCTCTCTCTCTCTCTCTCACACACACACAGATTCAAGCTACATTAAAAAACAATCTTCCCTACGCTTCCAGAGACTGTGCTCTGCCCTAAGAAGCCTCTTTTATTCCAACACGCACCAGCACCCCCTCCACAGTTCAGTCACCAATGTTAAGCCATTTGCTCGGACAATCCAGACCTCTCCTAAGATAGTTCAGGCAGAAACTTCCAACTGGGGAACCCTAGAAACTAACCCACAGCATTAAGAATGAGTGTTAAGAAAACAACTAGGGGTATAGGAGTGAGCTGACAAGCTGAGGAGGAGACCCTTTTGGAAATCCAATCCTGGAAGGAGTCGGATCCCAGCAGCCCAAAACTCTGTGCACCTTTCCCCGCACTGCACTGAGACCCCCATCAGCAACTAACTCCTGGGAGCCCTGTGCCAACTAAGGGAGCCTGGGAGACTGAACTCTAGACAGCCTCCTACTGAACAAGTCCCCACTGCAGGCGCCAACTGAACTCTGTGGCTTCCACCTTGCACAGACCCCCGCCTCCCCAACACACACACACAACACCCAGCAGACTCCAGTCCCATCTGGGTCTTCATCCCGTTCCAACCCCTAACCCCCCAGCCAGAGTTGCAGCCTATACTCGCCCTCCTTCATGCTAACCCCAAAACATTCTTTCGGTCCTCGCAAACACTTATCTCCTTCATGCAACACCCCCCGCCCCTCCCTGCCACAAAACCAAAACGGAGAGCCCCGCTGAGATGCACGCTTTCCAGGGGGCACCTACCCGGCTGGCTTCTGCTCCCCCTGCCCGGGACCGGCGCCCCAAGTCGCAGCCTGGTCCCGCGTACGCTCCCGCTGTCTTGCACACTCCCCCAACTTTCGCAGCCTCCACCACTGGGACTCCCGGCCGCGCCGGACCCTGCTCTTAAGCGCTCCGTGACGCACGGGGAGGGGCGGAGGCGCCACTGACGCACGCGGCCCGGCGAGCTTTGGCCATACAAGGGCGCGGGGGGCGGCGCGGTTCCGGCGGGAGGCGGCCAGGGGGAGGCGCGGGGCCGGGGAGCCCGAGGGGGCGGGGCGAGAGGGGGGGCCTGGAATGTCTGCGCGCGTGACGCACGCGGGGTTCCATTGACGCAGGGAGCGCGGATTGTTTGATCTATAAATAGTCCCCTCGCGCCCGCCGCGCCAGCTAAAAATAGCAGCTCGCAGACTCGCAAGGCTCCGCTGGCCGGACCCAGGAACACAGGCCCCCGGGGCAGAAAACAGGCCCGAGGGCCAGAACCCGAGAAGAGGGCGCTCTAGCTCCGAGGCCGCGGGGCTTCCCCGGACGAGGATCTCCTCACCCTCCGGGTGCTCCTGGGAGCCACGACTGCGCCTGGCTCCGCCTCTGCACCTTCCCCAGCCTTCCCTGCTGGCTTGGGGTGCCACTGCCCGGCTGGGCGGCGCGGGCAGGCCTTGGGCTGGGCAACTCAGGGACGCGTCCCGGGGAACCAGCGGGGTCTCGAGTTGAGAGGTTGGCCAGGGACGTCAGACACCACAGTACCCACCACACAGACACACACTTACTCCCTACTTCCTCTCCCCAATTTCTTATGCAAAGTACCTTCTAGAGGGTAGGGATTCGCCAGGCCAGAGACAGGCCAATGCTGTGCTTCACAGCTGAACTAGATTTCTCACCACTATCCTCCCCGGTCCCTGACAGGGTGAGAGCACTCTAATTGGGAAATTACCGAATTTCAGAACCGGGTGGAGCCTGAGAAATCTTATCGAATTTGTGCCGACTCTTCCCCATTTTATAAATAAACGGGCTCAGAGAAATAATGACACTTGCTCAAGGTCACAGAGCAAGGTGGTGGCACACTGGGGTGGAACCTGACTACATCTCTAGGGGATCCCTTCACCGCCCCCCCCCCCGCCCTCCGCTGCCCACGATCCCTCCCTCCCACCTCACTTCCAGCACCTGCAGGCAGTTGTCTTTCACGTGCACGAGGGCACAGGCCAGGCTGCAGCCACCTGCAGCCTTTCCTAGATAGGGCTGTCACCCCTTGCCTCCCTAGGGTGCCCCAAGTCTGGAAAGCCAACACCTTTGATAAGACAGGAAGGAAAAAAGGCTAATATTTAAGAGAAGAGAGCCCCTCCCCTCCCCCTGTCCACACTGAGCCTGTGACCAAGGACGCCACTCTCGCTTCCCCTGGTCACCCAACAGCACTTCCCTCTACCCTGGAGGCACTTCCTGCTCCTCACTTCCATTCTCACCTCCCTCTCAGGTTTCCCACACTCTGCTCTCCAGCCCTCAGTTCTGCCCACTCAAAGGTCCCACCAGCACTTCCAACATCACCCATTCTCCACCATCTGCTGTCTCTGCACTCCTTGCCCACCACCAATCTCTGCTTTTGAAGCCTCACACGCTACTTTTCACTTTCTTCTGAAATCATACTTTGATACTGCAGCCATGGCCCGTGCCTCACTGGCACCCGAAGGCAGCAGAGCATCTGAGTGAAGCCAGTGACTTGCCCTTTTCCCTGCCCACACCCACTAAGAAACTGCCCGTTCACCAATTGTCTCCTCTTCACACCCTACAGTCCACAACGGACGGAGCAGGCTCCGTGTAGTAACATCAGTATCTTTCAGTCAGAACCTAGCATAGCGCCCCCATCGCAGCATACGCTCTCAACACAGACCAGTGTTTGGAGAGCTCTGGCCTTTGTTAAACCGTCTTCCAAAGACCCTTCAAGGCCACCTTCATGAAGGTGAAGTGTGGATAGGATGATCTTTAACCAAAGTTTTGTTTTTCTTTGTCTTAGGCTTTTGCATTGAGATATTACTTGGGAAAAACACAAATTCCACAGCTTAAACCTGCTTTGAAACCACTAATATAATTCATGTCTTCCCATTTTGCAGATTAGGACCCAAGGGCACCCAGAAGAGCTGCACCTTGCTCAGAAGCACAGGCAAGTCTGGGCTGGTAAAACTAATCCAGTCACGTCACAGGCTGGTTTCCCCACCTAGCCCCCCTCCCCACCCACCCCAGCAGAGCCTTCCTCAGAAAAGAAAACAATTCTAGTATGGTAGCAAAAGTTGATTATTCAGGTCAATGTTCTTCCCTCCAAACCTCACCACCAAAACACAAAACAAAAACAGGTGTATTAGCTGCAGCCTTAACGGCTCTTTGAAAGCTGAATCAGCAGCCTTGAGCCCTAGCACCTCCTATATACCCCACCACTTTCCATTTGTAAAAAGCAACACAGACATTCCCTACTTTGTCTACCCAGAAGCCTCATGGAACTCAAGTGTGGTAAGGAGCAGTCCAGGTTCCCAGCCTACATCTCCACATCTAAGCATCTAGCCTCCAGAGCTGTGCTGGCAGCCCAGGGCCCACCTGGGCGGGAGATGGCAGGTTTGGAGGCAGTAGTCTTGCTGTCCCAAAGGCAGAGGGTGGGAGAGGCAAGAGCAGCTGCCACCTGGCCATACTTGTGGAGGTGGGGGATGCTAGGGTCTCAGAACACATTACGCTCTGAAAATAAGTAAGGAGAAAAGGGCAGAGTCCTATGGGAACATAGCCAGGAGCACCTAGCCTAAGACAGAAGGGAGAGGGACTGGGGGTCCTTAAGCTTCATCCCTGCCAGCCAGATGCCCTCCAGGGAGGGCGGCCTTGGGCTCCAAATCCAGAGAATCTTAGTAGAATCCAACTAAGGTGGAACTCTTGAAAACGCATAACAGATGCAAACTTTGGGAGGCCTAGAGCATAAACTGGTCCAAGGGCAGATGGAGACTCCAAGGGACCTCACTAAGTCCAACCCTTAAGATAAGCAAGGTCAGAGTGAACAGCTCATTGTAGGGGAGATAAGGGGTGGAAAGTGACAGGTAATAACCATGGGAGGAGAGGTATCCAAAACTTTTGAGGTGAGGACCAGAATGTAAGGCAGGGCCAGGATAACTTGGGAAGGGCAGGGGAAGATGTCATGCTGGAGACAAGAGAGAGCTGCCCAAGGTCAGGCTCCCACAGCACGGCACAAGTGCTGTGCCAGCAGCACCGGGCTCCCCACTGTCCCAGTACAAAGAACTTGGGCTTCAACCTTCCCACCACCCACTGGGCACATTGTTCCTCTTCCTTCTACTCTAATCCCACTCACCTTCTAAGACTTCAGCTCATGCCACCCTCCTGGACCAGCCTGACTTGTAATAATAAGTACCTTCTCACCAGAAGATTTGGGGGTGTGAGGAGTAGGGAATACCAGTGAAGGATCAGACCTCGGCTTAGGACACTGCATGGATTCTTCCATTTCACCCTCTCCCTAATCTTCTAGGAATTACCACCTGCATTTTATAAATGAGGAGATGGAGGCTTAGGGGCCAGGAATCAGAACCCCCCACCCCCACCCCTGCTAACTCCCAGCTCTATGCTGGACCCACTGCCCTCAACTCTGAACTCCAGAGCTCTGGCTTCTGACCCCGTGAGCTATGAGTCTCATAAGTATAACCACAGAGCCAAGTACACACATGTCCTGCAAACTGAAAACAGCAGTGCCTACGAGGAGGTCTCTGCGGGAACTGGAAGCATCCCAGTTCCTAGTCTGAATGATGGTCACCTGGGTGACCTATGAAAAAGTCATCAAACTATACACTCTCAAGATTTCACATCTATGGTTTGTATGCTTTTTTGAATGTATGTTATACTCTCAGAAATAAAATGTTTATTTACAAAATGTGCTCAGTCGTGTCTGACTCTTTGTGACCCCATGGACTGTAGCCTGCCAAGCTCCTCTGTCCATAGAATTCTCCAGGCAAGAATACTGGAGTGGGTTGCCATGCCCTCCTCCACGGGATCTTCCCAACCTAGGGATGGAACCCAGGTCTCCTATGTTGCAGGCATATTCTTTACCGTCTGATCCACCAGGGAAGCCCAAATAATCATGTCTAAATGGGAGAGAGACATCAATTCAAATGGATGCAGATGCCGCTGGCATTTACTGAAATCAGAAACGGAGGTTGTTTCTCACGTATTTGTTCTATCAACACAGATTCAGCATAGCTACGGTTAGGAGAGCCCGCAGTATCTACACGAGAAAGGTCTCCTCTCCCAGTGTTTTCTGAATCGCTCAGCTAGGCCCTGGTCCCTGCCTGTCAAATCCTTTGCGGCCCACAGACTTATGTCCTCAGACCATCCCTCCCAGCAACCAATGTGTGAACGTGAAAGCAAGGCCCTGTCTCCCCTACCTTGGCAGGAGGCATCCTCAAACAGTACGTAGCCCAGGGCAGCCCCCAAATGGGCAGCCAGAGTGCACCATCATCCCCCAGGCAAGACGGTGGGTGAATAGGAGATGGAGGAAGTGGAACTGCACTGCCCCTTTCCCACACTGCCCCCACCCCCACCCCACAGTCAGGCTGGCCCCCGCCCCTGCTGAGCAAAGGGCAGGAACTTGCCCTACTTTCACCAAGACCATCCCCACCCATGGGCCTCCACACCCTTCCCGGGGGGTGGGCAGAGGGACTGAGCTCTGCCTCCTCCCCTACCGCCCCCCGGAGCTTCCCCTCCTGAGCCCCAGGACCCACCACCAGGCCTGACCGGCCACTTCCTCTTCCTGCCCCGGCATCGCATTGAGCAGGGGGATTTGCGCTGTGGGCAGGGAAGCGCTGCCTACTGCCCCAAGGGGCTGCCACATAAGGCTTTGGGAACTGGGGATGTGGGGTCAGGCCCAGGCCTGATCTCCTGGCCCTGGCCCAGGCCCTGCCATGACCAGGCGTGTTGTTCCCTCTGGGAAAACTGGCTCCCAAGGACACACAGGTCAGCCACTGCTATCCACGTCTCGCCCAGCCCCCAACAGGGCAAAAGATACAGGAACTCTCAGATGCATCTTTGACCAGGAGCCAGCAAGCCTGGTGTGTGACCCGGGCCAGTCCCTTGCCCTCTCCCAGAGCGTTTCCTCATCTGCCCAATGCTGACAACATCACAAGTCCCTGTGCTGTGAGAATTCCCTGACAGAAGGCAGAGGCTCCACAGTGAAACGGGAGCATTGTCTGGGGACCTGGGCTCTAGAGCAGGATCCTGTGGCAAGCACAGAAAGGAGACACCAGGGCCGTCAGCTCGACTAGGGGGCCCCACACCCTCCTCCTCCAAGAATCGGGAGACAAATAGTACCCCTGCCCCGCCTCTCCCCTCCAGGGCTGAGTAAAAGGAAATGAGAGTGTGTCCAGAGATGGGGCTCCACCCAGCACCAGGAAAATTCCAGACTGCACGCAGCAAGTACTCAATTGATACTCTGAAGATGGCTGGTTGATTAAGGAGATCAGACCTCTCGCCACAGAGGTCATTTTCAGTCGAGTAATTTCTCCACCCCCAGCCCCGTCTCGGGCCAGAAGGAATCAACATACAGCATTAAAGAACAAGACCAGCCTTCAGGAAGAACATCCAGACAGAACTGAAAAGCACAGACAAGATCACGGAGTTCCTGGGGAAAAGCTGGCCCACGCCTCATTTGCACCCTCCGCAGCTCTCCTTCCGTCCCCCCAGGTTGCTCAGATCCTGGCCAGCTCCTCTCTCCCCCACCCTTGGAGGGTCTCCCACCACCTTGCGGAACATCAACAACCCACCAAGTTCTCCTGCCTCTGCCCAAGGTCTCCACCCAGCCTCCTTGGGCAAAATTTCAAATTCCAAAATAAAAACCCTCTGATAACGAGTCCCAGCCGGAAAGACTGATGCATTTTCCTATTGTTAAAGTATTTTTAGTCACAGCCTCTGGATTCGTTTAGAGACTCACGTTCAGAAAGGGAAAAAAAAATTTTTTTTTTTTTTCGAGAACCAAGGAGGAGAACACGGAGCCTCCCACGTAAGAAGCTCCGCTTGTTCCACGCCGGCCCAGGCTCCTGGCCTGGCTCCCGGGGAGCGTGTTTGTGGCAAGCTGGTTGGCGGCTCCTCCAAGCCTCGCTCCGGCCCTGCTTCTCAGGCACCCAAGCAGCCGGGAAGCCAGGCTAGGAGGGCAGGGCAAGGGCCGAGGGCTCAGAGACATCAGTCTATGGGTTCAGATCCCAAGTCCCAACCAGCGAGGGGCCCGGGGGCCTTACCCAGGGGCCAGTGCTGAGGGACCTGCCTGATAACCAGCTCTCCTCAGCGTCCCTCCCCAGCCTGAGCAGACCAGTGCCTTATCCAGGCCGGGCCAACAGGAGAGGAGGATTGAAGAGCCTGTTGCAGATCTCTGAGGAAGGAGACTTCCACGTCTCCTGGTTCTCAACCACAATGTGGTCCAAGTCCCACCATCCCAGGGCTGTCAAGCTTTCACTCTCATTCCTTGAGAGGATTGACCACCCTTGTTTCCCCCTCCATCCCTCCTCTTGAGGCCGAAGAAACCACAACTCAGACAGTCATGACGAAAAGAGATCCAAATGGCCCAGCCCCAGTGCCTTGGTTTCGCCATTCCTAAGACTCACCAGCTTCCTCCACACGACCTGCTTTGATTCTCAGAGGTCCTGGACAGCTGCACCAAGGGAGACTCCCAGGGCTGGTCGGGGCCTCTTCCTGGTGGCCTTGAGGAGCCCTGCGGGAAGAGACGTGACCGCCCAGTCAGCCTGTCCTGCCGGCCGCGGCTGTGCACCAGCTGAGTGGGCTCAGGACGCGAAGCGGCCTCCACAGCAGCGTGTCCTCCTCTGTTTATATAGCTGAAACCAGAGCCGGCCTCTGGGGACGGGGGAGCTGCCTTGGAGCCCTCTTGGCTGAGGCCTGACTTTGGCCTGGGTCAGCGAGAGCCCAAAATAGTCAGCTGACGGGAGCCCCGGCGTGAGCATGACCCTGGGCCCATGCCCGGGCCTGGCAGACAGGTGCCCACGTCACAAGACCAGCAGCTCTAGCGCTCATGGGGCCCCCTTGGCAGCCCCTCAGGGTGCCCCTGGCGGCATATCTGGCATGGGAATTCCACCCAATCACCTCCCTCATCCAGACAACAGACTGAATGCGAGGAATTCTGCCCACAGGAGCCACTGTGTACCCAGAGGGAAGGCCCGGCACTCAGGAGGCCGAGTCAGAGCTGAGAGCGGAGGTAGGGGCTGAGCAGAGGGAAAGTCACCCAGCCCGCTGCTGTCATCTTCACTCACGTGCTTCCTGCATCCAGACCTCCGGCTGACCAGGAACACCTGCCTCATCCACTTACAGTAACTCCTCTCCCCGCCCCGGTCCGCCCAAGTTGATGGCCCAGCGCCTGCTGCTATCAGGAGGCCAGGTGCATGCCCAGCCCAGCCCCCAGCACAGGAGGCCCTGCTTCCCAGGGCTGTCCCTCCTTCTCTGCAGGATTGGGGGGCTAGACACCCTGTCCTCTGCACCCCAGCCACCTTTCTGGACTCTCTGGCCCCTGAACACCAACGCCACATGAGGCAACAGTGTTTGGGGTTCCGGCGGGGATACTGAGCCAGCTCCCACTTCACCTGGTGGGGGGGTCTCTCAGAGATGGCTGAGAGGGGGCTGCTGCTTAGAGATGGCCCTCAGTTCTGGGGAAGGAAAAAGAATCACAGGGTCCCTGTCCAGGACACCAAGCTGAACTCCAGCTCTCTTGGGTAAAGATGTAATCAGGACTCTGGTACCCTTAGCCTCACCCCATCAACTTCCTGGAACCAGGCACATGCTGCCCTGGCAGCCATCACTCCCCACAACCCCATGACACCCAGGCCCAGAGGCCCCCCAAGCCTGTCCTGCTAAGAAAGTCAGGCTTCCCCCTTCCCCACCCCCGTACCACCCCCACTACCAAAGAAATCAGATCTCCCCGTGCCTAGCAGCGCCGCCTGCTACTTCTGCAGGGCTTCCCCCTCCATCCCCCAAACCACATCCGCTTCAAGCAGCTCCCACACCCACCTTGGCCCCCAACCACCTACTCAGGAGGCCCCAGGGGCATACAAAGGGCAACAGCAGGGCACTTACCAGTCTGGGTGGACCGACAGACTTTAGACAACAGTTGACCATCCCTAGGACCTTCGGGGCCTGGCAGAAGGAACCAACACCGGGGAGGAGCTGGGGCTGGCCTCTGTCCATGGTGGAGGCCTACAGAGGGAGTTGTGTGAGAGAGGAGAAATCAGCCGGCACGGCCATTCCCTGGAGACAGTACAGCCAGAAACAGACATGGGAACAGAGGCAGGACCCAGGCCATGACGGGGGACAGGCCAGCCCAAGGTGCCCCCTGAGCTGGGCATCAGAGGTTGGGGCCCACACCCCAAGCGAACAGCACTTGGGAACGTGGAGTGTGGCCAGGAGCTGCAACAGTGTCTGGAGCATCTCCAGGCCCTGGAGACACAGCCCCTCAACCTTATACCCTACTCCTGGGTGCAGTGACAGGTGGTACCTCAACCCAGCTTTCAGCTCCTTGATGTACACAAAAGGACAGCTGGAGGTAGAGAAAAGGGAGCCACCACGAGGACAGAGCAGAACACCCCTCTCTCCTTATTGGGCTCCAACTTGGTCCCCAAAGCCTCACAGGCCCCCACAAGGCAAGAGGTCCATGCTTCTAGCTCTAGGAGGCCCAGCCTTCTCATCTGAGCAATGGGGACTCTCAGGAAATCTTCTGTGAGGGGATTCTAGTCACAAAATAGGAAGATCCAGCTTGGGGAAGAGTGGTGAAGAGCACGGATGCCAGATCTCTGTTGCCTGGGTTCAAATCCTGGCTCCTTCACTTGTAAACTTGGGTGAGTTACATAACTTCTCTGCTCCTCATCTGTGAAAATGACTATCTGTAATTGATGTTTCTAAAATTAACAACCATAAGGTAATCAGCAGGTTTACAATGATTTCGCATGCAAAGGACTTAGTGCTGGACACACATAGGTGCTACTGTTATTAGGAGGAACTGAATGAAAACACATAAAAGCCAACTCCAGACCCTGGTCCCTATTCCAAGCCCCTTGTGTGCACCTGGGCTCTACTTCCAACACCGCATGTGAGTGCCATCCCTCCAAATTCTTCAAGTTCTTCCCTGATCCTGCTGGTGCCAGAGCCTTCAGCCAGGGCAACCCAGACCCCACTTCTCACCTACCCTTTTCCTCCCTTTACCCAGCCCTCTCCTTTCCTGACTGGGCCCCAAGGTGAGGGCAGGACCAGTCAAGGTGGGATCTTCCCTAGTTATCAGGTTGCCCTTCAGGCTGAGATGAGGTCTAGGAAAAGAGAAGTAGATGCTCCCAGGGTAGGTGGTAGAGGGAATGAGGAGGAAGTCCCAGAGGGTAAGTGACGGGCCCCTTCACTCTTCTAACTTCTGTCCCAGGGTCCACAGGCTAAGGGGCATTCCTCTGGCCCAAAGCACCCAGACTCTCCTCTTACAGAGCTACCAGCACTTCCAATGACCCTAGGCATACAATGGGGAGCAGGGCATGAAGAAGGGGAAGGCAGTTTGAATGAGTCAGAGGGCTTCCAACCCCAAACAGAAGGCAAAGTTCAGTTCAGTTCAGTCACTCAGCTGTGTCCGACTCTTTGCAACCCCATGAACTGCACCACGCCAGGCCTCCCAGTCCATCGCCAACTCCTGCAGTTTACTCAAACTCATGTCTGTTGAGTCAGTGATGGCATCCAACCATCTCATCCTCTGTTGTCCCCTTCTCCTCCTGCCTTCAATCTTGCCCAGCATCAGGGTCTTTTCCAATGAGTCAGTTCCTTGCATCAGGTGGCCAAAGTATTGGAGTTTCAGCTTCAACATCAGTCCTTCCAATGAATATTCAGGACTGATTTCCTTTAGGATGGACTGGTTGGATATCCTTGCAGTCCAAGGGACTCTCAAGAGTCTTCTCCAACACCACAGTTCAAAAGCATCAATTCTTCAGTGCTCGGCTTTCTTTATAGTCCAACTCTCATATCCATACATGACTACTGGAAAAACCATAGCCTTGACTAGAGGGACCTTTGTTGGCAAAGTAATGTCTCTGCTTTTTAATATGCTATCTAGGTTGGTCATAATTCTTCTTCCAGGGAATAAGCGTCTTTTAATTTCATGGCTGCAATCACCACCTTCAGTGATTTTGGAGCCCAAAAAATAGTCTGTCACTATTTCTACTGTTTCCCCATCTATTTGCCATGAAGTGATGGGACCAGATGCCATGATCTTAGTCTTCTGAATGTTAAGCTTTAAGCCAACTTTTTCACTCTCCACTTTCACTTTCATCAAGAGGCTCTTTAGTTCCTCTTCACTTTCTGCCATAAGGGTGGTGTCATCTGCATATCTGAGGTTATTGATATTTCTCCTGGCAATCTTGATTCCAGCTTGTGCTTCATCCAGCCCAGCGTTTCTCACGATGTACTCTGTCTGCATATAAGTTAAATAAGCAGGGTGACAATATACAACCCTGACGTACTCCTTTTCCTATTTGGAACCAATCTGTTGTTTCATGTCCAGTTCTAACTGTTGCTTCCTGACCTGCATACAGATTTCTCAAGAGGCAGGTCAAGTGGTCTGATATTCCCATCTCTTTCAGAATTTTTCACAGTTTATTGTGATCCACACAGTCAAAGGCTTTGGCATAGTCAATAAAGCAGAAATAAATGTTTTTCTGAAACTTTCTTGCTTTTTAGATGATCCAACAGATGTTGGCAATTTGATCTCTGGTTCCTCCACCTTTTCTAAAACCAGCTTGAACATCTGGAAGTTCATGGTTCGTGTACTATTGAAGCCTGGCTTGAAGAATTTTGAGCATTTCTTTGCTAGAGTGTGAGATGAGTGCAATTGTGTGGTAGTGTGAACATTCTTTGGCATTGCCTTTCTTTGGGATTGGGATGAAAACTGACCTTTTCCAGTCTTGTGGCCACTGCGGAGTTTTCCAAATTTGCTGGCATATTGAGTACAACACTTTCACAGCATCATCTTTTAGGATTTGAAATAACTCAACTGGAATTCCATCACCTCCACTAGCTTTGTTCGTAGTGATGCTTCCTAAGACCCACTTGACTTCGCATTCCAGGATGTCTGGCTCTAGGTGAGTGATCACACCATTGTGATTATCTGGGTCATGAAGATTTTTTTGTATAGTTCTTCTGTGTATTCTTGCCACCTCTTCTTAATATCTTCTGCTTCTGTTAGGTCCATACCATATCTGTCCTTTAGTGAGCCCATCTTTGCATGAAATGTTCCCTTGGTATCTCTAATTTTCTTGAAGAGATCTCTAGTCTTTCCCGTTCTATTGTTTTCCTCTATTTCTTTGCACTGATCACTGAGGAAGGCTTTCTTATCTCTCCTTGGAATTCTGCATTCAAATGGGTATATCTTTCCTTTTCTCCTTTGCTTTTAGCTTCTCTTCTTTTCACAGCTATTTGTAAGGCCTCCTCAGACAGCCATTTTGCTTTTTTGCATTTCTTTTTCTTGGGGATGGTCTTGATCCCTGTCTCCTGTACAATGTCACGAACCTCCGTCCATAGTTCATCAGGCACTCTGTCTATCAGATCTAATCCCTTGAGTCTATTTCTCACTTCCACTGTATAATCATAAGGGCAAAAGCAAAAGAGAAGGCAAAAGCAGGCTGCAAACCTGGCCCAGCCAGGTGTAGGAAGCCTACACCTGCCTCCCAGAGTGACACTGTCATCTTCCCACGCACCAGAAACAGTCTGCGGTCAGGCCCTAGCCCCCTGGCTCCCACCAACTTTCCCTTTTCTCCCTTCCAGCCCACTGCTGAGGAGTAAAGGAGGCCAAACACCTTCTATCACAGTCAGGCCCAACCTGAGTGCCAGGGTCTTCCCCACTTGTATCTGAGAACAGGGGCCAGAGTCAGGGATCCAGTTGGTGCCCCAGAAAGTGATTCAAAACATCTTAGAGCAGGTATCTGATCTCATCTCCAGTCCCACATTCGCAGTCCCTCCACAAGCATTTACTGAGGGCCTACTGTGAACGAGATAGTGAACCACGAACACTGGGAGACCCAAGGAGCAAACTGAGATCTGTGGGCCCCAGGAGGTTACAGTGGGGGAATGAATCAAGGTCAGTCACAATCAGCACAGTGCAGAGGACAAACTGGGGGCTGAGTGGGCTTAGAAGAGGAAAAAGTGACTCCGTCCCAAGAGAAATGCGACCATCAGCCCGGACTTCAGTCCCCAGTTCCAGCTCCCCCTCCTCCCTGTGCTCCAGCCTCATGGGCTCTTTCCCCACTCAGAGCCTCTGAACTGGCTGTTTCCTCTGCCAGGAAAGTCACTGCCTATGATGTCTGTATGGCCAGTTCCTTCTCATCAATCAGGTTGGCGAACCCATTTCACCTCCACTCCCACCCTGCAGCGTTAATCTGTTTTTATCATCTCCATAGGACTAACAGGTGCTCAGTAAGTACTGGTGGAATGTGGGAGAGGGGGACTCAATACATGCCTGCAACAGAACTGGGCTGGGAGGAAGGTTGACACTGCAGTTAAGGAGGTGTCCCTTCTATCTGGGGGCATACTCAAAGTCTGAGGGTTTTTCCTTATGTTGAGTCACAGTTAAGTCCAACCCCCAGTCCTGGATCCCAGTCCTGCATAGCTATGCCCATCTGGTAACTCCTCCTCCCTCCTATGGCATATTTGAGACTTTTCTTATCTAAACTCCTTGCAACAGGACATGAATGACAGATCCTTTGCAGCCCTGGTGGCTTCCTGATAGCATAAACTCTGCATTGGCTAATGTCCCCACCCAGAAGTGGGTATATTATACTTATCAACAATAACAACAGCAGCTCATATTTGTTGAACACCAAGAAACTTCCCTGGTGGCTCAGACAGTAAAGAATCTGCCTGCAATGCAGGAGACCGCGGTTAATCCCAGGATCAGGAAGATCCCCTGGAGAAGGGAATGGCAACTCACTCCAGTATTCTTGCTTTGAGAATTCCATGGACAAAGAAGTCTGGTGGGCTTCCATGGGATTGCAAAGAGTCGGAGGCACTGAGCATTAGTTGCTTTCACTTTCACTTTTTTTGATGTGCTAAACACATCACTAAGCACTTTACACCCATGTACTCTTTTAACCTCACAACACTATGAGGAAGCGATTATTATTATAAACATTTTAACAAGGAAGAAACTAAGGCACAGAAATGTTAAGCAACCTGCCCAAGGTCACACAGCTGGTTAAGTGACAAAGCCAGAATTAGAATCTGGGCATCCCCCTTCCCTCCTTGGACCTGTTTGGTGGGCACAGAGCAGTTTGATAGCCAACACCAGAGAGCAAGTGGGAAGCTCTGGGGCCTGGGTTGCTAGGCTAAACTTCTCAGCTAATTTTCTAAACTCCAGCACAGGCCTCAAAATTAACAATCAGTCACATTCATCCTGTTGGGCTTGATCCATCCCCACTTGTATCTGAGAACTGGGGCCTGTCTCTAACCCTGTCTGCCATCGCTTGGAATCTTGGCTTTATTGTACTATACACTTGTCATTGTTCCACTCAGCTCTCGGTCAATACAAAGAGTTGGCTCGCTTCCCTTTCAAGTCTTCATCCAAGTCACTTGGAGCAAGAGGGTCTAGGACCATGTATGAAGCCACCACTGAAACCTCCCACCAGGCTCTTATCAACCCCCTACTCCACCAGCACCCTTTGGGCATAAATGTTGTGAACCCACCTACCTCTTCCTTCCCAGCCTTCCTTTTCCCAGCACACCCCCCAACCCAAATTTATACTTCCTTGGAAACCACCGTAAATGCCACTTCTGCAGCATTTCTAATCCCAGGTCCGCTCCTGACTCCACGAGACCCTCACCAGGCTGTTCCTCTGTTGTGGCCCACAATGGGTTGCAGTGGGGAACTCGGGTCCCTCCCGGCTCGGCGTCCTGGCAGCCGAGCTCTCGGACTGAACTCCTGGAACCCGTTCCCTGAAGCCAACGGGTAAATGGAAGGAATTTCTCCGGCCTGGCCACCTCCAGCACCCCTCGCGGGCCAAACCCCACCCTTGGCGGGCTGGTGTGAGAAAGCGCTGGCCGCCTCAATCGGGGGCTGACTCGGAGCTAGCTGGTTCCTCCGGGAATCCAGTCCCTGACCCCCACCACCCCCATCATCCTGGTCTCCAAGCGGGACTCCCGGCGCGGCCCCGGCCACCCGACGCGCACCCTTGCAGACCCATCTCTTCCCGGGCCTCTCCCGGGACCCCCGTGCCCCCTCCCCGGCCCCCTCACCTGGCCCGGCTCGCCCGGCTGGCCTCTCCACCCCGCCTTCCGGGGTCGCGCCCCCACCAGCGGGGAGCGGCTCAGCAGCGCGGGGGCGCCCATGGCCCGGGCGGCAGGGGGTCGCGGGCACGGCGCGCGGGCCCCCACGGTGCCGCCGCCGCCTAGCGCTCCTGCCGCCGCGCCGCCGCGGCCCAGTGCCCCCAGCCCTCGGGCAGCCCCCCGCCCCGCAGTTCCGGCCGCAGCCGCGCCCCCCGCCCCCGCAGCCCGCGGCCGCCCGCGCCGCCGTCCCAGCCCTGGGCGCGCCTCCCCCGACGGGCGGGCAGGCGGGGGACCGTGACGCGCGCCCATTGACGTCTCCGGAATCCCGGCGGCGCGGCCGACGCAGCCTCATCAATGGGGCTAAAAATAGCGGCGCCCGGAATAGCCGCGAGCGCCCCGCCCCGCGGGCCCCCCTCCCCAACCCTCGCTGCACACCCCGTTACATAATCCGCCCGGCTGTGGCCGGGGTTGGGGAGCTGTTTTTCAGGTGAAGCGTCTGTGGCCTTGCTAACACCTTCCGACCGAGGCTGCAAACCTAGAGCTGACTTCTAAGTAAATTTACCCGGGGCTTCCCCAAGGAAGAGGTGGAAAAAATGAGGCCCAGAGAGGCTCGGCAGTGGTCCAAAGTCACACAGCAATTAGACTACTTCGAGAGGACAGGACCCCGGCCCTCTGAACCGCGGACACCCCCCTCAGCCTTGCTTGGCCTACATGCCACCACAAGGGCAAGGGGCCCGGCCAGCAAGGTGTCCAGCATTCACACAAGAAGGCGGCTTACAGAAAGAGCACTTGCTGGAAAAGTGAGATTTCTGAGAGAAGCATTTCCGGAGGCAGTTCCTCCCATACTGCTGTGTGACCTAGGGCAAGTTACTTCATCTCTCAGCCTGTTTCTTTACCTATAAAATGAGGATGATGCTATAATCATCCTCTTCTGGGTATCAGGAGTCAGGAGGACTGAACAACTGTGGAACTGTCTTGTACACAGCAGGTTCTCATAGTGACTTTCTCCTTGCTTTCCTCTAGGAACTTGACTTTCCCATTCCACAGAATTGCTTAGTGCAAGAGGTGCTTAGCGCAAGAGATACCTATGCAGAGGCCCCTGCACTGGCCAGGAGGCCCTGAGTGGCCCACTCTCTTCTGCCCAGTAAGACCCTTCCTGGGGATGAGAGTCTTGGAAGGTTTCTCTTTCCCACGAGACTGGTACACTCTTTGGAAATGGGAGAACTATACTTGTGTTGAGCAAATCAATCCTTGTCTCCCAACAGCAGCACACTTCAGAGGGGCTGGTTCAGGGAGACAGGCCAAGGCCAATGCAGTGGGGCTGGGGTTATGGTGTCTGCTCCAGTTCTGCTAGGCAGGCAAGGCACTCATAAGGCAGAACCAGTCCTGTGCTGTGGTCACAGCCACCAGCCCGTACTCATGTTTGGAGCCAACTTAAATTATCAGCATGCTAATCAACCCAGCATCCAGGCCGGCCCCACGCAGCAAAGAATCTCTTCTGCATTCAAAACTCTTCAGAAGAGGCCCCACGCGCACCCCCCTCCCCAGCCCTCATTCCGGGGCCACATTCCTCTCCCCACCTCCTGCCCACCCCCAGAAATCCTTTCCTGGACCTGTCCTAAACTCCTGCTGCAATTCACAAGTCTCTTTCTCTCCTTTTGAAAATGATCCCAAGGATCTCTGGTTTGTCGCAAAATCACTTTCTCAGAACCTCTATATTTCTTTCCCAGATTCAAATATTAGGCCAAGATGGAGATAAAGAAACCAATTCTTCAAAAATGCAAGGTGGGGGTGAGGGGGCTATCAGTCTGTTTTTTTCCTTCCCCCTTCCACCCTCCTCTCCTTCCTACCCCAGGAGTTCCTTCCAAATGGGCTTTTTAAAGAAGCCACTACCCCCCCACCTCCTCTTTTTCTTTTTCCAGAATTCTAACTTTTGAAATACATTTTAAAAATATTTGCCTGTGTAGGAGAAATACATTTATTTGGACAGGAAGAATAAAATTTTTTAAAAGTCTGAGTTACCACTTTTTCCATGAAGAATTCCAGCCCACAGAGGTCTCTCCCTTCTATAAATACTTTAGCACAACTTGGCTTTATTATATACTCTCCTGTTTTATAATGAAATAAAAATATATTAAAATATGTAATGCTAAAACACACATGCCCATGTCGCTTGTGGTGGCTGACTGAGGTGGCCAAAGGAACATAGTTTCGAGAGGCCTGGGACTGACTCTGGTCTCCACTATTACCAACTATGTGACTTCAGGGCAATTATTTACCTTCTCTGGCCTTCAGTTTCTTCATTGGAAACACACGGATGACAACATACCGATCTCACAGAGTTGTCATGAAGAGTGCATCTTTAATAGTACAGATAGAAGAGTGCAGCAACAAGTCTGGGACTCAGTAGCAAACCTGCCATTTCCACACAAAAGGACTTGGGTTAAGGCAGGGCTGGGGACTTCATCTTCAAGCTGCACATCCAAAGTACTCACCCTGGCTTTTCCAGATAGTATGTTTATCTGGAGGCTTGAGCTGCACAGATGAGGGTGATGTCACCTCATGATGTCATGACAGATGTCCAGCAAATTTCAATCCTCTTGTCTCGACCCAGTTAGTCAGTGGCCAAGCCAGGGCGACAGCCCCCATTTTCCGTCTCCCAGACCAGTACTCGAATTTGTATGCACCATCTTGTTCCTTTTCTTCGTAACTTAGCCTCTCCTCTCTCTACACAAGGTTCGGCAACTACCACAGAGCACACACTGCAGACAGGAAAACTGAGGGGAGAGAAGGGCAACTCCTTGCACGGCTCAGGAGATAGGACTAGAGGGGAAAACAGACCCCATTCAGCGCTATCCCACATTCTGGGAAATTCCTAAGGGAGAAGGACAAGCTCTTGCCACAGAAAGCTGGGGAGGCAGGACACAAGACACCTCCCTGCAAGAAGAGAATATGGGCACAGCGTGAAGGGATAGACAGGACCAGGTAAGGCAGAAGGAAGAGTATTCCACGGAGGACAAAGATTGACCTCAAAGTTCACAGATATGGGGTGGGGATAGGGTAGAGATACTGGGGACACAAAGCCCCAGGACTCAGGACAGTCAAACCCTTAGTGGTGTTCCCCATTCGCCCTTCCATCTCAAAGTAGCAGAACCTGGTAACCCAACTCCACCCAGTCAGGGAGACACCATTCCACCTTACCTCCACCCTAACCCACTGGGGGCAGGGGTAAAAGGATGTCCAGGGGGTGCCCCAGACAATTTGGGCCCTGAAGGGGCTCCCCTGTCCAGGTCCCAGCCCTCAATGAGGAGAGGGGCTGTGGAGGGGATTCCCTTCGTGGTTCCCTTCCTCACTCTGAGGATGGAGAAATACCAGGCTGGGGTCCCCCCACCCCTTCCCCAGGTTTAGGAGCAATTAAAGGGCAAAAAATGGGGGCACAAAGACCAGGCCTTTCAGGGGCTGTCCCAGGGATCATGGCTTTCCACGGGTGACCTAGATGGGAGTACATGCTCTGAATGGCATAAGGAGGAGGAGGAGGTGCCCTGCTGGGTGCTTTTAAAAGTGTCTCCACATTTGCTGTTCCCTAGTTGCCATGGAAGGCCGTCAGGGCCAACAGGAAACAGTGGCCAAATTCACCAGGCTGGAAGTGACAGAGCTGGAATTAATACCAAGATTTCCCCTAAATCCAAGCCAGCCTCTTTATTATTAAAAACAAACAGAAATCCTCTGTAACTTATTTTTTAAATTACAAAATCAAACAAGCTCGTTGTAAACAAATGCAAAACGTTACAGAACTGCGTGATGATTTACTAAGTGAGAGACCGGTAATCTATTCCCAGAGGAGTCGAGTTTGGTAATCCTCTGCTGTCTGCTTCCAGATTTCTCTCCACGTTGCCAGAGATCAGATCTGGCCCAGCGGGCCCTCCCAGAGGGGCCGGGACCGGAACGCCGGGCCCGGACCGGAACGCCAGGCCGGAAGGAATAGGGCCGGGCCCCGCTGCAGCGCTGCGGCCTCGTCTGTGCCCCACGCCGTGTTCCCGGGGGTGGCCGTAATGCCCCCGCGCCAGGCCGGGTTGGGTCGGGTGGGGCCCGGGGAAGCCGCTACGTCACCAAGCGGACCGGAGGGAGTCCACGCCGGGTCCAGCCAGGCTTCCATTACATCACCCGGCGGCGCGGACCCGCCGCTGGGTAAACACCGCTGCAAACCATTGGCTACCGTGCCGCCCTTCCAACCAATAGCACGAGCCCATGCAAATCAGCCATTGGGCGTTCACTGCCTTTGGGTCTGATGTATGCAAATAGACTTCTTTGCCAGGATTGCGCGGGGCGGCGGAGAGGAGGGGTGCCTCCAGGCTGAGAAAAGAGAGTGGCCCCGAAATCTGAAATCCGTAGCGGAACCGGTTGGGGACTTTCCATCTCAAATATGGTCCGGCCATTCCTGTGGGGACTAGAGAGTAATTAAGGATAAACCCCTATAATTCTTGAGCTATCTTTCCAGTTAGTCCGTGCTTCTTGGAGATCAGTGAACCTAAGAAATGATGCAAATATTAGTTAGGTCAAGTTGGAAAGAGAGGGAAGAAATAAATACAGAGGTACACAGAAAGCTGAACCGTTCTTTGGAGAACATCGGGGACAACTCTCCCGCTGGGGACACAAAGCAAAGAACAAAACAGATACATTCCCTGTCTCTGTGCCTTCTTACAACCCAGACTGCCATTAAAGCATCTTGCAAATAAGTAATAAGCGCCCTAAAGAGAAAACGAGTTGCAGGATGTCAATGACACATTTAATGAAGAGCTGCAATTTAGAAGTGGGATGGTGGATAAGGAAAGTAATTTTTCTCCTTCCTCAGGAAGTTAAGTTTTCAGCTGAGGAATATTTATGAGGTGGAGAGTCAGGGGAAGGGCCAAGAGTTCCAGGGAGAGGAAACAGTAAGTGGTAAAGCTCGGAGGTGAGCAAAAGCATTGTGGAGGGCCACGTGCCAGACACTGTGCCAAGCACTTTCCTTGTTTTGTCTCTTCCTGCCGTTCAACAGCACTCTTAGGTGGGTCCTGTTTAGTATTGCGGGAACTGAGGCTCCAGGAAGCTAAATAACGTGCCTAACGGCACACAGCTGAGAAATCACAGAGCATGGTTTGTATCCAGGTTGGTGTGGCCTCAGGTTTCTGCAGTGAACAGCTGGTTGTGGCCTCCTGGTTTAGACTCTGAAAATTCAGGGAGGTGAAGTGATTTGCTCTGCACTTCATGGCTGGCAACACAGCTAGGATCCCCAGGGAGGTCTGCAGATTTTTCACTGTGCTGTGAAGGAAGATGGGGTTCCAGAATGAGGAGTTGGGTGGGAAGGAGGGAGGGTGGGTAGAGAAGGGTCTTCCCTGCCCAGACCTTGGCCTAGAACTTGGGGTTGCTGAAGTGGAAATAGGTAGAAGTTTTAAAGCATCTTCCCCTGCAGGGGAGGGGAACAGGGTCTGCTGCTAGCCAGCAGGCAGCTGCCCTGGAGATGGAGGGGCTTGCCAGAGCAGCCCAGATTAGCTGGATCTTGTGTGCTCTCCAGGTTGCCAAGCGACGCTGCTCCTCCAGCTCTCACCAGATGATCCAGCTCTGGTTACCAGTGACAACTCCCGGGGGAGGGCCTGGAGACACAGGGAGGCCACAGAACAGTGGAGGCCAAGCCTTCCCTACACAGGTTTACCTGGCAGTGGGGTGGGTGTCCCTTAGCTCTCTGGTGGTCTTTGGGCCTGTCTCCCATATTCCTCTGCCATGAGCTCAGAGATCCAGGCACACAGGAGGGGAGCAGAGGCAGGGGCAGTGCCTCGGTACAGCAGGCCCTTCTATAGCGTGCTGACATAGGAGTTTGGGGAGGGGGTCCTGGCCCCACGCCTGAGCACTGAGAAGAGCAGTTCTCTGTGTGTGTGTGTGTGTGTGTCTGATCACTGAGCAGGGAATCTGTCATCAAGAAGGTAAAGCAACTCACCAGCCCTCCATTGCTCTTTTGTAAAATTTCCCACCCTTCTCCAGTCGGAGGGTTCCTATCCGTCAGAAGGGCTTCTCTGGTGGCTCAGAAGGTAAAGAATCTGCCTGTAATGCAGGAGACCGGGGTTTGATCCCTGGGTTGGGAAGATCCCCTGGAGAAGGGAATGGCTACCCACCCCAGTATTCTTGCCTGGAGAGTTCCATAGAGAGAGGAGCCTGGTGGGCTTACAGTCCATGGGGTCGCACTAACACTTTCACTTTTCATTCTCTGTCAGGAAGTTCTGAGATCATGGAATAAAGAAGTCCTAATTCCCTAAGAGTGCCTGTTCCACTGAAGGATTTGGGTGGGGGGGAGAATAATTAGGTGATTTAACTGTTAGGTAATTTAAAGCATCCTATCTTTAGGGAGAGGATTTTGTTTTTAGAGGAGTGGGTGTCTTAAAGGCACAGAATTGGAATAGCCACATGAATAAGTCTTACCCCATGATCACCCTTCCCTGGGAGAACACCCTGGGGGATCTTCAAAATTCTACCCAAGGTGCTCTGAGGAGTAGGAGCGTATGTGCCTTGTCTCTGGAGGGGGCATGTGACTCTGTCCTTTCTCTCGGGCACCAGAGTGTATGGACATCTCCTTGGGCCCAGGGGCCATGAGTGTGGTGACAGAGTGAGCTGTGACATAGAGGTGTGGGGATGGGAGTGAAGCAAAGCCCTGGAACAATGGAGCCTGCAGCCACAGCATCCTCTTTCCCACCTCCAATTTCTCTGACTCCTCTTGCTCTCCTCTCGGGGCCCTGAGCGGAGGACCCCGAGGGGCAGAGATCCCAGCCCTCCTTGCAGTTGGCGGCAGAGATCCCCAAACACTTTCTCAGGGCGAGGCTCTGGCCCCCAACACCCAGGGAGGCCCCAGTGGGCGCGGTGTAGCTGTGAGCTGCCTCAGCCACTCAGGCTTCAGAGTGGGAAGATCCCTCAGACGCACCATAAATGTCCAGACACGGAGTCACGGAGGACAGGCAGGGCCTCCTCTAGGGAGGGCTGGGTAACCTGAGCCACCCACAGTCCCTCAGGTCACTTCAGGAGAGGTCAGCTGATGTTCCTGAAGACCATTCATCATGCCCCCAGCCCAGCCTGGGCCCTGCCATGGCTATTTCCAGCCCCTGGGTATGTAGCAGCTTATGTAACAGGTTGGAAGCCAGGGGCTGGGCTGGGGGCACTTGTGGCAAGGGGTGGGGCTGCTCCCTCCTCCCACAGCCGGGCCAGCCCCTCAGAGCCCCTGTTCCCTGTGTGGATGTGTGTGGCGAGGCTCACAGGCCCGGGTGGAATCGCTGTGGATAGCCTGATGGCTTCTAGCACACTTTCACTTCCTCCCAACCTGGCCCAGAAACTGACCCAGCCTCCTTCCTCCCATGGACTTGAGGCCACTGAGCTGCCTCTCCTCCAGCTCTCTGCCCTGCACAACCTCTGTTCTCTGACCCTCCCTGATGCTCAGAGCAAGAGCCAGGTGTGTCTGCTGCTGGCCCCTCTAACAGAAGTCTGTACCCATCCCTGAAGCCCCTTCCCTGACTCCGGTGGGGACTGGGAAATATCCATTGGAGGTTAAGCAGGGTTCAAATACACGTATTCACATCATGACTTTGGGCAGGCTCTGTCAGCTTTCTGAGCCTCAGCTTCCTGTATGGGCAATGCAACGATCTTATCTCCTTTTCCGTTTGGTTGGGACCATGAGGATTTAAGAACCCATTCTGCCAGGAGGCAGATTGTTCAGGTTTGAATCCTACTTTGTCTGTGTGACCTTGGGCAGTTTACTTAAGCTCTCCATGCCTCCGTGTCCTCTTGTAGAGTGTGACACGACCCAGCTCCCTGAATTGTAAAGATCTCAGGAGTTTCTACGCATAAAGCATTTAGTGCCTGGCACAGGGTAGCCCTATCTAAGTGTTGGCTATAATTAGACAATGTTTGGAGATCACTTTCCTAAGACTTGGCTCCTAATAAGCTCTTGGTGAAAGGTAGTTGTTATTTTTAACTTCTTTCTCCTTCACTATTTTAATCCCCTTCATAAACCCACCTTCACTTAGCCTTGCAAGTGCCCTCTAATCTCTCCTCTTTTGTTGCTAATTTGCTGCCACTACCAATAAAGGCGTGTGTAAATTACATTCCCCTGGTGTTTACATTCACAAAACATTTCACACACATTCCTGTCTGGTCTTCACAGCAAAGCCAGGAGCCAGCCGCCCAACTCCTGTCATTGCCCTCATTTTGCAGAGCTTGGGACAGGGTGTGATCTGTCCCGAAGCCTCAGCTGCTAAGAGGTGTGTCCAGGACAGCGGTCAAGTCAGGGTATTCCGACCTCGGGCACCGGAGCCCGCCGGATGAAGCGGCCAGTGCATGCCAGCTCCCCGCTGCCAGGGTAGATTAGCACAGGGGGCCCTCCTGCTTCCGGTTCCAGCCCGACTGAGCGGCCCACAGAGTGGGAGGAGAGAGACTTTCAGGCTTTATAAATATCTCCATTCCTAGCACCAACTCCTAGAGACCCCAAAATACTATGTAGTGGTGCCCTCTACTGGACAGAAGTGGCTTCTACTGGATTGCTGCCTCCGAAGGGAAGGCAAGTGGTAGATTTATTCATATTCACACAAATCTGTCCAGGGCCTACTATGTGCCAGACAGTTTCCTAGGAGCCACAGAGGTGGAGGAAAAGCTCAAAAAGTCCCTATGTTCCAAGGAGATACATTGAGTGGGGAGATACAGATAAAATACATACGCAAACTTACAAGCTTTTACACAGCAGCTGCTGCTGCTGCTGCTAAGTCACTTCAATCGTGTCCGACTCTGTGCGACCACATAGATGGCAGCCCACCAGGCTCCCCCGTCCCTGGGATTCTCCAGGCAAGAACACTGGAATGGGTCGCCATTTCCTTCTCCAATACATGAAAGTGAAAAGTGAAAGTGAAGTCACTCAGAGGAAACCATAAACAAAACAAAAAGAAAACCTACAGAATGGGGGGGGGGGAATATTTGCAAATGATACAACCAACAAGGGGTTAATTTCCAAAAGTATACAAACATCTCATATAACTCCATAGCAAAAAAGCAAACAACCCATTTGAAAAATGGGCAGAAGACATAAACAGACATTTCTCCAAAGAAGACCTACCGAGGGACAACAGACACATGGAAAGATGCTCAACATCAGTAATTATTAGAGAAACTCAAATTAAAGCTACAGTGAGGGACCACCTCACACCAGTCGGAATGGCCATCATGAAGAAGTCTACAAATAGAGCAATTATCCTTCAATTAAAAATAAAAATTTTTTTTTCCAAGTCTACAAATAACAAATGCTGGAAAGGCTGTGGAGAGAAGGGACCGTTACTACACAGTTGGTGGGAATGTAAATTGGTTCAGCCATTATGAAGGACAGTATGGAGGTTCCTTAAAAAGCTAAAAATAGAGTTTCCATATAATCCAGCACTTCTAGGAATATATCCAGGCAAAAGTATAATTCAAAAAGATACATGAACTCCTATGTTCATGGCAGCACTATTCACAATAGCCAAGATGTGAAAGCAACCTTAATGTCCATCAACAGACGAGTGGATAAAGAAGATGTGATGGATACATACGACGGGATACTACTCAGCCATAAAAATGAAGTATTGCCATTTGCAGCAACATGGATGGACCTAGAGATTATCATACTAAGTGAAGGAGATCAAAAAGAGAAAGACAAACACTGCATGACATCACTTATACATGGAATCTAAATTATGACGCAAGTGAACTTATCTATGAAACAGACTCACATACACAGGGATCAGACTTATGGTTGCCAGGGAGAGGAGATGTGGAGGGATGCAATGGGAGTTTGGCATTAGCAGATGCTATTACTAAGCTTCTCCTCCAGATGCTATTATATGTAGAATGGATAAACAACAATAGAATGGGAAAGACTAGAGATCTCTTCAAGAAAATTAGAGATACCAAGGGAACATTTTAGGCAAAGATGGGCTCAATAAAGGACAGAAATGGTAAGGACCTAATAGAAGCAGAAGATATTAAGAAGAGGTGGCAAGAATACACAGAACTGTACAAAAAAAGATCTTCATGACCCAGATAGTCACGATGCTGTGATCACTCACCTAGAGCCAGACATCCTGGAATGTGAAGTCAAGTGGGCCTTAGGAAGCATCACTACGAACAAAGCTAGTGGAATTCCAGTTGAGCTCTTTCAAATCCTGAAAGATGATGCTGTGAAAGTTCTGCACTCAATATGCCAGCAAATTTGGAAAACTCACCAGTGGCCACAGGACTGGAAAAGGTCAGTTTTCATCCCAATCCCAAAGAAAGGCAATGCCAAAGAATGCTCAAACTACCTCACAATTGCACTCATTTCACACCTTAGTAAAGTAATGCTCAAAATTCTCCAAGCCACGCTTCAGCAATACGTGAATCGTGAACTTCCAGATGTTCAAGCTGGTTTTAGAAAAGGCAGAGGAACCAGAGATCAAATTGCCAACATCCGCTGGATCATTGAGAAAACAAGAGAGTTTCAGAAAAACATCTATTTCTGCTTTATTGACTATGCCAAAGCCTTTGACTGTGTGGATCACAATAAACTGTGGAGAATTCTGAAAGAGATGGGAATACCAGACCACCTGACCCGCCTCTTGAGAAACCTATATGCAGGTCAGGAAGCAACAGTTAGAACTGGACATGGAACAACAGACTGGTTCCAAATAGGAAAAGGAGTACGTCAAGGCTGTATATTGTCACCCTGCTTATTTAACTTATATGCAGAGTACATCATGAGAAACGCTGGACTGGATGAAGCACAAGCTGGAATCAAGATTGCTGGGAGAAATATCAATAACCTCAGATATGCAGTTGACACCACCCTTACAACAGAAAATGAAGAACTAAAGAGCCTCTTGATGAAAGTGAAAGAGGAGGGTGAAAAAGTTGGCTTAAAGCTCAACATTCAGAAAACTAAGATTGTAGCATCCACTCCCATCACTTCAAGGCAAATAAATGGGGAAACAGTGGCTGACTTTATTTTTCTGGGCTCCAAAATCACAACAGATGGTGATTGCAGCCATGAAATTAAAAGACGCTTACTCCTTGGAAGGAAAGTTATGACCAACCTGGATAGCATATTCAAAAGCAGAGACATTACTTTGCCGACAAAGGTCCGTCTAGTCAAGGCTATGGTTTTTCCAGTGGTCATGTATGGATGTGAGATTTGGACTGTGAAGAAAGCTGAGCACCGAAGAATTGATGGTTTTGAACTGTGGTGTTGGAGAAGACTCTTGAGAATCCCTTGGACTGCAAGGATATCCAACCAGTCCATCCTAAAGGAGATCAGTCCTGGGTGTTCATTGGAAGGACTGATGTTGAAGCTGAAACTCCAATACTTTGGCCACCTGATGCGAAGAGCTGACTCATTGGAAAAGACCCTGATGCTGGGAAAGATTGAGGGCAGGAGAAGAAGGGAATGACAGGGGATGAGATGGTTGGATGTCATCACTGACTCAATGGACATGGGTTTGGGTGAACTCTGGGAGTTGGTGATGGACAGGGAGGCCTGGTGCGCTGTGGTTCATGGGGTCGCAGAGTTGGACATGACTGAGCGACTGAACTGAACTGATATAGCACAGGAAACAATATTCAATATTCTGTGATAAATCATAATGGAAAAGAACATGAAAAATAATGTATATATATGTATATATATATACATGAATATATATATACATGTATATATATATATGTATAACTTAATTCCTTTCCTGTATAGCAGAAATCAGTTATGTATACATTCTTTTTCATGTATGGGCTTCCATACAGGGGCTTCCCTGATAGCTCAGTTGGTAAAGAATCTGCCTGCAATGAAGGAAACCCCGGTTCCATTCCTGGGTCAGGAAGATCCCCGGGAGAAGGGAAAGGCTACCCACTCCAATATTCTGGCCTAGAGAATTCCATGGACTGTATAGTCCATGGGGTTGCAAAGAGGCAGACACGACTGAGCGACTTTCACTTTCATGGCAAAAACTAACCCAGCACTGAAACTCAACTATACTTAAATAAATTTTAAAAAATAAATCATGTCCAACTCTTTGTGACCCCATAGAGAGTAGCCTGCCAGGCTCCTCTGTCCATGGGATTTTTCAGGCAAGAATACTGGAGTGGGTTGCCATGCCTTCCTCCAGGGGATCTTCCCCACTTCCCCACCCAGTGATTGAACCCACATCTCCTGCATCTCCTGCATTGCAGGCAGATTCCTTACCACTGAGCCACTGGGGAAACCCATATAACATAATGTCATGTAATAAGTGCTATGAAGAAAAATAGAGCAGGTACGTAGTTAGAGAATGACTGAGGTGGTGATGAAGAAACAGATAGGCTTCTCTGAGGAAGCAGCAAGGTAGCCGGAACCCTAGGGAAGTGAGGGTGGAGCCCTTTCCTGGAGAAAAAGCTAACAAGGCCGAGGATGACTTGGAGGGCACTAGAAGGAGCATTTCTGGAAAAATAATAAGACCCATGTGGCCAAGAGTGGTGTTGGGGTTCAGCAAGTTCACAGATGGAGAGTTCTCCTTTTCTTAGGGTTATGCCACATGTACAAGGGAGACATCAGACCTGTGCTCCAAGAATCAGACCGTTGGGGAAGAGTCCTTCGCAAAACACAGTAACACCAGCTAACAAGTTCTGAGCTCTCTGTGACCAGGGCTTTACCTCAAGCCTGTGAAGTGGATATTCCCGACATTATCACCATTTTGCATAGGAGGAAAATGAGGCTGAGAAAAAATAAAGGTTATGTGGTTTGCCTGAGGATGGAAATACAAAGTCACTGAGAAAGGACATGAATCAGGTTTGTCTGACTCCAGAAGCCAGGCTTTTACAATGATTTGTGCACTTGGGGAGAAGAAGGTGGGACATAAAACAGTGTGCAGAGTATGGCTACACTTGCATTGCACTCATCTCACACGCTAGTAAAGTGATGCTCAAAATGCTCCAAGCCAGGCTTCAGCAATACGTGAACCATGAACTTCCAGATGTTCAAGCTGGTTTTAGAAAAGGCGGAGGAACCAGAGATCAAATTGCCAACATCCACTGGATCATTGAAAAAGCAAGAGAGTTCCAGAAAAACATCTATTTCTGCTTTATTGACTATGCCAAAGCCTTTGACTGTGTGGATCACAATAAACTGTGGAAAATTCTGAAAGAGATGGGAATACCAGACCACCTGACCCGCCTCTTGAGAAACCTATATGCAGGTCAGGAAGCAACAGTTAGAACTGGACATGGAACAACAGACTGGTTCCAAATAGGAAAAGGAGTACGTCAAGGCTGTATATTGTCACCCTACTTATTTAACTTATATGCAGAGTACATCATGAGAAATGCTGGGCTGGATGAAGCACAAGCTGGAATCAAGATTGCCAGGAGAAATATCAATTACTTCAGATATGCAGATGACATCACCTTTATGGCAGAAAGTGAAGAGGAACTAAAAAGCCTCTTGATGAAAGTGAAAGAGGAGAGTGAAAAAGTTGGCTTAAAGCTCAATATACAGAAAACTAAGATCATGGCATCTGGTCCCATCACTTCATGGGAAATAGATGGGGAAACAGTGGAAACAGTGTCAGACTTTATTTTTAGGGGCTCCAAAATCACTGCAGATGGTGATTGCAGCCATGAAATTAAAAGACGCTTACTCCTTGGAAGAAAAGTTATGACCAACCTAGATTGCATATTGAAAAGCAGAGACATTACTTTGCCAACAAAGGTCCGTCTAGTCAAGGCTATGGTTTTTCCTGTCGTTATGTATGGATATGAGAGTTGGACTGTGAAGAAAGCTGAGGATAGAAGAATTGATGCTTTTGAACTGTGATGTTGGAGAAGACTCTTGAGAGTCCCTTGGACTGCAAGGAGCTCCAACCAGTCCATCCTAAAGGAGATCAGTCCTGGGTGTTCATTGGATGGACTGATGTTGAAGCTGAAACTCCAATACTTTGGCCACCTCATGCGAAGAGTTGACTCATTGGAAAAGACTCTGATGCTGGGAGGGATTGGAGGCAGGAGGAGAAGGGGACGACAGAGGATGAGATGGGTGGATTGCATTGCCAACTCGATGGACATGAGTTTGGGTAAACTCCGGGAGTTGGTGATGGACAGAGAGGCCTGGCGTGCTGCGATTCATGTGGTCGCAAAGAGTCGGACACGACTGAGTGACTGAACTGAACTGAACTGAACTGATATGTTTATTATATAAATATACAGTATGCGTGCATGCATGCTAAGTCACTTCAGTCATGTTTGACTCTTTGTGACCCTATGGACTGCAGCCCTCCAGGCTCCTCTGTCCATGGAATTTTCCAGGCAAGAATACTGGAGTGGGTTGCCATGACTTGCTCCAGGGAATCTTCCCCACCCAGAGATCCAACCTGCATCTCCTGTGGGTACTTCATTGCAGACAGATTCTTTCCCCCTGAGCCACCAGGGAAGCCCAAAATATACTATATATAATAAATATATTTAATGCAAATGTGACCATATATATATATCATTTTTTAAAAAGACTGAAAAGCAATGCATCAAAATGTGGTGATCCCAAGGGATGAACTAAGCCCCTCCTTCCAGAAGGCGGGAGAGGACGGCCTTAGCTTTAACAACAACCACACTTCATCTTCAGATGCTCGCTTTCAGTTTACAAAGTGTCTTCTTTCACAGTCCCACGTTTGGACTTCATGACTGCTATTTCACAGGGAAGGAAGCCAAGTCCCAGGGAGGCTATGACTCTGCCTCGGACAAAATGTAACAGAGCTGGATCCAGGACCGACATCTGCATAGTCGGAGTCCTGCAAGGGTCAGGTCAAGGAAAGGAGAGAGATGGCAGAGAAGTCAAGGAAGGTCCAAAAACAGGTGGGATAACGGGCAGTGGAAGGACGCGGCGACAGAGGCGAAGCAATTCCCGGATCTGCCCAGCAGAGGGCAACGCCGCCCCAAACTCCGCAAACCTGCCGGGCCACGCCCCACTCCCGGACAGCCCCTCCCCAGATCCAGAGAGCCCGGAGGTGCGCATGGGGCGCCTTCCCTCGATTCTAAAGGGTCTGTGGGCCTTAGGGTTGGAGAGGCAGCGGGTGCCAGTGGGGCAAGGAATATGGGGAGGACACGCAGGAGAGGTTGTCGGGGAGAGGGCGATGGTGTGGGCGTCCGCGATGAGGTCAAAGGTGCTGGGGAGCCACGCGCCGCGGCGGAGCGAGGGTGGGCGTGGGCGGGGGACAGGGTGCAGCACGTCTGTGGGACTTCCTGAGGCGGCAAGATTTGCTGCTCCGGGGAGGCGGTTACTCACTCGGGCTGTGCCACCTGCTTCCCTCTCAGCTCCCAGCCAAACGCAAACCAGAATCCCCATCTCCACCCCCATTTCAGCTAATGGCGGCTGCACCCCCAAGGCTGGGACCTGCTTCCGCAACTCAGCCCTCAGCCTCTCAGCTTCAGGGTGGAAGTGCCCAACTGACTCCAGTTCGTCACCAAAAGTGGCACTCCAGCCCTCACCCATTGCAACCAAGCCCAGAACTTGAAGGTCGGCTTCCGACAGCTCATGGGGCTGTTCTCCCCAGCACCGCCACTTCTCACCTCCCGCTCCTGACCCCGAATTCTGGTCTAGACATGAACCCCAGCTCGGTCCCCCATCTCCTGTCCGCTCCCCTCCCCCCTGAGCGTTGGCTACACCCAGTCAGCCAGCAGGTCCTGGATACCTGTGTTGTGTCCCTATGCCCCACTCCAGCCAAGGTGGGGACATAGATGTGTCCAGTGGGTTCCCCTTGCTCTCCAAGCGCTTCCAGTTTGTGGGGAGAAGCTACCTTACGCCCCCAAACTTACACCATGAAGTGGAAGGTGGGAGGCCCAGGTCCTCAGCTCCCGGAGGATGACACAGATGACAGGACCTCAGGGGGGCCTGGAGTGCCCTGCAGAGAGGGTAAATTGGTTGAAATCAGTGGAGTTGGATGACTTATAGATTCTGAATTCACCGTTCATTCGTTCAGACCTGCCTGCCTCCAGTGTTGTTTGAATGCCTGCTCAGTGCCAGGCCCAGCAAGGGTGTCGAAGAGCTTCAGATGGTTTGTGAGGTTCAAAGAGGGTCCACTTTGTAAGAGCATGAGAGCAGGCCTGAGCAGGTGGGCTCTAAGGTGGAGAGCTGCCTTCAGGGCATCTTGACTGTGGGGAGAACCCTACCTCTGCCCCATTGCCTTTGGGGAGTTCTGGGCTGAGAGGTGCAGTGTTCTGAGATCACCACCAGGGGTCAGGCACACCTGCTCTGTTCTCCAGCATCTGTTTCATCTATTTTATTCTAGGAGGAACCTTCCTGGCCCCTTTCTTTTCTTTCTCACTTCTCTCGATCCATCACTCCCTCCTTTAGGTCATCCCCTCCAGCCTTCAGTGCAGGATCAGGCAGCCTCCCAGCGTGACAGCCTGACATTTTTCCTGACACTCGAAGAGTCCCACAACCTTTCTCACTTCCCCAGGTTCATGAGTGAGTAATGAACTGGTGAGAAGTGTCATCTACTGTCTCACCTTTCCCCTCCTGCTCAAGTTCAGCTCAAGTTCTCTGGTTTTGTCTCCAGAGAAAACAGGAGTGTTTATGGGTGCCCTCCTTCTGACAATTTTTCTTATGTCTGTCCACAAAACTCTACTCTAAGCCCCAGTTCCTTTTGTGACTCCTAGAACCCAGTCCCTAGAGCCCCTCTGCCCCCCTTACTCTAGGACAGCACCCAAATCCATGGAACCTTGATCCCTGGTCCTGATGTCCTCCTCCCTTTGCTGTCTGGCACACCTCAGCTCCTGCTCTCTCAGATTCCACCTTTCATTTACCCTCCATGCTCCCACCTTGCTCCCCATAAGTGAATCCCACAGCTCTGGAGGTTCAATTCCTCAAAAGGGTTCCTTGCCACCTTGACCCCGTCCTCACACTCCTTCCTCCAGAAAACATCCCTCTCCCCAGTCTAGGCTCAAGAGATAGATGGATCTGAGAGAATGCAGGCTCAGGCAGGTACCAGCTGGGCTACGTTATCCTCTCTAATCCTCAGTTTTCTTTATCTGGAGAATGGGCTGTCACATATGCTGTGAGGCCTGAGTAAGGTGATGGATGTGGACATGCTTAGCACAATGCTGGTTCCTAGGTGATGCTCTGGGAGACAGACTCCTGTCCTTTCCTTCAGGACTGCTGACACCCTCACTGTCCCCCAGCTGCAGCCTTGTAGGGCAGGGACCTGCCCTTGTCTCTATGCGCTGGATGCTTCTGCCCCCCCTACCACCCCTGGGCAGAGCTCTGGCCTGGGAAGAGGGGGATGAACCAGGGGACTCGGGGGCACACAGCCCCCATACTGAGGGGATCGGGCAGATGAGAGCTCTGTGAGGACCTCAGATCTGAACTCCATCTGCAAGGCTGTGTCCTCAGGCTACCATCCAGGAGGCCTGGAGTGGCATCCACTCCCTTCCTCCTTGGAATTATTAGGGGCCCCTCCTGGCCTGGGGAGGAGGGGCTCCTGCAGAGTCCCCTGAGGCTTTGAGAGGACCAGAAGGCTGGTGGGAGGTAAAGGAGGGGAGGCAGGGCAGGGGGGATACCGGCCACACAGTATTCCTAGCCTCTTCTTTCCCATCCACCCCCACCCCTCCACCAAACACGATCCCTGGGTTAATTTTTAGCATCGCAGCTCGCACATTAGTCACTCCCTGTCACCCACCTACACGGCAGGAGGCTGCTGTGCTGGCGCCGTCATGCCATCAGCTGAGAGGTGGGATCCAGCCCCGCCCTGGGCACCTCCTCAGCCTCCTCGGGGTGCACACAGCCAGCCAGGAGCCCCCTTCGGCCTGGGTGAGGGGGACTGACATCACTGCCAACGCTAGCTGCCGAGGGGGAGCAGGCTGGTAGGAGAGGGGCTGGGAATCTGTTCTGGGAGGAGAAAGTCAGGGAGGCCCTGGCAGCCCCCCAACACCAGGAAGGTGCTAGGCGATGCCCAGGCAGCTGGGCTCCTGGCAGCCTGGGGCTCTGGGAACAAAGGTGTGAGAGGGCCCCTCCCCTAGACCTGAGCCCTGGGAGCGGCTGTTTGTCATCACAGCAGAGCAGCTGTTCAAACAGGGAGCTTGGGGAAGCTCCATTTTCTTAATCAAATGTCCTCCCTCCCCAGGACCAGGGAGGGCAGGGTGGCCAGGAGCAGGTGCCCCTGGCTGGAGCCAACACCCAGCCCCAAAGGGATTTGGTGAAAGGGGTCCAGAGATGCCAGCTACAGATGGAGCAGGGGAGGGGCCTCCCCACCCCACTCTCCAGGACTGAAAGGTGCGGAGGTGGTGGTCACCCCTGTGCAGGGTTGGTCCCGAGGGGACGTTCTCGTGTATTGAGCAGCTGCTGTGTGCCAGGCTGTGTTAGACCCTGAAGGTACAGTGTAACAGTTGAGTTTTCCTGCCTTAAAAAGGCAAAAGGCAGATACAATGGATGTCAGTATAATTACCAATTGAGAGTAAGTGCTATAAAGAAAAAAAAAATAGAGGTCTCAAGATAAATAATAATGGGGACAGGGAACTACTTTCAATCAGATCAGGGAAATCTCTTCTCCTCAAGGAGGTGATATTTAAGAGATCTGAGGTTGGAGGCATCAATCTTGCAAAGACTCTTCCAGGCAGAGGGAACAGTATGGGCAAAGGCCAGAGGCAGGAAAGAGCTTGGCATATTTGAGAATAGAACCAGAAAGAGCAGTGTGGCTTAAATATGATAAGTGACATAGAGGGAGAAACAATTTGAGCTTGAAAAGGACCCAGTTCCAAGACAGCCTCATGCAGGGCATCCCAGTACAGTTGCAGAGGTTGTGCACTGCACAGAGGCTCACAGTTGCCAAACTGTTGGCCTGTGTGGCTGCTGTCAACCCACAGGAAGGGATGCCTTTTCCTAATTTGTCTTCCCAGAGGGACAACATGTTATGGAGTTTGAGTTTTGGACAACATGATAAAGAGTTTGGATTTTTTTTTTTTTAACTCCAGGGAAAGCCCTAATGGGTTTTAAGCAGAGAAGGGTTGTGACCCAATTTCCTTTTTGGAAAGATCGCCCCAACTGCTGTGTAAAGGGATGGTCCAAGGGTAAGAGAGGAAGCAGGGAGCGCCTTCAGGAAGCAAGTGCCACGGGGCGGGAAGGAGAGTACAGGAGGTGGCCTGCCTGGGGGAGGGTGCTACTTAGACCTCTCAAGGGCACCCCTGTATGACGGTTACTGCCAGGGAGGAACACTAGCACAGGCGCCTCGAGCCTTGGGCCCTACTCTGCCACTTACTTGTGACCCTAGACAGCTCACTTGCCCTGGGTCACCTCAAAGAAGATGGTGATCACCTCTTGTAGACGCTTTGAGCACACACTGTGTTTATTGAGGTTCTATTATGTGTTCATGTTGGGCATGAAATAAAGCAGTGAATAAGACAGGAGAGGCCCGAGTCTGCTCTCAAAGAGTGTTCATCCTGTGGGGAAGGGAGCCAGGCAAAAACCCAAACCCATCCAAGTCAAGACAGTTTCAGATGGGGATGAGTAATATGATGCAAATAAAACAAGGCTCGGCCATATTTTAGACCAAATGGGAGGGCCCTGGGGAGGCCATGCTGAATACCAAAGGAGCCAACTGTGGACAGAGCAAGTGCAGAGACACTGAGGGCGGGACGCCTGAAGTGCCACATGGGCAAGGTGGCCAGAGCAGGGAGCGAGAGGGGAGGAAGAAGACGAGGCAGGCAGGGGTCAGATGCGCCTGCGTAGGGATTAGACTCTTATCCTGGGAGTGACGGGACACCTTTGAGGAGTTGTAGAACGAGTGACCCGTGATTTGGCCTGTCACAGGCTGGGGGGATGATGGCTAGGGACTCCTATGCAGGAGGCCCCAGATTCCTAGGAGAGAGCACGCCAAACAGCTGTTTACGCAAGGCTAGGTTTAGAGGAACCTCTACTCCAGCTGCTGTGGTATTTGGGGAGGGGGGGTTCTAGATGCATTAAACAAGAGGCCCAAGTTCTGAAGCAGTGTGGGGCCTCTAGTTCAGGCCCATACATGTAAGTCAGAATCCCCTAGTCTATTTCCCTGGCTGCAGGCTCCAAGCAAATAAGATGTAAAATATAGTGTGCGTGTCTGTGTGTGTGTTGAAGGGCGGAGTGGTGGAGTCAGAGCTTGCCGGAGCCCAATCCTCCCCCTCAGGCAGTTACCACACTGACACAGATGCAAAAAACCGTCCATTTTATACAGTTTGTGGTTCAGAAGCAACAATATGCAAATGGTGGAACAGTCTGTACTGCCCTCACCCACCCGGATGTGCCCATTCCTATCTCCCAAGGGCAGAGGACCCAGGACCCCTGCCCAGTAGGACCCCACTTAGTTACAGGCCCCTAGGGGGGCCAAGCCCTTAAGGGTCAAGGCTGAGAGGGAGGGAGACCAGCACCTTGGGCCCCCTCAAGTGCCCACTGGATAACTGGAACTGTGTCTGTGTGGGGTGGGTAGGGGAACGACCGGGCGGAGGCCATTTCTCCCCGTGGCCAAGGGTGGGGAGCAAGTAAAGCTGAGGAGAGGGCTTCGTGGGACAGGGTCCCCCTACCTGGAGGAGGAGTTTTCCTGGACACCCCACAAGGCACTACTGACCCAGATGTAGGATGGCACGTCCCATTTTTGGCCCCCGAACCTCTCCCAACCCCGAACTCTCTGGTTCTCCTGTGCCCACCTCCCACTGTAGTTTGGGGGAGGACAACTAAAGAGGCCTGGGGCTGGGTTCACCACTCTGCAGAGACTTGCCAGGACCAGCTGGGGTTGCCAAGGACCCTCTCCGGCTACTCTGGGCTCTTGGAGTCCCCGTGGCGGCCAAACGACCGCCCCCGCCCCCTTTTTGCACTGGCTGGAAAGAATAAATAAATAAATACGTTCCCCCGCCCGCCCCCGCCCCTACAGCTGGCTCTCCTCCTCCTCCAGGGAGCGATTGAGTCCGGGGATGAACTTGAGCAGCCGCCGGCGGAAGCTGCGGTACTTGGTTTTGCGCAGGCCGGGGCCACACAGGGCCTGCTCGCGAGCCTCAGTCCAGAGCGCGCTGGGCGCGCCGCCGCCGCCGCCCCCGGGGCCCGCGCACCGCACGCTGGCGCTGCGGCTCAGCATCGCCCGGGACCCCGGGGCCGAAGCGTCCGCCGCGCCCGGTCCCGGCAGGCGCGCGAGGGGCGGCGGCGGCGGCGGCGGGGGCGCAGGCGGCTCAGCGCCCCCGAAGAAGCACGTGTGATAGACTGCATCGTCTGAGTCGCCCCCGGTCCGCCGCGCTCCCCCGCGGGAGCCTCCCGGGGCGGCCAGCAGAGGCCCGAAGGGCAGCGAGCCCGGGAGCAGGCCCGCGCCGTACAGGCAGGAGCGCACCGACTCCAGCGTGTCATAGATGCTCGGGTCCTTCACCACGAGACCTGGGGGCAGAAGACACGGGGCGGGGGGGGGGCGGGGGGCAGACGTCAGAGGACACGGGTAGGGGACCTTCACCCCTTCCTGATGACCATCAGTGTGGCCCTTGGGCAAGTCAAAACTTTGAACCCTACTTCCCCGGTCTGTAAAACACGAATTATACACTCAGATCCTTATGAGGGTCGCGTGCTGCAATTCATGGGGTCGCAAAGAGTTGGACACGACTGAGCGACTGAACGGAACTGAACTGTGACACAAGAGTCAGGAAAGGGGCCTGAAACAAGCTTTTGGAGCCTTGGTGTTCCCACCTGTAAAATGGAGATGGTTCTGTGTAGTAATTTCCTTCTGGGCACTATTGTGAGAATGAAAATATGTGGGCATCAGCCCAGGGCAGCATTGTACCCAGAGTAGTAGTTCAGCAAAACTTGGAAGGGGAAGTAACGGACTAGTTCCTAGGGGGAAGCAGGTATGGGGGTAGAGATGGGGGCACAAGTGACCCTTCCCAACACTGATCTACTCACCATGCACCAGCCGCTGCTCCTGCACCATCAGGGACCTGTATTCTCCCCACTTCTCATACAGGGTTTGCTGCAAGAGACACACCCACCTGTCAGGAGTCAGCAAGAAACTAACCAGGGTGGCTACAGACTGAGGGATCGGGGAGTACAGAAGAAACCTTAAGGTTAAAAGGAGGTCAGGCAGATAAACGACCCCCCAAAAAGAGTAGGAGGATTCCTCTGGTGGTTCAGTGATTAAGACTCTGTGTTCCCAGAGAGGGAACTAAGCCTCCCATGCCATAACTAAAGATCCTGCGTGCCACAGTGAATATCCCACATGCCACAACTAAGACCCAGCACAACCAGGAAAAAAAAAAAAACAAACAGTGGGGCCTGCAGGGGCAGGGGCTTGGGAAGAGGAACCTGGCGGCTGGATGGTTTCCAGGCTGCTTTACCTTCAGGTACTGCAGACGAGCCTCCAGTTCCGCCTTCCTAATTGATGTCCCGTACAGAGTTTCCAGTCTGAGGAGACAGGGGAATCAAAGGATGAGTGGGCCCACAGGGTGGGGAAGAAAGGCTGCGCTCAGGAATCCCCTAGAGACCACAACACCTGGATGTACCTGAGAACGTTGCCAGATGCCTTAATGATGTCGACAATCTCCCGATGTCGGATGCCTTCCACATTCAGGCCGTTGACGCTGGCAATGGTATCCCCTGCCAAGCAGAGAGGGGATCAGCATTTGCTCCACGGGGCGTGTGGAAGAATTTCAGTCCCCTATCTTCACCACAAAGGGTAGGGGTAATAACCCCACAGAACTCTCCTGAGCTTCCTACCCCCACTCATGGTTCTGGGGCGATCTTGTGCAGACCTGGCACCCTAGCATAGGGGCCAGGGCCCTCAAACATCCACATCCTCATCCTCATCTCACTCTCAGGAAGCTCTGTCCCCAAAGGCTGAGCCCTCCCAGCAAGCCTGGGCTTCCCCCAGAGCTGGTTATTTCGGTCCAGCCCACAGGCTGTCACCAGAGAAACCCAGCTGAGACAGGAAGGCAGGAGGGTGAGGAGCACCACGCCGGGAACGTTAACACTGGCTCCCAAGCTTGAGGCCTCAACCTCTGACACCCTAGGCTGCTGCAGAGCCTCCCGACCTCCAGCAGAGCAGACCACCCTCTCTTAGGACCCACTGCCCAATTGGAAAAGGAGGGGTGGACCCCTGTGGTGGCTACCAAGGGGATGAGAAACCATCTTGCAAAGCTGCAGTATACCACTTAGCTACCAGAGGCTGCTGGTGAATGGGCAAGGAGATGAAGGCTTCCAGAAAGAAAATGGGTATAGAATTGGAGGGGGGGTGGCGAGGGTGCTCAGTTCGTGCAGTCTCAGGCTGCCCCTTCCGGGACTTGGGGCTCTAGATTTGGCCAGTCCCAAAGGTCTCCTACTGGCAGCACCATGTCCTTGTTAGAGGAAGTATCATAAGTACCCCAGTACTGGGCCAGGTTGGAAACACGATGGACTTGCTCTCTCGATGACTCCTGCCCATGCTGGGTTGCCAGATCGCCAGGAGGAGGCAGAATAGCTGTGGCAATATCTGCCATTTCCCAGGCAGGCCCTGGCTTTGTGCCCAGGAAAGCCCCTCACCACACTGATATGAGGACATGTTACTGCCTCCAGTGTTGGGAATATTCAAGATCATACAGTAAATGGTAAATCTACCAACTCATTCTTCTTTCTGGCCTTCTCGAAATAGGAGGAGGAAGGAGAACTGATTGGATTTCTTGCCCCATCTGCTTGGGAATAAGGTCATACTCCCTTCCCAGAGCCCCGTGTCCTGGGCTCAGGCCCCACCTGGTGTGAGCCCCGCCAGCTGGGCAGGGCTGGACTCATGAACCCGGCAGACAAAGGTCACCATCTCCACACGCTGCTCCTCTCGATGGTGAAGGCCATACGTCTGTAACAGGCAAGGGGACCCTCAGCCCAGGGGTGGAGCAGGATCCACCCGTCCCTCAGACTGCCTCCCAACCCTTCCCTCCCTCTGCACCCAGCTTCTCTCCCACCTGGATCTCAAAGCCAAAGGTCTGGTTCTCCTCCTTCTCCAAAGTCAGCACTTTCCTGCAGGAGACACAGGGGCCATCTCATCAAGTCTGTCAGGATTAAAGAGGAGCCTGGCAGGCCAATAGTGTGGCCCTCCCCTGATGCCAGAGTCTGCTCTGGAACATCAAGGCAGGGCTTACTGTCTCCAGTGACAAGCCACACTCATCCCCAGCTGTTGGAATGTCCTTCCCCATACTGAAATCAGCTTCATCGAGCCACACAAAATCAATCCCCTCGAGTGGGGGACACACTGCAATGGCTAGCCCCCAGAGCCAGTTGAACTAGTTGAGTTTTTCGGCCACACTCCCAGCTTCCTAGTGAGCCCCAGAATACTACTGACTGACTAGCTGAGGCCCCCAATTCGGCCCCAGCCTGGAGCGCTGTCTGCTCCAGAGCCTTGGGGAGAGGGCTGGCCCCACCCCCAGAGGCCGGTCACGAGGCTCAGCCCGGACCCCAGCTGCCCCTCCCAGCTGCGGTGAGGCCAGCCCACCAGATGTGAGGGCTGGGGGGAGGGGAGACTCGAGGCCGCCCCTTCCCGCACTGAAGGCCTGCCCACTGGACACAATGGTCTGGAGCTGCTCCAGATCTTCGTCTGCTGGGGGAGCCCAGAGTTTCCTCTGCCCACTCCCACCCCCTTCCTTCCCGCCCCGCCAGAAGCCGAGCTGAAGCAGCCTCCAAAGTCTCCTTCAAGGCTCTCGGCCTCAGCAAGGCCCTGGAGACCCAGGCCTCTCAGTGCCCAGCCTGACCCACATACCCGCCCCCCAAAAGCTGATCGGCAACTCCCTACCCCAGCGCGAGCTCCTCCCTGCATTGCAGGCAGGCCTTTTCCTCTCTGTGTGTATTTGGGCCGGGGTGGGGGTGGGGGCAGGGTGACTGTGTCTACTCCAGTGCTCCCTGGTTTTCTAAAAGGGTTGGCAAAGTTTTCCTGCAAAGGGTCAGACGGTAAATATTTCAGCTTTTCTTTTCGAGACCTGAATTATTTGACAGCCTCTGTCTTATATTGTTCTTTGTCTTTATTTTTACAACCCTTGAGAAATATCAAAACAACTCTCAGCTCAAGGCCAATCTGGCCAGCAGGCCACAGTCTGCTGATCCATTTTAGAAACCAGGCTCACATCAGGATGGGACACAGGCAGAGTAGGGCTAGTCCTTCTGCCCTCACCCCAGGCCCTTCCTTAGAGGCCACCACCGATGGGACTAGCAGAGCACTGAGGTTTTGGGTGCAGGGCTAGACAGTCGAGCAGCTGGATGCAGCTTGCCATGGTGTGGGCCTTCAGGGTTTGTTGGGCTGGGAAGGCCCAGGGGAGCCCCCCAAACTCCTCCTGCTTCCCTCTTCCCAGATCCAGATTTCTCCAGGGAGGGGTGACTGGCAGGGACTGGGGGTGGTTTAAGGAGCACCTGATGACTCAAAAGTCCCTCCCTCCTTCCTCTGCCACCCCCTTCACACAGCCCACACCCCCACCTGCCCCTCATTCCTGGTGAGGGCACCGTGCTGAAAGGGTGGGAGCACGACTCCCCCTGGGTGGGCTGAGATGCTGTGTCGTGCTGCCCCCTCCCCAGCACTTCATCCTTTGGACCAGGGCAGAGGTGGGGGTACTGGTGACTCACCGCTGCTGTTCAGGACTCTGGCTGAGGTTCTTCCAGCGGAATCCTGAGCCCTGGGTGGGAAGGAGAGTCAGGAAGAAGCAGGTGAGAGGGAGGTGTCCTGGAGCAGATGCTGAGAGCCCTCCTTTGTGGGGTTCCTCGCCTGGGCTCAAGTCCTAGACCCAGCATCTCACTTCCTGTTGCCTATCTGTCCTGTTCCAGCTCCACACCTGCTCTTCTGATGCTGGAGTAACTAACCCTAGAGTGCCACCATCAATATCACTCCACAGCTTTCTCCCTAAGCTTTATCCCCACAACTGGGACCTCGGGAACACAACAATCTCCTGGGCTCCAGATGCATGAACCTCTAAGTCCTGTCCTGGTTCCTAGTCTGGAAGGGGTGGGGGTTTTCATGACTCTAGGTAGAATAGCCTCTGCCCCCAGGGTGCATGTCTGCAGGGGCTCGGCACCCTAGACCCCAAAAGGTGAAGCAGGGGCTCTTCCTAGATATTATTCAGAGAAGGGCAGGGGCCCCTGGGCTTGCCTATCAAGACATTTCAGAGCCACCAAGGCCAGTCAGATCTCTTCTAATTTCTCAGTCACAGAGAGTGGCTTGCAGGAGCTGGGGTCAGGGGCCCTGGTCTAGAGGGCTGGAATCTCAGCTTAAGCATGGTAAGGCAGGGGATAGAGGGGCCAAGCCCCCTCCCTCAAACTATGGAGTCCAGCTGCAGGTGGCCAGCTGTGCCCAGCTCCACCTGGGTCCCTCAGCATTGTGATACATGTTGTTGCTTTCTGGGACAAAACAAAAACTTTGATCTCAGACTTGTTAAGTCTCACTACACTCAAGGAGAGAGATGGGAAGGTTTTGTTATTGTTGTTTGGTTGGTTTCATTTGCTTTTTGGTAGGAGGGACGACAGAGCTGAGGGACTCCCTACCTCTTTTGGGTCCTTGAGAAACTAAAGCAGTGTCTTTCCCTCCCTAAATGACTGATGCTTGGAAGAAGCTCGGTTCCAGATCAGCCCTTGCCCCGCGAGCCCCAAACAATCCAGGAGCTTCCTGGTCAGTGCGCTAGTTAACTCTCCCCCCAGGCTACCCCGAGGCCAGGAAGAGAAGGAAGCCCTCCTTCTCTAGAACCTTACAGACGGGCCTCAAGGGTGGGGACAGTTCCCAAACGGGCCAGGGAGGAAGGACTGGGCAGCATAGAGAGACCCCTTTGTCTTTCCACCCGATTTTCATAAAATGCAAATTCTCAACAAGCTGTTCATTGTGTTGGGGGGGGAGCCAGGGGCCAGAGGAAGAGGAGGGGGGGCTGAGCTGGGAAAGGCCACCAGTCCCCTCTCCTTAACCTGGGTCTTGAGTTTCCTTTCTGAGCGCTCGGGTCCCCGTCGGGCCAGAGGAAAAGCCCGGCGGAGGGGGAGACTTCGAGGGCGGGCGCGGCCCGCATCCTTCCTGCCCAGCGGGCGCCCTGCGAACCCTCCCACCGCGTCCGGTCGCCGCTGACGTCCAGGGAGCCGTGGCCTCGCGCCCCGCACCTCAGACGCAGGGTGAGGCGGCCGAGCCCAGGAATTCCGGCGCCCCCTCGGAAGGGTGAGCTTTCGGAGTCGGCGGCCCCGCAGGCACTTCCTTGGCGAGAGTCCCACCCCGGGCCCGCCGACTCTCAACTTGAATCGACTAGCGGCCGGACCCCAGCTCGAGGCCTCTTGCTCCCACGGGAGAAGCCGGGGCGGGGGGATCCTGGGGACCTCAATACTCCTGCACGCGGGGAGGCGGGGCTGGGGCGGGGTGGCGATGGCCAGTTGGGGCGAGGGGAAGGCAACTTGAGGAAGCAGCAGGAAGGAGAGCAGCGAGACGGGGCAGCGGCGCGTGGGGAGTGGAGAGCCGCCCAGCTCGCGAGCGGCGTGGAGCCGGGGATGGGGGAGTTTGCGCCTTCTGAGCAGAGGGGTCGAGGGGACCCAGCAGGATCTGAAGGTGTCCGTGGGGATCAGAGGCCGGGGGAGGAACTGGGGGACTCGGGGACCCCAGGAGTATGGTGTGGGTGGGGATCCTCAGGCGTCCATGGGGACCGGGGGCCGAGGGGGTCCGCGGGAGTTGGGGAGGTACGCACCTTTCGGCGGGGCAGGGTGCCCCCGGACACCGCGAGCGCGCGATACAGCTCGGCGGGGTGGTAGTCCTCCAGCGCTGCGTACAGCTCGTCCCCGGGGGTCCCAGGGCCGGCGGCTGCAGCAGGGGGGCCCGAGGCCGGGGTCGGGGTCGGAGCGGCGGGAGCGGCTTCCGAGTCAGGAGCCCGAGCGGAGGGGTCTGGGGCGGCCGCCGCCTCCTCTTTCTGCTGCAGCTTCCTGAGTCGGCGAAGGGTCATGGCTCCGGCGCCCCTCTCTGGTGGCGCTTTCTCCGCGCAGCGGGGCTGGCGGTGGCTCTAGGATGCCAGCCTGGAGAGTGGTGGGTCGCCTCCCTTTATAGGCTCGGGGAGCGGGGCGGGCTGAAGGGGCGGGCGGGGAGCGGCCTCACGGGGCCTCGCCCCCTACGCGGTTGGCTCCGCCTTCGGGGCGGAGCCCGCTGCTCCGGAGCCCCGCCCACTACTCCTGAGCCTTGCCTAGACCAGGGAAACCCTTGGGGACCTCGAGCTCCCGGCCCTAGGGGGAAAAGCTAGCAGCTGAAAGGAGCGGGGGCGGGGCGGGGGGCGTTGCAGGGCATCCCGGGGCGGACTATGGGTCTCTATGATACCTGAGAGACGGGGAGCCTGTGAAGCGGCTTGTGCACGAGATTTGGCAGTGGAGTGACAGTAAGGAGTCTTTAGAAGGAGGTTTGGAGGCCCAGAGTAAGATTTGAGGAGACCCAGGGGGCTGCAGGAGACTTTAGGCTAGGAGAAGGAGGGGTGAGGTCTCTGGTGGGGAGGAAAAAGATGGCCCTGAAGTAACTGTGTGGAAGCCACTGGGGGATGTAAGGGTCGAGGGTCTCCTCTTTACATAGCTCCCAGAACAGTTGAAAAGAGCTGCCTCTCCTCTCCAGGTCAAGGGAAAAGGAAAGAGAGGGAAACCCAGAGAGTAGTGGACTTAATTCTGGCTCGTCAGCCTCACCTCCTGATGTTGGGGCTCAGGTAATGTTTCTCCAGCAGACAGATGCTTACTGTGGGGCTGACTCATGGCAGGGCATAAGGTGCGCTGAGGGGGTGCTCAGGATTGGGGGTTGGTGCTCAACAATTCTCTGACCCTTCTTGGGGACTACCGCCCCCCCACCCTCGGCTGTGTTGTCTGTGGCGGCCAGCCTACGAGAGTGGTGGGAATAGCCCAGCCGAAGTCTCTGTCGTCAGTGGTACCTGAATCAGAAGTGAGAGGAGGAAGTGGTAGGTCAGGCCTGGCGTCTGAAGAGTGGCCAGCCACCACAGGGCGTCAGCACCGCGAGCTGAGGGCTCCACATCTCGTCTGCCACTAAATAGAAGCCAGGAATGCACTGTCCTCATCTGTCCCCTCCTCCAGTGTTCCCGAGTCTGTGTTATGCCTTTATATTAATAGCTGACATTTATGAGGCATTTACCATGTGCTCTGCACACTGTTCTGTGTGTTACATCCATGAATGAACTTGTTTGGTCTTCATAACAACCCTATGAAACAGATACCATTATCATCTCTTACGGAGAAGAAACTGAGGCCCGGAGAGGTTAAGTAACTTGCTCTAGGCCACTCTGTGGCAGAGCTGATTCAAACCTGGGCAGCCTGCAGAGCCTGCAATCTACCCACTGTGTGATGCAGTCTTCTGCTGTTCTTCATTCACCTTGGGTTGAAGCCCTGCTCCGGGCCAGGCTACAGAGGCTCTTGGTCAGGTAGGGAGTCATGCACCCGCCAGTGCTGTGTTAGATGCATGGCATGCGGAGCACAGAGGGGCTAGGGACCCAGCAACCCGGGAAGGTTAGGAAAGGCTTCTGTCTCCTGTGTCTCTCAGTCCATGGGTCTGTCTCTGTCTTCTTGCTTCCTAGTCTCCTGACTCCGTCTGTCTCCCCCACCCCCAGGCCCCTGGGGCCCCAGCCCCTATAGGAGGTGTGGGTGGGAGGGGGTGTTTCTCCACCCTGCAGTGATTACACAAGTCCAGATGGCAGGATGCTTGTTGGGTGGGGGGCAGGGGTGTATTGGGGACGGCTAGGAGCCAAGTACCAGCTCCCTTAGAGCCTTCCTCTGCCTCCTCCCGCCTTCCCCCTTGGCACCACCAAGTGGCCATCAGCTGAGGGGCCGAGGGGGCGTTGGTGGGGAAACACGGGACTCTATTGTGAAGCAGTAGCACAGATGGACCCCTGGCCCGTCTGCTGCCTCTCCTGACAGACAGCATCTGTGGTGGGGGTGGGGATGGGGAGGCGAGCGAAGGCAGGAGAGGCAATGGTTTCTATTCTCTGCACTCCTTGCCTATCCCTGAAGGGACTCTCAAAAGGGCGTCTTATGAGTGCTTCTGTACTACCACCCCACCTACCCCACAGTGGTACCTAAGGGACACTTCCTTGCCTAAAACCTGGGGGAGCAGATGCCATGGGTGTCACAGCATCGGTGTCTGCAAGCCCTGTTGAGACAGTCCTTCTTCAGACTGACGTGGAGACAGAGCCTTCCCGTCAGCATCCAGGCCAGTTTGCCTCTCCGCGTCCAAGCGAGAGAACAGCCCCGGAGAAGTGAAACTCAAGTTTCTGCCTCTTTCCAGGCAGGGCACTCTGGAGAATCCCAGAGTAAAGGTGGGCCCAGAAGATGCAATTTCTGTCACATTCATTGCATGATTTCCTCAAATCCCAGAAGTTCAGAGCCAAAAAGGGTCTTGCGGTCCTGAGTGGACACCAAGTGAACCAAGCCCTCGTTCAATGGAGGTGGCAAACTGAAGCAGGGAGGGAAAGATGGTGGCAGAACAAGCATTAGAACTCACAAGAGCCCAGCCTCCCTGGCTCTGGAGACTGTTTAATTCAGCTGCTGGTAGCTCCGCCTGAGAGTTCAGAGATCCATGCCTGCTTCCTCCTCCCAATATTCCCAGTTCCTCCAGGGAGGCAATGGGGAGCCCCGGGATGCATACTGTGGGGTAGAGGTGCCCTCTGCTGGCCATGAATCTCTTGGAAAATCTTCAAATCAATCTGGGAAGGGCTGTCCGGCAGGCGCTAGAGCCCCACTTTAAGGACCCCGGCCCAGAGCTCCTCTTCCACCTGAGAAGGACTGTGTTCAGCTGAGACGCCAAGCTCTGCTTTGGTCACCAAGTTCTGGAGTTTCACACCTGTTAGGAAGCTGTATTTGTTATCTAAGCCTGGCTGCAGGTGACATTCCTCAGGGAGAAGGCAGACAGCCGGTGGGCTGCTTCTGTGCAGGAACCTGCACGCGCCAGACAGTACACCGGGCGCACAAAACTTTGCCTTTTCCAATCCTCCACCACTTCCTCCTGAGCCTGAGTCTCTAGTGTAGCATCTGCTCCCCTCATCCCATCTTCGGCGGCTCCTTAAGGCTGGGGATGGGGGTGGGGGACACGCTGCACTCTGTCTGCAGCCTCATACTACGACACCTCCCCACCCCATTCTCCTCCCCAAGGAAGCCTCCTGGTAAAAGCAAAGCCCTGTTGCTCTGGCTCCGCAGACATCTGCACTCAATCTGTACCTTATTCCTGAGCAAGTCCCAGGCTTTCAGAAGAATTTCCCAGGCTTTGCATCCTTTCGGTCCAGCTGTCCTGGCTCCTAGCTCTCAGGGTACACAGGGCTTGGTCTGTGGTGGGGGAGCACAGATGTGGGGGCTTGGCCAATGGACGAGGCCTAGGTGAGACCCCTTCTTTGAGGCAAGCCCTTTCCCAGACACCTAACCGTCAACGGTCCCGAGTCCTGTCCTCACCCACCTGCTCAAGCTCTTGGCTGCCATCAAGAGATCCAGGTACTCAGGGCAAAAGCTGCAGAAGCCCAGGCCCCTCTGGTGTCCGAGTCAATGTCAGGGCTCTCCCATGGTCATTTCATCCCAGGACTGGGGCCCCTTTCTGGGTGTTGCCACTGCTTCTGAGTGGGAGGTGGGAGGGCGAGGGCTGGGGACTCAGCTGGCTGTCTGGGAAGGAATGGGGCTGGGCCCCGGGTGCAGGACGCTGAGGGAGGCCTGGGCAGCTGGTGGGCAGCTGACTGGGCAGGGAGCGGTTGTTTTCCTTAATGGCTCCTATTTCCCAACTGTTTCCACAGGCTAGTGTCTGTGTGTGGCACTGGGGTCCAGGGAGGCCCAGCAGCAGGGGCGGGGGGTGAGGGGCAGGTCTGCGAACTGGAGCAAGGCGGATATGGCAGTTTGTTTGTGTTGGATACAGTGGCCTCTGAGTCTAGTCCCAGTCAGAGGCCAGGGACTATCTTGCCTCCTAGGTGGGATGGCAAGATATTAGTATCTCAGGCTTGGACAGGTTAGACTGGCAGAAAAGAGAAAGGGTCAGCTCTCTAGTTTTCCTTACAGCATCCACTTACCACTTTTAGGACAGAGGGCATGTATTATTTTATCCCGCCTCATTTCAGACAGGTACAGATAGCTAGGAAAGAAAACGACACCTTTCAGGGCCCCGGACTTCCCACATCTCCTCCCTCTTGGCAAACACAGCTGCTCTGGTGGTCCACCCCGGCTCCTCCCAGGACAGCTCTGTGCACAAGGCTAAGATTCTCCTGTAGACTCGAACCGAAGTTGGCTCCTCCTCGCTGTCCGCGTCTGACCATGCTTCCAGCCCGTGCGTCCTACCCACTGTCTCTCCCTGTCCTCCAGTGTTTCTTGCTCTACCACTCCAGTAACTGCCTTCTCAAGTCAGTGCTGTGTTCTTCCGCAAACACATCACGTGACTCCGCTGCTCAGAACCCACCGAGGGCTTGGTCCTACATGCGGAACGACAAAGAGGTGTTCACTTATGGGACAACTCCACATAAACATGCTACTGAGAAGAATTTGGAGACCCTGTCGGGACTCAGGAGGGAAAGTGATGGAGATTAGCAGTCTGAGGTGGCTGTCACAGGGAGGTGGTGGCATTGGTGGCCCTAGGGATGCAGTCCTGACTTCTTAGCATATGACAGCTCTAAGAGATTTCCTCTTTGCAGCCTGGCTCCCTTGCTCTAGGATTTTGAACATTTATGGGTGTTTTTTTTTTTTTTTTTAATTAATTACTTTTGGCTGGCTGGGTCTTCCTTGCTGTGCCTGGGCTTTCTCTAGTTGCAGCCAGCAGGGGTTACTCTTGCTTGTGTGCGGGCTTCTCTTAGTGGGCTTTGCTGCAGAGCACAGGTGCTAGGGCAGGGGTTCAGTAGTTGTGGCACACAGGCTCAGGTGCCCCATGGCATGTGGAATCTTCTTGGACTAGGGATCGAACCTGTGTCCCCTGGACTGGCAGGCGGATTCTTAACCACTGGACCAGGGAGGTCCCACCTATAGTTCTTGAATAGCGACACACTCTTTTTGACCAAATCTCCTGTCCCCAGTCAGTAGGCCAATGCCAAACCCCAAACAGACGAGACATCACCTCTCTTGACCCCATCTTCCTGTGTTCCCAGAGTATTATGTGTCTTCCCTTATCATAGCACTTACTTCGCTCCATTGTAATTACCTATTAACTAGTCCATTCCATCTGGTGGGGAGCCCCTGGAGAGCTGGCTTTCGTAGGCACCTCACCTGTGCTCATGACACGCTACACATGGCTCTGTAGTGGGACTTGCTAAAACCTGCCCTCCTGTTCTCTGTATAGATTCTCTCCATCTCGAAGGGCAGGGGCCACAGATTGTTCATCCTTCTGTTCTGCCTACTGCTTTACACACTAAGGTTGTTGAACAAATGCTTCTTACTTAATAATAATGAATTTAGAGCCCAGTCCATCCTGTTGTTCCTTAAACTTTCCTATCCCATTATCCTCCATCCTTGACCTCCAAGGACCATTCCCAGGCGGATCCAGAGCTATCTGCCTTATTCCTTAAATCTGATCCTATCTGGCCGTGGGATGCCCAACTCCTCTTGGGATGTGGTGCCAGGAGTTTGGTCAAAGACCAGTCTGGATGTTACCAAGAAGTTATGTTCTTAGGTGTGATTAACATTTAAGTCAATAGACTTGCAGTAAAGCAGGTAACCCTGCATAGGGTGGATGGGCTTCACCTAATCAGTTGAAGGGCTTAAAAGATTGCAGTCCCTTGACGAAGAAATTTTGCCTCCAGACTGTCTTCTTTCCTGGCTCTCTAGCCTGTCACCCTGCCCTGTAGATTTCAGACTTGCCAGCCCCACAGTTGTGTGAATCAATTCCTTTAAGTATCTATCCATCTATGCTATTAGTTTCATTTCTTGGTGAACCCTAATAAACCATTCCTGTCTTGATCCAAAGCTTTCCCCAGGCCCTCATTACATGTCCCTCCCATGTCCCTGTGTGTCTCTTAAACTTCTGCTATTCTACATCTCATCTTGTTTTGGTTGTATTTAGCAAGCATTTTCTTCAGACTCTAGATCAGAAGACATGGTCTGGTGGGAGGATGGCAGGGACAGACATTTTAAATGTGGACAACAAAACCCCGAGTCGTATACCATTCAAATGAATTCAGGTCTCCTGTGTCGTGGGCCTTACAAAGGTGAAATGTTAGTGACCTTCAAGGGCACATAAGAGGTCCCAGTGTGGTTGCCTTTCTGATTTTCAAAATGATGGAAGTTGAACCTGCAGTTCTTAGCCTAGTGGATTTGGGGTCCACAGTTGGCAAGATGACTCACTACTAATTAGGTTTTGAACTGGGATGAGGTCCACTACAAGCCACTTCACCTTTCCTCTCGACAAACACAAGAATACCTTGCTATTTCTGCAAGGTGCTTGTGCCTTTGCTGTTATTTTGTCCATTAAAGAATTCTGGCCAGGATGCAAGGGAGACTTAATTAGCGGCTAATTTGGGACGTACGCCAAACTTAAAAGCCAACTTCTAGGGGAAAGTTGCTTGATTTTCTCCAGCCCCACGGTCTCAGATGACAGGACAATAGAAAACTCTGGGTAACAAGTCAGAATTTTAAAATATTGAGAGGCTGGAGCTATGGGCAAGTTCTATGGTAAAATTTATGGGGTGTACACATAACATCCTGCACTTGAGTTCAAAAATACCAATTTCTTACATACAGGATGGAGGAAGGGGGCTGGATTTTACTCAACCCACGACATGAGGTGCAGTCCTGGCACGTGACCTGAAGGTGTCAGGCAGTCTGGGATTCTCGTCCTAGTCTGTGCTGTCACGTCAATGTCCGGGTGGAGCGCTACGTGCCCTCCGCGGCCCCAGGCTCCAGCCAGGTCCTCGGCGAGCAGCCAGCGTGGGGGAAGGACATGGCGTCACGGAGACAGGATGCGCTGAGGCCGAGGGGCTACAGCCTCTGGCCAGACACCGTGGACCCAAGGTCTTCTCCACCCCCGTGAGCTATGTACGTGGGCAATTTGTCTTCTCTAACCGTCAGTTTCCGAATCCACAGAGGATAATAATGGCCACCTCATGTTGTCTTGAGGATGAAAGCAGTTCATGTATGTATGGCCCATTTTGGCACACTGCCTAGCACACAGTAACTTTTAAATACGTATTTGCTAAATATTAATGGGAGAAGCGCTAAGCTCTGCAAGATTCATGATAACATAACAGCTGCCTTCCAGTATTTTAAGGGACCTTAAATGGAAAAGAGAATTAGTGCTCTGAACCATATGTGGAGAGAACTCACAGGGAGGCTGCCCAGTCCTATGTAAGGAAGAGCTGTCCACTGAGCAGATGGCCGGCAGGTGGAGGCTGTGGTCCTGAGTGTCACGGCATGAGGCTATGGCCACTTGGCGGGGATGCTGTGGGGGAGTCAAGCACGCGATGGGTGGCGGACCTCTGGAGTCCCGTCTAAACTTGAGATTCTATGATTCTAGACTTTTTCTCTTGGGTTCCTTGGCCTAGAGATTTTTAAAGACATTCACAGCCACCCACCCACTGAATATCCCAGAGTAACCACTGTACACTCCCATTTCAAAGTTCCCTAACCCATCCCCAAATTCAGATTTCTATTCCAAGTCACGAGTGGGGAAGCGAAAACTGAGGGCCTAGGCTGCTGTTGAGACTAGGTGGCTGGTGACTTACCAGGATCAAGACCCTCTTTTATATAAACAGAAAACTGCTAAAAGACAAATACAGACAAAGCCCAAGAGAAGGTGTTGAGTTTGTCCTCCACTCCCTCTCCAGGCCAGGCCCTTCCTCTATGAAATGCAGAGGAACAGCCTCAGGAAGACCCCCTGATGCTCCAATCAGGTCCTCTTCAGACGTGAGCTGCTGTAGCAGATGTTAATGAACATCATACCCTGGCAAGTGGGAGGGGAAAGACACTGCCTGAGAGCATCTGCCCAACTCCCCTGACAAAGGCTGGGCAGCCAGTTGGTCTACAGCTGTAAAACAGATGGCACCAGAGAGGCTCTGTGAATAAAACTTTAATAATGTACAGCAGAAATTGGACAGGCTCATTCTTATATTAAAACAAAAGATTTCCTATATTACAACTTATTTACATTTGCATACTGAAGAGGTAAAGTGTCTAAGTGGCTATTTTACAGTCCATTCTAATAAAATGTACAAAAACAAACAGAAGTACCGAGAATGCCGTTCGGGGGCCTTGATGGCGACGTAAGAACGGGCTTGGACTTGGTCTGTGAATCCAAAATCCAGAGGTGCAGGTAGCCCTATGGATCAGGGTTAGCCTCAGGGAGCCAAAACCACAGCTTTAGTTTCTCCCCAACTCTCTAACTCCTAACTCTTGGGTTAAGAGTGGCGGCAGTGGGGCTGGGAGCGTCCCCCCAAAACTGCTCAGTCTTCCCCGGAGGTGGAGGAGGAGTGTGTGGTGAGGACAGCTGGGCCACCTGGGGAGTGGGCTAGTGGCTTGGTAGTCCCTGGGTCGAGGAGTGTCGGCAGATCCCAGAGGCTGGTTGAGGCAGGGAGTGAGGAGTCTGAGTTCCATCAGCTCCCATAACCCGCCAAGCTCTGCCAGAGGGCAGACAACAAGGGGGAAGTGCGTCAGCAGGGGTAGGGAGAGAAGACCCCCTAATGACACAATTGGTATTTAAGGGAAATTAGTCAGTAGCCAGTAAATTGGCCCAAAGGGTGAGGGGAAGATCTCCTTTAACGCAAGGAAAGCACTACACTGGGAAAATAAATAGGAAGGCCAGGGCACTGGGGAGACGGATGGAAGTGGGGGGAGGGCTCCCCCCCTCCTCCACAAGCTTTGGCAGAGAATCGCTGGGCTAGAGGCAGGGATGCGCTGAGGCTGCACACACACTGTGCCTCCCCTGGGGGGCAGGAAGGGGGCTCTGGATGAACGCAGTGATGGGAGGTTTCACTGCCTACCACCGGCCTCTTTGGTGGGGGACAGGGGGACATCCTCGCCTCCTTAGTGGTCTTGTATAAGAGCAATCACTCCAGGCTCAAAAGGCTCAGATCCAACTATGAAAACTTCTGGTCTCAAGATAGGCACCCCCTGACTTGACTGAGTCCCACTGTCAGTGCTCCAAGAGCAGGACCCAAGCCTATCTTGTTCACAGATGCATTTCCCAGCACCCAGCATGGGGCCTGACACCCAGCTGGCACTCAGCGAGTGTTTGCTGAGTGAGTGCCTGGATGAGAAGGTGCAACTTGTGGGTGACGCACAAAAAGCTAGGGCCCCAGTGCAAAACCCACTTTGGGTGGGACTGGGCAGGGAGGCAGGACGCCAGTGAGACCAACCCCCAGGGCAGAGGAACTCTCACAGCTGAGTCGGGGGGCGGGGGGGAGCAGGCTCAGGTACAAGGACAGATATTTCCAGTGTGATTGAGCTGTGTGCGTCTGATTGAAGCATTTTTTGTGTGTGTGGTTGTTTTTATAGGGATTTCCTTAAAAACAAATGGATTGAGAGGTAATTATCACATAGAGATGGTTTTCCTTTTATAAAAACTTAACAGTATTTAAAAAAAGTTAAAATCCAGACCCTCCCAATAAAATTAAAAAAAAAAAAAAAGAAAAAAAAGAAAGAAAACCAAACCACTCCAGTTAAGTTATGGCTTCAAAGTTATTATATACCTAAGATACGCTGACCGAACCACCACCCACAACCGTGCTTCTAGACGTCGTTAAATACTACACTCAGGTTAAATAACAGGTTCAGCTCAGGCTGTTCCCTTTAGTAAAGCCCCTGAAGTGGATGCAAGTCTCACATCTTCCCTCCACCGTGATCGGATAACCCAGTAAAAGACCCATGCAGATGCCTCCCCCCACCCCAGCCTCCCTCCCCAGTCCTCCTCCCCGCTTCCCTTCCCCGCCCTAAACCCACCACCACCGAAAATACACACTGCTGTCTCCAGAATCTGGGATATGAAAGACAGATGTGACATTCCAGTCTGAGTCTCCCCAGGTCTGGGCTGCAAATTCCTCGGCCCCTCCTTGACGCCGCCGAGGATGATGCCCTTAGGCTGGCTCATTTCCCACGGTGGCCGCTGACCACAACACCCCAGGTTTCCGCCGAGATTCTTGCCCTGCCCATCCCACCCTCTTCCCTCACATTTGGACCCAAAAGCCTCGCCTGCCACGGACAACTGGGCCAGCTTTGGTTCCACAGTCTGAAGTGGAGAAGGAGGGCCAGGCGGCATAGCCTGCTGGGGAGGGGGTACCACTGTGGAGTGGGGGCTCTGGAAGGAGGGGTGGGGAAGGAGCCCACCGGGAGGGGCACCAGGGAAACGAGACGCGGCTCACTACTGAACAGAGGCACCGGCACGCAGACACGGCATGACGACCACAGCCCCGACCTGCACATGCACGAGAAGCTCAAGCAGGCAAGTGCGCACCCACAGACACACACGTACACACACACGTGTAAGGGCGTGGCACAGACCAGGCACAACAGGGGACGCACCTCGGCACATGCACACACGACGGGACAGACAGGCACCAGCAGTCCCTCCAGGGGGCCTCGCGGGCGGAGAGGAGCCGGAGACCTGGAGCTGCCAGGAGGGGCCATCCTTCTGGTTCCCGGGGCCGCTCGCTGCACTGGGGTTGGTCCCGGGGTAAAGCCCTCAGTGCTGCTCCGCACAGGCCACACTCAGCTCCTCCCGGGCCGCTTGTCGCCACACCAGGCTCCTCGCCGGGGGCACCGGGCTTTGTGGGACATCCCACGACAGCCGGTCCGGGTCACGGCATTGAGTTCTCCATGCCATTCGCTCTCAGAGGCTCCATGCCACTAGGAGGTAAATATCAAAGGTGTCTGTGTCTCAAACCCATCGTGGGAGTGAGCGAGTCTCCCGGGCTCTGTCCCTCTGTGGGCCAAACTCCTGGCCACAGAGGGCTGGGCAGAAACGAGAGGTAGGCCTCCATCTGATGCTCAACACGGCCGCTCGGCTGTAGGTCCCGCGGCCTGGCGGCTGTGGGAGGGGCAGCTAGATCTTCACGTCCTCCTGCACACTGAGCTGGGAGAGGGTCTTCTTGATGCGCAGCGCAGTCAGGCGGGCTGCGCCGTTGGCGTACCAGCACTCCCGCATCATCTTCCCCATCACCCGCAGCGCCTGCACAGAAACGGTGTCACTGGAGCCTGCCCCGCTGTTGCCTGCCTGATCCCCCACCTGCCCTCCTTCTGACCCTGGGGAAATGCCCGCAAGCCCCACTCCCCCTAGGGCTCACCAGTCCTTAAGGGACAGTCTGGGGAGGGGCCTTTTCCGCAAGCACGGTCTGCCATTCTCCCAAGTCTGGGTGATCTTGCGGGCAAGACCTGCCACAGCCTGTGATCTGAAAACCACTTCTGGAAAGTCCGAGCATCCACACTTATGACTGTTTACTGATGGCTTTCTCAAAGTAGCAAGTGAACCAGGCACAGCAGGGACACCCCCAGCAGGCGCACGCACGCAGCGGTGACCCCACGATCACCCACAGAGACACAGCAGAGGAGGAAGGGGAGGAGGCAGCCCCCAAAAGAAGGTCTTGACTGTCAGAGGCAGCAGTTTGCAGCCAGGGCCTGGATAACACAGGCGGCCACGCGGACAGGCGAGTGGTGGATCTGGAGAGTCACCGGTGGAGGCTACAGAGCTCCCTGACTGCTGCCCCAGGCCAGTGTTTTCGATTCCTTTCAGCAGTGGGACCTGTTTTGCCAAGCGGAGTCCCAACCCACGAAGAGTCCTGACTGAAGACGGAGTGTGGGGGGCAGCTAGAGACTGGCTCTCTGCTTCCCTCACCCTCTGAAGTAAACAGGCCCTGAGGTTCCAAGGAATACTTTGGAAAATGCTGCTCTGTCATGCTCGTCCTTAATGCAGAGCTGCCCTCTAGTGGTGACACGCCTTAAAGCAGAGCCACCAGTGAAAAGAGGGCCCAGGAGCACTAGCTAAGCAAATCCCACGCCCCCAAAGACTCTAGACCCCACAACTCCAGGTTTATTAGGAATCTAGATCATAAATTTGTCCTCGCATCTATTATTTCCACTGAATGTCGTCCCCTTCCCACTTCATCCACCACTAACCCCAAATCCAAACCCTCTGCACCCTCCTCGCTTTCAAGTTTTCAGAAAGCCACCTCCCTCAGACCTGTTTTCTCACTGGGTCCACCTCTCATTTGCTGACCCTCTGTGGATGATGCTTCTGAACTCTTCCATAGAGCTCAGCTCACCCACTATGGCTCCAAAACCATTTTTCTAGTTGGACAGGTCTAACAGCCCCACTCAAGACTTTTTGTCTCTGATCTGTGTCTTGGGACCAAGGCTTTCTTCTTCTAGGTTCCAAAGAGGACCCTACAGTGTCCAAGACAATGGCTTAGTATATAAAGCATGTAATAGTAATATAATAACTTATTACACAGGTAGTAGCCCTGGGGTTGGCCCCAATTTTGGGAAACCCTTCTCTAAGGTAGAGAAATAGGGCAGATAGAAAAGCACAGGAGACAGGGCAGCTTCCTACCTCGTAACTCTGCCACCAGTTGGGGATGTTGGGACGGAGCTTCTGGTCACATACAACCTTCCGCATCTCCTCGATGGAAGGGTCAGAGGGCACTAGGTCATAATATGGCAGCTGATATTCTTCATGGACCCCTAGGAGAAAAGAAAATATCCACCAGAGTTATCAAAAGAAGGAAGGGATTACTCAAAAGCCAGTGACAATACTCATGTCATGATCAGTAAACCCGGCCTCCCACTAAGAGGAACTGGGAACCCTTGGAGAGCTTGGTCAGTGCTAGGTATGGGACAAAAGATACACAGGATTAGCCAGGAACATCTTTTCCATAACAAAAAGCAAGGAAACTATCAAAGACTACTAAGGTCATGTCAGAAAGTACCACCTTGAAAAGCTCCCAACTGGCCAAAGGTGAGAAGATTTAAGCAATAGGAAGACTTATAACATCAATGGAAACAAATATTTTAGATCATCAGTTCATGATGACACTAAGAAGAAACAAACCAAAACTTCAGTCACCTTTGTAGGATGATAGAGAATAAACTCATTATTTTGAAAAATGGTAAATAAATGGAAAGAATCAAGTGTTTTTCCTGCCTTTCCTTTTCAAATTAAACATCTCTGTAACCAAAGAGACAATAAGGGGAAGTTTCTCCTTAATTAAAAATGTAGCTAATATGAGAAGTTTGACAGAATTGTAATGCTGGCACTTTTCAACCTCTGATAAATCTGAATTTGGACAATGATCAACGATGGCTGTTATCACAAAAAGAGAAATAACCACCATTATATGTGCCTTTAACGGAAGGATTTTTGGGGAAAAATGATTCTAGTCTTTAGATGTAATTCCCATAGGAAATTCACAGAAATGGCAGAATGTATAAACTCCATAAAGAAGCAATCAGGAAAATCTACATAGGAAAATCTTACAGGACAAAGGACCTGGATTCTCCAACTTTAAAAACTGCAGAAGAAAAAAAAAATGGAGTGGTAAGCTGTACATCATAAGAGACTTAAGAGGTATACCAATCAACTGCAGTGGATAGACATTTATCAAGCTGCTTTTAAAAAAATTAGGAGACAACTGAGGAAATCTCAATACTAACTAATGTTAAATGATATTAAGAACAACTGGGACCTCCCCTGTGGTCCAGTGGTTAAGAATCTGTCCTGCAATGTAGGGGACTTGGGTTCGATCCCTGGTGGGGGAACTAAGATCCCAGATGCCTCGGGGGAACTAAGATCCCAGATGCCTCGAAGTAACTAAGCGTGTGAGCCACAATTAGAGCCTGAGCACTGCAAGGAAAGATCCCACATGACACAGTGAAGACCCTGGGTGCCACGACTAAGACCTGACACAGCCCAATTAACTAACTAACTAAAAGAGAAACAGCCAGTAAACGCACCAAAATAGCTAAACAATTTAAAAAAAAGAATTACTGTTGGTTTTTACAGTGTAATAACAGTTTTGAAGTCTTTTACCTTCTACAGCTACAAATGGAAATATTTTCCATAATAAAAAGTTATTAGTATTTAAAAAAATCAAATGTAACTTTCTCATGCCTTTTTTCCAGAAAAATTCTACTGTCCTGAGCTGATGGGACAGATTTTTAAATGGAGTCTGACTTGGTAATTAGCTAAGATGCAGTTAGCGTCATCTCTGGCCTCAGTCTGCAAGGTCTGGATCCTAGTTTATTAGCAGTGTGACTCTGGACAAATCACCTAACCTGTGACTCATCTTCTTCATCTACAAAATGGTGACAATGAACAGTACCCACTTCATAGGTTTGCAGTAAAGATTAAGTGAGTTTATACATAGCAAGTGGTGAATAAATCTTAGTACAATTATTATATACTTAACCCCAATTTCTGGATGGTATGGAAAAAGAAAAATTTAACTTGTTCACAGTTTAAAATCTGTGTGGCTAGATATATCTTGATCTGTTTTATTTGTATAGCATGATCAAAATTTAAGATGTACAATACCTAGATGCCTCCCTATGATTCGGACCTTACCAAACATGTCATAGAAGGAAAAAGGCAGTACAACACAGAAAGGGCTCTGCTGGCACACCCACCAGTTCTTTTTCATTAATTTAATTCACTTCCACTGATCTGGAATCTCTTACATCAAAGATAAATGGCTGAGGACAGGGTTCTACTGACTCTTGAACTTGATCTTGTGACAGAATACTTGGAACTCACTGTAAAATTCTAATGTACTAAGCTGATAATAAACAGTGTTTTCTGCCAAATCCGATACTGCTTTTCACTGGGTTCTGACATGGTTAGGCAGTTGCAAATGCCAAAGATTTAAGAAAATATTACAGAAGAAAATTTCTATGTGCTAGTAAGCTTTCTCCTATGAATTGAGAAATCACCATTGTCAATAAAACCCCACGTTCCCCAGGTACGTGGCTTGAGAGCCAGTGTGTCAGAATGCCCTGCCTTCTGTGTGAAGGAGAGCCCTGCATTAGTCCTGTGCTATTCCTGCCCAGGGCTTTCCCAACCTCAACAGACCACTAAAGACAGTGTGTTTAAAAAAAAAAAAAAGCCAAATGAGCCTCTGGAATGGTCACCACAACATAAAACAAGAGTAAACACACTCTTAGCAACTGCTGCTCCTAGGTCCCCTCCCTCCTCTTGGATGAGAATCCTACATGTGACGCGTGCTAGCATGAGGCATCTGACAAGCTGTGTAAAGAAAGGAGGCTGCAGTCAAAACCCAGGCTCTCAGGTGGCCTGGCACTCTGGACTGGGAGGAAGGAGCAGGGAAGGCAGGAAGAAAGGTACCTCCAGAGTTGCATCTTCGAGCAATCTCCCAGTACACAAGACCGAGGGCATAGATATCAGCACATTTAAAGGAGTCGAAGTGCTTCATGTTGATGGTTTCATCGAGCACTTCGGGGGCCATGTATCTGCAACAGCAAAGGAAATGTGGTCATGGGTGGAAAACAATGACTTCTCTCCTGACTCAAAGCACTGGTTCAAGGGCCCCCTGAATGTGGGAAAGCCGTCACCAAAGACTGCCCCTTCGGGGGGAGGAAGTGACGGATTCTTCTCACTGCGAACTCCCATGTTTTGCATTCATTCATTTCTTTTTTTAAATTTTTTGCCAAGCCACACAGCATGTGGGGTCTTAGTTCCCCGATCAGCGATCAAACCTGTGCCACCTGCAATGAAGGGCAGATTCCTAATCACTGGACCAGTAGGGGAGTCCCTGTCCCTTAGTTCTTTTCCTAAGTATTTAGTTACTTATTAGGCTATGCCGGGTCTTGCTGAGGTGCACAGGATCTCTGATCTTTGTGTGGCACGCGCTCTTAGTTGCAGCATGTGGGATCTAGCTCCCCGACCAGGGATCAAACCTGGGCCCCCTGCGTGGAACGTGGAGTCTTAGCCCGGGACCACCAGGGAAGTCCTGGTCCCTTATTTCTTACTTTCCTTTTCCATGAAGCAGGAGGGAGGCCCCACAGTCCTGAAGGGGGCCCCTTACTTTCTACACTGGAGCACCTCTGCTCTTGCTAGGTGAAACTGCTCTCTACACCCCAAGCAAAACATGCGCTCTGCCTCCTCCGGGGTCCTGCACAGGCCACCCCTTCAGACTGCACTCTCCCTTCCCGCTAGCCAAGCCTGGCGCCCGTTCCCCTTCCAAACCTTGCTCCAAGCTCCCTTTCTCTGCTGCCTCACCTGCCCAATGCGCCTGTGCCTGTGGGCATACGGGGCTATGGAGGTATGCTGCTGGCACTTGGATCTGCTCCATGCAACCATGTGGCTCTCCAGTGTGGGGGCAGGACTTCAGTGCAACCACCAGCTGTCTGAGACCACACTCCTCCCGCGCACACGGACAAGGGCACACATGGGCTACTCAGTACAAGTGTCGGGCAAGGGCACAGGCCCTGGGCCTTCCTACCGTTTAGTTCCCACCCTCTGGTTAGGGGCAATGTCAATGGTGTCTGTGACCGCATCGTGACGGACAGCCAAACCCAGGTCTGCGATGGCGCACATGCCATTTTTCTTCACCAGGATGTTCTTTGACTTTAAGTCTCGATGAGCAATTCCAGGTTTCCCTGGTGAAGGAGAAAAACAGGGATCTTTAGAGAAAGACAGCATAAGCGTTTAAAGCATAGTCTCTGCAGCCGGATATGTGGGTTTCAGTTCTGGTTTTGCCCCCCACTAACCCAGTAACCCTGTAAATGCAACTTAATCTGTCTATACATTGGCCACCTCATCCATAAAATCAGAGTAAACACCAGTGTGTGCGTGCGTGCCGAGTGGCTTCAGTCGCGTCCGACTCTTTGGGACACTACGGACTGCAGCCCACCAGGCTCCTCTGTCCCTGGGGTTCTCCAGGCGAGCATTCTGGAGTGGGCTGCCACGCCTTCCTCCAGGGGATCCTGCCGACCCGGGGACTGAACCCACGTCTCTGATGTCTCCTGCGTTGGCAGGCAGGCTCTTTACCACGAGCACCACCGGGGAAGCCCAAACACCAGTACTTGATGGGAATGCTGTGAAAGTTACACATATTAATGTAGGTGAGCCAAGCGCTTAGAAAGGCATGCGGATTAGCTACTATTACTTTATGAATGCTATTCCTGTTCACCTTCCCTGAACTCATATACTCCTGTACAGCATAGTCGAGGACTTGAGAAAAAGCTGCTGCACTGGCTAGGTTCTCAGAACCAAACAGGGGAGGTAAGAACCACCACTTTCTCTGCAGAGTCTAGGGATAGTGTCAAACTCTCATGGCTGGTTTTTGATCACACACAGAAAGAGCTCCTGCCCCACTGACCATGCACCAGGAAGCAACGTACCACCTGCCAAGACCTGGGAGCTCGAGAAAGGCTGAGTCAGTCAACAAGCAGGGACTCCCGAGGGAGTGTTCCTCCAGGAGAACCCTGCCAGATAGTAGACCCAGTGTCTAACCATCCAGGTGACCCAACGATGAGTGCGTGTGCTCACTAAACTGAATCTCGGCACAGTGGTTCAATCCATCTTCTCAGTCCCTTCATTTTCCTGTGAACTGTGGGCATCTGAGACGATCTCTCAGTTAACACCAGCTTCCCAACCACCAACCACGCCAGGACATGGGGAACAAACAATCAACATTTCCCACAGAAGTCCCTCAGTTCAGTTCAGTTCAGTTCAGTCGCTCAGTCGTGTCCGACTCTTTGTGACCCCATGAATCACTCTAAAGGCAGAGGCACCTCTCGTTCTTGCTCAAGTGAAGCTCAAACCCCTCTCCCTTAGACCAGACCCCCATTCCTAAGGCCCAGCTCCGGCTCGCTCAGTGCACAGGAGCTCCTCGACGGGGACAGGACGCTTGCTCAGCAGCCCCACTCACCTTGGGTGCCCACGATCTCCATGTGCAGGTGTGCTAGCCCGCTGGCGGCAGACAAGGCCAGCTTGATCATCCCCTCGATGGTCACCGTGTACCGGTTCAGATAGTCAAACAGGGAGCCGTGCTCGTGATAGTCCGACACGAGCCACAGCTGTGTCCAGGTGCCGTTATCTGCGGAGGACCACAGAGGAGTTCCCGAAAAGGCACAACTACCATCATAAAGGGCAAGGTCAGCGAGGAAGAGTGTATGTGCCACGCAAACCCCCGTGACCCCCGAGTCCCTGCGCCTCGCCCCACACCTCCTGTGGCCCCTCGGTGTCCTTGTCATCTATGGCCGTCCACAGCTTTGGGCTCCAGGAAGATAAGAAGAACAGCTTGTCTTGGTTAGACCTGCTCCCTTCCGGCAGGGGGCTGTAGGATTCTGAACCATGCCTCCCCTATTCCAAATGTGAAATGTGAGGCCTTCAGAAGAGGGAGCACGTGCTCAGGGGAAGTAACAGGGGCATCTGTTTCTTTTGCTTCTGATCCTGACAAGACCTGCTCATCAAAACCGTGACTGGCTGTGTCCTCCCCATCAAGGAGGAAGGCTTCGCAGGCCCTCCTCTGTGCTCCAAGACCCTTCGAGCACAGCCCAATCCCAGCACCAGGCCCATCTGTAGCGCTTCTCTGAAGTCCACTGCTCTTACCAGGCTATGAGCTCTCCGTGAGAGGAGGAAAGAGTTCCTTTGTGCATTACTGTGTTCCGGGCCAAAAATGCTTTTCGATACATGAAGAGGACACTTTCCAAGGATTCCAGAGAGGAATCTTATCTTATCATCTTAGCCTCGGAAGAGCAATGGGAGGCAGTGAGCACACACTTTCATCCAAGGGGCGGGGGGTGTGCAGTGTACAGGGGGAAGGAGGGAGGGAGGGAGAGAAAGGAAAACCAAAGCTGGTAATCTAATGAGCTTGTGCTACTGTCAATATGAAGACTGGAAATTGGATTGAGATCTCCCAAATTCCAGGCTGGCCCTAGTTCTAGGGCCCTACACTATACATATCATGCTAAAAAGACAAGAACAAAGGAGTCTGCTCTTTCTCCTCCCCTGGCCCTGATGTGGGTTTCAACAGCCAGATCCTACTCACACAAGCTGCCAAAATCAATACAGGGAGTGGTTCCTGGGAAAGCACCAACCTTTGCTTCTTTGATTACGAGCAAGGGGTCCATCAAACACACCCCTGAGGTCCAGAGGACCCTGCGTGTAAGTTAAAAGGGAAGATGTCTTTTTGAGCCTTTAAAATACATGTCAGATTTAAACTAATCATCAAAAGGTAAATCTGTTTTAAAAAGCACCAAGCTTACTCAGAAGGAGCAAGGAATTCTCTCCTCCCTTGCGTGAGAGGTCAAGGCTCTCCAGTCTGGGGGCAGCTGAGGCTTCTACAACCCCCACAGCAATGTGAGAAACAAGCAGCCTGCTGATTTAGGATAGAAAAACAAACACTTAGCATCTTCCGTAGCCTCTGCCAGCAGTGACTTCTAAAATTGCTGGACCACGGAGCGAACTGTGTCCTGACTGCCAGAGACACTCTTCTAAAATGCAAACAGCACCACCCATGGTCTTTCTGTCTTAAGTGCGCTGCCTGCCCAGGTGCCGGCTGTCCTCCCCTCCTAGGCACAGGCAGGAACTGTGCCTTGGTCTTATGTGTGATGACCCCAGGACCAGACAGTAGCCAATGAATATTACTGAATCGACGAATGAAATGTCAATTACTACCCACTCTCTAAAATAAAATACAATCCCCTCAAAATGGCTCCCCATAACCTGGCCTCCGCCACCTTTCCACCCATGTCTTTGGCTGGAATGTTCTGAGTCACCTGCAGCTTCCCAAAGACATTACCCCTCTGCACATGTTTGGACTTCTCTTTTCATTGGTTTTTCTTTCTGACCAGCTCCCTGCCACCTGTGTCTCACCCAAGCCCAGGTATGATCTCCGTGACCCCCATCTCACCCCCATTTTGCGCTCACCAGAATACCTGTTGTTTGATTACTTCCTATAATCAAACATTATTTTACTTTTCTCTTTTGCTAGTCAGTGAGGCTCTTAAAAATGAGTACATGCCTGGGCACATGAGAGAGACTCAAAAAACTAGAGCAAACCCAGCGGAGGAGAGAGGAGGCAACAAGGACCCTCAGATATAAGTGGATCAAAAGCTGAGCTTGAAGGCCGCGGCGGGGCAGCGGGGGAGGCAGGCTGTGGCTCTGGGGCACCCGCTCCACTGCAACAACGTGTGTGACGCTGCTGTGCCAAGGGGTGTGCGCCACAGGCCTTCCTGGGGCTGTTCTTTCCTTGCAGGGGTTGAAGCTTCCCTTCTTCCTTCCAGTTGTTTTCAACATAAGTTTACTGAAGCTCCTCTAGGGACTACCCTGGAGGTGGGTTTGGGGTATCACAGAAGGGAGAGTGAGCAGGTAGCATGAGGGCTTATTTACCTGTTTAATAACTGCTTGTTTACTTGCTTAATAACCTGGATTTCACTACAAGCTTTTCGTAGAGGCAAAGTTTGAAAACCACTGCCTTACTCTTGCTCTCGTTCTACGGGGAGCAACTGAGAAGGCAACACAACCGTGCCGTCTCGTGGCTGTTCGGGCCTGGCCGTCCCTCCAGCGAGCCTGGGGTGGGCTCCGGGATGCCTTGTCTGTGAGCCCAGCCCTTTACCTTTATTGTCAGCGGCGATGAACCCGAGGATGTTCTCATGGCGAAGCATGACTGTCTGGTATATCTCTGCTTCCCGGAACCAAGACCGTTCCTCCCGAGAAGAGAATATTTTCACAGCCACATCACCGCCCCGCCAGCGGCCGCGCCACACTTCTCCAAACCGGCCCTTGCCAATAATTTCCTGTAGAACGATGGTCCGGGCCACTGTGCGCTGGACAAAAAGGGGTAACCCTGGGGACCAAAGAAGGGAAAGAAAGCCGACATTGTATACATTTGCTGAACTTTGCAACTCCCACTCTCACGGCCACACTGGAGAAGCCCTTCCTTCCCACAGTGCCTCCATGCTACGGTGGTCCACTGACCACGGAGAGCTCGGGAGCCCAGACGGGGAAATGCATGTGATTAGCTGCTCCTCATCTACGCGGGTTCTCTTTCCAGCTAGTATGGACGACAGATCTGAATATAACTGTCTAACCGGATTTACTAACTCTTCAGCCAGCCTCCCGTGGGCCAAGCCACCCACAGCCGCTTTATGTGGAAGAGCAAAGTCAAGGGGTTGAGTGAGCGGAGCGCCTCTGGCTGCTCTGCTCAGTGGCCACTAGAGGGCAGTGCTGCGTGACCCATGAAAGCCAACCCGAGCTCAGGGCACACCAAGTTCCCACCGCTCTCCAAAGGGATCACGGTTCTGCTCACAAGAGCTCCAGATGCAGCAGGACTGGGGGTGGGGGGACGACTGTCCAGGCTGGTTCTCAGATTAATTTCACTGTCTTTATAGGACTCATTTATCACCTCATTTGATCCATGCAAGGAGTGTCTCCCTCCCTCTCCAGTCAGCTCCACCATCGTGACTGACTTACTCTCTCCCTCTCTTCGACTGAACAAATCAGTGTTATCAACCCCCAAGCTGTTTACTGCATGTTTACTATGCATGAGGCACTTGCATAAATGACCTCATTTCCTGACAACCACCCATAAGGTAGGTATTATTATTGTGCCCATTTTACAAATGAGAAAACTAAGCCTCAAAGGGGAAGGTTAAGTTATTTACTGGAATTCACACAAGCTGTAAATGGCAAAGCACGTAAGACTGACTCCAAAGTCTATGCCTGTAACTCCCACAGCACAGAGCCGCCAAATGCTTCTCAATCTGGCCCCCTCCTCTCCCGGCCTTCCTGACCTGTTCTGACCGCCTCTGGAAGACTTCCATGGGTCTCTCTGCCTCCCCTCTGACATGGCTTGCCCCACACTCCCCGCATAGCCAGCCTCACCCTGCCCTCCCTAACAGGGGGCTGCAAGATGGATGAATTCACCCTCCACACCACTGCCAGAGTTCTTTCCGCAGGAAAACATGAGCACACACTTTCTCACACGACAGCCTTCGGTGGCTGCCTCTCCCCTCACCAGACAAAGCACAGCCCAAGCGTTTTCCCACCAGGGCCTGGACAACAAGCCGGCCTCTGGATCATTCCCTGAACACTCAGTAAACATTTGTGTCTTTTTGTCCTCTCGCTTGAGGGTTTTCCAGTGGCCTGGAACGTGTCCTGCCCTCTTCCCACTCTCAAAACTTCCAACGCAGGACCCCTTCAAACACAACCTCCTCTGTGAGATCCTTCCCCACAATCTCTTCTATCCAGTCCCGGCTCGGCCTCTTGCTCATCTTGTTTACCCTGTATCACCCACAGGATGCTCAACACACACTTGTTAGTGTGAACTGAAAGTTACACCAGCAGCAAGGACGTATTACTTTAAGGCCACAGGATTAAAACCCCAGCACCTTGGGAGCTTTGCATATTCTGAATTAAGAGTGGACTAAACCAACCCGAGAGAAACAGTTACTCATCATTTCACTGCGGATGACAGAGTAACCACCCCGGACCTGCCCTAGACTTGGCTAATCCCGATCTTAAAAAAAGACTCCAGAAAACCTGAGCGACCCTCCTCCAGCAGCAAATCAAGTCACAGAGCCAGTCAGTCCTAACCACTGCCCTACCCTCTTTCAGCAAAGAACAAGCCATATATTTTCTCTCTTCCTAAAAATATGCAGCTTTTAAATATATCCATCATCTTGGCACTTTCTACTGCAGAGCTTAATAAAGGCAAAACCACGGAAATTCAGAACATGTCAGAGCTCAAAGTATTCCTGTGCTCAAGAAGGGATGTCTGGCCATGACTGATGGCGTAATTTCCCCACAGAAGAGTCTGTCATGGGCTGAAAAAACATATACCAACACACGTGGGACTCTCACGGACGCGAGCCTGTAAGTCTGAGTTAGAATGGCAACAGCGGCCTTTGTATCCACATTCTCCCCCATAGGGACAGAATACCACTGTCACTAAAATAATTATTTATCTTCCTAAAAAGACTGCTATGTACTCACAGCCACATCTACTAGCTAGCTCAGCTCTACCCTGAGACCGGAACCACCCAACGGCCCTTACCCTAAGTTCTAGCCTCACGTCGAGGTCCACCTAAGAAAGGCTCGGTCACCGACAGGCAGCTCCGCAAGTGGTGCTGACGCCACGCTGGAAGCCCTGGCTGCTTTTCTTTCAACTGCCACATAAACCCTTGGGCAACTGGTACGAGTCAATGATTTACCCAACTCCAGCTCTCTGGCCTTACTCGGTGTCCTCAAACTCCCCTTGCGGTTGCTCACAGATCAATGATTAGCTGCCACCACCTCACAGGAACCCGGCACACTCCAGTTTCTCCAAAGGGGCCCTGACATTGAGCACTCGGCTGCTCAGGTGGAACTAGGTGAATTTTAATAGCTGCATGGTTACAAGACTTGAAGAGAGGCAGGGACTCTGGAAGGGAGAGTTTTGCAGCTCATCCCTGGAATTCCAGAGAATGAGAGATTTTCTGGGAACCCCATCATCTTATTACGTGTCAAGACTCCCAAAGAAAGGGGATTCTGAAAGCACATGGCCAGCCTTCTTCCTGAATGTTCCATCGTGCTGGGAGGCAGCAAGGAAGGCTAACGGCCGGTACGAGGCCTGAAGAGGCGGTACCTGAGCCAGACCCTGACGTGGAGAGGTCATAGACCAGGTCCTGGAGCGTCTTGTCCTTGGAGAGACACATCTCACACGAGGGGTCCTCCATGTCCAGCCTCTGGCGGTTGTGATAGACACGCTGATGATAGTTAATGACGAGGAAAACAATGATGATGATGAGAAAGAGGAGGAACACTGGGCCGGCAATAATGCCCACCAGCTCCACAGGCCCCCACATGGAGGGGTGCTCAGGCTCCTTGAGGTGACCTGGGGCAGGTGAGAGAGGAGAGGGCAAGAAGAGAGTGAGAACGTGGGACCGCCAAGGCTGCCCTCTCCCGGCTCCTCCATCCAGGTGGAGATGCCCCCTTCCTCTCCCCGCTCTTTAGCCTCACTGGGCTGGTGGATCTGTCTGGACGCTCTCACATGCCAGCCTCTCTAGTTATGGTACCCGCTGCAGCCTGCTTGGTCATTTCACAGCGTTTCATGGTGTCTTCCCACCCCCATGCCCCAGGCACACACCAGGTTCTGCTCCTCCATTGTGACATCCTCTTAAAGCTCAACTCGGTCTCTCCCCGCCTCCTCAGATCTCCCCAGTCACACCTCTTTAAGTGGCGGACCCGTGAAGGCTGGTGTCTACCACTCCCCAGCTTAGAGCGCCATCCTTCCCGCCTCGAGTCCCTCTCCCCATTTTGCCATCACCATCACATGGCTTATGGGCTGCCTCCTCCAGGATCACCCCAGACCCTCCCATGGGGATCTCTGGCTGGCTCTCCCACTCCCCACCAGCTGCTAATGGCTCCTCAGCCAGGACCTAAAACGTGGCTTTCCCCTCTGTGGCGCACTCGACAAGTCTCTCCCCCTTTCCTGGGATCTACAGACCAGAATTGGGAGGAACGCCCTCCCACGTCACCTCAGGGAGCATCCAAAAGGCGCCTTCACCTAGCCTCCAACAAAGGGGCAGGGGCATAGTAGAGAAGGGTGAAATGACAGGGGTGCCCTACCTCCACGACGAGCCAATAGTCCAACAAGGGTGTCCACTCACCGCTGGGCACCCTCAGGTCGATCTTGTTGCAGAAGTCAGTGTAGCAGCAGTGTGTGTTGCGCAAGTCCTCGGAGCTCAGGCAGTAGAAGGGCTTCCCGGCCGGGACCAGCTCCACTTTGGGGATGCAGGTGCGCACGTGGTGCTCCATCCCGTCCAGGTTGAAAATGGAGACCATGCAGGCCCCATCCGTCTCACACGTGTAGTTGGCTTGGAGGCAGCTGGTGCACGCACACAACAGAGCTGTGGGGGATTTGGAAGTGGACACTGACGTCAGTGTGAGGTCTTAGCCTAGGTCCTCCTCTGGAGTTAGAATACAATCCCCTAGCACACTCGTGGTTCCAAAACAAGGTGCTTTTTACAGGGATGGGGCCAGAGATGACGTCGTCAGGGGAAGCCCAACCTTTTCACCTGTCTATGCAGATCACAGACAAGGCTTTTTGCTCCGCCACACCCCATCCCCCCCGTTTTCCTCTAATTTCTCTAGTTTATGTCTTCAAGAAACAAAGAAACTACCTTTTTGACTCTGCTTTAGACTGTTGTATGTTGTTGTTGTTTAGTAGCTAGGTTGTGTCTGACTTTGTGACCCCATGGACTGTAGTCTGCCAGACTCCTCTCTCTGGGATTTCCCAGGCAAGAATACTGGAGTGGGTTGCCATTTCCTTCTCCAGGGAATCTTCCTGACCCAGGGATTGAACCCGTGTCTCTTTCATCGGCAGGTGGATTCTTTACCATTGACCACTGGGAGGAGGAGGGCTGCTTTAGACTTAGACTTACTTTAAAGAACTGTCTTGTGGCTAGGAAAAGGGTTTTCCTTTGAATTTCGATGCCTAAAGATAAGAGCAAAGCACGGTCCCCTGGGAGACAAGAGGGCCCCTCCCCCACACACTCCTTCCAGCACCACCGCTTCCTCGAGCCATCTTCAACCCCATCTCCCTGCTCTGCACCAGAAACGCCTACAGCTTCCTGAATGCAGTGTGCGTGCTCTCTCACACAGGGTTTTGCTGCAATCGTTTCTTCCTGGCTAATTCTTACAAGTTCTTTAAAATTCAGCTTAAACGTCACTTCCTTTGATAAGCTTCCCCTGACTGGTCCAACAACCTCCTCCTCCCTTTCGTTCCCAGCAGGTACCCCTTTCAAGAGGGGCAAAAAGAACACCCTCCAAAGAGGGTAATATTAGTGCCTACTTCACACAGTCACTGTGAGGATTAAATAAGGTAATGCACAGAATGGATGCATGCTATGTCACTTTAGCAGTGTGTGACTCTTTGCAACCCTGTGGACTGTAGCCCGCCAGGCTCCCCTGTCCATGGGATTTCTCAGGCAAGAATACTGGAGTGGGTTGCCATGCCCTTTTCCAGATCTTCCCAATCCAGGGACTGAACCCGCATTTCTTATGTCTCCTGTGCTGGCAAGCAGGTTCTTTACCACTAGTGCCACCTGGGAAGCCAACGTATACAAAGTACTCAATAAATCTAACCCACTCTGAAAGGGCCTTGGGTATCATCACTTAAAAAGTGATATATATATATATATATATGTATCCCCCCCCCCCAAATAGATAGTATACGCAATCACCTCTGGGACTAACAAGTTTGGCTGGGTGTGTATTATCCGTAAGTGTGCACTGTTGACAGGAAACTACTGTAAATGAATTTGGTGCCTCTGAAAGTCAGTTCAGCAGTCCTGGAATCTGAAATCCTTTATTTATCCATCTAACAGGAATAGCACAGACAGCAGCAGCTGGTTCTCCCCAGCACTGCCTCCCAGGAGCCTAACCCAGCCCTGACCTCTGGGGATGGATAGAAGAGTGGCTCGACCCACCAGGGTCCCGAGGCTGGGGCTCACGGGGCTGCACACAGCACTCACCCATCAGGGATGCAAGTGGAAGGGGGACCCGAGTCCCAGGCTGGACACTACACGCATACTATCTGGATACCAAGAGGGAACATATTCAAACCCTGGAGAAGAGTCATTTATGACCAGTCCCGTGAAAAACTATCCTGTTGTAACTCACCCCTTTCGGCTGTAAACAGTCTATCTTTGTCTCTTCTTCTAAAACACTGAAAGGCATCTCCTGGCCTTTCAAATCCAAAGACAGAATAGAAATATCTCTGGGTCCAACTCCCCACTCCGGCAGGCTTTCTGTAAACGACACGCTCCTCACCATCCCCACCAAGGAAATAAAGGAGAGCAACCTCGGACAGGTTCTCGGACAGCGTGGATCTTCACCTCACGGCCTGCGGGATTTTTTTTCCCCCCACAGCGTTTGATCAGAGCCCTTTCTTCTGGGAGAAATTCCAAGACACGCAGCTCTCTGCTGAAGGGCTTGGGGAGTGTTGTATTTTAAAGGCAGGAAGTTTAAAGCAGGTACCCTTTAGACTAGGATCCCAAACACAAAAGGAATTTTAAAAGTAAATTCCTTCTAAATGTCATTCTTCTTGCTGACTGAAATTTACTTCTGCAACTCTCAGAACACTCAGCCCAAACCCCTTTGACTCACGCTGGAGTCCTGCCTACTCATCAGCGAGCGCGAACGCCCATTCCTCTCTCTGTCAATGGGGACATTCAGGCACAAAAGGGGTCCCCATGGCATGCACACCTCTCAACACACGCGCCCCAACGGCCGGCTGGGGATGAGCACAGTCTCGGGGCTATTTTCGGAAGCCAGAAGGGAAAGTGAACGACTCCCAGAGGGCTATTCTGAGCACAGTGGGACACGCAGGCCAGACCCGCGGCCGCCTCTGGAAAAGCAGCTCCCTTCGGAATCTGTCAATTAGCAGCCGGGGAAGCAGAGCCCCTGCTCCCAGACATGCGCTCCCCTTTCCCTGGTTCACGGCCTCTTTCACAGTGATTCATCCTGGAGGACGAGCACACCCACACGTGGCTCATTATTTTTGGGAAGTACTTAAACAATCTTGGTGTAAGACAGGAAAGAACAAAAGTGGTGAAATCTATGCTAGACGGGACGAAGAACGGAACTGGGAGCGGGGCCATGCGGCTTTGTGATAAGGGATTGGGCAAGTCCCTGACTCTATCTGGGCCTCGGCAACCCAGCCAGAAAATACCATATATGTGACAGAGACGGTTTGAAGATCAGCCCACATCTGCCGAGTGCTGTTGGTCCTCTGAGAAGGCTGCCTACATCTGTGTACAGGTCTACTTTATACCAAGGGAGTGAGAAGTCTGAAAAGGGTATTTTTGAGATAGCCATCACCACTGCCCACGCCCCTGTGAGGTTTCTGTTACTCTCTCCAGAGCCACAGCAGGGGAACATGGCAGGAGCAGGTCACACAGACCCAGGGCTTAAACACCAGCTCTATCAGTCACATGACCTTGAACGAGTCAGTAACCTTTCTGCACCCCAGCTGCCTAATCTGAAAAGTGGGGCTGTTAATTACCTCACAGGACTATGTAAGAATTACATGAAATAAGAGATTTACGAGCCAACTCAGTGGAAAAGATCCTGAGGCTGGGAAAGATTGAGTGCAGGAGGAGAAGGGGGTAAAGAGGATGAGATGGTTGGATGGCTTCACCGACTCAATGGACATGAGTGTGAGCAAACTTTGGGAGATGGTGAAGGACAGGGATGCTGCAGTTCACGGGGGTTGCAAAGAGTAGGACATAGCAACTGAACAATAATGAGACTTAAAAAATGCGAAGCAAATGGATATTCAATAAATTTTAATCACTCCCTTCAGTGTAAAACTCAAGTAAACACATTCATGTACGACATGTCTCTCTAACCACTAATTAGGAAGTGCCAGGTTACAGCAAGACCACAGCAAGGAACTGCTGTTTGAGTCTCAGCTCTGCCAGTAACTAGTTGCGTGGTTTTGGGCAACTCATTTTAACCTTCCTGAACATCATTTTCCTCATCACTAACCAGAAAGAAGGGGCTGAACCAGATAAGCTCCAAAATCCTCCAGCTGAAATCTGAATCTAGTTTGTTTTTAAATTCACATTGCTTGGATCACTGATTCAACACTGGGAAGTTCTGCTTTAATCCCACATACCTTTTCCTGAACTTTAAAGAAAGACTAGTCTTAACCATTTTTTTTAACATTTTTTTATTTACTGGTGGGCTTAGTTGCCCCGTGGCATGTGCCATCTTAGTTCCCCAACCAGGGATCGAACCCACATCCCCTGTATTGCAAGGCAGACTCTTAACCACTGGACCATCAGGGAAGACCCAAGAAAGACTGGTCTCTAAATCGTCTTCTGTTAATATTCATTTTTCATTGAAACGAAGTGATCATAAAAGTATAAAAACATCTGAATTATGAGATTCTCTGGCAATCCAGTGGCTAGGACTCTGCACTTCACTGCCATGGGCCCAGGTTTAATCCCTGGTCAGGGAACTAAGCTCCAGCAAGCCACGTGGCATGGCCAAAAAAAAAAAAATCTGAATTTACTAAAACTTTTCTAGTACACTAAATCACAAATTTAGCTTTTGATTTCTTTGAAAAACTCAATCTGGACTACTGATAACAGCCATTTATAATGTTTCACAGTGACTCATCAGGTGAAATCAGCCTACACACATGTACACAAACAGCACATACCTAACACACTCCGTGTTCCTGACCAAAGCGTCAGAAATAACACAATTAGGAAACCCAGTCACAGAGGAGGCACAAAAGCAGGTGAAAAGTGGTCAGAGTGAAACTCTCACTAGCATAGCATTTTGATATGAACAAGCTAGTCAAACCTGAACTAAAGACATTATGGCAGGATTTGAACATGTTTTCAAAGTATGATGAGAAGGTGGTCTGTGGTAGAATATCAAAGCAAATTTAATTTGGGAGCAAGGCTGTGTTTGGAGGAAGGCTGACAAGTCCTGACTTGGGCAGACTCTGTCTCACTGCATATTATGGAGCCACTAAAACGCTGGGTCTGAGCAAAGACAGCCCCACGCAGAACCCTCTCTCCTGCCCATGGCATACTCTGGAGGACACTCAGTCAAGGCTGTTGTCCCAACAACTAGAAATTCCCAAGAACCAAGTGGCTAAACTCACTGCCCTTCAGCCCACATCACCAGCAGAGAGGGTGTGGGGGGGCAAGGTGGAGGCACCAAGCTCAGAAGGTAAGAGGCAGCTGCAGAACACCCACATTCGTCCTGGTACATGAAGGTTCGTGATATTTTAAAGCTACAGCATCTATGATTTTTGGCTTATACGTGTGTGTGTGTGTGTGTGTACACACATACACATATACTCCTTGGGGATGGTAAGTTTCATCAGTTTAGGGTGGCACATTGTCCTGTTTAGGGATACTAAACCTGCCTCTTCCAAACTTCACTGGGCAACCTTCTAGTTTCACAAGAGTTAAGATTTGGTGCCCAAATCAGCCTGTGCCCCCTCCCCCCTTACTCTTCATGACTTCACAACTTGATCGTAGCTGCGTCTGAGCCCTCCTCTTTCCAGATGACAGCATCCATCACACAGCCCAAACTGATGAGAACAGCCTATTACAACCTGTGATCTTTTTAATTATTCTTCCTTGGACCATATCCAAACTCCCTACAGCTTTCTTGGGATAGAACAAAGACCACAATTCTACACAACTCTGTGACCCTGAAAAGCCAAGATGATCTTGGGAGAGGGAAAACAAAGAGAACAAAGTTGAAGGACTCACACTACCTAATTCAAACTTACTACAAAGCTACAGCTATCAAAACAGTATGAAACTGGCCTAAGTGCAGACTATAAATCAATGAAACAGAAATGAGAGTCCAGAAACAGATCTATATATCATCAACTGATTTTCCACAAGACTGTCTAAAACATTTTGGGGGTGGGAAGACTAGTCTTCAACAAACAGAAATCCACATGCAAAAGAATGAAGTCAGACCCTTCACACCACACACCAAGATTAATTAATATAAGTTATTACATAATGTAAATAATGTAATTAATTCAATGGAAGTCAAAGACCAAAATATAAGAGCTAAAGTTTATATTCCAAAATTTTTTAAATGAAAGTAAGGGTAAATCTTCATGACCTTGGATTTGGCAATGGGCTCCTAGATATGACAGCTAAAACACAAGCAACAAAAGAAAAACAGATGAACTGGCCTTCACCAAATTAAAAAACTTTTGTGTCTCAAAGGATAATATCAAGACAGTGTGAAGAGAACCTACAGAATGAGAGAAAATATTCAAAAATCATGCATCTAATAATGGTCTTGTATCCAGAATGTGTAAAGAACTCACTCTTAAAACTTGATGACAAAAAATAATTTTAAAATGAGCAAATGATTTGAATGGACGTTTCTCCAAAAAAGATATACAAATGACCAAAATGTACATGAAAAGATGGTCAACATGATATCAAATGCAAATGAATGTCAAATCCAAATGTAAACTAAAACCACATATAACCAAATGTGGTATTTTAGTGACTTTCTGATAAGGTACAGTTTTTTGGTGAATTTATATTTCTTTCTATATTTTTAGGACCAATCTCATTTTTAATAAGGTAAAAAAAGAGGGGGGGGAAAAAACTAGAGAAAAAGCTTCTGTTTTTGCCATGTGATGTCCCAAGAGTGCATCTGTAGAAAAGTGCTTGTCAGCTAAATAAAAATCACATTTGATAGAAAAACAAAAACAAACAGAAACCAAACCACAATGAGATACCACTTTACACCCACTAGGAAGGCCATAAGAAAATGCTGGTGCAGATTCAGAGGGAACTGGAGCTCTACACACTGATAGTGGCATCGCATACGGGTACAGCTCCTGTATGGGGAAAACAGCCTGGTGGCTCCTCAGTAGGTTAAACACTGAATCACCATACAACCTGGCAATTCCACGCCCAGTGCAATATATCCACAAGAATGAAAGCAAGCGTTTACACAAAAACTTATACACAAATGTTCCTAACAGCACCATTCACAACCATCAAAAGGTGGAAACCCAAATGTCCACTGAACAAAGAGTGGATAAACAAAATGTGGTACCCTCATCAGATGGAGTATTAGTCAGCTATAAAAAGGAATAAACTACTGATATTTACTACAGCGTGGATGAACTTTGAAAACATTATGTTAATTGAAAGAAGCCACATATTGTACGAGTCCATTTATATTAAACATCCAGAAAGCATATTAGTGGTTATTAGGGGCTGCAGAGGGGAGAAGATGGGGAATGCTGGCTTTATGGGTTACTAGGTTGGTTTCCTTCAAGGTAAAGAAAAAGTTCCGGAACTAGAGAGGTGATGGTTTGCCTAACATCATGAAGGTACTTCACTGACTTATACACTTCAAAATGCTTAAAAATTGTTATATGTGTTTTACCACAGCTTTAAAAATACCATAAATCTCTAAAAAGCAGTATGTATAATACACTCTCAACTACAGAACAAAACCAACAAAAACCCAACACATGCGGACCCCCCAAAACGAAGGTACAGTGTTGTTCTGTGTCCTTCCCAAGTCTGTAGGCTCTCACATGTCCCAGGAACCCGTGAACTCCTAGAGCGGGGAACCAGAGTCCTTCTTGTCTTCATTTTCTCCCTGGTATCCAGCACAGTGCCCACACACAGCACTGTGCTTAATAATCTCATTCAGCAGCTCTCAGCCTAGCCATCTTAGAGGGCAGGGGGCTCTGCCAGAGAGGACATGCTTTTATCTGTTTTATATGTGTTTCCACATTTTCATTTTTGAAAGGTTTTTACTGCTTTAAGAAGACAGAAAAAAGAAAAAGTTTTTCAGTAACTACTGATCTAGACAACTGTCAAAATGTTTACGAAAATCCTGAATTGGGCTTAAAAATGGAGGTGTCTGGCACTACACTATACAAAGTAGAGGTAATGTCTGGTTTCTCCAGAAAGGCTGGGGAGCCGACAACAGCACCAGGAAGGAAAGCCCTGCTACACTGAAATAAAGTAATTGGGTGCTATTGGTAACAGAGATTCGAGGTGCATTTTCAGTTTTCACAATCATCAAAATTAGACTGTAAAAATACACTAAAATAAAACAAAAACTCTCAAGTACCAAAGAGCCATACTAAAGTCCAATTTTACATGTGTAGCTGGTGGTACCCAAAGAGTGTACTGGTAAAAAGCACTTCCAGCTGACTTAATAAAGGAAGCTATTTGTATGAAAGGAAAAAAAAAAAGCACAGATTTAACAATAAGACATTTGATAAGCTTGGTATTTAATTTCAATCTGGGAAAAGGTCTCAGAGTGGGGTTTGCATAAGAGAAAGGTGTTTGAAAAGCCAGCTCCACACTGTATCTATTCTACAAACTGCCTTTCTGACATTCTACTTGGAGACAAACCCAACCCCAGAGAGCTGTTTAAACAAGTTCACCCTTAAGCCTCAGGTCTAGAGAATGAAAGCTTTGTTCTCACTCAAAAGAGACGTTTGATGTTTATGCTAAGGAGACCTGTCATTGCGACTTAATTTATGGCTGGCTGTAAATGCCTGAGCATCCAGCAAGGGCCCACCTGCTGCCCAAGGGAATGTCAAGGTAAAGCTGGAAGGAGAGGCATCACTATGGCAGAGCATGTCCCGTGTTCCTGGGACCTAAGTGTACAAACGCAGCCATCACATTCACTGTCTGCTAGCCACTTGGTATTTCTCCTCTACCCACAAGTTTATGTTGACATGTACAACCTTCTGTTTTCTTTCTTTGTTGTACTTAAACAGACACACTCCTGGCTCATTAGAGCAGGGGAGAGTATTTATCAGTGGTGTTTTGTATTTGCTTCCTGACCTACTTACTACACTATGATGTGTGGAGAGGTGACAGTGCACGTCAGTTCTGAGAAGAGGGATAGGAATGGTTGTTTCAGACAACTAGGACAATGAAGGGAAAAAAATCAGCAAGGATGGAGAATAAAACTAACGAGGTTGAGGACTTCCCTGGTGGTCTGGTGGTCAAGATGCCACGCTTCCAGTGCCTCTACTGCAGGGGGCACGGGTTTGATCCCTGGCTGGGGAACTAAAATCCCACGTGCTGCGCGTGGCACAGCTGAAAGAAAAAAAAAAAAACACACCAAAAACACCAAAAAACACCTAATGAGGTTGAGATCAAATTTATCTCAAGTAAAATGGGCAGGCAGTGGATTCAACAGAGATGAAGAGGTGAGGTAGAGATTATGACGTTCCCAGTAACGCACAAATGTCTGGCACTTTTGAGCGACTAGGATGAAAACTGTATATATAGGAGATAGTGAAATTACAGCAGGACAGAACTGGAATCATTTACCTAGGATTTTGCTGAGAGGATGGAAAAAAATGAATGAATTCAATTCAATTATTAAGTACCTAAAACACACAAGGCTCTGTGATAGAACAAAGACATATAAAGAAAATCTAAGACAGTTCCTAGGATCAACTTTCAGGGCGTAGAGGGTGGGAGAGTGGGAGAAGCAGAAAACTCTAAGCCAGTGTGAACCTGTGTTACTGAACACGGACCAAAAGGAAAGGCAGAGAGGATGGAGTTACTGGCTGGGGGACAGGACGAAGACAGAGCGGGTCCCACACTTGGAGGACGCTGGATTTGGCTGAGAAGGCCAAGACCAAGAAAAGCACAAGGCGTGTGAGGTCTAAAGTAAATGGGCAACAGGATGACAATGCCAGGGTTCTAGCCAGAGATAAGGGCAATGAGTGAGACTAGACCAGACTGCATGGATCGTGATGGCGGGCGAAGAGGTCTGGAGTCAATCCTGGAGGCTGCATGAAGGTGACAGAGGCCGCGCTCTTTCCATGGCTGAATCCAGTGGCAGGATGGAAAGGTGGGGACGGGTGGAAAGCTACTTTAATAGTCACTACAGCACACAGCAGAGTGCAGGATTTTGAGCACAGGGCTGTGGAGTCAGACTTTAGGCCCGCTGCTTAACCTCCATGCCCCCGTTTTCTCACCTGTAAAATGGGGATGAGAGTGGCTCACAGAAGGGCTGTACAGAGTAAGCAATGCAGCACAAATGCCCAGTATTACCCTTGAGTAGATGGTACACACTCAGGAAATCTGATGGTTTTATTATTGCTGTCATCCTAGTGAATGAGAAGGGGCTGTGCTCTGGGTAGTTTTATGGTTGCTCTAACAAGCGTAAGTCAATCTGTATGCAAACTTCTTAATGGCAAGGACAGACAGATTCTTTCCTCGGTATCCCCCTCAACACTGAGCTTGAGGAGCTGGAGAAGTGCTCCCTAACACCTAGGGAGATGTTAAGAAAGAATACTGATTGAATCTGAATTTATCTACTGCAAGTGTAGAAAGTAATGTGCAAATGTACACCAAGACAATACATGACGATCTGGGGACAGAGGCGCTCAACACAAAGAATACTTTTTTAAAAAATAAAAATCCCTCAAATCACAAATTCCTCAACATATCAAAATCATTTAAAGCATCCACAATCTTCTCTCTTCTCCAAACCTCACAATGTCTAGGAAAAGGTTAACAGGCAGCAGCTGAAAGCCACATGTGGTCTCAGAACTTCTTTCCACATGTAAGTCCATCCACGGGATGGCAGGGTGACCCAGTCTCAAGGAGCCTCAAGCCTATCTCGGGGAGTGCACTTATCCCTCAATCCTGTTTTCCTTCTCCTCATATAACCATCTGACTCACCCCACATGCATTTTAAAAACAATACCTATTTACTATTTCAGTTTCTGTAGGTCAGAAGTCCAGGCATAGAATGACTGATATTGGCTGGGGCTTTCTCATCTAGGGCTGGGACCTCTTTCAATCTCACTCATTGCTGGCAAACTTCAATGACCTGTGGATGAAGGACTATAAGGGCCCCCCAACTGCCCTACTTGCTGATGGCCAGGGACCACTCCGATCCTAAAGCTGGCCTGCAATTCCTGGTCACGTGGCTCCCATGGGCAGTTCACACTTGAATGTTTACTTTCTCCCAAGCTAGCTGGGGCATCACTGCCTTCCTCTTCTGCAATCAGCTAGAAAATGCTCTGCATTCAAAGGGCCAGCTTGATTAGGTCAGGTCCACCATGACAGCGTGCCCATCTGAAGGTCAACTGATTTAAACCCTTCACAATACAGCTGACCCTTGAACAACTCAGGGGTTAGGGGAACTGACCGCTACAGAGTCAAAAACCCACGGATAACTCAACAATCACCCCACTAGATCTGCAGTTCCGCATTCGTGAATTCTGCCAACCGTGTACTGCATAGTACTGCACTCTAGTATTTACTGAAAAAAAAAAAAAAAACAAACCCACCCATGTGTAAGTGGACCCATACAGTTCAAACCGCGTTGCTCAAGGGTCAACTGTACCACCTTCATTCATGTCTGAGTAACTGAGAACCAGTGTGTGTATACCTAAGGCTGGAAATCATGGGCAGAAGGGAGCAGTGGGGAGGACTGTGGTGGACATAATCAGCTCGTACTTTGTTTCTTTATTATCTATTTCACCTGCCAGAAGGTGAGCTTCATGAGGGTAAGCATTTCGTCTCATTTTGCTTACTGGTGTATCTCTGCACCTACAACAGCGCCCGTGTTACAGGAATCTTTAGATCACCACAGCAGTTCTCAATATATGTATATATATACCTGTTTATTCACAGGCTAGAAACAGGACTTATAACTGTATACATTACACTGGTACAGTGAAACCATCTAGGAGTCCTGGGAATTCCACAGGAATGATTCTCTCTGCCACAATCATCGCACTGCTTGAACAAAATACAGTCAATTTTCATTATTCATGGATCCGTATTTGTGAATCTGTCCACTTGCTAAAATTTATTTGTAACCCCAAAATCAATACACTCAGTGTTCATGGTCACTCACAGGTGAGCACAGAGGGGTGACAAATTTGAGTCACCCAACACACACGTTCCCACAGAGGTTGAGTAAGAACGCTCTGGCTTGTTTCAGCCCTCATACTGTTAACACGCGTTCTTCTCATGGTATGTTCAGTGCCAAGCTTTCTGTCTTTCTGTGGTTTATGCTGGTGGCCCCAAGAGCAGTGTGGAGACGCTGTCTAGTGTCCCCAGGTTCGAGAAGACAGTGACACACCTTAGAGAAAATCCATACACTGAACAAGCTTCATTCAGGCAGGCATTATAGTGCTGTTGGCCCTGAGCTCAACTTTAATGAATCAACCATATATATTAAATAATTTGTCTTTAAACAGAAACACAAACAACGTAAGGTGATGTGCTGACCAGCTGATGAAAGCACAGCAACCAGCAGCAGCAGCGGTCCAGGATTTGCTAACCCAGTGTTCAACTGGGCTTCACAGAACAGTTACCGAAAATAAGGCCACCTGACTGCGTTAGCCCCATTTTACAGATCGAACAATGACGTGGACAGGGCTGTGCCGTGGCAGCCCCTGGCGCACTCCGGCACACCATCCTGTTTTATTTCCTTCACAGCACTCATGACTGATAACCGTGTTTACTCATTTATTTTCAGTCTGAGCCTCTGCAATCATAAGTTCCATGAGGAGTTAGGGATTTTTGTCCCTCTTGTTCCCTGTGGCCTCCTCGTGCCAAGAAGCATTCCAGGCACACACCCAACTAAATGAATAAAGAAACCTCCTATATGTAATTGTGTAAATATTAGAGTGATTGATACTTTAAAGGGAAAGGCAGTTACTTTCATTATGTTAAATTCAAAATATTTAGCAAGACAAATGAGGCTTCAGACTAAATGCAGAGAGAAAAAAGCCAAAAAGACCACCACAGCTGCCTGAGGTGGCACCGTGTGAGATGCCCTACAAGCAGGTAAGACTGCCAGGGAGGCTGGTGGACCAAGACTACAGAGGAAGAAGAAAGCTACGCTAGGAATGGTATTTACCCACGATGGAGAAGCTGGAGGGCAGAGAGAACAGGCGAGACCAGAGATGCTGCCTCCAGGCCCAGCTGCAGGCTGAACCATGTATGAGGCAGAGAAGCTGAGGAGAGCAAACCCAAGAGGCGGGACAGGGGACTCCAGCGGGCCATGAGGCCCCCTGCAGAGTGACAGCCTGCAGGGGACTGCCTGCTCGGATCTTTCAAAGGTCTGGGCACTCCCAGGCCAGGTGGAACTGATGGGCTCCAGAGGCCCTCAGCACTTCCAGCATCGGAGGGGGCTGATGAGCAAGAGGACTCCAGGATTTTCTCCTCGTGAACACACAGAGGAAAATGAGGTAAGACCCTCTTACATCAACTCCTGCTGTAACAGACAAATAGCACAAGGGCTCGAGACAAAGAGGCGGGATTCCAGAATTAATGTTCACCGCGGCTCTGAGCAAAGACTGAACCGTAAACAATACGGATTTCAAAATTAAAACAAAAGAGCCACTTCAGTATTCTAATTTAACCTTCAAAAATAAAGACGATTTCAAGCACCGCGGCCTGAGAATTCCATTCCACCTCAACACCCTGTGCTCCTGAGTTATTATGAGAACAGGCTGAGGCTGCAACGCAATTCAACTCCTGTTCCAAAATGCAACAAGCAGCTTCAACAGGCCACGCTGGAAGAAGCAGCGCGCCTCCTCGTCTCCTTGTCTCCTGATTCATATTTTGGTAGCAAGGTTACAATTAGCTCACCGGTGGCGAATAAACCTATTTATAACACAGCAGTCCACCTGAAAGACACAATCATCTCAAAAGGTTTTTAGAGGAAAACCAAGTGCAGCTTCTTCTTTTACTGACTGCAGATTTCCAAGGTCCTTTCGGATGAAGTCCTCAGTCTAACCTTCCTGTGTTCACAGGCACCATTCCGGCCACCTCTCTGCCTCCATGTTCTTATGTAACACTTACATGGTGCCATAAACATACCCAGAGTTGCGTAAGAATGAAAACGTTGCCAAACCAATAAAGCCTAAAGCAGGTCACTCCCTCCAGACTGTCTTTGATTAGCACAGGTATGCTGCCAGGTCTAGGATGTGAGGGCTTGTCAAGAGACAGAAATTAACTTGAGGAAATCTGAAAGGGGTCCACAAAAAAATGCAACAGAGAACAAATTAACCACAGTGTGACATGTGTTGCTTCTCTCAATCCCAGGAGCTACTCTCTGCCCCATAAGATAAAAAGTAACCCAACATTGCCTGTTCACTGAAGTCAGAAACTGTGTCTAAAAATACCACCCAGCCAACTGGCTGTCAGTAAGACAGTCTCACAAATGTCCCAACAAGAGAGACACAGACCAGTTCCTGACTTCATGGAGGCAAAACTGAGGCAGTCACAGAAAGGTGAAGTGCCTTACTCAAGGACAACCTGTCAGGGAGCAAAGTTCTGGGGCTGGAGAGCGGCCTCCTCCCCCCACCTGGCTCTAACCTTTAACCAGAGTAGCCATTTTATTGTGTTAATCACATCTGTTCCAGGAGCTCTTAACAAAACTCATCCGAGATTCTCTTTTTCTCTACAAGAGTTCACTTCTGCTGTATTTCAAACTCATGTCCACTCAACAAAAGTATAAGACTTGGCCTGAGATTAAATTTTGGGTTAATCACAGAAATTCAAAATATTCCCATCAGAACCTCAAATGTCTCCCTTGCAGCTTTTGTCTTAAGAAAATGAATGTCATGTTCTCCTGCTACTAATTCAGCTTTACATTTTTAAATACTGAAGTGACAATGCCAAAGGTAGGCCTTAGAATGTGGTCCACCTATTAAATGGATGCAGTTTATAACCTGGAACTCGCGCTCTGTACCACTGGCCTTTTACTAAGTCGCTGCTAGTTCACTATTTAACACAGACACCTATCCCTTCCTGTCCTCACATCCTGTCTTCACAGGCATCAGGGTTGCCTGGCCCTGCTGCACCTCCTGGCCCACCTAGGGGAGCACGACAGAGGAAGCGTGGGGAGGACAGCAATCAACTTCTAGTTATCTCACAGCCTCTATGTTCCCAGAACTGATGCTTCACTTTAAGCCTTTTGCAACAGTGGTCTCTGTAGCATGCACTATTGGCAACGAGATGTGTCCCGGAAAAAACCGTAGTGTCTGGCCAAGTCTGAAGGCCTTCGAGAATGTTTGCTGGATACACAACCTAATTTCCAATTAACCAAAAAAAGAAACCAACTCCCTACTATGCCCACCCATCCTCACCCCAACAAACATCCATTTCAGGAAGGTTACAAAAAAAAAATGAACCTGCCCCATTCAGAACCAGTTGGATCATCAATTAAACATTCTTAACTAGCTCATGACAACAAGAAATATCCCACCAGACATTACACCAAACCAACAGGGAAATGGCTGTTAAGAATCTCAGATATATTAGCAACAGGATAAAAATTCCTAAGGAAGGAATTTACAGATTTAGTCATACACATGTAAAATGACAAACCTGAAGGCTGAATCTCCTTATTTGCTACCCTTCTAGAGAAATAACATCATGATACACACTCCAAAAACATGGCCCCAAAATAAGGCCCAGCATACATTATTCATGAAAACCATTAACTTACCACGAATGTCAGGCTGTGTTCACATACCTTCACCACATCTATCAGACCCCACAGCGCGTTACCTCTGCCACAGAGCAGTGAGATCCAGGAACACACACGACAGCCTTAGCAGAAGCATTACCCAGTGAACAAAGACCCCACCACACAGGCTGCACCACTGGAAACAAACATCAAGGCTGGAGGGGATGAACTTGTTTGTGAGACGCCAAAGTGGGATCATGTCTTTGGTTGATTGTCTCATTTCTAAAAGAAGCCTGAACCCACCTGAGAACCATTATTTTTTGGTGGAGAGAAGAGAGCCACAGAACACAACTTGATCTCCCACTGCTAGAAGGTTAGGGGCTGCCGAGAAGTCAGAGCAGCAGGCTTTGTACATAGGGAGCAAACACAGTCCTGACGGTCTCTCCCGTATCCAACTGTGGGTCAATAATCACTCCAATATAAAGGCCAAATATAACCTTCATCTGCTACCCCAATGCCAGCACAGGGTTGAGACGACTCCCTTAAATATTTTAGGGTTTCATCTGCATTCCTCAAGCCCGTAAAGCCTCACAAACGAGACACCCAACTGAATGTCCCACAGAAAGGTACCACTTTGGGAGTGAGAAGGATGGAGGTGCTACCAGGGAGCAGAAGGCTGTGGGAGTTGGAAGGTGAGGGGTGTGCAAGGGTGGGGGAGGACGTAGGGGGAAGGGCTGGGAAGAGGGCTGTGTGGGAAGGTAAATAAATCCTGACCAAGGGCCAAGAGCTGGTCTGGTGGTGGGGTCTTTAAATACTCTTGGGGGTGGGAGGCACGTTCAAGGATGTCACCTGAAAGGCATCCACAAAGTGACCAACAGAATGGACCCCCTGAGGTGGGGTGGGAGTGGCGAGGGAGAAAGCAAATACACCTAGATGCAGGTTAACCGTTCTGGAACTAGGTTTCCCAGCGTTAGAGAGATTCCAAAGCCAAGCTCCAGATAGGGGCCTGTTCGTCCCATTTCCTCCACCGAGCTTCCCCGGGGCATGTGGACTGGAGGTGGGGGTTTGGCCCCACTGAACTCAAGGGACTGCCCGAGGGGGAAATGTGACTCGCTTTCCCAGAACGAAAGGGAGGAAGGAGAGGGAGGGGAAGACGCACCCCAACTGCAGGAGGGAGCAGAAGGAAAGGTTGAAAACCCCCTTCCCCTTTTATCTATGGTGCGCAAGGGCTCTCAACGTCAGGATACCTCGGAGAAGCAAAGACCCCATTGCCGAAGCCCCATAATCTTGGCGGGAGAAAAGGCGCCCCCCCTCCACACTCCCCGCTGGAGCATCTGGAGGGAGGGAATGAAGACCCCCGCCCCTGGACATGCTGAGCGGCAGAAACGTGGATCTCCAAACCTCGGGGAAGGAAGCCTGCACTCCCTTCTATGGAACATGGGGGTGAAGGGAGTGCGACCCTCGAGAGCTCCCCGAATCCAGTCCCTCCTGGGAAAGGGCTCGGGTCCCCAGGGGCCCGGCGTGAGCCCGGTCCCGGCGGGGTGGCCGCGCCTCGGGGATCGGGGTAAGCCGACCCAGGTTGGGGGTCACCGCGACTCCCCCGCGCCCCCCGCCCGGCCATATTGTGCGCGTGGGGAGGGGGCGCGCTGTAGCCAGGGGCCGCGGCGCGAGGCCTCGCCCTCGCCTGGCCCGCTCCATCCCGGCCCCCGCCCCCGCCCCGGGACTCACCCTGGATCCCCCGGGGCCCGGACCCGCCGCTGCCGGCAAGCAGGAGGACAACAAGGGGGAAGAAGGAGGAGGCTCCGGCCGACTCCGCCATAGTAACCGCCGCCGCCGCCGCCGCCGCCGCCGCCGCCGCCGCCGCCGCAGCCCAGCAGCGCCCAGCGCGCGCGCGCGCGCCCCCGGCGCCTCCCCTCCTCCCGCGGCCCGGCTCCCGCCTCCCTCTCCTCCACCCGGCGCCGGCACGTGCGCTCCCGGCGGAGCCGGCGCCGCGGCCGCCGCGCGCGCCCCCGAAGGGCGGGGCCGGGCGCGCGCGGGCGCCCGCCTTAAAGGGGAGTGTCCCCGTTAAAGGGGTGGGAGGGGCTCGCGCCTCGGCCAACCTCACCCGTGAGTGCCAAGCACGGCGTGGAGGCCGAGCCCCACACACGCGGCCTCCGCCCAGTTCTGCACCCCCCGCAGCGCGGCGTGATCTTATCAGCACCGACCGCCATCCCTTGCATAGAACGTTCTACGAGTCCCATGCGCTTGTTCCCTTTTCCTTCATGCCTACTGCTTAGCCTCAAGCACCCATCACATCCCACTGGGATCGTCGCAACCATCTCCTAATTAGTCTCCCAGCCCCAGTGGCCCCCTGCGATCCGCAGGACGCACAGCCACCTGTGTGATCGAATCATGGATGCCCCCTTCTTAGAACGTACAGGGCTTTTTAACGACAGTATTCAGTCTTGGTGAGGGTGCTGCGTGAAGCACTCGCACGCTGTTGGTAGGTAGAAACCTTTTGGTAAACAACTTGGCATTATGTATCAAATGTCTTAAAATGTTCATACCCCAGCCTCCCATCTTCAAGCAATAATAGAGATGAGGACAGGTATTTGTGAGAAATCTTAACTATGGCTTGTTTATCGCTGTAAAAGCTGGAAAAACATAGTATAGAAAACAAATTATGCCCCGTCCATACGATGAAACATTATTTACTAATTAAAAATTATGTTTGTAAAAATCATGACATGAGGAGATGTTCATGAGATAATGCTAAATGAGAAAGCAAAATACAAAACTACTTATAGTATTGTTCTGATTTTGTTGATACTATATAACTGCAAGGAAAAAAGACTGATAGGAACTTAGTCAATATTATCTGTAGTTATCACCAGAATAATTTTTTTTTACTTTTTCTTTAAACATTTCAGTATTTTCTAAATATTTTGCAAATAAGCTACTGTTACTTTCAAATTTAGGGGAAAATGCTTATTAACAGTAAACTGAGTTGCTCCTATCTTTTTGAAAATATTCACTTTTCTTATCTTGAAAAAGAGCTTGAAATCATGAAAAGGACAGGGTTTTAGACCCAGAGTTCTGGATTTGAATTCTCGTTTTCTTACTAACTAGCATGAAAACTTGGGCAGACTTTTTAACCCCCATAAGCAGAGTCTCATCAAATGAGATTTAGAGGTGGAGAGGATGACCAAAGGTGGGAGTGGGAGGGTGGAGCTTCTCAAATGGAATCCTCATCTTCAAAGCTGTTACCAACCTGAAGAATACCCCTCCTAATATAAAGAAAAAACTAGACTGCAGACACCCCAGACACCACTCACACACAAACACACACATGTGAAGTTTTACAGAGGCGCTGTCTACACATTGGTCAGTAACTGAATGATCAAACACCTTTTCATAGTGCTCTGCCTCTATGTATTCTTATAAGTGCTCATCCCCCAAAATGAGCATCCTCTCCCCTCTATTTTATCTCACTGATCTCCCAAACTCTGTTCCACCTGCCCTTTAGGATTCCCAGCTGTGGTGGGCACAGTGTAACATGCTCACATGCTCGCATGCTCATCACCCAGTCATGTGGGACTCTTTGCAAACCCATGGACTGCAGTCCACCAGCCTCCTGTGTCCATGGAATTTTCCAGGCAAGAATATTGGGGAAGTTTTCCATTTCCTCCTGCAGAGGATCTTCCCAATCCAGGAATTGAACCTGCATCTCCTGCATTGGCAGGTGGATTCTTTACCACTATGCTACCTGGGAAGCCCTAGAGTGTAAGGTTAGTTTCTAGGACTGTCTCAAAGTATTATACCATGAACTGAGTGGCTTAAAGAACAGAAACTTATTCTTTCAGTACTGGAAGCTTGACATCTGAAACCAAGGTGTCAGAACCCTATCCTCTCTCTGAAGGCTCTAGAAAAAAGTCCGTTCTTGTCTCTAATTTCTGGTAGTTCCCTGAATTCTTAGTGTTCCCTGGATTGGGGAAGCGTAGCTTCAATCTCTGCTTCCATCTTCACATAGCTGTCTTCCCTCTGGGTCTGCATCTGTGTCCAAATTTCTCTCTTATAAAGACACCAGTTAATCCAGTATGAGTTAAGATCATTGTAACTTGATTGCATCTGCGAAAGTTCCTATTTTCAAATAAGATCACATTCACGGGTTCTGAGTAGACATGAAACATGGGGACACACTACACCACAGGACATTCACCAACCCTTGTGGTTGGGAAGGAAAAGCTGACCCCCTCAGGAGCACATCACCAGGCCAAGGGGGGAGGAACTGTCCTCCCCTATACCTTGCTAAGTGCTGTCTTGTGGCTGCAAGACCAGGAGTCCCAGAGGGGACCTGTGGTTGCTTTACCCTGGTTTACAAGGATGGTCCACAGCTGAAGGCACAGCCCAGGGAATCATAAGACTGGGTCCACGGACCAAATGCTAGCTCACTTGAGAGAATTTAACTTGAGCAAGATATTTTACCTCCCTAAACCTTGATTCCCTCATCTGTAAAATGGAGCTGGAGAATCCCAGGGATGGAGGAGCCTGGTGGGCTGCCGTCTGTGGGGTCGCACAGAGTCGGACACGACTGAAGCGACTTAGCAGCAGCAGCAGCATAGAGATATTGTGAGGATAGATGAAGATACTATCTATAAGCACTTGGCACAGTCTCTGACACATAGGAAATGATATAAAAAGAACAGCTATTGTGATGATGGTGATTTGACCTTGACTATAATCCTGTGAAGTGGTTGAGGCATGTCAGGGTGTGTGCAATTTACCAGTGAAGCAACTGAGACCTAGGGAAGGTAAGCCACTTGCCCAGGCTCACGTCTAATTAAGTGTTGAACTCTAGCTTACTGATCCTGTGCTTCTTCAACATCACAGCATCTCATGCTTTTCCAGGGACTAGTCTTGATGGGAAATTAGACTTGATGAGGATGGGGAGCAGTGAGTGATAATCTTCACACCCTATTCTTGAAAGTTTGCAGCATCTCAAGTCAAAACTTTACCGGAAGATGCATATACTTTCCCTTTTACATCCCAGGCTGTATAGAGACAGACCGCCAATTCTCCCCATGCTCCCTCCCACAGCTTGGTTCTGCTCCCATCCCTGAAGGCCTCAGCAAAGTGTCCATTTCTGTAAGCCTCCTGAATCCTAGGACTGGACCCACATCACATTCTGTGAACTACTCATCTGCCTTGCTCTGTCCCTTTGTCATGGAATTCCCCAGCGCTCCCAGGATTTACTTCTCTAGAAAAAAGTCTTACTCCCCAGGCTCCACTGATTAGACCACCCAGTGTCACAGCTGCTGACTTGGTCACGGCACACCAAGACGCTCCACCTCCTAGGGGATTCAGCACAGTTTGCCTTGGTGAGCAGCAGGGTCATTCATTCCAAGAAGGCAATAGCTCATCTTCAACCATTCTGCAAATGCGTATTGAGCACCTACCGTATATTTGACCTAACTTATAAACATGGATAAGTTATAGTCCTTGTCCTCATGAACTTTACAGTCTAATAAAAGATGAGCATGAGGGAAAAGGTACAACGTGCTGTATGTGCTGCTGTACCACACACACGTGAAGGTTCAGCAGGGGTGCTCCAGAGGGCTTGAATGGTGCAGCTCTGCAGGGTTAAGGAGGTGGGAAAGATCTCACAAAGAGACCATGCTCCAGCTCACCCCTAGAAGATCTAAGGGTGTTCCTTGGCTAGTCAGGCCTATGTGGGGCAGAGGGAGGCAGAAATTATCCCTGGCAGAGGAAGCAGTATGAGTAAGACACCGAGGTGAAATTGCTTGATATTTAGGCACGGCAGCACACCAGAGGGTGCAGGGTGAAGGGGGGCTGGTGGTGGAGCTGAAAGGTAGTGTGGGAGAGAGAGACAGATGTAGAAGTCCACTTGGAAGTGTCCCCCTTTCTCTGGTACTCCTGGAAGGGTTCTAAGCAGGGGTGGGGTAAATCGATCATATGTGTATTATAGGAAGACCACTTTGTTGAAGTAGATGAACTTAAACTTTGTGCAGATGATTGGAGGAAGGCAAGACTGGAGGTGAGGAAACCAAAGAGGAGGCGATTCCAGTAGCTCAGACAGGAAGAGGAGGAGGACCTAACCCTAGGCAGCGGCAATGGAGATGGGGAAGAAATAAATTCAAGACATTTTAAAGAGGTAGAAGCTACAAGATTGATTGGATGTGAGAAGTGGGGAAGAAATGGAGGTGCCCATCATGTTTCCAGCATAATCTGACTTGGGTGACGGGCTACTTGGTGAGTTCATTCAGCAGATTAGCAAGAGCAAGCTTGGAAGAAAGATAATGAATTCATCGTTGGACACACTGAGTTTGCTTTCTGTTTATTTATGTGGCTGTGTCAGGTCTTGGTTTGGGTCTTAGCTGCAGCACTTGTGATCTTTTGTTGCAGCGCATGGACTCTCTAGCTGCGGTTTGCAGGCTTAGTTGCTCCAAGGCATGTGGGATCTTAGTTCCCTGACCAGGAATCGAGCCAGTGTTCCTTGCATTGCAAGGTGGATTCTTAACCCACTGGACCACCAGGCAAGTCCCTGGCCCTGAGCTTGAAGGGCCTCCTATAGGTAGGAGCAATGGCGACATGGATTAGAAATCAGCAGAATGTCATAGTTGTTCAAACAGCTCAAGGGTATGCAATAATTCTGAAAGTACAGCAACACAGACAGGAAAGAGGAGACAGAAAAGTAAGAGTCAGAGAAATGGGAAAAGATGTGGGGAAAAAGCAGGATCATGGAAACCAAGGCAGGAGAGGGTTTCAAGAGTCAGTAGTTTCCAGTGTTGAGAAGGAATCAATTGACTTGAGGACCAAAGAATATCTAGGATTTGATAACTTGAAGTCCTGCTGTGCCGTTTACTTGAACAGGTTCAGTGGAAGGTGGAGTGAAGGCCTAACTTCAGGAGGCTACAGGTGACCGGGCAGTGAAAGCTTAGAAAGACCGAGTGTCATCTGTTTTTTAAAATAACTTGGCAGTTATGGAAGAAAGAGATTTGAATTTCCTTCAGAATTATAGACCAGGTTCCCTAAGCAAAACTTCTGCTAAAGAAACAACTCAAAATGCTCAGTAAACTAGCAAGAAAGTGAAACATAAAGCGGAAAACTAAGGAACAAAGTGAGGAAAGCAGAGAACCAAAGCTGGCTTTCACCTTGAGAGAACTGGTATGCTAGGTGAATTCGAATTTTCGTGTTCTGAAGGTGAGCAGGATTCAGGAGACAGAAAACATAGCCCAGGCCTGCCCAAGGTGGAAGAGTCTAACAAATCGCCCTCTGCTTAAATCTGAGACACACAGGGATAATAACACACTTGGTCAAGGAATAAACTAGATATTATTCACTCCCCTAGAAGGCTGCCAGGAAAATTGCCTGACTTGAACCTTGGCTCTGAATGAGAAAGGGGACAAATTTTTCCTGGGAATTCAGAACCACAGGTTGGCCTGAATGATTTAATTTCATTCCAAATTAACCCTACCTGGGTGGTCTGAAAAACTATACACTGTTTAGATTCCAGTGGGGCTGGGCTGGTAGGAACCCTTGGTAGTACCTGGAAGAAAAAAGAGCAAATAATCTCTAGAGGAATCCATATTTAACTCAGGTTGCAAGGAATTCTCACAGACAAAATTCCAAGAAATATAATCTATGTAGTAAAAAATCAAAAAATAACTAAATAGGGTCGAGGGAAAAATAACAACCTAGAATTACATACTCATAGAAAATATCAAAAAAAAAAAAAAAGAAAATATCTTCCAAAAATGAGGGTTAAATTTTTTAAATGTGTGAGTTATATATGAATTCATGCCTACTTTGTTAATTGTCAGACGTTCACTAATAGAAAAGAAACAGACGATATAACTTCCAGGTTAAGAGAAGGAAAAAAACAGAATAAAAAAGTATAAGCAATCCAAAAGGAGACAAGAAAAGGGCGGGGAGGAGGGTTAGTATTAAGGTGAGATAAATAGAAAACACAAAATAAGATGGTGAAAGTAAATTCAAATACATCTGTGATTATAATAAATATGAATGGGCTAAATAATCCAAACTAAAAATACAGATTTCTGGACTAGAGAAGAGAAGGAGAGAAAAAGGAATTTCCAGAGGATATACGAGGTCAAGGAGTGTTTGCTGTCTGTCTTGCTGCTTTAGGAAGAAGGGAGAGATTGCAACTTAGAGTACAATAATGGAGCCAGGAAGAGTTCAAAGATACAGGAAGAAGAAAAAGTGATGTAGCTGGAAGTTGGAGGAAGGGTGTGAAACAAAGTTAATAGGCCTGAGAAGGTCACCTAGATGTCCTCAGTCAATGTGACAGGAGGCAGGACAGCATACGATGGACGACATGCTTGAAAAGCGTAGTAAGAATTTGCAAAGATTTTGCAAAATTCCCCACTAACTGTGGGGAATAGGATGGTGTCCAGACACATAAGACAGCAGAAGATAATCGCCAGAGGAGCAGTGGGGCCCAGCAAGAGCTGCCAAACATCATGCTGAGGCCATAACGAGCCTCTGTGATGCTACAGTTTCCTCTAGAAATGCTCAGCATCCTAGGATGGAAGCCAGAGTGGGAATGTTGGGAGGCTGAAGGGGTGGAGGGAGCGATATAGGGTCTAGTGGGAGAATGGGTTGGCCAGGGAGTTGAGGGAAGCAGAGGAAGGGCAGCTAAGGCAGTGGAAGGCACTTGAGTGTGATGTGGCTGACATCTGAGGATGAGAGGCTGGCTAGAGGCACTGCTGTGGGCCTGAGGATTCCGAAGGTCCCAGTTAGTGTTTAGGACCTGATAGAGCCAGTGGCTGCAGTCTGTGCTCAGGGGGCCCCCATGGGATGCGGCTGAACTCCGCTGTTCTTGAAGAAAACCCTCCCAGGATTTCCCCCCTCAATTTCTGCTCCAGAGGCATTGCATGATTGTAGATTACTATAAGCCTCACATTGATCTCGTTCCACCCCAGTGCCTCCTGGGTAAACAGGCCCAGGGCCCTCGGCCTTGATGACTCATACTTCGGTTCTATCTGGGCATGCCCAGTGGGCAAGCAGGATGGCTCTCCCGGTCATTCCTTTGCCGCGGACCTCTGAGCCTTTGTCTATTTGAGCCCTCTTCTCCATGCCCCAATTAAGGCCCATGCAGAGCTTCATATCACACACTCTGCTACTCTTGTAGCCTCCCCGCCTCCTGGTCACCCTTCCTGCAGTCACCAGGCATCCCGTGCAAACCTGTGTTCCCTCTCACTTTGCATGTGCCTTACCGAGAACACATAGGCTCCCTATTGTCCATAACACCAAGCCAAAACCATGGCATGCTAGATCTGGAGGGAATTTTTAGAAATTATTTAGTGTGACCCCCATTGTTGTACAGACGGAAAAACTGAGGTCCATTTATCTCAATGACTTGTCCAGGACAAAACCAGAACTGGCAGTCAAGACCTCTACATGCCAAGCACTTAATATTCATCCAGACTTACTTCCCCTACACAGAAAAAGAGTTTACGGAGACTGACCATGTACTCTCCTAAGACCTCTTTGTGAATTATTTATCATCACAAACTCAGTGGACGTGGTGCTACTGTTTACCCTATTGCAGAGATAGGAAACTGAGGTACAGAGAGATCAGATAATTTGCCCAAGATCACCCAGTTCTGACAGCTCCCCTCTCATCCTGGCTCCTGCCCCTCCTCAATCCCCCCCCCCCGCTTACACACTTTCAGGCACACCTGCCAAGTCCTAACTCATTGTCCTCCCGCTGCTCACACAGCCCCTGCCCTCTTTTTCTCCACCTGGATCTCAAGGGTGTATCACTCTCACCTGCCTACACCACCGTCTCCTGGATGAGTACACGGTCTGCTGTCTGGCCACCGATGATTGCATCAGTGTTGGACATCTGAACCAAGAGAAAGTGGTAAATAGACTGGCTGAGCTGTTTAGCTGTTCTTTCCTGAGCATTTGAACCAAGGAGGCATAGAGACTGAGTTACTTGGATGGTGGCAGAAGCTGCAGAGTAGTACTTAGAAGCCGTGTGGTATCAAGATGTACTGGGAGGAGAGTGGAGTGGAGCCGAGGCAGGGAGAAGGAGGGGGTGGTCAGCAAGGTGTGCTCGTGCGCAGCCACTCCCAATAGTCAAGCTGTCCTCCGCACATACTCAGTCACATCCCATGAGATCTGGCCATATTTCCCATTCCAGTTTCTCTGAGATTCCCACGTATCTTTCCAGGAAATCCTCTTTTCTCACTTCCACTGGTTTGAGTGTGTTGGTTCTCTTAGCCTAGGAGCCCTGGCTAGAACACCAGCTCAAGGAATTCTACCCATCCTTCAGACAGAGCTCAAAGCCCTCCTCCTCCAGGAAGCCTTTCCCCTTCCTGGGTGTGCTGTCCCTGCTTCCCCAGACAGACCATAAACCCTGCCTCTTCCACTGCCCTCCTCATGTTCAGAATGTACTAACTTTGGGACACCCAGCTCTGATTTTGCCATCTGAAGCTGGATTATCTTTATTCCTATCATTTTATATTCTGGCAAATCCATGGGTCCAGCCATCATTTATTCATCCTGGAACATATTTTGAATGTGTTTGTGCCAGGAACCAGGCTAGACTTTGGGAATGGTTCAGATGCAGTTCTTAGTTCTTTGCCCAACCAGAGTTCAAAGGCCAGGAGGGAAGTCCATGTTCTCCTTGCCAAACTAGTCACACCAACACTGCCTCCGGTTTCATGATTCCAGACACACACACACACACACACACACATTCCCCAAACAAGACTATGAGACTGTCAGGTTGTCACACACAAACCCAGACCTGGGCTCTGTCTTGTCTTCTCCCCTGGTACATCCATTCCCTTCCTCAGGCCGAGTGCCCACCCTTCCAGGGCCTGAGCTCACACTTGCCATGCTCTCTGCTCAGGAAGATGCCCTGGAGTTTCCACTCCTCTCTCCCCCAATTTTGATCACTCTGTGGTATGGGAATTGACACTATAGTCTGAGTGTGTGTGTGCCTTCCTGCTATTTTAAGACCCCAGCACTTTTCAGAAACCTGGTGGAGATTATAGCCAAAGCTAGAGGTGGGGGAGGGGAGGATAAGCAACCTGAGCCCCAGGCGGCTGGGTGTCTGTGAGCCCGGTTAGCCTGGAGCCAGCTGCAGAGGCTCCGCTGTGGACTGCTGGCTGCCTGGCCCGATCTGGCCCAGCCCGACCCGTCCTCTACCTTCTCTTTGTTATGTCGAGTCCTCATCCATCCCCAGGAGTTGCTTTGGAGTTTGCACACCAGGCAGCATGTAAAATTGTTTGTGCTTCTGGAAACACACTCACACACACACACACAGGCACGCACGCGCAGAGAAGCCTTGAAATTCTTCTTGGAACAATTCCAGGGATTTATTTATGAAATTCCCAGGGGGTGGGAGAGACAGAAGTCTGGACTTTGCAGACTGAGTGCTGTGCCTGTCATCTCATCAACATAACCAGCGGCTCTGGTGTGCTCTTACTAAGAGCCCGCTGCGAGCCTGGGCCAGGCTGGGTGGGGGCAGGGAGCATGCACAGGTGCCCTGTTCTCAAGGCAGCAGGGATGCCCTGCCCACCATTCCCTCAAGAGGGAAAAACAAGCATGATATTGACATATTTTGGCCGTGGTCCCTGCCTCTGCTCTCTCTTCCACCACCCCGTTTCCTCACTTTCTGGCTCTCTTTCTCCCTGAGCCTGCAGCTTCTCTCCCACTTGTGCACTTCCCTATGGAGTCCCTCTGCCCTGTGGTTGGATATCTGAGTCCTCTAAAGACAGGCTTCGTGGCTGGTTTCTCCACAGGTGAGAAGCTGGGAGCTGCCTGTCGAGTGTTCCCATCCCCACATCATTCTTCTCTGATCCCTGGCAGTTTGGCAGGGTCTAGGCACAGGCATGGCAGGGTCTGCCAGCTTCTGGAGAAAACTGGGGTGTCCAGGCCTCCTAGGATGGCTTCCAAGTTGTTCCCCCTGGACATGCCATGGGAGTTTCAGAGAGAAACTGGATGGAGGCAGATGGTCAGGCTGATAAGAGTTGGGGAGAGAGCCTTAATTCTGCTTCTAGTAGAAAAGGCTGCAGAAGCTTCCTGCTCCAGACAGGCTTCAGTAGGTCTTCCAGCCCCAGTCAAACCTTCTGATGACTGAAGCCCCAGTCAGTATTATAGCTGCAATCTCATGAAAAACCCTGGGCTGGAACCACCAGTAAGCCACTCCCAAATTCTAGAGCCACAGACATTATGTGAGATATGTGTTTATTACTGTTGAAAGCTGCTACAGTGTGGGGTAAACAGCAATTGATAACTAGTATATGACTTACAAGTTTGCATGATATATACCCCTCCTTTGACCCTTAGACCACATCTGCTACAACTCTCTCCCTTGTTCATTCAGCGCCAGCCACAATTTTTACCTAGTTGGTTTTACCAAGTGATCTCTAAAATCACTTATAAGCCTGAGGGTTTAGAATGCAGATGATAGAGAATAAACTAAGAAAAGAAATCATCTGTGTTTAAGAAATAGACTCACAGACAAAGAAAACAAACTTAAGGTATAGTTTGTTTGTATCATATATATTAAAACACTGTACAGTGCAGGGAGCTATATTTAATATCCTGTAATAAGTCATGAAATTAAAAGACGCTTACTCCTTGGAAGGAAAGTTATGACCAACCTAGATAGCATATTCAAAAGCAGAGACATTACTTTGTCAACAAAGGTCCGTCTAGTCAAGGCTATGGTTTTTCCAGTGGTCATGTATGGATGTGAGAGTTGGACTGTGAAGAAAGCTGAACGCCGAAGAATTGATGCTTTTAAACTGTGGTGTTGGAGAAGACTCTTGAGAGTCCCTTGGACTGCAAGGAGATTCAACCAGTCCATTCTGAAGAAGATCAGCCCTGGGATTTCTTTGGAAGGAATGATGCTAAAGCTGAAACTCCAATACTTTGGCCACCTCATGCGAAGAGTTGACTCATTGGAAAAGACTGATGCTGGAAGGGATTGGGGGCAGGAGGAGAAGGGGACGACAGAGGATGAGATGGCTGGATGGCATCACTGACTCGATGGACGTGAGTCTGTGTGAACTCCGGGAGTTGGTGATGGACAGGGAGGCCTGGCGTGCTGCGATTCATGGGGTTGCAAAGAGTCAGACATGACTGAGCGACTGAACTGAACTGACCTGAATAACTTTAATGGAAAAGAACCTGAAAAGGAAAATGTATAATTGAATCACTTTGCCATACACCTGAAACATAAATCAATGATACTTCAATTTTAAATGTTTTTCTAATAATAAAAAAAGATAGGTTTGAAGTCTCTGCCATTCGGCTGGCCCACCACCTGAGAGGAACCTGACAGAGTGTGATGTTCTCTTGCCACCCACCCTTAACTCTGTAGAGGTGGGAACAGGTGGGTCTAAATGTGTCTTTAGTTTTTGGTGCAAACTCTGCCTTTCGGGGGAAAGTTATAGGATCAATATCTGTGCAATGACTGATCTAATGCAAATGTTGTGGTTTTACTTCAAGACCTTAAAGGTAATCTCCCAGGTAAAACTATGGGATGGTCTGACAGAGATGAGACAGAAGGACACACAGAAGGCCACCACACTTACTGCAGGGATTGCAGGACTTTTAAAAATCAAAGACCACTACCCAGAAAATAATTAAATGAGGGGAGAAATAATTAAATATATTAAGTAAAAAAGGGACACCGGAAGAACAACAGGAATGATGTCCTTTAGGAATAACAGAACCTCCCCTTCTTTAAGGAGCCCAGACTCCGAGCTCTGAAGTTTAGGCTCCCCACTCTCTTTAAGAGAAAAAAAAAAATCCCCAAAAGTCCCAGCAGCCTCACAGACTTCCGGAAGTTTCTCCCTCCATTGGGAAGTCCCAGCCTGGTTATGCAGCATGAGCTGGGGTGGAGAGACGTGCCTTCCAGCAGCCTCTCCCAGCTGAGGCAAGCAGGTGTGGGCAGGCTCACTCCTGGGAAGACTCTTGTGAGTGGGCGGGCCCACTCCTGGCTGGGAGGAGGGCAGCGTCATCAGCCTGCCAGGGCCTGTGTGCCTGTGTGTATATGTGTGTATGCGTGTGTGTGTTGACACAGTGCTAAAGGCACAGAAACACACCCCCCACGCATGCCAACCACACACACCCCTAAAGCTATAGTAAGCAACCATAACCTGTCTCTCCAGGCTTATGGACAAATGGACCCAGGTGAAGATGTGAAGGTCCAGATTGATTTCCTTAAAAGTAAAAAGGGCCATGGGCTCTGGGTTCAGACAGATCTGAGTTCAAATCCCAGCTCTGCTATTTACTAGATGTGTGATTTGGGGCCCATCATTTAACCTCTCTGACCTTTGGGTTCCTCATCTGTATTATGGGAATAATGAGTTTTATCTTAAAAATTTTGGTGAGGATAGAATGAAGCCATCCTTTATCACCTGCCAAAGGCTGAAGACAGGAGGTCTTTGATGCAGACACTGAAGTCAGACTGCCAGTTTTTAAACCTCACCATGCTAGTCTCTTAAAAGACGGGCTTGTTCCTTGGAAGAAAAGCTACGACAAACCTAGACAGCATATTAAAAAGCAGAGACATTACTTTGCCATTTGCCAACAAAGGTCTGTCTACTCAAAGCTATGGTCTTTCTAGTAATGTACGAATTTGAGAGTTGGACCAGAAAGGAGGCTGAGTACCAAAGAACTGATGCTTTTGAAATGTGGTGTTGGAGAAGACTCTTGAGAGCCCCTTGGACCGCAAGGAGATCAAACCAGTCAATCCTAAAGGAAATCAACCCTGAATATTCATTGGAAGGACTGATGCTGAAGCTGAAGCTCCAATACTTTGGCCACCTGATGTGAAGAACCAACTCATTAGAAAAGACCCTGATATTGGGAAAGATTGAAGGCAGGAGGAGAAGGGGACAACAGAGGATGAGATGGTTGGATAGCATCACCAACTCAATGGACATGAGTTTGAGCAAGCTCTGGGAGATAATGGAGGGCAGGGAAGCCTGGCGTGCTGCAGTTCATGAGGTTGCAAAGAGTCAGACACGACTGAGTGACTGAACAACAACAATGCTGGTCTCCTCACCTGTAAAACAGGTAAAAGAAGGGCCCTACCCTGCAGGTTTGTCCTGAGGATCAGACAGGTCAATACATATACAGCAGCACATTTAATGGTGTCCAGCCACGAGAAGTCCTCCATACATGTCAGATATTGTTCCATAGATTGCCTAGCACTGAGCCTGTGCTCACACCTCACCACAGAGCCCCTGTCCCAGCTTGCCTTGCCTGTGGCTTCTGATCAGTTTTTCTTACAGTAAAATCTGGTTTTTCCTCAAACTGGTCCTTCCCAGGCGTGCCGTTGTCATGGGAACCTACAGGGGCCGCCTGGGTTTGGGGGAGGAAAGGGTTGTGGATGAAAGCCAAAGAATCCCACCGCTGCTGTTGCAGCCACTACAGCAGTAGGCTGGCCACCATTCTAGCCCCCCAAAAAAGATCCTGACAGTGCCAGAGGGTAAGGTTTATAGGGGCTTACTCCCGCCCTGACTTGCCACAGGTCACATGGGTGAAATCCCATGATTCAACATGCTCCACCATCACATCTCCATCCCATTGTCCGGAGTGGATTCTGATACTAAACACAAGTGTTTCTTTCTGAGGCTGAACAAAGGCACAGCTTAGAATAGGGATTTATAATTGATATATTACTACTCCGCCTTCAAGACAAACTACAGGACTCCAGAGTAGGTATAATTAACATCTGTAGATCTGTAGATCTTGGAGCTTCTGTAGATCTGTAATTACTTTACAGATGGGATAACTGGTGAGTCCTCAGAACACCTAAGTAATTTGCCTGAATCATTTAGCCAGTAAAAATTTGGAACTTGCACCTGGAACCCAAGTCTTTTGAGCTTTGCTGTTGCCCAGAAGTGACTGGGACTGGAGGGGAGTTTGCCCCAGAGAGCAGGGGAGGAGGGAGGAGGACCAAGAGCTGGTCCCACAGCCCAGTGCTTGCCGCCTGCCTCTCCTCTGGGAGGTGATTCAGAGAGGACAAAAACCCTCTCTCCTATCCCACTAAAATTCCACTCAACAATTAAGACAGCCTTTTTTTTTTTTTTTGTCCTAAGAATTTCTATATTTGGACCTCATAATTCCACTCCTGGGAATTATCCCAAGCATATCCATATACTTCTTGACCCTACAGTTCCATTTGTAGGAATTTATCCTAAAGAAATATTGTATTCAGATACCTGCATAATGATTTGAAAATTAGGAATGTCATCACAGCTTCAGCTGAAATAGTAAAATATTGGTAACAAATGAAAGCTATGACAAACCCAGATAGCTCATCAATAAGCATGGCTTTGCCAACAAAGGACCATATAGTCAGAGCTATGGTTTTTCCAGCAGTCATGTACAGATGTAAGAGTTGGGCCATAAAGAAGGCTGAGTGCTGAAAAATTAATGCTTTCAAACTGTAGTCCTGGAGAAGATGCTTGAGAGTCCCTTGGACTGCAAGAAGATCAAACCAGTCAATCCTAAAGGAAATCAACCCTGAATATTCATTGGAAGGACTGTTTTTGAAGCTGAAGCTCCAATACTTTGGCCACCTGATGTAAAGAGCTGACTCATTGGAAAAGACCCTGAGGCTGGGAAAGACTGAGGGCAAAAGGAGAAGACGGGAGTGGAAGATGAGATAGTTAGATAGCATCACCTACTCAATGGACATGAATTTGAGCAAACTTCAGGAGATAGTGGATGACAAAGGAGCCTGGCGTGCTACAATCTATGAGGTTGCAAAGAGTCAGACATGACTTAGTGACTGAACAGCAACAATAATAAATGTTCAAAAAGAATTGTTTGTGTAAGGTACATCTGTATAAAGGATTGCAGAAAATTTAAAGATGTTTATGATCTACAGTTAAAATGGGGAAAAGAAGGTTATAAAATATGCAGTATAGTATAATCTAATATTACTTTTTAATTATTATAAAAAAGATCTGGAAGGATATTTAGCAAAATGTTTACAAGAGTTATCTCTGGGTGGTTAAAATACAAATATTTTCCTCTTGACTATATTATCAACACGTTCAAAGATGACTATATATTATTTTTATAACTAAAACAATCATTTTATAACTTTAAATGGAATAAAACCTATAAAAATATCAAATCACTATGTTGTACACCTAAAATTAGTATAACATGGTAAATCAATTATGCTTCAACTAAAAAAAATCAATGTAAGCTGATTTGAAGTAGCAGTTCCACAATGATACATATTGCAGCATGATTTGCAACAGAAAAAAACAGGAAATATATATATTTTTGGAATGCCTTAATAACTACATTATTTTGGAATGGCTTAATAAGTTAATGGCTTAATAAATTACTTAAGACCACCACTGTTCTTATAGAAATAACTTACTTAATAAAGTAGCATTTCCACAAAGATACATATTGCAGCATGATTTACGACAGACAAAAACAGAAAATATATATATTTTTGGAATTAAAATGATTATGAATTCTATATAGAATTATTTAAATGTTTACGATAAAAGTAAATAATACTGGCCACAAAATAGAATATGCCTCACGATTATAATCATTTAAAGTATGTATGCAAATATTTGCTTCAGTTTGGTAGGATGAGATAGTGTAATTTTTTTCCTTTCTTTCAGGAATACAAAAATACAATACTTTGCCTTTTCAATTAAAAAGAAAATACCCATGGGATGATATGGTGCTAAGCACTAGGCCCTATTTCTGAGACTGTTCTAGAGAAATGGTTGCAGAGAGTTCTGACATCCCTTCCTCAGTCATTTATCCTTTGAATGTAAAAATAATATTATCATCATTATTTCTTGATTACCTACCATATGTGTACATACCTCATTTCTAACTTTCACAATAACTCTGTAAGATAGATATATTACTTCGGACTTCGTTGATTCTAAATAATAGAAATTCAAGCTATTTAAGAAAAAAGAATTTTTTTCCTTTAGTTTCTCCCAGACTCAGTGCAGCTGGCCTCAAGCTGTGCCTGGAAGCAGGAGTCAAATGGACAAGACTCTCCATTTCCACCCTCTTCCCCTCCCGCTTTTGCTTCATCTGTGCCTGTGGTTCCATCTTCCTTGATGTAGACCACCGTTCTTTGTGTCCCATCCACAAGGAACATATGACTTCAAGAGAAGTCATCAGGTCTATATTCTCAGGGGAGATTCTGGTATGACGCTGTATGGGTCCCAACGCCTCATTCAGGAGGTAGGGACTGATGATCCAGGTTGGGTCAGGTGTCAACCTCTGGTCCAAAAATCTGTGGGGAGGGGATTTGGTCATGTTGTACAAACCTGGCTGCAAGGGACGACCACTGTTCTTATAGAAATGGGGAAGAAAGTGTGGTACCCGAAAAAGTGGGTGAGGAGAGGTGGAGTGAGCCAGGTAGTTGAAAAGAAAAATCTGTATATGCTAGGTATCCTTCTTCTTTATACAGATGAGGACACATAGGCTCAGAGAGGTTAGTTGACATGCTCAAGGTCATACATAAAGATTGAAAACAACAGAGCTGGAATTTGAAACCCAGGTCTGCCTCTCTCTGCATTCCACTTCATCACACCACCATACCCATTTGCTGACAAATGCAAGTAGTCAGACCAAGAGTGTCTTAGACGGAGGGGAGAGCATGTGCAAAGGCCCACAGACAAAGGAAACTATGGGTCTAAGGAGTTGAAGTCCAGTGTTACTGGAAGGTGAAGTTGGAGGAAAGCTATGGAAAGAGACATGGCCAGAATTGTGTGCTGGGTCAGATCGAGCAATAGGGGCCTGTTAATAAGGAGCTTAGACTTTAACCTGAGGGCAGCGACATTCAGCAGAGAGCATTATGGAGTGTCCATTTGTATTTTAGAGAAAGTTCTCCAGTTTCGGTGTAAAGTATGAGCTGGAGGGGCTAGATGGATGCAGGAGAGCAGGTGGATGACCCATTAAACTAGAGGAGAAAAGGGGACAGAAAGAGGTGGATGGAATTGGTAAGATAATTGGGAGGTAGGATGGACAAGAATTTGTGTTTCATTGATGGGAAGGGTGGTAGGGAGATGATGGTGGTGATGGGAGAAGGTGGTCATGAGTGAATCTGTTTGCTTGGATTGTAATACCATTTTCTGAACATTAGGGGCAGAGCAGGTTTGGGGTGACAGATAAGGAGTTATGTTTTGAACATGATGAATTTGAGACGTCTGGGAGACATCCAAGGAGCTGTTCGAAAACAGCTGGATCTTGAGGTCTAGAGCACAGGGTGGAGGTGGGGGCTGGAGACACAGATTTGAAAGTCATCACTGGAGAGCCTTAGAGGTGTCATGAGCTCATACAGGGGGCATGTGTTCACGAAGAAGAGGATCTCAGACAGAATGCCGGGAACACCAGCATTTCCAAGAGAGATAAAGAGACGTCTTCAAAGACATCTGAAAAGGAGCCACCAGAGAAGCTGGAGAGAGATCAGCAACTTGTGGCAGGAAAAGCCAAGAGGTGGGAGCAGTCAGTGGTCAAATGTTGCTGAGAGGTCGAGTTAAAAAAGGAAAGACTGATAAGGGTGCACTGGATTTTGCAACAAGGAGGCCAGTGGTGACCTCCAGGAGCAGAGCCAGAAGGTGGTGGGCTGAGGAATGAGTGGGAGCTGTGGAAGCAGAGACTTCACCAACAAATGTGACCATGAAGGGAAGGGAGAGAGATTGGGGTGGTTGGAAGGGAGGTGAAGGTGAGAGTACTTTGCAGCAAGTTCACACCCCGGTGGGAAGGACTCCATAGAGAAGGGCAAGTCAAGGATTCATTTTGAAAAGTAAGGGTGAGGACCTGAGAGGGGACCTAAGGAGGGAGATATTCGGATGCAACAAGTTTATGGGTTTGGTGTCTGCAGTTGAGAGCATCCTGGTGCTTCCATTTTCTATGAAAGAAAAGGCAAAATCGATGGAGATCTGAGAGTTGCAACCCTCTCATTTACACAACTGTGATATGTCCATTTTTGTGTTTTCACCTCAATACCATGGAATCAAATTCTCAAATTAAAAAAAAAATCAAAATTTTATTGAAATGGGAGGAAAGTGCAAATCCAGTAGAATTGTGGAAAGGCCAGTTTGAATGAGTGAATATTGGCTTAAAAAAAAAGAAAGAATTTTATTCATTTCAGGTACATACAGTAACACAAAATATTGCCTAGTAGTTGGGAAAGAATCATTTGCAATTAGCATAGAAATTGTTTGGAATGTAAATTAGTTTTTCTGAAGTACTTGACTGTGCTTAAAAACAGTACTTTAGTATTTTAAGAATTCCCCTTGTGGGGTGAAACCACTTTATATCTATTTTAAAACCTTGTTAAGTCTGCTTAAATGTAGTTAATTTTTTTTCTGGAAAAGATACCAGCTACATCAGAAAACAGTTTCTGGCAAAGGTAAGATTGTGCAACTGTGCACCGCACAGCACTTTCCAAAGGCCATTTCCACCAGAGAGCAGATCTGATTGCCGGAGATTGTTACTAAGGGAACGGTGGGCGTGAATATAAATTTCATTTCACAAAAGACCTAACCAAAGTATTGATCCAAAAGGAGCAGCCAGTAAGTACAGGATGAAGAATCTTTTTCTCATTGAAATAAGTACACATAAATATCCACACACATGTACCTATATATGTATATGGCTTATACATGTGTACACATATATCTGCAATCACATTTCAAATCTCCCTGGAAATCTCTCCTCTTAAGCTGTTTCCCACATGAGGAGGCTGGGGAGATTTGAGAGCCCGCCAGGGCCTGGGGAGAGGGACTGCCTTTGATCTTAGTTCTCTGACTAGGGATTGATCCCATGCCCCCTGCAATGGAAGCAAGGAGTCCTAACCACTGGACCACCAGGGGAGTCCCAGCAAGAGGTATTGACCCCAAGCTAGCCTGTAGCTCTGCAGAGCCAAAGCTGTGAACACTGCTGGTAAGGGCAGAGCACTCTCAATGCTATTATTATTAATTATTGAACAGCAGTTTTGGCCAGGCCCCTTATCCAACATGATCACGATTCCTCAAGAGTATTTCCATTTCAAGATGAGGAAACCTAGTATTATGTGCTGTTTCATGTCCAAGTCCTGAACTGCTGAGTCAAGACTCTGTGGTTTTGTCTTCTCCCCGTGTATGTGTGGGCCTCAGGTTAATCACACAGTAGCTTGTTATTATCACTGGCCTGTGCAAGGCAGCCAGTCTTCTCTCAGATTGTACCTTCCACCTCTTTTTCCAATCCCCTTTTCAATCTCCGTCCACCTTGCTCCCTCTCCGCACAAGCATTCTAGTGAGCTTGTGTCCTTAAGTACATGCATATCCTTGTTAAGAACGCAGTACTGTTTTGAATATGTATGAATTCTATTATTATTGTGTGTGTGTGTTAAGAACACTTGACATAAGCTCTCCCCTCTGAGTGTATTTTTAAGATTACAATACTGTATTGTTAACCAGAGGCTCTCTGCTGTACAGTAGATCTCTAGGTCTTGTTCTTTTTGCGTAAATGAAACGTTGTACCCTTCTAATGACTGCCACCCCATTTCTACCTCAGCCATTCTACATGCCTATTTTGTTTTCATTTTGCTGCGCTGGGTCTTAGTTGCGGCATGTGGGATCTTTAGTTGTGACATGTGGGATCTAGTTCCCTAACCAGGAATTGAACCCTGGCCCCCTGCATAGGGAGCCCGGAGTCTTAGCCACTGGACCCCCAGGGAAGTCCTGAGTCTAACTATTTTAGGTCCCTCATATAAGCGGTGTTCTGTAGTATTTGTCCTTCTGTGTCTGGCTTATTTCACTTAGCATGCGGTCCTCTGTGTTCACCTACATTGTTGCACATGGCAGGATTTCCTTCTTTTTAAATATTAATATTAAAATGAATTAATGGCTGGATAATATTCCTTTGTATGTATATACTACGTTTTCTTTGTTCATTTATCTGTCAACGGACATTTAGTTTGCTTCATGCCTTGGCTATTGTGAGTAATGCTGCAATGAACACGGAAGTGCAGAGGTCTCTTTGGAATTCTGATTTCAATTTCTTTGGATACATACCTGGAAGTGAGATTGCAGGATCACAGGATAGTTCTATTATGCATTCTAAATTTATATAAAAGGCACTGTGATTTGGCCCTCATTGTCTTCCGCCAATCAGTTCTATATTTTAAAGATCTATCCATATTGCTGTATGTTATGTATATCTGGTTCCATCTGATGAATGACATAATACCCTGAACTATTTGATCCCTGCATCGGGAAGATCCCCTGGAGGAGCGCATGACAACCCACTCCAGTATTCTTGCCTGGAGAATCCCATGGACAGAGGAGCCTGGCGGGCTACAGTCCATAGGGTTGCACAGAGTTGGACACGACTGAAGCGACTTAGCATGCACGCATTCATCCACAACATTTTACTTATCTGTTCCTCCAAGAATGGACACCGAGGTTGGCTCCAGCTCCCTGCTATCATAAGCACCACAGTGTTAAACATCCTTGTGCATGTCCCCTGTGGGCTTGTATGAGAATTTCTCTGAGATATGGACCCAAAGATGGTATCTCGAGATCAAATCACATGGACACACCCACTTTCATTAAGCAATGCTGAAAAGGCTACACCAGTTTAGACTTCTCCAAGAAGTGAATAAGAATTCTTATTTCCCCATCTCCTTGCTAATACTTGACATTACTCACTTTTCTAATTTTGCCATTTTGGTAGATATTAATTTTATGTCATTTGAATATGCATTTCTCTGACCACTAGTGAGTTTTAGCATATTTTTTTTAATTTTGGGTTTCCTTTTCTGTGAATAAACTCTCCATGTATTTTGCCCATTTTTTAAATTGACTTTTGTTGATTTGCAGGAGTTTCTCATATACTGTAGATATCATTCTCATATCTTGTAGAGTTTTTCAAGTAAATATCTCTTTTGGTCTGCCATTTATTTATTAGTTCTATTAATTCACTGATGTTAAATTGATGGTGTATCTCTGAAAATGTACTGATGTCATCGTATCTGTATAGTTCTTCATTTTGTAGTTTGTCTTTTAAGAGTCTTGTTTAAATCTTTCCCCATACCTGGGTCACAGGGATGTCCTCTTACATTTTCTTTTATTAGCCTCATGGTTTTGCCTTTCACATTTGGCCCTTAATCCATTTGGAGTCCATCTTTGTCTTCACTAATATTTCAACAGCTTTATTGAGATATAACTCATATACCATACAATTCACCCATTTAAAGTGGCTTTTAGTATATTCACAGAATTGCGTAACAGTTATCATAATTAATTTAGAAGATTTTCATCACTCCCCCTGGGAAAAAACCCGGTATACCCTTTAGTTATCATCTTCACCAAATTTTGATGACATCTTTATCACATATCAGTTCTCAAGTGTATATGGATCTTTTCTGAGCCCTTAATTATGTTCCACTTGTCCATTTGTCTGTGTCTGTCCATCGTCTGGTACTATACTATTTCTATTACTATGGCTTGTCATGTTTTATTTTCTGCTACGGCAAGTCTCCACTCTTCACACTATTTTAAAACTGGCTTGGCCAAATTCATATATTGTTTGACCTAGGCACTTCACTTTTTAGAATTTATCCTATGGGTATGTTTGAATGAAGCAAAATGATACACAAACAAATTTAGTCATTGCGGCTTTGTTTGCTGTAGCCCTAAACTGGAAACAACCAAAACTTCCAATATGGGGGACTGGTTTAATTATGGCACATTCAAACAGCAGAATACTATGCTGTTTTTAAAAACCAGAAGATGAAGGAGAAGAGGAAAAAGAAGGAGAAGAAGGAGAAAAATGAAGAAAGAATCTTAAAGCTCTCTGCTGGATATGGAAAGATCTCCAAGGCATATTATTAAGTGAAAAAAAAACAAGGCATTGCATAGTGTATATAATGTTACTTTTGTATAAAGATGGGAAAGGACAAGGATCCATATTCAAATTCAGTTAAATCCATATAAAGAAACTTTGGAGAGACAGAAGCATAAGAAACTAAAACCAGTCATTTCTTTGGGGTTCAAGGAACTTGGGCAGATGGGCAACAAGGATGAGAAGGAGACACTTCACTGTCTGCCTTTTGACACTTTTGTTTCCTAACAATGTGAATATATAACCTATGCAAAAAGTAACCTAAAATAAGGGGATACTGACTTAGCTCTTCATGAGTTTATATTCTTCCATATACAATTTAGAATACATTTATTGAATTACTAAAAAAAAAAATTCCAACTAGAATCTGGACTTGGATAAAACCCTTGGCACCACACTGCTCCTCCCCTCACGGGTCAGAATTATACTGACAGCTTTCAGGGCCTGAAGCCAAGAGAAAGCCCTGGTCAGGTGTAAGCAGGACTGGAAACAATTCCGAATTCAGGAGAAAGACCTCAAGTTGTAGATGGCTGTTGGTTTTCTTTTAAACACTGGCCATTTAGAGATATATTTCACCCCTTTACTTTGGCCTAACTGTTGTATCAATAAATGCTCTCTCTAGGGGAAAAGGAAGAAGTATGGAGTACAAATCTTTAAAACACCCTTGTCTGTGATCCATGACTACTTGCGTTAGTGAGGACAAAGCCTCATCAACCGCCTGGTGGCAGGTCATCTTAACTGCAGGCTGAGCACTTGAGAAAAGGGCCTTTGTTGAGCTGAGCTTACAAAGCCAAGCCCAGGAAGGGCAGTCGGACCCACTTTGCAAACTTGTTTGTTTTTTTTTCTAAACATCAGTCCAGCTTCTTGTCCCGAAGGATCATAGATTCCAAATTAGTAGAGTCAAAATTAATGAGATTTTCCAGTAATGAGCCCGAGACTAAAATGATGGAAAATCCACTAATTATAGACTAAGCGGCCACCTAAGCACGACTTGGATCCAGGCCTCTGGGGGGAGGAGGAGAAGGGAAGAGTGAAGGTCGTAGATGCAACCTGATCCTGACAGTCCTTCCTTCCTGCTGCCACTGCCCTTTCCCCTGGACTTGGGGGCCTTGCAGCACCCAGAGCTTCCTGCCTCTGAGCTCCTACCGCCTCCCCGCAATCCACGCCCCCCAGGTCAAACGAGGCCCTGCTTCTAAGGGCTCTGTGAGGCGAAATTCCTGGAAACTGCAAATCAGGGCCCATAGTGGAGGTGGGGGGCCTGTTTTCGCCTCAGTTCTGGGAAGCAGTGGGGGAGGAGTGCTGGAAGAAGGAGGAAGGGTAGAAAAGGCAGACAAAAATGCCCATTATACCCAGGCCCTGTCAATTTCCTTTTCTCATCTCTTTATCAGTGTTTGTTGACTGAGCTTCTTATCAACAGGAAACGCCTGCCTAAGGGGACGAGGCAGGTCCAGGGGGACTGGGCGCCAGGGGTCAGGAACTCTGGGTGGTATGGTGTTGCTGTCCAGCCTGCCTGACGGAGCGACCTCATGACTCCCAGGACCCAGCAAGTCTCCCAGGCTCCTTGCCTTGGCATCTGGTGAATCCTTAGGTGTCCACAGTAAGACAGTACAGCAGACAGGCCCTGATCATAGCCTAGGTGGGGCTTCAGCCCTAGCCCTCTGTGACATGAGAATTGCCCTTGTACTTAAAACCCACCAACCCCCCTCTTTCCTAGCTGAGAGGCCAAGGGACCTGCCAAGGTCAATAGTCAAGGTCTTAGTAAGTCACCCCAACTGGCCCTTCTATTCTGTTTGCCTTGCGCCTGTTCTGGGCATCTAGGCCCGGGACAATTAGGTGCTTGGCAGAGACTTCTAGAGGAAGGAGAGGAAGGGGGACTCTGGCACTGAGTGACCTCCTACTACGTGCCAGATGTTTTATAAACACTGATCATCAGACTAGCTTACTGGTCTCCCAGATGGGGTTCCCAGGAGAGGGACAGAAAGAGGGTCAGATTTCACAGGAGGCTAAGATCAAACCTTACTGCTGAAAATAAATGCCCAAGAGGGATAGCTGGGCCAAGCCAAGCTTTATGGTGGCTGAGAGGAACAGGTTTATCTAGATGTCTTCCTTCAAACTGGCAGAAGACTAAATCGAGGGTATGGGAACTGGCTGTTCTGGTAGAAGAGGCGGGAGCAGTTTGTGCAGAACAGAGCATGAGCCAGCCACCTTGCTTCCCGTTCCTTGCCTCTGCCTATCGGCTGCCCTTGAACAGCTCCACATTGCTTTGGGTGGTGGTGGTAACAAAGGAAATGCCAGTGTGCCTTTTGCCCTGCCCCCGTGTCTCCCCGGACAACCCCAGTCTGCCCCCCACCCTGCCGCTGGCTCCTGCAGTTGGGGATCTAGGTCAGTAAGAGTGGGTGGGTGAGAAAGAACAGAGAAGAGACTCATCCAGACGTGACACCCCGCAGGGCAGCAGTGACAACACTTTAACCTGAAAGCTGCCTGAAAATAGACTGTGTGTCTATGACATTATGCAAATCGTATGCAAAGTCAAGAAGCCCTCTGTCTCTATTTCTAGCAAATTGAATGTGGTCCTGGTGGAAGCAGCTCGTTCCAAGAGTCGCCCACCCACAGTGACGACTGCATAGTCAGCATCCGTCCCCTCTCTGGACCTGCACCCCTCCACGCCACCCCCAGGGCTGAATAGACATGGAGATTTGCTACCTCTTGGTCTGTTAATCTTGATGTGAGTGAAGCTCTGGAGGAAGACGAGCCAGCCTCTGTGAGGGCAGATGTAGGCAGGGCTGAGGGAGAATGGGGACTTCGAGAGTAGGGAGAACTGGGTACCACAAGGGCTTGGCAAAGGAAGTCGTGGTCATCAAAGCACATGCTCCAGGAAACAAGCAAGCTTCACTCTCATTTGGGCATGTGATAGACACTCATCACCCCTGAGGGAGCATCCTTACCACTTAGATGATCCCGTCTCTCTTTATATAGGTAAGGAAATTAGAGCCTGGGGTTCCCCCAGGAAAGCAAGACAAAACAGAAAAAGTTGATGGATTTTCTTCTTTCAAAGGCAGGCAGATTCCCTGAGGCTCTACATGGAGGCAGTGGCTTGGATGCCATGACCTTCTAACCCTGGAGGGCAATGGGCCAGTTCTTCTTTCCCAGATCGCAGCCTGTCTTGTGATTTCTTTTCCGCAGTGTACTCACTGCATTTCTGCCCATAGTCAACGTTATGCGGACATCACGTGGGATGTAAGGATCAGGGTCTGGCAGAGACAGGAGGGGAAAAGAACACTCATTTTCTCCTTTTCCCAAAGCTGGTTTAAAAGGTCCTCTGGGAAAGAGGGCACTGTCTTTTGTGGGGGGTCCATGGACAAAGGCTTCTGGAGTCAGTAGCAGGCTCCAGGCATGAGCCACCTTGCAGGCTGCTAGGAGGAGGGGAAGTCCTCCGTGGTAAAAGGGAGGTCATCCTTGGTAAGGGTACCCCAGTTCTGTGATTCCCTAAGGGAACCTCTACTGCAAAGGCACAGATTTCCTAGGATGGGCAGTCAAATGTAAGAGTCACCTCTTGGCTTCTTCCAGTACCTGCCTCCCCTATGGCATGTCCCCACCCTCAATTTCGGGGGTGGGGGGAGGTGCTTTCTGAAGCCTCCCTTGACGCCAAGGTAGGTCCGGAGGATGGCGGTCACTTTCCCATCCTGGGGATGAGGAGTGACTCCTGGCAAGGTAGGGGTGGGCATTTAAAGAGGGAATTGAGAACAACGGATTCAGGCGGGCGTGTCCAAGCTGCCTCTGAGTGAGGACGCAGCTCCTTTCTAGATGTGGTTTTCGGGGGACAGTCCCTACAGAACAGAAGCATGGGTAAGCGCACGCACACTGCCGCCTGGGAGCGGCCTAAGAAGATCCCAGGCAGGGAAGGGCTCGCGGCGCTAAGCGCGGGGTGGGGCGGGAGGCGGCTGCTGGGTCGCCTTTTGGCCAGCAGAGGGCGTGCGGAGGCGCCGCGAGAGGGCTTCTCCCAGCCGGCGGTGGGAATTGAGATTTGGGCGGCAGCTTGACGTCCAAGCAGCCTCCTCCACCAACTGTGACTTCTCTCTGAAGGGCAGAGCCCACGCAGGATACTCTGGGACCATCTCCTTCTGCATCCCCTGTTGTTCCCTCGGCGAACCAGAGGGAACCAGAGGCACCGACCTGGGAAGACTTAGCCAGAGCTCTGGACTCAACCATGCTTTATTGAGGACCTACTATGTGCTAAGCGGCTTCCCTGATAGCTCACTTGGTAAAGAATCTGCCTCCAATGCAGGAGACCCCAGTTCGGTTCCTGGGTCGGGAAGATCTGCTGGAGAAGGGACAGGCTACCCACTCCAGTATTCTTGGGCTTCTTGGGCTGGTAAAGAATCCGCCTGCAATGCGGGAGACCTGGTTCCTTTCCTGGGATGGTAAAATCTTCCTGGAGAAGGGAATGGCTACCCACTCCAGTATTCTGGCCTGGAGAACTCCATGGACTGCAGAGTCCATGGGGTCGCAAACAGTAGGACATGACTGAGTGACTTTCACTCACTCATGTGCTAAGCAGGAGTTAAGCACTCCCACAAACAGTACCTCCAGGCTAAGAGACCAATATTGGGCCTGGAACACCATCCTGAACTCAGCAGCATTATGCAGACTTCTTTCACCAATGTCTCCTACTCTGGCCATAGCTGTTCTCCCAACTCTGGCCCCTTCTCTCAACCCTCCCCCATCACTTGGCCTCCTGCCTCAGACTTTCTCTTCTTAGGGATTTTCCACCCTTTGGGGAGCTGCTGCCTTCAGTCTCTGGCTTGGAGCCTAAGGAGACTTTTTGCCCCCCAAATCCAGTAGAGATAAAGTCCTTCAGGGGGATTCCTGGTCTAGGTGGGTTCCAGTGACCCAGAAGACATGACTCTGCCAGGAAGCAAAGTACCCTGCGATGTTGTGGGAACCTGGCAGGTTCATGCAGCTTTCTGTTTCACCCAGTTTCACTTCCTGCTTCTCCTCTGGGCCTTGCACAATGCTGGGAGGCAGCCTGGGAAAGTGCTGCTCTGATGGTGGAAGGAACGCTCGAGAAGCTGACCAGGGAGGCTGTGCTGGGGCATTTCCAGTAGGAGGGGAGGAGGCTGTTTCCTTCACCTCCTGTAGAGAACTGAGGGTCCTTCTCCATGCCATCCCAGGGCCGAGGGATGCAAGACCAGGTCTTTCCAAGTTTGGGGCTGTCGTGTTCCCTAACCTGAGCCCCGCGCCTCACCTCCCAACCCTTAGGCCCTACCTCCAACCCAACTGCCCTCCAGCCCATCCACCCACTGAGGGCTCGGGTAACCTCCTCAGCTCATGGACATACGCCCTGGAACATCAAAAATTTGATATTTCCAAATGGTGAACTTTCCATGTGTTTCTCTACAGCCATCAGGTTCTTCCTAGACACATATACTCTGGGGTCTGGCCAAACATGTGGGACTAGGAAGGCCACACAGGGGCCCGTGGGGGAAGAATCTGGGTGCTGGAGGCTTGTTGGTTAGAGCCAGATTTCTTCTGAGCCTTGGATGCCCTGCAGGAAGCTCCCTCGGACCCTCTCAGCCCTGGGGAGAGAAGGTGAAGCCACAGAGCAGGTGAGTGGCTGATTCGCCTGCCAGACGACCCAGGGTTGTCTGAGCCCAAGGATGGCCAGAGGCATCGGTTAAGACAGGAACTGGAGCTTGCAGAATTAGACTAGGAAACATTTCAGATACTCTTGGCCTCAAATAAAGTTATTTTCAAATTTCCATCTTGCAAATTGCCAGGGGCTGGGGCATAAGGAGTACAAGACACTGATGAACAGAGTTCTGACACAGGCTGAAATTTCAAAGAACTTTAGAGCTGAAAAAACTTCTAAGGACATCAGGACAAAACCTTTCGATATAGAGATGAAGAAACAAAGGTCCTGGTTCAGGGAGGGCCTCCTTTTTGTCGCATAGAGCAAGCACCCGGACCAGACTCTGGGTCTTCTGACTCCCAGATGGGCCTTTCCCCAGCCATGCTTGGCCCCAACATCCTCTCGTTTATTCTGGAAGTCCTGGGCCTTGCCCATCTGCCCTGCCACTTCTCCACTGGCCACACCCACAGCAAGACTCCTTGGGTTTCATGTCACAATAAGTCAGCTAGGAAGGGGTGGGGGAGGGGCTGAGGATCAGGCTCCACCTCTGCGGGGCGGAGGCTGCGGGGGCTGGGGGGGTGGGTCATGTCTAGAAGACAGGGGCCCAAGGTGGCCTAGAGCTGAAATACAAACCCACAAAGAAAAGCTGATGGGCCCTGGGTGTTTGGGGCTTGGGCCAGAGGCTGAAGCCTGGCAGGGCAGGGTGTCTGCTGAAGGCTGGACAGGGCTCTGAGCCACGCTGGCAGCTCCAGTGGGGCAGTGGGGTTGATGGAGGGCAGGGGGTAAAGTGCAGGTCCAGGCTCTGGGCCCAGGAGGGTTCCCTGGATTGACCACTGTGGCTCTGGGATCTCTTGCATCCTGTCCTGAGGGTGGTAGGGGGTGCGTCCAGGGCATGTCAGGTAGGGAGGGAGCCAGGCGGCAGAGAGCCTGCTGCCTGGAGCAGGCCAGACGGTGGGGGATCGGGTTTCAGCCCAGCTGTATTTTTGGCTGGATGGGCTGGGGGCCGAGTCGGACAGGCACAGCTGCCCATAGAGGGGCACCCCCCTCCCCAGCATACACACTCACAGAACGGCTACCCAGGCAGGCTGCCATCCACCAGCCACCCCACAAACACTGCAGGCAGAGGGGAGTCAGGCTTCAGCCCCATGGCTAGGGAATAACTTTGGGCTTCTGGAGACCATTGCTGAGTTTCTGTAGTGTCTTCTTGATCCGCAGTGCAGTGAGGCGGGCAGAGGGGTTGGGGTACCAGCACTCCCGCATCATCTGAGCCAGGCCTGAGAGGACCTGGGTGGGGGGAGAGTGAAGGAGAGGAGAGGAAGCAGAGACATGGGTCAGGGACCGTGGAAAGGAAGAGACAAGGAGGATGCCCAAGTGAACAGAAAAGTCGAGAAGAGGGAAACGAGAGTGTCGAAAAGGAGAGGAGAGACAGCAGTGGTGAAAGGGAGATAGTGGGAACAGGGCAAGGATGAGAAAAGAAAGACAAAAATGGAAGAGAAAGGGAGTGGAGTGAGAAGGGGATAGAGAAAGGTAGGCAGGATGGAAAGAGAGATGTAACTCAGGCTGTCACGGACACCCTCCGGTGAGTACCCCCACCCTCGCTCCACCAAGACCCAAGAGAGGGGAGAGCTCAGGCCTTGGGACTCTCACATCCCCGCTCTGAGGCCAGACCTCACTGCAGAAGGCAGTGGCTCCCAGCACCTCCACCAACCCTGGCCTGCTCCTGTGGACACTGGGAGATTGGGTGGTGGGTGCTGCCCTCAAAATGCCTGTGTCCAGGAAGCTCAGTGGTCGCAGAGTGAGCCAGCCTCACCTCTGCCTTGGAACTCAAGCCAGTTCCTGGCAGGGACTGTATGTGTGTGTGCATAGGAGTGGCTTTTTGTGGCTCTGTAATGTTGTGCAGAAATGTACATGGCTCTGTGTATATATACATGTATACACATATCAGTGTTCAGTCATTCATTCCATAAACATTGCTTGAGTACCTAGTGCGTGCCAGGCACTGTGACAGGGAACAAGGAGAAAAGTGCCAAGAGAGACAAAAGGTCTTTTTCTCTGTCATCATGGGGCCAACATGCACGTGTGTGTACTTGTGAGTGTGTGCATGTGTGTGTACCTGTGAGTGTGTGCATGTGCGTGTACCTATGAGTGTGTGCATGTGCGTGTACCTATGAGCGTGTGCGTGTGTGTGCATGTGCGTGTCCCTGTATGTACATGTGTGTGTGTTTGTACAGAAGTGTGTATATGCCTATATTTGCCTATATATACGTATGTGTGCATTCTATATAAAGTATGGGGAGTGCTTTGAGAAAAAAGAACAACAACAGTAACTTCACAGCAAAAAATAGCAGAGAACCTCTGTCTTTGCAGGCAAGGTGAAATGTTCTAAAAAAATCCCAGAATAACCAGAGGGTCTCTGGAGGTCCACAGGCAGGAATGTGGGAGGGAGTACCCAGAGAGGTCCCCTGGGATCTGTCCCCTAGAGCCTACCCAGGGGAAGCAGAGGCCAGACACGAGTTCCTCAGCCCAGAAACCCCAGTGCTGAGCCACCACCGCACACCATCCCAGCACCCCCAGGGGCCTCACCGGGTCTGCAGCCAGCCGGTTGGGGATGGTGGGGGTCTGCTGGTCAACACACACCACCTTCTTCATGTCCTCAAAGCTGGGGTCATTGGGCACCACATCATAGAAGGGTGGCCGGTAGTCCTCCACAATGCCTGGGGATGAAGGACAACGGGACAGTCACTTGGGACCGCAAACAGGTCCCATACCACCCAGAAGTGAGCTTTGCCTACACTCAGTCCCAGGGTCCAGGAAGCCAGCTGCCTGCCCATGCTACCTCTGAGAGGGACACCATAATATAATAAATATATTTATAAACAATAATTACTGCCATTTATCTTACACTTACCAAATATGCCAGGCATTGTGCTATAAACACTTTACATGCATTATCCTGTTAGTCTTCACAGCAACCCGACGACCCATTTTACAGATGAAGAAACTGATGCTCAGAGAAGTTAAGCCCAAGGTTACACAGCTTGTAATGGCAGAGTTGAGAATTAAACACATTGCATTCGTAGGACAGACCTTGTTCCAGTCTTTCCACAGCTGCCTCTAACCCAGGGTCTGGGTACTGCTTCCAGGCCCCAACTATCAGAGATGCCCCAAAATATCTAATGTTTACCAAGCAATTACTATGTGGCAGGCACTGTCCTAAGCGCATGGCATTAGATCCTCACAAAACAACCCTATCAGATGAGGAAGACTATTAGCTCCAGTTTATAAGCAATGAAGGGGCTCCCAAGTCACACTAGTGGTAAAGAACACATCTGCCAATGCAGGAGACATTAAGAGACTTGGGTTTGATCCCTGGGTCAGGATGATCTCCTGGAGAAGGGCACGGCAACCCACTCCAGTATTCTTGCCTGGAGAATCCCATGGACAGAGGAGCCTGGCGGGCTACAGTCCATGGAGTTGCAAAGAGTCGGACAGGACTGAAGCGACTTAGCACACACACACACAATGAAATTCAGGCCAGATTCAGGCCCGAGAGGTTAAGAAGCTTGTCTAAAATCACACAGATAGTAAGTGACAGAGCTAGGAGTTAAGCCTAGGAAGTCTTACCAAAGCCCATGCTCTTGACCTCCAAGCTACACTTAAGGGAGGGAGGCAGACTGCTGGGTGAGGATGTAGAATGAGGAGAAGGGGAAGAAAACACATCTTCTAAGGGAAGGAGATTTACCCAGGTCCAGATCACATCCACCCAGTCTCAGGGGTGGCACAGGCCTCTGCTGACCCTCCCAGCCAGCAGCACCCCTCCCCTCATCATCCCAAGTGTGCCATCCTGAGCAGGATCTTTCTGAAGATGATGCTGGTGGAGCGGCAGTCACTGGGCCAGAAGAGGCCAGACCCCAGAAAAGCACCTTAGGCCCCACCCTTCTTCCAGCCCGAGGCTGGGGGCTGCAGCCGCACAGAACAGCCACAGCCTCGGGAGAGCCCGAGCCAGCTGTGCTCCCCGTGGCGGGCGTCCAGGCCGGCCCCTGTGCTGCTTGAGCCCTAATCAGTGCTGCACAGAGGCCTGAGCGTGTCTAATGGGCCTTTAATCAGCGCCGGGGCTGACACCAGATTACAGTGTTTATAATGCGCCGCGAATCTGTGTGGAGCTGACAGAGCTTCCCTCCTCCCCAGGAGTCTGCAATCAGCCTCCTCTTCAGCCCAGGCTGCTCCAGCCTTCCTTTCCTGCCTGTGGCTGGCTCCAAGGGGCCTCAGTTGCTTCCAGGTGCCCCCTTTACCAGCCCCAACCTCTGGAGTTTGTGTCTGAAGCTGAGCCCAGCAAGAGGGTGGTCCCCAACCTGTCAAGACTCCTGGCAGCCCCTCTCCGTGGACAGCCTCCACAAAGACTGACCAGCCTCCCTACCTGGTCCCATCCACCCCAGGACTGGGAGGGCACCAGCCACAGGGCAGGCCCTCTATATGGGACCATGAAGAATGAGGTCCCTGTGCCTGCTCCCCTCCAAATTTCAGTTCTCTGTAGCACCCATGGTAATAATGAGGCAATAGGGACTTCCTTGGCGGTCCAATGGTTAAGACTCCACTCCCAGGGCAGGGGGCACTGGTTTGATCTCTGGTCAGGGAACTAAGATACTGCATGCCGCACAGTACAGCCAATAATAATAATAGTAGTAAGGCATCAATAAGCAGGAAGTGCAGGCACTATCACATCCCTCATTTCTGTGGAAACAAGGACCAACGGGTGGAAGTAGCACAGTAATAAAGAGCACTGGTCCTGAGAGTCAAATTGCCTGGTTTCAGACCCCCATGCTGCCTCTAGCCAGTTGTAATTCTGTGCCTCAATCCCCTCATCTGTAAAATGGGGGTGTTGCTGTGTCAAGTATTTGTCATTACAACAACAATTGCCACCAATATTTACTGAACTCCACAACAGTTCCAGATACTGCCCTGATTACCTTATTTGGATTATCTCAACAACTGGAAATTATTTTTCTTCTCATTTTACAAATGAGGAAACTGAGGCACAGAAAAGTAAAGTACTCTGCACATGGCAAAAAGCAGGAACTGAGTCTGATTTCCCACCCTTGCTCTTAACCACTAAAGCATACCACCTCCCTGCCCACACAGGACAATTCAATAAGATAATACATGTATACAGCATGGCATCTGGCACGTACTGAAACTCAATAAACGTTAGCTGCTATTAATACTTCTGTTATTATCAATTACCCAAGATTTCACAGCCAGAATCAGACTCAGATGAACCTGAAAAGGTCACTCAGCTGAACCAGCTGGTGAGTGACAGTAAAGGGAATTTGGAAGGTCTGACCACAAGCCCCTCAGGCCACGGGCACCAGCTGGTGGCAGGAAGCCCCGTCTCCCACCTGTCTGCCTGGGTATCCACCTGCCCTGTTCCCCTGCTCCACCCTGTGCAGTGAGGTGCCGGAGGCTCACCATTGACAATGGTCCGGCGGGTGATCTCCCACAGCACTAGGCCAAAGGCCCAGATGTCCGTCCACTTGTAGGATTCGAAGCAGTCGGTTCGGATCTGCTCTTCCAGCACCTCAGGGGCCATGTACCGCTTGGTGCCCACTCGCGGGTTGTTGCCAATGTCCAGGTAATCGCTACCCTGAGAGTGCATCACAGCCAGGCCTGTGGGCACCAGGCCTGTCACTGCTGCTGCTCACCCAGGCCCACAGATAGGGCGGCCCTGGGGAGGCTGGAATCCCAGCGTGAGGTGAGAGGGCGACAGACGGCAGGACACAGAGGGGCTGGCACATGGAGCCCGCCCTGAGCTGGGCTGGGAGCCAGCAGCCACGGGAGAATAACTGTCCCTGTCATACTTGGCCTGCGTGGTGCTCTCTAGGCGTAGGAATCCGGTGAGATGCGAGTAGGCAAGGCAGGCATATATTTCAGAACTGAACCCCAACGCACGGTGACAGCGAGCGCTGTGGTCAGCAAAGCCGGGATGAGAACCGAGGTTGCTGGCTCCCTGCCCCTTTCTCCCCACACCTGGAGCCTGGCTGAAGTGGTGGAAGGAGTCTGGGCTTGAAAATAGTGTTCAAGCCGCTGGTGGGGTGTGGGGTTCTTGTGGAGGTGAGACGAGAACACACACACACACGTCTGCAAGTTTTAAAATGCCAATCAGTGTACACACACACACACACACACACACACACACACACAGGAGGTGAGATGAGAACATACACACGTCTGTAAGTTTTAAAGCGCCAGTGTGTAGACACACCCCCCCACACCTCCACACACACCCACCCACACCCCTGTGAGTTTTAACGCGCCAATCAGGCCACTGAAGCCAGGCATCCAAACAGGCGAAGGCAGAACCGCGTGGAGAGGAAGGGCGCACGGACTCCACCCCCTGCCAAGGGCTCGCCCCTCCGCGCTCACCCAGGTCGGCGATGCAGCACTGCAGGTTGCTCTTGACCAGCACGTTGCGGCTCTTGAGGTCGCGGTGGGCGATGGCCGGTTTGCCCTGCGTGCCGAAGATCTCCACGTGCAGGTGCGCCAGGCCGCAGGCCGCGGACACGGCTAGCTTCAGGGCCAGCTGAGGCTCCAGCGTCTGCCTCTGCAGAAAGTCGTAGAGCGAGCCGTGCTCGTGGTAGTGCGTGATGAGCCACAGCTGCGTGCTCGAGTTGCGGGAAGTCATGTCCGAGGCGATAAAGCCTGTGGGCGGAGGATCAGGTGGCTCACCGCCGGGCTAGGGATGAAGGAGGCTGGACCAGTCAGGGTCGGGGCTGGGGAGACAGGCTGGAGAGGTCAGGGCAAAGCTGGGAATGGGGTGGAGGCTGGTCTGGCTTAGGGCAGAGAGGAAGCTGGAGTCAGAAGCTGGGGCCGAGCCCCGCTGGGAGCCCTTCAAGGTTAGGTCAGTGTTCAGAGGCGGGGTCGTGGGGCAAGGCGATGAGAACCCCGGGTCTGGCCCAGCGCTCCCTGCCCCATCCCCGCTTGCCTAGGATGTTGTCGTGTCTGAGCAGCACTGTGTTGTAGATCTCAGTCTCCCGGAACCAGGACTGTTCATCTCTGGAGGAGAAGATCTTGACGGCTACGCTCTCACCATGCCACAGGCCCCGCCACACCTCACCATAGCGGCCCTTTCCTGATCCAGCAACCAGGGAGGAGGGAGGGGGGATCACATACTGAACACACAGAGCCCTTGGGCACAGTCACCCTCAGAAGAGGCCCCCCTCACATTGCTGCCCTGGCTCCGACTGCAGAACCTCTGAAGATTCTGTTTAATTGAATTCAGACCCACACACCTCTGGCAGGCCACCTCCATTTGCCTCTTGCTCCACCCCAGCTCCTGGCCAAGGATCAGGCACTGCCTCATCTCCAACCCCCTCCCTGACTGGCAGAATTCCTGTTCTGACCCAGGCCTGGCCCCACCTGTGACTCCCTCACCCCTCTAAGCTCACTGGGAGCACTTGGTCCCCATCCCCTGAGCTCACCCACTGCTCACCCACACACTCCACCAGGGCGACCTGTCGAGCCACTGTCCTCTGCACCAGGAACGGGAGCCCTGAGCCACTGCCCGTGGTACAGTCACTGTCCAGGAGGTCCTGGGAGTACCGAGAGGCCGCTGAGGGGCAGCCCCCACCCACCAAACCCGTTTCTCCCTCCTCAACCTGGGCCCCACTGCCTCATCTCACCACACTTCTCACTCACAAACCCCTCCCGCCCAGTGCCCCGCCAAATCTCTGAGTGCCCGCCACGTGCCTTTCTCAGCCACCTGCCACTCTGTGCCCCCTCTGACTCTGTGGCTCCTGTCTACCCCCCACCACCCGGTGTCCCAGGTCCCCCAGGCCCGCACCCCCAACATGCTGTCCCCCTGCTCAGATGTCTTCAGGATGAGGCTGGACTCGCCCAGCTCACTGTTCGCGCCCCGCTGCTTCTCCTTCCTCCGCCGGACATGCCACAGGCCCAGGGCACCCAGGGCCACAAGCACTAGAAAGGCCAGCACGGGGCCCAGGATCAAAGGCAGCTGGCCATCTCCTTGAGGCTGCTCCGGAGGAGTCTGGGTGGCTGGCGGAAGAGGGATACTGAGGCCCAGCTTCCACCAGGCCGGATGCCCCCCACCTTGCCGCTCTGCCAGTCAGACCCCGGGGGCCCTGCCTCCCCCACCCTCCAGACCAGAGCATGAGAGGCAAGCAGGGCAGGGAGGGCAGAGTCAGAGAAGCCGGGGAGGGGTTTCCGGGGCAGCCAGACATACCTTCTAGCGTCAGGGACACGTTGTGGTTGCATAGGGGGCTGTAGCAGCAGTAGTGGTTGACGAACTCCGTGGGGCGCGCCCTACAGACCTCTGGGTGCATGTTCCCGCAGCCCCGGTATTCCCGGAGGTGTCCATCCTCCCACACCAGCACGACTGTACACCAGGACCCCTGGCAGGTAGGCCCCTTGCAGTGTGGGTTCTCACACGTGCAGGTCACCAGCGGGCCCCGAGAGGGTTTCAAGGGGTCACCTGAGGGACACACTGGAAGCTCAGCCACTCTGGGCCCAGCTCTCCAAGAGGAGCCTAACCCCAAAGTCTGCCCAACCGCCCCCTCCCTTCTGAGCTCTCAAACCAGCCCTTTGAGGTCCCAGTCCTTTAGTTCCATCCTCAGCCTTCCCTCCAGTGACTTATCTCCACCAGGGCCAGCTGCGACCTTGAGAACCAGGCTTCTCTCCCCTCCCTGATCCTTGGACCTCCCCTCCCAGTTCCAGGCCCAGCAGGGCCCCCAGCCCCAGTGCTAAGAGCTCTCCCAGGCCTCCTCTGCCAACAGCCCCACTGTCTGAATCCCCATACACATGTTCCCACCCTGGAGTCTGAAAGAGCTCCAGCCCGTTGGTTTGGATCAAGAGGCTAGTACAAGAGGGTTGGCGTAGCTGAGAGCTCAGTCTCACTGAGCCCTGTCTCCCCAGTCCCTCTCCTCCCAGCTCCTCAGACTCAGCCCAACAAGAGCTGAGCCCAGACAACCCTTTCTTTATCCCCTCAGGCCTCTGTTTCCTACCTGCTTCCCCAGTACTCACCCTGGGTCAGGCCCAAGGCTATCAGTAGCATCAGAAGCCTTCTCCTGGGAAGGTTCAAGGTCATGATCCCTGGAGAGGAGAAGGGGTGCAATAACATCTATGAAATGTGATTCCCCTCAGTGTTTTCAGCCACTGACTGTGGGTCCCTCCCACCCAGAGGAAATTGCTGGGAGTTTGTTTTTTTTTTTTGTAGGGGGGGAGGCAGGGAGGCCTCCTCCCTGCGTCTGGCTTTGGGGCGGGGCCTGCAGGGGAAGTCCTGGTTCACTTCCCCATGGAAACCATCCTGTTAGGGGTAAAGGGTGGGGAGCCATGTTTAAGTGACCGAGAGCTTGGGGGACTCCCAGCTGTCCTGCCGCTGAGTGCAGACTGGAGGGCGCAGAGGGCATGGGGCTGGGGTAGAAGGAGCATCTCTTCAGCAGTCCCCCACCCCTGTCTGTCCCTGTCCCTTGCCCACCCCTTCCCAGCCTCCACCCCTGTCCACCCCTTTCCCAGTGCCCCCCCGACTCAGGCCTGGCTGCCTCAAACATAAACAGGCTCCTGTCTTCACTTCCTGCCATTCAGGGTCCCGCCAAGCTGGGAACAGGAATCAAGATTGTTTAGATTGGGGTCTGGATAGAACAGGCAGGAGTCACGCACATCAGGGAGCTCAGGACATGGTCTCAGGGCAGGCTGGAGTCGCTACAGGGTCTGCAGGAGCCACCTGGGGCTGGAACACCCCCGTGACGGAATCCTCGTACACCCTGTGAATCACAGAGCCCAGTTCCTTATTTCAGAGAAGATGGGGATCAAGGCTCAGCCAGGAGAGCAGGCTTGTCCAAGGTCAAATGGGGTTCAGTGGCAGTGCTAGGAGTACAACCCAGGTGTCCAGACTCCCAGTCCAGTGCTGCTTCTACTCCATATCCCAATCTGGGGTGACAGCCCATGTCTGAGCTTGTGGGGTTCTATCAGCCATACCAAGCCTGGACAGTGCCAGGCCGCACTGTCTCTAAGGAACCTCCCTGCACCCTCATTAGACTATAAGATGTCCTCTCTGAGCCACTCCCCTGCTTCTCTCTGTCCTTGAGGTCCTGGGAAAGAGTGGGGGTAGGGCCAGTGATGTGGAAGGGAAGTGAAACATACTTAGACATTGAATGTTTGACCTTCTGTGGTTGGTTAAGATTGAATTTTTTCAAAAGTTTGGTGGGGATTATTAGGGGAGTAATTCTGGTCTATGATAGTCCCATCTCAAGTCCCAGACCAGCTAGTGCTTCAGAAGTGACCCCCATCTTCATCTCTCAAAGGCTTAGAATGAAAAGATTAGGGCTGAGGCTGCAGAAAGAAGGACCGAGGTCAGACAGCAAGAAGAACTTTCTGAATGGTGGCAAGTAGCAGGTGTGTGCCTGGGGAATGCCCAGGTAGGGGCAGCAGACATGAGGGAAGAGAACTGTCTTCTGGCGTAACATGGTAAGGCTGGAGGGCTGGGCATAGGGCCATATAGGCTGCAGAAGGCCCCTAGTCTAAGAATGATGCCAAATGAAGATCCATGATGCTGAGACTCTGAGGGCAGGATGACTGGGGGGTGGGGGGTGCCTCATGGGCCTCACTGACTGGTGGCAGCTCTGGTCTTCCTGCCTGGGCTTCCTCTGCCCCAGAGGCCCAGGGCTGGGGGAGGAAACGGAGCCCTGGTCTGCTGCAGCTGTGTCCCCAGCCTCTGCCTGACCTCCTGTCTCATGCCCCTCCCGCAATACAGTGGGGACTCTGGCAAGCACTCTGCAGTGGGACTGGTGGCTGGAGAAGGAACCCCAGACAAGCTGGCTTTGCCCACTGGGGTAAGGGCGGGAATCCATCCTTGGCAGTCTTTGCTCAGAAAGCAGCTAAAGGAGAGGGGATGAAGCAAGAAGGAAAACGTGGGTAACAATAAGGATGATAGCCAGCATCCTTCTAGAATCCTCTCCCCATGCTTTCCCTTCTCTGTGCTCCGGTGCACCCTCTCACTACCTATTAAGCAGCAGAATCATCTCAAGTGCTTCATTAGAAATGCACTCTCTTTGGTCTCACTCCTGCTCCAGATTCTGGTTCAGTCCATTGGGACCAGTAAGAAATATGCATTTAAAAAAATTTCCCCAGGGAATTCAGATCAGTTTGTGTGGGTACCACACTTTGAACTGGGTCCTATTCAACTCCATGCTGGAGTGGAGTACAGAGGGCAGGGATTCTAATTCCCATTCAGGGACCTCTCCCCCACCTGCTTCTACTGGGGAATGGACAGAAAAGGCTAAACACTGGAGCCGAGGACTTGGAGATGCTGCAGAGAGAGGGTGAGGCTTTGTTCAGGCCATCTCCAGCCTCTGGGGCCCAAGAACAGTGCAGGGAAGGCTTGGCAGCATTTGCAGAATCTGCCTCTGGTCTAAAACTGGGAATGCAGTGAAGGAAAGCTGTGACTGTCCAATTTTTTACTGGGCTCAGAGTAAGATTCAGTACAGGAGGATGCTGATCATCAGTCCCAACTCAGAGCTGACCCGGCATAATGCGCCCTGACACCTGACTCCAGAACAGACAGACTCCTGGGGGCTGGTAGACTCCTTTCCCACCTAACAAAACTTCTTGAATGATCTCCTGCTGACAGAAGCATCACAGTCTTTAGCCAGAAATCACAAATGCTAGACTAATTTAAAACATTAACTTAACCACTGTGAAATTCTTAGTAATGAGTTAGCCTTCTCTGAGTACTGCTTATGTGCTAAGTACTGAACTTTGATGGATGATCTCATTTAATCCTCACGACAATCTAATAGGGAAACGGAAGCTGGGGGATGTTAGGTTTCTTGCCCAGAATCACCATGTGCGTCTTGATCAACTTAAATTGCTGGTAATACATCCTCACTTGGTCATTTAATTTCTGCAGTTGTTTGGTGTTAGATAGGTCCCTCAAGGAGGAAAAAGAGCAAGTGGGGGTTGCATTAACCGACTGCAGTTGTCATCACCTGGCACCCAATATGCGTTTGTCTAGAAATCATCTATGTGCTATAGCCTTAGTCTTAGGTGGGGAGAACCAGAGTAGGGGTGTGCTCAGAAAGTGGAGGTCAGTTTCCTTCTCCCCAGCACACCCGGGGGATTGATTTAATGAGCTCCCATGAGTAGCAGTTTCTCAGCACAGCAGTACTGTCCTGGGGCTGCAAGTGCCTTGCTCTGTGTACATCAACAGGTCTTACCCTCACAGCAGACACCAGACTGAACTGCTCATTCTGGGTGGCCCCTTACCATCACAAAGCACTTTCCTCTGCATCACTTCATTAACCCTTCACAGTACTGGACTGGGATGTAGCATCAAGTAGGGAGTTTAGGATCTCAGACAGAATGCAAAGGCAGCACAGTGTAGCACAGGGGTCAGGTTGTCGTCTCTGGATCATATAGACCCAGGTTCAAATCCTGCTTCTACCACTTAGGGCTATGAGAGTGAGGGCAAGTTCCTTAACCTTTCCGAAGCTTCAGATCCCCTAGAAAATATGAGAATAATAACAGTGCTCATTTCAAGACTTTCCTGGTGGTCCGGCGGTTAAGGATCTGCCTTGCAATGGAGGGGACACAGATTCAATCCCTGGTCCGGGAACTAAGATCCCACACGCCTCTGAACAACTAAGTCCACTCACCACAACTACTGGGCCCACGGGCTCTAGAGCCCACCACAACGAGTTCACGTGCCTCAACGAAAAGATCCCATGTGCCACAATTAAGACCCAACATAGGCAAATAAATAATAAAAAATTATAATAGTGCTCATTTCATAGGTATAAGTGTACTAAGTGGTACGCCATGAGCACTTAACAAAAGTTACTAAAAACCCAACCATCCACGGAGCTTTGGACAAATGACTCACATCTGAATCTCTTTCCTCTTCTATAGGATGGACATAATAACACCTCTTGTCCTAGGTTGCGGCCAGGATTACTTGACAAAAATGTATTATACCTAAGTGTCCACATAGTAAGTACTCAATAAATAGAGGCTGTTTTTTAACTACCTGATGGGATGAAAAGACAAATAAACAGTCAGGGGTCAGGGATGTCAGACAGACGCTGACTTAGCCAGAAGCTGCCCATATAGAGAGGGTGAGAGCTATTGTCCACTATCTCCCTGTCCTTAGAAAAGAAAAGAAAGGGTGGGTGACCAGTTCAGAGATGGTCATAACAGCACTGGCCTCCAGGGCAGACTGAGAATCTGGGGTCCCAGACTGGAGGAAGAGTGGGATCACCTTTGACCTGGATCCTGAAAGAAGTCCATGGCATGGGGGCTATGCGACCATACAGGGTTGGAGCTGAGGTTTGGGGGAAGGGGCCAGAGTGTCAGATTCCTGTAGCAAGACCTGCAAGGGCTGCTCTGGGAAAGATGGGCTTCAAGGAGAGGCTCAACAGCGCTGGAAGTGGACACCCACCCCCAGGTCAAGCCAGGAGCCTGGAAGGACATGTGACCCCCTTCTCCCTAAGTGAAGCAGGGTGGGTATCTTTCTGCCCATTTTATGGATGAGGATAGGAAAACAGCGAAGCTAAGTGGCCCCAGGAACAAAGTTTTCTGAATCCCAGTTCAGGTTCGATCCAATCCGCTGCAGTCTTAGGTGGGGTGATGGGCAGATGTTCGCGGAGGGCGAGGGGCAGCTAGCCCTACGAGGAGCTGGGCCTGACCCTACGGCCACCTCTCTGAGGGTCTCTCTGGGATCTGCCGTGGCAAAGGGCCCATTGGGGTAGGGGTCAGCTGCCCCCCTCACTGGACTTCGACTCACCTCTGGGCCTGCCTTGCGGTCGGCGGGGCGCGGACGTGCAGCGGGCGGCCTCCTCCCCTCCCCGGCGGCGGCCGCGGTCACACGACGGGCGCTGGACAGCGGGCCGGGGTCCGAGGTCCGGGCGCGGCCCCAGGCGGGGCTGGGGCCGGGGAGGGGCTCGCTCCGCGCGGCTGGCGCTGCGGCCTCCGGGGACTGGGAAAGGGGCCGGAGCAAAAATGTTTCTTATTCCAGCGTCTTCCTGCCTGGCCCGGCTCCACCACTCCCTCCTAATAAACCGTTTCCTATTGCCCAGCTAGCCGACGGCCGCCGGCTCGCCCCTATCCAGGGCTCAGGGCCGGACCCTCCCTTGCGCGCAGCAGCAGACCCCCTAGGGCGGCCTCCCCCTCGGCTGCCCCTGCCCCAGGATCAAGGCCGCGCCCCCGCCTCCAGCCTCCCACATCCGCCTCCCCGAGGGGGCGGGCCTTGGCCTTGGGCTGCAGGGGGTCTCGTGGGGTCCAGGCCCAGAGCCATCGGGGCCACAGCCGGGATGCGAGGCACCCTCCGTCGACCGGCCGGGGGAGGGGTGGAGGTGGAGGCTCCTCTCCCACCCGGAGCCGCTGAGGGATGCCGGGGAACCCCTGACGAGAAGCGGGCACCGAGGGAAGGACATGCGGGGTGGGCAGATGGAGAGAAGTTACCTGTCTTCCCACCCACAACTCCGGATCCTCCGCCTGCCTACGAGGCTCAGCAGCAAGGGCAGACGTTGGGGCTAGCAGCCTGAAATATTTTGGCTCCGCCCTCTGCCCCCCTCCCTCTGAGATTCCCTACATCGTCCAACTCCTTCAGCCTCCTCCCGGGGGCCCCTTCACCCCCTCTTGTTCCCTCCCCTCTTCCTCAGCCTCTATCTGCGCAGCGCTCAGTGCAGGGCAAACAGGCCCAGAAGCAGCAGCTGTGGGTCAGTGGTGACGGGTCTGAGTCCTTTTGGCAGCGCAGCTCAGTGACAGGGCCGCTTCTTCCCACCATGGGCGGCCAGAATGGAGTGAGAAGCCTTGGACTGCCCCCTTCGAGGCTGGCCCTTCACCCCACCAAATGGACCTCTAGATGTGGGGAGCCCCAGCTCCCTGGGGACATTGCTGGGACAAGGTGGAAAAGATGCGTTGGGGAGGGGAGTAGAATGGTTTCTCCCAGAGAGAGAAGCAAACCCTTCCTCCTAATGGCCTTCCCAGGGATCAGAGCAGTGACACTGTTGTCTTGCTTTGCTCCAACCACTGTGAGCACCTTGAAGGCAGCACTCCACTTTAGCCCTGTGCTATGCTTAGTTGCTCAGTCATGTCTGATTCTTTGCCACCCCCTAGACTGCAGCCCACCAGCCTCCTCTGTCCATGGGGATTCTCCAGGCAAAGAATAATGGAGTGGGCTGCATGCCCTCCTCCAGGGAATCTTCCCAACCCAGGGATGGAACCCAGGTCTCCAGTATTGCCGGCAGATTTTTTAGTGTCTGAGCTACCAGGGAAGCCCACTTTATCCCTAGCCTCTAGATTATCCACAAAGACTCTGAAATCTGAATCCGGACTAGTTGTGTAACCCTAGACAAGTGACACCTCTCCTAATTCTAACCCTCAGTCTCCCATCTGCTAAATGGGCATAATAAACAGTTCTGGTCTCATAGGGTGGCTGGGAGAATGAAGGGACATGATGCTTATCTTGGCTCACAGCAAAGACACTAGCTGGCTGAGACTGACACAGGCTGGCTAAGCCCTCCATCAGAGAGTATAATTAAGATAATGAATGAAAGGCTGGGGAGAAGATGGCCTCAGAGCTAGGTGGAAAGACATGGGTGTTAGAAGCAGAACAGACTTCTAAGGTGCCTTGCTCTAATATGGGGATTCTGTAAGATGGGCCAGGACATCTCCTCCAGCCACCCCCTCCACACACACACCCTTTGACAGGAATAGAGGCTGGGGGAGACAATGACTAAAGGCTCAGACAGGCATCAATTGTTGACTGACCTCACTTCCTCCGCTGAAACCCTCCCCAGCCCCCACCCACAGCAGCTTCACAGCTTGTGAGCATTGTGAATTCCAGAACCAAGGCACACCCAGACTTCAGTGTCAGGGCAGAACTGTGTCCTGCAGCCAATAGGAAGTACTATGGGATTACAGTATCTACTCTTTCAGATTATAGTAGCTGCTTCGGCACTCTATTAGCTAGAGAACTGGGAGTGTGGCTGGTGTCCATCCTTCATACCCACTCTCACCCATGCCTTGCTATGGCTTCTGGTAAACCCTTTTCAATCCCAACCCAGCGATATCTGTCCTGGGAGATAGAAGTGGGGGCTCCCCCAAGGAAAACATTCAGTCTGAAACACACACTGAGAACAGAAACATGGAGATGAACAAGAACTGAGCACTGCTGGGGAGAGTCGGGGGGGTGGGGCGCTTTATCTAGGAAGAGCTCATGAGACAGATAAAAGGAGAGTAGGGTTTGGAGGAGGAAGTCAGGGTCCGATGGGGGGTGGGGGGAATGGCTGTTCCTCAGTGCTGGAGTCTCCCTGCCTCTTCAGAGCATGGAGCCTTCTGGACTTTGTGTTCTTTGGGGCTTCTGGGGGACTCTGTGCTTCCCCTCCCTGGGGAATACATCAGAGGAGGGATGCAGAGTTGGAAAAAGCGCTGGAGACTCAACCCAATGAGGAAAGGGAAAAGGAATTACAGACTGTGTCCAAGTCTACAAGAATTAATTACTCAAAAGGACCAGCTGTTCCTTATATTCAGTGAGGACAGAACAAAAGGAAACAGGCCTGAAGGGCTAAGACTTATATTTAGACATTTAGAAGGATTTCCCAGCAGTGTGTAAAGCTGAGGCCCGGAGATCCTAGGAAGGGTAGGTGGGGGTGACCTCTCAAAGAGATTCTCACCTATGGAAGGCAGGAGATGTGGGCCTGGCATGAAGGCAGGGGATTGAACAGCCTGAACTTTCAGGATCAGCTGAGTACTGAGTTCAAGCATTGCTTCTGACACTAGGGCAGGGCCAACTTTGTGGGTGTCTAACCTTTGCATCTTTCATGCAAAGATGGGCTCAATAAAGGACAGAAATGGTAGGGACCTAACAGAAGCAGAAGATATTAAGAAGAGGTGGCAAGAATACACAGAAGAACTATACAAAAAAGATCTTCACAACCCAGATAATCACAATGGTGTGATCACTCACCTAGAGCCAGACATCCTGGAATGTGAAGTCAAGTGGGCCTTAGAAAGCATCACTACGAACAAAGCTAGTGGAGGTGATGGAATTCCAGCTGAGCTATTTCAAATCCTGAAAGATGATGCTGTGAAAGTGCTGCACTCAATATGCCAGCAAATTTGGAAAACTCAGCAGTGGCCACAGGACTGGAAAAGGTCAGTTTTCATTCCAATCCCAAAGAAAGGCAATGCCAAAGAAGGCTCAAACTACTGCACAATTGCACTCCATCTCCCATGCTAGTAAAGTAATGCTCAAAATTCTCCAAGCCAGGCTTCAGCAATATGTGAACCATGAACTTCCAGATGTTCAAGCTGGTTTTAGGAAAGGCAGAGGAACCAGAGACCAAATTGCCAACATCCGCTGGATCATCAAAAAAGCAAGAGAGTTCCAGAAAAACATCTATTTCTGCTTTATTGACTATGCCAAAGCCTTTGACTGTGGATCACAATAAACTGTGGAAAATTCTGAAAGAGATGGGAATACCAGACCACCTGACCTGCCTCTTGAGAAATCTGTATGCAGGTCAGGAAGCAACAGTTAGAACTGGACATGGAACAACAGACTGGTTCCAAATAGGAAAAGGAGTATGTCAAGGCTGTATATTGTCACCCTATTTATTTAACTTATATGCAGAGTACATCATGAGAAACGCTGGGCTGGAAGAAGCACAAGCTGGAAACAAGGTTGCCGGGAGAAATATCAATAACCTCAGATATGCAGATGACACCACCCTTATGGCAGAAAGTGAAGAGGAACTAAAAAGCCTCTTGATGAAAGTGAAAGTGAAGAGTGAAAAAGTTGGCTTAAAGCTCAACATTCAGAAAACGAAGATCATGGCATCTGGTCCCATCACTTCATGGGAAATAGATGGGGAAACAGTAGAAAGAGTGTCAGACTTTATTTTTTGGGGCTCCAAAATCACTGCAGATGGTGACTGTAGCCATGAAATTAAAAGATGCTTACTCCTTGGAAGAAAAGTTATGACCAACCTAGATAGCATATTCAAAAGCAGAGACATTACTTTGCCAACTAAGGTCCGTCTAGTCAAGGCTATGGTTTTTCCTGTGGTCATGTATGGATGTGAGAGTTGGACTGTGATGAAGGCTGAGGGCTGAAGAATTGATGCTTTTGAACTGTCGTGTTGGAGAAGACTCCTGAGAGTCCCTTGGACTGCAAGGAGATTCAACCAGTCTATTCTGAAGATCAGCCCTGGGATTTCTTTGGAAGGAATGATGCTAAAGCTGAAACTCCAGTACTTTGGCCACCTCATGCGAAGAGTTGACTCATTGGAAGACACTCTGATGCTGGGAGGGATTGGGAGCAGGAGGAGAAGGGGATGACAGAGGATGAGATGGCTGGATGGCATCACTGACTCGATGGACGTGCGTCTATGTGAACTCCGGGAGTTGGTGATGGACAGGGAGGCCTGGCATGCTGCAATTCAGAGTCGCAAAGAGTCGGACACGACTGAGTGACTGAACTGAACTGAACTGAACTGAACCTGTGCAGACCCACAGCGCCCTACACTGGGTTTAATGCGCTGCTGTTGCCATCTTAGAATTCTTACTCATGTTTGAACAGAAAGCCTAGAATTTTCATTTTGTACTGGGCCCTACAAAGTATGTAGCCAGTTCTGCACCAGGATGAGTAGGAAAGAAAAGCCAGGCATAGGAGGTAGGGGTGGGTGGGTGAGTGGGGGTTAGCAAAGGGTAAGGTGGGTTTGGTTTCATTTTAATTGTAGAGTGGGAAATTAAAGTCAGACAACCGAAGGATTTTTCAAATGTGAGAGACATGGAAACATTAGAACAGGGTACCAGAGAAGGAAGAACTGTGGGTCTCTTCACAGAAGTGGGGTGATCCCTGTGGATTCCATTTATCCACCTGCTCAGCACATAGGAGAGAGTCTCAGCTCTGTGGGCTTCAGGGAGAGGATGTTCCTCTTTGGGTCTCCTCCGCTGAGGCCAGAGGCACCATGGAGTCCTGGCAAGAGCGGTAACCCTGGGGGAGTGGGGCCTCAGTGCCAGCCTGACTTGGACTGGATACCCCCAAAGGCTTTTCCCAGCTGTGTGCTGTTTTCTTTGATTCTAAGTTTCAGAAAACCGCCCGCTCCCGGGATCTGACACCACAGCTCAGGTGAAAAGGCAGTTTGGCCAGTGCTAAGTTTGATGAGGGTGGGGCGGCCAGAGCTCTGCCCAGCACCTCAGGAAGAGGCTGGCAGACAGGGACCACAGTTTGTCACTGAGTCACCTTCCTCTTCCTCTCCAGCTCCTCCAGGATGTCCTCAGGATGGCTTTGTCCACCCATTGCCCACCCAGAGCCAGAACCCCAAAGATGACTCATCTCAGGAGAGAATCTCTTAAGAAACGAGAGCACATCAGGGCAGGAGTTTGTGACAAGATGGTGCCCGCACAATGCTAGAGGGACTGGGCTCTGTTAAGAGGCTGCCCCCGCACCATCTCTTGACAGTCCAGCCACCTGTGGATTGCCCCTTCCCATGAGCCTCCTTGAGGATGACTCTCCTCCACCCAACTGCCCATGTTGGAGGACAGCATCCAGCCTCAGAGTTGGAGGCCCTGTGTGTGAGCCTCAGGTTCCATATCTGTATGAAGGGGATGCAAACTTTGTCTCTACCACATTCTCCAAATAAAAGCAAAAGACCCAGGACTTCCCTGGTGGTCCAGTGGCTAAGACTCCATTCTCCCAATGAAAGAGGCCTAGGTTCAATCCTTGGTCAGGGAACTAGATCCCACGTGGTGCAACTAAGATCCAGGGCAGGCAAATTAATTAATTAAAAAAAAAAAAAAAAAGGCCTGTAAGCTTCATTTTCCAGATGTAAAACCCTCACAGACACCTAGTTTTGAGAGAGAGGAGCTGAGCTGTGGGGCAAGATAAACAGCATGAACAGAGAATCAGGAGGGTGGAGGCTTGGCTGTGTGGCAGGGAGGTGAATTTCCTTACCTGTTCAAATACCAGGGCTAAAAGTTGCCTCTTCTATGAATAGCACTCTGAGGAGTTGTTGTATAGATGAGTGTAGAGCCACTGCACAGGACTTTGAGGGATGAGGCAGCCATTCTGAAAGTAACTCAGGAAATCCCAAATAAGCACCAAGTAAATATGTTTTCTTTTTTAATTCTGCAGAAGAGTTTACCATGAGAAGCGACTCTCATCCCCAGGCTCTCCTGCTGGGGCCAAACCCTTCCCAAAGCTGTGTAGTTCTCTGACATTTACTTCGATCACTCTAAATAATATGCATACACTTTGTATCTCTAGTTTTTTTTCAAGTTTATTGAGGTATAACTGACAAATACAGTTGTAAGATATTTAAAGTATAAACACTGTAAATCAACTATACTTCAATGTTTTAAAAGATGCAAGATTTTTTAAAAGATATTTAAAGTGTACATCATGATGATTTGATATACATACTCATTGTGAAAGGATTCTTCCCATCTATTTAATCAACACATCCATCACCTCACATATTTATCTTTTATTTATTTCTTTTTTTGGTGAGAAGTTTTTTAGGTAAGTAAAATTTAAGTTCTATTCTCTCGGCTAATTTCAATTATCCAACACAGTATTAGGAACTACAGTTGTCACTGAGGGAAGGGTTCCTGTGCCCACTGTGCAGAAAACCCAACTCTGACAGTGGGAGTTTGCAGAAAAGTAAGGAATTATTGCAAGGCACCAAGCGAGGGACTGGAAGACAAGCCTCCCACTTGGTCTTTGAGTTAGGGGTTTTTTAAGGGGAAGAACAAAGAGGCTGGGATTAATCATCGTCTTGTGCCAGTTCTGTGACATTTCTTAATCGTAGTATTGAGATTCAGCATATCTCTGGTTTATGATTCTCTGGCCAGGTGGTTCATGGCTTTGGGGTTTGTTAGTTCATCTTGCCCTGTAGAAACAACCTGAGTTTGTACATTAATGATGGTATTTATATTAGCAGTTTTAGTCATGAACGATGTTACCAGCAACAGCAATTTTAGTCATCTGACTGGTTGATTGGTGTTCAGTTATCACAGGATTGTGGTCAGAGGGGACAAGAAAGAGAGCATTTTGGATAAAGAGATTGATCATAAACTTGGTAAGGGAACTCTGTTTTAGGGGGCCTTGGTGTCACAGTTGCCATGTTATACATTAGATCCTCAGACCTTATTCACCTTAGAGCTGAAAGTATGTATCCTTTATCAACCTCTCTCCATTTCTCCGCCCCTCCACTCTCAGTTTTTATGAGTTTGACTTGCTTTTAGATTCCACATGTAAGGCATCCCATGCAGTATTTGTCTCTCTGCTATCTCTAGATTTTAAAGCTTCAGAATTAGGTCACTTAGGTCCTCTTCCTTCTAATTATTGATAATATGTTATTCTTTTTGTAAATTTAACAATATACCTTTGTGCTTGGTCGCTCAGTCCTGTCTGACTCTTTGCAACCCCATGGACTGCAGCTCACCAGACTCCTCTGTCCATGGAGATTCTCCAGGCAAGAATACTGAGAGGTTGCCATGCCCTCCTCCAGGGATCAAACCTAAGTCTCCCACATTAGAGGTGGATTTTTTACCATCTGAGCCACAAGGGAAGCCCAATATACCTTTAGTTCCTGTTCTATTTGTATCACACAGTGTCTCTTGACTCTTCAATACGTCAGGAGAGTGAAGCTACAATTTTGCCACAATAAAGGAAGATGTGGGGACTTCTCTGGTGGTCCAATGGTTAAGACTCCGTGCTTCCATCGCAGAGGATGTGGTATAGAACCCTAGTCGGTGATCTCACATGCTTCATGGCGTGGCAAAGAAAAAAAGGGGAAGATGGGTCCACTGATTTTGGTTTGGGAGGATATTCCATCGAAACTCAGGACATGAAGATACCCCGTAGGTCTGGTTGAGCGTTTTGTATGCCACAGGAGTTCCCAGATCATCGAGGCTTTTGCCCACTCTAAACAGAAGCAGGGCCTGAGTTTGCTGGAGTGAGGGTGGGCAGAGTTGCCCAGCAAGGGGAAATGGGCCTGCCAGGCTCTTGAGTGGTATTAAGGGGATCCTTGCTGCCAGAAGAGAGAGTCTGAGGGGCTAAGGGAACCATTCCCAATGGGGAGGGCTTGGTATTTGTACAAGGAGGGGGGTCTCTAGGAGAAGGGGGAATCCTCTTTGTACAAGGAGGCTGGGAGAGAGATTGTTTGAAAGAGACGCTGAGTGGCTGGGTGAGGCCAGAGGCCAGCGGGACTTCCTTCAGCTCCCGCCACTCGGGTGGGTGGGACCGGATTGTTGGAGCGGGACACAGGAATCTGCCTTTGTTTCCAGCTGGAGGGGAAATGCCACAAATCCTGCCCCTTTCCTACCCCTTCCAGCATCCGTGCCCAGACGCTGCCCTTCCCAGCGCCAGGGAGCCTGGCACTGAGGGTTCCCAGCGACCTCTTGTCTCCAGGACTCCCTCATCTGCAGGTTCTGCCCCTTGTTCCCCAGGGCAGATCCCAGATGTAGGACGAAAGGGAGGGGCGTAGCCAAGACTGGTGTGGAGGAAATAACCATACAGCTGGATTTAGGCTTCATCTGCCCACCTCTCTCCTTCCCCTGAGAGGACCATGGATTTCACAGTTGAGGAAGGTACCCAGGTCTGTGGGGAGGACTTGAGGGTCAGGCTGGGACCTTCCTCGACCCCCCAACTCCCGCTCCCCACGGTTAGACAGACTCTGCAGCCTCCACCACAGTCACACAGGCCAAGTGTGGAGCCAGGTGGCTGGGGGACCACAAAGCGTTGGGGAGCAGTGGGGATCAGAAGGGGAGGGGTGGGCCAGGAACCTCAGGGAGTAGGGGGACCCTGCCTTTATTTTTTCCTTTGCCAGTGAGCAGATGTGTTTGTGCAGCTGTGTGATGGGGTGTTTATGTGTGCTTGTGTGGGTGGCTTCTCGGGTGTGACTAGGAGGTTGTGGACCAATGGGCCTGTGTATATTTCCATGCCTGTGTGCCCACAGGCCCCCGTGGGCCCCGGGTGACTGTGTGTCCACATGCGACATTGCCTGTGTGACTTCGAGTGATGCAGAGTCTATCCAGCCCCATGCCTTGCATGCAAATATTCCCTTCAGGTGTGGTGTCTTCCTTAAACTTGGGAAGCCATGGGCCCTCTGAGGCAGAGAGAGCATGACTGGCTGGTGACTGGTGGGGTGGATGATACATAGAAGATGTTTTCAACCGTTTGGAAAATAGGACAGCTGGAGAGGAGGGAATCCTGTCCAGGTGCCCCAAGTGGGGAAAAGCGGGACAGAAACCAATGAGCCCCAACTGGTCTCTCTGTCCTCCCCACATATATGCACTCCCTTGCCTTCTCTTGACCTAACAGGGGTCTCCTAGGCCGTTTTCTGAAATAACCAGGGACACTGCCACTCCTGGAACCAGGGCAGCCCCTGAAAAAAAGAGGGAGATGATAACGGCCCCTCTGAGCATCCCAGAGAAGGGTCAGATACAACTTAGCAACAGAACAAGCATCCCAGGCCTTGGTGGAACCTATACACATTCATTGAACCTGTATGGGTCAGGCCCAGAGCCAGGGGTGAGGAAGACAGATTGGTTTCTGCCTTTGCAGGACTGAGGGGAGGGTTTCCCAGGAGTCCCCACAAGCCTGGCTGACATCCCAGTGAGGACAGTCAACCTGCAGTCCTCTCTGGAGGAGCCAGTCTGCCAGGCTGGTGGGCCATGCCTGCTGCAGTGTTGGGAATGGGCTTAGGCTGCAGAGCTGCCTGTGGGAGAGCAGGTCTGAGAAGGTCATCTAGGAGAAGTGTGTGTTCTCATTCAAGGGCCACCAGAATAGTATCCAAGACTCGCAGGGGAGGCCATGGGGTTCCAAGGACACATCCACTGGCCCCCTCCACGGAACTGCCCCCTCGGCCACTTCCTTACCCATTGCCGCCCAGCGCAGTAACAAAAGCTGCTGTTTACCAGGTGCTGACTGTGAGCCAGGCCATGCTCTAAGCCTGGCGTGCCTCCCGCTGTTTAGGCTGCACAGCAACCCTGGGAAGTAGCGATTGGATATTATCACCACTGGATGTTACAAAGGAGGAGACCAAGGCTGGAGAGGACCTGGTCACAGAGATAAGAGGCCGGGCCAGGAGTCAAACCCAGGTCTGCGGGTCGCAGCAGGGCAGCTCTGATGTGGCCTGTGTTCTTTATCGCCAGGGGCCTTGTCCTGGGCTCCTTGGCCTCTGCTGGCGGGGACTCAGTTGGGAAGCGTCAGGAGCCCGGCTAAGGTGTGGAGAAGCTGGGATGCTAGTGGAGGGGTTGACTCAGGGCGGCACAGGTAGAGTGGCCCACTAGGCTTCTTTTCTCGCTGGTGACCTGAAGGGCTGTCAGGAGCTGCTAGAGGATTAGAGAGAAATGGCTTGACCTGGGACTCTGGCTTTCTAAGGCCCACTGGACTTCACATTCCAGGATGTCTGGCTCTAGGTCAGTGATCACACCATCGTGATTATCTGCGTCGTGAAGATCTTTTTGGTACAGTTCTTCTGTGTATTCTTGCCACCTCTTCTTAATATCTTCTGCTTCTGTTAGGTCCATACCATTTCTGTCCTTTATCGAGCCCATCTTTGCATGAAATGTTCCCTTGGTATCTCTAATTTTCTTGAAGAGATCTCTAGTCTTTCCCATTCTGTTGTTTTCCTCTATTTCTTTGCATTGATCGCTGAGGAAGGCTTTCTTATCTCTTCTTACTATTCTTTGGAACTCTGCATTCAGATGCTTATATCTTTCCTTTTCTCCTTTGCTTTTCGCTTCTCTTCTTTTCACAGCTATTTGTAAGGTGGAGATAGTAGAGGTGATGGAATTCCAGTTGAGCTATTCCAAATCCTGAAAGATGATGCTGTGAAAGTGCTGCACTCAATATGCCAGCAAATTTGGAAAACTCAGCAGTGGCCACAGGACTGGAAAAGGTCAGTTTTCATTCCAATCCCAAAGAAAGGCAATGCCAAAGAAGGCTCAAACTACCGCACAATTGCACTCATTTCACACACTAGTAAAGTAATGCTCAAAATTCTCCAAGCCAGGCTTCAGCAATACGTGAACCGTGAACTTCCAGATGTTCAAGCTGGTTTTAGAAAAGGCAGAGGAACCAGAGATCAAATTGCCAACATCCACTGGATCATGGAAAAAGCAAGAGAGTTCCAGAAAAACATCTATTTCTGCTTTATTGATATGCCAAAGCCTTTGAGTGTGTGGATCACAATAAACTGTGGAAAATTCTGAAAAAGATGAGAATACCAGACCACCCGACCTGCCTCTTGAGAAATCTGTATGCAGGTCAGGAAGCAACAGTTAGAACTGGACATGGAACAACAGACTGGTTCCAAATAGGAAAAGGAATATGTCAAGGCTGTATATTGTCCCCTGCTTGTTTAACTTCTACGTAGAGTACATCATGAGAAACGCTGGGCTGGAAGAAACACAAGCTGGAATCAAGATTGCCGGGAGAAATATCAATAACCTCAGATATGCAGATGACACCACCCTTATGGCAGAAAGTGAAGAGGAACTCAAAAGCCTCTTGATGAAAGTGAAAGAGGAGAGTGAAAAAGTTGGTCTAAAGCTCAACATTCAGAAAATGAAGATCATGGCATCTGGTCCCATCACTTCATGGGAAATAGATGGGGAAACAGTGGAAAGAGTGTCAGACTTTATTTTGGGGGGCTCCAAAATCACAGCAGATGGTGACTGCAGCCATGAAATTAAAAGACACTTACTCCTTGGAAGGAAAGTTATGACCAACCTAGATAGCATATTCAAAAGCAGAGACATTACTTTGCCAACTAAGGTCCGTCTAGTCAAGGCTATGGTTTTTCCTGTGGTCATGTATGGATGTGAGAGTTGGTCTGTGAAGAAGGCTGAACACCGAAGAATTGATGCTTTTGAACTGTGGTGTTGGAGAAGACTCTTGAGAGTCCCTTGGACTGCAAGGAGATCCAACCAATCCATTCTGAAGGAGATCAGCCCTGCGATTTCTTTGGAAGGAATGATGCTAAAGCTGAAACTCCAGTACTTTGGCCACCTCCTGGGAAGAGATGACTCACTGCAAAAGACTCTGATGCTGGGAGGGATTGGGGGCAGGAGGAGAAGGGGACGACAGAGGATGAGATGGCTGGATGGCATCACTGACTCGATGGACATGAGTCTGAGTGAACTCCGGGAGTTGGTAATGGACAGGGGGGCTTGGCATGCTGCAATTCATGGGGTCGCAAAGAGTCGGACACGACTGAACGACTGAACTGAACTGAACTGGGACTCTGGCTGCCCTGGAGATGGCCAGGGATGGAGAGGTGGGTATTCTTCAAGGTGGAAAGGCTCCCTCTGCTGGAAAATGTTATATGACCTGTGGCCCAGGTATGACTGCCTGCCCATGGAACCTCCCAGCCCAGATCTACCCCAGGCCAGCCAGCTGGGAGCAAGAGCCACGGTGGGTAGTTCTCTGGCCCCGAGGATGCCACGGTCATCCCTGCACATTCGTAAAACTCAAGCCAGTTAGAAGTGGGAGGGAGAGTCTCAAGAGAGCCAGGGAGCCTGGGCTGTGGGTGGGGGTGTGTGCTGCAGTGGAAGGGACATGGGATCCAGAGCCCACAGACTTGAACTCCAAGTACCACTTAGCCACTTACCAGCTGGTGACCTTGGGCAGGAGCTTAACCTTCACATTGCCTCCATTTTCTCAGCTGTGAAAGAGGAAGGTTGCAAGAATTAGGCCAGGCACAGGCTTTCCAGGTTGCACTAGTGGTAAAGAACCTACCTGCCAATGCAGGTGCCATAAGAGACTCCTGGGTGAGGAAGATCCCCAGAAGAGAAAATTTTGCAACCTACTCCAGTGTTCTTGCCTTGAGAATCCTGTGGACAGAGGAGCCTGGTGGGCTGCAGTTCATGGGGTTGCAAAGCATCAGACACGACTAAAGCAACTTGGCACATGGTACAGACAGCTGCGTTTGCTCATCGAATTCTCACAACAGCCCCACATGCTAATGTTACCTCCACTCTACATATGAGAGTCTTGAGGCCTAGAAAGCTCCTATAACTTAGCAGAGCCCAAAGGCGAGCTCCTAGGCTGAAGCATGTAACCCCCATGCTGTCCCAAGCCTGTCATATGGTTCTTTTCCTGGCTGCAATGTCCAGTGCCAGGGACGGCTTCTTGGGCTTTGATTTCAGCAGTGGCTGAGGAGGAAAGAACTCTAGCTCCATTCTGGAGGTTTGGAAGCAACTCAATCAAACTCGGTTCTCCAAGACCCTTCCATAGCACTTCAGCTCTTGGCAGCACTTTACAGTATACAGATCCTCTTTACCTTTATTAGCTAATGCATCTTTCTAATAATCCTGTTTGCCCCCAATTAACAGATGAGAAAAAGAGGGGTAAGAGAAACTTAAGTGTCTTATTCAGGATCACACAGGTAGGAAATGGCAAAATTAGCCTCGAATCCACTCTGGTCCACCACAGTTTCTAGGAGAAATCACAATCTAACCCTAATAGTTGCTGTCACCTCAGCATGGGTGTGTGTTTTCCTCTGTTTAAAGAACAAATTTGTTTTATTTGTTTTAAATTGAGGTATTCACATGTACACCCATGGCTGATTTATGTCAATGTATGGCAAAAACCACTACAATATTTATAAAGTAATTAGCCTCCAATTAAAATTAATTAAAAAAAATAAATTGAGGTATAACTGACTACAATATTATATAAATTTCAGTTGTATAAATAGTGATTTACGATTTTAAAGGTTATATTCCATTTATAGTTATTATAAAGTATTGGCTATATTCCCTGTGCTATACAGTGTTTCCTTGTAGTTTTATTTGATACATGGTAGTTTGTACCTCGGAGAAGGCAATGGAACCCTACTCCAGTGTTCTTGCCTGGAGAATCCCAGGGATGGGAAGCCTGATGGGCTGCCGTCTATGGGGTCGCACAGAGTCGGACACGACTGAAGCGACTTAGCAGCAGCAGCAGTTTGTACCTCTTAATTGCCTAACCTCATCTTTCCCCTCCCACTTGCCTCTTCCCTTGGGTTACCACCAGTTTATCCTCTTTATCTGTGAGTCTATTTCTTATTTGTTATGCTCACTAATTTATGTTTTATTTTTTTATTTTTCACGCAGCATTTGTCTTTCTCTGACTTATTTCACTTAGCATAATGCCCTCCAAGTCCATTCATGTTGTTGCAAATGCCAAAATTTTATTCTTTTTTATAGTGGTGCTCCCTTGTGTGCGTATGTATATATGCATAACATAGTTTTATTCATTCATCTTTTGATGGACACAAGAGCAGATTCATTTTTAAGTCTTGCAAAATTTGGTAATACATGACTAAAAAATCAAAACATTTTGTGCAGAAGAATTGCAAATAATTTATGTAGATATTCCACCCCCAAGAGAAGGGAGTATAATTCTCCACTCCTTAAGTGTGGGCTTCCGATAATGACAGTATAATATAGAAAGGCGGGCAGAGTAACAGCACAGTGGAGAAACCTGAAACAGCGCCTCAGCCAGGTGGTCAAGTCATGTTTATAATAGGATATGTACCCTGGACGTATGTAAAGAGAATGGCACATAACCTCTGTGGTCTTCTTCCCAAAAACCCACAACCCGGTCTATTCAGAAAAACATCAGACAAATCCCAGTTAAGGGACCACCTACAAAATACTGACCTCAAAACTGTCATTATCGGAAACAAGGAAAATCTGAGAAACTGTCACAGTCTTTGGCTAAATGGAAGGAATCCTAGACAGACAAAGGATGTTAGGAAAAAACTAAGGAAACCTGAATTAAGAATTCAATTTAGTTCAGTTCAGTAGCTCAGTCGTGTCTGACTCTTTGCGACCCCATGAATCGCAGCACACCAGGCCTCCCTGTCCATCACCAACTCCCGGAGTTCACTCAAACCCACATCCATTGAGTCGGTGATGCCATCCAGCCATCTCATCCTCTGTCATCCCCTTCTCCTCCTGCCCCAATCCCTCCCAGCATCAGACTCTTTTCCAATGAGTCAACTCTTCGCATGAGGTGGCCAAAGTACTGGAGTTTCAGCTTTAGCATCATTCCTTCCAAAGAAATCCCAGGGCTGATCTCCTTCAGAATGGATTGGTTGGATCTCCTTGCAGTCCAAGGGACTCTCAAGAGTCTTCTCCAACACCACAGTTCAAAAGCATCAATTCTTCGGTGCTCAGCCTTCTTCACAGTCCAACTCTCACATCCATACATGACCATAGGAAAAACCATAGCCTTGACTAGAAGGATCTTTGTTGGCAAAGTAATGTCTCTGCTTTTGGATATGCTATCTAGTTTGGTCATAACTTTCCTTCCAAGGAGTAAGTGTCTTTTAATTTCATGGCTGCAGTCACCATCTGCAGTGATTTTGGAGCCCCCAAAAATAAAGTCTGACACTCTTTCCACTGTTTCCCCATCTATTTCCCATGAAGTGATGGGACCAGATGCCATAATCTTAGTTTTCTGAATGTTGAGCTTTAAAACAACTTTTTCACTCTCCTCTTTCAAGAGGCTTTTTAGTTCCTCTTCACTTTCTGCCATAAGGGTGGTGTCATCTGCATAATGGACTTTACTAATAGTAATGTATTAATATTCACCCATTAATTAACAAATATACTATACTTGTGTCAATAAAAAAAGATACTGGGTGTGAGGTATATGGAAACCTTCTGGACAATCTTCACAATTTTTCTGTAAATCTAAAACTGCTAGAAAAAAATTAACTTTACTTTTTAAAGAAGCTTGAAGTTTCAAAAAAAAAAATACTCAGTGAAAAGTCTCCCTTCTACCCTTGATCATCTGCTCAGTTTTCTTCCCCTCCAAACCACCATGCCTCCTTCCAGGAGGGTTCCAGTGAGGCAGCATGGTTTGGTGTTAAGAGTCTGGCCCCCACAACTGGAATAACTGGCCCTCAGTCTTGATCTATGTTGGTTTCTAGCTGTGTGACCCTGGCAGTTCCTTACCCTCTCTGTGCCTTGTGCCCTCAAAGCTAAAATCCTCATAAAATTATTGGGAGTGTTAAATGTATTCATGTATATAATAAGCATGTTATAAGTGTTTGCTTTTATTATTGCATATAAGTAAGCAAATATATTTATGCAACAAATATGCTAATAAAAATATCTAAAACTTGCAAATAAGGCACATCAAAAAGAACTAAGTGCCCTTTCAGAGTTATTTGAGATCACTGGCTAATAACCCCACCTATGGGTCAGCCGGGGAAAGTAACTGCTATATGATTTGCTATTGATTGATTAGTGTTCAGACTCTATAAAGAGGTTAACTTGTAGAAGATTGATGAATAGCAATTTTTTTTGCCTGGTAGGAAAAGAAAAAGTTATGGTTTTATTGCCAAGTAGGAATTAATTTCTTTGTATCTAACTTTGCAATCTTATTCAAGTTCTTTTTCCTCCTGAATGTCAATAATAATTTTTCATTTCTTCCTTTTTTCTAAATTTATTTTTGTAGTATTATTTGTTTGGCTGTCCCAGCACCTGGAATCTTGTTCCCTGACCAGGGATCAAACCTGGGCCTCTTATGTTGGGAATGTAGATTCTTAACCACTGGACCACAAGGGAAGTCCTCATTTCTTCCTTTGATCCATCCTGCTGGTTTACTCATTAAGTAGTTAAATAAATCTTGGTTCTCACTACATATCTGCATTAGTCAAGTTTACCCTGGTGCAAATTTTGCTTTGACAAATAGTACCATGCCATATACACGGTCCTACCCTTTGGTTTTTTTCACTTAATACATCTTGAAGGTAGTTTCACATCAGAATATAAAGAGCTTCCTTCTCCTGTTTTGCCACTGTATAGAATACATTATATGGTTATGCAGTATTTATACTCAGAATCAATTTAGCCAGCCTCCTATTGATGAACATTTAGGTTTTTTCCACTCTTTTATTGTTGCAAACAATGCTGTATGAATAACCCTGTACACAGCCAGAGATAGTCAGAAGTGGATGGGAAGGCTGAAGGGCCTCTAGAGGGCAAAGGAGCCTAAGGGAGGGGCCTGGTTACCTGCTCCCAGCCCAGCCTAGCCGGTCTTCCCCTGGCTCTGTGTCAATCCGGCCTCCTCCTGTCTCTTCCTCTCCATCCTGAGCTCCTGGTATCTCCAGACAGGAAGGGACAGCCTTCGGTTCCCTGAAGACCTGAGCTCTGGCTTCCACTGAAAGCCAGCGGAGGGTGCCTTGGAGAGGAGGATCTTGGGGGCTCGGGGCCTGGGGCTGGTACTATCCCTGGGCTGGAGCCACTGAGGGCACATGCTCAACACACCCTGAGGGCTCTGGTAGGGGATGAAGACCCGGGGGCCGGGAACTTCCTGAGGGGGCTGGGGGGCTGGGGGAGGGGGCGGGGCAGTGCCTAGCAGCTCTGGAACAGACTTCCTTCGGGTTCCCAGTGCAGGGGGGTGGTCAGGGCACAGGGTATGGCAGGCGGTGGTGAGGAAAGGACTGGCCAGGCTGGTCGTGATGGTCACAAGTTGGTCCAGGACACCCCCTTCCTGAGGAGACTGGACAAAGGGGAGGGTCAAGGTGGCCTGCAGTCGCTCTAGGAGAGACGGGGCGGCCTGAGCCTGGGCCACGAGCCCGGGCAAGGCTGGCCACTCAGGCTGATAATGCTGGCTGAGCTGCTCCACTTGGGGCCGCCGCAGCAGCTGCCGGATCCTCTGCACCGTGTCGAAGCTGTCTGTCAGAAATGCCCACTCCAGGGCGGTCTTTCCCCTGACGGGATCCACTGCTGTCAAGTCAGCACCTGGGGGGTGGGGGGCACAGGAGTGTCATGCGGTGGGACAGGGAATTGCTGACTTGCAGAAGGACAGATTCTTCAGTGGTAGGACTGATTTGGGTTAGATGCAAAACCATAGTGTCTCATCCTGTTGCAGCTGGAAGCTGAGGATCCTCAGTGGCTACAGCCCAGGGTCAGTACCAGCCCCAGATTCAACTTCTGGTTTAGGACTGATGAAGAAATTGGAGTCCAGCGAGGGGAAAAGATTTCAGAGAGACCTACTGGGGGGATCTCCAAACCTGGTGTAGAACAGAGACCCCCTGAGCTAAGGCACTGACCAGAGGGATGGTGTACAGGTTGCCCAGAATGGGGGGGGGTCAAGCTGCACCCCCTGGAGCAGGTAGGGGGGATCCTGCTAGTTCCCACTCCTGGTTCCTCCCTTCACCACCACACGCCCCTAATCCTGGGAAGCAGGGAGTGGCTGTCACTTTGAAACAAAGGAGGGGGTGCAGACCTTCTCAGCCCAAACCTAGTCTGATGCAACGGGGAAGGGAAAAGCTGGAGGCTGGGGATCCCCAGAGTGAACAACAGAGGGTAGACCCACCTCATGGAGTAATGAGGGTCTGAGACTCCACAGACCATGTGGACTTCACCCCAGAACAACTCTACACTGCCCCTACATCTCAACTGCCCATCACTGCATCCCTGGAACCCTGGCTCCTCAGAGCTGGAAACCCAAAGAAGGCCATAGTTCTCGTTACACTGGGTAGGCTCACAGAGGAAAGCTGTTTGCCCACAGTCACTCAGCTGGTGGCAGAGCCGGGATGAGAACTCGAGAATCTGGTTCCAGACTCCAGCTTTTTTTTTGGTATTAGGTTATCTAGCTGGTCCAGTTATCCTCCCAAGCTTTCTTTTCTGGGACCATCATTCACAGTGTAAACAGAGCTCTCAATAGCTAGACGCTTTGTCAGAAGCCCCAGCACACTCCCCCCAACTCCAGGAGGTCAGCCTGGATTGACCTTCTTTCCCCATCTCTCTCATTGCAACTATGACAGCACGCAGTGCTGGTGGGGAGGGATGGGGGAGGGACTCGAGGCCACTGATCCTGATCCAGACCCCATGCACCTGCCATGAGGAGGGCAGCAACACATTCCGAGCGATCCCGCATGGCGGCCTTCATCAGCGCGGTCAGTCCCCGCTGGTCCCGGCGCTCCAGGTCAAGGCCTGCATAGTAGTTGATCAGGTGACTCACCAGAGACACGTGGCCTACAAGGCACCAAGGGCTGAGCTTAGCTACTCAAGAAAGAGATGACAAAGCCCCAAACCCACCCTCCACCCAACAAGGCAGAGTCTGTGGTGGGAGTACGTCATTGCAGACAGTGTGGGGCTATGGTCGGGTCTGGAGCAGGGGTACTGATTAAGGATGGGGTTAGCAGCCTCTCACCTGCTTGGGCAGCCAGCATGAGGGCTGTGTCCCCTTCTTTGTCCTGCTGGTTCACATCCAGGAAAGGACAGCGGCTGAGCAGGGCCACCACACTTTGGAAACCATGGTAGCAGGCGACCATGAGACCTGTCTGGAGGAGGGGCAGCTCAGCCCCTGTGGTTTCCTCCAGGAGCCCCTTGGGGGCCCTGTGTCCTCTAACTCACAACTGTCTCAGAGATGTCCTAGGCCCTGGGGAGACCCACTCTTACCCACTCCCTCCTGAGGACCCAGGCGATGGGTGCTGACCCTGAAGCTCACAGCGCCCTCACTGCCCTGCAAAGCCCTCTGGGGTGGCTCACCCTCCCGTTGCCATCCACCTGGGTGGCTTCCTCTGGGGAGACCCCATCATCCAGCATGGCTTGCAGCTGGGCAGGGTCATTGCGGACACAGGCCCAGTACAGGGCCCCCAGTGTGCAGCTTGGGGTAGAGGCCTCACTGTCCAGGCAGGATGGGGCCTCAGACGCGTCCAGCCCTCCCTTCTGCCAGGTCGGCTCCTGGTCTTCCATCTTGGAGCCAAGAAGGTGATTGGCTCCTTCTCACACAGTTTGCATCTATAACACAGGATGAGGGGTACAGTGTCTCCCTGGACCCCAGGAGGGATCCCAGAACTTGTGACTGCCCAACTGGCCCTGGGGAGAGCTTTTCCTTGCTGGAGTCTTCCATCCCATCCATCTAGGAGAGAGGACAAACCCCTGGCAGAGAGTTGCAAGAGTCTTAAGAGGACAGAAGTCCTTCACTATTAAATGAGGATCCTAGTGAGATTCAAGGAGAGGGGCGGTCTTCTCTTTCCCATGGGACCTTACCTGGGTTCGCAGGGTCCCTAGCAGGCAGTCACTGCTGGGGCCCAGCCTGGCGCCCACAGCATCCCCCAGACTCCTGGGAGCACACTCACCGAGTCTCTGGAGTGTCTCGAGGTGGACTATCCGCCCCAGGAAGCAATGCTGGTAACAGATGGCTCGACTTAACGGGAAAAGCTGCCTTAAACACCTCGGAGCTGAGCTGGATCAAGCCGGGTTAGTTGAGGGGAGGCGGGGCGGGGGAGGGGGCGGGCGGGGCCGGCGCTCTCCTGTCCAAGATGACAGAGGCCCGCCCCCAAAGCCTGCCCAGAGTGGGCGGGGCCCGAGTCAGGGCAGCTCCGCCCCCGCGGAGGCGATTCTGGGAGTAAGCACCCCATCTCCTCCGACGCACTCAACTTGCGCCTTCATGGGAGACTGGCTGTCTCAGAAACCGATCCTTCGATGGTGGAAGGGCTACGACGTCCCCAAACTCACTCTCAAAAGCTGAAGTCCCTTTTTCCTTGGTGGAGCGGGGTCTTGGTGAGGGGGTGGTGTTGGAAGAGGGTGATAGTGATGACATCTCACTAAACAGGGGCTGGAGCAGAGATGGGGGTTCCAGGGGTCACTCGGATCTATTTTTTGAGGTTCTGGAGAAATTAAAGTATAAAGAACTGCTAATTAAGGGTACAAAAATTATGATATAGAAAGTTTACTGGATTAGTTTGTTATGGTAAATTAAATATGAAATGTTTAAATTGTGTTGATATCTAAATGAATTCATTTGATTATGTAAGCCGTTTATTTATAGTTATTTATTAAATTAATAATGAAGTATTGTTAAACCATTCTTTAAGTTAAATTACTATTAAATATCAAGTTTAATGAATTGGTTTGGGGCCTCGGGTGTAGAAAATGGAGCAAGTCATATTCCTCTGCTTATATCAGTCCAATTATAAGACTGTATAAGATCTCTCTCTTGTTTTACTTTACTTTGGTTTATGTCTTTCATCCCTGATCCCCAGAGCCCATTCTCCTTTCCTTCACCAATTGACACAAATACCCTTGAAAATGTACATTTCATTGAAAGGTAGTGTTGATTTGTGTACGTTTTAACTAACACCTTGCTTCCCTTGTGGCTCAGCTGGTAAAGAATCTGCCTGCAATGCAGGAGACCTGGGTTCGAGCCCTGGGTTGGGAAGATCCCCTGGAGAAGGGACAGGCTACCCACTCCAATATTCTGGCCTGGAGAATTCCATGGACTGTATAGTCCATGGGGTCGCAAAGTGTCCGTCCGACAGGGCTGAGCGACTTTCACTTTCACTTTAACTGACACTTTGGATTGTGCTAAGCTCATTGTGTTTCTTCTCTTCACTCAGCGCTCTGTTTTCAGATTCTGTCCTTGTTGCAGTCCTTGCAGTGTATCGGTCAGGAGTGCCTTTGGTTGTAAGTAATCAAAAACTAACCTCAGCAGTGTGGTGGCTGCCACAGACTGATTGTTCAACATCCATCCAAAACTACAGATGCTGGAAAGCTAAAATGACACCCCCCAGATTCTTGTGAGCTAGCAATCTATGATTTATGTTCTGCTCTTGTGTGAGACATAAATTTGGAATACAGCTAAGTAGCATGGGACATCCGTTTTGCTGTCACAGATCATGATAGATGCTCGGGGATTCTGGTGAGTAGCTTCCTGATTCATCAGCTTCCTGTAGTAATGACTGTTGTTTTCCCCATCACAGGCAGAGGTCATGTGCCTCTCGAAGCTGGGAGTTGTTCCTGGACCTAAAGCCTGCTTCTCCATTTAAACTAGCCAGATTTATTTCTATTGTCTGTAATTGAACAGACACTCTGACACATGTGGCTTAAACAAATAGAGATTTATTCTTCATACGAGATAAAAAGTTCAGGGATAAGAAACTGTTGGTGTTGATTTAGTAACTTAAGATGTCAAGGTCTGGGATTCCCTGGTAGCTCAGTGGTAAAGAATACACCTACCAGTGCAGGAGACACAGGTTCGATCCCTGATCCAGGAGGATCCCACATGCTGAGGTGTGCCGAAACTATTGAGCCTATGCTTTACAGCCTTGGAACTCCAACTACTGAACCCATGTACCTAGAGCCTGTGCTCTGCAACAAGAGATTGTACCGCAATGAGAAGCCTGCAACCCACAACTAGAGAGTAGCCTCTGCTTGCCGCAACTGGAGACAAAGTCTGTGTAGTAACAAAGACCCAGCACAGCCAACAGATAAATAAAGAAAATTATATATATTTATATAAAGATGTCAAGGTCTTCTCTAGGAGTCTCTTGACTTTCCCTCATGGTCACAAGATGGCTGCTGTACCTATAGCCATCACAGAAAAATGTGGTGAATGCACAATATGGATTTTGTGGAGCAGCTGCAAGAAATCTAGTAGATTATTTGTTAGACATCACTGATAGATAATACAGTTCCTATCCATAACCCCCCATTCTCTCTAGTCACCTTTTAGTTAGGTAAGGCAAAGTAACACAATTTTGGCTAATGAAATGCAAGCAGCACTCTGATGGGTGAGGATCCTGGAAAAATCTTTGTTCTCTTGATAAAATATGTGCGGTGTACCTTTTAACCTTTCTTTCTTCCCTCATATTCCTGCTGCATAGAATTCTGTAGAGTGCCTCCATTACATTTTACTTATCTACTCTTCCAGTGTTGGATACATATGTTGCCTCCAACTTCATGCCACTGCAAATAATGCTGCCGTGAGCATCCTTGTACATCTCTAGCTGTAGACCTGAAAAAGAGCTTCTCTGAGACTGCTAGATCATAGGACATACACATACTTATTGACCAGGTCCTGTCAGATTGCCCCCTATTTTGCAGTGTACCCACCAACAGTGCATTGAAGTATCCCAAATCTTTACCGACCCTTGTACTTATTTGGCCTTCTAATTTAAATATATATATATACTTATTAATTTGGCTGCACCGGGTCTTAGTTGTGGCACACGGGATCTTTAGTTGCGGCATGCAAACTCTTAGTTGCCACATGTTGCCCGCCCAGGGATCAAACCCAGGCCCCTTTTATTGGGAGCACAGAGTCTTAGCCATTGGACCACCAGGGAAGTCCCCTTCGACTTCTCATTTTTGTCAATCTGGTAGTACAGAACTATAAAGGGGTATGGCTATTGTACGTTGGGTTTTTCTGATTATTAACAAGTTGAGCATCTCTCTATATACCTGGTGGTCATTCTTGTTTCCCCTCCTGGGAATCACCTGTTGATAGTGTTGGTCCGGTGTTCTGTTGGATTTTCCTGTCTTTTTCTTATTGAATTTTTAAGAATTCCTTTTAATATTCCAGATAATAAACCCATTGTTAGATGGGTTTTGGGTGTGGCAACTGTATATAAAGCTTTCTGTTAGCTTTATCTGTTGTGAACTTTATTGATAGAAATCCTAAATTTTGATGTGGTTAAATTCATAAAAATTTCTCCTTATGCTTGGTGCTTTCGAGTCTTGCTTGAGAGTAATTTCCCATTCCAAGATCACAAGGATCTTCATTTCTTTGATTAATCTTTCAGTTTTTTTATTATTTAGTCTTTAATCCATCTGGGATTTACTTTTGTATATGGTATGAGGAAGACTGTTATGAACTGAATTGGGTCCCCCTAAAATTCATATGTTGAAGCCTTGACCCCTTACTGTGACTATATTTGGAGATAGGGACATAATGGAGGTAATTAAGATTAAATGAGGTCATAGGGTAAGGCCCCCATCCAATAGGGGCCTGCCGTCCTTTTATTTTTTTAATTAAAAAAAATGTTTGGCTGCGCTGGGTCTTCGTTGTGGTGCACGGGGTTTCTCTAGTTCCGGCGCCTGTGGCCTCTGTTGCAGCACAGGGGTTTCTCCTCGCTGTGCGCAGGGCTAGTTGCCCTGTGGCACGTGCAATCTTAGCTCCCTGACCAAGGATCAAATCCACGTTCCCTGCATTGTAAGGCGGGTTCTCAACCACTGGCCCACCAGGGAAGCCCTGGGACTGCTATCCTTTTAAGAAAAGGAAGAAAAAAGAAAAGGAGGAAAGGAAGAGACATCAGAGCACATCCCCTCTTTCTTTGTCTCCTTCTTCCTCCCCCTGCCATGCCAGCCCCTGTGTAAGGACAGTGGAAAGGCCATGAGAAGATCCAGTGAGAAGACAGCCATCTACAAGCTGTCTACAAGAGAGACCTCTTACAGGAGACCAACCCTGCTGACATCTTGATCTTGGACTTCCAGCCTCCAGAACTGTGAGAAAATTCATTTCTATGGTTTAAGCCTCCTATTCTGTGGTCCTTTGTCACGGCAGCTCAAACAGACTAATATAAAATCCGGCCTTTTCTCCAACTACTGAATAACCCCATCTCTTAAGCAATTCTCTTCCCCTGATTTGTAGCATCATCTTTACCATCTATAAACTTTGAGTTCTCTTTAATGTTTCATGTTGTGTTTAAGTTCTCTTTTATCATTTTATTAGAGCCTTCCTCTGCTCATGCAACACTGATTTTCCTACATCAGTTTTGCAGTGTGTTTGACTACCTAACGGGGTGAGCTCTCCATCTTGCATTTCTTTTTCAAAATTGATTTTTATCTTTTCGTATAAAATTACAAATCAGTTTGCTGAATTCTTTAGAAAAGAATTTGCCAGCATTTTGATAGGAATTGCGTTGAATTTATAGATTAATTTGAAGACAGTTGACTGCTTCACAATGTTAAATTTTCTCCTCCACAGAACATAGTATATTTATTCATTTTCTAGGTTTTCCTTTATGTCCTCCAATAGTGTTAACTTTTTTTCTTCTCCAGCACAGTCTTATACATTCACTGTTAGGTGGATTCCTAGATTCTTTCTAGTTTTTCTTGCTATCATAATTAAAGTCTCATGTTTTTGTTTTGCTTATTGTTGATGTAGATGCAACTTTTTCTTAGGCCTCAAGTATGCTGAATCAGATTAAGCACAACCCCCAGTTAATGACATATTCTCCCTATTGATGCCTGTATAGTCTGCTTTTATTTTATTCAGTTCAGTTCAGTTCAGTCTCTCAGTCATGTCCGACTCTTTGCAATCCCTTGAATCGCAGCACGCCAGGCCTCCCTGTCCATCACCAACTCCCAGAGTTCACTCAAACTCATGTCCATCGAGTCGGTGATGCCATCCAGCCGTCTTATCCTCTGTTGTCCCCTTCTCCTCCTGCCGCCAGTCCCTCCCAGCATCAGGGTCTTTTCCAATGAGTCAACTCTTCGCATGAGGTGGCCAAAGTATTGGAGCTTCAGCTTTAGCATCATTCCTTCCAAAGAACACCCAGAACTGATCTCCTTTAGAATGGACTGGTTGGATCTCCTTGCAGTCCAAGGGACTCTCAAGAGTCTTCTCCAACACCACAGTTAGTTAATTATTTTTAATAAAGCAATAAGCACACAGAATAACATCTCCAAGCAAAAGCTAGAACTTGACATCACACAACATGATTTCCTCAATTACCCTCTGCCTCTCCCCACTCAAGGCAGCTATAATCCTGAATTTCATATCAATTATTTTGTTGCTTTCCTTGATATATTGTTTTATTGCATCTTTAGATATTCCTTCAGAGTATATACATTGCGTATATTACACATGTATAATTCTAGTATTTTAGTTTACAGGATGTAAATGCTGTGGTAGTCATTTGCTGTCTGCTTTTATCATTGAATAACATCTGCTAAGACTCACTCATACTGTTGCGTGGTGCTACAGTCCATTCATCTTGGTTGCTATGTAATACTCTACTGTCTGAATATACCACAGCTAGCTATCCTACTGCCTTATCAATGGATATTGGGGGTGTTTCCAAGTTTCTGCTACTAAAAATTGTGCTTGAGTTTGCCTAACTTAACAACTGTCCTCAGACTAAAGTACATTCCTTGCTCTGTTTCCCTAAGTTTCTACCTTCTCTTAGATTTCAACCTAATAAATTCTTGCTCTCTGGCCAATTCTTCTGGCTTTTAAATAATTTGCACTTGTATTTTAACTAGCATTTTTACTGTTTTACTCAGAAAGATTAGCCCCGAGTCCAGCCAGTCATATTATTGGAAATAGAATTTCCTCTAATCCTAATTAAAAAATCAGTCTAATAGGAAAATCGGAAAAAGACATGGTAATTAATTCATAGAAGAAATACAAATGGCCAAAATAAATATATGAAAAGATGCTTCATTTCACAAGTAAGCAGGAAAAGGCAAATTAAAACAATAATGAAATATTACTTTGGACCATCATTTCAGCAAAAATTAAACATTAATAATATTAAATGCTTACACTGCTGGAAGAATGTAAATTAGCATAGTATTTTTGGAAAGTATTATGACAGTGTCTGTCAAAATAACAAATGTACGTACACATTAACCCAGCACTTTGGGAAAGTGCCTTCCCAAAACAGCACTTGCATATGTGAACAAAGATATATGGGATATACTTTGCAGCATTATTTCTATTGAAAATGTCACTCAGTCATGTCCAACTCTTTGTGACCCCATGAACTGAAGCTTGCCAGGTTCTTCTGTCCATGGGGTTTCCCAGGAAAGAAAACTGGAGTGGGTAGCCATTCCCTTCTCCAGATCTTCCTGACCCAGGGATTGAACCGGGTCTCTTGCATTGCAGGCAGATTATTCATATTAATTTTTAAAAATTTAGAAACAACTTTTAAATGTTCATCAGTAGAAGAAGGGCTTGAAAAAATATGCACATGCAAATTTTGCCTTCATTAAAAAATAATAGGATACATCCATATGGACTGCTGTGAAAATATCTCTTAGATGTGTTAATTAAGAAGAAAAAGCCAAGGTAATATGTATGTGGTATGTGTGTGCATGCACATCACAGTTGGCTGCTTACATGTATGTAAAGGCCTGAAACAGTAGTTCTCAACATTGGCTGCACAGTGTAATTACTTGGGGACTTTTAAAAATAGTGATACCTGGAACCACCCCAGAGATTCTGAAGTAATTGGTCTGGGGCACAGCTTGGACAATGGGATTTAAAAAATCTCCCCATGTGATCCTAGTGTGCAGCCAAAGTTGAGAACTGCTGTAAAGAATGGAGCTCATTAAAACGTTGGTGGTAAGGAACATCCCTGGTGGTCCAGTGGTTAAGACTCCACGCTTCCAGTGCAGGGAGGGTGGGTTTGATCCCTGGTCAAGGAACATGCCACACAACCAAAAAAAAAAAAAAAATGCTGGCAATAATTAAGGAGGGGGATAGAAATGAAGTGAAAGGGGACCTTCATATTTTGTTTTTTAATGTTTGAATCTTCCACCAGGATAATTATTTCTTGATAACAAAAAGGGGAAAGAAAAGAAGCAGAAGTATTTCCTCCTCTTCTTCCCCAGCCTCTCCTGTATAGAGTTCATCATTCCTCAGTGCTCTGTTCTTCATGCACTCATGCATTCATTCATTCGGTAACTATTCACTGGAGCCTGCTTTGTGTCAGGCACACACTAGTTATCACACTAGTTATCGTTAATCTTGTACTTGGCTGTTTCCTGCACCTGGGTCCCCTCTGTCTCCTGCATGTGGCACAGTGTCTACCACTCCGAAAATTCATTCACCACATTCATGTGAATTTCCTGAGTCTCTCCTTTGATCTGAAGCCCTCAGCACCCCTCAGGAGTGACTGTAGAGGGCCAGGAGCCTTTAACCTGTTTTGAGAGTCCCATAGCTAAAACATCTAGCTAGGTGAAAGGGGCTTTCACATTTTGCTTTTTCAATTCTCTTCCTTCCTAGAGAAAGTCTTAGCAGTCCAGTACACTCCACCCCTAGCCTCTTCAAAGGTCCTGTTTCTGCAAGGCCACTCTCAGCCAACAGGTGGCAGCCCTGTGCAGGAATTGGGAGAGCACACCCACCCCAAAAGAATGGAGGCTATAGCAGAGGGTTCTGGGGTCAGGCACAGGGGCAGGTCTTGGCAGGACAGGTGCACAGAGGGAGAGGGGTGGGGTTCCATTTTTGGCACAAAGTTCAAAGGACAAGAGAATTATTTTTGTAGGTCAACATTAACCAACTGTTCTGGGTACCCAGGTTTGTGAGGTTTCTTTCCCCTTCCATCTGCAGCAGTGCCCCGTTTGGAGGTGTCCTCTCCAGGCTTTGTCCTCAGGAGGACTCTCTGTCCCTCCCCAACCCCTGCTCAGCACCCCAGCCTGGGTCTTGACTCTTCCTGCCTGTATATGTCTTTGCTAATAGAGATGATTATGGCGGTTGGAGAATGGAGGTTGCTGGTTAATGTGTAAAATAAGGGTAAACACCCTGGGTGATACAGGGACCCTCTGTCAGGTACATTTCCTTCTGGAGTCTTCATGTGGCAGACTTAAGGATTAACAGTGAAGGAACTGTCCAGGTTATCCTGCTATTATCTCTGAGCTGCTGAGGTCTGACAAGAGTTTGCCAGAATGCTCTTTTCTTGCCACTCCGGTTTCTCTTTAGCCTGGCTCTCTTCACTGCCTTCTGTCTGTCTGTCTTCTGTCTGGCTTCACTTTTTATCCATCCTTTCAGCTTTTGATCTTTCTCATCTTATTGTCTGAGTCCTTCTTTTTATCTTTCTAACTCTCTCTCTTAAGTCCTGATAATATACATTGTTTAGAACACAAGCTTGATTCTCTATCTCGCTCTCTGACTGTCATGCCATATCTCCAGCCATCTAATCCTCTGAGCTGGGGTTTTCAGGAGTCTTGACTTGTGGAATTCAATCAGAAAAAAAAAAAAAAAAATGGGGGAGGTTTAGGGAGAGTGCAGTCGCAAATTTGCAGAGAAAGAGCTCAGCAAACTCTTGGGTCCGGTCTGGAACACAGATCAGTCACCTGTTGGGAGTCAAATGTCTTGTCAGCTCCTCCTCTTCCTTTTTTCCAGAATCTTTCTCCAGCACGAGCCCCTCTACTCCCACCCTACATGCCTAGTGGCAGGTACAGCTAGGGCCAGAGGTCAGTAGGGAAATGGGCCAACCCCGCTTAAGGACTAGACATGGAATGGGACTCAGCAGGCTGGGGCGGAGAATGGAGGAGGTGGCCTCTGACCCCAGCTCTGGCCCCTTCTGGGGGTCCTGTGTGACCTGCCATAGGTCATGGCCCTTCCTCCCCAACCACAATCTACATCACAAAACCCACAGCTCATAACTCACTGCCAACCAGGGAAGTCTGGGATTGATTTAGGGCCCCCCTCTGATCAGTTCACCCTCACTAGACTGTGGCCCCTGGGGTGGGGGTGGGGATGAGGGTCATGGGTGAAGTTCAGGCAGGGGTATCCTGGCCCAGGACTACATCATACCTGTTGCACTGTTAGTGGATTTGTTGGGGGAGGGATCCAGGCACAGGAATTCAAGTTTCTCACCCACCAGCCCATCCTCGCTGGCTCAGCCCAGGGCGATACTGAGGGAGCAGTGTCCATGGCTTATTAGGTTTGCAGGGTTGGCGTCCTCAGGATTCAGGTCCCTGGCATCTTACAAAGCAAAGAGAGCATCCTCACCCACCAAGGGATTAGTTAGCTGAGTCCTAAATAAGCCCCTCCACCCGTCACCACAAAGTTCATGTATACTGCTGGGCTCAGGGCAAATCTTCCCAGTGTAGGGTTCCACAGTTCACCATCAATTACATGTATGTTTCACCTGGCCTGGGCATTTCATGTTGTTAATTTCCATCCATCCACAATACATTTCTGGAGATAATCACTAAAGAATCTCCTCCACTTGGAATGTTGCCAACTTTTTTGACCATCATCCACAGTAAACATGGGCTTCCCTGGTGACTCAGATGGTAAAAAATCTGCCTGCCAATGCAGGAGACCTGGATCAGGAAGATCCCCTGGAGAAGGAAATGGCAACCCACTCCAGTATTCTTGCTTGGAGAATCCCATGGACAAGAGCTTGGTGAGCTACAGTCTATGGGGTTGCAAAGAGACACGACTGAGCAAACAACACACAGTAAATACATCTACCTCTGGCCCTAGGACACATGAATATGCATACAGCTAAAAGCAAAGTGTGGGACTTCCCTGGTGGTCCAGTGGTTAGGTCCAGGCAGCTGCCAAAGCAGTGGACCCGAGTTCAATCCCTGGTCTGGAAAGATCCCCCATGCTGTGGAGCAACTAAGTCTGTGAGCCACAGCTCCTGAAGTCTGTGTGCTCTAGAGCCCATGTGCTGCGATGACTGAAGCCCATTGCACCTACAGCCCACGTTCCGCAACAAGAGAAACCACCGAGAGGAGAAGCCTGTTCACTGCGACGAAGAGGAGCCCCCCACTCTTTGAAAACTAAAGCAAGCCTGTGCGCAGCAATGATGACCCAGTGCACCCATCAATACATAAACAATTAAATAAATAAAAGCAAAGTGTAATAAACCGTGTGCTGCACTGTGATGTTTTCTACTCCATTTTATTTTGCTGTAAGAAACATTTTAAAAAATACTTTTATGAACCACTAAGGGGCTGACAGTTTACAAGTAACTTCTTACGTTATTTACACCTTTGCAAGCTGTAACGCCCATTTTACAAACAGGAAGATCTGAATCATCTTCATAAAAGCCGGTGAGGTCGTCAGGCTGGGTTCTCTCATTGACCCATTTTATAGGTGAAGAAACACAGACTCTGAGAGGTTCATGGACCTGCTTGAGATCACCCAGCTGGTGAGTGACAGAGATGGCCTTCCAAGACAGGTCTTCCCTGGGCAGGGTGGGTTTGTGGTCCCCCACACACTGTGGCATCCCTCTGCAACCCTCCCCGTTGATATCTTTGTCTCTTTCCAGTTTGAAGGCCATCTCTTCCAAGGGGAAGGTGGAGGGACAGAACAGCTGAGTAATTCTGTTTTCCATGTCATCTGTTAACCCTGCACCATCTGCCAAATCTACTCTCAGCCCCGACCCGCTCTCTCTGACTGGCTGGAGTGGGGGAGGAGGCGTTTTCCTGGGGTCTGGACTGAGAATACCCACAGAAAACTCATTTTTCTGCTCAGAACCAACAGCAGTGGCCTAGAATTACAGGGCGGGCGTGTCAGGGAGTGGAGCTAGAGGGGAGAAAGGATTTTCTGACATCAGAGGGATACAATAGCAGTCCCCTGCCCCCTACTCTCAGCGGCTTGTCTTCACGCCCCTCACACCTTCACCTTGGTGAGGCTCTGGATCTGTGGGGAGGGTGGTTGACCACAGCAACCAGAGCCCTGCCAGACGCTCTCGGGGTGAAGGCAAAGTAAGTCCATCTTACAGGGAGCTGAGGCAGATTTATGAGGCCTCGGGTGTGGCCGGCTGTTACTCAGCCTCTGACTTTTTAATTCCCCAGCCTCCTCACCCACCCCGCCTCCTCCCCAAGAAGGCCTTTGTGCAGGACAATGAGGAATCTATAAATTCCGGGGGACAGGGACGTGGGGGAGGGGAGCACCGGTCACTTCGGCTCAGTGTAGACAGTAAAGGGGGGGCCTTCACGGACCTGCCGCGTCTCAACTGTTCCACACAGGCCCAGAGAGAACCGTGGGGCCAAGCCTTACCACTGCCTTTGACAGACAACAAGCTGAGCCTCCCAGGCGGAGGATGTCTCTAGTCCCTGCTTCGTTCACTCCGTCTTTGGGTTTGGGTGTCAATACATCACTGAATTTATTTATTCTCCCTCTCTTCCTCATCCCCTAGTCATTCCCTCGCCCAGGCATTATTCACTCAACACTCGCTGAGTACTCAGTGTCCAGGTCAAGGATGGGGGGCACAACGGGCAGACCCTGGCTGGCCTGGAGGAGCACACAGCAGAGAGCTGTGGCTCAGAGGCCAAAGTGGAGCTCTAACCTTTTCAGGCTGGCAACCCTCACCCTCCTCTCTTTCCTCGGCAGGTCCTCTGCAGTGATGTACTTCCATCGGCATTTTTTTTTTTTTAATAGAAGCATAGTTGATTTACAATGTTGTGTTAGTTTCAGGTATACAGCAAAGCAATTCAGTTACATATGTATCTTTATTTTTTTTCAGATTCTTTTCCCTTATAGGTTAGAGCATTTTTAATGTAATCCTGCCAAGGGCTCTGGGAGTTAGGGATTATTTAAGTGTCCCAGGATACTTTGCTAATGTGGCCCTGAGAAGGTAAGTGGTTGCCCTCTGGCAGGGAACAGCACACCAGGACCCAGGCCCTTACGTCCGCATCGCAGCTGCACCTCTGGGTGCTGTCGGGACCCAGAGCAAGGGCATGGGCTGTGGCCTAAATGTCCTCTTCTACTCGCCCAAACTAGCCCTGGGCCACCATACTGCCCCTTCTTCGGTTTTCTGTTCTGTTCTGTTCCACCTTCATGCAGTAGTTACTAAATGCCCCAGGCTCAACCGTGTATTTACTCACCTCACCCATCCATTGTATGATAATAATTAATGAATCCAATGCTTATGACGCATGTGTATGTTTGTTGAACAATCACACATCCTGTGTGTCCTCTTGTGTGTCTACTTGTAAACTGGGGCTATTTGTATGTACTTTGTTATACAAGTTAATCAAGCTGTGTGAAGCACTTAATGCCTAGCACATAGTAAGTGTTCAGTAAATGTGGTTGCTAAGATTTCTGTTACTGGAAACCACAGGCTGGCCCACATGAATGAGGCATTTGGGTGAACACAGGGGTTTGCAGCAGGTCCCTCTCAAAGAGTAGCCCCTGAGAGGTAAGCAGATGGCCCAGAGTCCAGTTCATTTCCCAGGGACTCCCGCATTCCTGAAATTAATGGAGATGTTGCCCACTTTCTAGGTTTGTGCTGGGTGTCAGGCTAGCAGACAAGAAGAAACATCCCCAAATTCATGGAGCTGGCCTTCTGGTAGATGAAACAGACCACAAACCAAGTGAATGAAGAAGACAGTCACAGAAAGTGCTAAGTCCTGTGGAAGATACAGATAAGGTCAAGTGACACAGTACATCGGCAGATGGCGCGTAGGGCTGCTTCAGGATTGAGGTCAGGGCTGATGCGGAAGTGACATCCCTGTGAAGAACCTGGGCAGAGCGTTCAGGGCAAAGGGATCCTCATGGCCAAGGCCAGAGATGGGGGAAAAGCTTGTCAAGTTCAAGGAGCAGAAAGGCAGCCAGTGGGAGCAGAGCCCAGGCAAAACAGGGAATGATGGAGGAGGAGAGGTCAGCACAGGCAGGGGCCAGGGTGAGAAGCTGGGGCTCTCTTCCAAGGGAAGCCATGGAGGTTGTTTAGCAGGAGTGACATGCTCTAATTTGTTGTCTGATTTGTATTTCTAATGGGCCCCTGGCAGCTGGGTGAGCTGACTGTTGAGGAGCCAAGAGAGCAGACAGGAGCTTGCTTCTGCAGTTGTGCAAGGAAGTAGGAGTAATAGGGGCTTGCACTCTGGAAAGAGTGGCAAGCAGGGGCTGATCCAAGATACATCTTAGAGAGAATTCCCTGCTGGTCCAGTGGTTGGGGCTCTGTGCTCTCACTGCCAACGGCCAGGTTCAGTTCCTGCTTGGAGAACTAAAATCCCACAAACCCAGCAGTGTGGCAAGATACTATCTTGGAGGTAGAAAAAAAATTGCTAGTGGACTGGACAAGGGAAGGACGGGAGAGAAATTCGGGGAGGAGACAAAGAGCTAGAGAAGCCGGGTTTGCAAACCTGTCTGGGCCCTGGATCTTGAGAGCCCTTCTGCTCTCTCTGGCTCTGCCCCACAGAGGTCGTTTGCACTCCTTCACACAGTCGTCTGCCCTAAAGCAGGGGCAGTCCACACTCGCTAGCTCTTTCCATCTCTCGGTGAGAAAAATGCCCCATACCTTCCTCCAGAGTCAACACCTGCCAAAGTGAAGCTTGGATTTCAGACCATTCACTCCTGGCCATTGTTGAGACCACAACCCGCACAAGCGCACAGCTCCCCTCTCCCCAGCCTGGACCACTGGCCCGGCCTGAAACATCCTCTGATCTCAGACCTACAGGCGACGGGCTTGTAAGGACACCGGCCTTAGACGACTCAGGGCAGGAGCGGGAAGGGAGGGCTTGGTCTTTCCTAAGGGAATCTCCCGGCCCCGCTCCCGGGGGAAGGAAGTCCCCTCCTGGACCTGCGCCCCCGACTCCGCTCCCCGCCGCGGAGGCCGCTGCCCCTCCCGCCTGCGAAAGCTCGAGAAGCCGATCTTCCGGCCTCGGGCTACGGGCGGGGGAGGGCCGAGCGGTAATTGCTGCCATCTGCTCCCTCCTCCCCTCCCCTGCCCCCAGCCTGGGGGAGGGGCTGAGGCGTGCCAAACACCCCCTCTTACGCGCACACCCAGCAGCCCGGAGTTCAGGGGTGACCCGCGAACGCGCCTTCGGGCGAATGCAGGGGGGCCACGAGAGCGCCCCCACCCTCCTTTCTGGCAGCGGACGAGGGATGCCCTCCTGGAATCATCCACTGTTCAGGTTCTGTTCCTCTGGGATAGGGACTTAGGAAGCATCCTGGGAGCTGTCCTACCTCAACTCACTATCGCAGGCTCTGGTCCGTGGTTGAGGCTTGTTTTGGATACTGACTCGTCCATCTCTCAACTGCAGGGCTGTGACTGGTGTTGGGGGGAGGGGAGGGTGTGGAACTCTAGGCTGGTTCTGGAAGCAAGGCGGCTGGAGACCGAACTTGGCTCTCAGACTCCTCCTTCCGGCTGGGCTCAAATTCTCGAAGGGGTGCTCCTCAAGGGTGGCTCATCCTGAATAGGTTCCTCCTCTGTGAAATGAGGATACCTCAGTATCTACTTGGGTGATTCCACCCAGGGCAACTTGCTAGACCAGGAGCGTCAGGCCTGCCCCTGGGCATGGCGAGGCCCTTGGCAGGGGAGTGATGACAGGGGAAGCTGTGTGACCCTGTGGAAGGTGCTGTGACCCTGAGGAGGGGACCCTGGGGAGGTGCTGGGGACCCTGAGGAGGTAGGGACTCTGCTGAGGAAGAGGGAGGGTGGGCTAGGGACTGGAGGCTGGGGAACAGCTTATGGGAGCAGCCTTACTGGTTTCACACCCATCTCCTGGGGTCTCTGCAACTTCAGGTCATTTAGCTATTGTTCACCTGACCTCTATCCCTGTACTGATGACAGCTCTGAGCACTGGGGATGCTCACAGGGCACAGTACCTCCACTGCCCTGGCACAGGGAGCCACTGCCCAAATGCTTATACATCTTCACACCCACCCTCAGGGTCTAAACAACCACACAGGTGCAGAAGCACATGTAATGGTCCTGAGTGAGATTTGTTCAGTCAGTAAATCATGTCTGATGCTTTGAGACCCCATGGACTGCAGCACACCAGGTTTCCCTGTTCTTCATTATCTCCTGGAGTTTGCTCAATCTCATGTCTGTTAAGTCAGTGATGCCATCCAGTCATCTCATCCTCTGTCATCCCCTTCGCCTCCTGCCTTCAGTCTTTCCCAGCATCAGGGCCTTTTCAAATGAGTCAGTTCTTCACATCAGGTGGCCAAAGTGTTGGAGTTTCAGCTTCAGCATCAGTGCTTCCAATGAATATTCAGGGTTGATTTCCTTTAGGATTGACTGGGTTGATTTCCTTGCTGACCAAGTTACTGTCAAGAGTCTTCTCCAGTTCAGTTCAGTTCAGTTCAGTTGCTCAGTCGTGTCCAACTCTTTGCAACCCCATTAATTGCAGCACGCCAGGCCTCCCTGTCCATCACCAACTCCCGGAGTTCACCCAAACTCATGTCCATCCAGTCGGTGATGCCATCCAGCCATCTCATCCTCTGTCGTCCCCTTCTCCTCCTGCCCCCAATTCCTCCCAGCATCAGGGTCTTTTCCAATGAGTCAACTCTTCACATGAGGTGGCCAAAGTACTGGAGTTTCAGCTTTAGCATCATTCCTTCCAAAGAACACCCAGGGCTGATCTCCTTTAGAATGGACTGGTTGGATCTCCTTGCAGTCCAAGGGACTCTCAAGAGTCTTCTCCAACACCACAGTTCAAAAGCATCAATTCTTCGGCGCTCAGCTTTCTTCACAACCATACATGACTACTGGAAAAACCATAGCCTTGACTAGACGGACCTTTGTTGGCAAAGTAATGTCTCTGCTTTTCAATGCTATCTAGTTTGGTCATAACTTTCCTTCCAAGGAATAAGCGTCTTTTAATTTCATGGCTGCAATCACCATCTGCAGTGATTTTGGAGCCCCAAAAAATAAAGTCTGACACTCTTTCCACTGTTTCCCCATCTATTTCCCATGAAGTGATGGGACCAGATGCCATGATCTTAGTTTTCTGTATATTGAGCTTTAAGCCAACTTTTTCACTCTCCTCTTTCACTTTCATCAAGAGGCTTTTTATAGTTCCTCTTCACTTTCTGCCATAAGGGTGGTGTCATCTGTATATCTGAAGTTATTGATATTTCTCCTGACAATCTTGATTCCAGTTTGTGCTTCTTCCAGCCCAGCGTTTCTCATGATGTACTCTGCATATAAGTTAAATAAGCAGGGTGACAATATACAGCCTTGACGTACTCCTTTTCCTATTTGGAACCAGTCTGTTGTTCCATGTCCAGTTCTAACTGTTGCTTCCTGACCTGCATATAGGTTTCTCAAGAGGCAGGTCAGGTGGTCTGGTATTCCCATCTCTTTCAGAATTTTCCACAGTTTATTGTGATCCACACAGTCAAAGGCTTTGGCATAATCAATAAAGCAGAAATAGATGTTTTTCTGGGACTCTCTTGCTTTTCCATGATCCAGCGGATGTTGGCAATTTGGTCTCTGGTTCCTCTGCATTTTTTAAAACCAGCTTGAACATCTGGAAGTTCACAGTTCACATATTGCTGAAGCCTGGCTTGGAGAATTTTGAGCATTACTTTACTAGTGTGTGAGATGAGTGCAATTGTGCGGTAGTTTGAGCATTCTTTGGCATTGCCTTTCTTTGGGATTGGAATGAAAACTGACCTTTTCCAGTCCTGTGGCCACTGCTGAGTTTTCCAGATTTGCTGGCATATTGAGTGCAGCACTTTCACAGCATCATCTTTCAGAATTTGAAATAGCTCCACTGGAATTCCGTCACCTCCACTAGCTTTGTTCGTAGTGATGCTTCCTAAGGCCCACTTGACTTCACATTTCAGGATGTCTGGCTCTAGGTCAGTGATCACACCATTGTGTGATCGTCTTCTCCAGCACCACAGTTCAAAGCATCAGTTCTTCAGTGCTCAGCCTTTTTTATAGTCCAACTCTCACATCTGTACATGACCACTGGAAAAACCGTAGCTTTGACTAGACGGACCTTTGTTGGTAAAGTAATGTCTCTGCTTTTTAATACACTAAGTTTGTCATAGCTTTTCTTCTAAGGAGCAAAAGTCTTTTAATTTCATGGCTGCGGTCACCGTCCACAGTGATTTTGGAGCCCAAGAAAAAAAATCTGTCACTGTTTCCATTTTTTCCCTATCTGTTTGCCCTAAAATGATGAGACCAGATGACATGATCTTAGTTTTTTGAATGTTGAGTTTTAAGCTAGCTTTTTCACTCTCCTCTTTTGCCTTCATCAAGAAACTCTTTAGTCCCTCTTCATTTTCTACCATTAGAGTGGTATTATCTGCATATCTGAGGTTGTTGATATTTCTCCCAGCAATCTTGATTCTAGTTTGTGATTCAGCCTGGCATTTCATATGATGTACTGTGCGTAGAAGTTGAATAAGCGGGGTGACCATATACAGCCTTGACATACTCCTTTCCCAATTTTGAACCAGTGTGTTATTTCATGTCCAGTTCTAACTGTTGCTTCTTGACGTGCATATAGGTTTCTCAGGAGGCAGGTAAGGTGATCTGGTATTTCCATTTCTTAAAGAATTTTCACAGTTTGTTGTGATCCCCACAGTCAAAGCCTTTCGTGTAGTCAATGAAGCAGAGGTAGCTGCTTTTCTGACATTCTCTTGCTTTTTCTATGGACCCAACAGATGTTGGCAATTTGATCTCTGGTTCTTCTGCCTCCTAAACCCAGCTTGTACATCTGGAAGTTCTCGGTTCATATACTGATGAAGCCTAGCTTGAAGGATTTTGAGCATTACCTAGCTAGTATGTGAAATGAGCACAACTGTAGGGTAGTTTAAACATTCTTTGGTATTGCCTTTCTTTGGGAATGGGATGAAAACCGACTGTTTCCAGTCCTGTGGCCACTGCTGAGTTTTCCGAATTTGCTGGTGTATTGAATGGAGCACTTTAACAGCATCATCTTTTAGAATTTGAAATAGCTCAGTTGGAATTCCATCCCTTCCACTAGCTCCGTTCGTAGTAAGGCCCACTTGACTTGGCACTCCAGGATGTCTGGCTCTAGGTGAGTGACCACACCATGGTGGTTATCCAGGTCATTGAGCCATTTTTTGTGTAGTTCTTCTGTGTATTCTTGCCACCTCTTCTTAATCTTTTCTGCTTCTGTTGGGTCCATACCGTTTCTGTCCTTTATGTGCCCATCTTTGCATGAAATGTTCCCTTGGTATCTCTGATTTTCTTGAAGAGATCTCTAGTCTTTCCCATTCTATTGTTTCCCTCTATTTATTTGCATTGTTCACTTAGGAAGGCTTTCTTATCTCTCCTTACTATTCTCTGGAACTCTGCATTCAGTTGGGTATATCTTTCCATTTCCCCTTTGCCTTTCGCTTCTCTTCTTTTCTCAACTATTTGTAAGACTTCCTCAGACAACCATTTTGCCTTCTTGCATTTTTTTTTCTTTGGGATGGTTTTGGTGAGATTAGGCTCCTAGTTACACCAAGCCCATACCCACCTACTCTTGTCAAGGTCCCCAGGTGGCACAGGTATCCTTCCTGCTGAGAACCCAGGACCTCACTGTGGAGTCCTATCCTTGTACCAAGGCCACAGACATGGAGCCCAGGACCAAGGTCACCTCCAGAATTGACTGAGCCCCTTTGTAACCATTACCAAAAGCCCCCCAATCATCACCAGCAAGCTTCCTGACTCCATATTAGACAAAAATGGTCACCTTGGTATCCACCCTATAGCACGCTAAGTGAAGTCACTCAGTCATGCCCAACTCTTTGTGACCCCATGGATAGTAGCCTGCACCAAGCTCCTCCGGCCATGGGATTTTCAAGGCAAGAGTATTGGAGTGGGTTGCCATTTCCTTCTCCAGGGAATCTTCCCAACCCAGGGATCGAACCCAGGTCTCTCACATTGTAGACAGACGCTTTACTGTCTGAGCCACCAGGGAAGTAGATTAGGATAGCACCCTAATCACCCTCCTAATGCCACCCTTCCAGCAGGAATTTTTTTGTCTTGAGGCTAAACAAATTGGCTACTAACTCATGAGAAGTGTTGCCTCTCCCTTGAGCTGGCCCACTGTTCTAGGAGTGTCCAGTCGGCTTTCTCTCTTCTGTCGGGAGATCAGCCTGCTGTGCTTTCCATGCCCACATCATCTCTACTCTTTGTTCTTAATAAACTCACTCCTTTCTGAAATGCTCTGTGTTTGGAAATTGTTTTTCATCCCGTGCTCAGACTGCATGACACACAAATTCAGCACAGAATCCCTGCCACCTCCCCTCCTGCAACCTTGCCATGTCCAACAAACTTGTGTTTGCCACTGAGGCCAGCTCTACAGGGGTGGAGTTGCAACTTCCTCCTCCCAACCATCTCTACCTCTGGCCTGATGGCCTGATTCCTCAACACAGGTGAGTCCTGGGGATGCCCAGCAGGCCTGCTCCTAGCCCTCAAGAGGCTCTCACCGCAGAGTGGGGATGCAGTGTGAGTTGTTCCAGCATCCTCAGGAGCATTGGACAACCCGACGGTCCTGCCTGCTAGAGGTGTTAGGAGGATGACTTCTGGGTTGGGGCTGGAAGGAAAAAGAAAATTTCTTGGGGCAGGAAGAACAGCACGTGCTAAGACACGGGAGTATGGAGGTAGTGATGTAGCAGGAGTGTTGGAGGGGAGGAACTGACAGGGATAAGGAGCAGAGAGGTATGTGAAAGGAGGCTGAAGAGGTATATACCTTAGACTTGGGTTTGTTGTAGCAATTTCACGTGTCAGCACAGGGAGGGACAGACAGGAACATAAGATGCTAGAAGAAGTGAAACTGACAGTAAGATTAAAAGGTGGGCTTGCTGGTGGCTCATACGGTAAAGAATCTGCCTGCAATGCAGGAGACCTGGGTTTGATCCCTGGGTCAGGAAGATCCTCTGGAGAAGGGAATGTCTACCAACTCCAGTATTCTTGCCTGAAGAATTCCATGGACAGAGGAGCCTGGAGGTCTACAGTCCACGGGGTCACAAAGAGTCAGACAGGACTGAGTGACTAACACTTCCACTTTTTTTCAAGATTAAAAGGTGGGTTCTAACCCAGTGATTAAAAAGGCCATTCATTCATCTGGGCCTCAGACCTAGAAGACAGTAAGGACTGGTGGGACTGTGGCTCTCATGTGAGCCCCAGGGATTCCCTTCTGAAGACCATGGTTGCTACTCACCTCTGGCCAGTTGTTGCCATGCCGGCTTCTGAGCTTAGTGTTGTCAGCTATTTTCAAGAAAAATTAGAAATGTAGAGTTTTACAGGTTACTTCCTGGTTTATAAATATTGACAACTCTTTTAAAACTTTAAAATGGTGTGTGTGTCTAAAACACATGTAGCACAGATATATCTGAGGATGCAAACAGTGACAGCTACGGAGATGCTGGAGAGCTGTTGGAAGTTTTATAAAAGGGAAATGATCTTTATAACAGGCCTGAGTTTTAGGCCCACTCAGGGGCATTATGGAGGAAAGTCCTAGCCAATGGGGCAGTTGCAAGTGTTAGAACCAGAAGACCTGAGGCCTGAACACAAGCAGCTGACCTGGAAAGGAGGGAAGGCGCTGGGAACACCATATGGGTCTTCAGGAATTAGCCTCCCCTTTAAGACATTGCAAAAACATCATATAGTGGGTGGGGAGGCCTCTCTGGAGTGGGATGCCCCAGAAAATCCCCAAGGTTGCACTTGGGTAGGCAGGCCACTTGGAAGAACTGGGTAAGACATTCCAAACAGCCCCATGAGGGAGGGGCTGTGTTGGGGGAGGGGCTCAGGAATCCGCCTGGCCTTCAGGAAGACCCCAGCCACTCCTAATGGGAACCACACGTGGGGTGAGCTGAAATCCTGGATTGCCTGTGATGTCTGGCTTTGGAATCGGACACTTGGCTCAGGTCACTCCTGACCCGCTCAAGTCTGAGGCCTCCCTGGCTCCCTTCCTAATCGCTGCCAGACACATTCTGCCCTGCACCCAGCTCTGGGGCCTGCCTGGGTCCTGGAGAGGAGGTGCTTCCCAGTACCGCCTCCTTCCCCAACTTCCTGCTGGGAGAGAACCTAAGCTCTGGAGAAGTATGGATTCTCAGATCAGAATCCTAGGTTTCCTGCTGGGCCAAGGGTTGATGCTCTTAGAATATCAGAATCAGAAGTCCTTTCCACTGTCCCCCAAAACAATGTGTCCCGAACTTCACACCCCTCCTGGAGCCCTGAGCTGCTACTGGCCTTGTAGAAACTGGTGCCCTCGACCTTCATCTTGCCCCTGTAGCATCTATGAGGCTCTCTGGCTCCCACAGGGATAATTTCCTGCAGGACCTCACACACCCGGGGCAGGGAGCAGTCCAAAGGGCAGGGCAAGAGCCTTGTGAGCAAGTGGTTTGCTCCTGAGGATTCCCTGTAAAAGCAGGTTAGGGGAACAGGTGTCTCCTAGCATACTTCCTTATGCTCTCTCGTCCCCCTAACTCAAACACCTCCTGGCCCAGGGACTGGAACTGTGTCACAAGATGTCTTAACACAACATAACAGGTGTAGGAAAACTCCAAGTCCTTATTCGAGTGGGTCGCTCCAGCCTTTTGGCCATGGCTGTCATCATACCCGCTAAACCCTCTTCATAACCCTCTACCAATGGTGTGTATGTGTGTGGGGGTGGGGGTGAGGGGTTCACTTCCTGCTCAACTGCAGGACCCTCTCAGTGGTCCCCTACAGGCCCAGCCCCCTTCCTCCTGGGTCTCCTCCTTGAGAAGTTCCAGGCAGCCTGCTCAGGATCAGGCCAGGGGCCCAGGAGCTTGGACAGGCTGCATTCCTGGGGGAAGGGGAGAGGAGAGCAGGATTGCACAGAACCCCCTCCTCCCTTCCAACACAGACCCCAGGCTGCCCAGCCTGGAGCTCTCTTCTCCAGCCTGCTGAAGATGGCCAGAGCAGTGCCAGAAAAGCTCCTGGCAAAGGCAGCAATGCCAGGAACCTAGGAGCTTCTCCTGGGCTCTGCTGAGGAGGAAGACATCTGTACTTGCAGCTATTCCACCCCTGAGGGAACCTAAGGTTTTCCAGCATTATAATGACCCACAGCGGGCACTGGTAAGAGGCCCATGGGGCGAGACGGAGGGAATGCAGGGCAGAGGGATACGGCAACTCTTTGGCATAACTTAGCACCACACTCCTGCAAGGCAGTTCCATCTCCAGGGCGCAAGAACTTAGGGACTTGCAGAGAGAAATCAGGCCCAGCAGAATGGTAATCAGACAGCAGTTGTAGGAGATGATAAAGAGTGCTGGGGAGGAACAAGGAACCTCCTCCGGAACTGTATAGGTTCGGGTAGTCCCTCCAACCCAATCCACCCCCATCCCCCAGCCAGGTTTCGGGAAGCTCTCCCAATGAATATTTAATAGCTCAGCGCTGGGCCTGATTGAATTTTAATGCTGGCGACCCCGAGAGCTCCAGCCGAGTTCAGGCAATTAGTCAGGAGCCATTAACTGCTGACGGAGCTGATTTATGGGCGGGACTGGTGGTGGGTGGTGGGGGAGCCCAAGCTGCGAGGAGGTCCTGGATTGGGCGGACAAAATCTCTGGGGTCAGCCAATCCTTACGGCTGTCTTGGCTTGGTTTGCATCTCATTTGCATAGCACTCCCACTAGGCAAACCTGTGAGGAAACCCAAGGGTAGGGGCCTCTGTCTGAGAGCTGGACCCAGGCTTGGCCCTTTTCCTGAGGCCTCACTGGCATTTATGTCAAGGAAAACCACGTTGTGTTTTGCACGTGGAATTTCATTATTCAAAGGATCTCTCCCCCACACACCCATATCTTGGTAAGGCCCAGTTCTGGGGGAAAATTCCAAAGGAGGAGCAGAGGGGTAGAGAGCAGGGCTGACCTGGGCACTCTGGGCAAAGCTGAGGGGCCTGGGGACCTAACAAAGAACTCTGGGTTAAAACAGACAGGAGTCCTGTGACTCTATGCGTTCCATGGCTCTCCCACCTCCCTGAGCCACCGCCCCTGCCAGTTCCGGGTACCCGCTTTGCTTCTCAGAAGGAGGTTCTGCACTGATGCAGATGAGAGTTGTGGGTTTTCATAGGACTGAATTATGCCTCCGAGGCCTGGGAATGAATTCAAGGGGCTCTTGGAGGAGATGACCCTCCTCCCCTCGCTACTCCTCATCCCCCTGACCTGTGTGAATGAGCTGGGACTCAGCCTGGAGTGCTCTATTGAACTATGCCCGACCCCTTAAATCGCAGGTCAAGGATTTAGCTGGCCTGTCGGCTGCCACTCTGGCAGGTGGCCTCCTCCTCACCAGCCCCCACCCCTGTCTGAGCCTTCAACCACTGAGGATGTGGTGGAGAGTGGAATCCTTCTCCTGGGGTCCAGGCCTTATCTGAGCTGGAGTGATCTATACTGAGGGACGGGCAATGGAAGGGAATGGAAAGAGCTCTGGGCTGAGAAGCCAGTCCCTACAGGGAGGCTTGTAGAGAAGCTGGCAGGGAGATGGGGGGTCATTAGTCAAGGATGGCTTCCTGGAAGAGGGAGGGCAGAGTAGTGCCTGGGAGGAAGGGAGGGACGGGTCAAAGAAAGAGAAAAGGAGAGGAAATCTACTGCAGGGGAACACCCTGTTGGAATCAGGAGAAGGTGAAATGTAAGCTCAAAACTGTCCATCCCCGTCAGCAGTAGCTCAGTAGGAGCCTGCCTGCCTAGGCAGGTGAGGCTGAGTGTGAAGAGAAAATGAAAATTCCTATCACTACAGTGTGCCAGGCACTGTGCTGAGCACTTTAAATATATTGTTTCATCCAATCTTTATAGCATTCTCAGTAGGAGGGTGAAAAAACTGGCTTGAAACTCAACCTTTAAAAAAAAACTAAGATTATGGCATCCAATCCCATCACTTTAGGGCAAATAGAAGGGGGGAAAGTGGAAGCAGTGACAGACTTTATTTTCTTGGGCTCCAAAATTACTGTGGACAGCCATGAAATTAAAAGACACTCCTTGGAAGGAAAGCTATGACAAACCTAGACAGTGTGTTAAAAAGCAGACATCATGTTGCTGACAAAGGTCTGTCTAGTCAAAGCTATGTTTTTTCCAGGAGTTGTGTGCAGATAGGAGAGTTGGACCATAAAGAAGGCTGAGTGCCCAAGAACTGATGCTTTCCAATTGTGGGGAGTGGTGCTGCAGAAGACTCTTGAGAGTCCCTTGGACTGCAAGATCATACCAGTAAGGCCTAAAGGGAATCAATCCTGAATACTCATTGGAAGGACTGATGCTGAAGCTGAAGTTCCAATACTTTGGTCACCTGATGTGAAGAGCCAACGCACTGGAAAAGACCCTGATGCTGGGAAAGATTGAAGGCAAAAGGAGAAAGGGGTGGCAGAGGATGAGATGGTTAGATAGCGTCACCGATTCAATGGACATGAATTTGAGCAAACTCCAGGAGATAGTGGAGGACAGAGGAGCCTGTCTCACTGCAGTCATTGGTGTCCCAAAGAGTCAGACACGACTTAACGACTGAACAAGTTTTCTTAGAACTCCCAATTTACACATGAGGACTCTGAAGCTCCAAGAGAAGGGGTAACTTGCCCATGATCACATAGCTACTTGTTGGCAGAGTCTCTGCTCTTGTCCACCACTGCATTCTGCTTAGAGGCATCTCAAAGTCAACTTAGAACTCTTTTTTATACTCTCCAAATCTACTTCTTATCCCATTTTTTTTTTTTGCTGTGCTGCACAAGATCCTAGTTCCCTGACAATGGATAGAACCCGGGCCCCCTGCAGTGGAAGCACAGACTGTTAAACATTGGACTGCCAGGGAAGTCCCCTCCCATGTTCCTTAACTTCCCTCTACCAGCTTCCCTCTAACTGGTGAACAGATACTGCAGGTAATCTTTGCCAAAATCCTGAGAAAGAATCCCATCTACACTGTCACCCAAGCCTGAGTCCTTGGTGTAATCAATGATTTACAATTCTGGGAACTACTTCCTAAAGATTTCTGAATTCCGTTCCCACCTCTTCCCCTTGGTTCAGGCCCAGGTAATTCTCAGGCCAGGTGAGGTAAGACAGGAGCCCTTATTGAGCCCTTACTATGTGCCAGGCCCCGTGCTAAGAGCATTCCTGCATTTTCTCTTAATTAATCCTCACCAGAAGTCTGAGAGTGGGTCCTTTGATTGCTAGATCACCGTGTTACAACGAAGTGAAGAAAGTCAGGAAATGGTCCAAAGAAACCCCTAGTTGTACTGGGCTCACTAGGATGTTGGGGTGGGGAGGAAACCCCACCAGATGACACAGAGCTCCAAAATCTCTTGCCCTTTTCAGCTGTTCATAGAAGTTCACAGTTTCCTAGACTGGCTCTGTGTCCTGACCTCAGGGTGCTTCTCCCTGCTTTGACAGAGGAGTTGGGCTTCAAGTGACAGAAGACCCAACTTAAATATGCCCTAACCAGTAGGATGCTTGTTTATTTTGTTGCAAAGCAAGACTTAATATATGGGGCTGTTGGCTAATTCAGTGACACAGCAATGTTGTCAAGGAGCTACATTTCCTTCCTTCCTTGTTTGTTTCTTTTTTCATTCTTTACTTCTTTTATTAACTCTACTGAAATTACATGCAGTAGAATGCACATGGCAACCCACTCCAGTGTTCTTGCCTGGAGAATCCCAGGGACGCTGGAGCCTGGTGGGCTGCCATCTATGGGGTCACACAGTCGTACACGACTGAAGCGACTTAGCAGCAGCAGCAGCAGAATGCACATTGTAAAAATACAGTTTGATGAGTTTTGACAAATATATACCTGGTAGCCACCATTCCAATCAAGATATAGAACACTGATATCATGCCAGAAAGTTTTCTTGTGTCTACCTGTAGTCCCTTCCTCCCTTATCCTCATAGGTAACCCTTGATCTGATTTCTACCTTCATAGATCAGTCTGATATGTTCTAGACCTTCCTATGAAGGGAATCATATTATATATACTCTTCTGTGTCTGACCCTTTTGCTTCCGACAGTGTTTTGGAGATTCATCCATTGGGTTGTATGTGTCACAGTTTATTTTTATTGCTGAGCAGGATTCCATTCTCTGAATACTGTATTGCATTCTTTTTTCTCTGCCATTTTCATCATGTTGGTTTACGTCCTTGTACCCTAACTTTTCTTAAAATCACAAGATGGCTCTGCAATACTAGATACCACGTACAGACAACAATATTCAGAGTACAAGAAAAGCTGTTTCTCCTTTGGCTTCTGAGAAGTCTTTCCAGAATTCTCCCAAAGAACATCATCCTCTCATGCATCATAGGCCAAAATCATGTAAGTCATAGTACATGTCCAGCCTTGTTAAAAATTAATTAATTTGTTTGGCTGCCTTGGGTCTTAATTGCAGCACATGGGATCTTTCATTGTGGTGCAAGGGTAACTTAGTTGTCCCAGGGAATGTGCGATCTAGTTCCTAAACCAAGGATTGAACGCATGTCCCCTGCATTGGAAGGTGGATTCCTTTTTTATTTTTATTTATTTATGTGTTTTGGCTGTGCTGGGTCTTTGATGCTGCATGGGCTTTTCTCTAGCGGTGGTGAGTGGGGGCTACTCTCTAGGTGCAGTGCTCAGGCTTCTAACTGCTGTAGCTTCTCTTGTTATGGAGCACAGGCTTGAGGCACACAGGCTAGTAGTTTTGGTACACAGGCTTGGTTGCTCTCTGGCATCTTCCTCGACCTGGGATTGAACCTGTGTCTCCTGCATTAGCAGGCAGATTCTTACCACTGAGCCAGCAGGGAAGCCCAGAAGGTGGATTCTTAACCATTAAATCACCAGGGAATTCCTTACATGTCAGTTCTTAAACCAAACACTGGCAGAGAATAGAATTCCCACAGGTGTCTCAGACTAATCCAGACTCACCCCTGGGGCTGGGGAGGGGCTTGGCCTCCCTAAAGAACCTGGCAGCCCAGTCCCTGAGAAAATACCAAGGCTCTGTTAGCAAGAAATGGGGGGCAATGTTTGTTGGTCAATGATCAGTAGTCTCTGCTTTATCTGATTCTTCAATGTTAACAATTCAGGTTTTGTTCAGGGATCCACCTCTCAAGAATGTAACCCATTTCCAACAAAGGAGTAAACCCAGATGGAGTAAATCCTGATATGTCTGTGTCAGTCCTAGTAATCCTGCCCACCCCCACCCCTCGCGCCAACCCAGCCAGAGATTGGTTTAAGTATGAGAACCGTGGAAGACACTGATTGTAGCCACCTAACATCCATCCTTCTGTCTTATTCCTCAATAATAAAGAGCTGCATTTTATTTAGGGTGACACAGTGCTCTGCTGAAAAAATGTTTTTAGTTTTTCTTGTAGCTACATACGGCGTGTGACCAAGTTCTGACCAATACGATGTAAATAGAAATGCTGGTGGAACATCTGAGAAGGTTGCTTACGAGAGCTGATTCTGCTGAGGAACAACCTCTGGTCCTTCATTTTTGCTACTTTTGGTCTACAACATGGATCCAACATGGCCTACAACATGGAACTCCAGCAGCTATTTTGGAACATGAAGTGGATTTGAGAATGAAATCATATGAGATATACTGGGCCTCAGTGATACTGAAACTATAGAGCCAGAACACCAGCACCGTCTATTTTCAGACTTTTTCAATTTATTTATTTTAGGTAGAAGTGGATGTATTCAGATTCAGAGAGAAGCACACTCACAGACAGAGCATGGGCCATCATAGGGTGAGTGCAGCCAGACTTCTTTTATATGAGAAAGAATAAACTTCAATATTGTTTGAATCACTCTGAATTTTGCCAACATCTACAACTGATGAACATAGGCAATAACGATTTCTGGTTAAAGAGACGAGAGGGAAAATCCTCTGGATGTCTCTGGGAGAAGTTTCTTTGTTCTCAAAAGGAGGTACCTGAGAGGAATAGTTGAGCCCATGAGGGATGATTAGAACTACATTCGGGCATTTTGTGACTTGAGGGGAGCCATCTGGGGACACAACAGAGATGGTGAGGGTGTTGGATATGAAGATGGAAGGAACCTGGGTCCCTGAAGAAGGTGCTGAGTCTCTGAATTAATCAACTCTGGAGTTACCATTTCTCATTCTTATGTAAAATATTGTGTTTCATCAATTCAGAAATGCACATTTGGTCACATTGTGACATTTCTGAAATCAGTATGCACCCTACTATCAGCACCGCCTTAACCCGCTGCCAGCCAGGTAGCAGTTTTGCTTTACAGCTGGACACGTGTCCTAGCTGCACACATACACATTTTGGTGACTTTCCTGCTGTCGTGATTGGACAATCGCAACCCAATGATGTTTCAGTCCATAAACCATATAAGGACTCTCTGGGTTCTGACTGATATCTAGAAATTTTTATCAACTATCTGTCAAGATCATCTGCCAGCATCAAGACTTCCAGAATGAATATTGGTGGCTTAAAAGGAAGCCTCAAGGTTAACAGCGGATATGGTAGATAACCTGCAAAACAGTCCCCAATGGTCATCACCTCCTGCTAGTCACACCCCTGTGTAGCTCCTTCCCACAACGTTCTGGTTTGGTCTTTGTGACCGGTTAGCGTAGGGCAGAAATCAGGACACTATGTCACTTTCGATGCTTCTGAACTGTGGTGTTGGAGAAGACTCCTGAGAGTCCCTTGGACTGCAAGGAGATCCAACCAGTCCATTCTGAAGGAGATCAGCCCTGGGATTTCTTTGGAAGGAATGATGCTAAAGCTGAAACTCCAGTACTTTGGCCATCTCATGCAAAGAGTTGACTCATTGGAAAAGACTCTGATGCTGGGAGGGATTGGGGGCAGGAGGAAGAGGGGACGACAGAGGATGAGATGGCTGGATGGCATTACTGACTTGATGGACGTGAGTTTGAGTGAACTCTGGGAGATGGTGATGGACAGGGAGGCCTGGCGTGCTGCAATTCATGGGGTCGCAAAGAGTCGGACACGACGGAGTGACTGAACTGAACTGAATTGATGTCACTTTCAGTATTAGGATATAAAAAGGCTGTGGCTTCTGTCTTGGGTGACTGACTGAGCAGGAAGTAGATTCTGCTGCCCACAGCTTGAGGGCTAGCTTGTAAGACTCTGCCCCAGAAACATCCAGCTAAACCACTCCCAGATTCCTGACCAATAAAAATAACATAAAAAATGTTTGTCTCTTTTAACTGCTGAGATTTGGGGTGATTTTTTTTTTTTTACAGAGCAATGAACAATTAATTCAGTGGAGCAGTCTTTTAAGAAATATTGTCTCACCAGTCCTTTAATCTACCCTGATGAGGAGTCCATGTGGAAAAACACTGGCAGCTCAGAGTTGAAAAGTGATTCCAAGAATCAGACTCTGGATGTAATAAACTGAAAGAAATTCATAAGTAATTTATTTCACCCATGTTTTCCTTGTTCAATAGGTGAAAAAGTAATTTATGTTTAAAAGTAGGGACTTCCCTGGTGGTCCAGTGATTAAGAATGTGCCTTCCAATGTAGGGGAAGCAGGTTTGATCCCTGGTCAGGGAACTAAGATCCCACACGTCACGGGACAGGCCCGAGCATCACATCTAGAGAAATCCCATGCACAGCAGCAAAGAATAAAAAAAAGTCAAAAGGAAAAAAAAAAGTGTATTTCCACGTAAGTTCAAAAGGACATTTTAAGTAAATGTAAAATAAAAATTCTAAGTGATAAGAAATCATAGTGTGTGAGTATGTGTGTGTCAGTCATTCAGTCGTGTCCGACTCTTTGCGACCCCATGGACGATAGCTCCCCAGGCTCCTCTGTCCATCCATGGAATTCTCCAGGCAAGAATACTGGAGTGGGTAGCCAGTCCCCTCCTCAGAACATCTTCCTGTCTCAGGGATTGAACCTGCGTCTCCCACACCACAGGCAGATTGTTTACTGTCTGAGCAACCTGGGAGTGAAAGTGGCTCAGTCGTGTCTGACTCTGAGACTCCATGGACTACACAGTCCATGGAATTCTCCAGGCCAGAGTATCGGAGTGGGTAGCCTTTCCCTTCTCTAGGGGATTGAACCCAGGTCTCCCACATTGCAGGCGGAGGATTCTTTACCAGCTGAGCTGCTAGGGAGCAACCCGGGAAGCCCTAAGAAATCATTATGTCAGTTTAATTGGCAGTGCTTTTTCTTTCTAATGGTACATAAAGTAACAGTGCTTCTTAATATCAGTGGCATCTAAATTGGATGAAATATGATCACGTGTTTTGCTTACTGTACAAGCCATTGTGAGGCCAGTTTTCTGGGACTTGCAGTTGAAGATTCTAACTCAGCTGTGTAGGACAGGGTTGAGGAGGAAGTGAGTGAGGAGCAGGAGAGAACAGTGTGTGAGGGAGACTAGGAGGAGGCTGGGCAGGGGTCTGTGGTCAACAGCTCTAAAGTATTTACGAGAAACCCATGTTGCTCACTGTTTTAAGTCCTAAGCCTCCAGTGCGTTATTAAGGTCCTAGCAATTGCTGGCTACGTTGGAAATACTTGCATTTCCCAAACAAAAGTAAAGACATGTGACCTGACACAGGAATTTTCCTATATTTAAAATTTTTTAACCCACCGGTACCCCCCCTCCCCCACCCAAAGCCATGCTTTTAGTTTTACAGCTTTTGGGCTCATACAAGGGCAAGTGGAAACATGCCAGACAGAGGCTTCCCTGGGACATAGGTTGCCCCTCATCTCCCAGAGCAGCGGCCAGTTGTTGGGAAAATGTCCAGGGGCCAGAATCTCAACTAGGCAAGAGAGGGGACTGGGGCTAGGAATCCAGATAGCTTTAGAGTTAGGTGTGAATCGCGATTCGTACATCCTTGACGACTCAATCGTTTGTTTCATAAACATCTCACCCTTCCTTGGGAAAGTCGCGTGAGGACTGGGCATCTATCATCAACCCACTTTACAGATTGGAAAGCTGAGGGGAGAGGGTTAGTTTACAGGGTGAAGGACAAACCAAGATTTGAATTCAGGCAGTCTAGCTCCAGAGCCTGTGCCTGTCTCAGTCACTGCCTTAGGGCACTTTAGATCTGCGGGAAATTTAGCAATCGCTGATCCAAACCCTTGATTTTACAGTTGAGGAAGCAGCGGTTTCACAGGGGGTGCAAGCCTTGCCCAAGATCCACCATGAAGCGTGGCTGGGCGAGACCCGGGCTGGGGCGCTCTGGATTAGAGCTGGTAAAAGAAGGGGGCGAAGGAGGGGGCTGTAGGCACCCGGCAGCACTGCCCCTCCCCACCTCGCCTCCAGTGCAAAGCACCCCATCTTTCCATTTTGGGAACGGGTTTTACTTGGTGGGAGGAGAGGTGGGGGTGGCCTCGGAAAGCCACTCGGCCTCCTTCATTCTCGGGATTCCCTGAGGGAGCCATTGTCCGGGAGGAATGTTCGGCCGGCAGCCCCGAGGGGGGCGGGGCCTCTCTGCGTGCCCCAGACAAGCCTGCTTTGTGCTCTCCACGCAGGGCCCCTTCTGGCCTTCCAGGTATTTTTCAGGGCTTCCAGGCCGGGTCGCTAAAGGAGGAAGCTATTGGAAAATGCCTGGGCCTTGGGAGAGGCACTGGGCCCTAAAAAGCCAGTCTAGGAGGGCTGCCTGGAGGAGATGTGAGGGCATCACCCAGAGACCTGGGGGTAGTGGCTCCTCAAAGCTGAAAATTTGCATTCCCAGCATCTTATTACTAGAATTTGATCCTAATCGGACACACGCACAAAGGTGAGTGTTACAAGTCAGTTCATCACGCTTTTATTTCCGGGGGAGAAAAAAATCGACAACAGATGAAATTGTTAAATTAATTCTTGCATGTCCAGATGATGGAATATTAAACTGTCATTAAAATTATGTGATATAAACAACAAGGATTAATCATATAGCACAGGGAACTATATTCAGTATCTTGTAATAAACTATAATGGAAGAGAATCAGAAACAATAATATAGATATATACATATATATGTATTGCAGAGTCACTTTGCTGTACACCTGAAACTATCACAATATTGTACATCAACCATACTTCAATAAAAAATTATGTGATATAAATATATGTACAGACAGGAAAAAATACTCAAAATACTTGTTATTGAGAAAAGCAGTTTATAAAATAGTGTCAATCTCTCTATATATATACATATCTAGAAAAATAATCTGCCTTATTCCAAAATCTTACTAGTGGTTTTCTCTGAGTGGTAGGATTAAAGAGTGTTTGATTTTGAAAACAAATTTTTGTTTTGTGCTTCTCTGTATTTTCTAACTCTAAAAGATACTGTAAAAAGATGTTTTGTGTAACTAAAGTAGTGTGTGTATGTTTGTGTGTGTGTGTGATAACTGCCTGCTGCTTAGGCTGGGTTCCCCCCACCGGAGAAGTTTCTCCAGTTCTCAAGGGTAGGCAGGGACAGCTGTTCAAGCGTCAGAAAAAATGAACAGTGAGCATCAGACAGGCAATGTGTCTGAGCCCAGTAATAATAGCAGCAACTTGCTTAGCACTTCACACAGTGCTTCCACATGCACGATCTTATTTGAATGCTACCACAGCCCTCTCAGGACACATCCTTCACCTTTTACAGGTGAGGAGCCAGGCTCCAGCCGCTGAGAGCACCTCCTCAAGTGGGGGAGCTAGGATTGAATCCAGGGTCTCAGATCTCCAGTCACCACATCCCACTGCCTCCCCATGCATGTCCACTTCAGCATCTGCATTTGTTCCTCCACCTGTCCCTCTCCTTCTCTGACTGTGAGTTTCTCTGGTGCACTTAAGAGTGTTATTCAAGTCTCTGTTCCCAGGACTTAATACATGGTAGGCATCAGTACATGCTATGGAATGAACAAATGAATGAACAAACAAACATTCAAACCTGGAGCCCTGGTGAAGTAAGTCTTAGTAGTTCCCAAACCAGTTCTTTGTAGCCTGTGTCTCTTTATACTTGCTGTTCCGTATTTATTTCCTTTTTGTTCTTTAATACTTGCAAAGCCTTTTGGAAAATGGCTGACAGGGAGTGTGTGGGAACAGCTCTTCGTCTGGATCTGAACCAAAGCTTTAAAAAGGCTCCCACTACCCACTACGCAACAGTAACTGGAGGCAGCCACCCTAGAGGCCAAGGGCACAGAGGAGAAGCCCTGGGTGAGCTCTCCTCCCTGCCTGGGGGGAGGGTTTCTATCCAGGACCAGTGCTTGGAAGGGATGGGGCTCCTCTCTTTGAGTACAGACCCTTCCAGACCCCAGACCCAGAGTGGTGGACGTTCCTTCGTTGGAGAGAGGGCTGTGGTTACAGAGGCTGGGCCAATCAGGGAAGGCATCCTGGAGGAGAGACCTGGGAGGCTGGTTTAGTAAGGGGAGAGGCCAGGGCAGAGGGGAGAAAAGCAGGGAACATGCCTGAGCAGTTGGGCGCTGGATGATTTAAGTACAACCAGATGTGCTGGGAATCTCCTGTCAGGCCCAGCCCCAGTGAGGGCAGTGTGGGGGTGGGGGAGATCTCTGGGCCACTTGGATTTCCAGTTCCCCATTCTGCCCTGGATCTGTAAGCTTTAAGGAAGGGAGAAGCCAGTGGAGTTCCAGAGGAGCTGGCATGTGAGAGAGTGAGCCAGGCAGGCTTGGGTGGAGTCTTATGCCTTTGGATAGGGTATAGGAAGGGAAGGGTTCTTCCAGGAAGCAGGATATTTATTGGGCTCAATCCCTGGAACCTAGAAAAAAGGATTAGGAGAGCCCTGGGGTAGGAGTTACCAACTCTGCTGGGAGTAGGGGATAGCTAGGGAAACTTTACAGAAGAGGACATATATAAGTTGGGGTTCTGCAGGATGAATAGGAGTTGCCCAAGCAGAATAGGTGAAATGATACTCCAAGGAGGAAGACTGTGGTTTTAAAATGGTGTGGGTGCTTAGCGAGAGGTTCTGTGGGGGTATATCATAGGGGTAACGTGGTGGGATGACAGTTCAGTTTGGGGTGCTGGCCCAAAGGCCAGGATGGGGGTGGGATGGGTACGCTATTGCTCACAGACCAAATGGCAAAGCCAGAGGAGGTATGAGGATTTTGGAAGTGGGTCCCTGGGTCCCAGGCCTCTGGAGGAAAGGAGGGGACTGATAGCCAGCGCCAGCTCCTCCCCCAAGTCTTAAGTGGTCTGGCACAGAGCTGTGTCTGCTCAGAGGAAAGGGTGCTTTTTCTTATTCTCATGGAAGCTCTTAAGAGCCCTTGGCTAGCTGTGAGGTGGGGATTGGACCCAGACACAGACTGTAGCTCACTAGGAAGGCAAAGTTGGTATAAGCACACAAAGAGTAAGTGAGGGCATGAGCAGGGTTGGGGAGGCACTGGGAACTGGGCCTTGAAGTCTGAACAGCCAGAAAGAGAAGGGTTACGGCTCCACTTGTAGGGGAGTAGCCTGAGCCTAGGGTGAGTGGGGGGTGTGGTAGCTAGCGGGTGTGGTATGCTCTGGGCACACACCCTAGTCCCCCAGCCTGGACACATTTCCTTCCTTTCTTGCTTCTTAGTGACTCCTGAGTGGCCGATCCAGAGGACTACAAAGAGAGGTCTCTCCGCCCTGCCCTTTCCTCTTCCTCTCTTCCATTTCTTTCTCCCTTCCTCCCCCTACCCCCATCCTTCCCCAGGCTCTTTTCTTTCCTTCCTTCTCACCCCACCTGCTCCTCCCTCCCTCTCTGGCTTCTGCATCTTCCCTAACTTTCTTTTCTCCCTTCAAAACCCTTCATGCTGATTCTCCCTGGGCCAGCAGGGGTTGTTTTCCTTGATGTTTTCGGAAAGGCCTTGCAAGTCTCTGGGCCAGGAAGATCACATAGACACACCTCTGCACACATACCCATGTCCCACACCCACACGCACAAGTGCACCCACACGCACACGTGCACAGGCACTCGGCAGCACGCCCAAGCATAGTATCTGCCTCCTCCTTGGATGTCACATGAGCAAAAGAGCTGGGAAAGAATGGAGGGCTCTCTGCAGAGGCCAAGCAGAGCATTACCGTCAACACTACCACTATCATTATCCAATCCATCGCCAGGCACTTGACCTACCCAGGGATGATCACAAGACCAGCCAGAACTCTGTCCTCAGCAGGGGGCTCTTAGGGCACAGATCCCTCGACCTCGACTGGGGACAGTCAGGAGTCCTCAGAGAACAGACCCTCCCCCAAGGCCCCGCCCAGGAGGGCAGACATGATGAAGGGCCATTTGCCAGGATTGAGTATTTGTCAGCCCAGGAGGCTGGATGATGTATTAAGAGGACTTTAATGAGCTTGGGGAGGAGGAGCCACACTTCACTGCCTGAGCCTGGTGCGCAGAGGAGTGACCAGATCAACCTCACCCCCATCTACTAACATAAGTCAACCTATGCCTGTTTGCCCATCAGAAACAATTCAGCGCCTCCAAGTTGCAGCCCTTTCCCCCGTCAAGTCTGGTAAAGGCCTCTCGGTATGCTATCTTACTGGGAAGGCCTTCCTGAGGTCTAACCTCATTTTTCATACCAGCTCTGGAGGAATGGGGGAGGGGTGTATGTGAAGGAGAACCCCATCCCTGCTCCAGGGGAGCACCTTATCAACTCCTTCCTCCACCCTCACTCCTGTCATCCACCCCACCCTGGAGCCTGGAGGAGCATGGCCTCCACTGCCCTAGCAATGCCAGGCTTGGCCTCCCGGTACCAGTGCTGCTGGCACAGCTCATGTGGACATTCCCCTTATGTCAGGGAACATTCCTGCCCCTGACCCTTGGGGACCCTGACAGATAGGGTGGAAAGAGTACAGTCGATTCTAGATCCAACTTTGCTGTGTGACCCCAAGCATGTCTCTTCTCTCTGGTCCTCAGATACCCCATCAGTAAAGAAATTCTCAACAAATTCCTTCTCCCTCTGTTGTCTCGGGATTGTCCCTTCAACTTGGGGTTCAGTTTTCCTACAGCAGCTATGGCTCCATTTCTTCTGCCTTTCCGATTTTGAAGCCAGAGTTTTCAAATGCCCCACCATTCTGACCCTGTGCCAAGGTGTGGTCCTAGGGATGTAGAATAGAGAGGAAGAGAGAGTTCTGGGGTCCGAGAAGATCCTGATTTTGATGAATTCCAGAAACTGCCTGGGTTCTAGTCTTGCTTTCTTCTGTGGGTTGGGAAAAATATAGGAGCCTCCTGGTTTCCCTTAAGGGTACTTAACTCTGGGAGATCAAAACCCAGAGCTACCAGAGAGGGCTGGTGAGACCCCAGAGGAACCACCACTAGCAGAAGGGAAGGGGAGAGTTTAGAATTCTACAAAACACTGAAGACAGAGCACTACCGGGCAGCTGACCTTGTCCAGCTAGTGCTCAGTCAGAGAGGGTGAGCAGCGCTGGAAAGAAACAAAAACATCTCAGAAGACACGACCCGCAGCACTGCCCTTGCGTGGGAGCACAGGCGATCTTGGGACCCGAGGTGCTCAGCATCTCCTAAAGGAGGAAATGTATCTGGAATTTCCAACCTAAGCTTGGATCTCTCTCCTAGAACCTCCTGGGGCAAAGTGGGTTCTGCGGGCTGCTGGGTCTGCAGGTTTCCTTTCCTGTCTGGATCGCTGCTGAAGCCTGGAGTCACTGTGTCTGCCAGAATTCTATCCTTGGAGCTGCTGCCCCGGGAGAAGGATGTGCCAGTGGGACGCTAGGTGTTGCCGGCACAGAGTGGACGCTCGCAATGTTTGAATGAATGCACTCATCAATGAACGCCTTTGGACAACTCTTAAGCAGATCACAGGTGCGGGATTCATCCTGCTTGGCTCAGTGTGGCTGCCGTCTTCTGGGGAAAGCCCTCCAGTGAAGCTCACAGTTTAGACATCACATCCCACCCTCCATTGCCCACCTCCTGGGCTCTCGGTCTTCCCCCCCGAACCCACCCCACTTGGAGTCCGCGCAGAGCAGTGGACTTGCTGAGCTGCGTGTATGCCACCCACTCTGTGCATCCGGGCTGGCAAAGCCAACAGTTCACCTGGGGCAGGTAGGAGGGTGGGAATGAAAGAGTGAGTCCACCAGGCTTTGGCCGAGAGGCCGAGGCAGTCCAGGCAGTGGGGGTCGAAGGCAGCTAGCGGACGGGGCGGGCCGGGCCTGCTGTTTTCCCCTTTGCCCTTCGACCCAGGAAGCCGCTCACACCCGGCGGACACGCTCGGCCGCCCTACTGCTCTGTCCCGGCCTCCCCCTTCGGGGACCGCTCCCCACCCGGCCCGGCCTCCACCCCACCCCAACTTCCCGCTCCAGCGGCCCAGGAGAGGCGGGGGCGGGCCTGAGAGTGGCGCAAGGACACTCCACACCAAGGGTCATTTGCTCTTTTTTCCCCCTCTGTGGCTAATTTATTTTAGAGCTAGGGGAGGAGAGGGGCGGGGCCAGGCCGGGCTGGTGGAGGGGAGGGGCCCGGCGAGCTTAGGGGAGATGGGGGCGGGGCGGGGGCGAGGAGGGGAGGGCGGGGAAGTGGCCGGGGGTGGAGAGGGCCGGGGAAGGGGCGGGAGTTGGGGGAAGGGAGGGGCACTAGGGGAGGGGAGGAGCAGGGAAAGGGGAGGGGAGCAAAGGCCTGCGAGGGAGGGCGCTGGGGGCGGGCGAGGGGAGGAGGGGGTGGGGGTGGGGGTCCTGCCTGCGGGGGGAGCCGGGGCGGCCCCTTGTCCGGCCACCCCCACTGCCCAGTCCTGCTCCTGCCCGCGGCGGCCGCAGCAGCCGCAGCAGTAGCGGCTCCAGGATGGTGAGCGCCGCTGCCCCCCAGCCCCGGCCTGTCGCCCCCGGCCCGCGCCCCGGCCCCGGGGCCGGACGCCCCCTCAGGCCGCGCACACTCACCTAGGACCCGGCCGGGATGCCGAGGTACGAGGCCGCGGGCCTGGCGGGGGCAGGCACGGGAGCGCGCGGGCGGGCCGAGGTCAGGGGGTGGTGACCGTTCGGTCGGGGTGTCCGGAGCTTTGTCCGCGGGCGCGGGGCAGTGCGAGGGCCGGAGAGGGCGGGGGCTGCGGGTCGCGGGGTTCGACGAGGCGGGGGTCGAAGGGCAAGGCCAGCGAGAGACCCGGGCGGGTGCGTGGGATCTGAGGGTCACTTCCCGGGGGGAGGGGGCGGACAGGGAAGGGGCACTCCTCTCAGCCGCCGACGGGCACCCTCTTCGCCGCCCCCTTTGGTGCGGAGGCTGCAGCAGTAGCGAGCGGCAGGCTCTGGGGGGAGCCTGCGGGATTGAGGGGTGGGGACCCAGAATTTGCGGGTTCGGGTCCCAGAAGGATCCAGTGTCCGGAGCCCGAAGGCCGGCCCGAGGCCCCTCCCACTCCGTCAGGTCTTTGTCCAGCGGCCCCTGTGTGTGAGGGAGGGGGGTGGGGACTGGGTTCCAGGCCCGGAGATTCCCCAGCATCGTGACGGGGCAGTGACAGGAGACTGAGGCCACTTGGGGCCCTGCGTCTCTCACGCCCACCCGCTGCCTTTCTTCTCTTCTGGCCCGGGAGAGCAAAGCCCCCATCTCCGAGTCAGGGAAGCCGCACTTACCTTTACCCCTGGGCTACAGGCTGCTAGGGAGACCCTCTAAGCTCCCGGCTCTCTCTCTAGAGCCCTTTAAACTTCCCCACTCCGAGAGCCCTCTCTTGATCTAAACAGAGATTCCCTTACTAAGGACCCCGCTCTGTAGAAGGTCCTCCGCTAGGGTTGGGCACACAGTAGGTGCGCAGGAAATGTAGGCCTCCTCCTTGGGCCCCTCCCGTCCCGGTGGCCTCTTGGGCGGAGAAGGCCTGGGAAGGGGTCTGCGCGGGGGCGAGTGTAAGCGGCCTGGAGCCTGCGCCCAGCGGCAGCCAGGAGCCCGGAGCGGAGGGGTGGGTGGGCTGTTAAAGGGACGGTCACTAAATCAGGATTAGGCCGTGAGGCTGTCAGGCTGCTAGGCCCTGTCTCCATGGATACCTAATTTGGAGGAGAATAGAGGACGGAAGAATGTTTGCGTTGTCGTCCGCCAGGGCTGCAGAGGCTAAGCGGACTCCAGCCCTCGGTTTGGCAGCAAGGAATGGGGAGCCAGTTCGAACCCCACTCTGGGCTGCGGCGGGGCGGGAGAACTTTTCGGTCTGGGGGCCCAGAGCCTTCCCTGAGGAGTTGCTGGAGTGGGCCAGGTGGTGCGGTGGTCCAGTGAACTCTGACCGTGCACAGGGAGCCCCAGACCCTCCCCGAGTCCAACCTGAACCCCGGTGCATCCTCCTGGGAACGGCCGGGCTGGGGTTCCTCAGAGCCCCCCTCCCGGAGCTCCTAGCCGGGTGCAAACACCGTCCTCCGCTGCTCCGTAGGCGGGGAGGACTGACGCGCTGGGCGGCTCGAGGTTGAGCGCGGCGGCACCTAGGCGCGCGCGGGTACCCGGCGGCTGCCCGAGCCGCGGGGCAGGGGGCGGGGCGGACTTCCTGGGGTGGGCGAGAAAGGGGCGGGGCTTGCCTGCAGGCCTCGCTCCGCCGGGTGACAGGCCTCGTAAATCCCCCTTTCCCATGTTTAACGCCATTTCATTTATTTCCACTCGATTCCTTGGGAGTCCGCAGCAACCACGGCTGTACGGAGCGACCCTTGTGCCCTCCCAGTAATGTCTTCTTGAGGAAAGTTATCTTGGGCCAAAGGGAATTAGCTCTGTGGGGACAGTGGAGTGGCTCCTGGGGGAGGCCCAGTGACCTCCACTTTTCAGGGGGACCCCCATCTCCTCAGGGGATGAGGAGGTCTGAGAGACACATGGATGAGTTTGGTCTCCGAGGGCCTGCGGGGTGTAGGCCCTTTTCTGGCCATGGTGTAAGGGTGGGGTGGGCTGAGAATGAGGTGAGTGGACAAGTCCAGTGCTCCGCCTGGAACGGGGCAGGAGAGGGCCCCGATCCGAGTGTAGTGTTCTCAGAGCCTTGCTCTCGGTCATCCATGGCCGCAGCTTTTTATGGAGCAAAAATCCCCTCCCCTCCCCTGCCTGGGCTGCCGCTTTATTGCAGAGACCTCAGACTCTCCACGCAATTTCACGCCTCTCTGCCTTTGCTCTTGCTGTTCCCTCAGCCAAATGCCTTCCCATTGTCCCTGTCTCTCCACAGCCTCCTCATTCTTCAAGGCCCGACTCGGATGCCACACTTCCCCCATGTAGCCTCCCCCAGAGCCCGCAGCTCTAGGCACTCACTCCTCCCTGCATGTTCTCCTAGCCCTGCACCTGTGCCTCCCTTCAGCCTCGGAGGCTGTGTTGGCACTAGGCTTTGCCTCCAGGAGGCCAGGGGTGGGGCGTATACTTCCCTGCACCCCATCCCCACTGGGCTTGGCACTTTGTAGGTGCTCCATAAATATTTGTTGGTTGAATAAAAGGGTTTTCGCCAGGGCAGCCTGCAAACCATGGCCTTCCAGGCAAATAGCTCTGTGCTCCTGGGTGGGTGGAGGTCCCTGGGTGGGTCTCTTCCTCCTCCTCCTGGCTAACCCTCCCCCACCCCCCAAGTCCGGGAGGACTTTGCCCCTTGCTTTCCCCACAGACCAGCATTCTTTCTCTGCCATTATCATCCTGTTAAACAGAGAGGCCAGTCAGGATCCATATGGATCACATTAACAATTGCTTATTATCTGGGCCAGAACTGCCCCCACTCTCCACCCCCGGCTCCTACTGCTGCAGTTGCTGGACCCTTAGGAACCCAGCTTCCCCCTCCCCCGCCATTGGTCAGCCAGGGATTGCAGGGGACAAGCTGATCTCCCTTACCCTCCCTGTGCATTCTATTTAATTTACTTCTTGACTTGGCTGGCTCCTCTACCCGATTTAATGAAAACTAGTTTCCCCATGGGAGCATGGCTCAGTGAAGTTCCAGGGTTGCTGAGGAGAGGGGTGGACCTGAGTTCAGATACACCTGTGGTCCAGAACACCAAGAGCTTCTGCTTTCCAGTGAACAGAGGCTGTGGGCTCAGTAGGCCCCACAGGACTGACCATGGGGTATGCTGGTGTGTTCTGCCATCTCGCCCTGGGCTGGCCCTGCTCCCTTTTGGGAGCTGGCAGGCTAGCAAGGAAGATGAAGGCAGGAGAGACCCTGCCAGACTGTGTGGGTCCCCACCTTGTGTTTCAGTCGAAGAATCAAGAAATTCAAGAGTGGCTGCTGAGTTAGCCTTGAAAGAGGAGTGGAGTTTCTGTTTAAATGCATATAGCCCAAGAAGGAATGGAAGGGATCTTCAAGATTACCAGGCCCCACCCCAACCAGGCCTGGGTTCACAACTTTTTTTGATTTACAGACCCCCTTAGAAGGACCAACAAAAGCCATCCCCAGAAAAATCCACTTTTATCAATTGACACCAGACTTTGCATTCTGCTTTAAAGGCTCTTGGACCCCCTGAGCCCCTTGGGGTCTGTGCCTCAAGAACCCCTTGCCCTAGTCCAGACGCCCCTGAAGGGCTGAGAGCAGAGTGAGGCCTAGAGCCCAGCATTCTTGCTCTTCACTCTGTGCTTTCTCCATGGCAGGAGGACAGGATGAGCCAAGAGACCAGGGGTATCGGATAGAACTGTTGGGCCCACCTTTGAGTGGAAAAGGTTCACCCTGCCTGGGTCAGGCTATGGGCCAGTCATCTCATCTCTGAGTGTGTCACCTGGAGTGAGGAGGTCCAGGGGTTATTTTGTTTCAGAACCCACTCATCCCAAGGATGAGTGACAGGAGAGTCTAGCTCTTCTCTGAGCATTCTCTTAAGTGTCTTGATGAATCATAGCTAACACATAGAACTTATGTGTATATCTCTTATTCTATATCTCATCTGTGAATTGCAACTAATTATGGCACCCTCCTCATAAGCATTTTTGTGACAGTTAAATGAGGCAGGAGCTATGGGCCTGTGAGGGTCTGGTCAGAAATGCAGTGCTCAGGGTTATACAGATCTTCCTTGACTTATGATAGGGTTATGTCCTGATAAATGCATCGTAAGTTGAAAATATTTTTAGGTCAAAAACACATTTAATACACCTAACCTACTGAACAGGCTTCCCTGGTAGCTCAGATGGTAAAGAATCCACCTGCAACATGGGAGACCTGGATTCAGTCCCTGGGTTTGGAAGATCCCTTGGAGGAGGGCATGACAACCCTCCTTGCCTGGAGAATCCCATGGACAGAGGAGCTTAGTGGGCTACAGTCCATGATGTCTCGAAGAGTTGGACACGACTGAGCGACAGCACAGCACAGCACAGCACAACCTACTGAACATCATGGCTTAGCCTCGCCTACCTTACAGGTGATCAGGAATACTTACGTTAGCCTAAAGTTGGGCAAAATCATCTAACACAAAACGTATTTTATTATAGTGTTCAGTATCTCATGTTAGTTATTGAAGACTGTACTGAAAGTGAAAAACAGAATGGCTTAATGGGTGCAAAATGGTTGTGAGTGTATCACTTGTTTACACTTGAGATGGCATGAATGACTGGGAGCTGCACCTCATTGCCATTGTCTGGCATCACAGGAGAGGATCCTACTGTGTATTACTAATCTGGGAAAATATCAACATCCACAATTCAAAGTATAGTTTCTACTGGATGAATATCACAGCATTGTAAAGTCAAAAAGTTTTAAGTCAAACCATCATGGGTTGGGACTGTCTTTGATTACTACTGATGTTGACATTTTCCTGCTTGAGCCAGTCAAGAAGGGACTGCAATGGAGCCACCCAGGTGCCTTGCTCTCTTTTCCTTTAGTACTGAGGAGGCATGGGCAGTCAGCCTTTGCAGTTCACCTTGGGGACTGGTGGTGGGGTGGACAGTTCTCAGTGAATGGGCACATTAGTCAGTGGCTTCAATCCAGCCTCCATAGGCTCCATCCCCAATTTCTGATGATCATTCTTGCCTCCCACCCAAGAACCCAACCCCTGGGCTGCAGTGATCCTGCCAGTCGTGTCCAACTCTTTGCGACCCCATGGGCTGCGGCACGCCAGGCTTCCCCGTCCATCACCGGCTCCCAGAGCTTGCTCAAACTCATGTCCATCAAGTTAGTGATGCCATCCAACTATCTCATCCTCTGTCGTCCCCTTCTCCTCCTGCCTTCAGTCTTTGCCAGCATCAGCGTCTTTCCCAATGAGTCAGTTCTTCGGGTGACCAGAGTATTGAAGTTTGAGCTTCAGCATCAGTCCTTCCAGTGAATATTCAGGACTGATTTCCCTTAGGATTGACTGGTTTGATCTCCTTGCTGTCCAAAGGACCCTCAAGAGTCTTCTCCAACAGCACAGTTCAAAAGCATCAATTCTTCGGTGCTCAGCCTTCTTTATGGCCCAAGTCTCACATTCATACGTGGCTATTGGCAAAACTATAGCTTTGACCAAACCCTGCCACTAAACAGGTCTAATTGCCTGGACAAGTCACATACTCTGTGTCTCAACATCTTCATTTGCAGAAGGGGAATAAGAACACTGGTGAGTGAGTTTGTAGGTAATAGAGGCCTTGGTTTCACATAGTGTGCTCTTTGCCTCTGAAGTACATGCTTACCTCTGGTGACCTTTTCAGTGACTCGGAACCCATGCAGGGAAACTCCTCCCAGCGTAGGAGGAAGGAGAAAGAGAGGACATGTATGTGAAAGTTCTGGCCCAGGGCAGGGCTTGCCCTGGCCATCTTTGAAGTTCTCTCCAAAGCTGAGTCCAGGCAGTAGGGGGCTCAGGAGTGGGTGAGAGGAGAAGCAGCTTGGCTGCTACCTCTGGAGTCCCTTCAGCTCCCCTCGCTGTCTGGGAGACCCAGGCCACCTGACCCCAGCCCGGTGCTGGGATTAATCAATCGCAGATGGAAGGGAAGATATGACAAAGAGACTACATTTTACTTTAACAAACCTGTGTCAAACACCTGCTGGGTCCTGGCACTGTGCCAGGTCCTGGGTGTGTATCAGCCAGGCTCCCAAGGGTGCCCAGCCAGGGCCAGGATTCCTGGGCCCCTGAGACTCCACACACACTCGCCGTGCACCTGAGTGGGGCTATCATGCCTCAAATCTCCCAGAGCTCTCCTCCGCTTCCTGTGTGGCCTGGGAGGAGCAGAGCACGTCTGCAGGCAGCCCTGACCCTGTTCGCTTTGCTGCAGGCCTCTGCATGAAGCCCGGCCACACTCACCATGCACTCTGCAGGGCCCTGAGCCAGGCCTGAATACTTTATCTGGGTAGCCATTCATCCAAGACTTCTCTGGTGGCTCAGATGGTAAAGAATCTGCCTGCAATGTGGGAGACTCATGTTTGATCCCTGGGTCAGGAAGATCCCCTGGAGAAGGGAATGTTAACCCACTCCAGTATTCTTGCCTGGAGAATTCCACGGACAGAGGAGCCTGGTGGGCTACGGTCGGTCTATGGGGTTGCAAAGAGTTGGACACGACTGAGTGACTGTCACTCACTCACTCAGTCTTTCCTCCAGTGAGCTCTATTTTTAACGTGATCCCACTTTCAAGGAGGTGACAAGACAGTCAGGGACCAGTGGACAGGCCAAAGGACAGGCTGAGCTTTGAGAGCCATGCTCCTGGTTTTCCCCACATAGAAGGGAGCGTGGTTGAGCTGGGAGCAGCGGATGGGCCTCAGGATGGGCTGAGGGGAGACTTGGGCAAGAGACCAGTTCCTTCACGGCAGGGCCTTGCATCATCAGCAGACTCCCAGAGAGACTTCTTTTCTCCAGGGGGGCCTTTCATAGGTGACAGAGGTACTAATTTAGTGAGAATTAAAATGGCAACCCATTCCAGTGTTCTTGCCTGGAGAATCCCAGGGATGGTGGAGGCTGGTGGGCTGCCGTCTATGGGGTTGCACAGACTCGGATACAGCTGAAGTGACTTAGCAGCAGCAGCAGCAAGAAACTGGGAGAGTCCACCTGCTGCTGGCTGGCCTACTGGGCTCTTGGATGCTTGAGAGTCTGAGGTGTTTGTTGTTCTTTCAGGCCAGCAGGGGAAAGAAACTAGTGAGATTTGGGTTATACTGAAAAATGACACCTCCCCACCTCATCATGTTCTTCCACACCAACCCGGTCTGCCCAAAGGTTTCTGTCAGGGCAGAGGGGCTCCAGGGAACTCTGGCCATCAGGGGTATCACCCCTCCCATCCATCTCCTCAGAGGGACAATAGCCATTGGTGGCCAATGACACTCATCCCTCTAGGAAGGGGCTCCTTCTCGAAGTGGACTTTGTCTTATGTGTGATGGCCGTTCTCCCATCTCTGTCTTCCACACTGTAGCCCTCTTCAGGCCAGAGTCTCGGGGCCTGAACCCCTTGTTGGGAGAGTAGAAACTGTCTTATAGGGGTAGGGTGGCCAGGAGTTCAGTTTTTGGACTTGCTAGGTTTGCAGTGTCTATTAGACATCTAAGTGGGGATGACCCAGAAAAACTGCAAAGGAGCCCATCAACCTGCCCGGAAGTGCCCCTCCCAATAGACAATCTCTCATGTTGAATGCCTCTACTGATGGTGAGCTCATCACTTTTAGAGAATCCACATGTTATCAGACAGCTAACATTAAGCCCCAAATCTTTCATGGCAAATTCAACTCATTTGAGGATGGTGGGAAGGGGGACAGGAGGGGAGGGGCTGCACAGAGCTGCCACCCAGAGGTGGCTTAGGTATTCAGAAATATTTGATCCCCAGAAGTCTCTCTCCCTCCAAGTAAACACTCCCCATTCCCTAGTCATGGTCTGCTGCAGCTCGCTGCCTACTTCTCTGATCCCTCTCCTTAGGGCTGTAACCAGGGTCTGGGGTTTCAGACCTGCAAGGACTTATTGGTGCCAAAGTAAAGTATGGATAAAGTGTGGGTTTGTGGCTGAATCTGGGGGGGCGATCAAGGGAAGAGGGGCTAAAGAGGGGCAGGGGAGGCTGATGAGGGTGGTGGGAATCAACATACTGTTTCCATAGCTGTTAGATGAGAATAACATCGGCTGCTCAAGTGAGAGGCAGAGCAGCCTCTGCAGATAGACTGCCCTGGAGAGTGGCACCAAGTCCTAGCTTGGTGACCTTGACAAATTAACTGTGCCTCAGTTTCCTCCTCTGGGAATTGTTGTGAGGATTACAGCAGCTAGTGTGCTTCCAGCAGTGCTTGGCTCTTGTCTTGGGATCTCAAACGCACAGACAGGAGTTGCCGTGGTTGTCTGGTCTTTGCCTAGCACCATTCCCCCCACCCCAACTCTTCTTTCTCTCTCTGTTCCTGTGGCCCTGCAGGTGTCGGGGCCACCCCCTTGAGGACAGCCCTGCCCACTCACACCCAGGTAGACCGGCCAGGCTGCATAGCTGGAGTTACTCAGCTTGGCTCCCCCAGGGCTGGGAAGGGAGAAGGAGCAGGCAGAGGCAGCCACTGGGGAATCCAGGGTGGGCTGCCTGGGCCTGCCCCCTTACCACTGCTGGCCAGGCGGTGGGGGCATCTGCTCTCACCGACCCCTATGCAGGAGTGGGGAGGCTATATATGGGGCCCCCAAAGGTGGGGTCACCCAGACTTTAAACTTAAGCTTTTTGGAGGTCACGTGCCACCCAAACTGACTCAAGTCAACTTTGGATCCTAAACCAGGCTGTGGGGAGGAGGTGGGGTTTGACAGGGGGGCCTTTGTCTGCTGGGCTGAGACCCGTGGTCCACGATCCTTGAGAAGTTCATAAATGGAGCTGTATTCTAATGTTATTAGTTCCCTTTGTAGTTCCATGTTTTTAAAATTTCTACCCCCTACAGCTTTATTACGGTATAGTAGACAAAGTAGTCCCATGTATCATTTTTTAAAAATTGAGGTGTAATCGACATAGATCACTGTATTAGTTTCAAGTATACAGCATAATGATTTGATGTGTGTGTATATGAAGAAATGGTCACCACAGTAAGTCTAGCTAACATATGTCACCATACGTAGTTAAACCTTTTTTTCTCTGTGTATTTTTATCTTATGCATTGACAAGTAATTTTGAGAATAGGTCATGGGTTTACTAGGCTGCACAAGGGGCCTATGACTGAAAACTGGTCAAGAGGCCTGCCTAGGGACAAGAAAAGTATGGCTCAGGATGAAGTTGGGTCTGGCATGGAGGGCTCTCAAGAGGGACCTGAAGGGGCATGTGGCTTATCTAGGCAGTTTCTAAGTAGCACAAAGGGCAGAAGAGACAGCAGGGCCTTTGGGCTCCCCTCTTTATTGGCAGAGGAGGAGCAGGTGAGAGGTGCCCCAGGACACAGGGCAGCAGGGCCAGGGGTGAGGCTAGGACATCCAGGGAAGCTCTGGTCTGGGACTCAGTCCCCCGCCCCCACAGTCACACCGAGAGTGGGGAGCCAGGGGCCTCACACCGCAGGGCTGTAGCCGCGCCCCCGGTGAGGGGCCCAGCTGGGAGGCTGCACTTCTCTCCAAGGGGCCCCTTGTTCCACTCCTTTTGCTGCCAGAGGTCCTCCCCAACCCCGCCTTTTCCAGGTGGAAGTACTTGGCCAGCCCCCTTGGGATCCAAGTCCGAGGAGCGCCTGCTGTGTCGCCCCCATCCCTGGCCCTCTTCCAGGTGGTCTTGGAAGCACAACTCTTCTTCCATTGCCTTCACACCGGCCTGGGTCATGCTGGGACATGCTGGGTCCTCTGTTTCACAGTGGAGGAAACAGAGGTTTAGACCCCTACCCCCCATCTCAGAGGCTGACCCACTCCCCCCATCATCTGAGCCCTGAAGGAGGTGAGACTGTGACTTACAGATGGACTCCTGGGCTCAGAGACCTCCCCTAGTCCCAGGTCACTCCAGATACCTGAATAACTCAAGTCACTAGTGAGACCAGGATGCATTTGAGGGTCCCTGGAAGCAGCCAGTGACGGTGAGAAAAGGAGAAGGAAGGGAAGGAGTGTGTTCTGCTGTCCAGGGGGCTTGCACCATAATCCCCTCCTAGCAGTCTGTTGGGGGTACTCAATGACATCATGAAGACCAAGACCATGGCCCAGGATGCAATGACCTCTGGAAGATAACAGCCTGACCCTCCAGCCCTGGAAAACACATACATAGGGTGGGCCCTCCTTCCCTTTCTGTCCTGCCCCAGGGCCCAGGAGTTGAAGTCCACCTTAACCTGCTCCAGAGCATCTCAAGTAGTGAGAAGGGCATGTGGTGGGGTGGACTGTGCTGTCCTTAAAGCAGTTAACAGCCCCAAAGATTCGCTTTCTTTGGCCTCCATGAAAACTCTATTTGCTCAATACGGTGCCTCACACAGACCTGGGAAGAAGCCCATCGGCTTTGCTGACCTTCACTGAGGGGCGAGCAACTGATACCCTGGAACCTCCCAGAGCTGTAGGTGGTTTAAAAGAGGATGCCTATTAACCAGAACGATTTTCTGTTGCTGAAGTTTCAGGCAGCCTAAGTGAAGCAAACAAAATTGAGGCAGGTAGAGACACTCTGGGTTTTCTTTAGAGGAATGGGCAAGGGTGATAACTGGGCCAGTTCTCCCTACCTGGTGTCTCCAGGGAGATGAACTGGGGACAGGAAACCAGTGTCCCCTGCCCCATGTTTCTGGATATCTCCCAGCCCGGGGAAGGGGTGAGATTTTGTGGCTGGAAGGAAAGGGCTCTGAGCATCTCCCGGCAGCTCCAGCCGTCAGGAGGGTAAGAGAAAACATGATGGAGGCGCTGTCGCAAAGAAAGGGGCGGGCAGCAGAGTAGAGCTGGAAAAGCGATCAGCAGCTCTGTGATGAGGCTGAAATCAGCCCCAGTGGCCCCGGGGCTGCTCAGGAGAGAAAAAGAGCTGTCATTCATGGAGGGCAGACCTGAGGAGCTCCCCCAAAGGCAGCCAGATCCCAGGGAGTACAGGGTGGTCCCCAAGCCCTGGGGACAGATGCCCTTCATTGGAGCTGGGAGTAGGACTCAGTCTGCTACTCAGATAAAGCACTGGCTGCCCCCGTGTCTCTGGTCCTGCACCCCAGGACCTTCTGCAGGAGTGAGGCAAGCCTGGGAGCCATGCCCAACCTTCTAGGGGAGTAGATGGGCTGTTTGATCAGTGAGTGTGTAAATTGGGATTTTATGGATCGCTTATTCACTGCTGGAGCTGGGGCCCCCAAATTCCTCTGTGCCCCAGAATGCTTAATTTAGTCCTGAGCTTTCCCCTGGGAGAGGACGGAGGACAGCTCCCCACAGGCCCCATCCCCTCCTGCTGTGTCTCCTCCCAAAGCCCCAGGCTTTGTCATTGCAGGTTGAGCGGTTCAAATGTGCTAATACACTCCCTGGGGGTCGCTGGACAGTGGGACTTACCCTTCAGTGCCGTGATTGGCCAGAGAGACCATGGGAGGGAGGTTCATGGCAGCAGCTGGGAATGTGTGTATGTGTGTGTGTGTGCGTGTGTGTGCACTCACACATGCTTGCTGTGCGCCTGTTTGAGGGGAGGGGTTTGAGGGGTGTCCATCCTGCTCAGACCACTGGGCAGAGACAAAGGATCTTCATCTAACCTGCAACAAGGATTAAGTCCAGAACAAGCCACATGCCTACCTGGTCAAGCTGGTTAGGGAGCCCACCTGTCTGTCTTTACATCCTCTTATTACATCTTGACGTGGTGGGACTTACTCAGTGTGCACTGAGTGGGTGGATGGATGAGTGACCACAAGATGGACTGCGTTTTTAACGGGTTGTGTGTGCTCAAATAATTAGCATCTACAGATCCCTAAATCTCCCCCTAGGATTCCTAAGTATCCCCCCTTCCCCTCACTGCTGACACAAGCCGGGCCTGAAGGACTAACCAGGCCTTGGGGGACACAGCTGTGACCCCCCGACTCTGTTGCCACTGGAGAGTGCTTTCCCTGTGGTCAGGTTTTCCCCTGACAGCCCCCATCTGTCCATGGCATTTGATGAGGATGAGGATGGTGGGGGAGGGGGATGGGTGTCGAGCCGCTGATGGGGGAGGGAAGGAGGCACAGCCCGAAGGGCCAGATGACAGACTGCCCTGTCCTTCCGTCCTCTCCTCCTCCTCAGCCCGCCCCTCCTCTCCCGGTGGCAGGCGGGACAGGCTGGGCTGGCGAGGAGTGCTTGGTCTGGTCAGTTGTCTGCCCTTCCTCCCTGGCTCCTGGGGAGGCTGGAGTCCTGAGCAACAGAGTCCCAAGTCCTAGGGATGTCTTACCTGGAGACCCTAAGAAATGAGACTCCATTCAAGTTCAAGAGAAGCCGGCGGAGGCTCCAGCTATCGCGGGAAGCCCCCCAGCTGCAGAACCGATCCTGGCTGGGATGAAAGCAGTGCTGTCCCGAGGAACTTTCTGGACGCTCGCGGGTACCACCACCCCATGTGACTAGTGAGTGCTTGGGGTGTGGTGAGCACTATTGAGGAACTGAATTTTTAATTGCATTTCATTTTAATAATATATTTTAATTTTTAAATAATAGTAAGAATAAATGATTTCATTTAATTAATATATTTTAATGAATTTACATTTAAATAGTTCCCCATGGCTAACGGCTGTGATGTGGACTGCACAGGATTAGAGGCTGTGTTCAGAGATGGAAGCCAGGCTCCTGGGTGCAGAGCCCTTCCTGCCTGTGTGGACCTTAGGCAGGGTTCTTCCCAGTGTGCAGTGCCCTCTCCCCAGTCTGTCAGAGATCTCAACCCCAGGGCGGATCATGTGCTCCTGTGGGTAGCTGAATGACCCTTAGGAGGTCCTGGCCAATGAGAGGGCCCAGTACCCAGGGACAGACCAACAGCCCAGAAATAGAAAGGAGTGGCTTCTAGAGCTCTAGACTTTGAGGCATCTTAGAACTTCCTTGGGGGTGTCAGTCCTAGAAGGCTTCCTGGAAGAGGGAGTGGGGAGCAGGCTGGGGGTTGTGCCTCAGAGCCTAGCCATGTGTTTGGTGCCCAGACACCTTGGCCAAGGCTGGGAGAGGAAGGGGCTGGCAGCATGGACTGAGAGTCCCAGCTTCCCTGCTTACTAGTTGTTGTGACCTTGGAGAATCACTCCCCCTTCTCTGAGCCTTCATTTTGTCCTCTGTAAAATGGGGAGAATGCGCCTATCTAGCAGGGAAGCTGTGAGGATAAAACTGAATGGCAGTTATTAAAAATTCTTTGCAAACACTAAAAGGCTGGTAGAGAGGGAAGGTTTACCCTCAAGGGTGCTGGGCCCCTGGCCTGGCCTCTCAAGATCACAACAGATGGTCATAGCTTGTCTGTGGCCCTGACCGCGGACACAGGCAGGGATTTCTGCACTCTCCCCTCCCCCCAGCGCATGTGCACACACACAACCCAGATGGGGGCCACTTGGCTGGCCTCCTGCTGTTTGGCATTTGACATATGAGGAGTCCAGGGCCAGAGCACACCCCCCCCACCCCAGCCAGCCCCATCCCAGAGAGGAGCCAGACTGGCGGGGAGGCCTTACTACCTCAAGGAAGCAGGATCCCAAGGGCCCTGATCTCTTTACCATGTGTCCGGTGGCCTTTGATGGGAATTCCATTGCCCCTTTTGTCCCCTCTCAGAGGCCTGGCTGGGGAAAGAGAGAAGGAGGAAGATTTTTTTTGGGGGGGGAAAAGCCAGGTGGGGTCCCTGGGGGCTGGGCTGAGTGCCCTTCAGCTCCAGTCAGATCAGGGCTGGGTATTTTCTCTGGTTTTCACAGACACAAATTCCCCTGTCTGCTCCTGAATAAGTTCCCTGGCTTTGCCTCTTGCTACTCTGAATAGCTGGTGTGAGCTCAAATTTAGTCACCTGGATTTTTTTTCTTTATTTGGACACAGAGGTACTTTTAAGCCTCTTTGGTCATTTATCCATCCATCCATTCATTTATCCATCCATCCATCCATCTACCCATCCATCCATCTATTCATCCAGGCATCCATTCATTCATTTATCTAGGCATTTATCCATCCAGGCATCCGTTCATCCACTATACAGAGTCTATTAAGAACTTACTGTGTGCTTGGCAGTGACCTAGGTTCTTGGGAAATGAAGTGAACAAAGCCAAGTACCTGCTTTCATGCAACTTTCCAGTGGGTAAAAGACGATAAAGCAACAAGTAGGTCAGATTATGATGAGTACTACAGAGAACATCAAGTTGGGGGGTCTGGGTCTGCTGTGATGACAGCTAAGCAGAGGCCTGGAGTGAGGGAGGGTGAGTCGTGTGGAGATCTGGGGAAATAGTATCGAGAGCACCAAGCGCAGCAAGGCCAGGGCCTCTGAGTATGAGCAAAGCCAGTGTGGAGGGAGCAGTGAGGAAGCCACTGTGTTTGGAGGGGAGGCCCCAGGGACAGTGGCAGGAGGGGAGGACTGGAGGTGAAGGGAAGAGGATGGGAAGGATGAGGTTGGCCACTGGAAGGACTCTGACTTTTACTCTCTGTGACGTAGGAGACTCTGGAAGTTTCCAGGTGGAAGAATGACATGCTCAGACATGTTTTCAAAGGTCCTGTGGCTGCGTGTTGAGACTGGAGAGTGGGGGACAAGGGTGGGCGTGGGAGGGGAGATGGCAGGCTGCTGCCATCCTCTGGGTGAGAGGTAGTTGTGGTTTGGAGAGATTTGGAAGCCAGGGCCAGTCTGATTTGCTGGTCTGAGGTGTGAAAGAGAGGGGTTAGAGACAGCCCCACAGTTTCTGACCTGAGCACTTAGAAACGATGAGGCTGCCATTTCCTGAGATGGGGAAGACTTGGGGTGAGGGAGTGAGAAACTCAGAAGTTTGATTGGGACATATCAGTTGTGCCCATTTAAGTGGGAGGGTCAGAGAGAAGTTTGACTATGCCAGTAGGGTGTGTGTGAGGGAAAACTAGGCTGGAGCCAGTGGTCAAGGCCATGAGCCTGGATGGGGTCTCCAAGAAATTAATGTGGAGAGAAGGATCCAAGACAACCTTGGGCTCAGCAAGGCTCAAAAGGGAGGGGGTGAAAGGAGGGCATGAAAGAAATAAAGGAGGAGACGGGGTGGGGCACCCAGTGAAGAAACTTCAGGAAGGAAGGGTGATCAGCTAAGTCCAGTGCCGCTGAGCTGAGGACTGGCCCTCAGACTGTCAGATTTAACAACACGCACGCAGGCAGCTGGAGTGCTGGGTATGAAAACTGGTTGGAAGGGGTTCAAGTAAGAATGGGAAGGGAGGAATCAGAAATTGTAGTATAGGTATCTTTTAAATTGTTTTTTATTTTGGTAGAAAGCAAGCAGAGAGCAATAGGATGTAGTTGGAAGAGGATCAAGTGATTCTTTTGAGCTCCCTTGACCCCGAGATGGGAGAAGGAGCAGCCTGTTTGTGGGCTGAAGAGGGTGAGCGGTAAAGGGGGAGATTGATCACGCAGAAGAGGGGAGACTGGAGGGAACCCAGTCCAAGCTTTGAAAAGGGATGGGATCCAGGAGCAAGAGGAAGAACAATCTCTGTTCTTGTTGCCAGGAGGGACTTTCTCTGGCTCCCCCAAAAGGCAAGGGGTCAGTTAGGACTGGAGTGGCCAAGGAGGATGCATCAAAGAGGAAGGGACTGCCGTAGGCCCTGAAAGATGGAAAAGTGATGGTTGGCAGAGGGAGGCTTTCCAGTGGGTGGCCTTGGGTAAGCAAGGCAATGTAGGCCAGAATGAGCAAGCAGGGCTGTTTTCCAGGTTTCTTTTGGCTCCAACCATTGCGACCTCCTGGCATGCATCCCCTTCCTCATCTCCCTAGGCCGTCCTGTCTCCCTTTCCCAGCTTCAAGTTCTCCACCATTCTCCAGCCAAGAAGCAAATTTGGGGACTGGGAAGAGAGTGTTCAAATCTGCTGACTGGACTCCCGCTCCCCTGGGATCTGCTCCTCAACTGATATCCTTGCCTTCCCACAGCCTGTGGGGGTAGAAACCAATGGCCAGAAGGAGGAGGCCCTCTTTCTGAGTTTGGGCAAGTGGGACCAAACCCTGGGACTCAGTTTTATATTTTCTTGGGTGGGGTGTTGGGCTTCCCTGGTGGCTCGGCCTACAGTGTGGGAGACCTGGGTTTGATGCCTGGGTTGGGAAGATCCCCTGGAGGAGGGCATGGCTACCCACTCCAGTGTTCTTGGCCTGGAGAATCCCATGGACAGAGGACCCTGGGGGGCTACAGTCCATGCGGTTACAAAGAGTTGGACACGACTGAGCGACAGCACAGTGGGTGGGGTGTTTGCGGCAAGCGATGACAGGGACGTGCTGGCACTCCCTGCTCAGCCCAGCGGCCGAGGACACACCCCAGTGCTCTCTGCCTGCAGAGACCCATTTTAGGTGCTGCTGATCCCCTGCCACCGCCAAAAATAGGCTCCACTGCTTCCAGAATTGATTCTTTTCTTTCTTGCTTTTCCCTCTCTTTCTTTTTAAGGTTTTTTTTTTTTGTTTTTTTTTTTTTTGGTATGTGAACTACTTTTAAAGTCTTTACTGAATTTGTTACAGTATTGTTTCTGTTTTATGTTTTGGTTTTTTGACCCTGGGGCATGTGGGATCTTAGTTCCCCAAAAGGGATGGAACGCACACCCGCTGCATTGAAAGCAGAGTCTTAACTACTGGGAAATCCCTCCCCTTCTTTCTTTCTCTTCCTTCCCTTCTTTCCTTCTTCCTTTTCCTTTCTCTTCATCCATCTTTCTTTCCTTCTTCCTTTTCTTTTCTCTTCCTTTCTATGGACATGATCATGCTCACCTTATCTTCCCTGTTAGATGATAGAATCACGAGGAAGGGTCACAGTCCGATCCATTTTGCCCCTCTGACAGCTGCTGCTCAGTGGCCAGCACTCTGAGGGTATTAATATGTGGAGGTGTTTTCTGGCTGGATGCGAGCAAGACAGTGAACCTGCAGAAAACGGGCTCCAGCCCCTGGGCCGCAGAGTTCTGTAGCTGCCTTTCAGGCCTCCTTTGGTTCATCCCCTAAGCACTTCTTGAGCCCTACCTTGTGTCCAAGGCAGGGTGCTGGGGGCCCAGCTGTGCTGAGGCTGCACTCTGACCAGACTTGGGGAACAGCTTCCTGAGGTGGGCACAAGAGCCGAGGCAGGCAACCCGTCCTGTCCTCCAGAGTCCCCTGCGTGTCCTCCCTGTCCTCTCCTCTTGCAGTAACGGGGTTGGCACAAGGTGGGTCAGGGCCCAGTGGATGGGGAAACAGTCCCTTTCAAGCTCTGCCGGCAGCTAGAGAACCATTACACCCCCCTCACCCCCCCAACCACCACCACCCAGGGCACCAGTTGTGAGCAGGAGACAAAAAGCCAGGACAAAAGGCCTGTGGGAGCCGTGGCGAGTAGATTAATGAGATTTCCATACGAGGCCCAACAATAGGATTCTCCACTCCAGCCCCTTTGTCCCAGGCTGAGGTAATGGAGCACGAGGAGCTGGCCCAGGAAGGCGACATCCACACAGGCCCTTGTCCTCACACGCCTGGAGCCCCAGCACAGCTGCCCCTCCTTCCGGCCCTGCCCCCAGCCCCGTGGCTGAGGGAACTCTGAACCGAAGAGAAGGGGTGTTACAGGTCTTCTGAGGGAGCTGGAGGGGTGTATTGGCGTCCCTTCCATCTCAGCCTGTATAAAAGTTCCTGGCGAGAGAAAGTTTGCTGTCTACCATCTATACGGTCTCACTTGACAGCTGAAGAAAAGTGAGGCTTGGCGAGGTTAGGTGTCTTGCCAGTGGTCACACAGGGGCCGCTCAGGGTATCTGCTGCCTCTTGAGGCCACAGTGGGGGCGGAGGAGCGTTTGAGGCCTGTGTGAGGGAGAAACACACTCCTCCTGCAGGTGCCCCTTTCTCTTACACACCTCTACCTTGGTGCTCCCCTTCTGACACCAGATGTGAGGGTTTTCCACACACCAGCCCGTTCTGGGACAGCAGCAGGGTGTCCCACACATTTAACTCAGTCCTGACACAACTGGCCTTGTGGTAGCGGCAGATCCCAAGGGGTAAGGGGGGCCCCACAAAACTGCCCCCTTCAGGCGCCAGTCACACATCCAGACTGTTACCTGTGCTTCTGACTGATGGGCATAAATCAGAGGTTCCTATGACCCTCTTCTCGGATTGATGAATTTGCTAGAATGGCTCACAGATCTCATGAAACCAGTTTACTTACTAGATTATCAGCTTAAGTCAGAAGCAGCCAGATGGAAGAGATGTACAGGGCGGGCATGTGGGAAGATGCCCAGAGCCTCTATGCCCTCTCCCAGCGGCCACCCAACCACTCCTCCCCAGAAGTTCTCCCAACCCCATCTAGTGACTAAACCATTGGCCACTGGTGATTGAGCTCAACCTCCAGCCCCTCTCCTTTTCCCAGGAGGTGGGGGGGTAGTGTGTCTGTGTTGGGGGCTGAAGGGTCCAACCCTCTAATCATGGCTAGTTCCTCTTGCCATCAGCCTTCATCCTTAGGTTTCCTAGGAGCTTTCCAAAAACCCTCATTAATATAAACTCAAGTGTGGTTGAAGGGGGCTTTTATAAATAACAAGACACTCATTTCATTTTTATTGCTCTGAAGCTATTTCAGGAACTGAGGACAAGAGACCAAATATTATTATGAAGGATGCTCCTGTCACGCTTATGCTTAGGAAATTCCAAGGGTTTGGAGAGCTGTGAGCCAGGAGGAGTGGATGAAGACTAAATATATATTTCTTTTCAAAAAGTATTTATTTTTGGCTCTGCTGGGTCTTTACTGTTGCATGGGCTGTTCTCTAGTCCAGTGAGCAGGGGCCGCCTTCCAGCTGCAATGCACAGGCCTCTCACTGTGGAGGCTTCTCTTGTTGCAGAGCACAGGCCCTAGAGCTTGCAGGTTTCAGTTGCTGCAGCACGCAAGCTCAGTAGTTGTGGCTCGAGGGTTCCAGAGCACAGGCCCAATAGTTGCGACAAGCAGGCCTCGGTGCTCTGCAGCATGTGGGACCCCCCGGATCAGGGACTGAACCCGTGTCAATCCCTGATTGGCAGGTGGATTCTTTACCACTGAGCCACCAGGGAAACCCTAAATATGTATTTCTTATTGTAAATCACACTACCACAACCTGTGTCAGGCCTGATGCAGTGTCCTTGGCCTGGTCCACAGGGATGGGAGAGGCCCATGAGGGCTGAGATCAGTGCACTGAGTGCCTTGGCCATTTGTAAAGGCCCAGACACTCCCTCTTTGATCCTGGAAGACTTCTTGCAAATGAGGGGAGGGTTTATAGAATTCTTTCCTCCTCTTTCATCCAGCAATCCTTTCTGTTACTATTTATTGGTCACCTATGTCTGGGGAGGCCTTACAAATAGCTGTGAAAAGAAGAGAAGCGAAAAGCAAAGGAGAAAAGGAAAGATATAAGCATCTGAATGCAGAGTTCCAAAGAATAGCAAGAAGAGATAAGAAAGCCTTCCTCAGTGATCAATGGAAAGAAGTAGAGGAAAATAACAGAATGGGAAAGACTAGAGATCTCTTCAAGAAAATTAGAGATACCAAGGAAACATTTCATGCAAAGATGGGCTCGATAAAGGACAGAAACGGTATGGACCTAACAGAAGCAGAAGATATTAAGAAGAGGTGGCAAGAATACACAGAAGAACTGTACAAAAAAGATCTTCATGACGCAGATAATCACGATGGTGTGATCACTCACCTAGAGCCAGACATTCTAGAATGTGAAGTGGGCCTTAGAAAGCATCACTATGAGCAAAGCTAGTGGAGGTGATGGAATTCTAGTTGAGCTATTTCAAATCCTGAAAGATGATGCTGTGAAAGTGCTGCACTCAATATGCCAGCAAATCTGGAAAACTCAGCAGTGGCCACAGGACTGGAAAAGGTCAGTTTTCATTCCAATCCCAAAGAAAGGCAATGCCAATGAAGGCTCAAACTACCGCACAATTGCACTCATCTCACACGCTAGTAAAGTAATGCTCAAAATTCTCCAAGCCAGGCTTCAGCAATACGTGAACCGTGAACTTCCAGATGTTCAAGCTGGTTTTAGAAAAGGCAGAGGAACCAGAGTTCAAATTGCCAACATCCACTGGATCATTGAAAAAGCAAGAGAGTTCCAGAAAAACATCTATTTCTGCTTTATTGATATGCCAAAGCCTTTGACTGTGTGGATCACAATAAACTGTGGAAAATTCTGAAAGAGATGGGAATACCAGACCACCTGACCTGCCTTTTGAGAAACCTGTATGCAGGTCAGGAAGCAACAGTTAGAACTGGACATGGAACAACAGACTGGTTCCAAATAGGAAAAGAAGTACATCAAGGCTGTATATTGTCACCCTGCTTATTTAACTTATATGCAGAGTACATGAGAAACGCTGAGCTGGAAGGAGCACAAGCTGGAATCAAGATTGCCGGGAGAAATATCAATAACCTCAGATATGCAGATGACACCACCCTTATGGCAGAAAGTGAAGAGGAACTAAAAAGCCTCTTGATGAAAGTGAAAGAGGAGAGTGAAAAAGTTGGCTTAAAGCTCAACATTCAGAAAACGAAGATCATGGCATTCGGTCCCATCACTTCATGGGAAATAGATGGGTAAAGAGTGGAAACAGTGTCAGACTTTATTTTTTTGGGCCCCAAAATCACTGCAGATGGTGACTGCAGCCATGAAATTAAAAGACGCTTACTCCTTGTAAGATAAGTTATGACCAGCCTAGATAGCATATTGAAAAGCAGAGACATTACTTTGCCAACAAAGGTCTGTCTAGTCAAGGCTATGGTTTTCCCTGTGGTCATGTATGGATGTGAGAGTTGGACTGTGAAGAAGGCTGAGCGCTAAAGAATTGATGCTTTTGAACTGTGGTGTTGGAGAAGACTCTTGAGAGTCCCTTGGACTGCAAGGAGATCCAACCAGTCCATTCTGAAGGAGATCAGCCCTGGGATTTCTTTGGAGGCAATGATGCTGAAGCTGAAACTCCAGTACTTTGGCCACCTCATGCGACGAGTTGACTCCTTGGAAAAGACTCTGATGCTGGGAGGGACTGGGGGCAGGAGAAGGGGACGACAGATGATGAGATGGCTGGATGGCATCACTGACTTGATGGACGTGAGTTTGAGTGAACTCTGGGAGTTTGTGATGGACAGGGAGGCCTGGCGTGCTGCGATTCATGGGGTTGCAAAGTTAGACACGACTGAGTGACTGAACTGAACTGATGAGTTAGGACTGGACTCTGTGTGGAGTCGCGCAGAGTTTCAGCCTTCAAGGGTCCACAGACAAAAAGCTGAAGTGACATTTTCTCCACAGAGCCCCAGCCACCCCCAGTGAAGGCAGAAGACTCAAATAAGGAACTGTCTGCACAGCCTAGGGGTGTGGATGCTTATCAGATGACGAGTGTGCTGGGAAAGGACAGCTCTCCTTGGGCTGCTTTGCAGTGAGAGGATGCACATTCTCCTGCCTGTGGGGGCACTGGTGACTGGGGCTCCCCCAGGAGAAGATTGCAGGTTTGAAGTGTAAACATGCAGCTCTTTGAGGTGTAGCCACATTTCCGGGCAAACACAGAAATGTTTCCATAGGGCCAAGGTAATGGGCCTTGGAGGCTGGGCCGTGTCACGGCCTCAGGCTCTTCTTTGGCTGTGAGTACCAAGGACTGGACCAGGGAGCCAGTGCAACCAAGAAGTACGGGCCTGGGGTCTGTACTTACACTGCTGGGGTCTGAATCCTGCTCCCCTTGGTACAAGCCGGGTGACCTTAGGATGTATCAGTCTCTCTGTACCTCAGTCGCTTCACCTGCCAAATGGGGATTGAGACAATAGTATTTCTCATGAGGCTCTTATGAGGGCTATGCCAGATAGTGCATAAAGCAGTGGGGGCTGGCTCTCCCCCACTGGGGAAGCAGCATAAGGACCAGTCTGTATATTAGAGCTGGAAGGAACCTCCCTCACAGAGCATTCTCCACATTCCCCCAACCTCAAGGGGAAGTGACTTGTTCAGATTCACTCAGCAAGGTTGGGCCACTGCTCAGGTTTCTAACTGTAATATTTATCATACTACTTTGTACCTGACTCAGGATTCTGTATTTATTTGGCCACGTCAGATCTGGGCTCTCCAGCTGTGGTGGTTGGGCTCAGTAGTTGCACTGTGTGGGCTTAGTTGCCCTAAGGGATGTGGGATCTTAGTTCCCTGACCAGGGATCGAACCCTTGTCCCCTGCATTGCTAGGCAGATTCTTTAATCACTGGCCCATCAGAGAAATCCATATTTATCTTTTTAAATCCTCATAGTCACTGTGCAGGGCAAATGTTATGCTGTTTTTTAACAGATGGAGAAATTGAGCTTCAGTGACATCCGGCAGTCGGCCCAGCCTAACACTGTAAGGGTCAGAGCCTCATTTCAAATCCAGTTCTCTGATTTGAAACCCACATTTTCCCTCAAGTCCCTGGGGCGTGTCTTAATGTCTAGCTCAGCTGATACAGGGACTGGAGTATGCCCTATGAACCTGGGGAGGAGGTGGGGTGCCTCTTCAGGGAAGATCCCTCCTGCTCCCGTGGGAAGCAGACAACAGAAAGGCCCCCGCATCTCTGTGAGGAGAGGGCTGTAATTGGCCTGAGGGCTGGGACAGGGAGACAGCATGCTCTGGCTGCTCTCACTGCAGATAGTATCATGCAGGTAGATGGTGATGCTTCAGGGAAGAATGGAGGAGGAGGACAAGAGAGATGGGCTGGTAGTCAGTGGAGGGCTTAGGGTCAAGGAAGTTTTTTTGAAGCTGGGAAAAAATTAAGCTTGCTGTGGGGGCAGAGCCAGGGCATGGTAGTGGGGAAGGACAGTTAATTAATGGAGCAAGGTCCCAGCCTAGGCTGGAGAGGTTGAGCTGAGCTTGAGAGACCTCTCAGGCCTCCTAGTCTCTAAAATGGATGCAGATATAGATAAATGTGAAAACAGAAGGCCCGAGGTGATGGAGACGTGCCCCCAGCTACAATGGAAGGGAACTGCCTGGGAGCAGGCCTGTGTCTGAGCAGATTGAGGGTAGAGATCAAGTGGGTAGGATGAGCTGCAGGGGCTGGGAAACCTCAGAACGGGCTGAGTGCAGAGCAGATGAGATAGACCGGTGTGGAACTGGCAGGACAGGTTTAGAGGGCCAGAGGTAGTGGGTTTCTGGAGTCCACAAGGGCTGAGGTGGGAGAGATTCAGTGTAGACCACGGTCTGGAGAGTGCAGACCTGAGTGAAGACCACTGCCAGCCAGGGCAGGAGCTGGTGAGAGGGGCTGGGAAGATACCCCATGATGCCAGTGAGGAGGAGCAGCAGATCTGGCAGGTGAAGGAAATGCATGTGAACAAGCCCAGACCCAGAATCTTCTTTGCTGTGTCTGTGTCTGTCCTGGGAGGGACCACCTTTCCTTCCAGCATGCCCAGTTAACAAGTTCAGGGAGAGTGCTCTCTCTTTTCTCTATGTTAAGGAGCCAAAGCATACATAATAATGAACAAAACAACAACAACAACATAAAACAGGTTCTGGGCCCATGTCGTAGCACAATCTGTACAATTCTGATGTCACCACATATGACCCTGCAACAGGAACCGCTTGAAATTTCTGATGTCCCAGGAAATTATCTCCTTTGACATCAGGTAAAGCCTCCATTCTCTGGAGGCCCCTCAGCAGGAGCTGCGCACATGCCTTCCTAACACCTCCCCCTCAGTTCTGCTGTCTCTGCTCGCTCTCTTGCCACTGGTGGCCAGGAGCACCTCTCAGATGGAGGTGAAACAACTCTTAAGAATTCCCCTTTTGGGACATCCCTGGTGGTCCAGTGGTTAAGACTGGGCGCTTCCAATGCAAGGGATGTGGGCTGGATCCCTGATTGGGGAACTAAGATCCCACATGCTGTGCAGTGCAGCCAAAACAAAAAACCTCTTTTAAAGCTCTACTATCTATGGCTCACGCCTTCCCTAGGGCATGGGGATGAGGGTAAACGGTTTTATTTTCAAAGATTGACGTCAGGTCAGTCGTAAGAGGTGGTGCAGTCAAGCTACTACAAGTAAGGGCAATTGCCTGAGAAGCAATCTGATAATTTTCAAACTCTTCTTGTACCACCGCCCCCACATATACCCACTGCCAGGGTTCTGGTGACCCAGTAGTTCTTGGTACTCCCCGGAGGCTTGCAGTGTATGGTTATATAGGTTATGCCCTGCACGTAAGTCCTACTTCTCAAGGGGCACAGGTATCATCACAGACACAGATTTGTTTTGACTATCACAGTTTCTCAGACGGTGGCAGTAAGGCATCTTGAGGTGGGGAAGAGGACATATGAGCTATTCTAGCCCTAGCTTCCTCAATGCACTGTGCTCCGAGTCTTTGAATTGCTGGAATCCTCTAGCCTGTCAGGTCAACTTGGCCTCTCACCCTTTAAGTTCCAGTAAAGACACCCCTCCCTGGCGAGGCCATCTCGACTAGGCACAATACATTCCCCCGAGCCCTAGAACTCTGGACACACACCTCTGGTTTTCCACCTCATAAAGGATGTCATCTCTTCTGGCTGAAACATCATATTCACTTTTCAATCTGCTCTCATGCCTAGCACAGCTTTTAGTATGTGCTCAGTAAAATTTTGTTGAAGCAAGAATATTGACCTGTAAGCTTATCAAAATCTTAGGACTGAGAAATAATCATTAGCAAAAACTGTCTGGAATGTCATGTGCCCATTTAGTCTTTGAGCTGTTGTTCTCAGATCAAGCAAACGAACTGGAGCCATACAGCTGGAAAGTGCCATTCCCCAGGCCTTGAATACCTTTTACCAGTTTGGCCCATACCTGGACTGGTGCTGAGGGACAGTGTATGAAATAAATACTTCTGCAGTATTTATATCATGACCACCTAAGAGGCCATTTCCTGAGGTCCATGAAAAAAAGTTCTATGATCTCTATGCCAGGAATATTTTGCTTGTTTTGAGTATGATAGTGTGTTTTACTTTGCAGAATTATTTGGTTCCTGGGAAGTGCAGATAAACTTGTGACCAACTTTGTTTTGTAATATTCACTTTTATTTATTTGGCTGTGCTGGGTCTTAGTTGTGACACACAGGATCTTCATTGCCACAAATGGGATCTTTTGTTGAAGCATGCGATCTCTTAGGTGGGATATGAGACTTAGTTCCCTGACCAGGGACTGAACTCGGACCCCCTGCATTGCGAGTCTTAGCCACTGTACCAGTAGGGAAATACCATTTCTACGATGGGCACTAACTTTGTCCCATCTTCTCCAGAAGACATTTATGTTTATTCGAAACAACCTTTTTGTATTGTGCTGAAACATTCTGGGAACGAGGCAGGTGGCAGCACCTGCTCTGGGTATGCAACCATCACGAGCAGAGTTGGGTCTGGAACCCAGGTGCTCTGACTCCATCAGGTAGATACAAGAAACCACGTGGAAAGGAAGTGATGCTTCTGGGTCAGCCTCTGGGGTTTCCCAGGGACAGTGAGACTCTGCCACAGACACCATCCTTCACTACAGTAGGTCTGAGAGGACCGTGTGTCCTCGAGTGCATGGCTGGAGGCACCAGGACAAAACAATAGTCATTGCCTAGGTGAGGTTGCTGCTGCTAAGTCGCTTCAGTCGTGTCGGACTCTGTGCGACCCCATAGACGGCAGCCCACCGGCTCCCCCATCCCTGGGATTCTCCAGGCAAGTACACTGGAATGGGTTGCCATTTCCTTCTCCACTAGGTGAGGTTAGGACCCAAAAAACCATCATTTTCAGATGCATCTTGGTTCTGAGGGAAGTATTTTCAGACAACTTTAATTGTGGGACAAGACAAATACGGTGATTTTGGTGCCTGAAGATGGCCCGGGTAGGGTGGAAAGCTGTGGGTGGATGCGGGAAAACCAGCCTGTCCCAAGCTATGGTTTAAGAAGGTCCGCCTGCGGCTGGCAGTCGGTGGGTCCTTAGAGGCTCTTCAGGATCTCACTAGCCGCTTCTCTTGCCTGCAGCTCTGTCGAAGATGCACTGGACACCGGAACACGCCCAGCCCCTCAACCAGTGGCCAGAGCAGCACCTGGACGTCTCCTCCACCACCCCGTCGCCGGCCCACAAGTTGGAGTTGCCCCCTGGGGGTCGCCAGCGCTGCCACTATGCTTGGGCACACGACGACATCTCTGCCCTCACTGCCTCCAACCTCCTCAAGCGCTACGCCGAAAAGTACTCGGGGGTCCTGGACTCGCCCTACGAGCGCCCCACCCTGGGCGGCTACGGCGACGCCGCCTTCCTCAACGGCGCCAAGGGGGACCCCGAACCCTGGCCGGGACCAGAGACTCCTTACCCCTTGGCCTCGCTCCACGAGGGCCTCCCGGGAACCAAGTCGGGCGGTGGGGGCGGCTCCGGGGGTCTCGGCGGTTCCCCGGTTTTAGCCGGAAACCTGCCTGAACCCCTCTACGCCGGCAACGCGTGCGGGGGCCCGTCGGCGGCGCCGGAGTACGCGGCGGGCTACGGAGCAGGGTACCTGGCGCCGGGTTACTGCGCGCAGACAGGCGCCGCGCTGCCCCCGCCGCCCCCGGCCGCGCTCCTGCAGCCCCCGCCCCCGCCGGGCTACGGCCCCTCTGGGTCTCTGTACAACTACCCCGCAGGGGGCTACGCCGCGCAGCCGGGTTACGGGGCCCTCCCGCCGCCGCCCGCTCCGCCCCCGGCCCCCTACCTGACCTCCGGTCTGGCGGCGCCCACGCCTCTGCCCACGCCCGCCCCACCCCGGCCGTCACCCGCCTCCTACGGTTTCCAGGGGGTAGCGGAGGCCGGGGTGTCGCTGAAGCGCAAGGCTACAGACGAGGGAGCCGAAGGCCGCTACCGCAAGTACGCCTTCGAGCCCGCCAAAGCCCCGGCGGCCGACGGCACCTCCTACCCCGCCGCGGACAACGGCGAGTGTCGGGGCAATGGGTTCCGGGTGAAGCCGCCAGGAGCGGCGGAGGAGGCGTCAGGCAAGTACGCTGGTGGCGTCCCTCTCAAAGTCCTGGGCTCCCCCGTCTACGGCCCGCAGCTTGAGCCCTTTGAGAAGTTTTCAGAGCGGGCCCCGGCGCCGGCTCCCCGCGGGGGCTTCGCGGTGCCGTCAGGAGAGCCTCCTAAAGGTGTGGACCAGGGAGCTCTGGAGCTAGCGACCAGCAAGATGGTGGACTGCGGACCGCCGGTGCAGTGGGCGGACGTGGCGGGCCAGGGCGCGCTCAAGGCGGCGCTGGAGGAGGAGCTGGTGTGGCCATTGCTGAGGCCGCCCACCTACCCCGGCAGCCCGCGTCCGCCGCGGACCGTGCTGCTCTTCGGACCGCGGGGCGCTGGCAAAGCGCTGCTGGGCCGCTGCCTGGCGACGCAACTGGGCGCCACACTACTGCGCCTGCGCGGAGGTACGCTGGTCGCGCCGGGCGCTGCCGAAGGCGCGCGCCTCCTTCAGGCCGCCTTCGCGGCTGCGCGCTGCCGCCCGCCCGCGGTACTCCTCATCAGCGAGCTGGACGCGCTGCTGTCAGTCCGGGACGACGGCACGGCCGCCGCAGGCGCGCTGCAGGCGCCGCTCCTGGCCTGTCTGGACGGCGGCTGCGGTGCGGGAGCCGACGGCGTGCTGGTCGTGGGCACCACTTCGCGGCCCGCGGCTCTGGACGAGGCAACCCGCCGGCGCTTCGCTCTCCGCTTCTACGTGACGCTGCCCGACGGCCCGGCCCGCGGGCAGATCCTGCAGCGGGCGCTGGCCCAGCAGGGCTGCGCGCTGAGCGAGCGGGAGCTGGCCGCCTTGGTGCAGGGCACCCAGGGCTTCTCTGGGGGCGAGCTGGGGCAGCTGTGCCAGCAGGCGGCGGCCGGGGCAGGCCTGCCGGGTTTGCAGCGCCCCATCTCCTATAAGGACATGGAGGCAGCGCTGGCCAAGGTGGGCCCTAGGGCCTCACCCAAGGACCTGGACTCGTTCGTGGAGTGGGACAAAATGTACGGTTTCGGACATTGATGGCGCACCAGGAGGCCCAGGGAGCTGCCGCCCACTCCCGGCCCCTCTGTTTGTGAAGGGTCTTCTTTAACCCCACCGGGCTGGGGCGTGCCGGAGTGAGGGGTGTGGGGTGGGGGAGTGGAGGGGGCTGCCGGTGGTTTTTGTTTTTTTTTTTTCCCGTGGGAAGGAAAATGCTTGTGCTGGGCAGAGAGATGCCATATGCGCTGTGTACTCAGGTTTTTTCCTATTTATTGTGGACGGGAAGCTCGCCATCTCTGCCCCGCGGAAGACTGGCCCCGGGGCCTAAGGAACTCCTGCTCTCTCGCCACAATCCTTTTGTCTCCTCGCTGTCTGAATGGCTCCCTCTCCTTTCCCCTCGTCTCCCTTTCTCTGCTTCTGGTAGTTTTCTTTCTCCGTCGCTTTGTCACTAACCATACACCCTTCTCGCTCCCCGCCCTGTCTCTCCATCACCTTCAGTGCTTCCGTTTCTGTCCCTTGCTCTCTAGCCTCTCTGTGTCTTGGTCCCTCTCCCTGCCTTCTGTCTCACATTCAAAGACTGCAGTGTCCCTTTGCGGAAGATCCGGAGGTTAAGGGGCTGAGGAGGAGGGGGTTCCCTTCACCCCTTATCCCTCATCCAGCTGAAACCTTCGGTCTGTGGGAGTCAAGCAAAAAAGAAAAACACCCAAAGAAGGGGGTTTTGTTGTTGTTTTTGAGGAGGAAAATTCCAGAAATGTAGCTTGTTTAATATTTTAGGCCTCTTATTTTTGTAAGATGTGTAGAATTTGCTGTTTTTCTTTTGACAACTCAGGAAGAAACTGACCTCAGAAAGAATGTTAGATTTTGGCTGCTTTCCTGTGTATGTTCCCCCCACCCCCAGCCCTTCAACCCCTTCAGCCCTAGGGAAGCAGATTCTCAGAAGACTCAGAAAGTGAGACCTGAGGGGAAGGGGAGAGGAAGACCGAGAGGCCACACTCCAACCCCTGCGCTTCTTGGGACAGAAGCAGAATGTATTGCAGGGGCCGCCTCCTCAGGGCCAAGGTTGTAGGCAGAGGTGATGAGGACTGAGTTGTGGCATTTGGAAGGAGGCAGGTCTTGCTCCCTTCCTGCTGCTCTTCCTGTAGGCCCCACCCCTCAGCTGAGTGGGGTGTTTTGTGTGCGGGGTTGGTTACCCAGAGTTGGGATGCCCTTGCCCACCGCCTGCCCCAGACCTAGCGGGTAGGCTGAGAGGGCCCAAATGGGAAGGTGAGCCGGGTGGAAATTCCCCAGAGAGGTCATCCCACCTGGTCCCTGTCTAGGCAGAGGTCTCCTGTAACTTATGCTAAGAAGATTTCCTCCAGAGGGAAGGTAGTCTGGCCATAGGTCTGATTGGGCACAGAGTTCACTGCAGACTCAGCCTCCATGGTCTGCTGGGAGGCTCTGAGGAGGGGTGAGTGAGTGTGTGTCCATTGCAGGAGAAGGTTCTTAGGGGACTCTTACCTCTCCTGTTCTCTTAGGGTCCTAGGTCTAGAACTCCAGGGGCTACGAGAGGGTGAAGGAGATGGGCAGCTGTGTTCCCCTGAATAAACATTGGACTTTTATTCTCAGTCCCACCCAAACTCTCCACCAGAGGCCCAGGCTTAGGCACCCTTCCTTGTGAGAACTGTATTCTTTTCCCACCAGCTTTCCTGTGATGGGGCTTTGGGGTATTTTGCCCCCCCCCCAACTCTGTTGAGGAGCCCATTTAACAACTCTGACCTTTGGTCCAGAGGTGGGGAAACAAGCCACCACCCCACTTCTCTCTCCCACTACCCTAGCCTCCCTTGTTTCTCACCACCTTGACAGCCCCTCCAGTGTCTCCCACCTCCCACTCCCAGCTGGAAGGAAGTCCAAGGGGATGTTTCAGGTGCCAAGGTGCTGAGGGTCTGTGCTGGCCTAGGAGTGCTAACAGGAAAGCGGCTCTGTTTTCTCTTCTCCCTCCCCGCCTTGGTCCCTGACCTTCCTTCTGCTCCTTGGAGCTGGCTGGCTGAAGGGCTACGGTGCCTCAAAAGCAGTGGGTGCAGGGTCTTGGCTGTGAAAAGCCCATGGGGGGAGCAGCGAGTGAGCAGGTTCTCTCAGGTGTGTGTATGTATAAGGGGGGTGGGTGGGTGGAGGGCACTGGGGAGGGGGTTTGGGATCTCAGCCATCCCTTCAAGAGGTAGACAGCTCTTGGGGTTGGGGGGGAGCTCACTGACTGAGGCCCACGGCCCCCACCGCCTCCTCTACTGGCCTTGGGGAGCTTTGCACAGGGAGACAGCCCCCGGTCTACTAGCACTACCTCAGGGCACTGGGGCGAGTGGGAGAAGGGCAGGTCCAGCTCTGGCAATGTGGGGGGGCATACCAAAGAATCCAGGGGCAGGGATGGGGGGAGGGCAGGCTGGCTCTCTTCTTCCTTTACCCACGTTGGGGTTGGGGTCCTCCCCTCCAGCTGTAACCATTTCTACCTCATGTTGATGCGTGTTGTACATGGATGTATTTATCTCCTGTTTGATGACGCTCTGCAGTTCGGTCTGTCTACCTCAGAAGAGACTGTATTTTAAAAGAAAGTATGACACAGTATTAAAGCGATGACACGTGGTTTCCAGAGGATTTCTTGGGGGCAGCAGGATGTGGGGAGCCCTCTGGGAAATGCTTGAGCTTCCAGGTCTGCTGGTGCCACAGATGTGGCTCTGTGGGTGTGTTGGTTTCTTCAGCAAAACATGACCATTCCTGTTACTGTGAGTGCCTAGCACACAAGTGAGGCCACCGGGGGAGAAACCTCTTGATCGGGAAGGTCTGCCTGCAATTCTGAGCTCCTAGAGGCTCAGTGTTGGGGCTGACTTAACAGCCTCTGAAGCATGAGTGATGAAGAAGGGCTTATGTGTTTGCTAAGTGAGTGAGTGAGTGGGTGAATGAATAGATGAGTGCTGAAGAGGAAGTTTCACTTAGAAGCTGGCCAGCAGCCCTTGGCCAGAGCTAGGATCATATTCGTACTCCATCCTTGGATGGAGGGAAAGGGGACAGAGGGCAGCGTGGGGACACAGTGTGATCTAGTCTTTCAGGTCACGGGATCCTTCGTCCACCACCATCTGCCAATCCCCAGACTCTGACAAGTCAGCATAAACTGGGACACGAAAAACTGGCGAGGAACATCTTGTTAAAAAGGCTGTATGGAAATGCCCATGTGAGGTTTGGACCCACAACTTCTGAGGACTTGAATGTGCTCAGCAAAATGATCAAAAATGCAGAAGGGACAGGGAAGCAGGCCCCCTGGCTTCCACTGGCCCAGGCTTAGAGCCTATCCAGGGCTTTCAGGAGCCAAAGCCTGCCCATGGCCAGATTGTATGAAGCAGTTTCTGCTTGGAGAGAAACAACTGGTGTTCCTGTGTGTGAGGGCTCCAGCGCAATGAACTACGGGTCAGCGACCCCAACCCTCTTGGCCCTTGGAGGTCCAGACCCCCCTCACCCTCTAGGTGGTTTATTGCACACCTACTCTGTGTAGACAGCACTCAGGATACAGAAGTGGTTAAGTACAGCCTCAGTTCTGGAGAGCCCACATTACCGGATGGGAAAAGCTCAACAATGGATCATTTGAAAATCCAGCTGGATAAAGCTGCTCGAGGAGGGATCTTATCAAAATTTTTATATTCTCACATCTGGCACAGTGTTTGGTGCACATAGAAGACACTGAATAAATGTTGACTAAATCCTCGAATTCATTTCCAGGAAGTGTCCTGATGGAGGATGCACAGGTTATTTCGAGAATGCCCAGAAAAGACCCTAACTCGTGGTGGTGGTGGTACTGGCGCTGGGTCAGAACAGCTTCCTGGACGGGTTTGGGTGGGTTCAGCTTGACAAAGCTATGGAAGCTGGCAACTGTACCATACCTGTGACTATAGTTACAAGAGCATAAAGTGAGGGCAAGAGTGAGGGGAAGGGAGGGGAACAATGGGACCACAAGGCTGCACCAGGAGGCTCTTCCATGCCCCTGAAGAGCTGAGGCTCCTCCATGAAGCCTGTGGGGGGTGGGTGGGGAGGGGGGTTAGTTGCTGGTGGACAAGGACTGATTTGCAAGTGAAGAGTTCACACACCAATTCAACAAATCTTTACCTGAGCACCTGTTATGCACTAGTTGCTACAGGGACAACAGGTAGCCCTTACAGTCAGATGGGGCCGCTTCCCAGGCACAGCGGTAAAGAGTCCACCTGCCAATGCAGGGGACGCAAGACAGGTGGGTTCGATTTGTGGGTCAGGACGATCCTGTGGAGGAGGAAATGTCAAGCCACTCCAGTATTTCCTGGAGGATCCCATGGACAGAGAAGTCTGGTGGGCTACAGTCCACGGGGTCACAAGGAGTTGGACATGACTCAGCACACACACAGTCAAATGGGGGAGACAGTATGAAGGCAGAGCTATAGGGTGCTGTGGGAGCAGATGGGGGTGCCTAGAGAAGACACAGGGCCAAGGGTGTGGGTGGGAGGCAGGGAGGGCATCCCAGAGAGGACTTGTCAGCTGAGCAGTGACTAAGGCAGAGCGGAGAGTGCAGTCCAAGATCTAAAGAAGCACCTGAGCTGAGCTTGCTTGGGGAAAGGAAGCGAGTTCAGTCCCTGTGTGTGGAGGCGGAGTGGGGACTTGAGGATCACTTACTGTGTCCAAACAGAGCATGAGGGTTTGGATGCACTGCGGGAGGACAGGAAAGGGTAGAGTCTCTACATATTTAGTAGGTAATAAGGCTTCCCATGTTGGCTAGTGGTAAAGAACCCGCCGGTCAAAGTAGATGTAAGAGACTTGGGTTCGACCCCTGGGTTTTGAAGATGTCCTGGAGGAGGGCAGGACAACCACTCCAGTACTTTTGCTTGGAGAATCCCATGGACAGAGAAGCCTGGTGGGTAACAGTCCATGGAGTTGCAAAGAATCAGACACCACTGAAGCAACAGCATGCAGGTAATGAGAAAATTTGGGGATTGATTGGATATAGGAAATAAGAGTAAGGGGTCTAAGGCTTCTGGTGGAGGGTGAGGGGCGGTAAATGGGATACAAGAGATGTTGGAGACCTACTAAGTTTGACAGAAATGGGCCAGCCAGGAGGCCTCCAGCGGGCATTTCAATATAAGGGGCCGGGATCCTAGCCTCCAGTCCCCCTACTGATCCCTGGGTATTGAAAACTCACTTCAGCCCCCGGGGTTTTGTGAGATCTTCCCCTCGAAACTCCTGTTTCTGGGTGTTAGGAGATCTTCCTTCTACAAGTTGTGTTGGAGGACCCCTTTCTCATCCCTGGATGTGGGAACCTCGTTCCTCCCACCCATCCCTGGATGTTGGCGCCCCTCCCCCACCCGCGGGCATTCGGAGCTCCTCCCCCCACAGTCGCTGGATCGCAGTCACCGCCCGATGATGGCGGCACGGGCTCCGGCGGGGGCCCTGGCGCTGGCGCTCTGGGTCTGGGCTTTGGCTCCGGCGGGGGCAGTGGACGCCATGGGCCCTCACGCGGCCGTCCGCCTGGCCCAGCTGCTAACCCCGGAGGAGTGCGGCCACTTCCAATCGCTGCTGAAGGCGCCGGAGCCGGACGTCGAGGCTGAGCTGGCCAGGCTTTCGGAGGACCAGCTGGCGCAGCCCGAGCCTGTGCCCACGTCGGCGATGCCAGGCCGACGGCGGCGGAGGCGCGAGGCAGCGGGGAAGCCGGCGGCCGAGCCTGCCGACATGTCCGACGGCTGCCGGGAGGGGCTGGCGGCCTGGCTGGCTGCCGAGGCCCCGTCCTTGTCGTGGGACCGCGTGGCCCGGGCCTTGCGGCGCAGCGGCCGCCCAGACGTGGCCCGGGAGCTGGGCAAGAACCTCCACCAGCAGGCAACACTACAGCTGCGCAAGTTCGGGCAGCCCTACATACCCACCGCCGACGCCCCCGCTGCCCCCGTCCCGGCCCCGGCCCTGCGTTCCCGCCGCTCCTCGGTCCCCGAGCCCAACTGGGACGAGCTGGAGCTGATCGTGGAGCGACTGCCCCAGGGGCCGTATCAGAGGAGCCCCGCGGGCTGGGCCGGGCCGCTGGCTCTGGGCTTCCTCACCGGCTTCGGGGGGGCGCTGGGCGCCGGGGCGCTGCTCATCCTACTCATTCCGTGGATCACCGGCGGCGATGGCGACTGGGTGCGGCTGGGCAGCCCCCGGCCGCCCACCCCGCCCCTGCTTCGGTCCGCCAGGGCTCCTGGCTGTGGGGAAGCGGAGCCACTCTTGACTGCAGAGCCGCTGGCGTCCCCGGCGGCCTGGGCTGCAGGCGGGCCCCATACTTCCTTGCCTCTGTGACTCCAGCTGTGAAATGGGAGCACAGACCTGGTGGCGTGCCGCTTTTGACATATAAAAGTTACAAAACACGTAAAGGTGGGAACGATCAGTTTATCTGTTGGTTGGAAATGACTGCATAGCCAGTGGGGCTGCCAGTGGAAGAGGAGGGGCTCAGGTGCCAGTCTGCCGGCTAGGGTAGGGGAGGCGGGCCCTCCCAATTCGCGTCAGCTTTAGTTCCTTCATCTTGCACTTACTCTTCCGCTAAGAGCTACCATTTATTGAGCACTGTGTGCCAGGCCCTAGGCTAAGCAGTTACATACATTATTTGTTAGCCTCTTTAGAAACCCAAGAAGGAAGGTGTTATCTACATTACACATAAGGAAACTGGTCACAACTATTAAGTGGCACAGTCAGGTGTTTGAATGCAGAGCTGCTTTGAACCAAAAGTTTGAGCTCAGAGGGAAGGATCTGTGAGCAGCAATGGAGCTGGGGCAAAAGGACACAACGAGATGCAGAGCTTGTTTACTCTGAGGCCCTGCTGGAGCTGCGCCCACTTCCAGGGGTTGCTGTGCCCACTTCCAGGGGTTGCTGTCTCCAAGCTGCTTTCTCCACTCAGGCAAGGCCTCCTGAAGCTCTCCCTGGAGTCCCAAACTCTCCCTACCCACCTGAGTGGGTGGGGCACTGCCAGCCCCACTGAGGGAGCTGAGCCTGGGTGAGCCCCCACACCAACTTCACTCAGACTGTGCTCCCACCACGGAGAAGGACAGCAGATGCCTTGGGGTCCTGCTGGGTGGGCACCCCTGGGCCAAGGGGCTCCGGTGTGGGAGTAATGACAGAATGACAGGCCAGTCCAAGAGGAGAGTTGAAAACAAGATTGACGTAACCCTTTATTGCAAATTCTAAAGTAAAAAGATGTACAGTACAAAGTAAAATTGAAATTTCAGACTATAAACTTCCAATCCACTTATACATTCTCATTTCTCAAGCACTTCTGCCATTTCCGCATAAACGGAACAGGGAACAAGTCGAGTGGGTGAGGGAAGGAGATACAGCAAGGGTAAAAGAATTGTGTCTAGAACAATCACAAACCCCAGAAGCAAGTGAAAGGAAAGACATTTTCTCGACCTGCTGTCCTGGTGATGAGAAGCGGGGGTGGTTGGAGCAGTGCAGTTTAAAATGGCTCTCAGAATAGCAGCATTTATGGTACCATTTCATCTTCCGGAAGTCCAAATAAATACTTTGCCCTTCCCTAGTGCCTTTGCCTCTGTATCTCAAAAAACACTTTACAAAACATTTAGTTAAAGCCTCACAACACCCCTGTGAGGTAGGTCAGTATTATTATCCCCATTTTACAGACGGGGAAACTGAGGCACAGAGAGGTTAAGTGACTTGCCCAAGGCCACACAGCGAGTCAGTGGTTGAGCTAGGGATGGAACACAGGAGTTCTGTCCCTTCTCTGGAACCACTGGACCGCGCTCCCCTTTACCTATATACATTCTTCACACACACACACACCACACGTGCACACCCGCCCACCCCACCCCACTTAGCCTCTATGTACAGCAAACAGCAGTGGGGGGCAGGGGCAGGGGGTGCCTCAGGAGCGTTTTGACAGGAAATCTTGGTGCTCTTGGAAGGGGAATCCAAGAAAGCACAATGCTGAGCCACAGCCCAGATGGCAAAACTTGGGCCCCTCCCCACCCAGACTCCCTCTTCTCTCCTGATGTCCCCCCTGGCTGGCTAGCTGCAGCCAATTCTTTAGGGGGTGGGGGTACCTGAAAATGAACGAAGCTTTTTGCAAAACTTTGGGCAACATCTGAGAAAAGAAAGAGGCATCATTACAGAAGATGCCCAGGACTCAGTCACTAAGTCACAACCGTGGCCATCTAACCTCCACAGCAGGCCTGGAGGCTGGGGGCCGAGAGGGGAGGATGGGGACTGACCTACCAGCCATCTCTCTCCAGAGCGGAGCTCCTGGAGCGGACTAGAGTGGGCACTTCAAAATCCTCCTGAGTGTTCCTGGACTGGGAGACGTGGCCTAGAGAGGGGTGTCCCCAAAGCGGGGCGGGGTGGTGCCAATGAGACCAGCCGAGTCTGCTGGTTTGTGGGTGGGGGAGATGGAGGGCAGGGCCCAGCAGTAGCTAGCAGAGTGGAGGCTGTTGGGCATTGTGCTCGCCCGAGCTATGGGGCGTTGGAATGGTCTTCTTAAAATACTGGTGAAAAAGGCAGGAGTAAGGCCAGTCCAGCTGGGTTGGCTGGCATCATCTCTGGGGGCTCTGCCGGGGGTGAGGAACAGGTATCAATGGGCCTGGAAGCAGCGGCCCAGCAGGGGGAGGAAAGCCACACGCAGTGGGTGAGTGGGGACCTGGGGAGATCAGGACTTTGCTTTTCTCTCCAATCTTGGCTTTTTAGCCAGAACTTTGCAAGAAATCCCCATTTCTCTCCCTTTCGTTCCCCTCCTTTCCCCAAATGTGCTAAAGTCCCACTTCCCAGGTATAAAAAATATTGGGAGAGTCAAGCAACAAACGCACACCAAGACAGGCTTCCCTTGTACAGTAAAAAGGGTCATTTTTATTTTGTTTCCTTTTGGCTTATAGAAGTGATGTACTTTTCATCACGTCTTGGTTAGAGCAGTGCTGGCCTCCATGCATTCACTAATACACTAGTCTTTACTATTGGTCTTTTACAAGCTTACGTTGGTTGCAGCAAAAAATGAGAGAACTCTGGGCATCGCTGTTCCAGGGGCTTTGACTGGGAGTTTCTGTTAATCTCTCCTCAGTCAACTTCTGATGCCAAGAGTGGCTCATTCAGAGGGGTGGGTCCAAGGCAGCTGACTTGGGAAGTGTCTCCTGCTCTCGCCCTCGGCTTTAAATGACGGAGTCTCCTCATCCTAAGCAACAAGGAGGTTAAAGAAAAGAAGAGGGGAAAGTGTTTTTCACACACAAACCAGCAACCATGTCAGCTGCTGCTCGGTGGCTTTGGCTCTGCGTTTTAAATTAACAGCATCACACATGTCTTTTTGCTTTTTGTCCTTTTTTTAAAGGTGGATTCTGGAGTATAAATACTGCACCAAGGACCTGGCTACAAAAAATAAATATTTATATCATATTTATATATCTATATATATATATGTGCAGTGATACTGTGGCTGCTGCTGCTTTTTGATTGGCTTTGTTAATATTTGGCAAAGCGTTGCCACTTATCCACTGGGTGAAGACGTGCGAGAACGCCTTCATGACTCTTTCAGTTCAATGCCTGTTAACTGCGGGTGTAAACTGCTGGTGATGGTGTCACTTACTACCAAAGAAGTGTGGAGCAGGGCGGGTGAGTGCGAGAGTGTGTGAACGAGTGGGTGGGTGGAGGGCCATCAGGTGGGGAGAAAGAAGGTGGGAAAAGTTTTTAGAAACAAACAACAAAAAAAGTGAAACTTCAAATAGAGTGGAGGTGGCTTCTTCCCTATGAAGCTGGCTGATGGGTGTCAGATACCAAGGCCTGTGTGTGTCACTGAGGAGACAGCCTGCTGGGTGGGGAGAGCAGGGCCTGGGGGAGGAAAAAAGGTCAGAGCTCAAAAAATCTCATTAATATGCTCTAGTAGCTTAATGACATCACTAGCACGAGCACTTGGAGGACGGAGCGGGATCTTATAGCTCTGTGGCCCATCTCAAGACCTAAGAACAAGAACAATTATGAAGTTTAGCCAAATCTTGCATAGAAGTGGTTAGAATTTATTGCACATTGGAACAAAAATATATATATTTTTTTGTTGTTTTGGAAAAGACCATTAGCAATAAAAAATTTTTTGTCTGTCTGTCTGGTTTGGGGATGTACATTGGCTGACAGCATCTAAATTCTAAGAAGAAAGAAAAGTATAAAAAATAAAAATAAACATGACAA